>NC_064433.1:116699956-117949956 GCF_023343835.1 Lagopus muta | reverse complement strand
AAAAAGATCTTATTCTAAAAAAAAAAATCAAGTTCTTGCTCTCCATGACAGGAAAATACACTTCTGTGTGTCACTTTGTGTTGTTTTTCCTTAAAGAGAAGAACAACAACATGTAAAATATCAGTAAGCCCCTCTTTCCCCCCCCCCGCCAAAAAAAAAACAAAAAAACACTCCACAATGGCCATTATCTCTGACTCATCCTGTCCTAATAGATAGAGGTTCAGGAGAGAAACTCAGCTGGAATTTGCTCTTGTTAAATATTTTCTGCATAGCGCAACACCAGCATGCATTCTAAGATAAAATGAATACAGAACAAGCAAAATTCTTTAGGAATAGTGCCTCCACACTGATATACAAGTGTGTTTCCTGAAATAATGCCATCCTGTAATGCAAAATTATACACCGGTGTGCTAGTTCCCTTGTTTCTCAGGCAGGTCAGAATGACCTTAGAGTGGAAAGCTGAAGGAAGAAGATTTTATGTGGGCATGAGGAGCATCCTTCAGGATGCCAGGCTACCACGGGGCTATGGTGAGAGATGCTGTGCTGGCAGAGCCTTGCTCCTATGGGACAGCAAAGCAAGAATTCAAGCATGAGAAAAACACTAAGAAAAGGCAGCCTCAGATGATCCTCAGAGTGCCCTGTTTGTCCATGTGGGCCAAGACACAGGTTCCACTGAGCCAAAGAACTGCTATTAGTTTTAGCTGCATCTTGACTCAGAGCTGAGATGCCATGTCTGGCAGAGGTTGGTGCTGTCCTGAATGAATCGTGTTTCTTGGTGCTGCTTGATTAGAACTCAGGCATGCATCATATAGCATATCAGCTCTTTGTAGGAGGCCATGCAACCATGCCCAGTGAGGCTTGGGCCCCCTCCTTGCTGCCACTCCACTGGGATAGGGTCTGAAGTGCCACCTGATGCCTTTCTGAATCATGCTGTTCCCAGGGCTCCTCCAGAACAATAATGAGCTATGGTGAGCCATGTGCTTCATAGATGAAACATCAGGCTAGAGAGAGAGGGAGAACTGTAAGATGCTGTTTTTTGCTTTCCCTTTCTAGAGATAGTGTTTACAGCGTATTCTCTTCTGAGCATTTACTTTGTTCTGAATTCTCAAAGTCTGCACGCAGAAGCAACTGCTGCTGCAAACTGCTGTGGCTGCAGTATGTTGTGATGCCATGCTATATTGGCATGAGACCTGGCCCTTGGTTTTAGTCATTGTGATGTTGGCATTTTTTTTGCTTGCCTTGCTGGACAAGCAATGTAGGCAAAGCACTTTCCACTCTTCTCAAGAGCTAGAGAAGAGCACAGGTGTCCCATTTGTGTCATAGCTATATGAATTCACGCCAACTGAATTTTCTCAACTGTGTAGTACTGTGTAGTGTCATTTCCCTGACCTCTGTGAAGTTATTCCCCCCCTTACGCTACCCTGCTTGACAGCTCTCAGTGATAGAAGAGTCAGCAGCACTTTATAGGAGAAAGAGTCAAAGCAGGGAATTAAGGCACAGCCTCATGCAGAGACATTAGTGCCTGAGTCACTGGGATGTCATTCAGGCTCTGGGACAGCCTGTGAAGCCTTTCAGATCACATGTGTGCATGACATTTAGAAGAGGTGGGTGACCTCACGGGAGATTATCTAAGAGATCTAAACTGACCATAGACGGCGGCATTGGAAGCTTTCATTTATCCTCACTAACCTTCAGCCATAAAAAAGGAGGATGAGTGCACGGATGTGCATGCAGGAAGTATGCGAGAAGCGCTGAGAACATTGTGAAAGCCAGAAGGCTGATAAACCATACCCCAGCTCCAGTGACACATGGATGTCATGGAAAGAGAGAGGAGGACACAATTTGTTTCCCAAGGGAGAGTGTTTTATTGCAAGCCTTTTCTTGTGCGTTTACTACTTGACTGTGCAGCAGAGGTTTTTTTAAAAAGAGAAGTTGTGCTCCTTTCCTGATTTTTGTAGAAAACTGTGAATTTGTGCATCCTTCTCACCTTCTTAATTCTAAATATGGCCATTAGTCCAAGGTCAACCTTGGGAACAACTGTGAGGCCAACCAGAAAAGCTGAATTATTCAGTTCCCTCAATTCCTTTCATTGCGCGCCCTGTATGTCCAAATCAGCATCCCATCTCAGACCACACTCTTGGTGGGGGACAAGGAGCAAGGCAGTTTTCCTGAGTTCAGTATTAATAAGGTTGCAAAGGGTCGTGAGATGTCTTCTCAAATCTGTGGCCTTCTTCTAATTATTCTTGTCATGTGTCAGCCCAGCGCATACCTTTCTTCAGACTGGTGTTCCTGCTGAGCTTCCAGTTAGAAAATTGGAACAGAAGCAAATAAATGGTATGGCCACAGAGATCTTGGTAGCTCTGAAATCACTTTTGCTCCTTGTCCTGCTTCTCCAGGCAAAAACCCACGCCTATGCCCTCTTCTGCCTCTCATGCTCTGCCTTTTCCATCTCAATCTCTTGAAACCCGTCCCTCTGTGAGTTATCCCTCTGTACCTGATGAGTCCATTTGTTCATATGGTGGGTCCTCGTGTTCAACAAGCATGTGAATCTTGCCCTTTGTGTCCAAATTCAACCCACATGGTCAGAATCTATGTGCTCAAGACAGAAAATGCTGTGTTCTGCATTATTATAACGCCCCGTTCAGCTATATGTTGAGTTACGCATTTTGGCTCAGATCAGATATTGCAGGCTCCGTATACATGTGAAGTCCATCGCTCATATCAGTAGCAGAATATTGCTGCTTTGTTATTATCTTTCCAGGTGTAACACAAGTCTTCTGTAGAGTATTATTGAAAATATTTGCTTCACAATTAGTTCAGAGTAGCTTAGTGAGAAGTGAATATGACAACTGAAGAGGTCTGTTTATTCTACAAATTATTTTAGTCTGCTTCCAAGAACTCAGAAAAAATGAATTTTACCAGATTTGACTTATCTTACAAGCAACCATTACCTTTCGTTTGCCCCTAGAAAAAAGGGGCACGAACTAAGGTGTACATTTTGAGGGCTGAAAAAGTGATAGTAGAGGGAGTTTTCTTCATAGTTATTCATGAGCCAGTAGTACTAGGCAGCTCGTATACTGAAATATGTTTTTTGTCCCCAAAAATCCCTAGCTTAATCTGCTTCACTTAAAAAGCCAAAACTTATTCAAATTACATGCGCACACATTAGGGAAACCAGGATTTAGTCAAATGGGCAAAAGGAGTTTGTTTCAATGTTTTGGCCCTAGAGCTATTATCAAGAAAAATACAACTACTTTCCTCAGACAGCCCTCTCTGGTTCTCTTCTCTCAACACCATCAATTTTTTACAATACAAAATCCTGCCAAAGTGCAGGATTTTTATTACATAGTCTCATAAATAATTTACTGATAACATGGAATGAGAGATGTAAAAGAGGCATCTTTATCACTGATGTGATCACAGTGACCACAGTCCTGGTAGGATGCTACTGAACTCAGTGAACTGTGCTTCAAGGCTTTGATTTTGGGAATTCACTTCCATAAATACAATTGCCTGTAACTGCAGATGTTTTACTGGAAGGTCGCCTTGTGAGAATATCCTCTCAGCATTTAGATGGTCCTCTCCAGTGCTGTATTTTGTCCAGGTGTGGCCTTTTATCCTTCATCAGTTGGTGCTTCTGTCTGCTCCCTGTCATGTGCTTACAAGTGGATTAGTGCAGTGGAGCCTTCCTTTTGCTACTAAATATAATAGCTTATGCCACCAGAGAAATAAAAACCATTCTATAATTCAGGAATGCATAAAGTAGAGCCTCCTGAGTGTTAAAGCAAGCAGCACTGATTGTATTAGAAATTCAGAAGTGTTATAAACTTTTAATTGGAAATCATTAAACCAGAGTCGTCACTTGAATTATATTCAAATATATGAAATTTTTCAAGTAACAGAATTCATTACTTTTTCTTTACCTCTAAGTTAAATGTTTGTTCGTTTGTTTCTTTTCTGTGCAGGTGATCAGAGAAATCATTAGATCCTGTTTTTGCCTAGTGAACCACAATTAAAATTCTCCTGCACAGTATGCTGAGATAGTGGTGTCTCGTAAGACTAAATCCTTTGCTGGAAGGAGAGACACAGTAATAAGTACTTTTGTTTTTCTAACAGAACATATCTCTACTATGCTGTTGAGTAGTTTTTCAGAAAAAAGATACATTTGGTCTTTTTCAAAATTGGCTAATAAAGAGATAAAAGTGCGGAGAACCAGATAGAAAGATAGAAATGTAAGCTTTTTCTCCACTATACATGCACTGAGCTTAGTGACATCACAGCAATAAAGTCCCTTTGATGTACTGTCACGCCAGCACTATGCAGAGAACAGTGTAGATAAATGGTATTGAAATCCACTTATTTTGCTATATTTCATAGGTCCCTCATTAAGCAGGTTAGGGATATGGGGCTGGAGGGGAGTTTATGTCTCTGTGGCTTGTTTATGATAAATATCTATTTTGCTGGAACCCTTCCTTTAGCTTCACTGCCTAGAGACAGTCATTTACTATCTCATTAGTGAGATGTCAGTAGATAGCTGTTAATGAGTTTGGTTCATATGCACAAAGGCTGACGTGTAACTAGATGAAATAGGTATAATTTCAGCATGATCTGTTGTCATGTACTTCATTGTAACACCTCAATGTTTTCTTAAATCTGTTCAAAAATGTAATATCTGGGGTGTAAAATTTTACATGCCAGAAGTAATAGACTACAAAGTTAATGGGACAACTTTCACTGGTCTGTCCATGCCCCAGTCAGACCCTTACATAATATTCAGATGAAAAGTAATAGGACTAAGACATGCCAGTTTGGACCAGTTATTATAAATTTGGTAGCTGAAACAGAGAGATCCTTCACAACCTCTTTTTTTCCATTACTATTTTTTTCTTTCCTGGTGCTAAGTCGCTGAGCCTATGCTTTAGTAGAGATTCATTGTACTGCTAAGAAATGAGGGGTCTTAATGTGAGCAACTTGCTGATCCTCTCTGCCGCATAGTTGTCAGCCTCGAGACAGATTAAAATTATACATATATTATGAAATTTCATTGAAAATAAAGCTAAATAAAAATTGTCTTTGCTTCTGCCTACCCTTTCCCTGCTGTTACGTTTCAGTGGTCAGTGGTGGTATCCGTTCACTTTGGAGGAAGGAGTTGAAATATGATGACACACTTACTCATTTAGATGTGATGACTGTTACACAGAATTCTCTGAATCTTAAGAGCTCTGTATGTTTTATAGGTTGAAAGATCATCCTCCATCAAAGCAACTGTGAAACAGGCTAGGTCCATTCCTGAGTGGAATGGGATTTCCCTTGCTGTGGTCTTCAACCACATGTGATGTGAACCCACCCTTCAAGCTGTGGAGAGTACCAAGCTAATGGGACTTCTTCCTCACATGCTTGTGTACTTCATTGCTGACAGACAGAAAGAAGTAATAGGTATCTGCCAACTAAAGGACAGCACGGGGAAAATTTATGTATAAGACTTTTTGTGTGCGAAAGAAAATTCAGAGCAGCCTGAGCCAGTAGGACTAAGCAGTTCCTCAGTTTTCCATTGGAAGAGGCTTTCCCATTGCTCCCAGCTCTCCTCATCACCTGCAATTTCAACTAGGAATTTTCTTAGCTATGAAATGAGGGGGAAAAAACATAGCCTTAGTTTTCCGAAATTCTCTGAAGTGTTTTTAAAGTGAGTAAGGAATAATAAAAGCTGAGTCCCTGACTCACCTTGTCTTTAACTGCTTCTGGTTCAAAAGGTTGTGTTTTCTCCTCTTTTGATCATCTGCATATTGACAGAAATAATGCACTCCGGCATCAGTGACTGGTAATGCAGTGTGTAGGGAAATTACTCTTTTTTGATTAAATAGACATGATGTTAATCTCATCGGTATGTAAATGAAAGGTGCTCCTGAGGCATTCTGCTTCTTGAAGCTTTCATTTCAGCCTGTCTTTTGGGGATGTTCTCCTCTAAGGATTGCTTTAAAAGAAATCAGCTGTAAGGATATAAGGATGGAACAGGATACTAAACAATGTTGGTATTACATATTTAAAGTAAAAAATACAAGAACTGAATTGAGCAAGTACAGTTCCCTTTGAATTTACTGTACACAGCCACTCAAGTATACGCTTGTAATAACGTGAAATATAAAAATATTGCTATTTAGGTTTTGTATTGTGTCATGTAGCCAATTAGAATTAAATGGATGTAATTGTTAGTAACATTCAACTTGAAGCTTGTTTTCTAACCAGAAAAATCATCTTTATTTTAACTGAATAAACAAGAGCCAGGCAGAATTTCAGATGATGAAGAGTTTCTATCAATGGTAGATGAATATTAGTTCAAAACAGCTCTCTTACCCCTTCATAGTAAATGACACAAAGACTAACAGCATACAGTGTATTAAATTTCTCTAACAATAAAATTTAATTTCCAAAAATAGAATCTGTATTGAACAGTCTTCATTTATGTACAGTCTGTATAAAACAAGTGTTAGGGATTAATCATGTGTTGGTGTGTTCATACATTTTTGCTCAGCATCAGTATTTCTACGTCTCTCCTTTATTTGGGCTTTTGAAGACAGGGATCCTTCAGCCTGCATTTCAGGAGCATGTTCTTACAAGGCTGTTTGACCTGTCTATTTGTAAGACCGATGCTCTGAAAGTAACACCTCCTATTTTATTATGTTGATTCATGATGACAGAGGCAGACGTTGGTGGTATGACAGCAGAGGTTGAACCTTCCCACCAATATCCCATTGCATTTTGTTGCCGTGTGACAGATGGCAGCAGAGGGTCACTCTGACATGGAAGTGCAGATGAAGCAAAGATATGCACTGAGTTCCTCCATGCAGAAAAAATGGCAGCCACTGACATTCATCAACGCTTATGAATGTTTCTGGAGACCAACCAGTGGATGCGAGCACAGTGAGGCAGTGGATGGTGCCTTTCAGTGGTGGCAACAGTGACAATGGGTCACCTCAGCTGGTGCAGGTTTTTACAAGCACAGCATGCAGGCTCTTGTTCATCACTGATGAAAGTGCATAGCTAGTGGTGATGACTGTTAAAAAATAGCGTTTTGTAGCTGAGAATTTGTTCTATCAAATAGTGTTATTGTGCTCTTTGTATCTGTTGCAGTTCCATGGAAATAAATGCAAGGTATTACTTTCAGAACAGCTTACATATGAAGATTGAAGGCTCACACACCTTGTATTCTCACTGTACAAGGTTAAGGTGAAGCATAAACATCAGAACACTGGTGCATGTTTATATTCCCATGAAAAAGAAATACTTTGGCTCTGCGGTAAGAAAAGAATTTAGCTAAACTCACCATAAAGACCACCCCTTTTAATATCGTCTTCCTTTATTACACATAATCCACTATTCCTGCTCCATAACCAGGAATACAGAACAGGAAATTAGATATTACATTCTTCATTCATTCTGAATTTGGTGAAGTCTTTTTTAAACTCTTTTGTCTATATTCATTCTTTTTAAAAAAGAAACCAAATTAATTGTAAATAATTACTTTTTCTTTAATAAAGCATTTATACCACTTTTCCTCAAACTTCTAAATATTATATTCCCTGATCTCAGATTAAATCATTCCTGAATATATACATATTTCTCATTAGTTTCTGTGCTCTTTTATTTCATCAGTACTTTTGTGTTAAGCAAAATAGACAAGAAGAAAGTGCTGATATAAATGTACAAAGAAGATGTTTCCCATGGAGTGTTGCAGAATTAGGAAGTTCAGTCTTCATACAAATATATAAAATATTTCGGATGATATCCATTCATGGAATCTGTTTGGTTTCTTGTCGGACCTGCATAACAAATACAAGACCAGAAATTAATAATTTGTCAGTGATCTAACAGCTGTTTCAAGAGAATGCAGAGAAATACCTGCAAGTTGTAAGGGGGAGTATATTTCCAGCACCTGCAGTGTACTTGTTTACACCTGAGCTCAGAGAATAGAGAGTGGGTGTGAAACAAATCTTGATCCACAGCTTTATCCACCCACTGTCGAAGAATCCATCTGATGAAACTTCATGACTCTAAAAAGCCCATTAACTCTTCAAGCGTTGAGTTTTGCCCTCAGTAAGGATATTTCCTTCACTTGTCCCTCTCTAGTTGCCCCAGCACTACAACTTTCTCAGGGAAGTCCCAGTGCTATTTCAGCAGGCACAAACTGCAAGTCCTGTGGCACAAGACAGCAGCAGGACTGTGGCACAGATCCTGTTTCTGCTTCAATTTTTGGGATCAACCAGCATTGGAACACAGTAGAATCATAGAATCCTTAGAGTTGAAAGGGACCTCTGAAGGCCATCTAGTCCAACTGCCCTGCAATGAACAGAAAGATGCGCAGCTGGATCAGGGCCTTAACCAGCCTCACCTTGAAACTCTCAAGGGATGGGACATCAACCATATCAACTAGACAGTCTGTTCCAGTGCCTCACCTCCCTCACTGTATAAGATTTTTTTTCCTTATATCCAGCCTAAATCTAACCTCTGAGGCTGAAGCCGTTTCCCCTTGTTCTAACACCACAGACCCTGCTAAAGAACCTGTCCCCTTCTTTCTTGTAGCTCCCCTTTAGATACTGAAAGGCTGCTATCAGGTTGCCTTGCAGCCTTCTCTTCTCCAGACTGAACAGCCCCAGCTCTCTCAGCCTTTCCTCATAGGAGAGGCATTCCATTCCGTGGATAAAACTCTTCATACAGTACACTTGATGCAGTAGCACAATAGTGTCTGTTGTATAGATCCCATCAGTGTTAATTTATTTATTATGTTAAGCAGTGTAAGGGGGTATTAGCTGCTGTCTGTGGAATGATAAGCAATTTCCATTGACCCATCTGCGGTGATTCTTTCCTGCATTGTCACAGCTAATTTGAAACAGCATAGGGTCTAATCCTGTTCCCTTTGAAGTTAAGGGGCGCTGGAGGTTGCCATTACATCAGCGGTTCCAGACAGTCTCAATACTGAGGAAAGGGGTTTGAAAATATCTTCCAGTTTTTCAAGATATTAACTTTCTTAGAGCAGGTGTTTAATGAAATAGGATTTAAGTATTTGGGGTGAAGGAATATCTCTCTATCTTTTTTTAAATTTTCTTAAATTAGTGAACCTGTATTGAATGCTCAGAAAGTAGAGAAAAAGCCACAGGACAGTGAAAAAAATGGCAACCTTCTGTATTTCACAATACGTCATTTAAACAGGGTTTGCTACACTTTATGTTGGGGCTGTACACATTTGAATAAATATTGGAGGGACATTCAAAAGACTCAAACTACTTAGCTTTGAGAAGACACTGGTGGAGAAAAGAGGTGCTGTTCAGAAAACCCTAATATGAACTGCTTGGAAGTGTTGGTATCTTTCGAATAAAGAAGGCTAAAGAAAAAGAACTGGAGTTGAAAAAGGGAGAAGGAGTTATTGTCCAAAGGAAAGAGATAAACAAACAACAACAAAAACCAGTGCTACTAGCATGATCTTTGGCCATTAGCAACCAAGCTTAATCAAGTCTTAAACTGACTCAGTGATGCAGTGTACTAGTCTGCTTCAGCTAAAACTTCCCCACCATCAGGTAATTTTATGTACTTCTGATCTCAAAAACAAAATCAAACCTTGAAGCTGTATTTGATGGCTCCCCAGGATACGCATGCACGTGTAATCCTGTCCTGTATAATTACTGCCTGCCTACACACACTCTCTTATGTTTCAGTTGAGTATTCTCTTTCAAACTGTTCTGTGCTTGTTCCTGAATATCACAAGGTGGCTGTTTTGCAGTGGTGGGTGGATAAAACATTACTAGCTATGATTAAATGCAAATGCTCATGCCTGGGCTCAGAATAGAGGGTATCTATTAGCACCGGTGTGCTCAGCACAGTGGGCACAAAGAAATATAATTCAGCACTTGGTGGCACAAATGTTTTCAGATCCTTCCACTTAAAGAGGACAGTGTCAGGCTGTTTCTAAATATATTATGGGCAGGTTCACAGAGTGACAGCTGTAACTCAGCGTCCTCTTTTATAGGTTATGTGCCTTTTTTTATATACCTTTCTAGCAGATTCGTGGTTAAGGTTGTACTTCCTTCAAGTGCCATCCTGTAGGAGACATCTGCCCTGTGTAGGAACTCCACGCTCATCTTTCCCTACCTTAGTCACCAAGTAGTTTAGCCTTTCCTTGTTTCCTGAGCCCATTATAGCAACCGTTCTGTGCTATGCACACCCAACCTTCAGGGATCTTGATGCAGGTATGAAAAAAAATAGAGCCAAACTTTCATTAGTAGTGCCCAGTGACAGGATAGGAAGTAACTGTCAGAAATTGGAATACATGGAATTTCATGTAGACAGGAAAATGAACCTTTTTAATGCACCTTCGGTGCACCCAGCCCTCAGAGACCTGCAGGGGCTGCATGTGCTCCAAGCAGGGGTCAAGACAGGTGATCTCTAGGGGTGCCCTTCAGCTTCAGCCAGCCAGTAGGTTTGGGCATGGCTTATGGTCCCAGGAGAGCTTGTCCCTCTGTTGTGAGGGTCAGGGTGGTTTTGTGGATGAAGTGAAAGATCCTTATTCGCCCTTGCTTCTCTGTGGGTATGTCAGTGTAATTACAAACTAAAACAACAAAGTGTAATTTGCCATATTATTGAGTGACTAAAACTCCAAATAATCAGCTGCTTGGGTTATTTTCAGCTGCATGCTCAATTTCTTCAAGTACTCCCTGGTCCTTCCCCAGTTTTCAATCATTTTTCCCCTCATTGCTCCCAGATGTTTGATACCTATCTCTTGCTAAATCTATGTTAATATCACTTAATACTTTGACAACCTCAAGGCTTAAGTGTCCCAGCTGGCATCATATCACATAGAACTGAACACATGTTTCTCTTCTTCCCCAGTGGCACAGGACTCTCATTAGGCAGAACATCCACCAAAAAGTCTGTTATCTCCAGTCCTCCCAGTCACAACAGAGATATAGCAGACTTAATCCAGAGAAAGCCAGTTGTCTAGGGGCCATATATCAGAAGGAACCATCCCTGGAGGCATTAAAGACTAGGTTAGATAGAGCCCTGGGCAGCCTCATCTGCTGGGTGGCAGTCCTGCAACCTAAGCCATTCTATGATTCTTTGAAGACTCATTAATTAACAAGATGAACAAAAAATTAATACAGCCAACAGAAC
Organism: Lagopus muta; assembly: GCF_023343835.1. Classification (NCBI taxonomy): domain Eukaryota; kingdom Metazoa; phylum Chordata; class Aves; order Galliformes; family Phasianidae; genus Lagopus; species Lagopus muta. The sequence goes on along the minus strand of NC_064433.1, from coordinate 117,938,796 downwards.
TCTGTTACTTATAATCTAAATGCAGGGCCAACAAAAGTCTCATGGTAAGCCTTACCACAGAACTCAGATGCAGAGGAAAATAAAGGCCAATTCTTGTTCTTGAATTTTGTATAAAGCACACTGCTTGCAAGTAGTGCTATTTTAACACCTGCTAATAATATTATCTTTCTCTCAAGTGTACTTCCCGCTCTCTGGTTGCTTATAATTGCAGTCAGTGGACCCTCTATTATCTCCCCATGATGCTTCAATCCACTCAGACCGCCTTCTGGCCAGCTACAGTTCTCTCTCCCAGCTCCCAAAGGCACGTTATTTTTAGAGCTCAAACTCCTCCAGAGATCAACGGGAGTCCATAAACTCAAAAATAGGTTGCTTATGGTACATTAAAAATCCTTACAGTCATGTTCTCTGGTTATTCTTTCAGCTGCTGCAGCTTATCTACTAGTGCCTCTTTTGCCACCTCAATCAACCTTATTCTGTTGAACAACACTGCTTTTTAAAGAAAACAGAAAGGTATGTACTTGACAGAAAATGCAAGCTTAAATGTTGTCATGATTAAAGACAGATTTAAGCACAAGCTTAGAAGCTTTCTTGAATCACGGAATTAGCCTTTTTTCCAGTTCTCAAGCTTTTCTTCTTTCCCATTTTGAGAATCTGCAGGGCTCTGATTACAGTCAATGAGATGCCACAGTTAGCTTCTGTAGCAAAAAAAATGGCTAGGTTCCTGAGTTTTTTAAACAAAGGAAAAAAAAATGATGGCTATTTTAATGTAAGAGATTATTATATTTAATGTAAGAGATTATTTAGCTTACTTGTTTGTTCAACATAGATGAAACTTTTAAAATAAATCTTCATAAATCCATGAGTTTCAAAATCTCACTTAAAAAAAAAAAAAAAAAAAAAAAAATCAGTTTTTAATGTAGCATCTCCTTTATTTTTTTTTCCCTGCTGTAAATGTGCCCAAAGAGGTAAAGATTTATTTAAAAAACAAACAAACAAACAAACAAAAAAACAGTAATCTCAAACTGTCAGTATTTTCTATTCTTCTACAACATGTTAGTTGAAGGTAGAAGAAATAAGAAACAAATCTAAATGTTGTCTGTACCTCCATACATACAGCAAAATCACCACGTTCAGTGCTAATATTATATAATTAAAGACTGTACACGAATCACCAGATGGCTAAGTAAAATTTCTCTTTATCCAAACAGCATACAACCCTATATATTTAACCCTAAAATTCTGATAAAGCAGCTGGCTTTGTAATAAGTGCCCTCACAAAGGAGAAAACAGGCATATAGCATTAGCACTTCATAGAAAATCAGTGATTACAGCAAGTGCACAAAGGTTCAGTAAATGCCTCCCACTCAGCAAGCTTCCAAAATGAACGACCACATGATGTTTACTCCTCACCAGAACCCATTTATAGATCTCTTACTCACCACTGTCACAGTCGTACATGCAACGTTTAAGAAGGCAGCAAAAAGTCTCCTCCATTTGGGAGGGGACGGGGTGGTTACAGTGGGAGAACTGCGTCTTTTCTTTAGAATAGTGTTTCACCAGGCAGTGAAACGTGGTTTAAAACATGCAAACTTTGAAGTCTATAATCATCGGAAAACATTAATTACATACCCTGGCTATACAGAGATTGACAACAGGCATGGATGCTTGAGAAAATTTTGCACAGGAAAACTTTGGTTAAAAAGGTAAAAAGTGTCTCTTCAAGTGCAAAATGATGATGACTTCCTACGGAGTTAGGAGACCCAGGAGAGACTTTTGCTCCCACAGCTTTTAAGTGACATCTGGGCATACCCGGTGAATAAGCACTCTGGGTATCAATTTCAGTAAGGTAAGAAGGGGAAGAGGTCACGAACTTTTCTTAGTCTGGAGCAGATTTAACCTAGAATTCCAACACACTGATCTTCAGAAGGAAAAGCTTCTGCTAAAAGGTGTGTGGAATGTGAAATAGAAGTGGACTGTCTCCTTTGGCTCCCTAGTTCTATTTCCCTACTGGTGAAAGCCTTGTCCTTCCTGAGATAGTAATCTGAAGTTCAAAGAGATCTGCTTTAATTCAACTGCTCTCACTTCCCGTTAGTGGGCACCACTGGCTGAGATCATCTTCTCCTGTTCCACTGCTTTAACATTGATATCATGTCTGGAATTACTGTCTGCACAAGCAGAGGAAGAAGCAGTAGGAAGTTAAATGTGCTCAAAGTGAACATACTAGAACTGTGATGGGGATAAGACCATTCAAGTAGCAAAGAGAGCTTCATCCTTTGAATTCCCCCCAGTGATAGCTGATTAACTTTATTAAAATTAAAATATCTACTTTAAATTAAACCATGTTTTACTTCTTCTGTGTTTGGATTATTTTTTTTTCAAATTATTTCAGCATATTTCTTATGTTTCTGGTCAGGAAAAAATAGCAGCTCTCACATAATTGAACACATCTCCTAAAACTTCTCGAATACATTTCCTCTCACATATCTTTTCTGGATGTGGCCCTGGAAAGCCTGCTCTGGGTGTCCCTGCTTGAGCAGGTGTTGGACTAGATGGACTAAGAGGTCTCTTCTAACACCAGTCATCCTGTGAGCCTATTATTCTATGAAATATTGAAAAGATTAAGTAGTTCCTCCTATTTTTTGGTTCCTTCTCTTATGTTTTGGCTTCTTACCTATACTAAATTGAAATGCATAGGAATCTGCATGAAAAATAGATTCACACAAATACACACAGAGTTTCAGAACAAAAAAAAAGGTCAGATTTTTTTTTTTGGAGGTTTATCTGACAAATAATGTCAGAAACAAGTGCTGAAATACAAAAATTGTCATTTTTATGACAACTTTTTCTTATCTTTATCATGGCATTTGCTGAAAGACATGTGTGGTTTTCCCATGCATATGTTGTTCTTCAAACTAACTTACATCTATCTTTAGGCAGTATGACATGGGGAACTAAGGAGAGTTCTGACCCAATTTACTCCCTATATGCTGCCATAGCATATAACATCTTGCTCCCTACACTAACACAAAGCTTAGTCAGCAAAGAAGCTTGCAAAGGAGAGGCAATTCAGTGTGGTGGCTCTGAAATGACAGCTACCAAACGGAGGTCTTTCAGATCAATATGTTATGGCAGCAAGTTTACCTCCTGCCAAATATAGAACATAACTGTGACAATTTTGAAATGTATAAATTGGGCACTCAGCTGATGTTACATAATTAAGAAGAATGGCATTGCACTGAAATAATGACTGCTGTAATAGTTTGAGTGGTAAAAAAGATTAGATACCAGCATATGTTGGAAGCTCTTTGGAAGATTTTTGGCTCTGCATAGTTGTATTAAACTGTGCATGGTTGCTAGGCTGTCCTCTTAGTTATTTGGAAACTGTAACTACTTGGGCACAGCAGCACTTGAATTAAGCAAGTGGTTCACGGTGAGTTAATATGCATGAAAAAGAGTACACGTGAACATTCATAGATGTATTATTCATGGTGAGGTTTGTGCATGGACTCCCGGTTGAAGCCAGTTGAAGCAGCTTCAAGGTAACCAGCTGCACTCTTGCCTTCTCAAGATGAGAAAATGCCTGCAGCTGGATAAGTGAGGAACAGATCTCACACCTGAAAAACGTATTATGATTTTTTTCCTCTTGAATAACATCTGTTCTTAGAGATGAGCCAATCTTTCCATGTGTATGAATAACATAACGTGAGAGATTGTAGGTTTCAACAAAATTTACAAATTTTACTATTGTTACATGATTATAGAGGCATGGAATGGCTTGCATTAGAAGGGACCTTAAAGATCATCTACTTCCAGCACTGATCATTACTTCCAATCACAAATTAATTCACTGACAACTAATGGCAAATTGGTCTTCCAGAGACCAGTAGACTTCATAGACTTCTGTGCTTACTAAGTACCTGATCATTTGTTTTGGAAAGTTAAAAAATTTCTGTTGTATAGAATGTAAAGAAGTCTAGTTGCTGCTTAGAGTATAATATCTTGAAGTTTTTCTCACGTTATGTTTTCCTTAAGCCTTCCTCCCTGCAAGGAACCGGAGAGAAAAACAGAGGTGGCAGCTCTCAGCGGATCCAAGCCAAGTTTTGCAGGGCAGGGTCCCACATTTAGGAACTCTGTCTAAGGACTTCAGTGCTCTTACAAGCATCTAGAAATCCTGGGCTCATACAGGCATCTGGTATGTCCAAGCTCCCTACTACAGATTTGCAGTACAGAGTCAAGCAGCTCCGCAATCTGTAAGTAGAGCCATCAGCACTCCTTGATTCCACGTCCAGGCTGAGAATCTTTGGGGTAGTCAACCCACCCTACACCTGGAAATCACCAGGTTGCCCTCACTTCCCAGGATATTCCTAGGGGAGATCCGAAGAACAAATGCTGATTGTTTCCTTGGGCAAAAAAAAAAAAAAAAGGAAAACTGAAAAATTTCTGTTTTTTTTCCTGAAAATAATTCAAAATTTTGGATCTCTGAAAAGACCTGATGCCCATAAAGCCATGATTCTTGACATGAGTTATATTGTTTTCCTGTCTTGATAGTCAAAAACAAGATGCAGATGATGCAAATGATATTACATATTGTTCCTAACAGACCAATGTGTTGCAACTAGTATCACTTTCAAAAGTGAAGAAAACAAACAAATCAGATTTCAGCATTTCCAGTGAAAAAGAAAGGACAACTTCCTAATAACAAATGCCCCTTCTTCCTGATTAATACTACTTCAGAAAGTTTTGGATTTGTAATCTGTGACAAACATTATACTCTATGGACAATGGAAATGTATTAGGAAATTTTCTCCCTTCTACTCAGTCTTATCAGTCTCTCTTTTTTTTTCTTCTGTTTAATCTCTTGGCTCAGGTCAGAAACTCACCTATAACAGTACATTATGGCCCGCTAGTTATTATCATTTAGATGAAGAAGCAGATTTTTTTTAGCTTATTGATTCATTACGCTGTATTTATTGCTACAAATGTGCTGGTTTTATGGATGAAAATCAAGTTTCTTAAAACTGGGAAAGCATATCTTGCAGTGTCTCATATCCAAAAAGCTCATAGAAACAGAGTCCTTACAGATTGTTTCCAAAAAGGTAGTACAAAGAGAACATACAAATTCTGAAACACTTTCTGTTATTTTACTACTGATTCTGTGACTTTCTCCAAAGTTACCATTCATGTTACCATTCACACTTTCTCTTCATAGTTCACACGTCTGGAAGCACACTGGTTGTGGCATATGTAAGTTTATCTCACATTAAATTCAGGTTTCCATTTTAGTTTTCTGCTTTTCATTAATGCTTACTCTCCAACTTCTTATAAAGTGTCAATAAAAAGATTTTGCAGACTCATCTTCAATTGCTTTGGGAGTCTATTGAGGTCATTATGATTTTTAATGGGAAGCAAAGATCAAACAGTATATAATAAACACTGTTTAAAACTACTGATGAGAAACTACAATAGTTCTTTCTATCTGTTAATGAGAACTATGTTGTGGTACTTACTACCTATGTAATTATTACCTTCTGAAGGGAAAATACAGCTTCTCCTCTGGGGTACTTTACTAAGTCCTGTTATGCTTATGCAGGTGTGTGTCTATAATTATTATCCTTTGTAATTACTAATCAATATAGAAATTCTTTTCTGACTTTATATAAAGCTGCTCTCATCCACCTAAACCACCTTCTCTTTAAAAATCATTTGAATTCTCCTTGTGGGATTGCTTAAGGACTTGGTTTCCTTTTTAAGGTATCAACCTGACTGTATTAGCAAGTATGCCCGAATAGTCTGTTAATAAACCACATGACTTACATGTCTTAAACAGTAAAAATATGGCATTGAGATTAGAAAGGGATTTCCAGGACAGTCCAGTTTTAATTTAGTTTCATTCCACATAATACTAACTTAGATTCTCAAGATAAAGCCTTACAAAGAGAATGAAAGTTCAGCAACTGTTGTACAGAAAATTCATCAGTAAGGAAGTGAAGGCCTAAGAGCCAATCCTGCAAAGTACTTATTACCTCCTCTGAGATGCTACAAATCCTATTGATTTCCCCCATGATAGCCAAAACCACTTATCAGCTTTCAGGCATAGGGTGAAAATTAGACAGTAGAAATGTAACTGGGTGGAGGTGCACTGTGAAAATAAAAAAGATGTTGCTACGTCCCAATGAGGAAAAAAAAATAATTAGGCTGGTAATCATGATGTTTACGGGATGAACATATGTACAGAAGGGGACAGGCTAAGCATGATAAGAAATAAAATAATGATTGGTAAGATATAAAAAGCAGTAATAAGAGACAAATTTCATAAGAAAATGTTAAAAGAAAAGCAGTGCTATCTGAAACAGTAGGACTTTTTGTGTATGTGTGTGTATTCACTGAAAATGATGAAGCTCTGTAAAGAGGCACTCACTATTGTAATATGAAATGCACCTACTGAGAGTTAATTGCATTACTGGGGTTTGCCAACTAGCATGTGTCTCTGAAATCAAACTTTCTAGCTAGAAAAAAATGTATATGGTGGTGAGTGCTCTCACTGCAAAGACTCCCTACAGTCAGCTCTTGGTCACCAACCACTGAGATAAGAGGGGGTAAATGTCTCACAGGTGTCTGAGGCTGAAGTACAAGAGGCAAGGACATGGTGACTGGTATTGCTCTCTGTAACCTTGGTTTAACATGGGAAAATATAAAGCTAAAATACAGAATTCCTAGGATTCCAGGAAGGTCATGAGATATCCCACTACAAGCACTACAGTACCTAGGAAAAAAACCCTCTCATGTCACAAAAGGCAGAATAAGCCGTGGGTCCAAGAGCATTTTGTAAAACCTTGCTGCCTGCTTTCATGGCAGGCCCATTTACTTCAGTCATAGCCAGTGGATGAAAATACGTGACAGGGCCAGGCTCACATCTCAGAGTGAGCCATGAACAGTTACGCAGGCCAGCCACTGAAGGAGGACATCTTGCAGCCTTGGAAATCCTCAGCTGTTAGCTCGGTCTATAAAATTTTGCAAAAATCTTAACAGCCCTTGTTTGCACCAAGCCTGCAGCATCATTGGCTTGAAGTCACTGCATGTCCAGTGCCATTTTCAGCACAACATAAAGACCATGCTGCTCACTTACTGGCATGGAAAGTTGTAGAAATACTTATTCCAAATGTAATTATTCTGCTATTTCAGATTGGGCAGGAAACTAGAAGTCCAATGAGTTAAACAAAGCTTCTCATGGAAAGTGCTTGATATAGTTTAAAAACTTTGATTCTTTCTCAGGAAATTGAAAATCCTCAGATGTTCTGTGCTTTGAAAATTCAAGCCACTCCATTTTGGTTTGTTTTTTAGAAAAATGGTTGATCTGGGGGAGAGTGAAATTTGAAGAAATGTGACTTTTTACAGACACTTTTATGCTATAGTAATGATTCTTACAGTTAAATCTTTTCAGCAGTCTTAACATAGTCAAGCATTGCAATGTAAGTATTTGTGGGGATGAGCTCTTAGCTTCAAGATCATGCTGTTACATGAACTGTCTAAACACACTAAGATGCATAATTGTGCTATGTGATTAAATGATGAAAAATGACTTTTGAATAAGTTGTATTAATATGCTACAGAATTTCTAGAGGGAGGAACTTGCCTCAGACTTCCTTTACACTCGTGCTTTAAATTATGTACAAATCTTTCTCATTAATCCAGAAGCAACAACTCGCTTGTATTTTTAAAATAAAAATTTGTAAGCAAGAGACTGTAAATTTTTGTACTGCGGGAGTAGTAGAGTTGCAGGGGAGATGCTTGTCAAGCCCACAAGCAGATGTCTTCATTAATGACACATTTGAATGCCACTGATGCCTGATTACATCTGTGGAGCTGATTTTTCAAAAACTATACAAGGAACTATATGATAAAAACCGCATACTAAAACAATATTAAGTCAATAAATGACTCTTGTAAGTATCAGTTAATTAGATAAGGCTGAACACAAAGCCTAATCGTGCTTATTTGCAGACATAGGTATCAAATTTTCTTTCAGGTGTACTTCAAGTGTACAGTCAGGATTAATTCGTCTACACCAGTGAACCCATAAACAGTCACCCACAGCTTCCATACTTCCTGACTTTTCAGTTCATACCACACTTGCACCTTCTCTGAACGTTTTTATTTCACTATTCTCCATAATCCATGTATCCTGCCATTCATATTTCATCACACTTTCCACCTCCCATGGAACTTTAGTGTTTGAGGGAAAAGGTCTAAGAATTAGAAGTTAACTCATTAGATTTTCAAAGACCTTGGCAAGACAGATTTTGTCTTTCATTTGTCACTGAAGAAAGTACGCATTAGATGGAAAGATAGATTCTAGAAAGGAATGCTTTAAAAAAATGTTTTTGCAAAGTGAAGTCTGATCATGTGTATCCTGAAGGTAACAATTTTAATGCCATTTGTACATATGTAATTTGGGATTAAAGCTATATGTATTTGTATCACGACTGTTTATGAATTTCAAATTCCAAGCAATGAAACTAGACACGAACAGCATCTTTGTGTACTGCAAACATAGACTTTCTTCTTTCAGTGAAGAGAAAGGGGAAGATGACGAGAGAATTATTATGTTGGATAATTATGGGAGAAAAACTGGAGTTTGCTTGATTTGTTATTTGAGCACTGACATGGGCTGAAGCTGCAAAAGTTTATTTAAAAGCAATGAGCATTTATACCTTAGATTATGCCAAGCATCAAACTGGTCCAGTATTTTCTGGTGGACCATTTCTCTGCTGCGAAAGGTTTATGCTTTGGAAGTGTAACGTTTTATGGAAACATCTTGCTTCCAGCAATTCTCTTGGTGCAGTACGGAACATTGAGCATGACTGATCTGGACAGTTTCTTATCATCCCCCACACTGGCTGCCTGGCAGCCTGCCTGGATGATGGTGCTGCTCCTTGTAATGGGCTTCTAAGGGCCAACATTTTCAGGCCTGTGAAACTCCCAACCTTAATTCCTGCTCAGCATTCCCATCATTGAGAACTTGCAGGAGACAGTCTTGCTAATCAGTGGAGAAGTACTTTCCTTTTAAACTCTATTGTATGGTTTAACCAAAGCTGTTCTTGTACTCTTGTACAGCTGAGGACAGGGCCCAGCTTTGCAGTATAACATAAAACTGGCATTTCTATACCGGCCCCACAGTCCCCACCTCATCTCAGTCTCTTGCTCTATTGACCTCCAGCTTCCATTCAGGCCAAACATATAAATACTGTCTGTCCTTCAAGGTTCATTCTGACAGTTTCAAACTCTAATAATCATATTGTATGTCCCACCTCTGTCAGACTGTGAGACCAGATAAAAATATATAGAGAGAGAGAGGTTTCCTCCGCATTTCATTTACTTCTTGGTGATTTGGCTGTGAGGGTTTGCTTCTCTTCGTTTTTCTCTGCCATTGCAAAGGTCCCTTTAAACATCCTACAGTGAATGGGTCAGAAGCAAAGCCCTATTCAGATGCTAAACAATACTGACCCGGTAATAAAAATGCCCTCTTCAATCTGGGGTGATTCATTGCATACAATAAGACACAATTAATGAACACAACCGCTCTGAGACAAAAGGAAGGATAAGGAAATGGGAACTTAGATAATAAACTGGGTTTAATAATTAGCAGTTTTAGAATACCAACTGCTTGGCTGCTGACAAATAGCAAGGAATATTATTTTTATGTAACAGGCTGAGCCATATCAGCACAGTATTTTGAAAGTATTTAGCCAGTTAAAGATGCAAAATCTGTATGAGTCACGCAATTAATATTTTTGGGAAGCTCATGAGGTACCTATCTGCATCTTACAGAGCTTGAACTGTTTTAGAAGTCTGCCCTCTAGTTGCCTGTAGGAGTTACTGGTCACAACGAGTTATTTACGTAACTATTTTGACTGCAATCAGTCTCTCAGCAACAATACTTTCCCTTTCTTTACCAAAAAGGGAAGAAAGAAAGGAAGGGAAGGGAAGGGAAGGGAAGGGAAGGGAAGGGAAGGGAAGGGAAGGGAAGGGAAGGGAAGGGAAGGGAAGGGAAGGGAATTATAGCACTTCTCATTGCTGAAGAAGCAGCAGGACACTGCTCATGTGCATTACTATTGAAGAGGGGACAGAAATAACATTTTAGCTCCTGCAGATTTTCTAGAAAGAAAAAGAGTCATGGCAAGACATACCCAGGTGCCTTTGTCAGCGAGAACAAAAAACTCACTGATAGGCAAAATAGTAATAACAGTTATTACTATAATTCTGTATGGAACCAACACAGTGCCCATAGAAGGCCCATGGGCCTACAGGCCCTGCCTCCCTTCAGGCAGCGCGGCCATCCTGCCAGCCAGGCCATAAGGACAGGTTGGATATTAGAAAAATTTTCTTCTCCAAAACAGTGATGAGGCAGTGGCACAGGCTGCCCAGGGGGGGCGGTGGAGTCACTGTCCCTGGAGGTGTTTAAAGCTCTGAGGAACATGGTTAGTGGGCATGGTGTGATGAGTTGGTGGTTGGACTAGGTGATCTTAGTGGTCTTTTCCAGCCTTAATTATTCTGTGATTCGTTGACAGGTACAGAGGGGCAGCCTTTGCTGCTGAGTTGCTTTGTGTCAGACACAGACCAAGTGAGCAGACTCTGCCAAAATCCAGTTTTATTTTAAAGGCTTGGTTATAGTACACGGCTCTGCTGTAGTTTTGGCTGTTTGTGGATTTTTAGGGATTTAGCTAGCTCTTGGACAGTTTAAAACCCCACAAGACACAACTCAGTGCACCACACTGCTCATCAGCTAAAGGAGAACATGTGTCCTGCATGCACAGGGTCAGCTAAAGCTCTTCCAGGGGCTCTCCTTGAAGTGTCAGGGCAGAGCATTTCTCCTCAACTGGGAGGCTGTTGCTGGACCATATATTTGGTCACATCATACATCTGTGCTGGGGAATGAGGATGGGGAATGAGGGGTGATGGAACTGGGCAAGGGCAAACACTGCCACTCCTGAAGCAATATCCATCTTGAAGCTCTCTCAGCTTGGTTTTGTTGCTATTAATGCACGAAGAACAAGTTCATGCCCCTTCTCAGTGTCTCCTTTCCAAGAAAGGAAATATAAAGCTCAGCCTTCTCTATCTCTGGGCAGCAACATCTAATTTATTCATAATGAATTCTGCCTCTTCTGCCACTTTATCCAAATGCAAATAGCCCACATTTGACTATCTACTTACAGTTTCTAAAAATGCTGCTTTCTCCTGGTCATATGGCTTCTGCTCAACAGGATTCATTATGTGTGAGTGAGTGTTGTGCACATCTGATATGCCTACAGATAATAACACAGCACGACTGAACTGTGAGTAATCTTGGTACTATTCATCCACTTGTTTTATTTCAATATGTGCAATAAAAATGGGGGCCTGAGAAAACAGTCATATTCTTGCAAATATAGTTACAGAAGAGGTGGAAGTTGGCTATAATATTTTCAAAATACTAAAATCTGGATTGGGAAGTCTCTGTACACTCTGTACACAGAAAATACTTTATTTTCTGAAATGCTCAGCAATTAATAGGAAGAAAAACACAATTCAGAAGTAGGACAAACAGAAGGATAAGAATGTGTGGTAAGAAAGTGACTACTAGCTGTCAAAACCAGCTCAGTCTTTCTTTAACCCACATTCTCTGCATCTTCTTCTGAATACATTAAACTCTTGTTCTGGATTTCATGGCCTCCTTGTCATGAAGAACAAAGAGATCTTAACAGGTCTTAACTTTGACAGCTACCTTGGGTCTCTTTAGAGATGAACGAGCACGAAGACAAGACATGATATTCACAGTATTCATTTAACTTGACATATAATTGATTGAATTACAAAACTGTGTATTCTGACATCTGGTCTATGCAGGATATGTTTAATTCCTTGCATTATCCTGTTTCTTTAAAGCTACTGAAGGTCACGTGACAATTGTCTCTTCTCTGGAAATATTGTTAAGGTAATATTCTATATGTATAGCTTACTACACATTAAGCTCTTTCATGACAGTAAATTGTCTGTATACATATGCTGTGTTTATAGATTTTTATCATATATTACAGCTTCCAGTAGAAGTCTATTTTTTCTTGTCTAAGTCTTGTTTTCTAATCCACTTCTTCAAAATGTAAATGAAAACATTGCACTATGGCTAAGAGATGGGTGCCACTATAGGAATCTGTGCTTCTTTAACCATAGGACAGTTTAGTTGGCACCTGGCCTTATGGCTCCTGATGGGTTCTACCTAGGTCAAAGGGGTAAAAGAATTCTGTCCGCGGAGTGCTCATTGACAGAGCTTTAAACTAGGTTTGAAGGAGGAAAGCGGTGACAAGCCTGCCCAAGACAAGGTGGGGGATAGTATAGCTAAGTTAGAGAGATAAGGTTCTAGTGGGGGCTATAGACCTGCTTTGTTCCATGCTAATGAAGGCAGCAGGGAGACTAAAGATAAATATTTCAAAGGAATTAAGGAATTATCCTCCAGTAAGTTGAAAAGACTAAACGCCCAGCTGAAGTACCTTTACACCAATGCATGCAGCTTGAGAAATAAACAGGAGAAGCTGGAAACCATCGTGTTACTGTAAAACCATGATGTAGCTGCCATTACCAAAAACTGGTGGAATGAGGCCCAACTGGAATTGGGCTTGGCAAAGTGTGCAAAGAAGAATAAGAAAGTCTTCTATAGGTACATCAACCAGAAATGGAAAGTCCAGGAGGGTGTACCCCCCTCCACCTTCCTCAGTGGGGAATACAGGCAGGCAAGTAACAATGAACAAGGAGAAGGCTGAATATTTTTGCCACAGTCTTCACTAGCAACTGCTCTACACACAGCCCTCAAGTGGGTGGTTCAGAAGAAGGTGGGAACTGGGGGAACAATGCCCCGCTGTAAGGAAAGATCAGGTTCACAACCACCTGAAGCACCTGAGCAACCATAAGTCTATGGGTCCCAAGGATATGTATTCCAGAGTCCTGAGGGAATCGGCTAATGTAGTCACCAAGACACTCTTGACGATATTTGAAAAGTCAAGGCAATCAGGTGAAGTCTTCGATGACTGGAAAAAAGGCAACGTCAAACTCATTTTTAGAAGGGTAGAAGGGTCAGTTCCTATTGACCCAGGAACTACTGACCTATCACCTCACCTCAGTGCCGGGGAAGATCATGGAGCAGATCCTCCTGAAAGCTATGCTAAGGCACATGGAAGAAAGGGTGGTGATAGGGGATAACCAGCATGATTTCACCAAAGACAGGTCTTGCCTGACCACTTCGTCACTTTTTCTGATAGTGCCACTACATCAATGGACAAGGGAAGAACCACTGATATCATCTGTCTGGACATCAGTAGGGCCTTTGACACAGTCCCTCACAACATCTTCTCTCCCAATTGGAAAGATATGGATTTGATGGGTGGACTGTTCAATGGATAAGGGACTGGTTACAAGACCATACCCAGAATGTGGTGGTGTGGCTCAATTTCCAGTTGGAAATTGGTGACAAATGGTGTCCCTCAGGGGTCAGTGCTGGGATGGAAGCTCCTTAATATTTTTGTCAGTGACATTGACAGAAGGATGAAGAGTAACCTCACCAAGTTTGCAGATGACACCAAGCTGTGAGATGCGGTCGACACACCTGAGGGATGGGATGTCATCCAGAGATACCCAGACAGGCTCAAACAGTGGGTCAGCTGAATTTCACGAATTTCAACAAAATCAAATGCAGGGTCTTGCATCTGGGTCGTGGCAACCCACACTACCAGTGAAGGGTGAGGGATGTAAGCATGGAGCACAGCCCTGGGACCTGGGGATACTGGTGCATGGGAAGTTGGATATGAGTCAGTGATGTGACCTTGCAGCCCATAAAGCCAACAGTATCGTGGGCTGCATCAAAAGAAGCGTGACCAGCAGGGTGAGAGAGGTGATCTTGCCTCTCTATTCTGCACTGGTGAGGCCAGACCTGGAGTACTGCATCCAGATATGTGGTTCTCAGTACAGGAGAGATGTGGACCTGTTGAAGTGAATCCAGAAGAGGGCCATAAAAGTGATCCGAGAAATGGAACACCTCTCCTACAAGGACAGATTGAGAGAGCTGGGGCTGTTCAGCCTGGAAGGCTCCAGTGAGACCTGAGAGCAGCCTGTCAGTATCTAAAAGGGGACTGTAAGAAAGAAAGGGACAGACTCTTTAGCAGGGTCTTTGGTGACAGGACAAGGAAAATGGTTTCAAACTAAAAGAGGGGCAATTTAGATTGAATGTAAGGAAGAAGTCATTTTTAATAAGTGAAGTGCTGAAACATGTTGCCTAGAGTGGTGGTGGATACTCTGCCCCTGGAGACATTCAAGGTCTGGCTGGACAGGGCTCTGAGAACCATTATCTAGCTGTAGGTGTCCCTGTTCTGTGCAGGAGAGTTGAACTAGAGGAACTTTAAGGGTCCCTTCTAGCTCAAACGATTCTATAATTTCATGTTGTCTATACACTGTCAATACATTTATTGATTTTGCAGATTTCTTAAAAACATTAGGAAATGTGATATAAGGATTTATTGGAAGTTACATAGGAAAACCAAACTTTTCTATGTTTGTGTTTCACAATACAAAATTGATTTTTTACTAAAAAAAATAAAATAAAAAATAAAAAAGCTTTCTACTGATAAATAGAAAGACATGCCTCCAGGATCACTTTTGTATGTTTGTTTTCAATTTCTACATACATGATCTACAGTTTCTATGGAAAAGACTTATTTTGCTCATTTAGCTCTATAGGCTTTTCTCAGATTTAAGTAAAACAGTTCCTTTCAGAGTGCTCACACAGCTGTATCAGTTAGTATCCTGGCTCTGATTACAGAAAGACACAGAGGCTCATTCATTCTTAACAATGAACAATATGCAATTTGCACATGCAAATTTGGAGTGGCATTTTGAGAAGCACTGGTGCTTAGGAATATCATTTAGTGGTAAACATCCAAGTGCTAGGTTAATGGTAGGACTTGATCTTAGATGTCTTTTCCAACCTAAATGATTCTATGATCCTATGAATTATGAGTACAGTTCCTGCTGAGTGGCAATGGGATTTTGCTCCCAAATACAAGGGTTAGAACCCCAATGATCTGAATGTCCAGGATACAAAAAGGGCTTAGGTGTTTACCTTTGAAATTTTGATTCTCAGAACTGTAATCTAACTACACCATAGCCTCAAGTTGTGATCACACCCATCTACAAATACCTGAGTTTGGACAAACCTGCTGAGTACCTTGGAGACATGCAACACTGAGCAGCACCCAGAAACTTGCTGGGTTTCCACAGAGACTTTCCTCTTCAGCAGCTATCTAATTGCATCAGGATTTGCACAAAATGGAGTGACAGCCATCCTGGTTTCTTTTAAAGTAGAGTTTGAGGAAACTGTTACTACACGAAGTAACCTTGAGACAAAGCACACAGAGATCTTCAGGCTAAGGCACAGGCAAGTAGGTTTCTCTATTGCCAGCTGAGCACTGCATTGTTAAGCTGCAGTCAAGCACAGTCTACAGATTAATTCATTTCTGCAATCAGCCTTGCTTTAACTCAAAGTCTAGAAAAGGTTCCCCTGCCAAAGTAGTCTTCAGTGTCCAAGGAGACAAGAAATGCGGGCTTTAATCCTTTTGAAGAAAAGAAGAGATTGAAATACTTTATTCATACATCCTGGATGTGTGTGATAATCACCGAGCCAATGCAGGAGGGGCCACCACAATGTTCTTTCTCTTTGTATGCTTTCAAATGGCTTTTCTGTTTATTATAAAGAAGGTAGTCAATTGCAAACCTGGAGTTGATTGCTCACACTGTACATCCAATGTGAGGAGAAAAGGCTCCTGGCTGTACTGAAGACATTGCTGAAGCCCTACAGAAGAAGGCAATATGATTATTTTCAATTATTTTTCTAATATCTGTATCTAAACAGCTCTGGGCCATCTACTTGTCCATGACAAAGGAATTTAGGACACCACAATGGCAAATGAGCTATATGGTATATAGCTATGCCATTCTCCATGGCTTCCAGAAACAGCTGCCTACACCATCCTGCCCAACATGTCTCCAATCTCTGTGCTGTTAGGAAAATTCTAAATGCTGGTGAGGGACATCAAGGAAAGCTGCACGGGTTCATGACACACTAATGCCACTGCACATGATTTCCATACCAGAGGCTTGCTTTCATGGAATAGTTTAGGTGCCAAAACTTTCACTGCTGAGAACTTTCCATTGCTGAAGGACAATGAAGCTTCAGCTCAAGGATGAGACTTTCAGGCTCAGATCAAGCTTCACTGAGACCCATTCTCCAGCCACCTTCACAGTACGTATTAAGTTAAGGCATTTAAGAAGTTGGAGAGCTAGTTGGTCTATTTCCCATCCTGCAGGAGGGAAATACATTTCTTTAATTTCAACCAAGTAACTTCACATCTGGATACTTGTTCATGTTATCCTGTGGCTCAGCAAGCTGACAAGCAGCTGAGTTGTGGTTTTTTGCCAGGATCAGCCTCTTATTCACTTCAAAAGAAAAGCAAAACATGTACATCTTCACAGAGGTTTCTACTGATTTGTCAAAGACTGAGAAACATGCACATGCTCATCAATGACACTCAGGTGTTGACTACTGGTGTGTTTAACTAAGTTGACAGACAAGTGATTTGCTCCAGAAGTAATTTTTCAAACAACTAATAGCAAATCCAAGACATGCAGTTAAGCATAGAAGAAAAATGAGAAAAGCATATGCAGAGTAGAAGACACTGAAATTCTATGTCTAATTTGATACTTTTTGCATTATGGGCTTAAACTTTTTTTTTTTTTTTTTAAGAGTGTCACATATGTTCATCTGAATTAACTTTATTGTCAGTAAATGGGGCTGAAAAAAGTGAACATACCTCTTGTCTTCACAGAGAGAGCATTTCTTAAGAAAAACAGAAAAAGTTTTTGTTTTTGTTTTTTTTCAAACATGAAAGCTTCCATTCAAACCCTGAAGAGATCAATTTAACTATTTTCAGACAAAACAAGTGTATGGGAACTGCTGAGTCACGGCCTGAACCTCTGACTGATCACCTGAGGCGAGCCATGAGTCAGCCAGAGGAGCACAGGTGAAGGCAATTCAGCTGTGCTGCCGGAAGGGGTGGAGCCTGGCTGCACCCCTCCAAGACCTATTTAAGAGCTGGCTACCAGAGGGGAAGGATCTCTTCTGGAGATAGCCTCAGTTGGTGTTTTGTGGTGAGCCTAGCTGAAGGGTAAGCCTTCCATTTTATTCTCTTTTGTTGTCATGGTCCACTTTGCCTAACTCTCTTGATTATATCGTAGTTGTAACATCTTGATATCCATTGATTATACAACAAGACTTAGAAATTCAAATGTATAAGATCAAAAATCCTTAGTTAAATGCTCTGTAAGCAGAGGTTATTCTCTATCCTGGTCTTTGACAACAATTAGAAAGCTGTTGCACTTAAGAACAGTGTGATTTGCGAATACAGAAACAACTGGAGTCTTGCTTTTCCTTCTATTCTGCCTATTTAAGCTCAAAAATTTTGTTTGAACTCTTCATACTTGTATTTTATTCCATTTCAGTGCACAAATTGTATCTCTATAAAAGCTGCATCTTTCAAAGCCTTGAAATAACACCATCTAGCTACTGTCATCATGTTCTTCCTCTAGAACAGGTATGTTTTGGCTATGATGCTGTGATGTTTCCTCAGCAAAATCAATGTTGCCTACCTGCTCTCTGCCTGTGTACACCACTACTGCTGTCTCTGCTGTCAAAATGTGCTCATGCAACTGCTGACACAGGTCAATTAGCCTGTCGCTCCCTGGGCTCATTTGCAAGCAAACTGGGCAAGTGTGGTTATTACCCACTTCTTCTGTCAGTGCATTCCCAATTGTGGCTATTGTTCACACTGTTATTACATTGCTGTGCTGTGAAAGGCTCTGGAAGGCCACACAGGGGTAACAGCAATTTCTAGACAAGGTTCACTTCAAGGCAGCAAACAGGAACAGAGACCTGGGAGAATGAAAAGCTGAAGGACTCAATTTATTTTTTAATCAATTGAATAACTGTGTTATTAAATTAAAAGCAGTGCTATGGCAATTTTGCTGAAGTGGGGGTGTGAGGTCTGAGCACCATGTCAGAAGGTTTTATTCTGCTTCTATTGAATACACGTCTGTATATGGAGCTCAACCATTTGTGGTAAGAAACAAAACACGGACTCAATAATTAAACCACAAAATAGAATAACAAGAAAACCAAAGTTTATACTCATTTCCACGTTTAAATGAAGGTTAGTTCAGCTGAGTTTCCTTTCAAGTAGCTCCAAGCTGCTGCAAATCAAATGTGAGAAATAAATATGACTCATAGGAAATGCTTATTTATGCTGTGTAGTTTGTTCTTCTAGTGCATGGAAATACACTGTATTGAGACTGTTGTTGCTGATCAAATGGGAATTAGGAGTTCAAAACTGAGGCAGATAGTGTCAAAAAAAGCCCCACCAAAATCACAACAGACATCTACAGAATAATATTTCCTAATATTTCCTCAGTAGTGCTGCCCAATGGCCAACAGATGTTGGAATCACTGTCATGGTGAGCTCTACCTATAGCTGCCATCACATGATGCTTTTTTTTTTTTATTCCAAGAAGGAATTTTCAACCAAATGTAGAAAAGATGTAGCTTTGGTACTAAAAAGCTCCCTTTTCAAAACAAGGCCTATGAAGAGTAATTTAGTGACTGAAGCAAGCCCAATCTTAAGTATAAAAAATGGCCCATGACACTTGTGGTTGGTCTGCTCCCAGATACAGATGACAAGGCTCACACAATATCGAGCCAAAATCCTGTGTAAGATGACAAAAATTCCAAAGCACGTTGATACAGTAATTTATGCAGTTCTTGAGCACAAGGCTGTGAAAACGTAATTAGGTAGTCTCTTACCAAATGAAATGAATAAAAACTATAAAACAAAATGATGAGGCACTAAATTTAGAAGAAAATTCATTTGATTATCACATCAGAGCCATGATATTTCAGATCATACTGTCAGCTTAATTGGCTACAATTTATGTAGGTTTGATAAAACCAGCTGAGCTGTTAATAATGTAGGAAGTTGTGCTTCATGTATTCGAAAGCAGTTAGCCTTTTTGCTCTGACAGAGGAACTTGAAAACCCTTGTGCTGAACACATTGTGAACTGTGTAAGATTAGTAACTGGAATTATTTGTTATTTTGGGTTCCTGATGATGCCTGTCATCACAATGTCTGAGGACTCAACACATACCAAAAGCTGACAGGAGAGTTTCCAGTTGTGTTTCCTTCATCTCATTTGTAAATCTTTCATAGTGCTTGGTACCATCTCTTTCCTGCTGTCCAAATGGTTTCTAACACACACAACTCCCAACTAGCCCTGTACTGCCTCCTGCATGCATGCCTCAAAGTAGGTGCCATTTGAGTCATAGGGAGTTTTAGGGATTTCTGACTTCCTATCTGGGATTTCCGGGAGGAATGCATTCCAGTTGTACTTCTTTTAAATTCTGCAATTCATTCATAATACCTTTTACTACATATAGCCATGATAAACAAGAAAAAGCCTGCTAACTGTATCCCATCTTCAGACTTCACTGATTCCTTCACATTCAACATCTTTAGGAGGCTTCTTGCCTTTAGAAGCTTAATTTGAGAAGTGTGGACCCAATGACAGTGTTCAACTGAGGAATTCACTGAGAAGTTTAGTTCTTACAAAATCTGTCAAGAGCAGCACTGGTGGAAGCACAGGGGATTCTCTGTTAAAGAGTCTGATGATGAAAGTACAGGGCTAACTAATCAACAGAGTGATTATAGGAAGGCAGCTAGTAATAACATAGGTTCAGATTGCTAAGCAAATACAAAGGTCACTCTGAAAGTAATGCCTCCTATTTATTTCCATGGGAACTAAAACACATCCAAAGAGCATAATAACACTATTTGAAAGATCAAATTTTCAGCTACAAAGCACAAATTTTCAACATAGTCACCACCCGGATCCAATTCATATGGATCAGCTGTTTGAGATGCTCTTCATTTTGTAATGTGTCAGCTGTGTGTGGCCATCTGGAGCATGGCTTGCCTTTCTTTCACATTGCTGTTGCCACTGGTGAAACACACCACCCATTGTCTCACTGTGCTCATGTCCACTGGTTAGTCTCCAGAAACATTTAGCAAGTGCTGATGAATGTCAGTGGGTGCCATTTTTTCTGCATAGAGGAATTCAGTGACACACCTATGCTTCATATGCACTTCCATGTCAGAGTCCATTTTGTCACTGTCCCTCTACTGCCATCTGTTGCACGGCAACAAAATGCAATGGGATATTGGTGGGAAGGTTCAGCCTCTCCTGCCATACCGTGAACACTCACCTCTGGCATAGTGGAGCAACATAACAAAATAGAAGGCGTTACTTTTAGAGCAGCCCTCTGGTGCCTTTCTCTCATTTTGAAGACTAATGGCTCTCATCTGTGAAAGGAGCAGAGATTTGCAGGACCACCCTGCTAATGTGAGAGGTACTTTCTTCAAAGTCATTAATGGGTCGATGCAAGAGATTCAACAAAGAAATTTCTTCTGTATATTAGTTGAGGTCTGTTGACCTCCACATGTCTGCAGACTCTCAGAGGGAGCCCTGAACACAGCAATGGCAGAGTAGTAAATAATATGGTCACATTCTAAAAATTAATAGAGACTTCCTGCCACACAGACCCATGGGAAAAATGAGAGCTCTTTGGGTTACTACTTTGTGCTTGTCTCTTCCAGTAATAAAACACTCTGCTTGAAGACACAACTTGGCACAGAAATGTTTTGCATATTTTATGCTTTGAAAAAAATTCAAGTATCCATTCTTGTAGTTTCCTTTGGAGCAAAATGCTTTTTGATTTTACAGTGTTTGCTTTGAAGCCGTTAGTTTTCAAAACTACAAAACACAATAATTTTCTGTGTAACAACTTCATATGGAAGTATTTGTTGTTCTTTAGAGCATATCTTGTTCTTTGCTCTACAAATGCAGACCTTTAAGCTATCCAAGGCATTTAGAAAGCAGAGTCTCTCCAGCCAGTTTTCCTGCTCACTTCCACCATTTAATAAGTGAACATGAAGGCAACCTCTAGTTGATTTGCAAAGGCCCGAAGAATATCATGCTGAGGCTTGCAGCATTTCAGCAGTGGTAGCAAACAGACTTGGTTTCCAATGGACAGCTGAAGGGATTAACTCAATTTTTACTTTAAAACCCAGAAACACTGGGAAACAAAACATGAGTAACTTTTTTTCTTTTTTTTTTTTTAATACAGCTCCTCTAAAATGGAATTGTTTCCTGGGATCCCAGTTTTCTCTCTTAAAAGAAATCTATAGGTCTTCTATGTTAAAGTTTGAAAGAATGAAATAAGTAGACTTGTAGTAGTTTAACCATGTTCTTTTGGTTTACCTGAGCACAGAAGTAAGACACAATCACTGAAAAGTGTATCAAAACAGTGACATAAAGAGAAGTACATAACAGCTTTCAGCTGAGATGCATCCTAAATGTAGTATGTAGCATGAAGCTGTAATTAACATCCATAGTACTCAGTGGGAAAAACTATAATGTGTATTTTTAGCTCAGAGTAATTGACTTTTTTTGTAAATAATTAATAGCAACACCAAGGAAAGTCTTTTAAGTATGGATATAAGAGCTCTATCCTCTAAGGGACTTCCATTTTTTTTCCCTTCCTCTCTCTTTCTTCTTTAAGTGATGCCAATCTGCATAGCTGCTCTGCTGACAAGAGTCCTCATTTTTTGTGAGGCAAATTATTCTGATATGTCACGGAGGAGGTAATGTTGCAAGGATTGCAAAGTCTAAGCTACCCTGGGAAGTTCTTGCTAGCTGTTTGTTCCTTGAGAACTCACTTGCTTCTGTACCTGACAACAGAACTAGTGCTCATTTGGCAGTTAAGCCACTCTCCCAGAATTCCAGACAAGGGATAATCTACGAGTACCAGCTGTGTGCTTCTCACACCTTAAACAAGACAGGCACCCTGTTAGAAACAGCCCTGACATGGCTTAGCAACCGTGTCTGACCAGACTATGAGTAGGGATGTGATTGGGATTGCAGTGAGAGCTTTCCCCAAACACGTCCAAAAAGGAATGCCAGCAGTGCTGCCTGTATGTCCACAACAAGGAATTTTTTATTTTTTATTTTTTTGGTAACTTCAAGGCAGTAAATTTCCCTTTTTTCCCTTTTGAGAAATTTCTTCAGTAGCTGTATGAAAATCTACTTCAAGAGAAAAGACTGGACCACATTAGCTGATGGCTTGGGCCCTTTGAAACTACAGCCCAGTGTTCAGACTCCATGGTCCTTCAAGGTACTCATACAAGTGCTTGTTACATAAACATCCACTTTTTAGGACACAAAACACAAAGCAGAATAGAATGTAGAAAGAACCAAAATATTCTATATGTCTTCAAGTAATATACACTCTATTTAGGAGAAATGACAATTTGTGCTGTCATATTTCCATTTGCAATCACTATGCTAGTTACCTTATGAGATATAACCACAATCAGTAACGAATCACAGCCATAGCATGCTCCATTTATTAGAAATTAAATGCTTCGTAGCATGGCTTAACTCAGCAAGACATATACTTAGCTGATTAGTGTGTGTTATTATGCTGTGATTCTATTCTGTGTATGTTTCATTCTTGTGCATGTAAAAATGGGTATGTGGAAGTGGAACAGCAAAAAAAAATTGCAGGTGAGAAAAGGAAAGTGAATCATATTTGTATAATAAAACTAGTTGCATCAAACAACATTTACAGTTCTGTGGAAAAAAAATATTATAACAAAGCAGAGTATTCTAATGGGCTATTTATAGGTGATAGATCAGCAGTAAGAGATGACTACGGGGATATCTTAACTAATAAGCACTCTGTGACCTTCACTGGATCCAGCTTTATGACACCTTACTAATTATATCCCTCCCACAAACTGTTAAGACTCACAGCTACGATTGCAGTTTCTCCATATTTCCTAGTTTGGTGAAAGAGTAAAACCAAAGATATTTAACTGAAGTTACTTTAAAGTACAAATTTTGCAGGACTGAATTTGTAAATAATGGACCAACCTACTGTTCTTCAGTTCTTTATTTTTGTTGATGAGTTTGCAGTATAAAACTGAGCACAACATGGATCAAAATTTAAACAAAGTCGATGATACTGACTCGCCAGTTACTGAAACTATGCCTTGGGAAATGACAGTATTAGAAGGAAGTGTTAGAAATAATTGTTGTAGTTATAAAACCTCTGGTATTTTTGATACATTTCTGTATGTTTTTGATACTTTTATGATATTGCATTATATAATTACAATGTAATGGAAACTATCTAGAGAATATTGAATTATTACACTAGCTTCAGTGGTTATCTACAGAGTACCATGAGAAACATAAAAATACTAACTAAGGAAAATCCCTCAACTGTGAATATCTCAAGAGTTTATTGTACTAATGTGAGAGATAATTCATTTCCAAACTATGAAAGCCAAACAATGTACCCATTTATCACTATGCACTCTGAACAGACATATTCTACTGACCAATCAATGTACCATTCTGTAGAGAGCATCACATCCAAATGATGGTCAGTAACCTCTTCTTGGCCATGAAGCTAAGTATGAGGCAGATGTGAATGTGAACTTCTCACAAATACAGATAATCTTCACTAGCTTGAAATGGTCAGCCATAAAACAATTCAGTGATTGCCTCATATTTTATATGAGATTGCAGGACATGACTAAAATAACTGAACATATGAATATCTTATATGGGGGATTATCCTTACATTTACTACCTTTCCAGGCCACTGGATGTGGCATACAGTTGATTTGCATTTCAATATTATGTAGAATTCATGCATATACTTAGTTCAGCACTGCAATCAAAACCAAACTCCTGATCTCCAGTGAGTGCTGTGCCTGAAAGTCTTCTAGAAGTTATCATTTTAGAAATGATCTGTGGCTTTATTATCCATACTCTAGAAAGTGGTATTTCTCACAGTAGTCAGATAAATACGTAAATGGTGATCATATTTAGCATCACTGCAGTAGTGTCTGGAATCAAAAACAACCAGCCGTTTATCTCTTGGGAGAGATACCTCTAATCGATTGCTTCCCTTTGCAAAGGTAATTAGTTAATGGCTGGACATGTGTAACTTCTGATCACCTCCTGCTACCAACAGGACTATGTCATTTCACACAGCCATTCCCTCTTGCAATCCTCCTGTACTTCAGGGCCCCCTTTACCCTTTGCTCCTTTCTGCCCTCCCCACAAGCAATGTGATCTGCCTTCCCATCAGAACATGGTAACCAATGCAACATCAAAAGAAGCATGGAGAAGGAAATGACTTCATAACGACCTCACAGCTTTCAGGATGCCTTTTACTTTTTCTACTTTTAAGTGAACGGTTGAACTGGGTGATCTTGTAGGTCTTTTCCAACCTTGGTAATTCTGTGATTTTATTATTCTACTTTACTGACCTTCCTGTTGAAATCTTTTCCATATAGGAAATGTCTGTGCATGTTCTAATTGTTACTTTCAGATGCTCTGTAAGCTAGTAATAAAATTACAACTTTAAATACTGAAAACAATCATCTTAGACAAAACATGGAGTCACATTTCTATATAAATATCTCCTATAGAGAGAAAAAATCTTTAAAGCCTGGCATTAAAAATTCATATTTCTCTGGGTACTCCTTTATTGTGATGACTACAATGTTACATTTTACAAAATGTTAATTTTCCTTTTCCCAGGTTTCCCAAAGAGAAAGGCTGATATTTCTTTTAAAATAACAGGCACGTTGTGACACAGCAGGGTAAAAGCAAGAAAAAACTAAACACATTTTCCTTCTAAATGGCATGTTTATAGTGTACATTAAAAAAATATATTAATGCTGCAGAGCATGTTGAGACAATTCACTCAGATTATAAGCCATTTCCTTTAAGATCACTGGACCGTAGCACTTCAGTGTTCACAAAATCTTTCTGCATTGCTTTTTGTTTTGTTTTGTTTTAATGTTTATGTGCAGTAAATTCCAGACGATGTTCTTTTACTCAGCTTGGCTCATCTGTTTCTCTTCATGATAAAAAGGACTTGTGTCAATAGCCACAGCTGGCAATTCAGATGACTACAATCTGACACAAGTATCTTACCCTCTTCAGTTATTTTTGATTGAAACTCCTCTGTAAAGCGGAACATTCATCATAACTGCCTGATATATCTTTATTGACTAAGGCTTGTCAAAGAAAATCAGATGATAACTTCAGGGATGGAAATGACCTTTTCTTTTCTTTTTTTTTTTTTTTTCTTTTTTTTTTCTGTGGCTCAGAACGTAGAACAGAGATTTATTGGCTTTGTTTGAAATCTGGTGCAAATAATTCCGAAATCTGTGTTAATGTGCAAGGTTGGGGTAATCCCAAATATGAATACAGGCTGGGCAATAAGTGAAAGAGTAACACTGCAGAGCGAGGTGTACATGGGGTTACAGATGGACAAAATGTTCAACACGAACTGGAAATGTATGCCTGAAGACCAGAGAGCAAACCTTACCAATAGAAGTATAGCTAGCAGGGCAAAGAAGGTGATTCTCCCCCTCTGCTCCACTTCCATGAGACTCCACCTGCAGTACTATGTTCAGCCCTGGGGAGTGAGTGCATCCAGAGATATGATCAGAGGACTGGAACACCTCTTCTATGAAGACATGCTGAGAGGATTTGGGTTATTCGACCTATAGTAGAGAAGGCCAAGGTACACCTTCAGGTAGTTTTCAGTACCTAAAGAAGCCCTATGGGAAAAGATGGGGAGGGACGCTTCATTGAGGAGTATTGTGATAGGACAAGGGGTGATGGCTTTTAACTAAAAGAATGTTGATTTAGATCAAATGCTAAGAAGAAATTATTAACTCAGAGGATTGTGATGCATCAGAACAAGTTGCCCAGAGAAGCTGTGGATTCCCCATTCAAGACCAGGTTAGATAGAGCTTTGGGCAATCTGGTGTAGTGAAAAATGTCCCTGTTCATGGCACAGGGGTTGGAACAGAATGTTTTTCAGGTATTTTCCAAACCAAACCATTCTACTGCAATTCTATTCTATGATTCTAAAGTGATGAATATAACCAAGATGAATTATGAGTTGTGGTGCTGATCAGATTAGCACCTCAATCCGTAGTATCTGGTGCTGTCTGTAGTAACTGAGAGTCCCTCTTTGGTCTCCAGCTGTCACTCCAGAGGAGCAAAGATCTTCTTGAGGTCCCACATCATATTTCTGAGCACCAGATAGCTGTGTTGCATGTTCTTGGATGCCATAAGTGGCATTGGGTGCATTTGTGTGACAAAATGATTGGAGGCACTAGTACATTAGTTTTGAATTACATAAATAAAATTATATCCAATCTCTAGTGTTCTGAAGGAGCTTTTTAAAAATACTGACCTACTTCTCCATCATTTTATCATATTTATTTGCATTATAATACATTTATTTGTAGTTAGAGTATACAAATCTTGTACTCCATAAAATTGGAACTTGTGCTTGTGGAACAAGATGGTACTCTTTAGGTGGCTTCAAAATATTCCTAATAGCAAAACACACTCTTTGTAAGGCAGGTTGAAGTACATCATGTATCATCAGATACTGTCTCCTGCATGCTGCATGTTTGAAATAAAGCAGAATTCCAAGGATTGTTTGACCTCTTCTTCCAGAAATTGTATTTATCTTTGAAATTTGGGGTGTGATTCCAGGATTTTTGAAATAATTGGAAAGCCATCTTTTGGCATAAAAATTTGTCTAGATCACCTTGCTTTTCCAAGAGCCATGGAAAGAACCTCTCTTACTCACCTGCTTCTTCCAACTACTGCTCAGCTTTGGGGACAAATTTCAGCTCACTCTTTATGTTCTGAATCTCTGACAAGTTGACAGCAGGACCTGGAAGTTTTACAGCTCCTGGGAGATGCTTCTTGTCTTTCTCCTCTTCTGTAGCAGGTACACTCTGCACAAAAGGATATCAGTCACCTTGCTGCTGCAATAGAAGCTCTTGAGCTTAAGCACAGGTCAATTATTTGAGAAACAGTAAAGGATGATATTATACTAACTGCAATCACAATGAAAACACTAGAAGGGGAGGAGGGTGGGAAGAGATGGATTATTTTGTTGGTTGTTGTTTTGAATTTCCAAATACATTTTGGGAAGAAAAAAAAGAAAAAAAAAAAAAGATGGTCAATGCAGAGGAACATGGATTTTTCTGTAAATAGAGAAGAATTTACACTGTCAGCTTGTTAGCATAAAAGCAAAAGAATATTAAAAGCAACTGCAGATCTTTCACTTTGGGGGGAAGAAAAGGATAAGGAATCATTTTTATTATCCATTTTCTTACAGTCTTATGGTGGCTGGCCTCCTGGATAGCAAAAACATCATGCTTTTCCCCAGATTTGGAAATCAACTATATCAACAGTAAGCTATCCCCAAAAGCTCTGTCCAGTCTCAGCTTGAGTTGATGTTTAATTTATCTAAAGGGATTTTCGCCACTTTGTTTGAAATGGGGTCATGCCTAATGGCTATTTTGCTGACACTGCAAAAATACAGGCTAAATAGCAGCATTAACGCAATAGCAAATATAGCAAATATTCCTGATGGACCTGATAGCATTTCACCCCTCAGTACTTCCTCCACTGTACTATTGTTCCTCAGTGAGGTAGAGCATGTATTTTAGACAATTTCTATTCTATACTGAGCAATTTTTTGAAGGTGTAGCTTTCCAGTAGGGAGTTTAAGGTTTATCCAGCCTGTTCTATATTTTATAGACTGAACACATAGAGGGAATCAGGTAGAATCAGAGGTGACTGAATACTTTACTGCAAATAATTTCACAAATCATTTTTTCTTTTTAAATTACTCTTGGATGGGCTTTTTGGAGTTTGAAGTTAATTCAAGTTAGCCCATAATCAGTTAATTCCTAACATTTAATTTCATTTTTAAAATTTCAGAGTTATTTGTTAATTATTATTGGCCAGTAAAATCCATTTATGATTAAGAGACTACATACCAATTAGGAAGCAGAATTCTACAATGTTAAGTAGCAAATAAACAAATTAAAAGCAAATAAGCAAATAAAAGGAATTTTAGAAAACCAGGTTTCTTTTTATGTGGTATCCTCTATTCTGTTGTGGTTGTGTTTTTTTGTTTTTTTTTGTTTTTTGTTTTTTGTTTTTTAATCTGAGCCTCTTAGAGATCACCATATAAAAGAAAACCGGAGCAATTATATTGCTTGGCTTAGTAGATTTTTACTATCTTTTCCCATTTTTTTAGTTAATGTGGTATTAGTTATTGCAAGCTACCATTTTTTGTTTTGGTCATTTAAGATCCCAGTCAGTAGTCCAGCCCCAGATACTACATGAACTGTTTAGTATCTTGCTTATGATCTAACATCTGGGAAAAAAAACTCAGCAGGAGAATAATTAAATTGACACAGAAATTGTTTGGAGAGATGCACAAAATTGTATCAGTTAAAGGTGCCATGAGCTTGTTTTGCTTCCTTTCACAGCTATACTGCACAGCTTGCTAATTTGAAAAAACTCATAAAAAAACTGCTAACTACCCCTAGCTACTGTCCTGAAAACCCCACAGTTCTTACTAGTTCATAGCAGATATCATACTACAGAGACCATTTCAAGTCATCTCTGCAAAACTCTTCTTTCCGGTAGTAAAAATGGTGCACACTGTAAAATGATTTAGATGTATGACAAGAGTTAACAGATACATGCATGGGATTGTTCTGAGTGAAGAAAAGTTGTTTCTTGAAATCCCCACCTCTTTTTTTTTTTGTTGTTGTTGTTTTTTTGCATGTCACTAAGGTCTTTCCTTTGACCTTCACAAATATGCATTTCCTTTGGACTATAACAACCCTTTGAGTAAGAACCATACTTCTCTCATGTCCTTTGCCAAGGTTTTAAAATGCAGTGAAAAATGCTATTAGCAAAAGACTATTAGCAAAAGATATATTTGTCTAAGGCTGCTCTAAAGACTCATGAGCTATATTGACTGCAAAGATTAACCAGGGGAGAATGCAAGAAGACAAGTTCACTGGTAGCATTTTTATTTTATTCCCATGACAAAAGCTGTTTCTGTAGTCTCTACTTCCATTAGTTTGGATGAATATAAAATCAGGTCCAAGAACTTTCATTTTGTAACATCTGTCTGGTGTACAGTATTTATGTAATTCTGTAAAGCAAAGCAATACAGAATTATCCAACAAAAATTAATTTTCAGTACCTGTCATTTATTTTATTTCTCATATACTACCATAATTCACTCATATCACATTAGTTTGTGCTTAAAAATATTAATTCCTCACCAATTTAATTACTGTAGAGCAATGTGTTTTTATTTCATTACAGGAAGCTGTATGTGCTTAAGGTCACTTTCTCTGTTTTGTATTCTTTTGTTTTAAATCTTCTTAAAAAGAGTTAAATCAGACTGAATTTGGTAACAATAATTATGTATAAACCGAGCAATATTTATATCGAGTATGTTGAAATTCAGAAAAGAAAACTTGTCTCATTTAGGCTGAAAAGGAATTAAGCATTTCTTAACCAAAATTTCCCACTGTGTGTGCTTGTACCTAGTCATAAGCAGCTGAGGATTTGTCCAAAGTGAACCAGGCTGTTGAATGGGGAATGCTCTTTCCAACAACAGCAGCTCTGCTTCAGCCAGTGTGAGCACGGAGTCCTGCCCAAGCTGGCCTGGCTGCATGGGTCAATCTGAGCCCTGCTGTCCATGGCTCCACAGAACATCATTAGTTCTGGCACAGAAGGACCAGTTCTGAGATGGGGATTACACAGCCAGACTATGCCAACTGGCCAAGGAGCAATAGGCAGCCATCCTAACTAATGTATTTTTCTTATTTGGAGCATCTCTATCTCTCCACAGTTGGTTTTAGATGCTTAAAAGTTCATGGTAAATAAAATGCTCTAATATCATCCAGAAATATGACATCTGTGATCCTTGTTGGCTAAGGTATAAATTACACTGCCTGTTATAAATCCAGTGTTAAATGCTTCCTGTAAATTACAGGTGTCAAAACACAGAATTCAGTCTGGCAAGGAGTACCTTCTTCCATCTGCAGGTAAATGGGTTCACAGTTTCTGGTTTTAATTTGCAAACATTTAGTCTTTACACTCCATTTTTATTTGTTGATAAATAATCCAAAAAGCTTTCCAAATGTCAGGTTTGAACTCCTGTCCAATATTGTTAAGGTGTAACAATAAAGTTCACCGCAGGGCAGCAGGTACCAGTGGACCCTTCCAAAGCCTTGCTATAACTTTACCTGCTGTATTCCACCAGCTCCAGCCTAGATAAATACTGTTAATGAGCTCCTGATAGCAGATTTCATCCTGTTGTTGAAGTAGTGCTACAGACCCTCAATACTTTGAGTTCCTACAGATACCTTGGCAGCAAAAGCTACTTTTTTACAAAGTGTTTCATAGGTGGTCAGTTACTACCATGAGTCATTGTCATATGTCAGCTGTGGTACCTATGATTGGTAGGTAGTGCTGTAAGATTGATTTAAATGCTTTCTTACATCAATGTCAGGGACTCCCTTGAAAAAAAGAAAATACCAAAAAGCCCACTTCTTCTTACCTCCTCCACTTCTTCAGGTGTTACTTCTTTTCTTTTATGAGGGTGTCCTGCACCAGGTCTAAAAGCTCCCATGGGGATGTTAATATTAGCCTGTCAGGACAAAATCATAACGCTTATAATAATGACTGATGTATAGACATGGTTAATGGCAGAACTCTAAAAGGGTGCAACAGGAGTATAGACATTATTGTACAGACATTTGTAACAACACTTTTGTGGGAAAGAGAAACACTTCCATCTCTATGATTCCATGATTCTATTTTGAAGATGGAAAGAACAAAGCTACCCAGACAGGGGTAGGAGGAGCCCCAAAGTGTCCCACTTCTCAAATCAGCCCAATCCCGGTCAAACACATGACAGAGCCTTAGCCCCTGGCTTCAACAGCCTTCCTCCAAATATTACCTGCATGACTAAAGAAATCTGTTTTTTCATCTGTGAGATAAGCTAGTAGCCATAGTAATAACGCAGTTTGCAATACATTTTTAAAAATAAAGCCTCCTGGAAGGACAGCTTAGGAAAGAATGGCTAAAATGTATCTGTCCTTGTGTGACCCAGGCAGGATCATTTTAAAAGTCGAATGGCGTGATCAACTAAGTGCACAAATTAAACCTATTCTTATCTCATGATCTCTGAAAAGAAGCTGCTCATAGGAAATGTCATCAAAATATCATGACTCCCACTTCGAAAACCAGCGGGTGAATTGGTAATGCCACTGAGCTGAAGCAGAGAACCTTCACACAGTGAGCTGCTTTATTGTCATTTACCATCTGACTGATTTGCACAAAATGAGGATGAACAATACCATCCTTCTGCTCAAATCATGGTGCTGCAGATTGCGCCCAGGTTGGATAACCACAGGAACACAGCCCACAAATGTTCTGGCCATAATTCAGCACCTGATGAATTAAGAATCCAATTGGTATGAAATAAGCAGCTTTCTCTTTTTTCATTTTTTTACACTTCTATTTATGCAAGTTGCTGATTCCATTTCAGTGGGGCTTGCAAAGATCTGTAGAGCCATGTATTTTAGAGACAAATAGGGATTCATTTCACATGCTTTTTTGCTGAGCATTAGTTTAGATATTGTGAAACCTTTCGTCTGCGCTCATTAAGTTCCCAGGAGACAGGGCATTTTCAGCCTCACAGTACTTAACCCATTATTTCATTTAGCAGTGGAAAAAAACAGCTTTGCTATTTATAATTTTATGCATCTCCCCAGACAGTCTCTGGTACCTCCAGCCAGATGCTTTTTTTGGAATAGGAAACAGCTTAGCACTTTACAGAGAGTGTGGCCACACAGGTTTGCAGAACTGAATCACCAGAACTATTCCCAGGATGGATCTATCCTCCTCATTTTTTGGGGGCATCTATTCTTCTTGGACAATAAAAGCATAAAACAGCCTCCTACAAGGCTGACCACAAAACCATAAATCCTTGCATTTCTTCCTGTGAGGGACAGATGACAACGGTGACTAAAAATGGTTCAGGAAACAAAAGCAAACCGGTAAGAGCCAGACTGCTAATCAAATTAAAGAAGCGATTCTTCGGTCCACTTCAGCATTTTCAGACTGATCTGTGTCACACTGCTGTGGTTTGAACCATTTTTTCCTGCAATAAATGCATTCACTTCAGAGTTTAGACAAGATGTATGCAGACACGAAATACTTACTTAGTAAAACGAGTAGCCTTTAAGACATAGTTTAATATTGTCTGGACTTGATAGCACACTACACTATAACACATGATAACTTTAAATATTTGGCTAATGGCTAATGGCTAATTTTCTAGTAGCTCCTGACCAGAGATGCCAGAATTCTGAGCATAAATCTCCTCTTAACCCAAGGCTGGTCCATTATCGCGGATAAGAAGCCAATGTAAAACATGAGCAATGGACTGAGTCCTGCCTGCCAGTGTAACTCTGGAAGGACTGTGTTTGTGTTGCAATCAACACAAGTGTATAACTGTGCTTTTAAAAATCCTCCTTGGGGCTTTTGCTACCTGGCTGCTGGGATGGAGACACAAGTCTTGGTGACTTCTTTCTTCTCTGACCCCATCCAGTGGAATGCTAAATAGAACATTTTTCATTCCAAACTCTTGAAGCTGTAAATTATAATTGCTGTAGACAGACCTCTGTATCTGCATTACTTATTTTTAACAATACTGATTCTTATTGGGCTTACATCTTTCTTTGTTTCTGGAAAGTGCCTATCATAGTTTGGATGTCACTGCAGTTCTCATAATGAGTAAAATTTGTCTTAATGCACTCTAGTAAGGTCTTCCTGAACACTCTGAAGGGAACACATCTAAAAGTATGTGGCTTCTTTCTGAGAAGCTACATCCAATCTTTGTCTTTCTCAAGGCCACCTTCTAAGTTCTGCTGCAACTAATAACAAGTTTACGAACTATGAATGAATGTGGAGTATGTGTAAATTAGTTTGGTAAACATTGTGTGTCCCTTGTATTTGTTGGTAATGGTTGTTGCTCATTCAGTAGTAATCAAAAGCCAAAGCCTTGCTTGTATTTTAACCAAAATTGGCTGGGATCATGTTCAGGTATTCAGGAACAAAGGGCTTTGAAACAGTTAGTGAAGCAAACTGGAACCAATGAAGCACTGGCACAGGTTGCCCAGAGAGGTGGTGGCTGCCCTGTCACTGTGCACATCCAAGGTGAGGCTGGATGAGGCTCTGAGCACCTTGATATAGCTGTAGATGTCCCTGTTCATTGCAGGGGAGTTGGATTAGATGGCCTTTAAAGGCCCCTTTCAACTTAAATGATTCTGTGATTCTGTGAGAATGAGGGCTTCTCCAAAAGTAATGCTTCCTGTATTATTATGTTGGCACATGACCTTAGATAAATTCTTCACAGTATCATACCAATTCCTACTTGTCCACAAGCATTACTAAATAAGCTGGAAAGCTCCTTGAACATAAACATGTTCAAGTCAAAAAACAAAACAAAACAAAAAGAGGGGAGGGAAAAAAAACTGAATATAACTAAAAAAAAAGAAAAGAAAGAACTAGAAAAAAAAAAAAAGAGTAGTGTTTGTGGGGAGAATAATTGTCAGAGAGATCTATAAACATCCTTTTATGCACTGAGTGGGAGAGTAAAGGGAAACAAGCAACGAAAGTTACCAGAAGTTAATACTTCTTTGGTCCCCTGTGATCCCAATCTACTCTTAGGAACAAGATGTTACTCTTAACATGTCTGTATTTAGTGGCTCTTGGCATGTGATGACTTCAGTGTACATCTTGTACAGTCAGAAAGAAGCTACTCCTGACATGCAGCATCACCAGATAATTCAGTCAGTGAGGTGACATTACATTTCTGTTGTTACAGCACTATGTATATTTTCTACAGGATGTCAGTCCTACTGCAATAACATCTAATAGCAAAGGATCATAATATATGACTCACAATGTATGAAAGTAATGTGACGTTTTGAGTTGTGGTTCTCAGAGTGCTCCAAGGGCAACAAGCATCAGCTCAAGAGCAAGTCTCCCTGCTGGAGTAACCTTTGATACAATATTTAATAGATTTATTTTAAAGTTTGTACAGTAATTTTCCTAGTGCAAATTACCATTGTAAAAATTAAAGTTTCATAATATATGAAACTCATTGCTTAAACTTAATCCATTTTTTATGGACAAACTAAATTCATTCCTTAAAAAGACTTGTACATGCTCATGAAGTTTAAAAGTAAAATGTAAAACGTTTTAATCTATGAATTATCTACATTTTTTCATTAATCACATAAATATTTCCATCATCTGTATATGAAGGATAAAAATCTGAACTACATGAAATCAGTGGCTTCTGATGATTTCAACTGAATTAACTTGCATCTCTTTTCCAGTACATGTGATGATGACCAAAATTAGCATTTTAGTGTCTTTCCACTTTAGTATGCTGTCTGGCCACCGGATAACTAATCCTCTTGATAATTTAGTCCACTAAGTTAGTATTACCTTGGGGAAACAGAGGGTAGGTCAGACTTTAGAAAATCCATTTTTTGACTCTTACATATTTTAAAGGGAACCTGTACTTGTGGCAAAAATTTGGTTGCAAGTGCATTTTACAAAATACAAGAACACTGTAAAATTCTGCAGCTCAGGAATTGTTTTTACAAGAATCAATGATAGCATGAATTAAGTACAGTTTAACTATTTCATGATGACAATGGGCAAATTCTCCAAGTGTTTCTTTTACAACAATATAACAACCGACTTCATTCTTATGACAATAACCCATTTGAGGAAGTATATGACACATAGGGCTTTTCTAATGAAAATGTAAACTTTTCTCACAATCTATTTATGCTTTAAACAAAATGTTTTCTTAATCAAATATTATTTTTTTTTTTCTTTTTATTGAGGACATACAGGCATTTAAAAACCTTAATAGTTCTGCTATCCTTTTAGACTAAAGTTTTCCCAAAATTACATTAACTTTATGGAAAAGACAGTAGTTGCAATAATTAGTTTTACTCATAATGCTGATCACATTTGTAGATATATCACCATGTTTTACTTTGCTGGTCCACCAACAGACATAAGCTAGTGTTGAAAAGGACATATCAGCAAGAAAGTGAGCAAACAGCCTATCTGATTCACTTTTTTTTTCAGCTCACATTGTAAGATCTTGTTCAGGTCAAAATTTTTCAGTACCAAGCTTTTAACTCTGAAAGAATAATCCCCATTTAGCACTTCTGCAGGGTTTTGTAGGAGCAAAGTGCAGTCTGTCAGACAACAGAGGTTGAGATTTATTATTTATTATATTAGAAACATAAATACTGTCTCTTACCTGAATGGCTTTGACATGTGACGCTGGCTGTTTTGACATTTTTAAGACAGTGTCTTATCCCTGCAAGCAAAATGGGAAAGTGTTATAGGCTGTGACATTCTGATACCTAGGGGAGATAAACTAGAACTTAACCCATGCTGCCTTTTGAGAGGCATCCATTTCACCTGCCCATCTCCTATTTCCGTTTCAGTTTCAGAGTTGCTTAGGTATTCCTTCTGAATATCAAAAGGAGACAGAACACCTGAGCTTCTCCAATTAATCTTTTATAGCCACAAATGGAGTTCTCTCTTTCACATTAAAAACAATAGTGAGTACAGATAAACAATCTCTCAAACCTTAATGGCATCGTAAAATGAGCATGAGCTAAAGGAAGTGTTTGAGAATAAACAATGCATGATTATCACTGACACAGTATGTGTGTAGGAATTATTAGAACTCTAAGCTTAAACCTTCTTTCAAATAAAGCATAACTTGTCACAAAGCATTGATAAATGCAGATATAGTCATTTAATTCACACATCGTTGTAATTTCTTCATATGTGCAGACTGAAAATGATGAAACCATCTTGAAAATCAAGATGGTTAAACTACAACTTTCTCTCTAAATATTGCTAGGGCACTAAGCAGCATCTCTTCAAAGTTTTACATCATTTAGATTTATTAATTTAATTTAGCAATCAGAAAATTTAAAAAAAATTAAAAAACATTTTTCATATAATTTCATGCAAACAGAAATACAGACTGGTACAGAATACTCAGTAACAAAAACAAAGATCTAATGAATTTGTAAAGATGAAAAGAAAAAGAAAGAAAGAAGGAAGGGAAGGGAAGGGCAAAGGGAGAGGGTGGAAGGGGGAAAGTGGGGAAGGGGGGAAGGGGGGAAAAGGGGAAGGGGGGAAGGGGGGGAGAGGGAAGAGGGAAAGGGGAAGGGTGAAGGAAGCAAAGGGGAAGAAAAGAATGAAAAAGAAATTTACTATCCCTTTAATTGAATAATAGTCTCAGCATTTTACTATTTCACTGAGGTTTATTACTTCAACTGGACTAGTCCTTCATCACTATCTCACTATAATGAAAAATAAGAATAGTAATACTAAAAGTTGATCAGTAAATACTTGAAAATCCATCAGAGAACTCAGTGGCAACAACCAAACTGTAGCATATTTTGACTACTGTATTTTACCTAACATTGAAAATGAAATACTGAGAATAGTAATAAACGATATAGGAGAGAATAGTAGAAATACAGTAAGAAATCACAAGTGAGCCAAAGACTTTGTGACTTCAAAGACCATAACTCTCCCATGGAGGCAAGTAACAAACTGAATACTGATTGTTGTAGGTTGCCTTCAGACCAGAGTATCAGTCCGAAGTCATATTCCTTAAGCTGCATGGAAGATTGTTCTTGCATACTCTCTTATCAGCTTTAAATCTGTTCCTAATTCTGAGAACTTAAAATGCAGGTGATCTGCCATTAGAGGTCTCTCTCTGATTGCACACTCAGCTGTATGGGTCCTAGCTCACCCCGAACTCAGAGGATGTAGGCTTCAGATTTAAACAGATGAACTGACATTTGTAAAACAGTAAAAAAATAATCCATACATACAAAATGCAAACAGCATGCTTCTAGTGAATCATACATTGTGGCACTATATTGAAATCAGAGATAGTTTAGAAAAGTTCAGAATTCAGTTTGAGGGATGAGATCTTAGTCACTGAAGTTCATAGCAACATTTGCAAAGATTTCAGTAAGCCAAAATTTCAACTGACAGATTTATTGCACTCTCTTTCCTTTTTAAAAGTCCTTGCTATGCATAGAAATAAACATTTCTTTATGACCGCCACACAGCTTACACTGATGTATTGTGCTGTTAATCAGGAGTTTTGTTCCAAAAATAAATACAGAACAACCCACCAGGCTATTGGAAAACAGGGTTCATAATACAGAAAAGTTTAATTACTTTTTCTTATCTTTTCCTCTTTCAAATTAGAATGGAAAGATGGAAACAAAAGGGCAGGAAATTAATAGAAACATTTTAAAACACTGCGGGTCTGCTTTCTAAACACAGTCACAAAAAAATTCAAGCTAAGGTAAACTCTTCCGTCTTGTGTATCTGCATTGCAGAAACAGTGCCCCACATTTCTGTGGCTACCTTAAACAAATGGGTAGGGATTTACAGGGAATTTCTACTTTAAAAGAAAAGCAATCATGTTCCTCGGTTAGATCCTCTGAGCTTGCAATGATTGCAATCAGACTCCTGTTCCTAAAGACAGACGTATGATACAGTTGTGTAGGACTGCTTTCGGAGGAGGGTGATTTTCCTACCAGTTTATGCTGTCCTCATTACTGCTAGAGAAATCAGGACAACAGCACACCACTGAGTAAAAATAGACAATCTTCCCCAGCCCTTTCCTCTTCCTTCCCTCTCCTGATATTCCCTCCCAAACAGTACTGACCATCAACCATAGGAAAATAAACCCCACATTACAGATGCATCTACTACTGAAGTAATTACTGTATTCGTATACATTTCTATATTTTTTTCCAGGTATCTCAGAAAGTTAAGAGTGCTGCACTGACTGATTGACTGATTTTTTTCTGTCATTCCACTCCAATTTGCAAACTCAAACAAGTCACTCTCCACAGTCACTTCCACAGCCAAATTTCCCATGTGCAGGCTCAGAGAAGCAGTAAAGGCACACAGCCTTTATGCCCTGGTGCCTTTTGGGCTCCTCCATACCTTACCTCTTACCTTTTATGGTCTGCATGCTGAGCCAAACTTAGGAAGCAGCAGCAACAGATTTCAGTTTGGAGCTGTTTAATGCCAGGCAGCCCCTGCAAATTCCTGTGCTTTCTTCACTTCCCAGTGAAAGTAACCACTACATTTTGTAGGCTGACAAAAATCTGTGTTGTGAAAAGATCCTTTAAAAAACAAAGGACCTATCTACTGTCCCTCTGCTAAAAATAATTTCTGACAGGGCTGCAGAAAGATAATGAGCTGACTGATTCAATTTGCTTTAAATGCAATGAGGTATCATAATGCCATCTTTTGTAATCTGCACAAGAGATGCACAGTAGCTTACACACACCAGGAGGGACTCCCCCCAGCTGAATGCTGTCCTTTTCCCCCCTGCTGTACTTACAGCATCAAGCACAAAGGCTATTTTGGACACAGAACCACAGTGTATTATCTTATTAAAAGGCTTAGACAGGAACCACATCATTATGGAACCCAGCTAGCACAAAGAAAGAAAAGAAACCCCCACTTTGCAGCTTCCTGAGTGTTAGTACATGCTGTAAGAAAATGGTGTATTTCCTGTAATGCAGTTCCCACCATCACTATTACCTGTTAAACTAACAGTGAAAGACTACTTCTCTTATTATCAACCCCTCCCATAACATTTCACTATATGTAGCATATAGAAAACAATAAGCATGTACCTATGGACTACAGCATTTAAGCTAATACGGTTGTGCTTCTTATGAGTCAGCAGGCATTTAAATGACAGTTTTAAATCCTTTAAGATCCTCGCAGTAGATGGAGCAATAACTATAATGATCTGTTCTAAATACTGTGCACAAGACATTAAAACAGGCATAAAAACAGTACTACTCGCAGCCAGCTATTAAAGACTTTTCATAAGTCTTTTTTTAATTGACCCCTTCAACATTAGCCTACTTATCTAGTTATATAAGAAAAGTTCCAAACCGTCAAATGAGTATATACACCTTCCGATGGTGAAAGAGGTACCTTCTTCTACCGGCTGAATTATTGACTGTGATCCGCCAAATGTGTCTGAAACAGCTCTGATGCTTTCAGCCTGGACGGCACCGAGAGCTGCTCCAGGCTGGAGTGGAACTCGGCTGAGAAGCAAAGTGTAAAAGAGAATTCCTGTCATAGCTTCCAGTTGTTCTTCCTAAATATAGCATTTGATTCACCCTGTAACTTGGTCCCCTGTGACACTTGACCATCATAAAACCAGGGCTCAAGTGTCAAGCAGTAGGTGTTGAAGGAACACACCTTTGGGTCCTTTTCATGCCCTCCCTCTCCCTGAGGCACATGATGGTGGGAGGTAGTACACATCTCCTCCAGTGGCGTGTGGGGCAGCACATGCCTCCCTCCCTCCTGCTACATCAGAGAAAGAAACAATTATGAAGACGTAATTATGAAGAACTCACCTCAGTGGGACTATTTAGGGGAGGTGAATGTCACACCAGCATTTGCTATATTGTTGCTGGATTGAGAACAAACCTGTCCAAGGGTCTTTGCTTGCTGTTCCTGCATGCAGGAAGGCTGTGCTGACGGGAAAGAGAGCTCCTGAATTGGTGAGGCCATGGCTGCTGGTTGTTAAAAGGTAGGGCGTATAGATGAAGAAAAGCCAAAGGAAAAGTGTGTGGGAAAGCTTACATAGTTAATAAAAACATGAGAAGTTATTATACAGTTGTGCTCACACTACCTGTGAGTGCTGCAGTCAAGTGAAGGAGACGAGCAAGTCATGCATGGGGCACAGCCTCATTTCCCACTTCTATAAGTGCAGCCTCCTGCCCATTACAGCTTCAGAGGAATGAACTTTCCTCTTGCTCTGCTATGCCTGTTTTCCACTGACCCACGGCACTAACTGCAACAACAGCAGTGTCATTACTAGTGTTACTGGGATTATCCCTCTCTGCTCTTGTGAGGCCCCATCTGGAGTTCTGTGTCCAGACCTGGGGTCCCCACTACAGAATGGACATGGAGCTGTTGGAGGGGATCCAGAGGAGGATCACAAAGATGATTAGAGAGCTGGAGTGAAGAGAGGTGGAGGGAGCTGGGCTTGTTCAGTCTGGAGAAGAGAAGGCTCCAGGGAGATCTCATTGTGGCCTTCCAGTACTAAAAGGGAGCTTATAAACAGGAAAAGAACCAATTTTTTACATAGTCCAACAATGGTAGGACAAGGAGCAATGGCTTTAAACTAGAAGACAGCAGATTTAGGTTAGATGTTAGGAAGAAATT
Source organism: Lagopus muta (assembly GCF_023343835.1). Classification (NCBI taxonomy): domain Eukaryota; kingdom Metazoa; phylum Chordata; class Aves; order Galliformes; family Phasianidae; genus Lagopus; species Lagopus muta. Next base: position 117,898,328 of record NC_064433.1, on the reverse strand, counting down.
ATTTACTCAGACGGTGGTGAGGCGCTGGCACAGCTGCCCAGAGAAGCTGTGGTGCCCCAATCCTGGAGGCATTCGAGGCCAGGCTGGATGGGGCCCTGGGCAGCTGAGCTGGTGGGGGGGCAGCCCTGCCCATGGCAGGGGTTGGGGCTGGGTGGGCTTTAACATCTATTCTATGATTCTGTGACACTGCACAACCACTTCAGACTGGAGAAGGATATGGCAAGGACATGTCCTTTTCAAGGACAGTCAACAAGTTCCAAAATTATGCCAAAATATGGTTGCAATAGAGATTTCAGGGAGGATTTCCCTTGACTTTAACTTACTTGACATGCCACTCATTCCATTTCAACTACCTCAAAGAGGAAGATGACATCCCAGACCACTTCATTAAGCTAGTGATTCACTCTCTGCTGTCCTTCTTCCCAGAAGAGCTGTCATCTGGAAGCAGCTTATAAAGTTGATGACTTGCTTTGGCAGCTTGCGGGCTATTCATAGCCCCTTCATTCCCAGGAAAGATGCACAGGAAGGCATGCCACAGGCACATGTGTTTGGGTCGAGTCCAGCTGAGGTACAGAGAGCTATCAGGCCTTGCCAGTGAGGCCCCTGGCCTACCTATCCAGAAAGGGCAGGCATAACTGTTATGAAGTGTCTTGAGGTTTAAGAAGAGTATTGCACTTGAAACTTGGCAGAGTTTGTAACAGTTCACAGGCAGGTCTTTTCCCTAGAATGCAGAAGTTTGTTCTGTTAGGGTCCAAGGTCATGCTTTCCAGGTAGTTGAGACCATGTTAAAGCAATGTTGGTATTACATAAATGACTTTATGTACCTCTTCGTGAAGAATCATATTTAGAATAAAATTATTAGAAGGCAGTGAAAGAGGTGGTATATTTTTGTAATATGATCTTGAAAATTAATTTATTCCAATTTATGTTACAATTATCATAATAAGAATCAGCTCTGGAGTACAGGAAGCAGACAGAGTTCTTTCATCCATGTGCTGTTAAATTAGCATAGGTTCCGTAGTTCAAACCATGCCATTGCTTCCATTTTATAAACCCAGTGTCTTAGAAATATGTCTGAGAAAGATCAACGCCGTTTCTTGCAACATTTTCTTAATATAGTAATTCAACAGGTAACTTCAGTGATGTTCAAGCACGAAGAGAATTTACCGATGTCACTTATCTAACACTCATGAACTGTCACACCTAAAAGGTCTTAAATAGTTGTGATTGAAGTTTTATCATTAAAAGAAGAAAATGTAGTTCTGCGTAGCTGTCAATGGAAAAAGAAAAAACAAATCACATTTTTTACAATGTAGAGTGTGACTGCCTTTTAATAGTCACTAGGATGCACAGCCCCATGACTTGCAGATTTGTCTGCGAAATACGTGCAGCCAATGATTTAATAAGTAAATCATGAGACATAGGTGCATTTCAAATGACAGACTAATTGCATGTTGTGTTAGGGCCAGATAACGGTACACTGACACAGTATGTAAACTTATTGTCCTATGTCCAAATATCCAAAAAGACATAGTAATGTAATTATTTGAAGTAGGAAAATCCCAATACAGATCAAAATATACTTTTGTTGCATTTCTAGAAGCTTGTCTAATTAACATGCTGGAACAGCTTATTAGTTTTGAAAACAAAGTTGATGGTTAACAGAAATGTGTACGTATCTTTCTTCTTGACTGGGATGTTTCACTGCGTAATGTCAGAATTGTTTCTTTAGTCTGTCACTACTTAATACGCTTATTTAAATGTTTTGCCCTTTGAGAAATCTCATGAGCACAGATACAACTTCCCTGAGGCTCCTGAAAGAAAAATATTTCTCTCCTATAGTTCAAAATCCTGTAGTGTGATACAAGTAATGTAATACAAATAAAAATGCAAGTAAACAAAGGAGTAGCCACACTCTCAGTTCACATGAAATAAAACTTCTTTACAGTAAGAAGTTAACAAATATATCCCTAGAGCTTTCCTTCAGTTTACTGGATAGTAGCAATTGGCACCTTAGTATGTTTGGCATATTGTAATATATTTGACCATATAAAGCTTTGCTTGATTATTTTATTTGTAACTCTTTTACAGTTCCTTGCTAGGCAAAAAATAGTGGAACGAGAGTATGAAGTATTTGGTTAATTAATTATATTTATTTGAATTTTTTGGCAAAGAGTATTAAGATTTAGGAGTGCAAGTTTTCTTTGCAGTGCAAGATAAACTGTTCTCCTCCTTCAATACACATAGGTTTGGAAGCTACTGATATAAAAAAAAAATCACAATAATGACTAAGGTTTAAAAATAAGGAACCTGTTATCAGTCCAATTAATCAGAGGACTAACCTAGAGGATCCTGGAGAAAAAAAAGAACTCTCTATTTTCTAACCCACACAAATTTTATTTGACTATTTGGCCCCTTCCCCCTATTAAAGAGTTTTGTACTCCAGTTAACAACTATTTGGCACAGAAGCTTGATGAAAGACAGAGAATTTTAGCAGTGGTATCATATGAAGCTAGACAGAACAACAAGAACTATATTTATATATACATATATATATATACACCAGAGCTAGCAATAACTTGGCATTCTCACAGCCAATTCTTACTCTTGTCTTAAACCAAAAATACCTGTAAATCCAATATTTCAGACTCACAAATCTCAACTGCTGTGTATTATTATTATTATAAGAAATATTATTTGAGGTACAGTTTATTCCTCCCAGTTTCCCCTAATCTGCATGTTTCTTAGTACCCAGGGAAATTCATCACTTTGAGTTTCTACTTGTACAGCTCTGCCAATAACAATAACACCAGCCTGTTTCAATAATGAATGGCATTAAAAAAGCGTGCAAATATATTTGCTATTATATAATGGACAGAAAATAACAAAAACATATCTAAATTAGCTGGTTTTGTTTCTGTGACGTTTCTGAGCTGCTGAATATCAATTCAGCTCATGCACTCTCTCTTTCTTTTCCGCATAAAAGCATGGTGATTATTATCACAGACTATTCCATCAAGAAATAATTAGCCTTGTATTAGAAGATGGTCTCACTAGAGGCTGCCAGTGACCTTGTTCTAAATTTCCGAGTTCCAGCATCTTTTAATAGCTTTGTTAGCATCATCTAAGAACTTGTATTAAGTTATAAAAACTGCATTACGAATATAACCCTCACAAATGTTAGAACATTACATCTTTGACCACCGAATTACCCCAAAAGCTATATTCTCCGTTGCTTTTTGTTCTGTAAAATTCGTACATGCTTTGAGTAACTGAAATGTGATGATGACATAAAAATAGCAGATTTGTTTCCATTTTCCTCCTGGGAAATTTCAGCCAGTAAAAGCTGATATCATAATAAAGAGCAGAAGTACTGGCAGATTTTGAGGGCAATATGAATTTTAAGCGACATGCTGATTGTGTAAACATCCTGTTACAGTGACTCAGCATAATTTGGAAATGATACAAAAAGCGTGACATCGAACCATCAGATTTTGTTCTGGGCATACAATTTTGAATATTAAAGAAAAAAAAAAAAAGGAAATAAGTGAATCATTAATGAAATTATGGGCAGAGGGCCATCCATCATTTTCACAAATGAGGATAATTCAAATGTGCCTGCAGTATCTAAGAGACTTCTTTGATGCAGTTGATTAAATCATCAGCTGATTACATATGCTCAACAATATTACCTCTCATCTTCAGTGGTCAAATTAAGAAGTCTCACCAGACATACAGAAAGGAATTTTGCCGTTCTGTCCAGTTAGTCCAAAGATGAACAAGAGCTAGATACAGATATATCAAGGGAACTAGGGACTGAGTACCATATAAAGCAATGTACTTGTTTCTAAAGCATGTAATTAAATTTCAGTTTTGAAGGTGTTCAGCTCACATGCAAAGTTCCTGCTCTTGGAGCAAATGACTTGAGTAGGGCACTCAGCAAAGGACTAACAAAGAAAACAAAAAAGATTCCTCATCTACGTGGCAGCAAAAAAAGGCATGGCTGAGACGTGAAAAATCTCCCTGGCTAGGTAGATGGATCTAGAATGAGGGAGACAAGGCAATGCACTGGAAGCAGAATATCAAGGACATTAAAAAGAAATTAACACTGTCAGATAAAAAATAACCAAATTCAAGGACAACTTCGTCAAGTTGCTGAATCACACATGATCGATCAGTTGCTATATTTGGTTTGTATCTGCTGAAAAGAAAATAAAAGCAGAAGATTGATAAACTGTAGGTGTGAAGATTTTTCAAGTTTGAATCAATATAAAAACACTTATCTTAGTTACTATGACTCATAAGAAAAACAAAAAAATCCTGAGCTTCTCATATCTCCAAAGTTTTAAAAAATAAGATAATTAAGAATGAATGCTTTCTGTGGTGAAGATATGAATAAATCTACTAGTCATACCTATCTATCCAGCAGTCAAACATGATCTATATCAAACCTTATTTTTATTGAATCAGACCTGATGCAGTAACATTTCCAGTCATTTGCAATCTCCTGCCACACAAACTTTGCAATCATTCAGAGAAAAACTGTCAACAGAAATCAGTGTTGGCACAGGAAGATCACTAAAGTTCTCCAGCTGATAACTTCTAAATGATGCTTTTCAGCACAGTATCAAATCTCAGGTGTTAAAAATAGTATGAACAGTTTCTGTTAGGAAATCGCCCAAAGTATTTTCTATAATCTTTATGTATTACTTTATACCTATATGAAGCAGGGTTGCGGACTGGTATTATCTTCTGTCCAAGGATAGCAAAGACCCTTAAAAAAGAAGCTATAGATATTAAGCTGCTTGATTCATTCACATCAGGCTGCGCAACACAGGGGGTAGCCCTTCAAAGCACAGTTCAATTCTGAAGGGCTGGAGCTAACAGTGGTGCTTGAAAATCATTTGTCCTGAATATGACTTTTGAGAACTGCCGGTTGCTCTGTATTTCCTGTGCCCACCAACTGTCAGTGAGGTGCTAGAATATAATATTTGCATTCTGAGTGCTACAGGAAGATGCTCACAGCTTACTTAGAACCAACTTTCAAACTGATGATTTATCAAGGAAGAGGAAATGTCCTTAGCTCAGGTTCCTAACATAGAATAACTTATGTAAGGCAAAACAGTGGTTTTGTCACAAGCAGTCCCCATGCACATAGAATGACAAGAGGCAGGGGGGATTTGTAGTACTGGGAAATTGCAAAACTCAGTTTATCTGCTGCCTGGGGGCTAAGTGGACATGAAACAGCTGCTGCTTGCAGCATGATCCTTGAGACAAAACAAAACCAGTGAGTGCTGTGTTGTGCTGAAGTGACTCAGGAGCTACTTCAGCCTTCCGTGCAGGCAAGGCAGACAGTGAAAACCTCATACGTTCCTCCTGTGCAAGACCTTCCTGTTAGAACAGCTAAATGCCTTATACGCAGAGGTTAATACAAGCAATTCAAGCAGTATATATGCTCAACAGTGAATCAAAAACAGCTTTGTCTTCTTCAAAGTGTTATCTCACTTACACAAGATAGTGCAGTATTTTCCCTAGGGTTCAGGGCTGCCCTGCAGCTTTTGGGATTCAGACTAGATAGGTCTAATGCTATCACATGCGTTTATTTCAGGTTACAGTGAGCATGAAACGATACCCATTAAAAGGAAACTATTTATTTATTGCGCTGCAGTAGAACAGGGATTTGTGTACCTAGGGATTTCACAAGTAATTTAAAGCACAGAAAAGCACAACAGCTGTTTGGCGTTATCCTCCCATGTGTGCTTTCCTCCTTCACTGTCTGAACCCTTTGTTTTCTGCAGTTTAGATAAATCTATTTTCAAGGATGGACTCATAAAATCACAGAAGTATCCCAGCACAAATGCTAATGCTAAACAGCTACTCTGCAGTAGAAATTCTATGCTTCTCCTCCTATGTAAAGTCTTAACAGCTGCAGAGAATGCAAAGCCAAACAGTTCAGCAAACAAGACTACAATCTAAAACCAGCAGTGGAAGCCCAAAACTATTATTAATACAGAATTTAATTCTAGATTAACATTCGAGCTACAGATCTCAAGACTCTGTATTTCCTTCAGGGTTTTGATGTTATTTTTTAGTCTTATGCCCATTTCTCCTTGAAGCACAACTGCTTTGGAGGACCTTTTTCAATCAATTTCAGTTGTGACGTGCCTGAAAGAATTATGACAGATCAATAAATACTGAGAACTGATAGCAATTAAGATCTGTAACTTTTGTTATAGATCAAGAACTAGTAATCAACAATTGATGAAAAAGCATATGCAACTACTCTGTAACAGACAAACATAGTAAAGGCATGTTTCTATGAATGTTTGTACTTTTCCTTTATTTAAACTGTCTATATAAACAGTAACCTAAGACCCAATTTCATTTGTTTTAAACATCAAAGTCCCACACTTCCAGGATGTAATTTTGGTACACAGGTTAACAAATGCAAACAAATGGTGCAACTAAACAGAATGCTTTGACCTCATTTGTATTTGAATAAAGTAAGATTGTTTTCTATTTTAATTGGAACATAAAATATTTTTAAAAAAAATGTAAGATATTCTGCTCATTAAGCACAGCAAGGGTCAAAAGTTTTTCTTTCCTTGTTTGGGTTCCAGTTTAAAATACCGTGCATATTACATGACTACAGAACTCTCATTACTGAATTTTTTCCACGTTCTGAGATTTTTCGATAACAATTCTAGTAAAGCAACTGAAGAGATGAGTGTTTGTTGTTCAAACACTTATAAGCAACACTCTATATATTTCTCTAGGGTGCCAGTCTCTTTATCTCTTATGCGTCAGATTTCTTCTTTTCCCTGATCTTGACATTTCTTCCAGCTGCAATAGCCAATCCTGCATTCATGCTTAATGGATCACCCATTTCATTTTTACCCATTTATTTTTTCTTGTATGCATCCTTCTCTGTGCTTGAAATTCTGCAAGCATTCATGCATTCCATGAAAGCAGTCCATTCCTTCATTTCAAGTCAGAACAGGAACTTAATGCAGAATCAAGGCCACATTTTGTTCCAGCCTTCCTTTCCTCTGTTTAGCTCATCTCAAAACCCAGCAACTTAGTAACAAATACTCCTCAAAACATATCTAAAAGCCCATTTGTAGTCCTCAAGGCTCAAACACATTTCCAACCAGGTCACATTCTGATTGTATTGACCTCAAACTGGCAAAATACACATTTAGCTGATTTTAGGTCTGAGCCAATAATGAACTGTGAGAAGGCACAATTTCCTTGAGGCCCAGCAAGCCTCTGATACATTAGAGCTTTTGAAAGCTCTACTAGGACTGTAATTTTATTTTTAGCCTGCAATGTGTCATGTATCCAGCGTGACAAAATCTGAATAATTCTTCATCCACTTCAGTAATATAAATGAAAGTCGAAGAGATTAATTATTAGATATGTTCATAATTATCTTTAGAAAAAGATATTTGTTATGTCTATAAAAAGATGTGCATGATATTAATTCACTAACTGCTTTTGATAATATCTTAATTCATGTACTATTAACAAATTTTGTTTGGTATTTACTTGCCTAATTACATTTAATCACTATTGCTATACTATTAATTTTTCCTTTTAAGTTTTTGCATGGACTTAAGATAACATTGCATGATGACTGATGTATACTGTTTTTTAATGTTCTTATATATTCACCCTTTAGAAGTCTACTCATGCCCTCCCATCAGTGCACACCTCAGCTGTAACTTCTAAAACTATGAGAGTTAGTCAGCATTTTGACAACTCACAGACACTACACACTGATCTAACTACTGTATTTTGTTTTTGTCACTACTTTAGTGTAGTACGGGAATGTGAAGAAAAACAAGTGGTAACAGAAAGCATGTATCAATATTTCTGCTACCTCCTAAATAATTTTAAATTAGAAATCTTTAATCTTGAAAACCTTCATTTTAAAAACACAATATGCAGTTTCTTCTGTAACACTTTACAGTCTACAATGGTTTCACTCTAAGAGAACAAGGGTTAATTTTGCCTTCTAGCCACCAGTAAACTACCACTAAAGTTATGTGAGTAAAAGCAGTGGGGCTAAGAGTGCTCTAGTTCACTCAATACTTATACATTCCAGAAAATTCTCATTTTTCTTTGATTTATTGTGGTGAACTTTCTATCTATAAAGCACAGACTGTGCATTTTAGTCACATTTCTTTTTAACTGCACTGCCAATTTCAGTGCAAACTCAATAAAACTCAATTACGTATTCTGTATGGTATGTTAAGTGAACATTGAAGAAAAATGTATAATAATGTTGCAGAAGCTGTTTATTGACTGGATCTTTTAGGGCACTGAGCCCATTTTTGTATGCTTGATTTCATACAGAGACTATATCAACACTCTAAGTACTAATATTCATAACTGTATAAGTGTGAGTGTCCATTATTGCTTCCAAAGACCACAGATAGAATAAATGTTGTATATTTATATTTAATGCATGTTGGTCATTTTCATTGCATGTAGGGCTGAGTACATTCCCCATAATTCTTCTGTTTTTACATTGGAATGAAAGCCCTTCCACAGTTTTTGAGGCATCAGTCAAAAGATCCTATATAAGCGTAATGGTTTAAGGACAACAGAAAATCTGAAGTGTGTGGGAAAAGCACCTCCAGCTTGAGAGGGAAGACAAATTCAGCAGAAGACAAGAGAGGCCAAGAGTCTATTACCAGCTCTCCCTTGCCCCTGCAATGGCCAGTCCCTTGTGACTGGTCAGAGCTGGACTCTACCTTACAATAAAATTTGCAAGGTCAGACTGGATGTGGCTTTGGGCAGTCTGGTCTAGTGGTTGGCAACACACCAAGGGGGTTGAAACTAGATGATCATTGTGGTCCTTTTCAACCCAGGCTGTTCTATGATTCTATGATTCTAAAATCCAGATTTAGTGTTCCCTTGAATGCTTGGACTACCCATCTCCCGTGTATCAGCTCCCTAGCAATGCCATGTTATCAGTAAAAAGAAAGGGAGCAGGAAAGAGCCCAGGAGCTCGGAGCTGAGGTGCTCTTCCTGATGGTGGGAGCAAGGAAAACTCTCAGCAGATCGCTTTGGGAAGGACAGAATGAAGCAATACGTGTGCAGAACACAGAAGGAGCTGGAAATTACTGAAAAACAGCATTAAAACATTTAAACCCTAGCAAAGGGAAGGCTTAGCTTATTGTTGGATTCAAAGCACAGACACTGGTAGAGCTCTTGAGAACACAACTGCTGCAAAACTTTCTGTGTGGAAAATACAGATTGTGATTGACATTATGAACTCCCAGCTGTTCCACAGCTCAGCCTGTGAACCCACAGACCAACACATCAGAGCTGAAAAACCAAGCGAGTGAGTTTTTTTTAGTAGATGTGTCCTGAGTGCTGACAGAGGCCAAATATATCTGCTGCACACAGGGAAAGGTGAACTGGAAACCACAAACTGCAAAGGGCTCCCCCAGCACTGGTGTCCTCATTGCTAAAAAGAACTTTTTAGAAATAACGGGATAATTGAGAGCATAACAGTGGTTTTCGTTTATTCAGTTTGGGGGGGGGGAAGATTGGGGGGAGGGGGGGAAAGAGGTCAAATGTCACCATTTGTACAGGCTAATAAGCATCACTTTTCCTTACTCTTTGCTTTGTACTTGTTTGCCTTTAGCGCTCAAGGTTTGAGTTAAAGACGTGAGTTCTGAAGGCGTGACCTCATGGCACACCACGCTCCTGACCATTGCGAAAGCGACACAGACGGGACGCCAACCCTAAAGCAAGGCGGGGCGTAGGGGGTCTCCTTCGGTATTGCCCCTCCCACCCCATCCCGAGCCAATCGCGCAGGTACGGTCATGCCCGGGTTCAGCACGAGCGGGACGGACGGACGGACGGACCGCCGCTCTGCTCTCTGCGCCTCTCTGCGCACGCGCATCGCTGGGCGGAACAACGTATCCCCGCACTCCCCCAGTGCCGTGACGTCACGGCGTCGCCTGCCCAATCTCGATACGGATCCCGGAAGTGTCCGTGCGGACAATGCAACCGATGGAGAAAGGTTCCGGGGCAGGTTTAGTTCCGAGAGGTTCCTCCTCGTGAGCCGCCGCGACCGACGGCTGGACTGCCACAATGATCCCGATCCCGGTGGTGGTGTGCGTGTTGGGGGGCTGGTGCGCCATCTACCTGGCGGATACTCTGCTCAAGGTGAGGGCTGTGGGCCCAAAGCCCACAGGGAGCCCTTAGGCGGGTCAGCAGCGCCGCTCCTCTCCTCTCCCCTCCCCCCGCCACCCCTTCTGGGCCGGCGGAATCCGGCACCGCCGCCAGCCAGCGGCCTCCCCGCCTCCCCTCCCTCCTCGAGGGCCGGCCACGGTCAGCGCCTCGCCCGCGAGAGGCCGCCGCTCCCCTGCGCGGGCCTTGCAGACCTGAGGCTACCCGCGCTGTCCCGCCAATCAAAGTTGAGGGCTGCCTCAGGCCGCCGGGCCCACAGCGCTGCCCCGCTGTTCCTACTATGAGGTGCGGTGGCACAAGAAATACGAGGAAAATATAAAACGAAAGGTTCCACCTAGAATTCTCATGCTTTTTGAAATTGATGCTACAGTCCAGGAACTGCTCTGTTTCTACCAAGTACGGATAGGGCCTAGCAGTATCAAAGTAACAAATGTTCGTTTTGGCACTGTTGTGAAACACGGGGAAAAATGTTATAAGGAAAGCTATTTTAGCTGGTGAGGACCCTTGGAAAATTAAGTAGCTCCCCCTGCTGCTAATTGTCGTAAAGCAAACGCAGCAAAGGCTGGATCTTACAAACACAATCGACGGTGAGAGCCATTAGTTGTCAAATATTAATCTTCAGATTTTTTAATCTTCAGATTTTAATGCATCGAGGCTATGTTATGTGTATGTTAAATATATCTATGTATAATTTTGGTATTTGGTAACGCACAACATTGCTTGGAAACACATTAGAGAATTGGCTGAACACAAGAAGAACGTGCTCCTGAGTGAGTGAGACACTTTAAAAACTATCAGGAGGATCAGTCAGCAAGCTGATGTTCTTCTGGTGGTAGCTTTGTGTTTGATGAAAAATCTCGGGCTGTAAAGCAATCACTGAATTCACATGGCAGACTCTTACAGCATGGTGCTGAGACCCATTTGTATATCTGAGATTTGGAAGATTTTCTTTCAGAATTAGAGCTTAAAATAATTCCTTTTTGTAAGTAAGAAGGGCCAGTTCTTCTCTGAGAACTAGACAAAGGAGCAAAAAAAAATCTACATTGTTTTTGGGGGCAACTTAGTATCTACTTCATATTGAGAAAGAAAGGGGAATGACAGGAATGCTCTTGCAAGCAGGAATGTCCAGGAGTTAAATTGTAACTTTGATGCTTTAGCTACAAGTTATCAATGGTTATTAATCGTCTGGAAGTATGTGGGAGCTGCTGGATTTCAGTAGATCTTGCTGGTAGATCTGTTAAGTTTCAAGTACCACAGCCAAAATAAATTATGGATTAAATAACCAGATTTATGTAATCAGGAAACTCATGTTTGTTTTATTGCTAGTACTCTAAATCTCCCAACACACTCTTAACTCTGAACTGCTGGCAACTGTAGCAAACAGCCTAGATTTCCAGTCTCTTTCAGTGTAAGTGCATGAAAAGGACATACAGAACATGAGTGAAAAGTACTTCTGGAGTACTTTTCTGTTCATTATACTGATAGTGTTTTGGGCAAGAGGATATGTGCTGTAACTTGATGTTTATTCTGTAAACATTTTAGACGTGCAATGTCTCTTGCTTAATTTGATCTCTTATTTTTGTTCAGATTTCAAGTGTTTCTGTTAGACAGTCTCACTCTTTGGGATTCTGTAATATGAAAGGCAGAGCTATGTGTATGAATGACATTTTGCACAAATAAACTCACCTAATATTGCTTGAACTACAAGGTACATTTGTGTTAGCAAATCAACAATGACTCAAGCTGAGTTCTGGAAAATTCCTCTTGCTGCTCTTCATTTGAACCACTGATAAATAAGAAAGCTTCCTGGTGAAGGCTGGATCTTACAAAAAGATGTCACTTAGGCAGGCCCCTGAATTGCTGCTCCCCAGCATAGAATCATAGAATCATAGAATCACCAAGGTTGGAAAAGACCTAAAAGATCACCCAGTCCAACCGTTCACCTATTCCCAATAGCTCCCACTAAACCATGTCCCTCAACACAACATCCAGTCTTTCCTTGAACACCCCCAGGGTCGGTGATTCCACCACCTCCCTGGGCAGCCCATTCCAGTGCCTGACCACCCTTTCTGAAAAGTAATACTTCCTCATGTCCAGCCTGAATCTCCCCTGCCGTAGCTTGAAGCCATTCCCTCTGGTCCTATCACTAATGACACGAGAGAAGAGGCCGACCCCCAGCTCACTACAACCTCCCTTCAGGAAGTTATAGAGAGCAATGAGGTCTCCCCTGAGCCTCCTCTTCTCCAGGCTGAACATTCCCAGCTCCTTCAGCCTCTCCTCATATGACCTGTGTTCCAGACCCCTCACCAGCTTCGTTGCCCTTCTTTGAACACGTTCCAGGGCCTCAATATCTTTCTTGCAGTGAGGGGCCCAAAACTGGACACAGTACTCGAGGTGCGGCCTCGAGCATGCTAAGTCATCCCATTTGCCTGAAGGACCAGTGATGTGAAAGGGGTAGAAGGTTGTCCCTCCTTCTGATATCAGAAATAAAAGATGCTTTAGGCCCATTCAGTTGAGGTGAGCCTTCAGCTTTTAAGGTCAGGAAGCTGAAATGGTCTAGGGCTCTTGAACAGCCTTTGTCAGCACAAAAGAATGTTAAGGGCTCCTGCTTGCTGGCAGATATTTATGGAGCTCCTGGAGTATTTAGTAGGCGGTCATTAATTTGAAAGGTTGCATAAATAAAAAGGGTATCGCTTTTATAGTAAAATTAATGTAGCAGAGATCACTTAGAGTTCAAGTTAGAGAAGCTGAACCCAGGTCTGTGGAGGAGGATTGAGATGAAACAAAGGGTAATAACATACCTCATACCAGGGCAAGATGGTGCGTGTCGTAATGTTGTGATCATTGGACTCAGAACAGAAGGAGCAAAAGTTTTGCGTAGAGCTTTTTAATACGCTTTGAAAAGAATGTAGTAACTTGTTTCAAGGGATGCTGTCATTTAGTGATTATGAATACCATTTACAAACCAAAGTTGTTTTTTGTGCCTCTTTGCAAATGTATTATTCAAGAATCCTGCATTTCTCATTAAGAGCTGCTAATTTGTTTATGCCTTGCTAGTAGAGAAGGGCTGTGGTTTGGTTAGAATGAATTTGAAGGGATGCATTAGTGGAAATTCTAGGGGAAATGTGGCTGATGTTTTTGTATGTGGTTAAGAGAACAGATATTTTTGAAGTGCCAGATCTCTATTTTTGATTATAATGCTTGTTTATTTGTTTCTTTTTTGGTTGGGTGGTTTTTGTTTGCTTAGGTTTCAGAGTGTTTGGGATTGTTGTGGTTTGTTTTTTTTTTTTTTTTTGTTTTGTTTTGTTTTTTATCCTATGTGAACTGAATGGGTTACATATGTTTACTGAATTTGCAAAAGATGATTTCTCATGTCAGATGTATTTAATGTCATGCAGATTTTTGTTCTTAATTACCAGATACATTATATGAGAAGGCATTTTTCTTTGTTTCTCTGGCCTAAGTGTTATTTGTAAAAGTGTGATATTCTTTGTCATCTCTTCTATTAAAAGTAGGCTAGCAAATGCTGATGTGGTTGTGGATAGTAAACTTAGCAGTGTTGTAGGGAATGACTGACCAGTATTGACTAGGGGATACATTACAACAAAAATTTCTGTGGCTGTCCTCAGCTGACTGAACAAAAATATGACTAAAATCAATCAAGTTGTAGATGGAAGTTACACAGAAACATACGAGTAGAAAGAATAACATGGAAGGCTGTTACTTGAACTATTTTTTTAGTTTAGTAAATTTTAGTGTACGTTGTTATTAAGTGAACAAAATGAGAAAAGCTATGAGTATGGTTGTGGAAGATACGACACCCTGCTTGTTTCCTGCCACCACCACAGAAGGCCAGAAGTAGTGCAAGGAACTTGGCAAGTTCTAAATTTGTTTCAAGAACCATGGAAGGCAGCCAGGAACCTGTGAAGATCCATCTAGGGGCGCAGGGGAGTCTCTTGTGAACTGCACATTCCTGACATCTTCAGTAGGTTCTACTTCTCATAGGGAAACTCAGGAGCAATGCTATCGTTCAGACAGCTCTCAAGACTTGTCTGGGTTACGTCAGACACACTTCTGCTCTGATACACTTTTCCTCAGCTACAAATTTCTCTTTTAACCTCTAGGCAAAGCTGTCCTTCGTTGGCTTTCTGATACTATCTTCCAGAAAGCAGGCTGAGGAAGGACTACTGAGAAAACCAGCACCGTATATCATAAAATAGCAGTTGCAAAACTGCTACTGTTCATTCATAATACCGGGTACTAATGCAATAAAGTATTAATTATACAGTCCATAGGTTGCATTCATTACAAAGACAAATATAAGGAGAAGTCTTTGGAACTATTAAGAAGGTGTACCAACAGTATCTTGAAAAGCTATCAGTGAAATTGCAATTGCAGAACAGGTTGGTAATTTTAAAGTCCTTCTGCCTTTTTGGTAGTATGACCATATATTTCAAGTCTCTTCAGTAGTAGTCTGTGATTGAAAAGTAGACCTCGTTTTTACGTTTGCTAAGGATACTCCCACTACTGATCCGCATTTTACCAATATTAGAAACAAGTTGGTGCCAACAGAATGTGTTTTTCTTTACTACAATTTTAAAAGCATTTACTAAAATATACAGAAAAGAAATACCATAAAAGTTCATTTTTGTAGCCTTCTATCCAGACAGTTAAAAAATCACTCAAAGTGATGTAACAGTAATAAAGATAATAAGGATCTTATTTGATAAATACTACTGAATACCCAATCTCTCTCATAATCCTAGAACTGCAGTGATTTACTCAAAGCAGTAGCATACCTTTTTGTACTATATGTCACACCTATGAGTCAAAGAGGGTTTTGACACACTGGAACAGGTTGCCCAAGGAGGTTGTGGATGCCCCATCCCTGGAGGCATTCAAGGCCAGGCTGGATGTGGCTCTGGGCAGCCTGGTCTGCTGGTTGGCAACCCTGCACATAGCAGGGGGTTGAAACTGGATGATCACTGTGGTCCTTTTCAACCCAGGCCATTCTATGATTCTATGATTCGATTACATGTACCTGAAGTTATATGTTTGTCTTTACATACGAATGGATCTGTTTTACTGCTTCATCACATAGCACAAATCTTCCTTACGTTTTTGAGTTAACCTAACTTTCCATTGTTTTGCAGTCATCCAGCTCTTTGAAGGCATCTTATGAAGACTGGTTGGTGAATTATGGCTTGAGTGTCTCTCCTTTTCACATGCGATGGCAAACAACGCTCTTCAACCGGCAGTTCTACAACTGGGGGAGGTGGAAACCCAGATTTCTGTATTTATGGTATACATTCAGGATATTTTTTTCTGTCAAATGAGTACAGAGGCAGCAACTATCACCATATGTATGTCTTTTATCCATAGCAGTGGAATGGGTAAATCTGGTTATTACTGTAGACTAACAGTAAAATTGAACAAACATGGTAGCCATAAATGTACTGTGTCAGCATAAGTCTATCTCCTCTGCTAAAAATAACATAGCTAAGTTACACATGGATATACTATAAAACTAGAAATCCGTAAACTGTATTTCTACCTGCGGTTTGAGCCATTCATAGTTCTTAAATACAGAGCTGTTACATATGTTACTGTGTGAGGACACAGATGTGAAACCAGATTCTCATATCCCAGATCTGTCCATTACTGTACATTGAATTTTCCTCTGATCATGTCCCTGTTGCACAGATTGCTAGTAATGGGTAAATTAGCAGAGTGGTTAGTATGGATGCTTCTGGACTGGTTTAGGAAATTATTGCTTTCCTACTGCTTTCCTACTGTAAGTCTTTATCCTATCTGAAAAAAAAGGAGTAGGGCTTGAATTTATTTTCATTTCCTGTATTGCTATCTCCAAAGAGATAGTTGTGAAAGAGAATTCTGCTTCCTGTTGGTTTCTCTAGCATGGAGTGATTTTACTTTGATTTTAAATAGTTCAATGTCAACCACAATTTTTACTGTGTATAATTTATTACAGCATAATGTTTATAACACTCTATTTAATTAACGTTATAGGTACATATTGATTAAAATAAATTTGTTAATTTCCAGTGAGCCTTTTTAAGGATGGTAAAAGAACAATTATGCTGTTGTGAAAAGAACAGCTAATGAATTGAAATGCTTTAGCTAGAAAATAAGTTTTATCACATCCTTCAAGTATATGATAGAGTAAAAGAATAATAATGATGAATAAAAATCAGCCATTAGATGGGCTGATCTAAATTGAAATGTTTTTCAATGTAATGATTTTAATAAATTAAATAGATGAGAGGAAAAATGTCTTTAAAGTAATGGATTTTAACCTAGTGTTGCATTTGTATCTCCTAATTTTTCTTCTTTAAGGAAGTTTGAGTCTCATGTAAATGTTTATTTTTTTATTGCTGGTGAAGAAGATGCAAGTAGGTATGTATACTACCTCATCACTTGATCCACAGCACTAAATATGTGGTGGTGCGGTACAGCATGTTAAATTATACATTGTAAAGCTATGTTTTTGTTCATGGTTAATGACAAGTTACTCATATTGGGTAACTGAATAAAGATTAGAATATATAAGAACAGCATAAAAATATTTGAAAATGAATCGAGATGTGATTTGGATGTCAAACACTTATTAAACAAGGACAGTGTTATACAAGTTTATGTTACTGATATATGCTATTAGCACTGTTAGTTTCCTTTATCTGATGTTTTTGTACTGTATTGTTGATGTGTGAAAAGTAGTAGCACTTGGTAAGTTTTGCCTTACTTGTTTTGTCTGCTAAGTTGTACTAATATGGTTAAGTGTATTCTAGCACCTATGCATTTCTTAACCATTTGTCTGTTTTGTAGGTTCAGCATGGGAATGGTGTTTGGTATAGCTGCTATGTTTGGCTCTGTGATTCTTCTTGGAAAGACACTGATGCAAACACTGACACAGATGCTGACTGAGGCACCAACAGCCCAGAATGATCGCATGCTGCAAGTTGTGGTAAGTGTTTTCTCCTCAGGTCTTCATTTGAGGGTTGTGAGCTGATACTAACCATCTTCTTAATGAGATATGCAATACTCAAATTCTCCCATGTAAGAATAACCCAGCTGCTGATACTCATTTAAATAAAAAATTTGCTGGTTTATTATCAGCCTTAAAAGTGAGATGGAGGTGGTAAAAAATGAGAGGACAAATAAAGGCCAATATGTGGAAGATCTCATATTAAATACTCTCAGAAGTGAGAAATGGCTAGTGATTTTGAAAAGCTTTAAATTATTATACTAGAATAGAAAACAGCAATCACAGTACTAAGAATACAAAACAGCAGTAAGAGTTTAACTTCTCTGAGCAGTAGAGGCAATGGTGGCCTTGAAGTTTGCAAAACTAATCCATAATTGACAAGAAGAGAGGTATTTTCTTTCATTTGTTACTATAAAAGTATTAGTGGGAAGGGAAAGAATTTTAAAGAGCTTTGTTGTAGAAGCAAAGATTCATTAGTGAGGAGATGGCGTATTTTTGGATTGTTCAAGGACTTCTGCCTAATTTACAGTATGAAATTGAGGGTCCTGTTTCTGGCAATATCTAGCCAAAGGCTTGGTAACAATTTATTTTATTGTTTCATGGATTTCTGATGATGGACAATATAGAATGTTATTTTAGAAAGGAATGTATTTTATAGAATGGGAGAGATTGCAAATATTGTCTTTTTTATGTCTTGCATCAAAATATGTAAGGTGGTAATAGAAGAAATGACATTGAATTTAGAACAGTTTTAACCTTAGTTTTAACCTTATTTCTCCAAGAATTCTCTCTGACTACAATGTGTAGGCAGAGGTTGCTCTGCCTTCTATTATATGGCAGTGATACCCAACCATTTTGCTCTATTTTAATATTCGGTCAAGTGAGCAGAAGTTGGGGATTCTGTGCTCGCAGGATAGACCTTCACATTAGCATGTGCTACAAATTCAGTGCATTTGGTATGGTTTGGATTTGTTTCACACATACAGGGTGAATATAGCAAATGCAGTATGTGCTGGAAAAGGAGACAACCTGGGAAAGAAGTACTGGTATGGCCAATGTGGTCATATGGTCCACAACCTGCACCTGAATTATCTCTAGAGGCAGGCAGGAGCAAGTGGGATGTCTTGGTGGTTTGCTGTGTGTCCAAGAGAGCACAAATTGAACACGAGACTGAAGATTTCTCATTTACTTGCAAATAGGGTCCATCCTAAGAATGTATATTTATTACATTCCAGAATAAGAAAAACATCCTTTACATTTTCCGTTCCCTTCCCTCCCCTTCAAGATCATTTCCTGACCTAGTGGGTGGCTACTGAGCCCGTGGTAGGGTGGTTGAAACTAGATGATCTTTAAGGTCCCTTCCAACCCAAGCCATTCTGTGATTCAGTGGATCTATCCACTTTTTTGATACCAGAGTAAACTGATCATTTGTAATACTCAGCTTTTCTATGTAAGTGACATAAATAAATAAAAGGAAAGCAAAGTAAAGATGAGCCCTTGGAAGTAATCTGGCGTGAACTGTAACTGTGGAAGCTGAAGTATAGCATAATATTAACAATTTCAGCGTGGAATGGATTCCTCAGTAACTGCATATTGGCAGTATCACTGCACTCAAACCAAGGACAGATCAGTACTAAAAAAGATGGATATTATAGGGATAGTGTTATGCCATATGTATGGGGATGAGATTACTTCTCCTAAGCTGACTTGTGGTTGACTTTCTTTCCTACCTTATTCTTTCATTTCTGAAATGAATTATACTCAGTTGTATAATTCTGCTTTTAAAGAATTCCAGTATTCTGTTTGAGGGGAATGTGGTAGCATAAGTTGATTCTAAAAAGTGACCCAAATGAGGTTGCAAATAATGAAGAAAAAGTGAGGAAAGTCTTCTCCTCATTTAAATTAGTTATCTGTATGTTTCATAATTAATTAATTGCCTTGGAAGAGACAAAGTTAGGTGCTTTCTTTAAAAAATAAATAAATTTGTTAACTATGTTTCAGCGTTTGGCATGGATCTGCTTAGCCTTTAGCCTTCAGTTTTGGGGGAGGGGAAATACAGTTCTGCTTGCATTCCATTGATTAAGTTTTTTTTTTGCACCTTTTCTCTTATTTTTTTTTTCAGCCCTGTACTTTATTCAAACTATCCACCAATAGGTAACTCAGTAGCTGCCCCTTCTTGTGTTGGCTGCCTGTTAACAAAAGCAGCTAAGAAGATCAGCTATTAGGAAAGGATCTTTCAATAAAGGCATTACTGGAAGACCATGAAATATAAGATGGCAATGCCTATTCACAAACTACTGCATGAATCCTTCATGATATTTAGCTTCCCTTTTAGGTGTATCTTAAACTTCCTTTGACATGTGCACTGAAAAGCATTTCTCATGTGCTACACTCAGGGTGGCGCTAAGATGGTGGCTTTTGCTGTTGCTGTCTGTCCTTCTGTGTATATAGAGCAGACAGCCACTGAGAACACCACTTTAGTGATCCATTAGTGCCACCAGCTGATGCTTCAATAGCAGCACTGGATGCTTAACAAGTGAATAGCAGCTATTTTCATACAGCGAGGTAGGACTGTTGTGCCAGTATTCCTTGGTCATGATCACAGTCTGACCAGAATTTGTGAAATGGTCCAGTATAATACTAGTGAATATGGTCCTCTGAAGGATATATTTTTTTTAAGCAAGTTAGTCTCATCAAGCTGTTGCAGAGTTTTGCATGGGTAGTAAAATGCATATAGTTGAAAAATGAGCTGGACTGAATGGTAGAGTTGACTGGGGTCTGTTCAGTTGAATCTGCTGCTGGAACAGCAGCCAGGAGCTGCAGCTTTTTGTGTAAAACTAGGTCATTTGAAGAGTCTTAGAGGCAGGTGAGGAATTTTTGCCTATAGCATCTCTTTTCTCCCACTGACCCACAATTAATGCCAAGTATACTGCAGCTGATAGTACCCCAGTATTTCTTACTTAGAAATGGGAGAGCAACGGGGTAGGCAGGATGACTGAACTGCCCCCCCATGTCAGCAGCTCAAGTGGTGTGGCCTTGCTACTTCAGCCACAGCAGCTGAGAAGATCTGAGAGCTGAGCAACTATCTGTCCCATGGAGAGAGAAGATGGTTCCTCCTTCTGATGGTTCCTCAGAAGAGCTGAGGTGTGGTGGGAATCCACAGCAATATGGCATGCATGTTATACCTTTATCAAAATAATATATCATTTGCAAGCTCTGTTTTAAATGTTAATTTGCCATATGTAGACTGCCAAAACTTGAACAATAGAGAGAACTTACCCTTTTGTGATCTTTTAAGTTTGGAGTGATCTCATACTTTATATACAGAGAGAGGGGAGACTGACAATTCCAGTTGAAGGCTGTTACTTTTTTTTTTTTTTTTTAATAACTTTTAGTGCTCATGTTTTAAGTGCAATACCCCTTCCCTTCCCTTCCCTTCCCTTCCCTTCCCTTCCCTTCCCTTCCCTTATTTGGAGAGTGGATCTCAATAGCTGACTGTCTGCAGCACAATTTAAACCACTTCTCATAGTGCCAAGCCTCTCTCATTATAGCTGAAGGCTGCATATGTGTTTATAAAGTTTTGGAGCTTAATATAAAGTAGGACACACTCTGTCTTGGTTGTGGGGACTGAATAGGAAGAGTGAAGGCTTTTTCTCCTAGAGAGCTTTTCAATCTTTAACATACAAATATATATTCCATGTATTTTAAAATATATTGAGTAAACTGAGAGGAGTTACAAACCAGCAGCGCTGTGTGAGTGGCTCTTAGTGTGTTGGTGGGCTGAGAAAGCTGAGTGAGAACAGCAAGGCTAGAGACAGAATAATTTGTCTTTGTACCTCTTGGTTTCCTAGTGTGTTTTGTTTTGTTGTCATGCCCACATGAACAGGTGCCTGGTGTAAATTTGCCTGTCAGCCAGCTGACCTATTTCTTCTCTGCAATCCTCATCAGTGGTGTGATACATGAAGTCGGCCATGGGGTGGCAGCTATTCGGTAATACAAACTACTTTTCTCTTACTATGTGCCAACAAAGCCTAATATTCCAGAGTATTTAATTACAAGGGAAATGTTATCATTTTTTCAGCTTTTCTTGACAATCTGTTTATTCTTTATTTCATAGCTTTCTTAGATTTTAAGTTTCTAAAGTACAATAAAGAACAAAGTTTTCATAAAAAGTGTATTCTACTGATTGTGAGAAAGGAATTCTGCTTTGTAAATATACCACACCACATCAGGTTTAAAATAATTCTGCTTTTGAGTGATCCTGTTTTTCACACAGCAGTTGTATTTCTGGAGCTGTGGCATTTGAAGAGGACTTGCATGTTTTTGCATGATGGTACTTTAAAATACTTTTTTTTTTTTGGTTGTTAAACACAGCTTGTGAAGTAGCACCTAAAAGGGCTAAAGCAGCAATTCAGTCAAATGTGATTTGTCCCTGTTAATCTCAATGATGTGTGAAGTTTTGATCACAGATGAGATTTTTATTATTACTTAACTGTGATGATTACTTCACAAAAAAAGTTATTTGACCTGGTTAATCATTACACTTAAATGGCACTTCAGCATAGGATGGTTAAGGGTGCTTCCTGGAACTGATTTTCCAGTGTCCTCCATGTTTCTCCTAATCATCAGAGGCATTAGCTGTCCCATGGGCATGAAACCCTAAATTGTTTCACTGATTTTCTTGAGCGTAGGAAGACATGACACATCTAAACCTGTTACTACCTGTTTTATGGTCCTGAATGTTCTCAGTCAAAGGAATGATGTGGGTCCCCATGTATCATATAATCCATTTGTCTGCTTGGTTTCTCTTATCTTCAGTATTTTTATCAGTGAAAGAAGAAGCTCTTACACTTGTGCATCCTACAACAGGAAGAGATAAGAAAATTTCCTTCAGGTGCTGTTGGTTAACTGCAGAGAATTCAGGAGTAACTGTAGAGCTGTTTCTGACGTTTGTAACCTGGTTTGGTATAAGAGTAGTATGATACTTTCACTCAAGATCTGGGGTGATGGCTTTGAATATTGAGCTTCAGTTTATCTTTTTGTTAAAATTTGATTCTCATCTATTTTTAGGAGAAAAAAAATGGTATTGTCCAATGTAAAGTTGCTGTTGGTTAAAATCTGGAAGGCTTAAGTTGTTTTTTACTTCGGCTGCCGCTGTTTTTTCCGTTTTCGTTTTGTTTGATTTGTTATTTTTCCTCTAGTACAGGTTGGGTGTGTAGTGCTGTTGCAGTCAATCCTCAGGTTTTACTAAATAGTTGTATGTGGAAAAATCCTGTTTATTATTATCATCATCTATGATAATAATGTTTTCAGGCAAATCACTTTGTCTCTCTGAAATCTATTACACACTTTAGCCAACTTCAGTTCAAGATAGTATTGGCTGTGAACTACAAAAGCTTAAAGTATTTGAGTCTTAGCTTAGTCAAAGCTTATGCCAAAGAAGTCTTTTCTCTGTCCATCTTCTATCTAAGTAATGAAGTATGGAATGCCTATGAGAGTGCAGATTTCTTATTTGTAGTAAGGGTAGGTCTTAAGAGCTGAATGCAGGGAATTCGTGTGTTCACTCTGGGTCATTTTGCATAAATTCTATTCATAATTTTCTGTCTTCTTTTATTTCATATGCACCTCATTCTTGGAGCTGGTGTTGTTTAAAAAGGATTTAAATATAATGCTACATCCACAAAAATAAACAAACAAAAAGAATTAGCTGATTTGTGCCTGGTTTGCAACAACTGTCTTTGAATGTGATTGCCACACCTCTACAAGTCCCTAATAAAATATGTAACTTCAAAGAGCACCAAAAAAGTGCCTTTAAGGGTGTACCTGGTAAAGGGAAGACATAGCTTTTTCCAAGTAATTTTTCATAGATTACTTTGAAATTGAGTCATAAACGTTATCACTTTTTACTTAAAAGGCGACCCTAATATGAACTTATATGTTAAAGTATCTATTACTTCAAAAAAAAAAAAAAAAGTATTTAATGCATTACTGATGTGTAGGAGGCAGAAAAGAAATTGAATTTGGTGTTTATTTTTTACCAGGCTCATAACTGCTTGTTGCATAAAAGTGGCAGATAGTGCAGAAGGTATCCTCTAGTTTGATTATCTTTCTGTCCTTCATGTTATGAAAAATAAGTTAGCTTTATAATTATAATTTTTGTTCTTCTCATAGGCAAAAATGCATATGCCATGAAGAATCTCACAGTTCTTTGTTTCCTAGTGTACAATAACTCCTCATTTTTCTTTCTTTTTTTTTTTTTTTTTCTTTTTAAGAGAACAAGTACGATTTAATGGATTTGGGATTTTTATCTTCATTGTCTATCCTGGCGCGTTTGTTGATCTCTTCACAACCCACTTGCAACTAATATCACCAGTCCAGCAGCTAAGAATATTTTGTGCAGGTAATATTTTCTGCTCTTTTAGTAAGTCTTTGCTTAGCACAGTTACTTTACAGGCATCATATGTAAATCTTTGGTAGAAAACCAAACATTTAAAATGGAGAAGCATAAAAACTTCTCTTTACCTAAAGATGGTCATTCTGTTCTGAACCTAAACTGTGATGTCATTATTTTGTTTTTAATTGCTACTCTCCTTATTATGTTTATTTTCTGAGGCAGAATAGTTCTGTTTCTAGGAGTTTAATGAGTCCAGTTTTCCTGCCTGAATATTAAGTCTTATATCTGATTCAGAATGCTCATAGATGTGGCTGAGAATGTAGTTTCTGATCATCCTCTCCCAATAGCATAAGCTCATAGACCAGCTCAGGTACAGAAGCTCCTTTAACTCTTTTTGCATATTGAATGGCCTAAATAGTGAAATGGTGGGACATGCAAGCTGGAAAATGCTCAAACCAAAGATTGGTGGTATGAAATGTCATTTGCTGTCACAAGTGAACATTCTTGTGTGACCACAATTGCAATAGGAGCAATGTGATTTTCAACAGTATCTTGAGTGATTTTCAATAAAGTGTGAGTTACATTATTAAATAGTTGACTGGGTTTTGATGTTGCTATCAGAAGGAAATAAAGGCTAAACCACAAACATCTCCAAAGAGAATAGCAGCTAATGGCTCCAAATGGTTTTTATTTGATGTCTTTTGTTCTAAAGAGAAATCCCTGGATACTGGGAATTAGAGCACCATTGTTGTGGGAAGTTATACTGAGATGGTGTTATGCTTCAATTGCTTGTATTACTGACTTCTAGAGACAAAGAAGTTTCCCAACATACTGAAGGAAAGGTAGAGAAATTAATGTTATGCTTCAGTTCATCATAAATATAATTTTCTGTTGCAGGGAGCAATAGAAAACAGCCAGCCTGTTGTACTATGAACATACTAACACTGTTTTTTGAATATTGTAACTGTAAAGCTTTATAAAGAGGATTTTAGACTAGCACAGGAACACTTAGCAAAGCATACTTGCAAGTTTTTCTGAAATTAATCAATTTCCATTTTCAGCTGGTGTGAACAGAACCAAAAGAGAAGAAATAATTCTTAAAATGAGTTGTTTGCATTTATTTCTGGAAAACCATCTAAAAAAATTAGTTTATAAGCTGCAGTAGAAAAGAATTGCTTGCATAGCTTGAAGAGTGAACGCTTGTAATCATTTTGAGAAAACCTGAAATAGGGTTACACAAGGTAGGAACAAACACCTTGCAAGTCTGCTTGGCATCAGTGGCTTGTTCTCACTTTGTTGTAACAAATATATGCAGGTTTTTTTACAATTAGTTATATGTATATTTCAGCACTAGGATGTTTTATGATGCTAACATATGATATTCAGTAAATTTGACTCTGTTTTTCTTAATTTTAAGAGCAGTTGAATGAATCTAATATCAAATCTTCAGTATACTGAAGATCTGCATTTACAGATACAATATTTTGGATTTTATATGGCTGCTAAATGTGAGAATTAGTAGAGAATATACTGAATATTCCTTTAGTAGTTCACTTCTACTCTGAGTTCAAAGAATATATTTTTGTACAGCAGATGGCATCATGAGTTCAACAATAACGAACAGGCATTTTTGTGAGACATATTTTTAGCTTTCATTCCCTGCTTAGTAATTAAAAAGTACTGCTGTACATCACTTGCTTGTAGTTAGTACAAATCAATGCTTTTGTTTTTGTTTTTTTTAATTTTGTCTTGTCTTTAACAGAAAAAGAGAGTTAAAAATTTTTTGAAGTATTATTTAAGGTATGTTAAAGGTTGTGTGAAGTGTGCCTCTACAGCTATTCTCATTTTTAGGCTGTTTGTTTTTTCTAAGGATCACTTGGGATGAACTTGAAGCCTTCCTATTATAGGCTTTTCTGCTGTATTCCACACAGCAAATTGTGTAGATTATTCTATTAAGGACTATGTTTTGTTGGCTGTTGTAAAGTATTTCTTGTCACCCTCCAACATGTCCATCAACTCTTTTTTTCCCTCCAATTTATGCTCCAATGACCACACTGTTACAAAATAATTTTGTGTCTGTCTTAGATGTTTAGAGTTCATTAAGCTGGAAAAAAATTAAAGGTTTTGTTTTGTTTAAAGATAAAAGATCAATTAAAATATTTTTCTTAGTATTTCTTTCATTGCATTTGTTTGTGCACATAAGCCTATGTGTGTTTGATAAAAATAACTGAATGCTGAAACACTTTATCTGATTATCCATCAGTGAGATATGATCAAAAACTCTCAGAAATTACTTTAGGAAATAACTACTCCTGAAAATGGGAACAAACTCAGCTGAAGTACTCAAGTACTTCCAATGTTTCCCATTTGTGTAGCATCAGAAACACTGTACTGTAAATATAGAATTTTATCAAACTCTCTTACCAAGTTGAAGAAGATTTACAGAGTCTTCAGCACTGAAAAATTTTCCTGCATTGATCTGCAAAATGTTTTCCAACAGCGTAAATGAAATGAACAAATTTTCATAGTGCTTAATGCTGAAGGAAGGCAAATGTGACTTACAGAGGTTTGTTTCATCCTATGGAGCACAGCATTCTGTCAAGAGTGCTGTTACAAATACGTTGCTAAAATAATGTTTGAAAATGCTGGTTAGAATACTTAATTTCATGGAGTGGTTTTAGGCCCAGATTGTCTTGTAAAAGAAGCCTTTTTTCAAATAAATTTCTAACCTTGTTTGGCACACACAGATGTCATTATTTTTCTTCTTACAGTGGAAATAACCATGAAAAATACTGAACTGCAACTAAATGTTGTACTTTTTGCTGACTAGGACAATGAGTATTTATTCATGTATAAACCTATTTATTAAGAATCTTCATGGGTTTATTGCAGAAAAAGGTGACAAGTAATAGATTTCTTTCCACTATTTTTTAAAAATATTTATGATATATGGGTATCTCTATAGATAGAAACTGTAGTTTAAAAATTGATTCAGAAGCCAGTATTTTTCTTCTGAATGTTCTGCCATGAATTAATTTTTCATCCATTCTTACATTAATAATTTCAGGAAAGCTAATTAAAAGTTAGCATTAAAATCTTGCACCTTTTTGTTGTTAGCGTTTACTTAGAAACAATTTTTTCCTTTCTTTTCAGGAGTGTGGCATAATTTTGTTCTCGGTGTTGTGAGTTTCGTGGTTTTATTTCTGCTGCCAGCCTTTCTTTTCCCTTTCTATTACACGGGTGTTGGGGCACTTGTCACTGAAGTAACAGAGGTAAGAAAAGTTCTTTACTGGTTTCATATTATATGTTTTGTGATCTGAGGTGTACCTGCGTCCCTTATTATTACAATTAAATATGACCAATGCAATGCTCTTCAGAATCCAATATGTTGTCCTTCTTGTCTGTTTGAAGTTTATTTCTCCATCTCATTTTTTATGTATTAGTAAGTGAACAAAGATGACATGAATAAAGACTACTAAGCATACTCTAAGACTGTTTAGATGAGTTTGCAGCTTATTTCTGTGTTTTGCTTTTTTTTTTTTTATATTGTTATCAGGTTAATCTACTCAGATATCTATTATTACTCTCCTGTCTGGTTTTAATGTTGGACATTAGTTTGATTTTCATGCTTGCATGGTCAGCTGGAAGCAAAGTGGAGTTTCTGCTGATTTTCTGGAAACAAATTATTTTTTTCTGA
Source organism: Lagopus muta (assembly GCF_023343835.1). Classification (NCBI taxonomy): domain Eukaryota; kingdom Metazoa; phylum Chordata; class Aves; order Galliformes; family Phasianidae; genus Lagopus; species Lagopus muta. The sequence continues at coordinate 117,871,025 of NC_064433.1, read as the reverse complement.
CAATCAAATACAGCACGGTTGAAGAAAAGCAGGACTGAAAGAATTCAGTCCTTTTTAGATCTAAAAATGAGCAGATATAACTCATGGAGAATGATGTTTATTGTGCTTTATACTTTTAACAGTATAAGAGTAACTTGCATTGCTGGAATATTTAGGGTATTAACTGAAGCTTCTTCAACTTAAAATGACAGGAAAAGCACAGCATATTAAGTTGGATGAAAATAATTGCTCCAATTTTAAGAAATCCCTTGAAACACTTGGAGACCTGCCTGTTTTCTTTATGCACTAAATATTTTTTTCTTCGTGGAATATATTACTCTTGCATTGCTCCATTACCAGTGAAAATGATGAGTTCCAGTGATACCTTAGATTTTCTGTTAGTCTGAAAGTGACACCCTTCCTCAGTGTTTAATGGATATTCAGCATCCATTCAACTGTAAATGGATCCTAGTTGTTTTAACTATAATAACAAGACTGACTTCAGTGTTTCTTCTCAGGATTCTCCTGCCAATGGACCAAGAGGTCTTTTTGTGGGAGATATTGTCACTAGTCTACAAGACTGCCCAATTTATGGTGTAGAAGACTGGAATTCCTGTCTGGGAGACTTTTCGCAGAGATCACAGATTGGCTACTGTATAAATGCAGCCACTCTACAACAACTAAGCTTTCCAGCTAGAGGTATGGTTTTAGATACTCTCTTCAATATTTTATATTGTAATTTTATCATGTCTTAAAAACTACTTTGTATTTAGGGTTTCTTAGTGGAGACAGGTGTCTCATAAATTGAGCCTGATAAAGATATGTCTTAAGCAGTGACCAATAGGACTTTTCTTTTTGTGAAATACAAAAGCAGGGAGGGGATAGATAAAATAATTTGTCTTGTCTTTCAGTCACTCTGTACAAATGTCCTGTATGATCTGAATAATGAGAGTTGCCTTTTCAGGATATTGTATGACTTGGTTATTAGCAATTTACAGTTATCTCCTCCATTTTTGGTTCAGTTATATGGATAAACTCAGTGATCTTTTGCATCTGTAAATTCTATACATCATCTTATTGCTTTGATCAGCATGACATTACAAATTGTGTGGCTTAACCCAATGATGTGCTTTATTATGGCCATTTCATCTGATGTTTCTCACTAAAGAGGTTTTATGTTTCATTTGCTTCTTCAGCCTCACAGCATCTTTTCCCATGAACTCATATTTGTCTGGACTGCATATATTGCTTTTAGAAGTCAGTCTCTTTTCTTCTGTTTTCATTTATACATTAAAGTTCTTGTTACTACAACAACTTATCCCAACAAAGAAGAAAAATGTGAACTAAACTAAGTTAGAACAATAAACAAAAATTAAGTAGAACAAAAATGAGCAGTTGAGCTAAATTGGCTGAGTGTCTCAAGACATGCCCTACAGCTCTCCAGTGTTTGATTTATGGATGCATCCATGGAGACTGAATTCTGGAGGTAAGGGGATGCAGCTGGGCAAAACCTGTATGATGATACTCAGAGCTAGAAAATTGTCGCTGCCTTTTTTTCATCATAATGGGAGTAAACAGGAGGTTGGACAAGCCAAGTACCCATGCTTTTTGATGCAGTAGAATTCTGACGTGAGATTGAAAAAGTAGGATTTTGAATTTTTTAACACGTAAGGAAAGTAATCTTACAGATGAAACTAAGATAAATATTTAATATGGAAACTAGTGGAGTACAGGTAAGATCATGCTTTTTGATATGTAACAGTTTGGATCATCCCTCTGAAAGTGAGGGTATTTCTGGCAAATGTTTTCAGCTGGGCTGGGATGGCAAGTAAGAACCTATCCTCAGATGCCATAGCTATATATTCTGAGATTCTACTGTTCTCTGAAATGTAATTGCAGAGTCATGGATAATAAAACTGACTATTTTGCACCAGAATCGGTGCTATTTAGATTAAAATAGTAAGGACTTAATACTAGAGACTTAACATTGCATCCAGCTCGGTTGCTGAATTATGTTAGCAGTTCGTCCCATTGCTGCATTCTAATCAGACCAGTCTGTCTGCATTTTCAGAGCCTAAGCCTCCAGCAGTAAGAAATATTCCTCTGAAATTAAATGAACTCCTTTCATTCTGTAGTAGCTGTCATTTGTCAAAACCTTGACAGTTCACAACTAACATAAATACAGAGTATCAATAAAAATGTATATAGCAAATGGACCCTATCTATTTGACAATAAAACAAATGAAGGATAAACTATTTGAGTATGAAGCTACACAAAAAAAAAACAGTACCTGAGGGACATTCTTGAAATTAAAAAAAAAGAGCAGTGTTTTCAATTTAGTTTATATGGGAACTAATTTCATGGTCATTCACTATTCAAAAATATCTCTGATTGCTTTAGGGTACTTGAAGAAATAATTGTATGGTACTGTGCTCACACCTGTAAGCCCCAGGCATTATGGTCCATGTTAATGGGCTGCTGTTTATGCAGCATTAAATCAGCAACCAACATTTCAGGCATGATCTACCTAAGGAAAGATCTGCAGTGTTGCTGTGACACAGGTTCTTACAGTGACTATTCAATTTCTTTCTTTTTTTTAACTGTTAGATTGAATTAGAATTTAAATGGCATAGAATGGAATAGAAAGATCCTGTACTAGCTTTTAAAGCATCATTTTTTCACTGCTGCAGTTTTCAGGGCTCAGAATGCTTTCAGAACCTGAATCTTGTAAAGGGCTTTTACATTTAAAATAAGACACTTTGAGCTTTGGTTATTTCAGTAGTCTGCCAGTGAAATTGTTACAATAGCTGACATAAATTTCTATGCCAGCCCTTAATACAAGTTGGAGGCAATAGCTAAAATATTTTTTTTTTCATAGAGCTCAGAAGTAATAGATCCCCTAGATCTACTACTAGATCTCAAGAAGATTATTAAGATGAAAAATTCAGCACGTGGGATGATTGAAATCAGACGATATTCTTAAGGTGGTATTTTTAGTTGCAATGAACCATGGCTAGGCTCTGTGGTTTCCTTTAGTTCTTGAGGGCTACAAAATGGTTATTTTATTTAGAAACTCTGATTTCTTTTTCGGAATTTTCTATACTGTAATACTGATCTTTTTCTCTTATGCTTCTGTTCTTTAGTTTATAGAAGACTTGATGGCACAGTTGAATGTTGTAGTAACAGTAGCCTCACAGACATTTGCTTTTCATACAACAATAACTTGGACAGCCATCGGGTAAGTTATTTAAAGTGCTTATTCTGCTAGGTAAATTTGAAATTTAAATGAAGTTAGAAATATTCACTAACATGTATGTAGCATGCTCAAGTGCTTAAGAATACTTCTAGTTTGCATTACAGGTATATGTGTACATTACTTTCCCCCTGTATGTCTTACGAGTCAAAATATTGTAATTTTTCCCATGATCAGGCAAGCAGCGTCTGGAAGAAGCAAAAAAGATCTTTTACCCCTCATTCATTTAGGCAGAAAGACACTTCCCCTGTCTTCACCATTTGATGCAGAATATTGGTGAGAAAAACAACTTCTGAGAAGAGGGCTACATTTTGTATTTTGGAGCTTCAGTCTTTAAAGGTGGTGAACACTACAGGCAAACCAAAACACCAGACTATCTGTTCTGTTATTTTCTGTGAAGTTGGCAGTGCTGTTCACCATTTAAAATTAAAACCATGTAAGTCAAGATTGTGGAGATTAATTTTTTCAACGTTGAGGCCTTCATTTGATTCCTTTTTTATCACACTGATTTTCTTTAGCTTATGGAAACATCATAAGTTTCCCAGTAGGATTTTGCCTTAGTGTCTTCAAAGTATGGAAATGTTTCTTAAAATGCATGATCCATATTGACAGTGACGGAATATTTTTAACAGTTCTGTTTACAATAAGGAAGAGCATGAGTTGCAACTGTGTAAACTTTTCTACAGGTGCAAATTTGTTATTGTTGCAACCTGTAGGGATAAATATATCTGCTATATTTTCAGATTCTCTGATTGTAAACTTCCCACTCCAGTGTCCTCTTGTTGTATTTAGGCTCCAAGAGTTGAGCATGGACCAACAGTTTGCTTGAAATGTGATAGTGGCTGGGAACATCCTGGAGTTCAGCAGTGTTTGATAAATCATTGTTCTACTGAGCTTTGATGCTCTTATCTGGTACTTAGGAACAGTGACGAAATAAAAGCATCCAAAATCCTGTGACTTATGTATGTCCTTAGAATGGCTGTGAGTTTTTTTACAAAATAAATAGTATTTTCAGTGCTACAGAGCAGTGTTTGAAAATGTGCTCCTTCCTCCTAAACAGAAAAGAAAGAGCTTGTATTGAGGTTAATGCAGAGCATCTGCCTGACATACATGTATCTACAAAGCAATGTAATTGTCAGGCTAAGAAGCAAGAAAATCCTCTTTTTTCTTTCCCAAGGCAAACAATAGATGAAGAACTTTCCTTGCTTGTGTTTAAGAACAAAAGGAAAATTACCACGGAGCTTTTAGGAGAGACGTGGGGAAAAACAATTTCCTGTTCCTTTCTACTGTTCTCTGTTTGGCCGGTGGCATGCAAGAAAGATCTGGTCTTTCAGCCTGTGGATGAATGAGTATTACATAGGTAGGACCAGAAACATAGCACTGCATCAGGTGCTGTGTTCATCCAGTAAAAAAGGCCACTTAGCAACGACATGGCTTGAGCGAGGTGGTTTGCTGCTTTCCTGAACATAAGATTTTGTTCAGCCAAATAAGCTTTTAGATCAATGAAGGCTGAAACCTCCTAACTAGGTAAGTCAGTAGTTCATTGATGCAGGCTTTGTTTATTAGGAATCCCTGACTTATGTTCAGGTGCCTTGATTTTTGTTGTGCATGTCAGCTTTTATTTGGATGCATGTAGATCCTCTCCACCAGAAGCGGAATGAGAGGTTGAATATGTAACAGGTGAATGTTCTGTGGGATCTGGAAAAAAAAAGCCTAAACAATAATCCCTCAGATTCTAGCCCTTTGTGAGCTGGTAACATATCAATGAGACCTTTGTGTTGATTGAAGAAGGAATATATGTACATATATTACCTTTTTTTTTCTTTTTCTGTTGTGTTGGAAAATACCTTAAGTTGTTATATCTGCCCTTTGCAGTATGCCTGTCTGCCTGCACGAAAAGTTATCGAGGCCAGCAAAGTTTGTCGAACCAATGCAGACTGTCAGAAGGACTTTGTTTCAAGCTTTTGTGTGACTCCTTCTTTAGAGAATCAAACAAGACTAATCAGGGTAAAACATCCACCCCATATGGACATGCTGTTTGTAGGACACCCCATGCACCTTCAATACACAGGTTTGTATAACTTACTAAAGCAATCTAACAAGAAAGAGTTCTTGTATGGTTTACTTTTCCTGGCTGCTTGAACAAGGTCTTAGAGCACTTGTCAGTCAACGTGTTTAATGCAGAATCCATTTCTTGTTACAGCCAGTGGAGAGACATGGACTTCTCAGGCCTAAAATGAAATGTGCACAGTGCAGTGAGTTACGAAGGTAATAGAAAACATATGTGATATGAGATAGCTGTTTATTCAGAAAAGTATGCAAGAGCTATTACTGTCGAAGATCTCACTGAGTTTAGTCATGGGAACTAGGCACCTGCATTTTGCTAACACATACAATTCTCAAGATGAAGTATTGTGAAATCTCCAGGGCATCTTGCTCCAACACCTTGCTTGGAACGTTAGCATGATTGCCTAAATCACACCCAGTATCCAAGTATCTGTGTCAGATTCCCATGACTACTAAGCCACAAGTGCAATCAAAACATGGCTTTTTCCTGTTTTTTTTTTTTTTTCGTTTTTTTTTTTTAAGTGCCCTAAATTAAGTAGCTATAGCAGTTCTCTATTTTGAAATGGACTGTGGCTCTCCCTTGGACAAGCTTGTATCCTTCTGCCAGGTATACAAAGAAAAGGGAGTTCTGCCACTGGAGCAAGAATGGGAAGAATAAACAGACTGATATACATGCTCACTTAGTAGCTTGAGTGGCAGTTTGAATATAAGCTTCATATACTTAAATACTTTAAAAAGAATTAAGTATTTAAAGTACTGTTCTTTCCTTTAAAGAACTTGTCTGTTCCTCACAGACAGGCTCACAGGGAGAGGTTTTGCTTCAGGCATCTTGAAGTACCTCCTTAGAGAGGCATTATGCTTTTCTGAATAAGCGTTAGAATGTGATACAAAAGAGCTTTAGAAACAGTGATGAAATCTGGTTGTGTAAACATATTAGCGTTCTTGCATAAACATATCTTTAGTTAATCTGCTAGTTTTTATCTTTCTGTGCTGGTATTATTTTGATACTCGGTGAAAAATTAATTGACTTCTATTTGTATGCACTATACCCTCATGTAAGCACAAAATGCGATCTCTCAATTTGTTATTTCTGCCCTCTTGTCATTTAGGAAGAAAAGCATTCAGCTGTGTGACATCAACACACAGTTCTGTATTTGACATCTATTCCACATGCAATCATAATTTGTAAGAATAGTGTTTGATAATTAAGTTCCCTTTCTCATTTCTGGCTTAACAATACGTACTCTAACAATTGATATTGTTCTCTTCCAACATGTTGGAACAATGGAATTTTAGTCAATGTTTCCTATTAAGTGATAGTTCTGCTGAACAGTCAAATCTGTTAGTTTTTCAGAAAGGAGAACAGTGACATTGAGTTCATATAGAGAGGCAGTTCTACTTTAAGAAGTTACAGTGTATTTACAGAAATAGAACGTTAAAATATTTTCTGTATCTTGGAATTGCATATCAAATGTGTTAATTTGAAAGCTAAACAGTGACTTTAATACAAACTTTTAAAAACACCAGAGCTAAAGGATCCTGGGCTGGGCTGGGCATTAGGTTGACTAGTGTACCATCACAGGTTTACATGCATTCCAGTGAAACAACATCTAAATATTTCAGGCTTACTTTGCACAGTATTGGATTAGGGCCTGCAATTTTTTGTTTTCTTTTTCTTTGATTTTCTAGAGTTGATGATTGCAATATGGTATGTTCGTTTGATTTTGGGTTTTGTTTTTGTTTTATAGTTACGGAGGACAAATAATTTCTTTCTTTACTGTGCCAACTTTGAAATAGAAAGAAATTTTAATCATATTCCTCATTTTTTAGTATAATCTTTTTGCTTGCCAGAAACGTTACATTTTAGAATAATGCTACATTTAACATACAACCAAATATCAAAGTAGCAGAAATGTGTACTTCACTTTTACTTTTTCTAGTAATGCCACTAAAGTTATGTTTCAAAAATATTAAGATAGTGTGTGTATTGTTTTTTGTTTAGGCTTGCATTGCTGTCATGATAGTCCTGATTTATTGAGGAGCTGTAATTATCTCATACTTTCATTCGAAGCCAGCTTCAGGATCCAGTATTTATAAAAATTTATATCCTCATTAGCTACTTACAAGAAATAAGCTATCCAGTTAAACCTTCCACTTTCTGCAAAGTAAAATATTATTTAAAATATATTTTTTGTTAATGTGGATTAACATCTTTATTTAGCTCTTGTTTCTAATATAAAATAACTGTTAACAGTCACTCCTAAATTAACTTGTAGTGCAGGAAGTCTGGCTGAAACTGGGGGAAAAAAAAGGAATTATTAGTGTGGACATATGGATTAGTCTTTTGAATTGGCATTCTCTCTGTAAAGAGCATCTAATGTTATCTAATTTAAATTTATGTGTAGGTTTAATTTGCGTGGTATAACTCAAGACTTTCAGTCTTTGCTTACTGCAGGCTTATTATACTCTAGGGGTTCTCCTTCTGTTGGACAGATGATGATATGCAAGGTTGAAATGGAGATCCCCTGTCATTACTGCCATTCAGCTTTGCAATATTTCTTCTTTATTTTGAATGTGTGGGGTTCTTTTATTCCTTCATGTCATTTCTAGTGTTGCAAAATCTTGGCTTCCTTCTCTGGTTCTTGTTGTTTGGGCAAAATCTGAAGGCTAACATTCCTGTTTGGAATTCACACTGCTTGAGGGAATGTTACGGTATCTGCATCGCTCATCAGAAGAGGGATCAACAAACTGCAAGGTTTCCTTCATGAAAAGAATGTGGAACTAACCTTCAAGATGGCTTCTCCAAAATGGGACCACTCACCTACTTCTGCTTCATCCAAGCCTTCCCACAAAAGCCACTTTCTAGCTTTTGGAGGCAACAACTGCCATAATCTCTGTCTGGAAGAGTTTGATTTCACTTGTTTTAACTTTTAACATTTGTTTCCTTATCATTAAGGATGATTATTCTTTGCTTTCTACCCTAATGTGAAGGGCTACATGCATTGTTTTTGTGGACACCATACAGAAATACCTTATGCTGTAGCATGTGTTTTTTTTCTCCACAAAGAGATTTTTAAAAAATCTTTGATCCACCATTGTTAATACCTTCAATCAGTTTCCCAACCCTTCTAATTAAAAGTATGTCCTCTGTACAGTCTTCTCAGTACTTGCAACACCATCCAGCATTAGCCAACAAAAGGCATTTTAATTCCAGGTCAAAGAGTCATTCAAACCAAGTGGGGAAAGCAATGACTGTTCTTGCTCACCCAGCTTTGCTACTGTTTTCTTCTTTCCAGCAGTGCCTTTTGAAGACAAGCCTAGGAAATTTCCATAATTTCTATAACTTTTCTTGGTAAAGGAAAGGCTTGTTTCCTGCTGTTAGATTTGGTGTACTACATCCCTTACTTCATCTTACAGTGTCTAGAGCTCACTCCAGCAACTTACTGAAGAGTTTCTTACTGTTTTGGAGAGCAAGCTTCAGCAGCAAATTTTGGAGGTTTGATCCATGTTGTCTTAGAGACAACAGGCAGTTTGTTGTATCAGTTTGTTGGATCAGTGAACCATTCTGATGATGATACCATTAGGTATTTGTCAAGAGGCAGTCAGGTTTTGCAAATACAGTATATTGCAGTGTGTCTCTTTTGAAACCTTTGAATATATTGTATTTTGGCTCATGAACAAGAAATCTGATCAGATGTTCTGATACCAGCCTTCAGCTTAATGAACTGTTTGCCTTGGATATCACTCGACTTGGATGCCTCTGGTTTTCTGAGCTGGATGATGTCCAGGATTTCTGTCTGTATGTTCTTCACTAAGTAGTCCAACAGACCTTACCTGCTCTCAGATCCCCTAAATCAAAGGTCTTTCTTCAGCTAAGGTAAGACTGAACATGATTTTCAAACCATCTTGGTCCAGATGAGACAGTTTTTGTATTGGGAAGTTCTCTGATTGTTGCCACACCAAAATCACTCTATTTTGGGCATCCCATGCTATTAAGGTCTCCCCATCCCACAGTGTGCTTCCCTGTGGTACTCATTAGCCCTTCTGGCTCATCAGAAGGGCGCTATTAAGAGAAGAAAGCATGCTTATCTGACTGAGCAGACTAATTCTCTGCCTGGTGTTCCTTTGGAACTATACTCTTCCCTTTGTTCTGGTCTCCTGGAATTATTCATTGAACCTGAAGAAATTTGATTTCCCTCTTAGTGAAGATACACTTAGCAGCAGTAATGCTATATTATGTTCTAGCACTGCGATTTCCATTGTTCTCTTAGTCTGTGGTTTTAAAATGTCTAAAAGGATGGGTTCAACTGTTCCTTTCCCAAGGGATGCTTGTTTTAGAGTAGGACTTGAATTTTTCTTCTCGGAACTCTCATTAATCTGTGCTTTGAGCACTTGCTTATTTCTGTGGAGACAGTATTTCTTATGGTGATAATTTTTGCCCACATTGGTAGGGGGAATTCAGGCCACTGGTTTGCCTCAACTCTGTGCAAAATTATTCTTTAGGGACAGAGCAACACTTGCATTTACTGTGGTAAATTCTTAAGACAGTTTTCTAATTCTATCTTAATTTATCTGAACTTTTTTGCTCTAGGGATAACTTCACTGTGCTAGGAGTGGAGTTTTATGGTAGGAAGGGAGTCTCTCTTTTAGCTGTCAAAGAACTAAGGCTTTAATACAGTCCCTGAGGCTGACAAACACAGACAACTGTTTAATTTGAAAGACTGTGTCAAGATTACTTTTGAGAAAACCCAGATGGAGCATCCTGGTACAAGCCGGGTGCACTCTGGGGGACTTCAAGCTACCTGTTTTCTTTGAGGAGAAAGTCTCTCATATGCATTTGACCTGCAGTCAACTGAAACTTCATTTACATCTTTAAAGAAGTTACAGTGCCAAAAGAGTGCTTCAAGGTCATGTGGATCTTGGCACTGCAGTCTTCCATACTTTATATGAAGGATGCTGAGTCTCACACCCGGGTTTTTATGTTGTATTTAGTTACATCATGGAATCATTTTAAGGTATCATTTGAAGACAGAAGAAGAAGCTGTTTATGCACTGGCTAACTGGTGTTAAGAAGTGCAATGCACTGTGCATCATTTCCCAGCCTTTACTTTCTCAGAATGACGCTGGATCTGTGCTCCCTGTTTGTTTCCCTTCCATGCAATATGAGCTGAGCTGCAGAACATGAGAATTTTCTGAAAGAAAAATATTTGGGGGGCCTTGAAAGAAAGAGCACATGTGCACCCAACAGTATGAATGTATGTGTATATATATATATATATATATATATATACATATATGGACTGCATATGTTAAAATTCCTGGTAACTTTAATCTCCTTTTACATGTTTCGTTGTTTTTGAAAAGAGCTTAAATTACACCATATGGTCTTTATGAGTACAGATGTCCTCTTGTCTCTGAAAATACATGTCTTAGATCTACTTTTACTATAATAATGCTGAATGTATTTTGTGGAGTGACTTTACTATGTTAGTATGTTTAAGAGAGAATTAATAGCTGCACTGTGTCTTCTAAAACCAAAATAGAACAAGCAAAACCGTATTTAGATTGGTTCTTTACCCTGGAAGAAATGTCATTTCAAATTGATTGTTCAGCAAAATTATAATCTAGAATTCACAATGTTAAATTTCTGGAATGGCTTTGATTTTTTATTTTTTTTTTTATTTTTTTTTTTTTATTTTTATTTTTTTTGTCTGTCTTTATATTTTCATTTCAGTAAGTCTCAGCAGTTTTGTACCACGACATAACTTTCTAAGCATCGATCTGCCAGTGGTGATAGAGACGTTTTGCAAGTATCCTTTGAAGTATGTTTGTTCTTTAAAGACAAGAAGGAAGCTGTATAGAATTTGGTGACCCTGCAAAATTTCAGTTGGCTATCATTTTAGACAGGATGCTCTGAAACATTTCTGTAGAGTTTTGACATATTTATCCCATCTCTGCATTGATTATTGTCTACGTGCCAAGCCTCAAATGCAATCTCCCACTTCCTTGTGCTTAGCAGGATATTTTTGGTCAGCTTTTTTTTTTTCTTTATTATTCCTTGACAGTGATTTTTAGCAGTTTTGACAAGAAAGTCAAAGTAATCCTGAATTTATGGCAGGACAAATGTTATTGCTAGCTTTGCTATGTCAGAGTTTTATTAAAACCTTTCGTGAGCCATCATGGTCAACTAAGTGATAGAGTATATTTGTTCATTTTCGCTCTTGTTGATAGTGGTGGTTTTTTTTTTCATCTTCAGTAGAAAATTTTTCTGTTTAAAAAGCAGAGTAATAGTGCATTTAAACATGCTTATTAATGAATGAGATTGTATATATGCACAAATAAAGGCTAATGGGCTTGAATATGACTAATCTAAGAATGCTTAGCCTTAGCAAGGCTTTACCAACCATAGAAATTATCTACCCTTACTCATTTCACATGCACTTGCACGCAGAGAAATTCACTTAACTTTTCTGGCTAACAGTTAAATAGGAGGGAGGCCAGATTTTCGATCATATTTTAGCCGTTTACTTACTCCAGTAAGGGAGTGCTTTGGAAAATATTCCTAATCATTATTTCATACTTAGATCATAGCTCTATAATACCTTCTTACCTCAGGCATAATGTCAGATCTATAACCTTGCTCCAAAACCACACAAGGCAAGGGAGGAAGATGGGCATATAAAGCATGGTTTTGCTGTCTCCTGCTCCTATCTAAGTTGTGAAAAGGACAGTATTGTTAAAGCATCCAAAGCTAACGCTTGTTTTTCACTTAAAAACATGAACTGATAAGGGCAGTATTCTGAGCCATTATGTTATGGTGTAAAATTCATTGTCCTTATATAATTTCCATGAAATAGAATGGCAACTTAATGTTTCTCCCTGTACACTAGATATAAAAAATGTATTTTTTTGTTGATTTTGGTTTTACATTTTCTTGGATTTTATTAATGGACCTTAACTACTGTCAATCAGATACCTAATTTCACTGTCAGGAGCACTGGCAGTTATCAATGCTGTACCCTGCTTCGCTTTGGATGGTCAGTGGATATTAAATTCTTTCCTGGAAGCCACTCTGAGCTCCTTGATTGTAGAAAAACAAAACAGAGAGCTTGTTGGCTTTTTAATTTTGCTTGCTGGGAGTACGCTTTTGGCTGCCAATGTTGCACTCGGACTTTGGATGGTTACAGCACGATAAGACACCGGATATTCATCAATCCTTGTATTACATGGACATAATGAATCTAATGCCTTTTAAAACTTGTTCAGTACTCAGATTGAAATAATTCCCTTAAAATGACACTGAAAGAACAATCACTAGAGGCTCCTGATGTAACTTAAATCTGTGCAGTGTTGTGTCTGTGGTCTTGGGAAGAATAAGAGAAAGAAGCAAGAACCTTTTAATGTACCACTTAAGCACTGTATTAATTTCAGGGAAGTTCCATTGTAAAACTTCACTGGAAAAACCTGATTTATTAACTTAAATCTCAGAATAAGGGAATTATTTGGCCTCAGACATTTGTAAAGTGGAAAGAGAAAACACTTAAATCTTATAATTTGAATAATGTAAAAAAAAAAAATGTGGGCTCTGATTGTTTCTCAGTCAGTGTTATCTTGAGTGCCTGTTCTGCTTTTTAATCTGGTGTTCTACCAAATGGGACTCTAAGACACCTTGAAGTCTTCTTCTCAAAATGATGTAAAACTAAGTAAATGGTTGCCATATATTAATGAGAGAGAGGCCATATGGGTTAGTATCTTTCCTTTACAGCTGGCCAAAATGACTGGAAGCATATTGTCCTCAGGATGTAGAGGGGAAATGCCAGTGTCTGTTGAGAATGAGGTATGTGGCAGGATAACAAAGCCCAGGTGTCTGTGTTACTTAGGCATTTGGTTGCATATTACTCTGCACAGCTGAAGATTTCATAAAGGCAATATTTGTCAACAATAGCTAGACCAGTAACTGAAATTTAATTTTTCAGTGCTATAGAATGCTGTGCAAAATTATTGCTGAGTGATAATATTTGTGTCCTTTTACTCAGAAAATAATACTGCATACAGTTAAAAGTGAAATCTGTTGTTTTTATAGTGTCTGTCTTCTGATGCTATGCATGCTGTATGCCTGGTAACTCACTGACATTTCTCTGTCTTTCAATGGGTTGCTTTCCTGTGCTGTAATTGAAGTGTTGTTGAAGCTGCTCTGGGATCAGGATTGTTTAGAGGAAGAACATGATTCTGAATCTAAGTTTTCTAACACTTGGTTTTGCTTTCTGAAGTTATTGTGGACCATGTATTTGTTTTTAAATGAGCAATGGAAGAGGAAACTGTTTTGCTGACTCGAGTATGTCTGACATATTCTGAAGCCCTTTAAATCTGTAATGTTTGGTATCTCAGTAGGATTGTACACTGACCATTGTGTCCTCCTATTTTGTATAAATCAGATTTATCGAGACACTTGTCTCAATACAGGCTTATATTTCAAATAATGCTGCTCTGGTTTGGAAGCCTACATATTTGAAATATGGAAATTTTGGAAAATTATCTGCAGCTTGTATCTCACCCAGTGCTCCCAACAGGAGCTTCTGCAGCTCAGAGTTCCTTTAAGGAAATGGCCTTTCCATTCATGAACTTAAGTGGAAGATAAGTTAATGGGTAATGGCCTGCAGGGATTGTGAGGCATTCATCATCAGCTAAAACACATTATCTTGGTGCTAGAGCCATAAGGGTAATTTTAACAGCAGGGTTGAGCCCTATTCCTGGTGCTGCTGCATGGATACATAACTCTGATATTAGCTTTTGCTTACCGATATGTTACGGTATTTTTGCATAGTAGCCTTTGCATAAGCTGGGCCTCCTGAATTCAGCTTTGTGGGATGGCAGGCCCGTGCCTCTGATTTTCAGTTGTTTAAGCCTAGGCATCTGAATAAATCCTTCAGCCAATTCAGTGTGAGTTGGTCCTCCTGGGGACTTCAGAAGTCATCAAGTGCAGGAAAGGAAAACAGAACTATTACAAACTGCCAACTGGCTTCTTAGGAGCCGCCAGGAAAAGCCTAGATCATTGTCACTTTCAGTAGCTTGCAGAAGATTCAAAGTAGCAGTTTCTGATGTGCCTTTCTTCCCTCTCTCCATAAGCAGCAGTGACATGAGCAGCCTGGTTCTTACAGAGGCTGGAGCTAAAGTTATGTTCTAGAAGGCTGTTCATTCACCTAAGTAGCTGCTTACTAATCTGAGCTCTTCTTTTCAAGCACCATTCCAGTTTCCAAGCACCATGCCAGTTTCCACTGTCTCTGTTTCTTGTCCAATCGATAGTGCACAAAATGATTTGCACTCTAGTGCAATTTAATAAGACCAGATATATTAGCTTTTCAAAAAAGATACTGTTTATGTATCAGAGTTGTAGAGCTATCTTAATTTCTAGAGGAATAACAAATGCATCTATAGTGATTTCAAAAATATCCAATGAAAAGCATTTCAAGTTTGATTTATATATTCATGCTGACTCCAGCTGCTTGGGATGATCCGTTTTGCATAATAACTCCTCCTGGAGATCAAAGAGAAGTTGTTTTTAAATAGTACATACATTGCATCTACTATATGGATGCTAGAAGATTGTTCCTCGTCATCTAATGTGCTACAAAACATGATTTAACAAATGAAAAATCCTATTGATTTCACTTTGTGATCTCTGAAAATCGAACTTGGACTACGTTGAATTTCAATCTGAAAGTTTTACCTCATAATCAAAATGAGGGTAGAGAAGACTTGTTGATCATGGCTTTACCAAAAAGAGACAAGCTAGTACACTGTTAAGGCCATGGATAATTTCTGTGGTAGAGATCAGTGATGTAAGGGTTTTAAAATAATTTATGGGTCTATTTCTCTGTTCTACTGCATGGGGTTTGATTTAGGTAGGCGTAGGTACTTTGAATCAAGGGTTTAAGCAAACTGAGATCACTTTGGTGACCCAGCACGTACCTTAGATTAACTGTGGAAAAAGGTAATGGCTAAGGTGGACCATTCTCTGAAGAAAAAGTTGTTTAGTGGATCCATTTTATTATCCTATAATCTTAATGTATGCATTGCATTCTGTAAAGCAAGTGCCATTTTTTACCTACACACAGTTATTGGAATGGTTGGTTTTGTTTTATTTTGTTGCTACTCTATTTTTTTGTTTGTTTAGCAAGGGAGAACACAGAAGGGCACATCATGTTCTGCATGATGCCTTTTCATTCTGGGTTATTTGCAATGTTTCTTCTATTTATATTTTTATGAAGACTAAAAAGCAATCTTTCTTTAAAATGAAATCTTTTTCACTTCTCATAATTAGCCTCCCAGAATAGAGCTTATTCTGTAATAAAGAATATATCGATATTGTTATAGGGGTTATTTTCTCAAGTGTAAAACAGAACGCTCTTAATGATTGGATGAATGCTAGTATTTATATATATACAATTTTAAAAAATCTGTATCAGATGGAAGAAGTAATGTCAACATTGGGAAGTGTTGTACATAGTTTTTACTTGAAAATTGTCAGAATTCTATAATTGTAATCAATTATTGTTCTGATTTGTTGTTTTTATTTTAAGGAGACTTTTTTTTTTTTTAATATCAGCAAGGACTTCCATAGCATGGTCTCATAATGCATGGTGTGACAATGATGACGGGTAACTTCTTAGAACATAGGATGTTACACGCTCATTGCTAGCTTTGAAGTTAAAACCAGCTTGCTTCCTTGTAAGTTAAATCGAAAAACTTTGCTAGGGAAATTGCAGACAAACCTGCAGATTTTTCAGTCCAAAGTTATGAGCTGGATGAGCTGGAGTGGAAAATGTGTTAACTCGCTCTTTCATTACAATGAAACAACCAACTGTATTGACAATTACATTTTTAAGTGGTCATTCTAATTTTTTGTCTATGTGTGTATATACAGAAATACATATAGTAGATACATACAGAGCCACAGTTTGTATTGCTGCTTTTTCAGAGATAACAGAGCTGTCCTCCATATTCCACAATGCAGGTATTTTTCTTTCTCTTTATGAATTCCCTGACTCTTTCTGGATTTTAAAACTGGAGCTGTGCTCTCCTCCCTTAACTGATCTGTAGGGATTTCTTACTGAAAGACATGTGATGGACATAATGTAACCACAGCTGCTTAAGTTTGATTCAGCTGATGTTCAAAATGCATTTCCTGCTTTATGAGAAGCCTCAGCTATAGGCACAGTAAATAAAGATTTCCAAAGTGGTTAAAAGAGGTCAAATTTAGAATCTATCACTCTCTCACTGCTGCTGTTTGTGCTATTCAGAATGATAACTGGTATGAATGAGGCTGTGCAGAATATACAGAAGAAATTTTAGAAGGGCAGACCTTCCTACGGCATCAGACTGTCCCAGGTTTCTTGATTACCTTGCTAAAGGATGTATTTTGTTCAGTTCAGAGTATCACCAATCCAAGTTTGCCATTTCCTACATGTTTTACAGAATGATGCCATATAGCAAGTAGTTTCTAGGTGGTGTTTTGTTCTTTTTTCTTTTTTTCTTTTTTTTTTTTCTTTTTTTTCTTTTTTTTTTTTAATGATTTATCTTTTGTCTGAAAGGTATGAATTTGTATCTGGATATCATTTGTGACAGATGAAGAAGAGCTATGAAGGTTTATGTAGCCTAAGCTGCATTTGTTTTAAGAAGTTGTGATTTTAACTCTAGAAATGCATTTTTATTTGGAAAAAAAAAGCATTCCAGACACTTGCCTTCACATTAATTCCCACAGGTAGTCCTGTCTCACTTTGTGAGCAAGGAAGCTAAATGTAACTCAGGTAAGATTTATTATTTTATACCCTTTTATCCTGAAATGTGTGTAACACTGCATCCAGATTTGTTACCTATTGTGGCTGAGTTACCTGTGGTGCATTTGCTGTAATTAGTGAAGCATCTGGAAAGCGTTGTTGTAGGGTCTGCCACCAACAGTGAACCCAGTGTGAAAGGATAGGAAGAAGAAGCAAGATAAAACACTGCAATTCTGTTCATTGCATTTGCATTGGCATGAAACATGGAGGAAAAACAAACAAACAAACAAAAAAAAAAAAACCACCCCAAACCTTGTAATTAACATTTCAGAGCATGAAGATACATCTACTGGCCCTTTGTTAAATCATTCAATGAGCGGTGCTCCAACTTCTTTTTTTTATACTTTGTTGGTCCATTAAGTATGCACTGAATGAATGGATGAGGTATTTGCAGCTTACTGAGTAAAAATGGTCTTGGATATTTCTCACCTGTAGATGTTCATCCAGGGTTTGTTTTGCAGGTCATGCTGCAATTGACCTTCACTGACAATTAGTTCCAAAGTTCAAAGGCTATTTCCAAGTCATCACAAGAGAAATGTAGTTTCTTCCTTTTCCAGTTGTGTGTTAATGTTTTTAATTCCTCTTTTCTGTCCAGAACTCTGGTTTTAGTTTTCATATGCTCTTATCTGAAGTCTGCCAATGGAATAGGTATTGTTCTGAAACCCACTGATGTTTTTTCCTCTGCATAGCCTTATTTCTCATGCTGACTCACAGCTGTGGAATGTTAGATTTCTAGACCCTTTGTTCCCACTATGCATTGTTCATGATCACTTTTAAAAAGAAAAAAAAAAAAAAACTTCATTCTGAAAATGTCAGTTAACAAATACTATGTAGAACTTTGAATAATGTATTGTGTTTTTTTGTTGTGTTTTTTTTTCTCTGTTTAATCAACCAAACAATAAGTATTGTTTTCTGTGTATGATAAATGTATCCTGCAAAGAAATTCATTGTTTGATTGTGAATGTGCTTAAATCTGTTTTTAAAAATAAGGTAAAGTGACATAATTCTTTATTTATGGCAGTTACTATGTTCTTTCTCCTACATTCTTAAGCTCTTCTCATACATAATCTGTATTCTCTATCTGGGTACCAAAAAGCTTCCCCACTACTCTTCTTAGTACTTGACCACCTCCTAAAATTAATAATACTGCCAATTTGCTTTTTCTTACTTACCAGTTTATCACAGTAATAGTTAGGTTTATACTAGAAGTGCATCCAGAGGGACATCTGCACACTGTTCCTGAGCAAAGCTAACTTTACTGTAATGTGCCCAAGGTACACAATGACCATCTTCTAGGAGCACAACCCTCAGTCTTGGCTACCTCCTATATAATTCGTCTCTTCTTGCATTGTGGACTTCTGTTGGCTTGTTTTATGCTGAAATATTTGACATGGGATGCCGTCATTGAGGTAAGTGGAACCCCTTCTCTGGGTGTTAAGGCCAGTCTTATGCAAGGAATTTAAATCTCAGCTCTTTGAATGACATTAGGATGATGCTATGTGTCACAACCTTTAAGTTGTATGTACAAACGAGTGCAGAGCAGGGCATATATCCATACATAGCCAGTTCTTGCTGAGTTCCCCTAGGTATCCAGATGCCATCAGAGGCTGTGCTAGCACGGCGTCCCCAGAGTGTTCAGCCTTATTTGGAGATGAGGCTTTTTCATTCTTTGTCTTGAGCAAACTCATCTAGAGATAGATAGCCAGGTTATTTGTACTGACAACTAAATTGTCCTTTGTTGCTTATTGGACAAGCAGTTACTTTATGCAAGCAAAGATGTTTCAGCAAGCACAGCTTTGTTCCCAGATAACAGATTACTCTGGGAAATAGGCACAAAGCACAAATCACAGACCCATTGGGAGGATTTCCTAGATAGGCTTGTGTGCAATTTTCTCAATTCTTGCACAAGGAGATGACTTTTTTTCTTACTGATGTTTAAGTTTCGGGTCAACAGTTCATTTTTTTTCTTCAACATTTAATTGTCTATGGTCCTGTAATTTTTCAGTTGATTTTGATAATGTTATCTGATTATGTTATTATGTGTGTTCTGTAGTCTTGAATAAAGTCAGTGATGTATTCATGGCATCACAAGGAATGATGCCTTCATCACTAATATAATTTGGGGATAGGAGTACTCTATCAATGTGTCTCATTTCTAGCTTAATATAGTTCTTTTTTCAGTGAGCAGAAGTATTCCTAAACATGTTTAATGTGGGGGGTTGAAACTAGATGGTCTTTAAGGTCCCTTCCAGCCTATGACACCAAGTTGTGTGGAAGTGTGGATCTGCCTGGGGGTAGCGAAGCCCTACAGAGGGATCTGGACAGGTTGGATAGCTGGGCTGAAGCCAATGGGATGAGGTTCAACAAGGCCAAATGTGGTTCTGCACTTTGGCCATAACAACCCCAGGCAATGCTACAGGCTTGGGGCGGTGTGGCTGGAGGACTGTGTAGAGGAAATGGGTCTGGGGGTATTGATTGATGCTCGGCTGAACATGAGCCAGCAGTGTGCCTGCGTGGCCAAGAAGGCCAATGGCAGCCTGGCTTGCATCAGGAACGGTGTTGCCAGCAGGAACAGGGCAGTGATTGTCCCCCTGTACTCAGCTCTGGTGAGGCTGCACCTCGAGTTCTGTGTCGTTTTGGGCCCCTCACTGCAAGAAAGACATTGAGGCCCTGGAGCGGGTTCAAAGAAGGGTGACAAAGAAAATAATATTCACGAAGTATAAGCAGCAGAGCAACTCAGGCTTCTGCTAACTCTTACCCTTTCTCTATCTCTTTAGCCTCAAACGGATGTGGGTCCATTGTTTACCCATTGTTTACTCTAACACTCAGGGCTGCAGTGTTGTTGAGATTGTATTCAATGCTCTTACTAATTCTGCATCTCATTCTCTGTATCTCTAATTATTTTTTGGCATCTACCTTTTTTTAGTCTCTTTTAAATGTAGCAGTGGCTCGATATTGTCTAACCACCACTCGTGACAGTCTTGGAAACACATGGTTGCACATCTTGTTTCATTTCCCCCAAAAGGAATCATTTAAATGAAAACGAGAAACTCCTCTCCTCCCTCCTCCCCCCCCCCCCCCCCCCCCATTTATTATCCTTTTTACTTGTTATTGCACTGGGAAAGTACCTATATCTTTGTCCCTTCACAGCTCTATGAGGATCTCTATTAAAATATTACCTGATATTTTTTTTAAGTGTATATTCCTCTGAGCCTTTTGCATTTGATGCAGTTACCCACACAGACATCTGGTGTGGTCTGAGATATCCTAAGGTGTTCTTAGGTTGGTAATTTGACTTGGAACAAGGTTCAAGTTTTGATACTCATCCCCTGCTTGTCTCCATTTGTCTTCTTTTGGTTTGGGTTGGGTTCTGTTAGTTTCTTGGTTGGTTTAGGTTAGGTTCTGTTGGTTTCTTCTAAGACCTATGCATGGGGCTGGCAAATGAGGCTCTATAGGAGATCAAAGACATCCTGGACCAGCAGCTGGATACTAGGAGGGCTACCTGAGGGCATTTTGTATCATGCCAGATGGTTACATGTGGGCAAGAAAACAAGCCTGACTGATCATTTCCTTGGATTTCTTTCCTTTTTGACTCATTAATTAAATTGGAAAATGGGGCTTGAGTGACTTTTATTTGACATATGTCCAAGGTTTTCTAATTTTGCACAGTAATGCTATTCATAGGAGTTACAGGAAAAAAAGACATGCATTCTCCTGCTCTGGACCTTAACCCTGGAAGCAGCAAAAAATGAGTACAGCAAGAAAAAGGATACTTTATTTTATAAAGAAAATACTATTTATCTCCAGCTATGGACTAGCAGACATGCACAGACCTACAGAGGGTGAAAGAGACCAGATGGAGATAAGGCTGCCCTGGGAGAATGCTACAGCACTGTGCATGGCTTCTTTTTTCCTTGAAGGATCAAAGAAGTGGAGATTCAGTTAGGAATGGGGTAAAATCAGGAAAGGAGTGTTGCAAGGAGAAGTGGTTTGTTCATTTACAGTATTTTTACATCCGAAAAAGCATGCATATCTCACAAAGAGAGCATAATATCAAGCATTTCTAGAGCCAACTTGCAGATAGCACTGATGGATTTCCATTGCTGGCAGCTACATGCCATGCACTAAGGCCAGGGAGATGATGAAAGCCTGTACTTCCCTGGTGGTTTAGGATGTCTAACTAGCTCTGAGGGCTGGCGCCCTGCTCGCTGTGTATGGATTGCACCTGGTCACTCTTTCAGTAGCCTGACTGTGAGATTGGAACTCTTCTCCTCATTCCTTCTCCTGCACAAGTTGACCTCACAGGTGCAATTACTCAGAAAAATTAATCCACTTTTACAATGTTTAGCCCCTTGGCTTTATTTTCACTCCTGCAGCTATTTGAATAACTAGCATAAATGAGGCCGAACCACCTGTATCTCTATCATCGCTGCACGATCAGCAGTTAGATTATAAGCACACATTGCAAACCACACATTCCTCAGTACTTACCACTGTTTTTACCAACAAACTTCTTTTTTTTTTTTAATAACTATTTGCTGTTCTTCATTTTCTTCATTACTTATCTGGATATGAAAATACCAAAAGCAGTTCTGAAGAAAGCAGAGTAACTTAAAAAGGGATTGCTTTTAGCATGTGTAAATGGACTGGATTAAAAAAAAAAAATCTATATAATTTCAAAATGTGATATTAAGTATGATACTAAACGTGATAAATTACTCTGTTTGCCTATAAGTGGTTCTTCTGGTTCCTCCCCTGTACTCTACCAATTCAAATGCAAATTACATCTTTTATAGCTGTGGCTGAAGACATTAGGGATACAGCCAGACTGAGTCCAGATTTGGTGAACTGAGCTCATCACAGGAACAGGGAGAAAAACTTGATAGGGAACGTAGCTGACTGAGAAGGGAATCAGGAAACCAAACGTATGGTATGGTGAAACAATGGAAAGAATCCAGGAAATGAGTGGCCATGAGGATTAAAAAAAACAACAACAAAAAAACCCACCAACTTTTATTATTAATTACAAATGCATAAGAAAGTAGCTTGAAAATCTGCCTTCGTCTAGATCAAAAGCGTGCTTTGAAATGCAAAACATATCTTTTTTCTTCTGCCACAGATCTGTATGTACACATGGATGCTAATTTGATAAGGATTTGGTTAGCTTCTGCTAGTCTTAATTATTACCAGCTTAGATAAAAAATGATTGCTAGTGGCCTGAGAAGGCTGTGAAATACATAGGCTGTAGCTGCAGGGAAGGAAATGGTTTTGTCAGGTCCATAAATAAGAGCTTGCAATGAAAAGAAGTGCTTGAGCAGCTATGTGGGGCCATCTAGCTGGGCAAGCCACTATGCTATATGTTCCCTGTGTGACCATCAAATAGGAAGGGCTGAAATCCTAACAGTGAAACTTGCCAGGCCTTATGCAAGGAATCCCAGGTTGGGATAGTACTTGCCCTGAGGCTAATGGGTCTCCAGAACTCTTCAGCCCTGCCTCTACACGTGTCCGGCCTGCTGCAAAGTCTGGGGATGAAGCAGAAAGCATGTCTTTAGTGTGAGGGTGATGGACAGCTTGTGGGGTCATCTTCTAGGAGATAACTGAAAGCCACATGGTCATGGTCCTGGGCACCTGCTCTGGTTGTCCCTGCCAGAGGAAACAGCCTACGGAGATCCTTGGCACACTTTGGTCCTAAAGGCTTGCTGAATCTTTTGCTCTAGAGGCTTAACTGACCTGTTCAGTGCAAAAGCATTCCACAAAATGCAGAGTGGTTACATCTGCTGCCTGCACAGGTGAGAATGGGATACAGCAGGTGGAAAACATTCTGGAAGTGATCCAAAACCTACTCAGTGACCCACTGTTCAGACTGTTCATATAATGACATTGTCAAAACAACAGGCGTGGCCTAGCTATAATTCATAGGACAGAGCTGTCTTCAGGAAAGTTGTAAATTCTGTGTGATTCTTGGTTGTTTGCTTTTTAACCATGCTATTCATGACCATTACTGCTAATATCATGCAGCAGTGTGAGTGGGATGCTTCCCCTACAGTAAGGTAGAGACCACGTGAGAATGAACTTGTTGGAGAGGAAGAACTGACTGATATTGTCAGTTTTGAAAGTTTGGGGAAATGGTTACTATTATTTTAAAGAGCAAAAATGTTTTAATATTTGAGTAACCATTCTGTTTTTCTCTAATATTTATGAAATACCTTTTCTCTATCTAAAAAACTGTAATTCCCTTACCAGCTTAGACCTTGATGTGAGGAGAAACTGTAGCAAGCTCAGTCCTGATAAAAGTTTGCTGTTCTCCAGTTGAAAAGAAAGTCATCTCTCTTAAGAACAGCCTAAATAACCAGGCAGTCAGACATACAAAGCTAGAAATTTCTGCTCGTGCATCCCAGATTTTGGAACGTCATGCTGTGAAGTCTGACACTGCAATCAGATTGATATACCTGGCTCACAGGTCTGAATTAAACCAAACCTGTGTAATAAGCCCTTACGATGATGCTCACATGAATATACAGCCAAATCACGCATGAGTAGTAAGGCTGTTATCAAATGCAAAATAAAAAAGACTCCATCTATCCATGCTCACCACATATGCAATCCTGCTACACTGAGGTCAGTGGGAAAGATCTAGTTCCTGCATGGAGAACAATATCGAGTTTTAAAGTGAAAATGGAATAAGATGACCCACCAAGTGAAGAATGGGATCTGCCACAGAAGAAAAATAGTTTGCTTCCCAATTTCTTTAATTTACAGACTGAAGCAATGATCTTCTCTTGCTTCTCTTGCTACAGTTAATTAGTTTTGTAATGACCCTCATCTGTGTGCTGCAAGACAGTGGTCTGTTCTTCAAAGCACATCTTGTAAAAGTTACAAGGTCACGAAGCATGAGGACATGGCAGTCAAATTGAATCACAGTTTTCCCTGCTTTGGACTTTAACAAGTTTTCAGGGCTCTAGGTCTTCTGGACGTGGTGCTCAGAGAAGAGGAATTCAGGGACTTACTCACACCTGGCCAGAGTCACTCACTTTAGTCATCTGGATAACCATCTCCTCCCTCTATAGCCAGTAAAGAGATGTCATCTGATGAGTACTCACATGTAAGTGCTTCCCTCCCAGTGTACTATTAGACACAGCCCAAGTACTGTAGTCTAGTAATAAAATTGCACTTCCTACATATGCATGTATCATTAAAACCACTGAAAAATGGAACCATAGAATTGTTCAAGTTAGAAGAGACCCTTAAAATTGGACCACCTGGTCCAACTCCCCTGCAATGAACAGGGACTCCTACAGCTGCATCAAAGTGCTCAGAGGACCACTCAGCCCGACCTTGAGAGTCTCCAGGGCTAGGGCATCCATTACCTCTCTGGGCAACCAGTGCCAATGCCTCACCACAACCATTCTAAAAAACCTCTTTTTTACATCCAGTCTAAATCTCCCCTCTTTTAGCTTGAAACCATTGCCCCTTGTCCTGCCACAAAAGACCCTTTTCTCCATCTTTCTATAAAAATCATAGCCGAGGGTTAGAAAGCCAACATCCCTGCTAGAGCAGGTTACCACTGCCACATTCACTACAAGTGTAACTGAATTTACAACTTCCTGCCTTCTGCCTTTCCCAGCAATGTCTCCATCTTGATTTCATCATCTCACTAACAAATCCTGAACCACTTCACAGAGTTACTCGTATCTGCCTTCTTTAGTCAGTAAAAATTCATTTTTTATATGAAAAAGTAAGAATTTCTCAACAACCTATTTCTACACAGTCTGGGAGGAAAGAAAGAAGGAGAAAGGCATCTGTGAGTTTTACTCCTGATTTTAGGAATAATATTTGTCAACCTTTCTGTTCTTTATATCTTTTTAAAAACTGTGACTGTGAGGGGATGACTAAGAAGGACTGTTCATAGAACTACAAGTCAAGGCCTAATTGCATTCAGTTGGCCAGCTGTGGCATCTATTTGAACAGCTGCACTTCTGGCTCGAGTTTATAAGCTGCTTATATATACCAGTATTTATGCCTTCATACAATACCTTGCTTAATGCTTTATCTCCCTCAAGGGCATTGGGGAAGTTAGGGCAAAACACAGATCCTTGGTGAAAAGCAGTTTGCTTTAAAAGGAAAGAGGTTGTTGTTTTGTTTTTTTTTTTGCAGTGAATATGCACCATATAAAGATTTTTTAATATTTTGCCAAAGCCTCTTATTGCCTTTATTTGAACTGTAAATTCTCTAGGAGGAAATTCTCTCTTCCACTGTGAGGCTGTAACTCAGTTTGGAGAATGTGGCCTCCAGGTACTGAAATGAGGATGGTTCAAGAGTGGTGTGCACTGGAAAGATTGGCTTCCGGAATAGAGAAATTCGCCCTTAAACATGATCTCTGTCACACAGCCCAAAGCCAAATAGCAGTAAGCATTTCAAAAACTGATTCTGACAAGAAGTCAGCAAGAGAACAGGCAAGCAAGAAAAGGAGGTTGCAAACAGCAGAGAAATCAGAAATCACTGGAGTGAAAAAGGACTAGCAGCAGGAGAGGATGTAAATGGCTGGCATCAAACTGCATGAATTATGGCCTGGGAAAAGAAGATGGGAAGCAGAAAGATCTGAAGACAAACAGAAAAGTCTAGCAAATGACTGCAGAGTTTGAATGATAGACCAAGAAAGTTCCATTGATTTCTAAATAGCAGTTCAAGATGTTAAGAAGAATGAAAATATTAGGGTGAATTAGGTATCAGAGATATAGACAGAAGGGTGGCAAATGAAAAGATAGACTGGCAGAGGGGAAATAACTGTCGGAGCATTAAAGAAGATCTCCAGTGAGCGAAGATATTAAATGATGATCATGCAAAAGAAAGAAGTGAGAATGGACCTGAGAACACAAAATGTTCAGAGCAGAAATGGGAAAGATTACTGAGGCTTGATAAGGGTTAAAGAAAGGTCAGACAGATTTTCATCGCTTTTCCTCCATGCAGTGGCACCTCATCTTGTTTTGTCTTTTTACCTCCTTGTCTTCCTGGCTTCGATTTGCACCACAGTTGTGTGACTTGTTTCTAGCAGATGCTATTTCAAGCAGTTTGAAATGCGACCTCAGGTTTTATGGCAACCTTTTCCCTACCCACCACCTCTTCTCAAGCCATTTCCAGTTCATTCCTGCCACGACTGAAATGCTGCATGATAGCATCTTTGCAAACCCCACAAGAGCAGCAAGGGGCCAAAACAGAATCTCTGCATCTTATTGCTTCTCAGTTTACATTTTTTAAAGTCAGTTTAATCCCACATACTTAGTCCTGTAAGCAAGCAATTTTAGAAAATTAAATAGGAATTTCCCTGTGTGTTTATGGCATGCTCATGATGATAGATTTGTGTTTGCAGTTAAATATTTCCCTGCAGTGTTTACTGATTAAACATTCAAGGCACACAGGGAATGTGACTGTGGGCTTGACTGCAGGCTTGACTGCAAGCCAGCTGAAGAGAGAAGATTTCATTGAATCAGCTGGTTTTTAGGACAGATAAAACAGTCCAGACACTGGTTTGCAAATAAATGTGCACATCTCTATATTACCTTTTGAAGAGGGAGCTCTTTCTTTTATGGACAGGAGCATTTACAAGCTATTTAACTCCTAAATAACTTGTAAATGGAGTATGGAGCAGTTTCACTCTACAGAAGTAAATGGTGTTGGGGTCACCATTAAAACAAGCTGCATGTAATCCAAGCAATGAAATATGCCATATTTGAAGTATTTTGTATGAATAGAAAGAGTCTGCAAACAATGCAAGCAAGAACATTTATTTCCAGAAACCAGTCCTGTAAAGTCAGGCTCCATTAAGTATTACAAAGGCAGAAAGGAGGTTCACTACTAGAAGTATGCCTAAAGCTAATGCTACTGACAAGGTATAAATTGACTAGAAATACTGCCTACAAGGAGAAAATGAGGGTCCCTTTGTCATCAAAAAGTACCACTTTTGTTTTGATGAAAACACACATAAACTTTTTAAAATGTAATGTTAGTGTGGCATTATCCATGAATGAGAAAGAAGGATAAAACTCATTCTGTAGTAAAGCCACTTTGTTGCCAAGAGGTCAGTAGTTTAAACGGTCCTATATGCTTAGTAATAGAGTTGTCAAGAGATTTAACAAGTGAAGATAGTCCCATAAGTTAACCCTGCAAAACTGTAACCGTGTGGTCTCATAACTGGCAGGAGGAACCCTGGAGTAGGAGGGTTCACCACACTGCATTTTTGGAGGTGCAAGACACTTAAAATCAGTCTTAAGGAGTAAGCTTCCTGACAGTATTTCCTCCTGCCACCTTGGTTCCTGCTGCAACCCTACTGCATCTCCTCCCAATGTGCTTCTACAGGCTTGTTTCAACACCACTGCCACATGCTGCTGCAGAGAATGCTTCTGCAGATCATACAGGCACAAGGTGTTCTGACCCAATCATTCCCAGTTTCTTTATGATAAGAAAAGCTTTTCCCACTTAGGCCCAGGTTTTTTTAATGCAGCCAATGCTGGGCAAAATGCGGGAAGGCATTGCACTGATCTGCTGCTGCCCTCCAGCACGGCTGGGCCAGGGGAGGTCTGGCGACACTCAGCTGCCCACAGCACATCAACAATTGGGAACATCAGCCAGGAAAGCCCCAGGCTCCTCCTGTCAGCAGCTCTCAGTGACATGGCATAATGATGTCAGAGAGTGCTGAAATCTGTGCAAAAGATTTCTGAAAGAATGGAGTCAGGCAACTGCACAATTTTGTTACAATGAGCCTGTATAATATATTGGCCAGAGTTATGGCTTTGCTTGACATAGTCAAGCATGGCTATTACAAAGAGAATGCATCTTGTCTTTTCCTGAACTAGTTTTATTGCAAAATCTGTTATTCATCGTACATTTGGTCAGAAAATGAAATAATGCTTTTTCAGATTTGCTCTCAAACACTTCCTAAGCAAATAGTAAAAGTTAAAGGCTGGCAATTCAAGACTGTTTATTGTTGCATGGGGCTATGTTAATCTGAGTATGCGATGAAGAGAAACACAAAAGCATACGCTTTAAAAAAGGAATTGAGAAGGAAATATAATTCAGAAGTTTCATTTCAGCCTTCTTGGATGTCTTTTTGAATCAGTGTCTTCTGGCACAGTGTGGACTTGGCGAGACACCAATCTGAGCACAGTGGGACTCAGTATTGTAGACCATGACAGACACAGTTTCTGAAAACTGGGAAAAACAGAAAACAAAGTAAGGAAAAAGTGAGCATGCAGAACAGAGCAGCTTGCTGCTTGAATTCATCTGAGTGCAAACTCAATGCCGCCGTATTGCTGCTTCCATCAGAAGACAAAAGGAACCACGGTTTGTAATACCCCACAGGTGTGAACCAAGAACATTCTTTTTGTCTTACAACTGAAACCCGGCACAGTAACAATTCCAACAAAACACGGAAAGCACAGGAGCCACACCGCTCACTTATTTCTGGTACCCACCATATGCTTTAGGGCATAAAGGCAAACCCATTGTCAAATTAAGATGTTTCCACACCAGAAATTCTAAGGAGATCATCTGGTCATGGAGAAAAAAAATAGATGAAATATGTTGCATGTGAACTCTGCATATGGTAAGTATTCCAATCTGGTTAATTTTCTGATTTTCTTGTTTTCCATCACTGGCACGGTATTCGTTACATAAGCGTTGCAGTAAAAACCTCAAAGCAAACCTGTTAATCCTTAACAACAGCTACACATACCATTCTGTATTCATCAGAAGCTCTGTCAGTTCAAAATCAACCATCAGAGTAATGACGAAGAGCTTAAAAAAAAATAATAATAATAATAAAATGATTTTTTAAGATAGTGGCTGACAGGAGAATATAATAAAGTCTGAGGAATGGTTCAGATAATGTAAAGCAAGTAATAAAGAAGCATTAAGGAAAATTCAGGGGGACTATCAAATACAGTCATCCCAAGTGAAATTTATAGTTAGCTGTTGAATTAGTATTTTTAAAAATTCACAGCTGAAACAGTTTGTGTACTCTCGGGTTTACAAACTGATAGAGGAAGAAAGTAGTTTTACCACATTTCAGACAGACTCTAACTTATCCAAGGTAGAATAATCTGTAGCAGTTTAAAAATTAAGCATTGATCTCCTGGCTCAGCCTACTGCTCTAATCAGAAGACAGAATCATTCTTTGAAATTGTCAACTGAGACATTTTATTAGATGTCTGAGCTAGCAACAATGGGATCCAAACTCCACAATCAAATACATGTTATTTGGCAGCTTTCAGGTTGCAAGGCCATGTAAGCTTTCTGCTGTTGAAGGCAACAGGCTGCTTTAGGTTGAATATTTTTATGTTAATTCCAAAAGTCATTTTCCTGTGGTTAGTGGCAAATATTGCTTTATGGGATTCTGATGAAGTTTTGATATCAGACTAAAAAAAGACCTTCTACATTAATCTTTTACTGTCAATAGGTTTAGTATCGTGTAATGTACATTTTGGAAGATTAAGTACATTTCTGTTTCTCCAAACCTGGTCTATTCATTGTAACTCCGATTGTGAAACTATTTAGGTGAGATACAGATCATTCACTTTCGATCATATTGCTGACTCTATCTTTTGATTTAATTACATTGCATTTAAAAACCCATTTATAATTAGATGCTACCTGGCAACATCTTAGAGGACCTGCCTGTGAATAACCACAAAGTCCTTCCAACTTCTTTCTGTGTTGCCTTTCATAAACTCAAATGTGGTCTAGCAGCCAACAGACAGATCACAGCCTGCTGAGTGGATCAGTATTATCTTGCCGTATTGTTTTTCCCTTGGAAAAGTAATCTCTTTTTCCTAAGCATAAGCTGTTTCTTATAAAACAAATGAAGAAGCTTGTGCAAAACTTTCTGCTAAGGAGAAAAGTCATTGCTGTAGCCTCTCACACGGCAATGCTGACTTCATGTTAAGAGCAGCTCTGAGTAGAAGGAAATCAATCTGTGCAGAGCACTGTCAGGATGTGGAATGCCAGACAGGCATTCACCTGAACTGTTCAGAGTCAATGGAGAGAAACAAAGAACAATTTGATCTGTTTTAGGCATCTTCAGTAGGGTGAGATGAATTGCATCTTAAAAATGGCTCTGTTGAATGGTAAGGCCACTGAGACAACCAGGTCCAATATAGGTATCTGCACTGTAGACATCCGAAAATCTCTGCAATGATGAGCTAATTGACTGGGCTCACAGGAGAGCCCGATGCGGAACAGCCTTTCTACACCACCACTTCAGCCTTTTAGACTGGCAGCTTTATTTATTCTGGAGATCCTTTTAAGGAAGAGACCATCTTTTTACTTGGAATTAGCTTTGCACTTGCAACCAGAAATGTAAGAGGCAAGATGGTAAAGCTTCTGCTAACAACGGAAACTTCATCAAGTGAACATACAATCCCTCACAGAGCTACAACAGCGTGTGTGTGATGTAAGTGCAGTCAGTATGATTTATCAACATGTACTTGAGCATTTTGGATTTTTTTTGTTTTAAATGGAGTTACATATACTTCTGCCTAGAGTGTCAAATGGCCAAGTAACAGAACTAAATCTAGCCCTGCCTGTAGGACAGCAGGCAAAGACTAAAATTCTGTCTCCTTTAAAGTCAGCAGTAAATCTGTCTTTGGCCTTGATGGCAACAGCCTTTTTATTATTTACCAGGACTTCTCAGACTGTATGTTGAGGCATCATCACTCAGAAAAGAGAACATCTTTATAAGAAACAGTATTTCACAACACATATATAAAGTAAACTAAGTGTTACTGGTCTCTGCTGCAGGTGAAACATCTTTTCCACTGTCTGTTTTTTTACACTGGTTTTTTTCATGCATTCTACCACCTTTTTATGCTGTCAATGAACTAATGATTTCTATTTTCACCAATTTGTCATCCATTCTTCTCCATGCAGGACTTCCTTCCTTGTAAACATTTTGATCAGAAAGAATAGTATTTCCTTCATATTATGCAAAGCTTGGGTTACAAATTACCAACCTATGCATGTTTGCCCCTTATTTACATAGTTTTCAATGGAATAAAAGCTGTCAAAAAACTTGCTCTCTCTGACCTTTATTTTCCTTCTTTTTTTTTTTTTCTTCTTAGTTTTTTAAGATTTCATTGATCTGATTTCACTTTTACTTTATTTCAGCTGTAACTGTTAATCTAAATCAAAATAATGGAGGCTGCTGTCTACTGGATACTGTGTCAGTGATGAAAGATAGCAAATCTGCCTACTCAGAGGGTTCTTTGCTGTCCGGGGGCTAGTCTGTCACTGAAATCACCTGCATAACATGGGAAATGATAAAATCATAGATGGTAGACAAGATGTGACATGGCTGGGTTGGGAAAACAGCATTACTCGTTTTGTAATTATTAGGAAATACAAACTGGAACAGAAGAACAGAACAGAAAGAACTGTAGAAAAATTATTTATCATCGATAAAAACTTTGAGAGGGCTATCCTGAAGCTGCAGCCACAGAACCCTGAGCCACCCGTAGCACTGGTTATCTGAGCTCCTGTGGGCTTACCAGGGCTATGCTTTACACACAAGGAATACATATATATTTTCTGTTATGTTCTTTTTGCCTGTGGACCACAGGTCCTGTCCTGTAGCTGAGTATGCAAGTCACCAACTGGGAGAGGTTAAGATATTTTAACTAGCTGGTGCGGCTATTAAATGTTATGATTTATGTCATAAAGGAAGATTAGCACTGGCAAGCCCTCCTGATATCTGAAGAGCTGTGTCTGAACTATGTGACAGGCAGGAGAAAGAAAGTAGACAAGCCAAGAAAGCCCTTTTTTTGCTGTTCCAGATAATGATCAAATGATGTGGGATTGGGATCACTTGATGATGATGAGCAGACCATGGGATCAGATGATGACTGTGGACTCAGAGGGAGTGGTGGATATCATCTGATGGAAGTTATAAAAAGGTTTCTCTCAGAGGCTATTTTCAAATAACAGCACTGCTTACAGCATATAGTAGTTCTAAGAGATGATCAAGATGTTAAGGAAAAGCTTAGCCCCATTTTTCCTTGCCATGTGATGGGTTCAGGGACAAAATTGTGCTGGGATTCACAAATCAATGTTCATCTAATCTTTTTCTGCATTTGGTTTGGGGAGGGAGGAGATACTAGTTGGGATTTGAGGGAATTTTTTTCCATGGTCAAATATCTGTAGAAAAACACGGAAAGGAGCAGTGTCAGGACTTCACATTTTGGAAGTTAAGAAAAAAAACCACCAAAACCACAAAACCAGGATGTGTGGGTCAGAGGCAGGACCCTGGGCTAAGGTAGGACACATCAGCAAGGATATTGGTGAAGAGGTGAAGGTAAGGAATGGTCTCTCAGTGGTTTCCATGGGTGTTTCTTGGTGTTCTCAAAAGAATCTCTGAGTATGTCAGGCTTGAAACTCAACCAAAAGCAGTGTGTTCCAGAAGGAGGAGGTGTACAGGACAATCAAGATTTTTGGGCCATTGGGCATCAGGTCTCCCTTTCACAGTAAACAGGGGAACAATTTCTCTAGAAGACTGCTTACCTGTTTGGATCAAAGGAAATCCCATCATAAGGGTTCAAATACAGCACTCTGGCCTTTATCCAGGAGAGGGCTTTCAAAAAGCAGAGTGTAATAGCTGCTATAATTTATAGTAGCATTTACTTAAGCAATTATCTCTTATCTGAGTTTCCTAAAACTTCCTGAAATTGTTCTCCTGTTCTGTGAGGTGCCTTACATCCTGTGATATAATTTGACTCTCTAGGGTCCTTGTTTGCAGACCTAAAAAAAAAAAAAAAAATTAAATCTTCACTCATCCCTGTAATCAGTTTGAATCTGTTGCCTTGCTTAACTCAACACACTTGTTTTTCAAGTTAGATTTTTTTTTTTATGGTTTCCAATAAGATGTAGGCTCTGCAGTAGCTAGCATTTAATTTGAGACAGTTTCCTGCCTCTTTTTTCCTTTAAAGATTAGAGCAGTGCCCAAGGAAGTCTATGTATTTGATTGTGAGCATCCAAGAAAAGGGAGATAAATTTTGTTTTAGTAAACAGTAACATGCTCAGACACAGAAGCAGAAGTAGGAATTAAAGAAGTAAATTCATTAGACTACTACGTTCTAGTTTTCTTAGTCATCAATGTGTCTTTATATGATACGCTATTTTGCTAAGATGTGAACTTCATCATTGGTCAAAATTATAGTACCACATCCTTATCTCAGGTTATTTTCTTCTAAGTCAGAAGCTTACATTGCTCTTTTTTCCTTATTACACTTTTCTGAAAGAATATATCTGTCTAGATACTACCTTCCCTCTCCTACAAATATACTACAACCTCTATCAATTACAACCTCTATCGATTACAAGCAAATACTAAAGAAGTAGAGCTTTGGGGGTAGGGTTTTTGTTGGTTTGTTTCTCAGTGTGTTTTTGTCATTGTTAACATTCTAGGGTAAAAACTGACCCAATATGATACATAAACACTGAAGGTGATGAAACAATTTCCAGGTCTTTGCATCAAACTCTAAGCCTCTTTTGTTTCTAGCACCTGCTTTTCCCATTTTGTTACTATCTTCTAACAGTTACTTCAGCATAGGCTGTTACCATGTTGTGTTGTTTACTTAATTGTACTGTACAAATGCCTCTGTTTAGGAGAAATTATTAATTAATTATATAAAGAATCAGATGTGAAAGATTTTGTGTGTATGCACACCTGTTAAACACGCATGTTTGACTTGAAGGCTTCATTTAGCATTACAAGATGACCACCTTATTCAAAGGTAACAAAGCTGTGAGGTATACGGGTGGTCCAAAAAGAGTGCTAACGAATCTTCTGTGAACTATCTAAAATAACACAAGGATAAAGGTATTCCTGTAAGATATTTCTTTGCTGTCTGTGAGGAATATGTTGTTTTCAACTTTAATTCCTGAGGCGAATTTCAGGCTGTGGCACCAGTAGGTGAAATATTTACAGATCAGTTAACATAGATGGATGCAGTCAGAGAAGATGAACTGTGAGATTGTGATTAAAAATACTGTTATGTTTGGTATTTCAGCTGGCTATGGGTGTGTATGGAAAAACAGGGGATGCAGGCTAAAATGGGCCTCAAGTGCAAGTTGTTGCATACAATTAGAGGCCTTTATCCTGACTTTTACATAGAATCATAGAATCATAGAATGACCTGGGTTGAAAAGGACCACAATGATCATCCAGCTTCAACCCCCCTGCTATGTGCAGGGTCACCAACCACCAGACCAGGCTGCCCAGAGCCACATCCAGCCTGGCCTTGAATGCCTCCAGGGATGGGGCATCCACAACCTCCTTGGGCAACCTGTTCCACTGTGTCACCACCCTCTGTGAGATTGTTCCCTTCAGCCTGTGTATCTTATCTAATCTGTCAAATCTCCCCATAGAGAGTAGGGCCTCTGTCACTGCGTTTCAGAATAAAGCATTCCATAACTGGGCAAACACTGGTGCACAAATGTGCTTTTTGTTTTTTTTTTACCTGTTGCATCCACTTTAGCAATCTCTACTGGCTTCAAAATATGCATGTAATCCTATACTGAATAAACTCTTTTCATATAGCCTGTGCTAATCTTAACACTATGATGTCATCTGAAATCCACAGTATTGGTGAAACGTTTTAATATTCAAGCTCTTTTGATCATGCCTCATAAATCAATCCCTCAATCTCTTTAATTATTTTAATTGCTCTTCTTTAAATTTCCCTTGCGTGTAATTTTCTAATAGGAAGATTCCCCAAAATATCCCAGGCATGACCTAGTTAAGTAGTAGGCAAAGGGTAGTCATGCCAAAGGAACGGAAGAGAAAAATCTGTTAGTTTCTCCCTCGGTGATGGGATCCATCACTTGAAGGCATCTGTGGGCTTTCTGATGTTTCTGCTCTGTAAGACTACATATAATTTACTGTCTGCTTTCACTCCTACAGGTCAATACTGCAGATTTCTTCCTCTTGTTGGATACTTTCCTGCGGCTATATCAACATTTCCACTGTGAACCTTTTATTTTCCCACCCATATTCCTTTTTTGAATTTGTTCACGCTGTTTTGCCAGCTTTCCCATCTCCACCTAACTTAATGAGCAGCTGTGAAAACCATTTATATCTAATTATTGTCCTTTACATTGAAATCTAAGAAAGATTTGATATTGTTCTCAGAAATAATTAATTTAGCCTTTCCAGCTCTTCAGATGAAGTCCAGTGATGATCCATAAAATTCCCAAGCATATAAAAAAGAATAGGGTAAGATGATTGTTCTGTTTCTTTCTTTCCATAGCAAGTTTAATTAAAAAGATAATGCTCCACCCATCTTCCAGTACTAGTCTAGAATGGTCGGCCTTAAGTAGCAAAATTAATTCCAGGAAAAGATCTGCTCTACTTTTTCCCCTGTAAATTGGTGAAGTTGTTCATGTGTATATAAGGGCATAATTGAGCTAGGCTCCTGGCACGTATGAACAAATACTTGAAGGTATATTTAGGTGACAACATCACCATTACTTTCTTCTGACTATTCCTCAATGGAAAGATAATGTAATTGCTTCAGCTAAACAAAAGGCATTAGTTATTTCCTTGTTGCACTGAAGTCTAAGACAGTAAGCTCCTGTATGTAATAACTGAAATGACTGCTACTGTTGCAAAGGTGAGAGACATCAGAGATCATAAAATACGGGAATTTTCCTGGCTGTCCTGTGGCAGCTTTATACCTGAAAAATAAATAAATAAATAAATAAATAAATAAATAAAAAACAAAGTAGAGAGACCAGAGATAGTGGTGGCAAGGAAGAAATGAATTTTCATTTATTTATTTATTTATTTGGTTATTTGGTTATTTATTTATTTTCTCTCTGAGGGCACAGCACTAAGAAAAAGCAAAACTCTTGGTGAAACAGCAATGTGCACACCCAATTCCTTGCATTTGGGGAATCAGGACTGGTGAAGTCCCCTGTATAACATGCAGGACTGGATCAAATACGTTTAACAGGAATTTGCACAACCCCATACTTTGGCTAACTAGTTTTTCTTAACAGGTCTCTCATGGATTGGCAGAGTCAAATCAACACCAGCTGACAAAAATGAAATTGCTGCAAACCTGCAGACATCTCTGGCTTTTTTGATACATGTCTCCAGGGAACATTTTTGCTTTACTCCAGATCTGTGGAATTGCAGAGCTTAAAACGCAGGCAATGAAAGCTTGCAACAAAAAAAAATGTTACCACAACTTATAGAAATAATGACTGTGATACATTAGCTTATGTAAAAGTGATTTCTTGTAAATCCTTTTTATTTCTTGTAAAACTTTTTATTCTTTAAGCTGCAGAATGCCAGGAAATCACTGATACTATTGTACTGTTCACATTTAGATCTCGTTTTTGCAGATTTCTGCAAGAAAGGAATCCAAAGCTGTAACATTCGCAGTGCCTGACAACATTAATCATTGATCCTATTACTAACTGCTTCTGGGTGGGACGTTGCTGGGTTTGTAATTACATATGGCACCTATCATTTGTGGTTTCCGCAAGCAATTCTAGTTATCCTTCGTTAAAGACTTTAAATAAAAGGTCTGTGAGATTCTCCAGCGCTAGCGAAGCTATGGGAAGGTAGCAACCTCTCTGTTCGGTGAGGGCAAGGGTGAGGATCAGATCGGCGGCCCCAACGCTGGGGCTGCCCTTGCTGCTGGAGGCTGCTCCGTGGCCCCGGCGCTAGGAGACCGTCCAGGAATTTCGTTACGGGGGACTGAATCTTAAAAGAAACGGGTTGTTTTTCTTTATTTTAGCCGCACGGTGCGGGCGGGAGCCGCCTGAGGGAGCACCCTCCGCCGCCATCTCCCGCCTTTTTCTTCTCCTCACCCCCCCCCCAGCTCCCCAGCGGCGGCCGCCATCTCGCCGCCCCCACGCCACCCTCCCTCTCGACCAACCCCCCGCCCCGTCCCTGAGCCGAGGGGTCGCCAACCGCCGCTCCGCCATCGCGGCCCCGCCCCGCCGCCATTACAGCCCCGCCCGGCCCGGCTCGCTCCCACCCCCGCGGCGCCGCCGCAGCCCCGCGCACATATAGGCTGCCCGCCGCACTCTGCGCGCCGCCGCCGCCTTCTCCAGGCATGGCACAGGGCTCTACCTCACTATGGCAGCAGCGCGGCACAGCACCCTGGACTTCATGCTCGGCACCACAGGTAACGGCGCGGCGGGGCCTCTCCCCGAGCTTCAGCCTTTACCCCCGCCCTTCACCCCTGGGGGTCGGGTCCCCTCCTTGGCGCTCGGCCCCGTGCAAGCACTCTGAGGCCTTATCTCGCAGCGGGCTCAGCGCGGCCTCCTCCTGCCCCAGCAGGCCTGCGGTAGGGCCGTGTGCGGTGCAGGTGCCCTCGGGCCGCCTGCTCGCTGCGCGTAGGGCCCGCTGGAGGGAGGCGGAGGTGGCGAGGTGAAGCGGGCCCCTCTGGAGCCGCTGCGAAGCCGTAGGGTGAAGGAATTGATAATAAAACGCGGCTTGAGGTGAGCTCTCGGGTTTTACGAAGCCCTGCTCCGGAGCTATCTGTAGAGGGCACGTTCGAGCCGACAAACGGAGGGGAGCCACCACGTTTCTCTATGGTCAAAATGGGTAAAATGTGGGGGAGAGCTGAGATGGGTGACCGAGCACCGGGTGCCGAGCCGGGCCTGCCGCACTGCGCGTGGCCCTTCCTCGTAACTCCCGCAGGGAGGCGGGAACGAGGGCAGTTATCCGCATCTACACGAGGGATGTATCAGTATCTTGGGGGAGGAGGGAGATTTCCTCTCATCCCAAGGGCTTTGTTGCATGCTGTGCCCTTGGTGGCTTTGCAGCATTTGTGCTTCGGTGAGATACTAAGAGCCAAGAGCAGGGAAGGGATGAGATTCTAATGGCGTTATTGTCGGAGCAGTTTGTTTTAGAATGCTCTGATGTATTTCGTGGCAGAAGTCTTTCAGTCTGTTTCATAGTGAGGTTTTTATAGTGTGGTTTCAGCACTGATAGTGACCTGACACCGAAAAAGATACAGTATATAGTCCTGCTGTTGTCCTTGCATCTTGCCCTTGCTTGATTTTGACAAAACCAAGGAACTAAGTAGCTCTAAAACCTGCTTTTGTGGACCCTCCTGCTCCCTTTTTCTCCTGCCCTTGACTCAGTGACCTCTTTGCCTTTATGGTTTCCTGAGCTTCAATGCATAGTATCAGTACTGGCATCTGCATAACAGTCAGGAGAGGTGGGGGGAGGAGCAGGACTAGGTGTGTGGAAAATAAGCTAGAGGTAAATTTCCCTGCTCTGTGGTATGGAAGCTGCAATATTAATTAAAACCACTATCGCAGTGTCTTCTTAAACTTATCTGAAAACAGACAATGCTTTCTCCTTCATTTCCATTTATCTTTGAAGACAATATTTGCATCTCTCTCCAGTTAAGATGGATCATAGAAACAACCAAAGTTGTAAAAGACCCATAAGATCATCAAGTCCAACCATCCACCTATCATCAATAGTTCTCACTCAACCATATTCCTCTCCACAGCATCCAAATGTTCCTAAATGTACCTGAATGGGAGTGGAGGACGGACCAACTGCAGAAGAACTGCTGTATGGTCCAAAGGAGGGGAGAATCTTTTTTTCCCCTCTCTTGTGCTTGTTTAAGCATGGTAGACACCTTGAGTGAGAAGTGAAGAACTTCACCCATAACTGCTCTGAAGCTAATTGTCCTGTGCTCATATGACATTTTCCTCTCATCTATTGCTTGTGGCCCAGAGCATAAAAAATTGTCCATAAAGAAAAAGTGATGAAGGTAAACTTGGTGGTGTTGAAGGTGTTAAACTTTATAGTCAAATCCTACGATTTGGCTACGATCACCAACTGATTACTTTTTTCTGTGTAAGTTACATGGACAATAAAACTTGGAAGTGTTCTGTTATTATTTAGAAAATCCACTCTTTTTTTTTTTTTCTTGCTCCTCTGAGGCTTATATGTTATCATTACATTTCAGCTGAATTATCTCAGCAGAGTCTGACCTTCTTGGTAAGCGCACGCTCTTTACACCTCAAAATGTTACCTGTCCTCAGTTTGACAGATTACTTTTAGTGGATCTTACAGCTTTTGATTTTATAGCTTGCAGAAACACAAAGATTTTGGGCTATGAGAGTAAGTATTCTTCAATAGTAAGTTTGTATTATATTATAATGAATCTTGCAGTGAGTGTATGTGGTCATGGTGTCTATTTCTTCAGTGTGTGTTGGAGTTGTTATATATGATGATTGAAGCCATTTGAATATGCTTTTCAGCGTAACTTGTTTTAATCCTGTCTTCTGAGGGCCCTGAGGGAATAAAGGAGGGAGTGAAAGGTTGGATGTCAATGAGAGGATCTGCAGTATGTGGCTGTGTATGGATTTCGTGTAGGATTTTGATATGTGAATGCTTACACAGCCATGCCAAGAAGGACCTGGTGGTCCTGCTGGACACGAACTAGCAATGTGCCCTTGCACCCAGAAACCAGCAGTATCCTGGGCTGCATCAAAGGAAGTGTGGCCAGCAGGGTGAGGGAGGTAATCCTGCCTCTTAACTCTCTGCTGATGCCTCAGCTGGAGGAATGTTTCCAAATGGGGAATCCTCAGTACAGGAGAGACATGGACCAGCGTCCTCATCTAGCTGTAGTGTCCCTGTTCACTTACTCTGTTAGTAGCTGCAAAATGGTATAGGTTCTGATGGTGATCTCTGCTGGCTTTTTTTTTTGTTGTTGTTGTATGCTAAAAACCCTTTACAAAATCTTCCTCAGGTGGCTTAGTGTCTCTCCAGGTATTGGGCAGTAGCTCATACTGAACGTATGCTTTTGTTCTGAGGAATGAATGCTGTATCTTGAGTGAATAATTTGTGTAGTAGGCACTTTTTTTTTTTAAGTGTAAGATTGATAGTTGTTGGGGATATTGAGTGATACCAGAATGAAAACATGGTGGTAGGGAAGTTTAAAAAGGAGAACGTGGTATTTCTCTTGTTGGTTTCAGATGGGAGTGGGGGAAGTGCAGGAGAAGAAAGAGCACTGCCTTGGGAATGGGGTTGCTTGGGTCACATGAACTTAAGCATGCCAATTTCCTGTAAAGTTGAAAGAAAACTACAAATGTCTGTTAATGTAGTACAGAACTAGTAAAAGAGTCAGAAGAAAAGGGCCTCTTTTATTCTGTCTTAATAAAAATATTTCTAATAATGAATCTTCATGAGATTTTAATAGGCTGTTTGATAGAAGCAGGTCTGAACTTTTGAGTAAGGCAACCTGGCTTTGAGGTGGTCTCCTCAAGAGGTGTTTGAAGTAGCAACTGTAGAGCAGAAGTATCTTGCCTACCTGTGGCTCCTTGAGCTGATAAGTGGATGACTTCTGCAGGCAGGCAGTGTGGTGTTCCTAACTGTAAAATATAATTGAGTAGTGTTTTAATGAAACCCTTGTTTGTGAAAAAGGAGTGGTTCGTTTTCCTTTTATAATTAGGGTGGTGGAGGCCTTAGTCATGCTTCTGACTTTTGGGCTGTTAGCATTCCTATCCCATTGATGGGTTAGTTCATCAGAAGCAAGGAATTTCAGATTTGAGACTCCATTCAGACTTGTTCTTGGCTATCCCTTCAGAAAGTTGCTTTGAAAAGGTAAAAGCTCATTGGGAAAATAACTTGAAATGTGTTACTGTTTAGGGTTGTTGGGGGAACTGCACAGTCTGCAGCTGCACAGATGTGCTGGTAAAATTCAGTGCGGGA
The DNA here is from genome assembly GCF_023343835.1 of Lagopus muta. Taxonomy (NCBI): domain Eukaryota; kingdom Metazoa; phylum Chordata; class Aves; order Galliformes; family Phasianidae; genus Lagopus; species Lagopus muta. The sequence continues at coordinate 117,830,151 of NC_064433.1, read as the reverse complement.
CATAGGTGTGTGCTGGTGTGAGGGGGAAAGCAGAGATTATTTGAGCTCATGCATTTAATGAAAAAAGTTCTTATAAAACTGTTGCATGAATTCACTCTGGGAATTCCAGGGCTGTAGTGCAGGTAAGGCAGAACTTGGGTTTCTAAGGAAAAGGGGAAGTGAATGTGTGTGCATGTGGAGGAAAACAGAACAAGTGTTTTCATGGAGATGGAAAGAGGAGAGTATGAGCTCTTGTAGGCTGAGCTTCCTTTTTCAGGCTCTCTGGCAGTGGCTTTTTTCCTGTCCACGGGGTCTGCAGCTCAATTCTGTAATTGCATGTGGGGGGAAAAATGTGAGAAATCTGTCAGCAATAGGAAGGCACATAAAAATAACAGCTGCAGCATTTCATGTCTGAAATGTTAATAGATGTGGCCAATATACTGAAAAGTAAGTTCTTTGCTTATCTTTTCTTTTTCCACGTACCTTAACTGGTGCTGTGTGTATTGGATTTGACTTATGAAATTTCTCTGTATTCTTTGATCTATGTTTTGCTGGGGAATTGTACCGCATGCAGATAAAGCACAAACAAAAAGAGGAGTTGTGTATGTGTTTTAGTTCTGAGGGATTTTTTTAAACAGGATGTGGTGAGGGCACTAACTGCTTTACAAGTTACATGAAATAAGTGAACTTGTCCTGGCTGAAGCATCCCTTAAAATGTAAGAAGGTGCTGTTAACTACTGGCTGTGCTACAACATACGGACTTGTGGTGTGCTTCTTAACAATTAAGAAATGCTTTCAGGTGATGCTTCAGTATACGCTTAGGGGTATAAAGATTTAAAATGTCCTCACAATGTATTTACAGCTGGGATATAGAATCATAGAATCACTGAAGACTGACTTGAATTTATTAAAAAAAGAAAGTGTATTTTGGGGAAGCAAGACCCCCTTTCCCCCCCCCCCGCCAACCCCACTTCAAAAAGGAGTAGCAAGCTCCTCTGCCTGTGCTGAATTGTGTGGTGTCCGCTATGGGAAGATACCTTGATACAGCTGCTGGTTGATTGCCTGCTGAACCCAACAATTCCAGTGCTAATTCATGGCTGATCCCACAAAGATGTACTGAAATAGAAGAAAGCAGGAAGAGATGGTAGCTTGGAAACTCTTGCAGAGTTGTTGTTGTTTTTTTTTTTCCACGGTGCTTCAGAGCCTTGTGTATGAAGACGGAAGGGTTAAACTAATGCTAAATGTTTGCTTACAGTTTCTAAGCTTATATGTGAAAATCTCATCAGCGAATCTTTTGTGAGTGCTTGGCTATATATAGTTACTTTAATATCATTTCTAATGTTGATGTTGTTTGATATACTAGGGATGCTAGGGCTCTGTTTCATTAATGAGGCAGGTGCCTGCTTCTATGATCCGGGACTGGCTGCAGTTAGCTAGAAGGAAATGTTTGAGCATACTGTGGGGGAAGCAGCATCTCTTGGCTCTGTAGCTCATCTTGACCAGTTCTGGCAAGAACAGGGTTGTCTGAAGTGCCAAAACATTTGACTGCTGTGATAACATGCAAGTGATGCGCTTATCTCTTTACTTTGTTGGTTTATGTTATGTTATCAGAACTTGCTGACTCCTAGCTGATGGTGCATGTGTGAATGAAGATCACACAGATCAAGGTTAAACAAGACCCGAGTAAATGCCTTCTGGGGCTTGCAACTACATTATTGACCTTGGTTAAAGGTGTATTTGCAGCCAGCTTACAGCTCCAGGTCAGGAATGAGCCCATGTGTGTTGTGCTGCTCCAAGCAGTGCCCCGCAGGCCTGCAGCCTCTTGTTCTTACAGGCTGGAGCCAGGGACGGGCCTGCCCTGCCTAGCAGTGTGAGGCTGCCCTATCAGGAGGCCTTTTCATAAGAATGGAAGCTTCCTATTTTTAGCAGCATGGTTGCTGTAAACCCATTCCCTGCTTTTGTTGGTTTCCAGTGCTGAAGAGTAAAACGCTCTCTGAGAGTAATTCTGAAAATAGTTATCTGAATCTCCCACGTGATGTAAAGAATTTAATGGCTGCTTGTTGGGGCATGAAGCATCTCTCCCATGTGAAGGTGAAAGATACAGCATGAAAGATGTTCTCCTGAGGGCTTGGTTTGAGGCCATGGAACAAATTCACACAGGAAATGAGGGCTGCTTTTGACATGAATATTTCTATTTGAGGTAAACTTCTGTGCCTTTTAAATAACAAATGCATTATGCATAGCAGCCATGCGGTGAAGTTTTTTTCCCTTCTTGTAATTCTCGTTCTTGGAATAGGAAAATACTTAGGACAAGTAGTTATTGTCACCTTGCTTCATGTATTTCTGGAAAATGGTCAGGTTCCAGGTGTTTGATAATAAGCTGGAGAGATTGAGCGTGTAGAATTCCCATTATGAAGTACACTTCCTTTTTTTTTTTTTAATTTTTTTAGATGAAAGGGCTACAGATGTTTCAACAAGTGATAATATTGTTTAAAATGCAAACAGACTTTGTATACCAGTTGATGGACTTGAGTTTACATGATACTGGAAGAGACAAATGTAGCTAGTGGAGCCTGTTGAAACCACCCATGTGGATATTAAGGTTTGAGCTTTGTGTCAGATGAAGGAAGTCTTAGAGCATGTATATACTGAAGTATGGCACCTCTGTGCTCAGACTTAAGGATTGAAAAATGGTTTGCAAATGCCCCAGGACCAGATCTATTGGGATACAGAGTTACAGGAAGTTTAACGAAAAACAGCCTTCTCATGCAGAATTCAATTTGACCAAGAAGCAAGTCTAGGAAGAGTCTAGGCTCTGAGGCTAAACAGTCTATTTCGTGTCTGATGCATAATTGTTTCTTCTATTGAACAACAGTGAATTTCTACAAAATGGAAAAAACATAATCTTCCAAAATGAAGTAATGAGAGGGAAGATAAGATTTTATTTCATAAGCTTTTTTGCTAGTTTAATAATTAAAAGAGCAGTGTGACTTTCCTAATGTCAGATACTGCTTTTAAGGCCTGTAAACATTTCTTCCATGGCTACCACAGAGCAGCAGGGCTTCTGATGAACTGTTGCTTAGCATTCCAGAAAATCTGCAATTAAGAAGTTGTTTACCGTCACTTAGCTGTAATTAGATTCCGGGTTTAGCAAAACAACTTTTGAAGTCTATAATTTGAGAAAATACAGGAAGAAATTATCAATATCAAAGTGAATTGGAAAGAGAGTTTGGTAACATTATTTAAATCTGCATGTTATCTCTGTGTGTCTGTGAAAGATGTAGTGACCTAGCAGTTCTTTCCTACTTTTGCCTGTTTCTGTAGGAGCAGTGCTGAAGTAATTTTTGGTTCAGGGTTGTCTGGGCTATGGGAATTTGGTGTCTTAAGATTTACTTTCTTTCTAGTGGACTGCTCTTACAGGCCTCATGTTGCTTAGCTGAAAAACGGTAGTCAGTAGCTAGTTGAAAACTCCCCTCAAAATGTACCCAGCAATGAAGGCCACTGGCAGCTTTGCTGATATATAACAAGGGGAAAGCCATCTGTGTGTTTTCTTGTGCATTCTCTTTAAACTTCCTTAGTGCATTGTAGTTAGGTATCATCAGCGGTGAGTTATTAGACATTGGTGAATCTGCAAGTGGGAATCCCAAGCTGGTGTAGTGAATAAGCCAGGAAGGGTTTGTTTGCAATGCCTGACTTGCTGAGTAACTCCTTTCTGTCATCGGAGATGATAATCAAATGCTTATGCAAAGATGATCAAGGGAGGTTCTGGAAAGTGCTTATTCTTTGTCTTCCTTCTTTCCCCCTCAGGTTGTTTCAGATTCAGACATGCTACAAATATTTTAACCTTGACTTTGCTGGCTCTGCTGTACTCAGCCATTGTTACAGCAAAGCGTTACTTTTACCTTCTGTTTTATTTACGATGACCATAATAAATAAGTTCTGCTGTAGACCAGTGTCTGCTGTGCTTGAGTGCTTTTCTTTTTGCATGGGTGTGCATTTTCTGGGATGCTTTTGTGGAGGATGATTACCTTCTCCTGGAGAGGAAGATGTGTGTACATGGTGTTACTTTCAACTTTATCAGATTTACATCATGTAAGCGAGTGGGTAGAGATAGGTGGCAAGGCTCAAGTTTAACAAGGCTCAATTGCTTCATATAAGTGATATGTTTTAAGCCTTTTTTCAGTGGTTCTCCATGGTTTAGTAAGACAGCCTCTACTTGAGTGTGTGGCTGTACTTGTAGCAATCCCTGACTGAGATATCAACCAGCTGAGGATGCAGCTAGGAGTTATTCTTCCTTACCACTGAGTGCCTCTAAAAAGCAGAATGCCTTCAGTGAGGCTCTGATCTTCTGAATGTCACAGTTATGTCACTTGGGGAAGTACTCCTGAGGGTTGACTCAGTAGGAATTAATATGCAGCCCAGTTAAAATAAATAAATAAAGTGCTCATGTCTACAGCTAATTTTAAATTAGTCATCAAGTGTGAGCCAGCTCTAAGTTGATAGCAGGTATTTTATTTTGGTTATTTCAGTATGCATCTTGCAGCAACTGACTCTTTGTGCTTGAAGAGATTTGCCTGTACAGCTAGTAACCTCATGTATCCAGGTGCTTGCTTATTCAAACACAAAAATGAATTCAGTTAGCATACTGGTTTAGTGACTAGCTTTGCATTAAAGTGTTCTGTCATTGCTGTGATCAGATTATTACAGAAGAACTGGTAGTATGTATGTAGAACTCTTCCCTCGTCTCCCTCTCGTGTCACTATGGCACTCGCAAGAGCTTCTAATGGAGTTCTGACCTTTGACTGTCTCAGATTTGTTTATAGCTAGGTAGGTCACTGGCAAGTAGTTTTGTACAAACAGTTGCTCCATAAGCAGCTGCTGACAGAAGAATGTAAGGATACATTAAATCTAACTTTGTTACAAGCTAAAAGGTTGCATAGACTTACTTGAATAGCATTAAGATGCTATAATGTGGATGTGAGAGTTCTCTGGAATTACTGCTACGCTTCAGTGTAATTGAATTAAGTTATTCCACATCCGAGAGCTTTGGATTCATTTGAGATTCTTATATTCAGTTCTCAGGTAACTAGCTGGACTGGCTGTGCCACAGAGGGGTGCATGCACAACTGTGGATTTGGTTTTTGGGGGAAGAGTCAGACATCAAGTGACATACAGTCTTGCCCCGAGGGTTTGTGGTTACATCACTAGTTAGGTACTAATTCACCCTTCCTGCTTGCTCCTTTTTGCATTAATATTACCTCTTAAAATATGTCTCTGGAGCATGAGATGACACTGCTAATGTAATGGAACAGGCAAGAATATAGAAATGAGAAAAAATATGAGAATATGAGAAAAAATATGAGAAATGAGTGCTCTGTTTGGCACTGCAGTCCTAGGTTGGCATTCCTCAACAGGAGGAGAACATCTAGAGTTGAGCCCCTAATCAATAGGATGCTTTAGGGAAAAGGTGTTAAGTGACTGTGGATTGTATGTGGCAAAGGAAGAGAGAGCTTGCTTTTAACTTGTACAGAAATCTAGCAATAGGAGAGTTGAGTATTGCAGGAGGAATATGTTCAGCTAAGAGGGAGAAAAATGCGATCCAGGAAAAAATCAACAAATGGCATTGAAAGCTTCTGGTATCTCACAGAGAGATTTAGAATCTCATGGAAGTGTTTTGCATGTATTTCTCTTGGCAATCTGAACTGATGGAATGATATCTTGTGAGGAAGGGTAAGGGACGAATTTTGCTAGGAGCCTTCAGTACTTTAAGAGCTCCTCTTTATTTCTGGTAGACTTCATGAACAATTCCCAAAGGGACACTTGGATGCACTTGATTTATATCAACTGTGGTCCTTACGTAGAGGTACTGGCAAGTTCATGCATTGCTTTATAGCACAGTATAGCTTGACTTGCCTGTAGTCACTATTTATAGCATGAAGCACTCGGGGTTGTGTTGTGGGGCACAGGATCCATGAAAATTCGCTAGGAAAAAGCCACCTTCTATTCTTAACCTACTGTAGTGCAGAATAATGAAATCAAACAAGTGCATAGAGAAAGCTGAAACTGATCTTTCTTTTGTAGAAGTGTGAATAGCAGGTGACTGCTTACCTCTAATTGCTTTTTTAAAACCTCATCCAGTGCTGTGCATGACTTTGACTTCTGTGTATAAATTCTCGTGGTGTGGTTGATTCCCACAGGTGCAAATTAATTGAAGAGGGTGATTGTAATCTAGCTTTCTGCTACCTGGTGTGCTCTGCTCTCACAAAGCTGGCAAATGTGAAACAAAGGATTTTTCCTGTGAAGGTGTTCCTGACAGGGGACTCCCAGACATGCTTGTTGGTAAAGCAGGTTGCTTTTCATTTGTATCTGTTAAAGTGTTTTTAATCTCAAGAATGAGGACATAAAGGAATACTTTAGGCAACTGCTGTTAATTTGAGCTCTAGCTAAAGCTTTCACTGGATAGTGTGTTTCATTAGTGTGAAACATTTAAAGAAAAAATACCCTACCAAAGGATGGTGACTAATAACTAGCTGTCTGCAAGTAACATACTGCTCTGTATTCTCATGCTGAGGGTGGAGGAGCCCTGGTAGTGTGAGGCTGAGATGAGAAATAAGGGAAGGGTTGTCACTGGCAAGTTTTATTTCTGTGTTTTGGTCTAAAGCAAATCCATGGCCTTTTGAAATACAAGCACTGGAACCTAAAGTTCCTTGTGAGTTCTGGATTTTAAAACCTGAGTATTTTGTTTGCTGTAGTTACCCTTTAATTCTTTGAGTTCTGTACTCAACTTCGAGTGAAGGAACATAACTGAGGTACAATTGGCATTGAAAAAATGCCTTGGATCCTGTATGGGAATGAGAAGAACTTCTAAACCTGGTGCCTGGGCTTCCAATGAGCGGTGGTGGCCTTGCTCCTCTGTGGTGCACTTGGCTGGTCTGCTGCTGCTGTCCTCTTCAGCTGATGTTGGGACCTGACCAGGCTAAAAGCTGCATGCTTCTCTCAGTGCTGTATTCGTCATTCTCCTACCTTGCTTCTGTTCATTTGCTTGGCCAGTGAAATTTTTTATAGAGCTGGAATTTTCAGGTAGGGCGCCCACATGTGGACTTCAGGCTTGCACAGTGCGATGATGTAATATATCAAATGATGAGTTTGCATGGCTCTGAACAGTAGCAAGGTGCCAACCATTGAGGCTGCTGTCTTATGTAGAACATGCAGGATATGCTAATAGTATGCTAACTCTCAATGCATTCTTAATTAAGGCATTGCATTTCATTTCATTTGATTTCTTTTCACCTCTCTGTTAAGAGTTTAGCTACCAAGGGAAAAATACAGAAGCATGTGAGAGTGCTTTAACATGATTTATTGTTTCACTGATGTTATGTTCTTGTTCCCTACAGGAAAGGGTTCAAAATCAGGATTATGAGGTGAATATTCTTAAACAAGATATAAATCTGTTCCCATAACTTGCGAAGACTTTAAGTCCTCTGGTATGAGGAGATCTTAAAACATAATTTTTTTTTTTTTTTAACTAGTCTTGTCCTATAGCAGATCACAGAGATTGGTGTTAGAGTATCTGGTTGAAACTGGCTGGCATTACACATGAGGGACAGCCTGGATGCTTACAGTTTGTGGGGCCTTTGAGCTGTCCTCATGTTTGCAGATGACTGTTAATTCCTGTCTGATAAAGCTCCAGAGGAATGTCTGTGATTGTTCCAACATCTCTTGAAGTGTGTTGTGTTTCCAAAACCATCTGGCTTTAACCGATTGGTCACTAACTCTTTAGAGAACTATGCATCTCCCAGATCTTCTATGCAGTATTCTTGTTTCTGTTCTGTGGAGTTGAAATACTGGGTCTTTTCATTCCTTCTGGCAAATATCAACTATTTAAAACAGTATTTCATACTTGGTAACCTGAATTTGCCTCCTTTGTTGCTGAGTAGTACGCACATTTGCAAAAAAGGCAACCTACTTGTAATCGGCATTGAGATGTTAATTTAGTCTCTTCCTAGTGGTTTTATCACCATTGTCCTTTTTTCATTTAACACTTGTTAGAGCATATCTCAGTTTGGAGTGAGGTGGTGGCAAGTGGGAGAGAGATCTTGAGATTCCTGAAGCTTTGTGATGCCTTCAAACAACCGCTGATGCCTTAAAAGGAGTCTCCCAACTTTGGTGGATTAATTAATTAGCCCTCCGAGGCAAACCTTGTGTGGTACAACCGAAAGGAGACCTGATGAAAGAGCATGTTATTTTAACTTCATGAAGTTAATCGCATAATAGGAAGAAGTTATGCCTGGCTGCTTAGCAAAGAAATCTGCTGTAGAATGATGAGCAGCTTGTGAGGGATTAGAATCTTCATAGAGCAGAAAAATGTGATGACTTATTTTGTGGTCTCTGCCAAAGCATGTCCAACAGGAATCCTTGGGGTTGCTGAAAGATGAATGGGGTTTGAACACAAGTTCTTCCAGAGGATCTCTTTTTCAGCGTATTAAGTGTCTTGCAGGAGTTGCAGAAGTGAAGTGGTGTAGGAGTCAGTTACATACTAGTTCTATGTGAGGTTTCGTGCTAATTTGCTGACCTGGAAGGGTACGGCATGATATTGAAGTTACTGTCTGTGTCATACCGGAACAGCATTAAAGAACATGGATTTTGTAAATGATAAAGGAGTACAGAAAGCAAAACAAATGGTGAACAAGGAGAGAAAAAAAAAAAAAAAGAGATCAAGGGGAGAGAAACATCTCTCTCCTTCCCAATGCAAAGCTGCAAAAACTAGGATCAATTTAGGAACTCTAATTATGATTGTTTCTTTTGTGGTTATGTTCTAAAATATGTTGGCTTGACTGTCTCATCTATTATTGCTGGAACCACAGTTATTTAACAGACACTTTGCTTGTTGTGTTCTCGTGATTTTTACCTGACTGATGCTGAATATTAAGTACAAAAATGTAATGGTACAAATCATGTGCATTTCACAGTACGGTAGGGAAGAAAAAGCTTCATAATGATAGCAGACCCTGTAGATGCTCCCTCAGTGAGGATACAAATCATCAGTGGGTCTGCTTACTGACTGACAGAGGGTTACAGTTGTGCTAGCAGTTAAATTATTCATTGCTCTCTAATGATACTTGTTTTCTGTTAATTAGAATTAACGATTAATGGGGAGTTAATGTGTGAGACATTAAAGACGAGGTAAATATCTCAAAATATAAATTAAAGGTCAGACAATATGAGCAGTAAGAAGCAGGGCCTTTTTGCTTCTCATAAGTGTTCTTGGCAAGGTATTGGGAATTGGCTTGCTCTAAACTTAATGCAGATGGAAAATTAAAGGTGCTTTTGCCTCTGTTTCTGTCTGTCTGATGAAAAATGGAATTAACAGTGTAGTCTTCATGGATAACAGATGCATAGGTTGCAGTAATCTGATTTCAATTTGTCTTGTTGTTTGCTTATGCTAGATGAGACAAACTTTGTGCAATTTATTTGGTATAGTTCTCTTCATTTGCTCAAAACATGCATGCATCAGGAACATGCTGGAAGCTATTGCTGGTTGGTTTTTGGAGGTGACACTTGTTTCCAAGGTATCCAAAAGTAATTCCTCTCATTGTGTGGCCTTGGCCTGTGATGTCAGAAGCAAATGTTTGTGGCTTGTAAGTACTGAACCTTCCCATCAATATCCCATTACATTTTGTGGCTGTGAGGCAGCAGAGGAGCAATCTGACACATTGGCGTCTCACACAGAAGTGTAATGGAGGCAAAGGTGTGTCTTTGAATTTCTCTGTGCAGAAAAAAAATGGCACCCATTCATACTCACTGATGCTTGCTGAATGTTTATGGAGATCAATCAGTGAAGGTGAGCACACTGAGGTGGGACAGGAGGTCACCTCTGTGGCTACAGGTTGTTAGGAGCATAGCATGGAGGCTCTTGTTCATCACTGGCAAAAATGCATAGCAAAAGGTGGTGGCTAGGTTGAAAAACAGTGTTTTGTAGCTGAGAATTCCATCTGTTGAACAGTGCTGTTGTGCTCTTTGAATCTGTAGTTTTCATGGAAATAAATAGGAAGCACTAGTTTTTGAGCAGCCTACATGTATGCAGTTGAGGACTGTGAATAAAACCAAATTGTCTTAGAATAGTTCTTTAATTGGGGCTGGGTGGGACAATGTCAGGGCTAGAAGCAGTGAATTGTAAACAGTCTGCAAGTAGCTAAGCCAGTTATTTCTCAGTTATTTTAGATCTTTGTGATATTTGCATTTTGTATGGCTATAATGGCTGAGTCTTTTGCACATGTGAAGCAAAATGATTATACTTGCCTCACTGCAGCTGGCTGTGGCTTCTCACTGACACAATTACTGGTGTGACAGTCTCACTAGCTTGGTTTCAGTTCTGATAGGTGTAGCTTTATCAGATTATTGATTAACTTCTGTAGTCAACTCCAAACAGCTGGTGGATCTCAGCTTGTTTTTGGGAAATCTGTTTGAACGGAGTGCTTAAATAGTAGTTATAGCAAGTATTCCTATGCACTTCCAAAAAAAAAAAAAAAGACTTTAGGAAAAAAAAAAAAAATCTTATGCATGCACCAAACTCATTCCTTCTAACATCAGCATCTTCTAACTGAAGAGATACTTATACGTATAAAGCATTAGCTTGCTTTTGAAAAAGTCCTCAGTTACTTCCAAGTGGATTTATTTTCATAGCATCTTGAAGATTGTGCATGTAAGTCTGTATTGCCCTAGGTGTTGGAGAAAATGACATTTCTCCCTGGGTTCTTAATCTGCTTGTGGGATGGAATGCAGATAGAAAATTAAAGGTGCTTTTGCCTCTGTTTCTGTCTGTCTGATGAAAAATGGAATTGTGTAGTCTTCATGGATAACAGATGCATAGGTTGCAGCAATTTGTCTGGTTGCTTGCTTATGCTAGATGAGACAAATCTATCAGAGTAGCCTGACCATTCCTGTGAGAGCACCTCACAATACCAATTCTGTCAATCAGTTACTAAGTGGAAGGCTGGTGTGAGTTGTGGAATTATGTTTTTCATGATTTTTTTTTCATTCTATAACTCTTCTAAGTCACTGATGTAAGCTCAATACACTTTAGAGGACATATCTCAAATACTCTAATTTAGCAAGCATTGAATATCAAGTAAATTTTGAGATTTGTCTTACTCATCCTACTGTTCCCAGACTAACATGTGTTCAGAAATTTTATCAGTCACTCTTCAGGAAGGAAATTGTATGTTTTGACACATGTCAAGGTGGAAGCAAATGCATCTTTGCTTCTATTTTAATTTGTATTAGCATTAATTTAATATTACTGTGTGCTGAGAGTGAGTTGTGTAGTGCATTGAAAATATCTTCTTCGCTTCTGTTGGTTCAAGGAGTGGAAGAGAAAATTATCACTATTTAGGTAGGACAGCTTGCTCTATCTACTTTTATTGCCTTAAGCCAGGGTAAGTTAACTATCTGGCTTCTTCTCAGTGCTGCTGTTTATTTGTGGGATTGTGGGTTGTGGAGGTTGTTGTGGTTGTTGTTGGGCTTTTTAAGTAATAAAACTAATTACATGAATAAGACTTGGATTGCCTTAGCATACAGGAGTTGACCAGTAATAATAGACATAGGAAAACCACTCATTCTGGGAACTGTAGATTAAGACTTTTTTTGTGCAGGGATAAAGACTGATTTAAAAAAAAAAAAACTTTGGTGGAATCTCCATGAACTAGAAGATATCTGTATGGATTGGGAAATGCATGATAGTAGTTTTGTGCTGTTTTTCCTCTGTCTTTGTGAGATCAACTATGAACTCGAAAGCAGTTGCTCAGGCAGAACTTGAGGGAATAGCTGTGTACCGTGTTGCCAGCAAAAACTTTTCAGTGTCAATACAAAGAAAAGAAACAAAACAACAACAAAAAAACCTGATTTAACTGGAAAATTCTCAATGATTATTTCCATGTCTGTTCTACCTTGCAGCTGATTGTAATGCCGTTCTTAAAGCTCTACAGTCCGTTTTTCAAGAGCAGGGAATGACAGAAACAGTTCATAACTGGGAAGATCATGGATATTTGGCAACCTACATCAAAAAAAATGGCAGGTGAGTGGATTTTCCTTTTTATTTTCCATCTGTCTACACTTAGAAATATTTTTCTTCCTTTATTAGATGTTACAGGGTGCAGGTAGAGGAGACTTCTTTCACCCATTTTGTGTGTGAAATTACTCTAAAACAATGCAGAATACTGTGGAGAACATTGTGCCACCTTCTAACATGGTTATGAGCGCAGTTGAACTAGTCCATTGTCTGCTTGTGCAGGGTACACAGGACCACATCCAGGTGGCTTCTGCTGATCTCCAAGCAGGAGACTCCACAGCCTCTCATGGCAGCCTGTGCCAGTGCTCTGTGGTGCCTGTACAACACAGAAGTGCTCCCTAGTGTTCAGAGGGAACCTCCTGTAGTCCAGTTTGTGCCTGTTGCCTCCTCTCCTGGCACTGAGCACCGCTGTAAAGGTCAGGGCTTCATCTTCACTGCACCCTCCCTTCAGGTGTTTATAGATATTGAGATCTCCCTAAGCCTCTTCTTTGTTGGAATTAACAGTCCCAACTCCCTCAACTTCTTCTCATGGGAGAGAGACTGCGATTTCTTCATCTTTGTTCCCTCTGTCAAGCTCTTTCCAGTAATTGTCTTCTACTGAGGAGCCCAAGAGCTGGATCCTGCACTGCAGGTGTTGCCTCACCAGTCACAGTGGAATAGTGGGAGAAGTTTGAACTTGAACCGAAGCTCTTGAACTGCTGGTGGTGTTTCCCTACTGCAGCCAAGGATACTGTTACCCTTTCTGACTGCAAGGGTATACTCAAATTGGTTGTCCATTATGCCTCCTAAGTCCTTTTCTGAGGAGCACTTGGGTGTCTCCCAGTATGTGCTGGTGCCTGAGGTTATTCCTACTCAGGTCAGGACTTTACACTTCTCCTTGTTGAATTTTTGAGATTTTTATAAGCCCACATGTCCAGCCTGTTCAGCACTCTATGGATAGCTGTGCAGCCAGCAGCAGTATATGTTCAGTCATTCAGCTTTTAGTTGTGCTGCCAAACACATCTTCTAATATTTTTGCACTGGAGGATGGTTGTCAGTATTCCTACTGCTGTGATAAGATGAAGGATAGGGTGCTGGGCCTAGTGGCCTTCCAGCAGGGGAAAAAGTGGTCTGTTATGCTGTATCTTAGTTCTAGATATCTTGGTATTGTTTACTGTGTTAAGTAACAGAGTTGGGTGGTAGTGCAGTGTCTCAGACATCCATGTCCATGAGCTGCATGTGCCTGAATTTATTCTCTTGGGTTAGACCAATAGTTTGTCTGTGAAAGAGCTGGCAGGGTTCTTTATTTAAGAGACTACTCCCAAAAGACAGCATCACTGAAGCTTTGTGGTTTGAGCTGCTTTTGCTGTCATGTAGTTGTATCAAGTAGCCTTACTTCTCCCTCATGCCTTGCTCCAGGGTATGTAGTACATGCAGTCAGCCTTATGATAACAAAATTCTTCCCCAGTGACTTGTAGTGCCTCTGGTGCTTTGGATGCTTTGAGGAGGCAGTTGGTAAGATGGAGGAGAAACCTCACTCAAAAGGAGAGGAGAAGTGGAGTTAAGTGTAAGCATGGATGGGGCCTACCTATTCTCAGAAGAGTTCATCTCCTTGAGCCTTCCAGGCTGAATGCAACTAGTTGATTATTGGTTCTATTTAGTAGTGTAACACAACAGGCATCTCTTTGACTAGCAGTGTTAATCTTTTCAACTCACTATGAGAAATACCAGAGAACACTGATGTTTTGGAAGGCAAATGGGGACTTGAACATCTTGATATTCATAGCATCCTTAAGTAAGGTGTAAGAAGTTTTTCTCCTACAGCATTACTTTTTGTCATTCTTGATTTGCATGGGCCGACTTGCTCTACTCTTAATTCAGCATATTGGTTTTAGCAGTAAATGTAGCATTTGTCCCTTCTCCCTATTCCGTAACAGAAATGTGGTTAACTGTCAATGTTTTTGATCTTGATCTGTATGTAAACCGCTGTAGTGATGTTAATGCTAAACTGCATACAAATGTTGTCAGCTCAGAGTTACACTGGCAAGTGAAGCTGCTAAACCCTGTAATTATTAAATAAATGCTCGAATGAAAATTCTAATATGGCACGGATGCTGCTCTTCTAAGAGGAGCAGTTCAGGAGGTCATCATAAGTACAGTAAAATTAAAGAAGGAAGAACGCCATGATGGAAGAGCTAAATATTAAGAAGAGACTGTTCACATTTCAAGTGATTCTTAGTGCAATTCTATTTATAAATCAATAAATAATGGTTATTGCTTTCTTATAACTGCAGTCTGAAATTACTGTCTTCGGCTATTCAACTCATTGTCTTTAGTAGTGTGAGTGAAATACATTTTTCTGTGCTTTGCCAGCCACATTGAATAAACACTGACTTGAGTACAGCAGAAGTTTCTGTAAGTCTAGGGTCCTCAGCATTTTGTTTTCCTTGAGTTGTGGTATTTTAGATCCCTCACAGAAGTTGTATATACTTCATCTGAGACAGCCTTAAACAGCATGTTTTCCATTAACGTACTGTGATATACTTTCAGTTAGCTGAAACAAACCTGTTGTAAACAACAGGGGGCTGGACAGGTCAAAAAACAAACAACAACAACAAAAAAAAAAAACAGCAGAGCTGAAGGAAATAATTCATGAATGGCAAAATGAACTGGTTATACATGCAAAGGATTTGATGGCAACCACATGGGCTCTGTTTTAATGCTAGCAAATTTGTCTGCTTTTTGAAGACTTTAAAATATTGCAAGTTTTTAATGCTACTCAAAATGAACTAAAATAGAAAAATGCTGTCTGATACAATTAGTGTGAAAGTAGCCTGGGAATGCAGACTTCTTTCCCTTCAAAGTGAGGGCCTTCTTGAAATTAAGTAGTATATAGTGGAAAAGCAGAACAAAAACTGATGAAGGGCAGATAATGTGACTGAAGCTGCGGTTTTTGCATATGACTTCCTGTAAGGATGCAGGGTACAAAATTTCCCTGGCAAGTGGCAGGGAGCTGACTAGCTTGCTCAAGCATGAAAGATGCATGACCATACTGTGAGGAAGTGATGCGAGGGTGTGCATGCACATGCATTTTCTAATCATCCATAGATGACTGAGCAAGTCAAATGTGCAACCAATGTAAGCTGGATATTAACCCCAAGAAAAGTGTATGTTTGATATTGGATAGTACTATTTTGTTCAGGAATGCCTACAGTCCAATACCTGTGCTGATAGCCTGCACCATGCCCTGTTACAGATTGTTGAGATGCAGGCACTACTGTTGGCAGAACTTTGTCTCTGACAAAATACTGTGTGAACAGCTCTGTGAAGGGCTACTGCTGTTAAATGAATTAGAGCTTATTTGAGGGTTATGCCTTGCTTTCCTGTTGGCATCACTGAAGCAACAGAACCTCCTTCGTTGAAGTTTAGCAAGCCAGAGTCGGTCCTACCTGGTCTGTTAGCATTGTGAGTTACTCTTAGCCAGAGGGGCAGGGCATAACAAACCTCAAAATAAACTAATTGAGGGAAGCTCATTTGAAAGCATTTTACTAATCGGTTTGTCAGATGAAACCGTGAGTGAAATACCCATTCACACTCTGGAGTTGTTCAGGAAATTGCTCTCTTTAACCAGTCAGGTCAGTGTTTACAGTGATGTGAATGTTCTTCTGTTCTTGACCAGCCCTTAAAGGAAATGCTGCACTGGGAAATAGTAACGTGCTAGCTACAGTTCTGGGAGGTTTGGGGATCTCAGCAGTTTTGTTTTCCTGAGGTATATTTTTACATTGCTTGTAGAAACTGCATATTTTTGGGAGCCCTGTAAGTAGCTTGATTTCATTTAAGTGTCTTTCATTGACGTGTCACTCTGGTTTAGACTGGAAAGTTTTTTTCAAGATATGAATGTGAAGTCTTTATCTTGCTGAATATATATGGTACTTCATACGGCATGTTACTTAAGATGTAAAAATAATAATAAAATAAAACCAGGGTAAGATCATTGAAGAGCCAATACTGTATTTTGATATCATTGCTACTTGTACACACACTCAGAATAGTACTCACAGCTGTAGTGTTTCTTGTCCTTTAGTCTTCCTTACCCACATCATCTACTCAAATGCTTCCCTGATCCCTCTTTTTGTCCCTTTGCACCTGAAAGCTCTTTTAAAAGCCCACAAAACCTGTAATTCTGAGCCGGTGTTTCTACAAGACTCTCTTTTACAAAGGCAGTGACTTTCCCCTATTCATGCATCCATCTTAAGCTTCTCTGTTCTGAGTTCTTTTTTGGAGAAAGGTAATCCTCGGGGTATTTGAGTTCATCGTCACAACAGTGCAAGATTTAACCAGTTGAAGCTTTGTTTGTCACTGAGACGATTGTGATGAATATGTTAACACTGAGAAGGGAGGGTTGGGTATTTCTATGCTTTTTCCTGACCATATTGTTTAGCTAACTACTGTGGCAGTCAGCACCGTTTAAAGGAGCAAGATGGGCATTTCTCAACTCTGTGCCAGATGAGAATGTTGCTTTTTATTCAGTTACCTAGGGTGTGAAAATGGACTGAAGAACAGTTGGAAGCAACTGCTAGGAATCGGCAACACTTCAGAACTATGATAGTTTTCATTGTTTTAATTTCCTTCCTTTGTTTAAAAAAGAAAAAAGAGAACAGAAACAATCATACAGTGAAAAAGACTGTGGTTGCTTAATTCATTAATGTTTCTAAAGTAATTTGTAGTTAAGTAGTATTTTAAAAAAAAGTGTTCTTCTGCGTGTTGTTGTCTTGATAGTATTTTTGCTGTTGATGATATATTTTGGGATTTTCTATTATAAGTAAGTTCTTGTTCCTCCCCTCATGGGTAATTTGACAGGTGGCAATTTCTTTGGGAAGGTATTCTTCATATACTTTATGTCTAGGTTCAAGGTTAGTCATTCAGCAGATTAAAGCTTTAATGGAGTGAAGAGGGCTGCTGTAGGTACCTATCTGACCTGTCTGTCTATCCAGTTTTTATCTGTAGGGGAAAAAAAAGTAAGGTTGAATATGCAGGATTGCAGTATTTCTTATTCTTCAATCACGTAGCTGAGGCAGGGTAAACATATTGGTTTAGAATATGTTGATCTCTCCTGCTGGTTCTTTTTAAGTTCAGTTGTTCATCCAAAACCTTTTCTGGTTTCAAACAATTATTTCTTAACATCTGATGTTCCCTGTTCTGAAAAATAAAACTCAGGCAAGAGCCAGTATTTGGAAGGCTCAATAAAAGTATTTCTGTGATCATAATCCATTTCCTTGCAAGCACAAAAAGCCTGGGTACTGCTGTACAAGATTTGTGCAGGTGGGATGCTAGGACTTTGTTATACCAAGGGCTGCATTTCGTATGTTTTGTGCCCTAATGGAAAGGAGAGGATCCTTCCTTACTTTTGAGTTTTTTCCTCGTTCATTTTATGAAAGTGCTAGCAAGCTTTGAAAACTAGGATTTTTTTTTTTTCTGTGAGACAGGAAGGAAAGAGGATTCTTGTGATTAAAACCTTAATTTTTGGAGCTATTTTGTCATTCAGATTGCAAAGTAATCTTTGCTGTAATTTCAGAGATATGATACTGAAACTGTATTGTTGTTCCATAACACCCTGTCCTCTACTGTTATCATACGAGCTGCTGCTGAAAACCTTTGTTCACATGTGGTCATTAGACAAGCGAAGGAAAGCAGAAGCAAAGTACCCTTTGCTATATCCTTGTTTCACCTTAGTCTGTGAATTCAGTCTTGGTCTTGCTATAGCCCTTGGATCATCTTTGTGACCCTCCTCTGGACCCTCTCCAAAAGCTCCACATCTTTCCTACACTGGGGGCTCCAGACTTGGATGCAGTAGTCCAGCAGAGGCTTCAGATGGGCAGAATAGTGAGAGACAATCACCTCCTTTTGTCCTACTGGTCACCCCTTGCCTGATGGAGCCCAACATATCATTGGCCTTCTGGGCTGAAAGTGCGCTCTGCTAATCATGTTAAGTTTTTCATCAGCTGGAACCCTGATGTCCTTCTCAGCAATTTCTTTGAAAGTTTTTTCAATTTAACATATGTTTTCTGTTTGAGAGCAGGTATTACCAGCTGGACCCTCAGTATGTGAATTACTGGCCCACTGCACTACTCCAATCTGTTATCTAACTTGGAAGAGGTGTCCCTGTGAGGTGTCAGTACTCTGTTGCCCTAGTGAGAATAAATCACTGTTGGACCCAGTGAATGGTGGCTTTGCAGTATCACTACCTTACTCTGCTCACACCACCTCACTGTGCTCACATCCACTGTTTTATCTCCATCAGTGCTCAGTAAGTGTTGATGAATGTCAATGGGTGCCATTTTTTCTACACAGAGGAATGTGACACTCCTTTCTTAAATCCACAGTTTCAATTAGATGCAGTTTTGTCAAACTGTAGAAAAAAACAACATGAAGAACAAGATGATGTGTTATTCCTTGGTTACTTTCTGTATATCCTTTCATCAGGACCAACTGGGATCATTTATGCGGGCATAATTTCCTGGTGACTGTGTCAGGAGAGTACATACTTAATGGCTTTTCACTGATTTAGTTTAGTGATCATTGTAGTGTATGCGTTTTCTAGTCTCTAATCTAAAATACTTGTAGGGAAGACATCTAGTGGACAATCGGTGAAATGTAGGGAAGATCATTAATTTGGTGCAAAGGTGCAGATAATTGGGCAGATGTGCTGTATAAAAACATCTTTCTTTAGGCAAGACCTATTCATGAAGTCTTGAGGAAAATCAGACGCTTCTCAGGGTCATCTTTTCTAAGTGTGTGGCACATAATTTCCTTGTAGCCATTCCCTTCTTTTTGTCTTCTTCCCTTCCCAGCACAGGAAGGGTGTAGCATTTGCTTCTCTCTTTCTGGTTTTTTTTGTTTTTTTTTTTTGGTGTTGTTTGTGTGTCCTTCTCCATAGTGCTTATCTTCTGTTTGTTACAAGCTGAAAATCCTCCTCCATTTGTTCTCCCTGCTCTTATGAAGCCTTGTTCTTGGTTGCTGTAATAAGCCAGTGTACAGCATACTCTTGCATTTGCGTTCATCACTGAGGTTTTGCTGCTGCAATTTCTTGTTCATTGTGTGTAAATATTTATTTTTTCCAATGTGTAAATTTTTATACAGCTTGAATCTGAACATTGTCTCTTTGAGAAATTACCGTACATTTAGGAAAAAGAAAAAGGCAAAAAGTGAGAAGTAGGAGGAGAAGAAACATCTCATTGTGTTCTTCAGGCTTGATTTCATTATAAAGAAAACCCCACCTATCCAAGCAGGCCTTACTGAGGGCTGAACAGCTGAGAGTAGGCAGTGTACTTCCCCTAGTAAAATGGTGGCTTTGGCTTAAACATCTTCTTCATTAACTTGCTGCCTGCTGGTTTTATTAGTTATGCAGTGTTTGGCATACCACTGCAGCTTTCCATTTACTGCTGAGTGACTTCTTGAGGAATAATGGATCTGGAACTATCAGCAACTGACAGGCTCCTGGAAAAAGCGAAAAAAAAGGAACTGGCCATTCTGAATTTACCTATGAATTTCAGGCTTTCTTTCCTCTCATTTTTATTAACAAAGCCGTCATCACTGTCTTTCTTTATTTTGTAGTTTTGCCAATTTGAGAATTCACCCTCATGGATTAGTGTTGGTGGACCTGCAGAGCTACAATGATCATACAAAAGGAAGAGAGGAAACTGATCAGGTAGTAGGGATGCTTTTCTTATGCTTAGCAAACTGCATGGGGAACCTCTTCTTTTCTTCACATCTATTAAAGCATAACTTGGTAAAATATTTTTAAATAATTGTTTGTTCTATCTTAGTGCTCCCAGATGGAGTAGTAGTGGCTGTTGTAATCACATTTGTGTACAAATGCACACACATACTTGCATGGATGTACTGGGCTTCACGTTCTTTGCTATACAAGTTTCAAAAATGTTGCAGCCTTGTTTTAGCCTTCCTATACACAGGGCAGAGAGAGAAGGGATGTTCAACCCACCACACAGTGTACTACAGTATCATTTTCTTCTCTGATATGGGAGACAGAGAACCTTTGTTCTAAAGCTTTTCTTTCCCAGGAAGAAGAATAATTGCTGCTTCTCTGGTGTGAAATTCAGAGTTGGGATTTTGGGGGGGACTAAAACTTTCCAGGATTCTTCTGCTCCCTCTTTAAGTTGGGTCTGAGTGTTGTGGCCATTAACCCGGACTGTTAAATGCAGTGACAACTGTTAGCAATATGTGTTTGCTTGCTACTAATGAAGCCAGGGCAGATAATTATTCATGGACTTATAATGTTATGTTGCAAGTCTTTCACTACTGATGCTTCTTATTATTGCCTTCTAACTAGTCTAATTTAAAAGATTTTATACAACAAGTGATGACTTCTGTAATTCCCACCTCTTTTGTTTGCTGTCTTTTCAGCTTCTAAACAAAGTAGAAGAAAGAATGAAAGAATTTTTTCATGGCAATCTGAAAAGGGTAAAGCGGTAAGTTCATATATATAGACTTCCACATTTGTCTAGGTTGCTGAAGACAATAAATTATGCTTTGCTATGCTGCTGTGAATAAGTAGTCTGGAGTATGAATTCTTGTGTATGTTTTTCCCCAAATATTTTGAAACTGTTTTATAGCAGAATTAAAGACACTGATTTTTCTCATGTGAAGCTTGACCTTCAGTGTTGTTACTTGGGCAAGAATTATTTCTTTTATTGTTTTCTGCAACAGTTGCATGAATTGGTGGGAGAAAATGCAAACAGGAGGCAAGAGCGTTCTGCTGTGGAAGAACTAGGGAGCCAAGGGTGGCAGCAGGCCAGTCCAGAGCATGAACTTTACCTACAAGATCCAGTCCCACGGCTCCTGATGGGGCAAGCAGGGCTGGAGTGGGTTGCTGATAGTGCCAGACAGGGCCTTATACTTCCAGGCTGGGTGTCAAGAGTGGCAAAAGATGTGGGCAGGTACAGCTGTAGCTTAGCTCAGACAAAAGCGTAAGCCAGAGCCAAGGTGGGCATCCTTTCCTACCGCTGTCTCACGTGGCTTGGTCCCAGCAACTAGAGCAGGATTATCCAGGTTTATCTGATGGAGCTGGGTTTGAGAATGGGCAGCAAGCAGTGGAAGTACTGTCTTTTGTAGAACACTTTTTAATATTGACATACTATTCTGGGTGTCTGTAGAATCCCTATTATGTGAACTTGTTAAACATAGGTCAGGAAAAAGTCTATCTGAAGTGATCTAGATTAGTTTTGTTTCCTGAGTATAGGAAGATGAATTTCTTTGGACAGTGGTTCTGGATTGGATCTTGTAACATGCTCCTCAACTTTTAAAAATTTGTTTTGCATCCTTCTGAATCACACATGATCCCTAACAAAACTAGTGCTGCTGGAAATTGTTCTTTCTACCTTTTTCCTTGATCTTGTGAATAGATGCTCTTGCTGCTTCAGCATGTGCTGCCATCGCGTGGTTTACTGAGAGCAGAAATAATTTGTACAGTGTTTGCTGAGAATCCCTAGTGAATTTGCAAGAAGCTTGTCTGTCTGATTTTTCTCCTGCACCTTCTCCTGAAAAAGATTTAGTTATCTAGAGTGTACGGAAATTTGATGAACTCTGTGCCTGCGCAATTTGTATGAAATGGAATTCAATCATTTTAATTATTTACTACCATTTCAAATACATTTTGTCTTTTCAGGTCTAACACTGATTTCAACCATACTTGTGTTGGAATTAAAAGAAAAAGAAGGAAAAGATTAAACACAAAGCAACCTGTTTGTCTAGGTGGCTTTGAAATGTATTTTAAAAATAAAACAAGCTGGCAGCTGAGATGTCACATATGTGGATATCAAGAATTGTGCTTAAACATTGCAGACCTGGCTCCGCTTAAAGCGCTGTCATAGCTCGCTTTTGTGTTTCCGTATATGCTTAAAATGTCTCAGTACAACTTTAGAAGGGTGAGACTCACTAATCTCAAAGAAATTGCATTCTTAGCTGAGCTAAAGATGGGAAGAGGTTTTGTCATTTTTGATTTTGTTGTTGTTGTTTGTTTTTTTGTTCACATTCTGATTTTTGTATTGTGGCAATTTCTGGTCATAAACTGATTCTTTTGCAGAGGCAGTGTTACATAAGTCTTTTCTCTTAGAGGTATATTCGTGCACTTTGTAGAACTTAGTTGTACATGAAAAGCAGTCACTGCTACATCACTGGTACCTTAGCAAATTTTGTATATTTAACATATGGCTCATGGGTTTGTTAAATGCCTTCAGCATTAAATCTTGCGAATTTTCTTGTTTACTCTTGTAAATGCTATTTATTTGTTATATTTATTATGCAGAAGCCAGTGATTGTTAAAAGGAAATATATAAAATCATTGTCACAGGTTTGGTGATCTTTTTCTCTCTTCTCTCTTTCTAGATTGCCAGCCATTTTGAGAGGAGGTGTCATTGATAGATACTGGCCCACAGCCGATGGGCGCTTGGTAGAGTACGACATAGATGAAGTTGTTTATGATGAAGATTCACCTTTTCAGAACATTAAAATTCTGCATTCGAAACAGTTTGGGAATATTCTTATTCTCAGTGGGGATGTCAGTAAGTATTGTCTCAGTGGAGGATCTTCTGGGTGAAATTGTAAGAAGTGTTTTCTCTTACTGTGTCAGTTTTGATGGGTTACTGAAGGTTGTGGTTCTGATACAGGAAGCTAAGTCTTGTATATGTATGTGTACGTACACATCTGTTCCTATATATAAAACATTTAAATCAGAAAGGATGACCAGATGTAAAAGCTGGAGTATGAGCAAGGTATATGCTCTTTCAAAAGTGTTTTTCTTGCTGTGGAAAATACCACAGGAGAAGTGAAGTGAGCGTTCTCTACCACAGCTCATTGAATCACTTTGTTCATTTTATCTTTTACTGTTTGTTGTGATAGCAACCTCTTGAGGGCTTCTCTTTGACAGTAAAACAAAGTACTTTATCAATCTTCAAAACAGAAGATTGGAATTATCAGGGAGTATCCAGAGGAAGAAACGGCGGTGTGTGGGGGGTGGTAATCTGCTGCCCTATTTTTTGTGATGCTGAAATTATTTCCTCAGTGAGATCAGCCAGAACAGCTGTATCCCATTTAGCTGCTGTGTTGTTGAACTTGTTTTGCCTCTTTCTTCTCCAGATTGCTAAGTTGAACTTCAAGTTAGTAGGAAGAGTGACCCAGATTTTATGAGAGGTTCTATCTATGGACTACCTCTGCCTGTTGTTCTCTGTGTTTTTGAAAGTGAATCTGAGAGAAGATGGGTTACTGTTCTTTTAAGCCACATAAGGATGCTATTTGTAATGAAGACTAGACATATCAAGGAATATGCTTTGTGAAGTCCCTTTGTATTTATATTTAAATGCACTGACTGAAGTAAATGAGGGATGTTCCTGTCTAAGGTTAGGATAGCTAATTTGAGGCTGAGTAATTAAGACTTTTGAATATAGCTTTTGAAATCACCAGAAATACCTCTAACCATTCAATGTAGCTATCACCATCTGTCAAGGGGACTTAAAGAATTCTGTGCAGATGGCAGCTTGAGTGTTGTTAATACTGAATTCATCAGCTGAGTATTCTTTAATTCTGTTAGAGTTGTATCTGAATTGCCAAATTAAGTATTCCACACTTCTGGCCAGAAATTTTCATTTTGATTTTTCATATGGAAATGAGGTTTTCTTTGAATGTTGTCACAGCATGCCACATAGAAAGAGAAGTATGCCATTACTTATTTACCTTCCACAGAATTTTAAAACAATGGTCTGTAATTCTGTTATTGTGCCATTATAAACTAAGTGCTGATTGGCAGGCACAGTATTAGAATGTGCTTGGTATAGCAGTACATCATTGGTTTGCTCTTGTAACTTAAATCTGATATTAGAGCCAGGAAAGTTATTGCCTGTTTTGAAGGTACCAGATATTAATGGTCATGCTTATTCTTCTGTGCAGGGATCTGCAGGGTGCATCTAGGTTGATCTTTTTAGTTGGGGTTCTGAGAGTGCTTCCAAAAGTCTCCTGATTGTCTTTTGCTGCATTAATTTGAGGTAAAAACCCATTGAAGTGTGTCAAGTGTGGACGTCAAGTCCTAAGTACGGCCTCTTTTGCGCTGCAGATGTGCTTGTCTTGGTATACAGTACTTGGTAATGTTGATGCAGCCACTGTTGAGTTTGCTTTGAGGAATGCAGAAGTCCTGTATGAAATTCAGAGGAGGATTTCATTAGCTCTGGTAAATCACCAGTCTGCTTCTACCTGACGTGTCTCAGCTAGGTTCTTTCTGTAGCTACTCTTACACTGATCTGTACTGTATCCCCTGGGGATTAGTCAAAAGAACTAAAGATGGTTTTTGTCCAACTCTTTCTCTTCCTTCCATTCAGATCTGGCAGAAAGTGACTTGGCATATACTCGAGCCATAATGGGCAGCGGAAAGGAAGACTACACTGGCAAAGAAGTGCTGATCCTTGGAGGTGGTGATGGGGGTATTCTGTATGAGATAGTCAAACTGAAGCCAAAGATGGTTACTATGGTAGAGATATCCTTTGACAAATGGCTGGTCATTTCAGTGTTGTGCAGTCTGCATGTTTTAGCGTTAAGTACAACTACCAGACACTAATTTGCATGAGGAGATAGTCTGAATTGAAATTTCTTTCTTGTGAGCATGGAGCTTTAACATTAATGGTAACCTAATGTGCCATAAACAGTGGTTGAAAACAAATAAGTGCTTTTTGACCCTCTGTCTGAATTTGGGGTCAAAGATGTAAGCTTGGCTATTGTGATACATAACTACACCTTATTATTCCTTTGTGAATTTCACCTTTTTGACAATTTTTTTCTTGAAGAAAATGAAATTCTCATAACCTGTATTATTTCTGGGATGCTGAATGCCTTAACTGTCTTCAAACATTGACCAAATGGTGATCGACGGGTGTAAAAAGTACATGCGTAAAACATGCGGAGATGTCTTAGACAATCTGAAAGGAGAGTGCTATCAGGTATTTTTTATTTTGCTTTTGTTGAGAGTAACATTTCAAATGTGACATTGAGGCTGGGAGATTGCTGTGGGAAAGCTTGGTAGAAGAGCCTTCTGATCTTTCTTAATTTTGGGAAGAATTTCTTTTCCTTTTGAAATTCCTAAATGCTAATAGCTGCCAGTGGAACTTGTATTGAAAGTATGCATTATTTTAATTCTTCACTTTTGAATTATTTTAAAAATAGAATCATAGAATCATAGAATCACTAAGGTTGGAAGAGACCTAAAAGATCACCTAGTCCAACCGTTCACCTATTCCCAATAGCTCCTACTAAACCATGTCCCTCAACACAACATCCAGTCTTTCCTTGAACACCCCAAGGGTCGGTGATTCCACCACCTCCCTGGGCAGTCCATTTATATAACTACTACAGTCCTATTAAATAACTACGTATACCCAGAAGGAATGTGAAATATGAGAGTTGCCTATTGCCACAACTTATAAATGAAGAGGAAATAGTTATAGGGATGCAGTGTTAAATACAATTCCCTAAATTGTTATGAAGATCTGAAAAGAAATGTGTGTTTAAGTTAGGTTGTTCTTCACTATTGAGAATATCTGTTTAAAAAAAAACCACACTTTTTTTTTAAATTTTCAGAGAAAATCTTACCACTGCACTCTTAGTGTTTAAAGGCACGCAGTCTTCTGTGTTGCATCTGACATCTTTTTATTGATATGATCTGATATCTTGTTCTGTTTTCATTCCTGCTCCTTAACGTTCTCATAAATACTAGTTTGAAGGTGTGTGTTTAAAAAAAACGCACATTAAAAATTAACTGGGAAGTTGTATGCTACTTTACATGAGTCAGTGGCCCTTCATACAAATACCTTATTTTACTACTGTGTTAGGAGACTGGAAGTGTTACCGTTTGACAGAACAGAGGCTACCTAGAAGTCCGAGCTAGGAAATTGAGTCTTGTGGTGCCTTGCACTTCTTATTATTCCTGCTTTATAATGACAAAAATATGAAAATATAACTAGAAGTTAAATCAATTTTTAATTTTGCACTTCATTCCTTGCTTAGTTCTTGTGAATCCATGTTTGTTCCTTTTTCCAGGTCAGTTCTAGGGTATTTTGAAGATTAATTACAGTATTTCATTCTTTTAGGTTCTAATTGAAGACTGTATTCCTGTACTGAAGAGGTATGCCAAAGAAGGAAGGATGTTTGATTATGTAATTAATGATCTGACAGCTGTTCCAATCTCCACATCTCCAGAAGAAGGTTAATCTTCTAATTTATTTTCCTCCACTTCTGTGTAACTTCTCAATCTCAGTCCCTACTGCATAACAATTGGCAATTTGAATAAAAAACACTTAGATTCTTACCTTTCTTTTAATGGCAGCTTTATTGAAGCGCAGAAAATGATAGCATATCTTTCAAATTTCTCTTAAGCATTAGATAAAAGTAGGTGCATTGAACTTCTTTGAAAACTGTGCTCATACTCCAGAATAATGTGAGCTCAAGTAACTCTTGAGAAAAGTGTTCAGTGAGTTCACATTCCAGTATTGTATGCACTCGCACCCATGCTGCCACATATCCTCTCCCTACCCAAAGTAATGAAAACATTATTAAAAACAAACAAAAGAAAACATACAGAATATTACAGTAAAGAAAACTAGAGATATTCACTTCTTTGTTGCTATTGTTTGAGGGTTTTATAGAGGCTTTGTGTCAACGTTCCCTCCACCAAGAATGTCAATGGTTTACGGGCTGGTTCGGCCCGGTTCCGTGATGAGTGGGGCAGAGGGATCCGCAGATCCGCACCTCCGGAAAAAAAGAAACAGGGGACCCCAAAATAATTGAAAACAGTGGCAACGATCTGAGAAGAAACAAACTAATTTACTAAATACATTATCGGAATGCAAGATAACACACTATAATACAATATAATCAGAATTGAAGCTAATAAATCAAATATAATGAGAGAGAGAGAATGTCTGAAGGGTGGACAGGCCTCACCACAACGCTGAGGTGAGATGCGCAGTCCAGTTGAGCAGCAGGGAGATGGGAGCAGCGCCCACGACGAAGGGCAGGTGAAAAAGAGCCCATCAGGTGACCTTGCCAGGAGTTAAATCTCCTCTCCCTGACCACAAAGTCCCCTGGGGAATGTAGTTCTTCTCTTCTTCTGGGCAGGTACCCAGGACTTGAGCATTGACAGTTAAACTCCCAGTGCTCCACGTGATGTTATGATGTGGAATACCGAAAACCAAAAATCACAAAACCATGACACTTTGATTTATTTTTCTTGTTTGTTTCTTTGTTGTTTTCTTTCAAGCTGAAAGATAGCTGCTTTCTAGATGGTAGGCGTGTTGTAGGTCATGACTATATAAAGCCAATGGTATTTGTTTATTGATCATACTCTGTAGATTCTACGTGGGAATTTCTGCGATTGATTCTTGACCTCTCAATGAAAGTCCTGAAGCAAGATGGAAAGTATTTCACACAGGTATGGTATCTAGACGTAAAGAAGTACTGCTGTTATAAGTATTGTAATCTCTTTTTTTCAGATACATCTTTCTCACAAACAAAGACAAACAAAAAAGCCCCAGCAAAACTAACAAAATATAGTAGCAGGCTGTTTTCTTTCCTTATAGTACTTTGTTTGGATTTTTGCATGAAATTTGGGCTTTCCAAACTGACTTGTCTTTTTCCATTTTCAGCTGAAATTGTTTGTGCCTTTGAACTTAAAAACATAATTTCAATAATCAGGAAGGCATACTGCAAGATAGTTCAGCTGCAAGCAGTTCTTGGAAAAGCAGAACAGGTGTACTTTACAAAGATGGACATGGTTTCTAAGCTAATGCCTTCAGTAATACAGTGTAAGACATGAAAAATTGTGTTATCCATAAAGATGTAAGAATTTGACATAGGTACAATGTGACAAGAAAAGTAGTCAGTTGGAAGTAAATATTCTTTTTGCTTTTTTTTTTTTATCAATTCCTAATGGAAATTACTGGTTTTGCTTTGTGGAAAATAGATTTTATACATTTTAATCTATTTGTTATAATGCTGGGCATTTTATGAAATGCCTTATACAGTTCATATAAGACTTTGTTCTTGTATCAAGTTTCTAATCCAATTCCATTTAAAAATAATTAAAAATTGATATGCTTGCTGCAGTATGGCTACTTCAGGTATAATGCAACTGTGGTAAAGCTTTCATCTGAAGATACTTCTTTATTCTAAACTTAGAATACCACGAAGCTCTATGCAATTGTAACAAGAAAAAGCCTGATGAGAGCGAGCAGACAGATGAGTGAAGTGTCTCTGAAGTTGTATTTTGTGCTGTGCCCATGCTTCAACTAGTTTTCTAATGTGTGTAGCATCGAAGTACAGCATTTTGAAGTACTTCACTGAACTCCTTAGTAACTCTGCTAAAATTATGCATTTGAACACTATTCCCATCAGAACTAGCTTTCTGAGGTGCGCAGAGGAATGAATTTGCTCTTAAATTGGACAAGCTTTTAAAGAAAAGCAAGATTCACAGAATGACTTTTTTTTGTAACAATCTTAATATGCTGCTTTTCTTTGAAATGCAGCAGTTGTATGAACAAGATAAATACATTATCCTGTGGTTGAAATGCAGGATACTACTAACACAGTCACACTGCACTAAATCTTTCTGGCTTTTTATTTTGTTAACAGTGGAAATATTCCTTACAGGTTTTGGTATTGAAAGGGAGGCTATGTCTTTTGGACAGAGCAAGCATCCATGTTGCAATTTTCCTACCTGTTAACATACACAATGAGTCTAGTGGACTTTAATAGTGGATATGTAAATGTCTGTGCAATCTGTCAGATTTTCTGGAAGGACTCTGGGAAGAAGACAAGCATAAAGCTGGTTTGATGGCCATGCTGCAGCCACTGTGCATGGAGAAGTGGTTGTACATCAAGCTGCAATCAGTGCATGTTGGGGCTGGTGCAGCCCTGGTTCAGCTTGACAGGTAGACTGTGGACTGAAATTCAGATGTGAACTACTGCTGACTTGAGTAACTGATCTTAGTCACACACTGAGGATGTGCAAGATTTTGAATGCTCTGATGTATATTGATTGTTAAATGACAGTATTTTAGTCTGTGTAATAATGTTGTCTATTTAAGTTACTTTTGTTCCAGCTGTCAACTTCTAAGATGCAAATCTTAGGTAATAGGCTGTATTTTACCTGCTGAAGGAAGTTTTTTTTTTTTTTTTTTTTTTTTAAACAAAAAAAGCAATACTTTGTGTGTTGTTCCCCCTGGCCTCTTTCATACCAACTTTCTTGAGGTGCTTTTTTAGTTCTCTAAAATACAGACATATTAAATAATCTCAAGACAACTGACTGGGGGAATTTCCATTGAATTGCTATAGCCTGAGCCTCACTATGATGAAGGAATGCATCAGAGGGAAGATGCTGCAGAAGTGTCACCCTGTTGGCTACAGGCCAGTAGCTGTAGTTGCTTTCTCTGTGTTGGCATTGTGTTGTACTGGCATTTGAAACTTGTCTTCTAACAGAAAAGTGTATTATGCTATCAGAAGGAGCAAACTACTGCAGGTATTGCTTAGGAGCACCATCAGCAAGCAGAGTCGGGTTTTGTCTCACTGCAGTGCTGTAGAGTCCAAAAACACTGATGAAAAACAGTCTTTGAAAAAGCTAGGGATGTTCTGGAAATGAAAGCAATTGCTAGTAGTTTGGAAACATGGAAACAATGCAGCTAATACTGGCAGTCAGTGCAGTACTAAAAGAAAATAGGCATAACCTCCTGTTCCCATTCAGTTATACTTCCATGTAGAGTTCTGCATACTGTTTGCAGTGTAACTGAGAATTAAGTGTCTTGTAGCACTGTGATGTAGCTCTGAACTTTGAGAATTTTTTAGATGTTTGATAATTTCATGTGCATTAACTAGGATAAAGTCCTAGTATCCACCTAGTTACATATTATATTTTTGATTAACTTAAAACCCAAAGTTTCAGTGCATAGAAATATCTGTTTTTTACATAATTGCATTGTGTAAGTGATGTGATGGCTCCTCTTCATCTGTGGATGACAAAATGGATGGAGCCATTGCTGTAGCTGGCTGAGAGTTTGTCTGCTTCTGCAGAATTGATTCCATAAAAAATTTGGCAGGCCAATTTGATTTTTTTTCTTTTTTGTTTTTAATAAACCTTGCAGGTCTTAATGCAGATACTGTACTTTTAGGTTATATGCAATACCACCATCAACAAAAGTTGAGTAAATCTAACTGCATTAACAATGGAACACTGACCCTGACACTAAACATTCTGAGAGATGCTCTAATAGCTTCAGGATTATGTGAGATTTCACTTTTTTTTTTTTTTTTTTAACTGGCAAAAGTTGATCTTAACAACTGTACGGGGGAGAAATGGGAGAGTTAAGGAAGTTGAGATGTTGCTTTTTTATTATTGGCAGCGAAACGTAGAAGTATAATATGCGCACGTTACTGAAAATCTTTAATTGTAGCTTTCTTTCATGTGCTGTTCTAACACATACCATGATTGTTCCCTTGGGGTACCACTGTGATCCTCGAAGCTATCTCCAAATGCTTATGCAGATGATCTTTTCGCCACAAGGTGGAGACTGACAACTAACATTGTGCATTAACATTCATTAACATTAGAGAGCCTGTCGGTGAAAGGCTTTTCAGACTATTTGTATTCCTAGGGGATGCAAGAACAGATGTGCCCAATTTTAGGATGAAGGAATGACATTTTTGGTTGTTTCAGCTCTGGTGAGATAGAAAGGACAATTTATGGATCTCATTCTCTGTTGCTGTAAGTCTGTACTTAAGTATGTTGGAAAAAAAAAAAAAAGCCTCTGCAATTGCTCTATATATCCACCAATCTTAATAGTTGTTAAGAGCAAAAACTTATTTGCACAAATAGTAACCTTGCAATTCATGTCCTTGATATTTTTAACCACATCATTTATCTTGAGAGTCTTGCAACCTTCATAGGACCTGGGTTTCCAGTGTATGAAGAGAAGTGAGTTTCAAGGACCTTTACCTTCAGGTTTCACATCCTTGTGTCTGCATACAAGTGTAATCCCATGTCCTGGTTTCAGCTGAGACCGTGTTAATAGCGTCTGGATGTTTGGTTGTTGCTGAGTGATGGGAGTGTACCTTGGGCCAGGCTGGGCCACTCAGTGGGGAAGAGCCGCAGCCTTCATGAAGAGGCAGCAGAGGGCAGAGAGGAGCCAGGGCAGCTGGCCTGAATTTGGCACTGGAGGACTATGAAGCTACAGGGAGTTGTCTGAGGGAAGGCCACTGCTCAGGGGTTGCTGGGTATTGGTTGGCAGGTGGTGAGACATTGCCTTGCTGTGTGTTGGTCAGAGGTTGACGAGTGATTGCACTGCAGATGTGTATGTAGGTTGCTCCATAAGTATGCTCTTATTTACATGGAAGCAACAGCAGTACAAAGAGTGCGATAACACTATTTGATAAAGCAAATTCTCAGCTACAAAACACCAGTTTTCAGCAGTCACTAGCATTAGCTGTGTAAGTTCACTAGCAATTAACAAGAGTCTGCAAACTCACGTACAAATCTGTGTTAAAATCTGTACCAGTGGGAGTGACCCACTGTTCCACAACTGCTACAATGGCACTGTTGCTAGGAAGATGTTCCCCATGCAGTCCCATCTTTTATTGGCCTGGACAAATGGAAATCAGAAGGTGCTAAATCCAGACTATACAGTGGATGTGGTGGGACAGTCCAGCCAAGACTGGCAGTGCACTCCACGGTTTTCAAACAGGTATGGAGTCAGGCATTATTGTGCTGCAATGGACTATCACCTTTAGCCTTGTATTAGTTGAGTAGGTCCTGATAAAATTGTATATGATGTTCTGTGTTCCCATGTGAGCATTTGCTGGACCCACCTGGCGTAAGCTTTATGATATTCTAATGTTGCCACATCATTTATAACACACTGAAGCTGACTTTCCCCGATCAGAATCCACTGATTTATGCAGATGGACTGATTGAGATGCTTTTCATTTAATGGTGTGACAGCTGTCCATGGCTGTCTAGAATGTGGCTTATCTTTCACTTTGCTGTTGCCTCTGTTGAAACACACCACTCATCACCTCACTGTGCTCGCATCCACTGTTTGGTCTCCATAAGCAAATGTCTGTGAAGTCAGTAAGTGCCATTTTTTCTGCATGGAGGATTTAGTGATGCCCCTTTGCTTCATCCATGCTTCCATGTCAGACATCATTTTGTCTGACTGTCCATTTGCTGTCTTCTGTTGCATTGCAACGAAATGTAATGGAATATTGGTGGGAAGGTTCAACCTCTACTGCCATACCACCAACATCTGCTTCTGTCATCATGGGCCAACATAAAACAGGAGGCATTCGTTTTGGACCCAGTATTTTTATCATTGCATGTTTTGTTTCTGTTTTTCCTTTTCTGTCTTAGTAAATATATATATATTTTTTTAATCTCAGCCCACGAGTCCTATTTTTTTTCCAATTCTCTTTCTCTTCTCATTGAGGGGGCATGGAAATGCCTTTTTCAACGCTAAGCTTTTGCTCTGCTGATTTAATCCTTTGAGGTTGAACAGGCCGTAATTTTCAGCCTGTTGAAGAAGTGGAACCTTTAAAAATACCTCCCTGCAGGAATGTACTAGTTCCTAGCCTAACCCAGGCGAGATGGAGATGTTTTCAGACCACTCACACAGGTTTCATTCCAGTAAACAGCAGTAACCACCAGTGTGAGGATCAGATTTCTCCCACACACATGGCCATTCACGAGGCCATCCCATCCTGACCGCCTACTCATACAATGTGGCCATACCCTCTAAGTGTCCAGACCATCACGATGTTGCTCCAAAGTTGAAATCCTTTTTTTGGCCATTGTGTGGGCTTTCTAATTATCACTTCCAAAGAAGGACCAGTGTTCTCCTTGTCTAGAAGGAGGCTAGAACAATGTCTGTGCATCTCTGTGATTTCTAGGCTGTTTGGAAGTTTTTCAGGAGAAGGCATTTCCTTGAGTTACTAAGAGTTCAGCTTTACATTAATTGATCATTTGGACATTGGAGATGCCTGCAGTTGGATTTGCCTCTGTTAGTTTCTCAAAAGCTGTCCATGTCATTGAAGACTCGGACCTTGGTTGATGCTGTGTGATGACTTTGATGCTCTGTGTATCTCCTTGCTTGTTAGTCACTCTGAAGTGAGGAAGGAAGGAAACCCAGGCTGCGTTCAAGTTCTCCTTTTGTTATTACAAAATAAAACAGAAAACTGTTAAAAGCAGAAATTAAACTTCTCTAGTATATTGTGACAGACAAGATATCCAGAAGCAATGACATTTAGAGTAAGTTGTGTAAAAATGATATGTAGGAAATGGGCAGGTATTCCATATCCTTCCAAACCATTAGTTTACCCTCTGAAGTCAAAGGAAGCATAGTGACTTAAATTTAGCCAAACTAGTTGATGAACTCATCTGCTTTATAGGTGAGGTAAAGTTGACTGGAAATACCAGTGCTAATTTAAATAGTTTTCATATTTTTTTGCTACTCTATTTTAGGGGATTGTTTTTTTATCGTCTGCCCAGCACTGTATTTGTTATTTAAATCATTGTGCAATACTTTGTAAAAGCCTAGAAACTGACATCCTTTGCCTGTTACATCTCATGGGATATCACTTGCATCGTGCACAAGAATCATAGGCTTTCATCCTGAGACAGAAGGGACCCATGAGGTCATTGAGTGCAGTTCCAGGCTCAACACAGGAATGTGTGGAAAAAATGGCATAAAAAAAGCCAGCAAAACAGGTGGGCAATTTTAAGAGCTGGACTCAGTGATCCGTATGGGTCCCTTCAAACTCAGCATATTGTATGATTCTTCTACAGAATTTGTCTTCAGAATGCTAAGAATAATTGGTGTTTGGAGATGGGCATGGGCTGTCAAGATGTATCCAAGTGGGCTCTGAATGCAAAAAGAGTGAAGCCATTCAGGAATTGTCAGTCATAAGCAAGGTAACGAGATTGGGTAATCGCTAAGTTTTAAACTGCCTTCTGTGTCAAAGGGATGCTTGTTAAGGGTGAAAAACTAGCATTCCTCCCTTTCTTGGTTGTCAAATTGTTTGGAATGGAGTCAGGGCTTCAGGGAGAGGAATGTGGTGAGATTACTGTGAGATACTGATGATTAACCACGTGAGGGGAAAATGGCTGCTTTTGCTATTTCCTTTATAAAAAATGTTAAGTCATAATTTTAAACTTTATTAAACACTCTGGTCAGTACTAGCTGAGTAATTAGTGGCTATTTAGAAGATCAAGTGTGTTGCTCTACCATTTAACTATTTTCGTTATGTGGAAGACTACAGGTTATCTAGTTGATCCCTGTATTGTATTCTGGGCATAGTTCCCTTCATCATATTTTAATGATGCCAGACCATCTAAGTGCAGTTGAGATTATTATTAGCACAGTAGTCTTAGTCAATACAGCTATTCATATGTTAAAGAAAGGTGAGAATAATAGTGATTTTTTTTTTTTAATACCTTTTCTTATTACTGATATGAGTCCATACAAGTTTTGTCGGCTTAATTTTCAACTGTTTCCTGAGTGAAGCAGAATAATTACCAAAAAAATCGTAATTCTATGGTGCTATAAAACCTGCTGCGTGTGTCCTGAAGGTGAGGTTGAAGTATATAGCCATTAAGTAAGATCTCAGTGTGTAGACTGCAAAGCCATGGATTTGAAAAGTAAAATTGTGTATTGCCACATTTCATTGTTCCAGTAATTTGTTTGTCATGCTGTTTGCAATGATTTCAGTTGATGAAAAAGGGAGGAAGTATAAATACTGAAACAGCAGGCTGGGAAACTGTCTATAAGAACTTTAGATCTCATTGTGTATCCTATTAAACTTCCTCCATAGTACTGGCATACTTTGTAAATTACCTAGCAGTATTTTCTATTTATGACTCAAATTACACACACAGGTTGTTTTTTAGGTATGTGGCTTCTTTCTTTTGCATTCAGTCTGATGTTGAAACAAAATTATATGCTTGGTAAAGGACGGCTGAACCAAGTAACTGCTGCAGTGCCCTAGATAATAATAGGTTACTAAACAAGTGCTACAGTAGTCTGTTGTGCTTTGTGCAGTTGTGCTGAGTTAGTACTCATATCTTAACTTTGCATTAAAGCTTTATTTCTGTTTATTGCCTGATGTTATATGTAAAAAATGATGTTGATGGGAGATGCGCTGTAGGCATATTGGTTTTCATAAGAGCTCAGGTTGTTTCAGCCTCTGCCCTATTTGTAAGAGCATCTGTGCATCTATTCATTGAACTCATATGAGTTCCTCACTGTGTGAGAATTAACTTTCAGTTGCTTTTGTGTGCACTTAATTATTTTAAGGCCATTTTTAAGCATCTGGGAACTCTGTGAAACAAGTTAAACAGTGAAGTGCAAATTTGTTGAATAAAAACTGATCTCTTGGAGTTACGTTTTGCAACATTTTAGCAGAGGGACTTACAAATGAGAAGTACAGGTAAAGCGGGTATTCAGAATGAGCCCTTTGTTCCTGGAGTTCTAATGGAACTTGTCCTTCATTTTGAATTAGAAGTATTGAATTTGATATGCCTAAGAGAGACCTGTAGTATTTAATTAAATCTAGTTCCTTCTTAGTTGAACTATCTGCATTCTCTCAGTCAGATACAAGTTACTTGTGTTATCTGAGGGCAGGAGGGGGCAAGATATCTTGTTCTATAATGGAAAAAAATGTGCAAACATTACCAGAAGTTGTTCAGAGCAGTTGTGCTATGCTATGGGCAGAATCTGTTGCCTTGGGCCTTCTTGTTCTGTACATGCTCTGAACTTCACAAGAAAAAGAAATCAAAAGCAGAACTCTTGTACAGAGTGCTTTTGCTGGAAGCCTTTTGGCCTGTCCAGTCATGAAGAAGAAGGGTCATTCTGGAAATAAGCAGCTGTTGGTATTAGTAATTTTCTTTTTTTTGTAAGATCATTTTCTTTCTAATGCATGTACAAGGGTTTCTCTGGAAAAATGCCTCCTGTTTTATTATGTTGGCTCAGAATGACAGAGGCAGATGGTGGTGGTATGGCAGAAGAGGATGAACCTTCACACCAATATTCCATCAAATTTTGTTTCCATGTAACAAGTGGCAGTGAAGAGGCAGTCTGACAAAATGGCGTTTCACATGGAAGTGCAGATGAAGCACTGTATGGAATTGAATTCCTTCATACAGAAAAAATGGCACCCACTGACATTCATTGATGCTTGCTGAGCATTTGTCTACGTGTTGTAATATTATTTTCTGATACATCCAACCAGTGTAAGCACAGTGAGGCAGCAAGTGGTACGTTTCAGCAGTGGTGACTGGATCAACTTGACTGGTACAGATTGTTATGAGCATGCAGGCTGTTGTTCATTGCTGGTGAAAATGCATAGCTAATGGTGGTGATTGTTTGGAAAAAAATGTTTTGTGACTGAGAATTTGCTCTATCAAGTAGCTTTCTTGTGCTCCTTGTATCTGACATAGTTTCCATGGAAATATTTAGAGGAGGCGTTATTTTCAGAGCAATCTACGTATTTCTGTCATTGAAATTAGTATTCTCACCTGAGATAAACAGTAGTCTTCTGTGCCATGGGTCTCCTGTCATCATTTTGTGGTACTGTGGCTCGTATGCTAGGTTACTAGGAACTGTATGTGCTAACATGACATGCAAGTTTTTTTTTTTTTTGGTCTTTTTGTGTCTTCTGTAGTAAGAGGACTACTTCTTCCATTAGAAGTGATAAAATGTATGCAAAGCTGAGGTTTTTTTTACACTGAAAATACTCCTGAAGAAATCCTACTTAGTGCTTCTGTTTTGACTGATCAGAAATCTGAAGAAGAAAGACTTTGTAACTAGGTAACAGGCATTCATACCGTAAGCTGGTAAACCCAACCATTTGGGAAGGGTGGAGATACATGTCTCCTGAAGATGTCTCATTCTGACCGATATAAGTGTTCACATGGCTAGATTTCATGGTTTGTGCGGCTGTATGTCTGCAGCATGCTGCATAGTTAGACTACATATTAGGAGCCTGCTGTTAAGCTGCACATTCCTTATGAGGAGGTTGGAGGGGGAAGACCACGAATAAGCTGACTGTCAGCAGGCTAAGTACCACTGACATTTTCTTCCCCTTGACCAGAATTGGAGATTTTCATCTCTGTGCTGCAGCAGTAGTAGGTTCACATTGGACAGGTTTGTATTCAGCACCTCATACCTGAGACACTGAGTCATCTGTAGACTGTGCTGACTATATTTAATTTCTTTTGAAATTATTGTTCAAATAACTTGTGTTTGCTATGTACCTCTAAAGTCACTGGTTAAAGTATCATGTCCACTCATTTGCATAGAAGAAAAAGAGGCAAGTAACTGCACTGTTTTTGGGGGCAGGTGGTAGTTCTGTTACTTTTCGGTGGGCCTGCATGACTGAAGTAGCAGATTCAGCAAAGGAGGTAAAAGCCCAGAAGAATAGATGTGCAGAGCCAGGTGGAAAATGTACTTTGATCCTCTAAAGAGGAGGAAGAAATACTTCCTGTATGAGCCAAACTTCAGTCCTAGAACAAGGAAAATTAGAAAGTGTAGAAAAGAATGAAGGTAGGAGGAGGAAGGAGGATAGCAGAAGTTCACAGCTGAAGTGTTGTAACTGAAGAGAAAATCCTACAGTGAAATCTTATTGTTGACTTTCTTGCTGAATGATTTAGATCCTCCTGGAGATTCATTTAACCAGTCAAATGATTTAGATATGTGCTTTGTTTCAGTTTGAAACTTGTAGTAAGTGCCTCATCAGGGGAGAGTTCGTAGCCAAATGACAAATGCAAAATGTCGTTTTAGTACAGTATGCCAACTATTACGTGGATTTTTGTGTGTGTTTTTGTTGTTACTTCTTTTTAAAATAAAAATAGAAAGCAATGTGTGCGAGTACGAGGAAGACAGAGTTAAACATTTTCTTGCTAGACTTTTTATTGGTACATGTAGAACACTGTCTTAGGCTAAGTGGTCAGTGTAGACTTTGGTCTTTTTGTTATTGATGCCCAGCTCACTTTGTCAGTTAATATGTTAACTTTTCATAGGTGGTGGTTTTGTTAAGAAAAAAGCTAGCACTTCACTGAATTGAGAAGACAAAGACATCATATACATGTGTAATTATATATGTTATTATATATTATTATTCTTAGGTAATACATAGAACCAAGAAAAAAAATGATCAGAGGAATCACTACTTTTTCAGAAGAATGCACAACACTTTAAGACTGTGGCCTACAGCTATGGCACTTGTGTGATTTGTTTTATCGTGTTGTTT
This sequence comes from Lagopus muta, assembly GCF_023343835.1. NCBI lineage: Eukaryota > Metazoa > Chordata > Aves > Galliformes > Phasianidae > Lagopus > Lagopus muta. Next base: position 117,791,783 of record NC_064433.1, on the reverse strand, counting down.
TATGGAAGAATTGATTTAAAATGAACAGATTATGGGGTTTTTTAATACTGCATTTTAATGTTTGAAGACCTAGGCAATGTTAAATAATAGAGAAAATCTGGATATTGTAATGCTGTTTACTGATACGTTCAAGCAATCATAAAGCAAATGGTTATTGAGTAAATGTTACAGATAAATAACACACGGTGATCTGTTCTAACTGGAAGCAGTACTGTAATAGTTACTTCTGTTAATGAGAAGATAGATAATTGCCCCGTACTTATTCTTTCTTGAAAATACACAAATTGTTTTTGCTGTAGGCAGGATGAAGGCAAGCTGTTCAATATTTGCCTTGTAAATATTAAATGTTAAGAATTGCTTCTGTCTGGTTTTAAAGTATATGGAAGACTTTCATTAGTGTGTATATATACTCGTCTGCGGTTTTGCTTCTTTGCTTGATTATAACCAGGACTTTTTTCTTTTCTTCTTCAGGGAAACTGTATCAATCTGACCGATGCCTTGACTCTGTATGAAGAACAACTTAGTAGGCTTTACTGTCCTGTGGAGTTTTCAAAAGAAGTTGTGTGCGTTCCCTCCTACATGGAATTGTATCCTTTTAGACTGAGGAAGTGTAGAGAATGTGTATTAATCAAGCAAGCCTAGATGGCTTGGAGGTAATGAACTTGAATGCAAAAAGGCATTTCTACCTTCAAAAATATGAATATAATTCATTCACTATGAAAAAAAACTGTGATTTTATTTTGAATATAATTGTAGGAATTATTTTCTAATGTGCTATAAATTCACAGGTAGTGAAATGATCAGCATCTTTCAATATCAGGCTATGTTTTTCTTCATGTTTTCAAGTATTGTCAGATGTATTATTTATACAGTGTAGAATGTCACACCTAAAGTATGTAAGTATGAAAGGTGCTTCTTTTTTTCTTTAAGGTGTTTTTTTTACTTTTTCTGACTAAATTAAGAACCTGATTTTATAGCAGTATAGGTACAAGAATACTAAAATAGTTATCTTGATGACTTCAGATTAGCCCAAAGTAAGATATGTGTTATAACTATTTTCAATTCTGACTTTTGATTTGATTTTGGACCTTTGGTATCCTTTTGTCTGTACTTTTATCACCTTTCTTGAAACTTAAATTTCCATGCAGAAGGTGGCATTTGTCCAGATAGAAGATTATATTTACATGCATTTTCACAGATGACTGAGATGTAGAAATTTACATTACACTTGTGACAGTAATTAAAAAATACAGATTTTGTATCTTTCTTCAGAAAATGACCATGTGATGTTCATTTAGATTCATGAAACCTGTTGAGCAATTGAATGAATCTTTTGACTTAATACAAATGCTTATTTTTGTAATCTGACAGAAAATTAGCTGTATGAGTACCTGAATGCAGCCAAAATGCTGAGCAAGTTTATCACATTTTACTGTTACATTTTCTTTGTCTACTTCCAGAATAGTTGTGTGTAATTGCTGCTTGAAATTCTGGTACTTACCAGCGTTGCTGTGCGGCTCATCTGAAAATGAAGTAGCTATTGACATAAAAACAGGTTTTATTTTAAGGAAAGCGTATGTGTCCATGAGGTCTCTACCATGACCCTGTAATGAACATGCAGGCTCCCATCTGGAGAGTGTGTGACCTCACTGTTTGAACAGGAGAGCATGTGTCTTCATATGAGTTTACTTTGGTTATGTTTTAAATGCCAGAAATCTGTGACTTGGCTGCTGTTGCTGTAGTTTTAAAAAAGGGTGATGTCCATGTCTCATGCTTTCATCTGCTCATTTGGAAGCTGGTGGAATTACGTAACTCTGATTTCTCATGTTCTTAGCATAGCAAGAAGGTTCCTGAGGATCAGTTTTCCTTGTTGACAGAAGCATCTTCAGAGAATCATGGCTTGAGTATACCTACTGAATGTCTGTGTTGAAGCTGGGTCCTCCCACCAGAGGAGCAGCAGAGATTACTGACACAGATCGTAGTTGCTTTGTAGTTTCTCCTAGCTCAGTCTAGGTGATAGAAAGTTCTGCTTTTTGAAAAGTATGAGGCCAACATCACAGAAGCTTATGGAGAAAAGCCTAGGCAAAATCTAGATGTATCTATTCAAATAAGCATTCAGCAGAGCCCTAGTTGGGGCATTCAAGATGCAGTAGGCAGTTAAATGTTTGCCCAGTAAGATATTTGGGCACTTAGTGTTCAGCTCCTGAGCATTTTGTTATTAATTGTGTCTGGTCATGTCTGCGATAGGAATTCACAAATTAGTTAGCTGGATGTTATCTTCTTATTGGAGCTTCTGACTTAGCTATCAAGGTGAGTGATAGGAATCCCAATTTGGTGATCAGAGATCTGAAGTTTTAGTTGCACTTCCTGATGTACTTCTGTAGTTTGTTCAGCAGTTGCAGTGCATAGTGCACAGCCTGAAAATCTGCAGCAAGGATTAGAAAATGGTTTGCAGAGGATTTTACTTTCAGGGGGACTGGGGTATCAACTGCTGAGCAAAAAAAAAAAAAAAAAAAAAAAAGAGAATCCAGAGAGATTTCACTTTCAGAGTTATCTACCTCCTTTCTGTGAACTGTGAGTTTTCATAATTGAAAGATAAGTGAAAAGAACTACTTTCATTTTAACTTTATACTACATCATTTTGTTGTGGTTTTTTTTTTTCCTTGACTGCTTATTTTCTCCAGGTGGGTGTTCTACACTATTTGGAAGAAACAAACTGAAGTCTGAACATCAAGATTATTCTAAATGTACATGCTACATGAAGCATATAGGCCTGCGACATGGTGCATATTGGCATCTGGAACCTTTAAATTATATGCTGTAGATGATCCTGAAACTTAGTCATGCAATTGATTGTGAATTCTTTTAAATGTTTTTTTTTTTAATTGTTATTTTAATTTAAAAGCAAATGAAAAATGTATATTTTGATGAGCTAGGGTGTTATTTTTGAAAGTCAACTTAAAGATGAGTAAGCAGCAAAACTGTGTAGCTGCTGAATGCACTGAACCTTTAGAATGTGATCCTCTTTAGTTTTTGTAGATCTTCACAAACTTATTGATTAAAAAAGACATCTTGAGCATTTCATCCCTGAGGGTGGTCCATGGAGCTTGCTTTTTTTTTGTTGTTTGTTTTTGACCAGATTATTTTTTTAATCTGTAGTGCTTTTGATGACGGAGGGCTTTTTTTTTTTTTTTTTTGGTAGTTCAAATTCAATACTGCAGTGTTTCTGCTTAGAGAAGACAGGCATAACAAAAAAAAGAAAAAGGGGTGGGAGAGTGGAATGGGACCTCCTGAAAGAATACCCCCACTTTCTTCAATGGAAAGGGAATAAAGCTAGAAAGCTGATTTTAAACTTTATTTCCTGTAGTTTCATTCATTCATCATATTGCTGTCATCTCTTCTGCAGGAGAAGAGTCCTTGACCTTTCACCTCATCTTTAGCTGCTGCCCTACTGATTATTTAGATTTTGATATGGATGTGGAAGTAGTTTATAGAGGTACACTGTCAGCATGAAAATTAAGGCTGATATCTCACTACAGTGCAAGAAATTAAGTGTATTAAGGTTCTTGTGATCATACATTCCTCAGCCTTATGGGAAACACCAGCTTCTTGAAGAATGAAAGCTCACTTAACAAAAAAGAAATGGGGATGTGATCTAGATTCATGTGCACCAGTATTTCTTACAAGTTTTGGAGCAAATAGATATGCTTCAGTAGGGTAAGTCCAGCTTGTATTTCTCTAGCCTGACCACACTGTGTGGGGCTCTTGCTGAATTATTCACTTGCAATTTAAAAATCTGGAAGTTAGGTTGCATTGTAGTTTTGTTCTGAAAGAGAAAACATTTTTCTTAAATTGTTTATCATATTGTCATAAAAGTTATATTTTTATAAGAATGTTCTTATGTACTAAAAGTTTGCTTTCAATGTTTAAAAGATTCCACATCAGAGGAGATAGGAAGGACGTAAACATTTTGTACATTTCTGTACATTGCCAAGACAGAATATAAAATATACTATCTCAAAACACATAATTATGTTTTCCTTCAACACCTAGTATTCATATTTTCTTATTTTTGTTGGAGGGAGTTGATTTCCCCTCCCCCCCCCCCCCAACCAAAATGATACTGTTCATGGAAAAAAAAAAAAAAAATACACTCTTAGGATCTGTACTTATAAACCATAAATAAGGAAGAGTTTTGCTGCATTCCATATGCATAAACTGAATTGATGAAATTGGGGTGATCCATGTGGAATTTCAGAGGAATACTGGAAAAGCTGGTAAAAATTTGCCCTTTATTTCATATGTACAGTTGTACTGTTACACTGCTTTCAGTTTGGAGAGCCAAGGAGAAGTGCTCTACTAGTCTTATTGTTTCAAGCAATTCTAGCTGATGCTGATTCTTAGATAAATGTGGGTCACAGCTGGCCTACAACCTGTGTATCCCAAAGGACCCCCAAAGAGAGCAGATCCTCCTTTGGAGCAGGAGGAGAGAAAAGTGCTGAATGTTTTAGCTCTATTTTAGCCATCCCCTGTTAGTGCCTATGACCTAGTAGTAACTCTTCATTTATGATACAGGACCACAGTCAGTTTATTGTGCAGATACAAACAAATGCAGATGTCTTATAAGCAGTCACATGTACCCTTAACATGGCACACATGAATATTCCCAGTGATCCTTAGTGATGTAGGTGGTATTAAGCACACTAGGACAGGGCTTATAGCATGTTTTCCAGAGTGAGCTTGGTAGATCTAGAAGTCAGTCACAACAAGTAGGGCTGGGTTGTTGTTTTTGTTTTTGTTTTTTGTTTTTTTAGCAAAGACACTTGCGAACTGGAAGATGACTTAGTATGCTTGCTGTATCAAGGCTAGCAGAGATGTTTCCTGAACACAGAACTGCTGTGTGTGCAGGGGTGTTCTGTAATCCCTTGTCATGACTGGGGGACTTGAATTAGGTGTTCATAGGTAAGAGTCAGCAGTGCTTTCAACTGATAACAGCAAAGAAATTTGGGGGATTTTTTTTTTTTTTAACTTTCTAATGTAGGATTTTTAAAGTGATAGATGTAGTGTGAAGCAATTCGGCGAACACTGAATATTACCTTTTATTTTTAAGTTGCTGAATTGATTCTGAGCAAGTATATATACACTGTCAGTTTTTATTTATTTGTTGCTGTAGTATAGGGTTGGTTTTTTTTTGTTTGTTTGTATTGTTCTTTAAGAGAAGGAAAATAAACTGCTTTTTGTTAGAATTTTCAAAAGCAAACTGCAACAGCTGTTTGGTTTTCCATGTTTAAGGCCAGTTAGGAATAGCTATCATTGCTGCATTATGTATGCAAACACTTCCCAACATACAGTTAATATTAGGGCTTTCTGAATTATTCTTTGCACAAAATGCTGCTTCCACCTAGAAATGTGACTTAGATACTTAAAAACTTGATGATAATTTGTGCAAAGAACAGGCTTCTGGCTTTGTATCTACTGCATCAGTGCAGTGCACGTGTTGAAATAAAGGTACGCTATTACTGCTTGTGTGTGTATTTTTAAATGCATTGTGGATTCAGGGCTAAAGTGGCAGAATTAATGGGTATGGTGCTTACCATTGTACCTTTTTCATTTGTCACCTAACAAATATAAAGGGACAGTGTGGTCATTTTGCTATCTTTTTTTAATAATGATAGAATGGTTTGGGTTGGAAGGGCCCTTAAGGATTATTAAGCTCTAACCCCTGCCATGGGCAGGGCTGCCCCCCCACCAGTTCAGCTGCCCAGGGCCCCATCCAACTTTGCCTTGAGTGCCTCCAGGGATGGGGCACCACAGCTTCTCTGGGCAGCTGTGCCAGTGCCTCACCACCTCTGGGGAAAGAATTTATTCCTAGCATCTTAAAACTGTCTGTCCCTCAGAGGTGATTCAGTTCAATTATTTTCCACGTAATACATGCTTGGGTAAAGTGCGGTGTGGTGTGGAACAGCGCAGTGATGTTTGCAGTGCGGGGGATCACTTCAAGGTTCAGTGATTTTTCTGTAGGAAAAAAAATGAATTTGCTGGGGAGCTCTGTAGATGTTAATTTTTTGGAGATCTGTAATCTGTTTCTTAGCTTTTCTGCTGAAGTGGCAAGTTGGCTTTGGGTGGTATTGTGACTCATTGCATAGCAGAGAAAGTACAGAAATGAGACATTAGGAAAGATGCAAGATTTGGAGCAAGTTTAGGAAGGGAAAGAAGAGCTTGAACAGGATGGGCAAATTGAAGTTGTTAGTTTGGGCTGTGATTCAGAAAGATTATTAATGTCATACAATGAAAGAAGAATGTGATTTCAGAGGAAGAGATTTACATAAATTCCAGCTAACTGGGAGAGGCATGTGCATTTGTCTCAAGTACGAAAGAAGCAAATGACTTGATAGTTAGGGAAAAGAAAGAGGAAGGTTGTAACTTAAGAAAAAGTGTTGTGTACAGACATTGAGGGAAGGAAATGCAGTCATTTTAGGTGCCCACATGCACAACAGGGAAGATGGTTAGATGTCTCTTGCATTTTTATTTTTACCATTTGGGGTTTGAGGTGTTGACAACTTGCTGGAAGGAGTAAGGCTCTGGGACAAGTGAGGGGGGGGGAGGAGAGTGCTCTGTTTCTTAGTCTAAATTAGAAATAGATCTCTGATAATGTTGCCTGAGGGCAATAGGAGGAAGTAGATAAAGCCCACAGAGAGAAAAGGAGTGTTTGAAATGCTGAAGGAGCAAGGGAGAGAAGTAGCAGTAAAGGAGCAGAGTGCAGGGGTGATTAATAGCACAGAACAGCATAGGGCTGCCTTTTGGGAATGTGAGCAGTTAATCCTTGCTTTAGGAACCAAGTGAAGAAATTCATATGGTGTTGATACATTTGAGTCGATGTGAGCTGCAATGGTAGAAATTGGAAGTAGGAAGGAAGGAAAAGAGTGAAATGTGCTTTGTGATTGGAAGCATGATGAGAAGTACATCTGTGCTGTGTTGCAAAAAGGGTTATGGCAAGTGAAGAAAGGACGCAGGAGCAACAATAATTAAGATGGGAAATGTCTGGGGGGTAATGAGCCAAGAGAATGAACTAGCAGCAGGACAGCACAACAAATATCATGGAAAGGGAGAGCACGTGTGTGCTGGTTGCACTGCCTCGTCTATGCTCTGTAGGTACTGGAGGAAGGGAGAGAGATGTGAGATGCAGAGTGTGGGGCTTGTACTCTATTCTTTTTTAAGGAAAAATGACAAAATGACTTCTAAGTACTCTGCGAGAAAGAGAACGATAGTACTGGAAATGAAATAGTGATTAAAAAGAAACTGCTCAGAATAAGGTAGTATTCAATGCAGACAAATTACCCAAGCAAATAAATAGAAAATTAATAGGATGTGTAGCATGTGTGAGCATGGAATGATCGAAGGCAGGAGCTCTGCAGTGGCATCTCTGCTGTCTTCAGCTCAAGGAATTGGGAAAATGAATCTGAAATAGTAGGGGTATGAAAACAAAACAATAACCAAAACCAGAAGTGCTGCTAAGATTTCTACAGGGTTTTTCTTTTGACTTCAAAGTAGAGTGACAAATTCATTGCATGTAATTTGAAAGATTTTGAAGTTTCATGACGTCAGTGAGCACTGCACAACACGTAGTGCCATATTGCCTGTGGAGCACTGCTAGTATGATTCACTTTAGCCAAAAGATACAAACAGTATATTGATGTATAATGGAAGCATTTTAATATCTGAATAACATTTGTATATACAAAGATGAGCATCAGTGGCATCATAAAGCAAGAGTCTTAGAGCTGAGACTAGCAAAGCAAAGCCATGTGAAGCCTTTGCTGGTTTTGGTAGCTGCTAATGTTATCTAACACTTCCCTATTTGACTTTATTCTTTAGTTAATTATCAAAACTGATGCTTCCATTTGTTTAAATGAAAGTATTTTATTCCATGCCTTGTCCAAATTCTGCTTACGCTTCATACTGGGATATCCTGGGAAGTTACTTCTTAATGATCCTGGAATGGACTGCCCAGGGAGGTGGTGGAATCACCGACCCTGGGGGTGTTCAAGGAAAGACTGGATGTTGTGTTGAGGGACATGGTTTAGTGGGAGCTATTGGGGGTAGGTGGACAGTTGGACTGGGTGATCTTTTAGGTCTTTTCCAACCTTGGTGATTCTATGATTCTATGATTCTATGATTCTATGATTAGTTTCTCTTGAAGCACTTTTATGTATTTTTTATGACTTTTTGTAACCACTGGTTAGTTATTTGGAATGAAAGGATGACTGCAAATGAATTTTTCAGGCAACAAGTTCTTGGCGGTTCATCATTTAAAAACACCAGTGAAGACTAACAGAATAATAAGTGGAATGAACATTAACTGCTATTTTTTAATAAGATAACATCCTTTTTGAAGATTTTACCTGTCATGTTAAAAAAAAAAAAAAGGTAGTTTCTTCTGACTTTATGACATTCTTACTGTATGTATAACAGTTAAATACTGGGAAGTACAGGGAAGGTATCTGTAGTTGGATTTGAGGCAGTCATGTGTCTTAAGTTAAATTTAAAATGTACCTCAAGTCTACTTTGCATTCTTTTGCTAGTTAGTGAAGTCGTATGTGCCTTTACCTATGGGTGGCTGGTAACACCTCTGCCTGTGTGAAAGGAAGAACTGAGTATGCTTCAGACTGCAGCAGATATTAGGCAGTGCTAAGGAAAGCAGAGACAATCTCTCCAGCTCCCACATGCTGACCTGTAAGCAGATTGAGTTATATGAAAAACAATGGGTAGCCTGTGGTCATACAGGTGGTGTGCACCTGCAGCTGGCTGATGTTGCATCCAGCACCAACAGTTGCTTGTAGCCCTGGGTTTTGGGCATGCTTATTATACTTGCCACTTGTCTCATCTGGTTCTTTGTAGGTACAAAGTGAGCTTGGGGAAGGCTTCCACATTACTGGGAGAGCTAATGGTCTTGATGGGCAGCAAGGCCCTGCACGTCCATTGTGTGTGTTTTTGTGTTGTTTGAGACGCTTTATGGAGTGTAAGCTAGGAACTGGTGAAGATACCCCAAGAGCTGAAGGCTGACCCAAGCTAGTCCAGACCTCCAGTGCACAGGAGGTGGGGATGGTGCATGGAGGAATGCAACGTGCTTACAAGGTACCAAGCAACTTGCTCCTCCTCTCACATACTCTGAGTGTCAAAACTCCAGGCTGTCACTTGCATGTCCAGTAATGCACAATGTCAGGTGGCAGGATCACAATCCAGCACTCTCTTTGATGATCTTTACCGTGTCTTAACAAAAATGAGTCCTAGCATAGAGGTGTCTTGCTGCTGGCTTAGGGCCCCGATGATCTGTTAGATGTGGAAATTGAGTATGATCCCAAACCACCAGTGTGTAGAAGGGGAAGTTGCTGTGCTTGTGTGCTTCTTTTGCACACGAGCACTGACTGCACACTCTGCCTCTCGCTCCATCATGGGGCAATGCTGTTGTGCCCTTTGCATGAGCCACTTGTTTCTCTGCTGGTGGTGTGGTGCAGTGGGCACCGTTTACTTGGGTTGGTTTGGAGCCACTTTGGTGCAAGTTGTGGGTGGTGTACCTTGAGTGTAAGGATAGGGTGATACTTCAAGCGACTGGGAAGACAGCAAGGGTGAGAGACGGTGCTCATCAAGGTAAGTAGTGGAAGAGACAGTGTCACTAATTCTGAAGAGTCCCAACCATTTTCAAGCTGCTGTCCACTCAGCCTGGACATGTGAAAATACAGATTTTGGAAGTTTCATCTGTAAATCATTAAATCAGATCTTGTTAAAGACAATCATCAAAGACTTGAACTGCTGCTAATTCCTTCTATATATAGTGTATTTTTATTCTATTGGTCAGGCTGTAACACTGGTAAGAACTTGCTTGTGAAATGGAGGTCACTGGGTTTGTTGAGTCTTTGTTCTTTGAGTTTCTACTTCTAGATGTGCCACAAATGCACATGAATATGCAGAGACATTTGAAAATTTAATTAACCCGAACTTCTCAAAGATGAAGAGTATTTCAGACTTCTTGACTGATTTGGGTGTTATATAAAATTTACTCAACGCGAGGCTGCAGCTCATGTGAAGGGGTTGCTGTGTCAGCATTTCTCCTGCTCGTTGTGTCACGGAGCCATATGGTCCCAGCCGTCTTCTCTACGATCCGGCTTCTTCCTTCTCATCAGCTCCTCTGCTGTGTGACTCACAGCTCTTTAAATTAGAAAATAAGCCAGAAGAACCATGAAAGGGGATGGGGAACTGATCTCACTGCAGCTGCACTGCTGAAATGAATGGATGAGAAAGCAATCTGTGTTGAAAGTGAGCCCGTGGTTCACTGTGTTGCCAGACAAACAGTTGCACGACAGATTTCTGTGCTGTGCAGGCGTGGGAAATGGTGAGGGCAAGGGGAAAATGCTCAGATGAAGGCTGTCGCATGGCAGTGTGTCCCTGCTTTAGAAATCCAAGGGAGGATCTGCTAAGGGAGTTGCTCCTTGATTTTCTTATTCTTCTTTTCCTCTGTAATCAGATCTACTGAATCACTTCAGTCATCCAGAAATCTTTGAATAGTGCAGATTTTTGGGAGTAGCTAAAAGTGATCCTGCAGAAACCACGTGCTACTCTGAGATATAGAGAGCTTTATCTGCAGTTCGTGTGGATGCTCTGCACGTAGCTTTTGGGGTTTTGGTGTGCACTGTTTTTGATTGCTTGTTAACCTTCTCACCTTCAAAACTTTCAAATAGCGTTCCATTTATGGCAGCCATTTAGCTCTCCCAGTTCATTTCAGGTAAATGGACTGATCTTGGAGGTTAGGTTAAACATGGTAAGAGCAGCCCCCCTCTAGATCTACAAGCATTTCCTTGCTGGGTGCTGGTTTCAAGAACACATAGCCAACACCTGTTTCTTGCAATGTGAGCTCCCTTGCTATTGCTCTACTTTACTACATTCTTTAAAAGAAATGAATACAAAGGCTGTTATTTCCTCTTTCCTTTTTTCTTTTCCTGTAGTGAAAATAAAATAGCCATGTGGTTTTCAGATCCATATCCAAAAGCAGTACTGCTGTGTGCTGAATGGCTGTTGCACAGGGAGCACCTTTGTGCTGCTCAGAGGACTGCAGCTGGAAGGAAGGTGGTGCGGCATGCCAAGCTGACACTTTTTGTCCAGCAGGAGTGCAGCCCTGTACCCAGCATGTGTTATTTGTGAGAATGAAGGAATGTGGGCTATGGGTGATGCTTGCAGTCTGGATGCTCAGCCCCTGCTTGGCTGTCTAGTGACAGCAAGTGAATTACTTCTTCCAACCAGTGGCAGAAACCTGGCCTTGCTTGAGCATCCAATTGTGAACAAGTGGCACTCAAATACATCTGAGTTTCAGACACGGTAAAGTACATTTAATGTTGTGCCAGTCAAAATACATTTTAATAGCTTCGTGTCTTTTGCAGTACCTGCAGACTCACACAGCAGAGTGTTTTTTTCATTTGGTATTATATGTAACTTAAAATATGTTTATATAGTTGCTTTCATCCTCAGATAGTGTGAAGAAAAAGAGATGGCAAGCCACAAAAGACTTTAAGACGTGAAGCCGAAAACACATGTGATTCCTCTTAAGAGCATGTTTTCTGAAGGCAAAGGCTGTAACAAAAAGAAATCTCTTTATGAGACTAGTAGGCTTAAAAAAGAGCTGGAAGAAACAGATCTTTCCCTCAATTAGTTGATAGCTCTGTGACCATATCCATACACTTGAGCTGAGGTGCAGCCCATGCCTGATCTCTCTTGTCCCAAACACGTTACAGTTCCCATCGAGGTGTTGTGTCAGTGTTCTTCTGGCCCTGACTACCCTGAGTGGTGCAAGTTGAGCCTACGTACAGAATCAAGTGATGCTCATGAGGTTGGTATGAAATTCCAATCGTGTGTCCTAGTTCAGACAGTCTCAGTATGAAGACTTCCTCTCTAGGCAGAGGATATGGAATCACAGATCCATAGAATACCCTGAGTTGGAAGGGACCTACAAGGCTCATGGAGTCCAGCACTTGGCTCCATGCAGCACAACCCAAAATCAAACCCTATACCTGAAACTGCTGATCTTCAGTGCTTGGGGCTGTGCTCACAGCCCTGTGATGCAGACCCTTTCCATGACCCACAGCTGCCCCTCCCCTCATGCAGCTCCATGCCATTCTGCAGGCTCATATTTCCTCTCATTAACTGGTGCTTCAAACCCCTTTGTTTGTGAAGGCTTTTATGTTTCTAGATAATTTTTGGAATTTATTGCCTGGCTGTAGATGTTTTCCTAGTGAAAGCAGGTGCTATTAGTATTCCCTGGTCAATCTTACTGCTGTGCATATTGCAAGATGCTTATTCTATCACTTTATATTGAAAGCATTATCTTGGTAAGAGGTTGGCTCACATATTGCTGTAAAATTAGGTAATGAATGTCCCATTTCAGTTAGCCAGCTGCACCCAGAAAAGACTGATCATGTTTGCACTAATTTCAGAGAACTGAGCAGAAGTCCTCATTCTAATAGCAGTTTTGCAGTTAATTTTTTCTTCTGCTGGGGAAAGGCAGTGACAACGAATCACCATTGACATTTTCATCCTGCTACCTCCCATTATAGAGAAGGTTCTCAGCAGGTGTGTTTACACATTTCTTGGTCAGAGTTTCCCTCAGATTTTCATTATTACATTTGTACTTTTGGTCAGTGAAGGCTGAGATGGAAAAAATCCGGTGTTGTTTTAACTGTACCACTATGTTTCTACTCTGTTTTTGCCCTTTACAAGCAGAAGTGTGAGCGTTAAGTTATTCTGTTCAGGAACAATGTTTGACATTTTTGCTTATGCTGCTTCTAAATTTGTGCTCTCCTCATGCAGATGTGTTCTGATACCAAAATTTGAAAAGTAATCCAGAATACCTGCTTTCCTACTGCAGTATATGCAGAAATGTCACAAAAGCAGAAACAACACACTTTCCTTTGTTCCTGGAGAAATCCTGTATCCAGGCCTGGCAGTAAGACTGAAGCAAATACTCTTCCAGTGAAATGGAAATATCAAGGACTGGCTTTGAGAAGTGTACATGAATACAGCAAATTTTTCATCTGAGTGTCCATAAGTTTTATTGAAAGTTATGTTGGTTTTTTTTTTTAATCAGGTCCAGTTATAAATCCATAAAAATGTAAGGCAACAACAAATCTGTGTTTCATAACCTTGTGTCAGTAGTGGGAAAAAAAGAAAGAAAAAAACCAGCAGAAACAACAGCAAAAAAAAAAAAAAAGAAAAAGCACAAAGCTTTATTTTCAATAGAGATGTTGGAAACTTCAGGAAAGGCTTGTCAAGAACATAGCAATTTGGTTTGTGAAGATAATTATATTTGGCTCCAGTTTGGTTCTTGAGGATTTCTGTGACTTGAGGAAAACAGATGTTTAGTCTTGATGATTCTGTGGGGTCTGGGTTTCTGATTTCAGTGTGAGGTGATTGTGCTTCCCCTTCCAGATGACCTTCATCACATGTCCTCCTGAGGTCCTGCTGAGTGTCATTACTGAATGTGGACACACTCACCAAAGTAGCACCAAGACTGCTAAGAGGCAAGTTGCTAGAAATGTCTCTAAAAATACCATATTGCCACGGGACTTTGGATTTAAAGCATCATATTTGACATGGGATTCTTCTGGCTTTAATCTATGTGCAAACTTAATTTCATTTTGATGTGATAGAGAGGAAAAAGTAAAATGCATTAAAACTAATTTCAGGTTGTAGCTGTAGATTTTTTGCCATCTGCTTTTCCTCTGAGAGCAGAGCCTATGCAAGTGTGCTTTCTCTGCCTCTGCCTCTGATCCCACAGCTGTGCTCAGGAACTTTTGATCTTCGTAGCCCACCTCAACCAGATTTGACAAAGGGGATGTGGGCTCAAAGATACTCAGTTCTGCAAACTTTTTGCCAGGATGGAAAAGTCTATTGTTTCTGTTACCAAGGCTCCAGCATAGGAGAATCTGTCCTGCAAAGGGACATGTGGACATCTCCATTTGAGAATTTGGGGTCCAGAGGAAAGATGATCAAAGGGCTGGAGCACCTCTTCTATGAAGAAGGGTTGAGGCAGTTGAGTAGACCTCATTGCAGCCTTCCAGTACCTAAAGGGAGCCTATAAACAGGAAGGGGACTGATTTTTTTACACGGTTTAGTAGTGATAGGACAAAAGGGAATGTCTTTAAACTAATAGAGGTTTAACTTAGATATTTGGAAGAAAATTTTTATTCAGAGGATGGTGAGGCACTGGCACAGGCTGTGGGTGCCCATTCCTGCTTCTTCTGGAGTGAAATGTGTGCTGCTTGGTTCTCTACCTTAGTGTGAACCAAGTGTGAGAGTAGGCAGGAGGCAGGAGGCACTGCATTTTCAGTGGAGGTCTTCTCTGAAAGACAGAAGAGCACACTTGGGGCATTTCTTGTGTGGATGCAGGAAGCAGTCACATGCAGCTTTGGTGGCTCTCCTCTTTTGATTGCATCTGTTAGTGAATATATAACCCACTACACACCAGACGATTTGTCCATGAGGTTCAAGCCTATTGGAAACCAAGTATCCTTAATTCTACTGCTCTTATTAATCATCTTTGCATTGAAGCACAGGAAGTTATTAAAGCTCTTGTGATTCTTGTGATTCTGATGCAATATTGTAAAGAAACAACAGTTTCTTTAAACAACTGTTTTGTCTATGCTACTGTAACTATAACTGTGGCCATTGAAAGTACTGCATTTCCCAGCAATGTCTTTTTCAGTGCAGTTCATCTTATGTTTACTGTTAGTCCAGATAAACAAAGCCAAATTTTTCATAGAATCACCAAATGGTTTGGGTTGGAAGGCACCTTAAAGATCATTGAGCCCCAACCCCTGCCATGGGCAAGGCTGCCCCCCCCCAACTCAGGCTGCCAAGGGCTCCAACCAACCTCACCTTGAGTCCCCCCAGGGATGGAGCACCACATCTTCTCTGAGTAAGAAGATATGCTGAGATACTCTCAAATATTATATACGTATTTTTTAATTGCCAGCTACCATGCCTTTCTGCATTCTCTGTTAGCAGTGTTAACAGTGGGAATGGATCCCATATTTAATCTGTAACTTGGGGTGACAGATGAGGAGTGTATGCAGAAGTGATGGATATCCATAAAAACACTTATGAATAGTGTGAACATGACCTTTAAGAGAAGTATTTTTTGTTTAGCTATAATTTAATCCGCTTCTTGAAGAAAAATTGCAGGAAGGCCTAAAGCGGTTCCCCTTTCTGCTTGAGAGCATATGTATTGTTTCATTAAAGTGCCTTTTCAAAAGCAGCTCTCAGAAAGCTTGCAAACTTGAGTGGTTTAACTTTAATCATCCCAGATGTTGGTTTTCAAAGCAAGTTGCTGTTTGGGCTTGTTACAAGCACCTTTCGGTCTGAGAAAGCAATGTTTCCTGCAACAAGGACAAGTTCTTCTTAGAGTAAGAAGAACAGCTTAATCTACTTAGAATAATAATAGCAGTAATAATAAGAAGAAAATGATTTGGGGAATTAGAACTGTAGGAGAACAATTTTTTCTGCTTTGCAGGGTGTTTCCTCCACGTTTGCGGTTGTATGGAAGATTTTTTTTCTAGAAAAGTTTGCCACCAGCAGTGTTCAGAGTCTGTTGACTCTGTACTGGGTATTAATTAATGAACCCACATTCTCACAGCTGCACTGAGGCCCTCTGTGATGTGACTGCACCAGTGGAAAACAATGGAGTTATAAATTTCCAGTTGTCTCTCTGAGATGAATCAAGCAACAGTTTGTCCTGAAGTATGGCTGCTCATGGCTGCAGCATGGAAATTTTGGGATTTTTGTAGCCAGGAGTGTCATTTGTAAGGTTCAGAGATCTAAGGACAAGTGGTCAAGCTGTCTTCAGATGCAATGCACTTTTTTTTTCACAAGCACAGTGTATGTACTTACAGCCCAGTCAGCCAGTTCTGGTTGCAAGAACTGTGTAGTTAAGAAAACAATTCAAGTCTTCACGACGAAACACCTGAAATGAAATGAAATGAAATACAGCATGTCCTTTGACCCCCATGCTACAAAGCCAGCATAGACCTCACACTACTGTAACTGTACTGTACTGTAACTTCACAGGCTCTGCTGTGTGCTGTTCTGCTGATTGCACTCAATCTGCATCTGCCTGAGTGGTTCTGTCTCCAAAAGTGAGGTATGACTGTTTGCTAAAAATGCTTGATAGGCACCATCAAAGCTGTGATGTTCTGCCTGTGAGATGCCTCTGTCAATTTTAACTTATTCCTCTGAGGCAACCTTTGCCTCTGAGGGGCAAGCCCTGAATGTGTACCATGAGGACAGCATGTGAGGAAATGCCCTCTGTGACCAACATCGGCAACAACAGAATGAGGAGCAATGGGCACAAAGTGCAACACAAAGTTCCCTACTAACACAAGGAAGAACTCCTCTGTCAGAGTGACAGAGCCATGGAACAGGCTGCCAAGAGAGGCAATGGAGCCTCCTGCTCTGGAGGTACTCAAGACCTATCTGGACGCTTTCTTGTGTGACTTGCTGTAGGGAACCTGCTTTAGCAAGTGCTTGGGCTAGGTGATCTCTAGAGGTCTGTTCCAATCCCTATGGGTCTTACGTTTCCCATGTGTTTTGTTCTTTTTTTTTAAAAACTTTAAATCTGAACTGATTTTTCCATTTTCATAAAAAGTACAGAAATTGTTTCAATACATTTAAAGAAGGACAAAATATTTTCCAGTGAGCCCGAACAAGTCTTTCTGCAAGCTTGGGCTGAACATGTACCAACTTCAGGCTCTTTTGTGGTTCCAGCATCATTCAGTGACAGCCCACATAACTCCGGTTTCTATTGTTTTCAGTGAAACATAGGCAAAATGTGGTATTTTACATGTTTATTGAAGGTGTCTGATAATCAAGCCTCAAGAAATGGGAATTTAACCTTAAACATGGAAAGTAGTTCAATCTCAATCATTCAATGTCAGCTCTGATCGGCACCCTCCCTGACTAGCATGATCCATGGACGTGAGAATTGCATTTACTCATACAACAGTGAAGTGATGTGCAAATACTTGTGTTTGGGAGTGAGCAGCCATACGCATATGTGTGCACACGTTTATTATGCATGTAGACAAACTTCTGGGCATTGGAATGCTTCTGCTGTGGTTCAGCCTGGAGCATGTTCCAAATGGTATGCCAGCTCTTTCATGTAAGGTTTTGAGTGGAAATGTTTGTACATTGTTCTAGCACTGTTCTAAGTGCCAAAGTGATCCCATTGTTTGAGTGGGATCTTGGTCAGAGGCAATTCTGAGTGAAAGAATAGTGATTCAGAGTGTGCCGTATTTAAATACTGGATATTTTCCTATGTCCATTCAATGTTTTATGAATGTTTATCAGAGTCTATGCACAGCCTCATTAAATACCTCATTGCACTATAATCACCAGGAGTCCTGTTAGCTGTTCTAGCAGCTTTAAGCATGGTGCATACTGGGTACCTGCCAAATTGCTTCTGTGCTTATGATGAGCAGGGCAACCAAATCCTGGCACATATCAGGAAAGTGTCTCAAATGCAACGTTAAACTTCTGTTACTGATCAGCAGTATCAGAAGCTGATTCATATGTGCTCCACACACCTTTTTCAACTGCTGCCAGAAATGGATCTCTGCAGCTGTTCTATGCAGCTGTTTGTGCTTTATCTCTAATTTTGTAGTTCTTTACATGCTGGAGAAACCAAAATAAGATACTGACAGCATCCAGGCTCTTTTAACCAGAAGGAAGAACACTGACATGATGCCACATTGTAAATAAGCCCACAAACCCCAGCTTAGAGAAGTCATTTGGCTGCTGGCAGCTGATTTGTGACTCCTTGCCAGAAGGATCATGCACTGCCTGGGTCTGACTATCCCAGGGCATTCTGTAGTTGGAGCTGGATAGTTCTTGTCAGGATTACTCCATGCTCTCATTGCCTTCAACATTGCTTTGGCTAAGGCTCCTATTTGGAAAAGGAGACTGAATTGTCCAGCCTCTCCCCTTTATCTGCTTCCCAGTCTCCCAGGGAGAGCTGGAAAATAACTTGTTTCTGCTTTGCAACACTGAAAGCTATTCTTGATTTATGGTCTGGTGTTGTCCTAGGAAGAGATTTTACCTTGAAACAAAATGCTGTCAGTGAAACACTAATACAGCATGATATTCATTCAGCGCATGCTAGTCTGTAGGTATTTACTTCTCTAGAATACCAGATTTTAAGTCTTTAAGTAAGAGGGAATCTGAGTGAGAAGGATATGATAATTTAGTGTTGATCAGTTAGGATATAAAGATGTTGGAAGGTATTCTCTGTCTAATAACTGTTTAGTATTTTCAATATCAGTGGTTTAATTCTGACATTGAAGGAAACTCACAAGAACAAACATAAATTCTTGCCAAGTGTATCCTATTGAAGTCTACTTGGTGTTTGGATAATGGGTGAAGTTGATCACATGGTGAGATCACAACATGTCCATGCATTTTCTGTGTCATCACCATGACCTTTTAACAGTCCCTCTGAGACTTGTAGTGATTTGTACATGAAGTCTCAACAGCACCGATGTCACTTAAAATTATATTCTCAACTGTGCTGGTGACAGAGTTGTATCAGTGATTGTTTATAAACCAAAGATCTGCTCATGCATTTGGAGTCATTCACACACTAAACGGAAGACTTTACAGGTGGGAATATGATTTTCTTCGTTCCCTGACACCATCATTTCCGTCTTCTTTCTTAGCTGTTGGATATCATGTGATAAATACAGGACAAGCAGGCAGGTGAAAAGAAACAAATGCATTCTTCCTTGTCTGGGCTGAGCACAGATAAGAATGGCCTTCTGCATCCTGTTGAATGGGAACAAGGGTCATCAATGAGTGTTTTCCCTTCATGACCTCAGGCAGGATGTAGAAGACTTGGAGAACTTTCCAAATCCAAATCTTCTTGTAGATGGAGTAAGTTTTCCGTTTATGCCCATCTGGGATTCTGGTAAACCTGTGTGCAATCACTCACAATACTTAATCTGCTTTTTTGTTTGTTTGTTTGTTTCCCAGGCTGGTAACTGCCATCACATATACCTTGCCTGTCTTCTTTCCTTATATCTTTTGTTTTTGTTTTGTTTTGTTTTGTTTTTAAATCAGAGTTATTTTTGGCTGAAATAAGAATTCAGCATAGAAGTAACTCAGACACAAATTGTTGAGAGTGTGGATGTGTCACTGTCTCTCCCTGCATCTTTCTTTTACATGAGTGTCCAGCTCTGGAGAAATTGAGAGTTCATATTAGAGAATTCACTCCAAAATTTTGTTATGAATTGAATGGGGGAAACCTTGCCACCTGGAGAGAAGATTGTCAAGTTTAAGCCTGAAACTTGGAAATCCATACAAATAAGTCTTCTCCTCCCACTTCCTAAATTTAAATGCCAAATAGATGCTTTCCACTAAGTTCACAGTGATACTTGACTTGGAGGTATAGGTTCCTCTCCTATGGTTCATTGCATATCAGCAAGGACTGAAATACCTTGCCTGGAAATAAAAAAAAAAAAATCCAGCTCTTAAAGAAGCACTATTCTGTAGGTTGTGCTGATTACTGCTTTTGCTGCATGATTGTGATTTTTGGCACAGACTATCACATACCAAATTCCCAAAATAAAATGCTACACGATATTCTAAGAGCACTTAGGAAACTTTAAAAAGGGATTTGTCCGCTGGTTGAATATCGCTGGTGAAGCCACACAAAACAGCTTTAGTCAGCAAATTGCCTTTTAAATAAGCACAAAGGAAAATGAAAACCTTCAATCAGTCCTGTGTTTGTAGAAGTTGTCAGAAATCCTGCTTTGATTGTAAAGGCTCTACGGCTATATGTTAGAGTAGCTAAAACATCTGTTCGGCAACGTTGTGAAATCCTCGTGCTCTGAACTCTTGATAAAGGGGACTGCTGAGTGATTGGTTCGTAGAAACTTTACAGGCAGAGGAACTGTAAATAGAGTGGTCACTGCTTGCCTTCCCTAGTCCTGGTCAGAGGGAAGCACGGAAGGCAGCCACTATTTTACGAGTGCATGATTTTGCTTTGAGGGGGAGAGAGCAGGAAGTGCCTAGGAAATGGTTCACGACAGAAACCTGAAGTTGTAAATAGAAGAGAGAAGGAGGAGAGCTGAGGGATGCGGCTTGCGAGTAGTTGAGCTCCTGATACAACGGCAGCAGAGCAAAACCAGACTTCTTCAAGAACGAGCCCATCCCAGCCCATTCCGATGGAAGGAGAGACAGCACCAGCGAGCAGGAGAGCAGCCAGCAAACCCACGCGGATCGCCCTCGGCGTGTTCGTGGCTGGCACCATTGCACTTGGCACCACACTTTTTTTGGGTAAGTGAGAAGGTCCAGGCTTGGTGTGAGGGTAACCCTCCCGAGCACAGCTGCTCCACGCGAGTGTTTGTGCCGTGCACTGTGTTACGGTGACAATCCTGGTCATTTCTTTTTCCCCATTTTATTTTTAAGTGTGTCAGCAAAGAGATTTTTTTTTTTTTTTGTGGGAAATGTTAGAGCTAGAAGCTGCAACGTGAGCTCGTGTAACTATTGAAAGCTAAGTTTAAATTTGAATACTGGGTTGAATGAGCTCTGGCTAGAATGGGATTCTTACACAGAACGGGAAGAAAGGGGTAAGATTATGAATATTGGTAATGCCGATTGCAAACTGGCAGTTTGTGACAAACGTGGACTAAAATTCTCTGTTTCCTGAAAATCAATCTGTAGTGCATACATTTTATGGAATCTGTTGGGTAATCCTTCATTTGGTTTTCATTATGGATTGGCTAAAATTCCTGTAGAAAACTTGGGTAATGCATATGTTTGCACATTTTTTAGATATTTCTGTTTTTCTACGACGAATCGCAAAGGCATCTTTGCAAAAATCACAAGGTACATCTGGGAAGAAACTAAAATGTTTTGATCAGATTTATTAGCTGTTACTTGGCAAAATAGAGAAGGCATTATTATTTTATCTCTGGGATTTGAAATCATTTGTAGGTTGGCTTTGTTGGAACATAGGATGTTGGAAGGGTATACCTATGGGTATAAATGCACCCAGAAACAACTAGACAGTGAATAGAAAGCAATACTCTGTAAAAGCTTGAAGAGACCGATCCTCTTTTAGAATAATTCTGACAAACTTCTCATTTCTTCAGAGTCCAATTTTCCTGGACTTGGGGAAACTTAATTTCTAAGAAAAGTTTTTTGCTTCCCTCCCATCTTTTATGATGTTATTTGAAAGATACACTTACAAGATAAGTTGTCACTTATAGTGACAACAGAGAAAATGGTGTTGTGTTTTCTAGCGAATACTGGTAGCAGCAGGCTCTCATTCAGATAGTATTCTGTTGTAGAATCAATTCCACAAATACTTGCACAAAAGTAACTATTATGTATGTGAAGAATCCCAACCCATTCCATGACATTCAATAAAAGGCTTTATAATGATAAGAATTGGATCTTCACCTTGGTAATGTAAAATATTGGCTTTACATGAAAAATAACATTTTTTCCCTTAAATAATATGATATTAAACACCAGGAAGCAATGGTGAAACCTTGTTCTTTTTTTAGTACTAAGTTGCTTGATTACGTATTGCTCGTACAAAGCAACAGAAGTTTACTACAGTAGATTATCAGAGTTATCCACAGACCAGACGTGAACACTTAAGCAAATATAATAATTCTCATGGACTGTTTTGTAAGTGTGTTAAGACCTTTCTGTATCAAATTCAGTATAAAAATTTTCATTGACCTAATGGCTAAGAAATATAAATGCTGGCCTTGGGTCAACAAAAATGTTTTCAGAATTTGTTTGGAAATTTTCAGAAGATTTCAATCAAAAGGGCAATGGAAAATGATTAAACTATTCTAACGTTTTGTCAATGAAATGCTCTAGTGTTTCATTTTGACTTTTTTTTTTTTTGTAAGTTTGTGTTTAACTCCTTCTTAGCTTTGTCAAACAGAAAGGAATCCACTGTTTCTCATCATCTGAAACATTTCAGGCATCAGATGATGACTTTTTTTCTTCAGTTTTCATTTAATTCATGTAACTAGTTGTTTCTGATGAACCTGAAACAATTCCCCATCACTATTATTTTTTTTCCCAGTCTGAGAAGCAGAACATTGCCTTCTCCTACTTCTTTTGCTTGCTCTCCTTATAAATCCTACAACCCCCAGAAGGATCTGGGAGAACCGTAGAGTTTTGTTTGGCATTATTTGCTTGTACCATTGACACTAAAGGAAATGCCAAATCCCCTGACAACCCCTTCCTCTTTTCTGTACTATCAGAACCATGAGGGCTGCTTTGAATTATCTTTGCTGACACATTTTCATTCTCCTTTATTTCACACCAAGCGCAAAAAGTATCTGGGAATTTCTCTCTTTTTTCTACTTTGTTAAGAAAAAAATCTAGCAAACCTTCAAGACCTGGATGAGTTCTAAAAGATTAGCTTTCAAGAGGGAAAAAGCAAATCCCCATGCATTGGGTGGAGTGTGATGCCTTTGGAGAACTATTCAGTAATAGACACGTTATCCATTATTCGTAGTTTACATAGCTCAAAACTGCCTTCTGGAAATCTACTCTTCTCTGTTTACTCCTGTTCCTCAGTATTCTGATTCTGATTACAATCTTTCTTTGTTTCAAAACCTAGTGTTTTTCTTGGCTAATTGCTGGATTACCTAGAAGTAGTTTCTGAGATGTTGTTTTTCACTAGTCTATTGCAATCTTCAGTAGTCACTAAGAAATGAATAAGGTATGAAGTTCTAGCCTTCAGGGTTTTTTTTTTAACATTAAAATTTTCATGTGCTGGACTACCATCTCACATCTTCCTATTCTTTTTGAACTACAAGAGAACTTTATAACCATCATCATAACACCCTGAAGTAGTTGCATACTGTTTTGCTTCTGTTTCCGTCTTTGTTTGCTACGGATTGAGTTATTAAAAAAAAAAAAAAAAGGAGATAGTGAGATATTTATTTCTTCTGAGCACATCTACTGAATCTTATTTCATCTGCCCCTGGGGACTCTTCATCCCAAGAATGAATTATCTGCAAATTTGCTGCCTGACAGGAGTGTCTCAAATAAGCAATCATATTTAAATTTCAATGTCTGTGAAAATGCACATTTTTGCAAGGGGACCAAAATTAACTGAGTATTCCATAGCTCTTGTCAGTGAAGCTTTTGGATGTGAATAAATGTCCAGTGCCTTCAGAGGCCAGTTCGTGCAGACACTGCACTCCGGCTTATAAACCAGGGTTTTTTCTGCAGTCATTGCCAATTTAGCTTATTCCAAACAATAGTGAAAGGACACCAAAGATGCCAGTGGAGCCAGGCAGTGCAGCGCTGCTGCAGAGAGCTGCAGCAGGGAAAGTCCTGCAGAAGATGGCTAGGTAGCTCCATGTTCAGAGGCCATCAATGGGGATGGATTGCTTCTACTGTGGTGGTGCTCACTGCCCAGGCACTGGGCAAATGCACTATGTGCCGTGGAGTATTCTTATTCCATGTTGCCTGAGAGCAAAGATAGATGAAGTTGAGGAATCAGGCACAAGAGGGGAAAATACGAGGGCAGCTCCAAAATTAATGTCTCTCATTTCATTATTTTGGCCTACATGTCAGAGGCGGATGTTGGTGGTATGGCAGTAGAGATTGAACCTTCCCACTGATATTCCATCAAATTTTGTTGCTGTGTGATAGATGGCAGCAGAGGGGCTGTCTGGTACAATGTCATCTGACGTGGATGTGTGGATGAAGCAGAAGTGTGTCACTGAATTCCTTAATGCAGAAAAACTGGCACACATTGACATTCATCAACACTTGCTGAGTATTTCTGGAAACCAAACAGTGGATGTGGGCACAGTGAGGGGTGGGTTGTATATTTCAGCAGTGGTGGCAGCAATGTGAAAGACAAACCACATTCTGGAGGGCCATGCGGACTTTTATGAGCATGTCATGAAGGCTCTTTTTCATCACTAGCAAAAAGTGCATATCTAATGGTGGTAACTGTGATGAAAAATAGTGTTTGGTATCTGATGATTTGCTTTATCAGATAGTGCTATTGTGCTCTTTGTATCTGTTGTCATTTCCATGGAAACAAATAAGAGGAATTACTTTGGGAGCAACCTATATAATTTTTAGGAGATGCAGTAGTTACCTAATGTACGTTATAAGTGTTGTAAATCACTGTGGCTAGAGATGCAATAGGCCAGTGCTTGCACTGACATTTGAACAATCAAGCATACAGCATTTGTCTCAAATGGTCAAAATCAATGGCAAACGATCTCATTATGGTTTTCTATTTTGCAGTTAGCCAAGGTCTTATAAAATTTCATCCAAAGCAACAGTACTGTTTGACTGCAGAATGCATTGAAGCTGGTAAGCAAAAACTGTCTCCTATCCATTACATCATGATCACAGTAGGTTAATGGGATATTTATATTGTTTTTCCATATTTCTTTTTCACTTATGATGTTTAATTAATAATTAGGGTAAAAAATAAGTACATTTTAAAAAAAGATATTTGTCTAAATCACTGCTGATCTGAGTATATTTTCTGCAAGTCAACTCCTGGTTTTTAATTGCTTTAGTTCTATTCTATCCAGGTTAACCAAAGTTTCCTGTTGGGTTTGTTTCAATTTTTTATCAGAGGAACCAAACACTGATTGTCTCAAACCTTTTTTTTGTTCCATCTCAGTAATCAGAAAATATTCAAATGAATTCTGCACAGAAATGTTTTAGGGTCAGATCTTACATACGTGTGAATGACTGCAATATAGGAACTATGGCTCAAAATCTGAAACTACTTCTATATCAGTAGGCTCTTCCTCACGCAGGTACGCATGTTGTAAACCTCATGGAACTGGGGCATCTGGTAGTATGAAATGTGAGCTAAAGAGATCAGGTCTGTTAAGACCTAATTCTCATTTTGTTCTCGTCATTTTGACAGCTTTACTCCCTCTAAATCAGTGAGAGTCTTTCATTGAATGCAATGAGAGCAAAGATCAAACAATTGTTACCACATCTGGAAACCTGGCCCTAGATTCATTTCATTTGAAACAAAGTGGATATTGTGTGAACTTCTAAGAATATTTATTTCCATTCTGAACCACATTAAAACAACACTTGCATTTGAAATCCTGACAAAATTCTGTGGGGCTACATACATAGACTCTATACATAGCAGACCAAAAATTATTCAGTGCAGTCAGCCTCAGAGTTTCTAGCATGAGAAGTGAAACTACAGTTGAGACATAGAAATATCATAGAAAGTATTCTACACAAAAATACTGAATGATAGAAACAGTACTATAAAGTCTGTAAAAGTATCAGATGTTCTGATAGGAAATACATTTTTCTATTTAACTATTGCTATAAGCCTCAAAACACATGGTTATTTAGGAAGAAAACGTCAAGTATCTTCATATTCTCTCTTACTTTACTCACATAGATCTATGTCATAATCTCTATAATGTGTGATCATTTGTTTACACACAGAGAAGTTATTTTTATCAAGCATGTTAGACTCATCTCTTTCTAATGAGTCTCACCTGCAGTAGCAACTGTTGGGGAGGTAGTCACAGAAACGAGCAGAAAATACTACACTTATATCTCGCAGTGAACAGCAAATCATAACTAGATGTGTTTTGCAACTACTGAGCTAAACAGTGCCTAATTTTTTGTAAGCTAATTTGTTTGATGCATATCATTACTATTCCTCAGGTACGTAATTCCATCACAGCAACAGTGGAGAGTCTGTATTCAGGTGTCTGGCCCCAGCAGGTCACTTTCCTGTAGGTTTGGTGGTCATTGCTCTTAAAGCAGTTGAGCAAGCAATGAATAGATATTTTGTCTTTTCCCACAATGTAAGCATTGTTAGATGCTAGAGAAGCTGGGTGTTATTCTTGCTGCTGTTTTAGAAAGAGCAGAGATCAGGACATTCATCAGTCCTAGAATAGCCACAGTTAGCTGCAAGTAAGCAGCATCACATTGCAGAAACTGATTAATCATCATTTCTTGATTTTGGTCTCATAGAATTATCAGTTTAGGTAAAAAAGTACCATAACATTTAGGCGGTATCCTTTTTTACAGCCGCTGCCGTCTTAAGCAAGATAAATCAATCTGTAGATCCTTGTGACAACTTTTATCGATTTGCATGTGATGGCTGGATACATAACAACCCTATTCCTGAAGACATGTCAAACTATGGTGTATATCCTTGGCTGCGGCACAACGTGGACCTCAAACTGAAGGGTAAGTATGTCATTTCTGAAAGTGTTTAGCTGACTTTTCAGTGTTGTTTGTTAAGTGGATAGTGTTGAAATGAATGAAGATTCCACACTCCCTTCAGCTTATTGCATGATGTCATGTTCTCTTTTAAGTATATTATTATTTTCTTTATTGAAAATAACATTGGCAGAAAATTTACTATAACAGAGGTAGAAGTGGGGAAGGAAGAAAAAACGTGGGATATTGAACTCAGGGGTGTTGGTCGATGTTCAGCTGAACATGAGCCAGCAGTGCGCCTAGGTCCAGAAGGAGCAGGGAGGTGATCATCTCCCTGTACTCAGTTCTGGTGAGGTCTAGTGCTGTATTTGGTTTTGGGCCCCTTACTATGAGAAGGACATTGAGGCCCATGAGCATGTTCAGAGAATGGCAACAAAGGTGTGAGGGGTCATGAGCACAAGTCTTATGGGGAGCAGCTGAGGCAACTGGGATTGTTGTCTGGAGAAGAGAAGGCTCAGGGGAGACCTTACTGCTTTCTACAACTGCCTGAAAAGGTGGTTGTGGTAAGGTGGGGGTCAGCCTCTTTTCTCACATGACTAGTTATAGGACAAGGGAGAACGTTCTCAAGTTGCACCAGGGGAGTTTCAGGTTGGATATTAGGAAAAATTCTCCAAAAGAGTGGTTAGGCTCTGGAACAGACTGCCCAGGGAGGTGGTGGAAGCTCTGTCCCTGCAAGTGTTCAAGAAATGTTTAGATGTTGTGCTAAGGGACATGGTTTAGTGGGGAAATACTGGCAGTAGGTAGAAGTTTGGACTAGATGATCTTGGAGGTCTTTTCCAACCTTAGTGATTCTATGATTCCAATTGCTGGCAACTCTACAGTTTAAGAATGATGATACAAAAGGATATTTCTTATACCATGGGAAAAGCAGCAGGAATTGAACTCCTTCCTCCTTGCAGTAGACTAGGTAGACTAGGAGTCTACTGGTGTACAAGTACAGAATGCATACTGAAGATCCAGAAACAAGCTTTGGTCTGTGGCAGCACTCTTTATGACAGTGGATAATTGCAGGAAAAGAATATAAGAAGTCAAAAATAGTAACATTTTGCAGTACAGTTAGCTAGATTTCAGCAGGAAGCAATTTGAAACCTTTCAGATGTAGAGATTGTTTATTTCAAGTTGCAGTTCAGCTTGTTGTTGAAGTACCTGGACTATCATCAGTGAAAGAGAAGGCTTTTTAAGGATATGTCTGGATAAAAAAATAGCATCAATTGGAAGAGTGTAGGAAGAGAAGTATTTTAATCTGTATATGACTTGGCTTTGTGCTATACTCTGCAGCAACGTTTCTCATCAGGAAGTTCTGCAAACTGGAAAGAAAGATGATGATTGCTGTTAGTAGGATAAAACTGACAAAATTTCATAATCTCCACTAAAACCATATCACATAAGAGAAGGGAGACGTGCAAGATTCATTGTCATTGTCGTGTACCTGAGCATCACATACCTTGAGCATATTATTGATCTATTAGTTGAGCTACTGGTCTGTTTTTTGTTCACCACAGAACAGACCTCACTTTTAGAATGTTGTGTTTGAATATAGCATTTATTTTTCTGTTAGTTTTTGTACATGTATTTGTATAGGATCAAAGTCCTTTTCTACTTGTTCTCTTCAGTCACACAATATTCAATTCTCACATCATTAAGCATTTTAAAAGCTGCATTGAGTTTCAGAATATGAATTTGGAATTTCAACGTGGGATACAATCTGATGAGTGCTGTTTTAAATCTGCTGAAGATGTCACAACCAAAAGACAAAATATTGCCAGAGGCTGTTTTAAGTTATGTTTTGCATTCTAATTCTTCTGCTGCCAGGATAAGGCTGTATTAGATAACTGCACATCCTGCATGAACCTTAGCCACATATGAGACAGATCTAATTGAATATAGAGTAGCAAGCTGTGACTCTCATCCTTAATTTCCTCTTTTTACTGTGCCTAATCAAGGACATCATGCTATACCACATTTTATATGGCTTTCTTATTGCAGTCCCTTTAGAAGTTGCTAATCCCTAGCTATGATAGTACAAGACAAAGAAAGAAACATCTAAGAGAGAAGTATTTACTTAGTGGAAGTGCCTTATCAAAAAAGGGGTGTAATGAAATGCCTGATAATTACATTAACAAATGGCCTGAACTGCTCCTTAGCATAGTACAGGGGAAGAAAAGTGAAATGTTTGGTGGAGTAGAGTTGATTTAATATAACATTTTTATCTTCTCATTAACTTTTTATTGAATAAAATCTCCAAAATGTACTCTTGGTAATTAAAAATAAAGTGTGCTGGATATCATATTGTTAGCCAAAGTAACAAGGCGTAACTTCAGCCTCTATGTATCTTTGCACTTTAGCTTGAGTTAATTCACTAAATTAGCTTGACACTTATAGTTATTAATTTGTGGATGACCACATCATTGCTTTCAAAATTTTGTCAAGACTATGTTTGTTTGCACTGGATAACATATATGGCTAACCAGATCTTGGAAGCCAATGTAATCTCTCTTTCCTAAAGACATCTCACACTATTGGAAATGGCCTTGTTTGATTTAGTAGATTAAAAAAGCCCCACTCTTTAAGGAGACGATTATTAAGCTAGTTCCACGTTCTGAAATATTTATTATATTAAAGAAATCTGTTAATCTCAGAGCGTTAACATGACTTGGCCAGAGATCTACATTTTTCATATTTGATACTCTTTGATGGTGTGATATAGATTGAAGTATTTATTCAGACAATATATTAAAAATGACACTGTTTAAAATAAATTATTTAAACATCTAATCTGTTTCCTGGTTCCTGAATGTTCCCAAGCTTTCAACAGAAAGGGAGTTTGAGTATTTGTGCAATTGTGTGCAAGGTCTTGATTACCCAGGTGTATCTTCAATCTGCTGGAAGTTTCATTTTTCGTCCAGGGCCAATAAATGTAGAAGATCTTGCAGCCACTAACAGGCCACAAGAGTAAGAATTAATTTTGCCTTACCAGAAAGTGGTAGGTGTAGCTGTACAGTGTATGGCAGCTGTCGTTAAACATTGCCAGTTTTGAGAGTAAAGCTGTTTTGCTGTTATTGTTGCTCCTTATTATTATTATTAGTAGTAGTGGTAGTATTAGTATTGAGATTGCAGACACACAGGAGCATAGGACTTTGCAGAACTCAATTTCAAGAAAAGGGAGAACATTTTATGTATAGGTGAAGGTTTTTGATGCTTTAATGATGAGCAGCAAAGAGCAATGGCAGAGCGTTTCAGTGGAAAATAGCTGAGAACTTCTGGGTGATGGTCTTTTTGCACTCATGTTTGGTTAATTGAAGGAACAGGGCAAGCAGTGTGCATTTCAGGGTTCTTCTACATTCATAAATTTTAATGTGACAGTTAAAATTCTAATTTTTGTAAGATTTGGATTTATAATGGATAGGAATACAGTAGCGGGTACTTTTTGTTGGTGGTGGCGGTTGTTTTTTCTTGTTTTTTTTTTTTTTTTTTTTTTTAATGATTCCACGGCTTTCTTTAGCTGTCTTTGGATGGATTCCAAATAAATAATTTCACCTTTGGTTTCTTTCCCATCCTTTGCTTGAGGGTTGCTTGGTTTTCTTTGTCTGCTCTCAGCGGACTCCCCAAAACACATATGTAACCTTTTACAAAGTGGGTAAAATCCTAGCACGCTGAAAACACTAGCATCCTTTCCCTTGGATATCAGAAACATCAGGGTTTCAAGCATTGTAGGGGAAAACACAGGAGAGAATTGTAGGTGGCCAAAGATGTGTTTAAAGCGCAGTTGTGAGGTTTAGGTTAAAATTTCTTGATACAGAACAGTTCTCAGAGAGGATGCTGCCACTCTTGCTCTACTCCACATTGGTGCAGCCTCACCTCAAGCATTGCATGCAGTTTTGGGCATCACAAGACAAGGACATAAAACTATTAGAGTGTACAAAGGTGGGCTACAAAGATGGTGAAAGGTCCAGAAGGCAAGACACATGAGCGCCTGAGGCCCCTGGGTTTCATGAGCCCAGAGCAGGGGAGCTGAGGGGAGGACTGATGGCAGAGTGACTCTCATGGGTCACAATATCTCATGAATATTCTATGGTTCTGTGATTAGGAGCTTGGAACTTGATGATCCTTGATGTCCCTTCGAACCCAAGATATTCTATGATCCTATGATAGCATCAGTTAGCCAGTCCTTTCTGCACTAGACCATCCCTGACTTGAATGAAACCTTTCATTTTTAACTGCAGGCACATTAAAAAGTTAGATAGAACCATTTTGAGTACTGATTGTTTCTTGGAGTCTTCCAGAATGGAGAAAATGGTTTGACTGTGGCCGGTTTTATATGAAGTTATTTCAAGCTGTAACTGCTTCAGCTTTCCCTTAGGTCAAGCTTGAATGTCTCTGAATTACTAAATGTGTTTCACTTACCATAAGATTTTCTGCACAGCTACTTGAGATCCTGCAGAATTTTTCCCTCTTTATTGGTGACCTTAATTAAGAGTTTGGAAGCTCAACTCTCTTACCACTGCAACGTAGTGAATAATTCAAAACTGGAAGTCTGTGGCAAGTAAATCAGTACCCGTTACCCATGGTGAATGTTGATTGTGAACCACATAGTTTCTTTCACTTTCTCTGAAGTCTGCAGAGTGATGATATACAGCTGGATTTTTTTTTTAAAGTGACCATGCAGGAAGCAATAAATTAAAAACCAAAAAACTCTGCAAATGTTCCTAAATCTCAGCACTGCAAGGGAGGCGAGTTAAATTACATAAATTACTTGTGAACGTGGCTTTTAGGCCTTTTCAGTTTAATTTCAGTGTATGGAAACTAGTTGCAGAATAAGTCTCTGTACTGAATCTGGCCCAGTGAGACACCTACTTGAGACTAATTTACAGTTCTAAGGTTTTCCAGCACGGCTATTTTCTGAATGGCTGCCAGTTTAAACATAGCAGGGAATTCCTAATGTGGCAAACAAGGAATTGAGGATATGGGGTGTGTGTGTGTGTGTGTGTGTGTTTAAAGTATGTGAGGCAGCAAGCAAAATATCTGGTAGCATAGGAAACTTCTCCTAATGTGATCTGCAATTATTTTCTTTAGAAAATAACTACTCAAGTAAATACAGAAAGGCAAAAATGTTGAATGGAAATTTATACTATTTGACCACAGGTGTGTCCTTTTAGACAATTCCAGAAGCTGGTGTTGAGTTGTTGCTGCCCTGTGCCATAGGGCTCTTGCAGGGCTGGCCTCTCTTATTCTCCTCACAGACAGACACTTGGTTGGGAGCACTAGGGTGGGTGGCACTGATGTGGTCCATGAGATCCATAATGTTGTCACTGATACTCCTCATGTTCTGTCTCAGTGTATGTGTCTTTTGTGATTTCTTTTTTACGAGATAGCTTATTGAGCACTGTTGAGGAAGAACAGCAGTAATTTAAAATAAAAAGAGAAAGAGAGAGAGAGAAGGTATTTATGTTATCCTCTCCAAAAGCCTCTTGTTGGATAGCTGCTGTTAAACAACATGATAGCAGCAAACAGCAATAGTGCTCGTTCTTTTTCGATTGGTGATTTCACCTGTAGATGGATCTCTTTTCAGTGGTCCAGAACTTTTTTTCAGTGGTTCAGATCTTTCCTATAAGGGCTTTTTTCTTCTAAGTGTAAGAAAAAAACCACAAGTGTCCCAAGTCAGATAAATCTTTCTGGGCAATGAGTTAACAGATTTTGGTAAAATGAACTACCTGAATCAGAGATGGAGTAGCCAAGAATTTTATAGGCTTTGCGGCTGCTCAAAATGAAAGCTGTATCTGCAGTGAGTGATTTTGGGAAACCATGAGCAGAGAAAGGAGATCATTTTGGTTCCTAAGTGAGGTTTTAAGACAGCATGGCAGCAGAGCCACAGAATTCCCACAGCATCTCCGTGGTAAAGAGACAGAACAGAATCTCCCTATGAGCCCTGCGCTGGAGCAGGAGCAGGATTTACACCTTGCTGCTACTCCTTTTGGTGGTATAATATTCCTCCAGCCTTGGAGAGGGAACCTCTCTTTTCACTGTTGTCTACAGAGGGACAATATGTTCCTATCTGCAGACACTGAATTCCAAAGTTACTGTAGGACTCTGTTTGGGTCTGGTAATCTTGCAGAAAGAGGCACTTGTACCTTAGAAAACATGGAAATCTGTGGCATCATATGATTTTCATAGAATTCTTAGAGTTGGAAGGGACATTTAAGGCCATCTAGTCCAACTTCTCTGCAATAAACAGGGACAATCACAGATAGATCAGGGTGCCTAGAGCCTGATCCAGCCTTGCCTTGAAAGTCTCCAGGAACGGGGCATCCACCACATCTCTGGGCAACCTTTTCCAGTGCATCACTACCCTCAGTGTAAAAGCTTTTTCAGTCTTATTATTTAAAAAAAATTGCTTAATATATGTTGAAAGTATTAATACAGTTACATAAAGCTTAATGCTAGTGTCTGCTACAGAGCTCCCTGTGTATCGTAACAACTCGAGCTCCTACAGTCTTCCAGCTTAAAGGTAGTTTAAAGGTAATTGTGGAATTGCTGTCCTCTACGCTATAATCCTGGTGTGTAGGCGTGTGTGTTTGGAGCGGGTAGCTGCAGGAAGTACTGCTCAAAAGATTGTTTGAGATTTGCTATTGAAATTAGGCTTATGAGCGGAGGCTCCCACATCAGCATAAGATGACTTTTGTTTTTGTTAGAGTTTGTGTACATTTAGATTAGTTGACTTCTGGAAAAATGCCGTGATGTACTTACTTTTTTAGTATACAAACACGAAGTATTTGAGCAAGGTGTGGGGGGGGAGGGAGACACTGTTTTATCAAAACAAGGCAGGCTTGATTAAGTTGTCAGCTCCAGAGAGTTCTGAGGAATGGGCTCCTGGAGCTGCAAAAAGAACCAGAAGGTTTTATTAAAAATTAATAACTTAGAGGCTTAAAAACATATCAAGTATTGTGTGTAAGGTTTATCTGAGACTGTGTGAGCCAGCACAAGTTCTTCCAAAGGCAATCAATAGCTCATTGGTGTGCTGGATGCTTCTGCCTTCCAAAAACGTAGCGGTATACAATATAACAGGTGGTTGGACAACGTGGTTCTGTCTGCATTATTTTTGAGCCTTATATGAACAAGTTTATCTCGATGAAATATGTTTGGAGTGATAACTGGGAGTCCTTACCGTGAGACGATTCTGCTGACCTGATTATTTACAATGGGGAGAATGACAGAAAGAAAGTAGGAAGGCTGATTGAGGAGAGAACATTGGCAAAAATATGTGCTTTTGTGAAATGTAAAAGGTTTATTATAGACATCAGAATGGAAAAAAAAGTACTGATTTGCTATTTAATTTGTGTCAGTACAGAGAGTATTTTTCTTGGTTGGGGAAACAGTGTGAAAGAAAGGTTGATTGCTCTTCTCTCAAAAATGATACAAGCAAGTTCAAAAGAATTCACAGATTTGAGATTTATCTGAGAAATAACTTCACTGTGTTTCCCTATCATCCCCATGTGGAATAAGAAACTGAGGGGATTATCTTAGCAGTGGGTCTGGAGAAATATGGATCCAGATCTTTCAACTTTCAGGATAACATCTTAATTGGGAAACTGTAGACTGTATGGTGGCTCTTTTTTCATCTCTTTTGTTGAAACTGCTTTATTTGACATAAAATATTTTAACTTCAAAGGCATGGAGTGTTTTTTCTAAATGATTTTAATAGCCAGATAGTTAGAGGATTAAATTCCTAAATGACACGTAAGACTCCGGTTCCTGCCCAATAAGTATGCAATGTCATAAAAAGAAAAACAATTCTCAAGTAAAGCCACCCCAGAAATCTTTACACCCCACTATTTAGGAAATCTCAAGATATGGAAACAGTAACTAAATGCATTTCAATTTGTGTCTCCAGTTGATTCAGGTTGAACAATGGATTTTAATTACTTCATGATTAAATATAATTTTGCATCTGTTTTGACAATAATCTCCAGATTACATTGAGTGTATATGTAGAAAAATATTTCCAAGAAAAGTGAATTATTTTCACGTATCTGGATGGTAACATTAATGCACAGTCCTTGATCATTCACAGATGAAAATGCAGATGTTCTCATAGGGCCACGTCGATTCGTTGACAAGAAAAAGTAAATATCAGACTTTTTGTGGAGGAAAGTGTTCGGTGCCTGCTGCTGTTATTTGTGTTCATTTTTTCCCACTTAGCTAAGCGTCTCTCCTTACTTTTGTTTGGACTCAGAGAAAAAATCTTTATTAATACAAGCATAGATTTAAGCATTTTAAGATTTTGGAAAGCCTTTCGTGCTCGTTTGTTGTTTTTTGGTTTTTTCCCCTCACGTATATTTAACAACAATAGAGGAATCCAAACCATAATGCAGTAGCAATTGAAAATAGATGTCTATAAAATGTATTAAAGTAACTTTTTGTACAGCACTGGGCTCTGATAGTTTCCTTTCCAGCCCTCTGAAAGCCACCTACAAGAAAAGGAAGAAGAACCTTAGTGTCAATAGAGTGCTGGTATATATATTTTCAAGCATTTAACTAGAGTGTTGAGAAATATTTTTGTAAGTTTTTTTTAGTTGTGATGGAGTGAAAATTACATATTTCAGTCTATTTTCTTATTTTAGAATCCTGAGAGCAAACTTTTATATAAAAACCAGTCATTGACATTGCAGTTTTAAAAAGAGTGTCTTGGGGATGGGGACTCCAAACTGCATATCAGACTGTCCACTAGACACCTGAAATAGCAAGAAGCACCACAGAACAACTAGGAGAACTAGTAGTTAAAAAAAAACCATAGTTTAGGGAGCTCCAAAAAAACCAAAAATTGTTGTCGATCAGTTGTTAAAAGAGGAAATGTGCAGGGATGTATATTAAAGTTGTATGCTAGAAGAAATTCTCAGAACTCGTATTTTAAAGGAATAAGGAAACTCAACCAGGCCCTTGAAATTATGTATTCAAAGCTGAGTTATGGTCGTCGAAATGGGGCCACAAATGGGCTTCCATGCCCTTCCATGAGGTGTGCATCTGTAATGTTTTATGGGTGGACTAGAAGTGGCTCAGCTCTTTTCGCAAGGCTTCAGATGCGAAGCAGCTCTGAAATGGCAGCTAAGCAGTGTGACCTGTGCTAGTAAACCAGCTAAGAGGATCAAGGGTACTTTATCAAGGGTGAAGTTTCAGTGAAACATTAAACACTGCTTTCTGAAGCAAGGAGATATCTATCTCTTTGCAGGAGAATTGTCTGAAAGAATGGATTCACCTCTAAGAACAATATAATCTTGGTTTGACTGTACTTGCTCCTAACAAGTATATACAGCTTTGAAATATGTCATTCAATACTGTTGTTTGTACAACCTCTATGTTAAGTCTGGATGAGCTGACACAAAGGGTCTTCACCTCTGTAGGAGTCAGGCTTCCACATTGAAGAGAATAACATATATATATCAGATTTTCCCTTTTGAAGAGCTCATAACCTGGATTGTTTGTGTTGCAGTCTATTGATCTCACATTTTCATGCAGGAAGCCAGGGAAGTTACCACTGAACAAAGGATCACAACAGTGTTGTCCATAATTTTAGATGCTGTGACCACTGCTTGTATTTTGAAGGCTCATTGTAGGCCTCATCCGTTACACTTGACCTCCTTCACTAACCCTGGGCTCTGAAAAAAAAAGAAATTGCAAACTAGATATTCTGAATGAATGTCAGCTGACCCCAAACCATTCTGAGATAATCCCTCTTGGAACACACAAGCTCACATTACTGTAATTAGAACTGTACAGTGTTCTAGCTATGATTTCCGTAACAGCAGCATGGCTTTTTGTTGCTTCCTCTCAC
Organism: Lagopus muta; assembly: GCF_023343835.1. Taxonomy (NCBI): domain Eukaryota; kingdom Metazoa; phylum Chordata; class Aves; order Galliformes; family Phasianidae; genus Lagopus; species Lagopus muta. Next base: position 117,755,644 of record NC_064433.1, on the reverse strand, counting down.
ATGGTGAGTGAATTATTTCTGTGCAAGATTGCTCTGTGAACTGCAATAAACCTGATTTCTTAAATTCAGTGCACTGGGAGTTTGAAGAAAGGGCAGTGCCTTGATGACACAGGTGGAGTCCTCAGTAAATGCCGGTGATGGTGTTGGTACAGGTGACTGCTTGGGCTCTAGAGGTTATGGCTGCTTTTCAGGGACTTCTTTGACATAATTCTTTAGTGTGAAGTAAGTGTGCATTCAGAGCTAGATGATCTTAATGAGGACTAGATGAACCACAATTATGTCATGGCTTAGGGAACAACATTTTGCATGCAAGTGCTGTGTAATTTCTTGGATTGCCCAGTGTTTGACTTACCAAACATTTCCTTGCATGTATCTTTATTTTTAGTGTACTTTTTCATCTCAAATGAAATGATCACTATCCTTCCTCACTGGAGAAGATTCTGGGGACATGTTTTGCTTTCAAAATGTAACTTTTTTTCCCCCTATTTTTAAGCTGAAATTCCTCAATGATATAATTAAAACATCCTGCTGCTGGCAAAACGTCAGAGGATATCTTCCCCATTTCTAAAAGATAACATGAAATTTGCTTCTTCAAAGAAGTAGAAAAAGACTGAGAAAAGAGATGTAAGTTAGATGTTAGAAGGAAATCCTTTACTCAGAGGTGGTGAGGTGCTGGCACAGCTGCCCAGAGAAGCTGTGGTGCCCCATCTGTGGAGGTGCTCAAGGCCAGGTTGGATGGGGTCCTGGGTAGCCTGAGCTGGTGGGGGGCAGCCCTGCCCACGGCAGCAGGTTAGAACTGGATGATCATTGAAGTCCCTTCCAACCCAAACCATTCTATGATTCTATGAAACAAAACTTATGATTGATAGCTGGAGAGAGTGAACAGCCCCTTTAATTATTCAACAATTTAAAAACCTGAACATTTTGGCTGTGGAGGGATATTAAGGAGAACAACAGAGACTTCATTGTTCAAGAATCAAATGAGAAGTCCACCCTCTTTGGCATGTCGTATTTGCAAGGAAACTCCTTTTCCACAAGCAGAGTTCCTTCATTTTGGCCTAAGAAACTGAAGATCATTGGGAATAGTAAACATTCAAGATGCAGAAAATATATTTTCCAGCTGCTGCTACTGAAACCAAAGGAAGAGAATGTTGTTGCATGAGATTTTGACAGCCTTTGCTGAAGGATGAGCCTCTTCTGCCTTTGGTTGAGTGAATGGGTGGGTTGTACTCTTGGACTGCTTTCTGGAACTGTGCTGAGAACAATGCTTCATAAATTGTTTTCAGCTGCAGTACTGAGCATCATCTGGACAATGCTGAGTAACTCTGTGACTGACATTAAAGGCACGGCTGGGCTTTCAGTATCTCCAGAGCATTACGTTCTTTGAATCTTTGAATCAAATACAGCATGATTTATGCTCTTAAAGCAACAGAGTTTAATTCAGCAAATCTCTGACTTGAGTTAGATATGGAGGAATTAATCCTCTGTGGCTCACTTTCTTCATCTGCAACAGTGGATGATGGCTGCATCTTCTTGTTGTCATGTGTCTAAGAGTGCTTGGAGATCCTTATCCTTAGTAAAAAGTATAGGGTGCAGTGCCAGGAGCAACCATTAGATTATCTCCTGTGACCTTGTATCACAGGCAATTGCATTACCCACGTATGCAGCTCACTAGCTTGTGCTAGAATAAAACAGAATTCACACTGGGCTAAACCTTATCTTCGAAAAAAATAATAAATCAAGTCTTGAAGATGCTAAGGGGTTGAGAAGCCACTATCTCCTCTGGCTGCTTGACCAGTGGTTAATCACTGCCACTGCTGAATTCATCTTCATAATCTGGTGACTGGCTTTCCTTGCTCCTCTTTTTAGTAGACTGAAGATCTCTTTGGCACCAAGCATTTTCTTGTGGCAAGATATTTTTTATTCTAATCTCACTACCCTTCCACCATCTTTTGTGAAACAAAACAAATCAGTAAATCAAGTCCTTAAAGTCTCTTACTGCATGGCTTTTTTTCCCCAGTTCTCAAGGCACTCCACTCAAAGAAAAACTCATTGTTTTTAAAGCATGGGCAACAGAGCGCATGCAGCATTCCAGTCTCTCTTCAACCTGTGTACAGCAATAAATCACCTTCCCAGTTTTGTACTTCTCTGCTTTTGCAGTCCAAGACCTTGCTTTCTCCAACATTACCCTGGGATTTTATGCTGAGTTACTTGCCTCCTTCTAGCTTTTCACTCTCCCAGGGTTAAAACTTTCCAGGAAATGGGCTGTCCCACTGGGGCTTTTGTATAGAATTTTTTAATTAAGAAAAGCCTGAATGTATCCCACTGGAATATTCTTTTTCTTCAAGGTAAAAAGCATGAGAATATACTTCAAATCATTATTAGGTATCACTGTACAAACACTTCAGTTTGCATTTTCCATGTACAGCAGATGTTTGTAGGATAAAGACAAAAGTGAATGGGAAAATAGTGCTACTGTTTTCACTAGCAGCATGTAGTCTCCATACCTATGGTCGGAAAGTGCAGCAAAACCTAATGTTACCTCTTTAGATCAAGAAATAAGCTTAGCTAATAACACAGTCTAATTGCATTTCTGTGAGAGACTGTGTATGCAGAGAACAGTCTAATAAAACACAGAATACATATGCAGTCTGCAGATCAGGATCCTTATGACCCAAATCTCTGTTTCTAATCTGAATATGTGATACACGTGCTTCTTTTCCCCACAAATCTGTGCAACTCCTGTTTCTTGTACTCCAAGTCAGAAGGTAAAAAAAGGTACAGGATTTCTCAATGCTGTAAATAAAGTACGGTGGTTGAAAACTAAAGCTGCATAGGACAGTAGGCTGGAAAATCAACAACAGCTAGAAATGGAAAGTAAGATTAAAGGTAACATTTAGCCACAATGTTATTCTTAGCCACTTTAGAATAGTATGTATTTAAATACACACATGCACACACACGAAATAGCAAAGCTTACTTTGTAAAGTTCTTTGCTCTCACTTTCAGAAGCAGATGATTGCTATTTACTGTAGGGTTGTGAACCACAGGAAGCTGGCTTTTTTTAGCTCTCTTGTCCTGGAAAAGCACGGTCTGAATGACACTCAATAAAGACCTTCCTTCCTTCCTTCCCTTCCAAACCCAACACCCCATCCCCAGCTGTGGCTATTTTCCTTGACTGCCTGTCTGAGCGTTCATAGCTCAGACCACTGAGGATTGTTCCAATCATGGGATGATTTCTGTTGGTGATGCTGAGCCTCTGTGTTTTGTAAAAGGGCCGTGGAGTGTGATGATGTAAGCCTGTCTGACCCAGACTGTCACAAGTAAAAGAACTTTGGTTTGCAGTGCAAACATCCCTGCACTCAGAACCTTGGTAGGAAAAAAAAAAAAAAAAAAAAAAAAAAGAATGATGAAGCAATGTGTGACCTTAGGAACCTTGGGATAGCAGGAACAGTTTTAACCAGTTTTTGACTGTGCATGAGATAGTTTTTTAATGAGATGAGTTATGTTGGCTTAGCAGTGTGAAGCAGAATTACCAGTAAGTTTTGACATTTGCCATAACTAAGTTTTATGTGAAGGCAGATATAAATCTTGCCTCTGAGCATCCTGTGCATACAGAAACATAGACAATGAGGTGCTTAGATCAATAGCACAGTTCAGGATTCTTTTTATTCCTAAGAGAATAACTCTGGAATTAATTTGGAAGGAAGCAAAACAACATGGCTGAAGAACAAGAGCTGCTTTGCTCTTTGCCCAGCATACCATTTGCTTTCCAAGCTGCAAGAGCACACTGCTGGCTCATGTTAAGCTTTTCATCCATCATGACCCCCAGGTCATTTTCTGCAGGGCTGCTCTCAAGACTGCTCCTTCCAGTCTGTGCAGATGCATGGGATTCGTTTGGACCAAGTGCAAAACCTTGCACTTTGCTGTGTTGAACTTCATTAGATTCACCCAGGCCCACCTTTCAAGGCCGCTGAGGTCCCTCTGAATGGCATCCCTTCCTTCCACTGTGTCAACTGCACCACTCAGCTTGGCGTCCTCAGCAAATTTGCTGAGGATGCACTCAATTCCATCATTGATTCACCAATAAAGATGTTAAAGAGCGCTGGTCCCAAGATATCATCTATATGGTATATATCATCTAAATGTCATCATCTACCTCACCTCATTCTTTGCAAAAGTGAAGGAAGAGTTCCAGGCTTATTCTACCACATAACAAGGTGATTTGATGGGAAAACTCCAGGTCTCATTTTGACATGATTTTATGGAGATGTATTCCTAGAGTTGATTTTATTTTATTGAATCTCCTCCTCTGTGTTGTTCCTGAGCTTTAGCTGGGACTTACTGAATTTTATTAGTTTCTAAATTTCATGTCTGTGCAGCTCACTGACAAGGAACTGAAGTTATTACAATAGTTTTAATAGCAGTGTGTTTTTTCATCTTTGGTTTTATATAGGTTTCATTTATAGTTCCTCTTTAAATGTCATTCTTAAAACATGAACTGGTCTGATTGTTCTACTAAGGATTGTGGACACTGGAGATATGTGTCAATGATTGGTATTATATTCTATTTAACAAGCTGAGAAGTACTAAGAACTTAAAGATTTGAAACCAAAACTATTAACAAACTTGCTGGACAGGATTCAGTATTGAAAATCTTACCCATAAATAAAAGTAAAATGATATCATTAGATTTCTCAAACAAGATCTTTTTTTTCTCCTCATGGAGAGAAAAGTTTGGATGAAGAGAATAGTTGGCATTTGTTCATCACTGTAATAATCTTTGACAAATAAGTATTTCAATGTCAGCTGTATGGTCCCCTGAGTGTAGGTGCTCTGATGGGTATAGGTGAGAAGTATCTGAGAGATCAGTCATGGCAGGTTCTTGAATAGGCTCTATGTGGAAGAGGTTTGATTTTACCATAGCTGTTGTCTTTAAGCCTCAATGGTGTTCTGATGATTTTGGCAGACCACTGGAAGTCCACTGCACTTTGTTCTACCTTATATCTGTGGTATGTTTTTTAACTCCAGCACAGCATCACATAGGACCAACGTGAACTATGTCTTTGCTCATAAACCCTATTGAAACCCAGAGGGATACCCACTGAGGAGTATAGTGTAGGAAAAGTAATCTTGAAGTTTTCAAGGCTTCTTAGCTCTGGCTGAGCACTCAACAGGAGGCAATTGAGAAGTTTCCAGCAAAGCCATTCTTTCTAGTGGTTCCAGTAAGAGTAAGGTAAAGTTGGGAGTGACCTGTTTGGGTTTCACAAAACCACATTAGGTCCAGCAGAGTCTGCTAACTCATTTTCCATCCCATGCTCAAGTGCTACCTTGCTTCTCTTGTTAATGGAAGTGCTCTTGCTGTGCTGTACCTGATCTGACAGATGTTGCTGAAGATGTGTGTAGGCATAGTATGTGTGTGTGTGCAACAACATGTTGGCTGATTTATAGCTTGGATAAATGGCTTGAAGCAGCTGACAACAGACTACTGAGATTCAGATGCACTTTGCATGATATTTCACTTCCATGCATAATGAGGACAGCAAGAGAGATGACAGCTTTGAAAAACTACTTTGGCCTTCCAGCACAAAAGGACTTGACATTTAAGTTCTTTACTATGAGAGTGGTGAGGTGTCAAAACAGGCTACCCAGAGATTGTGGATGCCCCGTCCCTAGAGGTGTTCAAGGCCAGACTGGGGCCCTGGGCAGCCTGGTCTAGTATTAAATGCGGAGGTTGGCGGCCCTGCCTGTGGCAGGGAGGCTGGAGATTCATGATTCTTGAGGTCCCTTTCAACCATGGCCATTCTGTGATTCTGTGACATCTATGGTAAGGGAGCCATATAATGCAGCTTCTCATGTAACGGTTTCAAACTTGGCCTTCTTTATCATTCACAAAGCTGAAGCTGTGGATGTCTAATGGACAAAAGGGCATTTTTGGTGAAAATAAAGCCAGCAGTCTGGCTTCTGGAATCCTTTCATCTTCTCCTATGACACAGAATGTCAGCACCAGGGGCTGAGCCACCTGAAATATTTCTGGGTTCCTGCCCTTTGTGCTAGCTCCCAGTCCCTCCTCTGATCAGAGGTGGCTCTTTCTGAGAGAAAGTAGTGAACAGTGCTGGCTGTCTTTATAATAATCTTTTTAAAAGTATGTATATCCTTGTCGCAGATGGAGGCTGAAGCACTGCATACTTCACTTGTAAGAGGAAGGCAGAAAGATATTTACTGATATAAAATAGATGTAAGATGGCAATTTGAACAATGGTGACAGTGACTCAACAAGATTTGAAATGGCTAAGTATCCTTGACTATTTGCTATGCAGAGGCTAGGGAGTGCGTAATGAATCTAAGCTCAAATCTTAGAGAAGCTACCATAGTTTAAAAAACAATATCTCACTTGCTGAGGATCTGTTGTCAAGGTGTCATCACATCCCAGATGAATATTGGTTCAGGCGTTAAGTAACCTCAAGAAGTGTTTATTCTCAAGGGGAGATTCTGGTGTGCAGCCAGCTGCTTTGCTGGAGCTCTTAGGCTGCTTCCTATTTAGGGGGTAGTATGATTGACTCATAGTCAAGCAGCTTAGAATTGGATCTATTGAATAAGGTGTCTGTGATCTGTTCTCTGAGCATTCAGTTTGAGACAATGTGGTGGTCGTTGACTGTCTCTGGTGAAACCTTGGTTGTTATCAGTCTCAAGGACAAGGTCTTTTGCACCTCACTGCATTCACTAAGCCTTGGGAATAATGACCAGTCTGGGTAAGGGGGCAAGGAGTGCACTGTCATAGTAATTCTGTGTGGAGGTAGAAAAAAACTAAAAATATCTCTTGTATCTGTGTTGTAGCCTAAGAAAATGAATGTGAAGCCTCATCCCCAGTTAGCTAAGTGCTGTGACTGAAGTAAACACTGAGACAGGAAAGCAGACAGTATGCACATTTTAAAATGTATTGAAAAAGCATCAATTCTTTTTTCAGCATTGCTTGAGAAACCGATCAGCAAAAGACAGGACAGTGAAGCTGTACAGAAGGCCAAGATCCTTTATGCATCCTGTATGAATGAGAGTAAGTGATCTGATTTGGGGACACCTGTGTATTACCCATGTTTATACAGGCAGGCCCTTATGCTCTCCACTGGGTTCTGTGAGGCTTTGTCCAGGACTGCCATGCCAATGTGTTCACAGACGGAGCAGAGGCACTGGATTCAGCTGTTTGTTTTTCCCTACCTGGAAATCCATCAGTGCCAATAAATCTTTGCTTCTCCTGTGGCTGTTGCTGGATTTGAATCATGTGGAATGTAACTGTTGTCACACTTTGACATTTCAGATAAAATTGAAAAAGCTGATGTGAAACCACTATTAAGCATTCTGAGGCATTCCCCTTTTCGCTGGCCTGTCCTGGAATCTAACATTGGACCAGAGGGGCTGTGGTCAGAGAGGAGGTTTAGCTTAGTGCAGACCCTGGCAACACTTCGTGGTCAATACAGCAACTCTGTCTTCATCCGTTTATATGTGGCTGCTGATGACAAAGTCTCCAACCGGTATATCCTGAAGGTACAGCACAGCATATCTATTAGTTTACTTTGCATGGCATTTTGTGATCTCATTTTTTGAAACCAGTGTACAAGCCAAATGCTTACATTTGACTATTGTTGCTATTATCTACCAATTTGCAGACGTACGTAAGTGCCAATTCATGGGAATGCAGTAACCATTAGATTACACGTGCATTGAAAAATATTTGTGTAAAGGATATTTTCTCCTTTCAAATGACAAAAAAAAAGGTAAAGGATGTTCCCAGAGTCCATGTGTGTGAAAATTAGAGATGTGGATATCTTGTCCTGGCTATTCTGGATGCTGAGTATGGCTACTTATCTATGAAAATGAGGAATGGTGCATCAGTCACAAATATTTTGAAGTTGATATATATTTTTCTTGAACAGGAAACATGTTATATTGTACTTATACAGCACCTTACAACAACAACAAAAAAGTAACTCAAAGTCTTCCAAACTGGAAATACAGAATATGTCTTTTACTGAAATTCTTTTGTTTTGGAGCAAAGCATAAAGTTTATAGCACATGAAATTACACAATTGCTTAGATTAGTGAGAAAAAGACCAAAATCAAAATTGCCTAGCTGTAGTCTGACAGAACTCTAGAGAGAATTGCAACACTTACTATGAGATGTCATCATGGCAAGATCCAGTGCCTGGGTCAAATGCATTGTTGTTTTTTAGGAAATAGAGTTGAATAACCAGGGTAGATCAGCTCTGTGCTGCTATGAGAATGTAATTTATAAAGGCCAGAGAGAAGGGACAAAGAAGAAAGGTATGCCACTGTTAATCACAGAAAAGTAGTATCTGTGGTCCATACGTTGGTAGTATCCTGGCGAGCTGCAGAGGCATATCCAAGAATACATTTTATTTGGGACTCAAACAAGAGTTCAGGGTGGTGGTATGGATGTTGTTTCTGAATCAGTACTTTGAAAGGACCTTTGACTGCAGTGTTGGACTGGTATGAAATTCAAGGGTAAATTTTCTTCGTTTCTAAGGAGTTTTCCTGAATGGTCAAGGCAACTACAGATCAACAGTTTGCTGCATTAAGGATGTCATTCTACTAAGATGCCATTCAGTTCCTGTCAGGATTGCTTTGGCTGAAGATTTAAGGAAACTGAAATGGTAGAATCAAAAGAGGAAATATTTAGCTATCTCCTGTCATACTTCTGCTTTTAGTCCATGAGATCTGCCAGGAGAGGGTTTGGATAGGTCTGTATGGCTTGTTCTTTGAAAATGAATTATATCTTGCAATATGTTCATTTGGTATGCTTAGCGGCCCCTGTGAATCGGGTATCTAAATAACTGGAATTCTACATCCTCTGAATAACATACTATTCCTTGGGGAATTCTGTTTTTGTTGTTAATCTGATTAAGATCTTGATCAGCGGAATGCATCAGCCAGTATTCTACTTTGTCAGTGTTTTAACAAATTCCCAGGAGTGCAGCTGTACCAGGGAGTATTTCAATCTGCTTGTGAAAATGGATCGATTGCAAAATTCTGTCTTTGTTCAGCATTGCAAAAGCATGAATGGATCAGAAAAACAGGAGGTTCTCCAAATAATGTTTTGTTCAACATTCAATATAATATTCTTTTTTCTTGAAGAAGTTGATTAGCTTTTTTGTTAGTATCTCATGTTTGTGCTGTATTTCAATGGATTATCAAACCTGACTCTTAAGCCAGAAAAATTTGGATGAGCACTTAAAGCAACAGTGACGTAGCTGAAATAGACCAAATAATCTGAAGTTAGCAACTGCCAGGACATGCATCTGCAAAGCATGAGAGTATAGAGGGTTTTTTTTTCTTTTCTTTTTGCTTCAGTATATGGAAGAAAGGTATTACTGTTTTTCAAAGGATCAGAATTGCGCTGAACATCACTGCTTCAGTGAACATCTGCTTTCAGTAGATGATTTGTTTTATGTTGTTTGTCGTGTATCTTAAAGCAAAGAAGATATTTATTTACTCATTTGAGATTCTATTTGCATTTAATTGGGTAATTTTTTTATAAATGTAGAAAGTGTGAAATATAAATGCTGTAGGATATAGATTACATAGGCTTTTGTGAAATAGTATGAATAAATACCGTATTTCTTCACTACTTTTAATAAACAAATAAAAGGTCAGAATAGTAGTCTTAGAATATCAATTTTTTTTTTCCTTTCACATCAATACCTTTTTTGGAATTTGGAAGTTGGCTGAATTATGCTATCAGATTTGGCTTCTGTACTCTAACTTAATTGATCATGTTGAAGTGTCTTGTGAAATTTCTGTTTCTAGTATGAATTTTAAGAAATCTGCTTCACTGTGATTTTTGGCTGGTTAAGAACTCGAAACATTATGCACGTGTTCCCATGTTGTCATCATTTCATTCAAAAGACTAAGCAAACCCATTAAACTTTCAAGTGTGATTTTAGAAATTAAGTTGAAGACCTTATCCAACAGTAGGGTAACTGTAGGCCAGCAAGTCTGATCATAGTTTGAATCAGAAATATTTAAAGCCTGTGTCTGCCATACATCTTTATCTAATGTATTGGAAACATAACAATTTCCCATGCATGCAATGATTTCTGAGGCTGGAACCCAGCTGTACTTCTGTTCAAAAAGCCAAATACTCATTACGACACTCAATGCTGGCCTAGTGTGAAGCTCAAATGCATGAACTTAATTTCTGTCAAAGTAGGCTAACGATGCTTTCCAGGCACACAACAGCTGACAAGCTCCAGCAGCTAATGGACATTTGGTCCATACACTAAGTTTTCTGTCCAAAATTGATTCTTGTGCCCCTGAAATACAGGTAACATGAATAGTTGTCTGCACTCATTGTTTGATCCCATAGACTCACTCCTTTTACATTACCCTACTTGCTAATGGAGCCATGAACACATAAATCAGGCTGGTGATATTTTGCTGTAGTATGTGGCTCAAGGTACTGAGGGTGGCATCTGAGGCTTCCCAGATGGCATTAATATGATTAAGGTAACATCTATCAGCACAGCATAGCTTTTTTTTTTTTTTTTTTTAATTAAGTGAAAATCAGGCAATTTTTCAGGAATGTATTATGTATTAGATATTTACATTTATTGCTATTGAGAGAAATATGCAAACTCTTTCAAGGTTGCTAATATAGCTACCTTTAATTATTAAATGTTTTTTTCTTGTTATTTTTAACAGCTAGATCAAGCAAGCCTATCTCTCTCATCTCGAGAGGATTACCTAGAAAACACCACAGAAGCTAAATCCGTAAGTAATACTAACAAAAACTCAAAATATCTATTTTTGCTATTGTAGATTTGACTTTGTTGAGCTCCAGTCTGGGAAACAGTTATGGTTTGGTTGGATTTAGATTTTTCAAGATATTTCCTATTAGGAAAAAAAACCTCAACCACAAGCACTACTGCTACAAACACTTGCAAAGTTTCTCAACTGAAAATTTTAATAAGAAATGGCGTCCCTTGATTCTTTACTTCCCCTGGAAGTAAACACACCTCTGGAAATCATCAGCCACCTGCCTGGTTTTGTATTTTCAGCATATAAACAAGAAGCCAGAAGACCATGTGCTTCAGGTGCTCTCTGTAGTCTGAGACTTGCAGAGCTGTGTCCTTATGAAGGACCATCTAGGATTCCAACAGTGACAGTTGCCTGGGGCACCCTGCATTCAAGGGCAGCTGTCAGAGTTCATTAGCAGCTGCTGCTATAGCTACCCTCACCTTAGCCTTCACCTGACCTGATGTCAGTGAGAGCCTCCACAATTACTGAGAGGTCCCAGAGTTTCCTAGACCACAGACAAAGAACCCAGAAGCTCAAGTCTGTCTCATGAAAATGGAGCCCAGATGCTGCTCTGTCAGTTAGCTGCTCTCCTGGCCAGATATCTATCATCAAATTAGCCTGAATTTATTTAATGAAGGGAACTTGAATTCCTCAACAGATCTCAGTGCTTCATTTCCTCTTCTTCCTTTCTCTTTATTATTTCTCAGTACTCTGCCATAGCTTATTAAGAAGTTTTCTTGCTGCTTTTCTGTGGAAAACAAAGCAACTGTTGATGTACATGTATTGATATTTGATAATGCCAACACCTTTTTCATCTTCCTTTGATGAAGGCCTGTGGGCAGTGTCCAGCACATACAGCCCAAAGTTCATGGAAAACAAGCACTTGGATTGTCATGGGGGCAAGTTACTGCTGTTGTTAAGGTCTTACAGTATTGCTTCCATTTTAATTTCTCTGAGAAGCTAGTGAGATTTTAGCCACATCCACTTGAGCAGATGCCAGTATCCAAAGAACAGTATCTATTTAAAAATTACAGATGGTAGTATGCCAGGAAATGCTTTTGCTTTTGGGACACTACAGACCAGCAGGAGCTGATAGGATCCCTTTCAAACTTCTGAAAGGTGGTGCTGGAGAAGAGATAGCACAGAAATCACTGCAATATAATGATTGATACATACAGTGTTTTCATTGACATTTGTGTAGACACACTAGGCTAAACAGGTTTTTTTAGGATAGCTGGATGGCACAGAGCACTTTTGTAGGTACTTGTGTGCTGTAGCAGAAGCAGAAGGAAGATTCCCTATCTTCTCATCCACCAAGCTTACATCTGTCTGTAAGTACTTCAGTCCTGTGCTCATTACTGTGTGAGGTTGCAAAAACATACACATTGTCTAATTCCATTGTAAGAGCTCTGTGTTCTCAGCCAAGTCCAGAAATATCATTTGCACTTCCCAAGATGTATATACTCTGTGAATCACAGCAGATCGCTCTGTCTGTCATCCACAGTATGTTTATGGCATTATTTCCCCTTGTCTCTTCAATGGAAATGGACGCTTGAGGTAAGGAAACTATAACTCTGGTTGCAAGAGTATGAAAGTACAGTGTATTCATCTCCTTGCTGTCAGCTGGATATTTATGTCCTAGTGCTACAGCTGTGTTGAAGTGCAAATCCTGTGATAATTTCCTTTTTTTTTCTTTTTCTTCTTTTTCCCCAGTACCGAGATACATTTTTGCAGTTCATGGTTGACACAGCAGTGCTTCTGGGTGCAAATGCTTCACGAGCTGAATCTGATATGAAGTCAGTCCTAAAGCTGGAAGTTAAAATAGCTGAGGTTGGTAATTTTATGTGGAACTGAAAATTGCTTTAAAAACCAAGGGCTATCCTGTTTCAGAATGGAAAGTTGTTACATTAACAACCTTAGCAATAATGTTTCTTGGAGGAGGAAAGGAGCAAATCTGATGGAAGAAAACAAAGTGTCTTCTTGCTTTAGTTAATTGCTAAATTGAATATATATTCTCAAGGGCATTGGGTGAAGAATTAAAAAAATAAAACAAATTAACAAAGCCCTTAGCCAAAAATAATCATAGAATCATTAAGGTTGGAGAACTGGAGGCCATCCACAACAGCAGTAATGCGAAGTTTCCATCTCTCCGCTGAATGTAGAGACAAAATTTTGTCAAAGCTCCGCATGAAAGCAGGTATGTTCAGTAACAAGAATTGTTGTATAATCCCTAGTAAGCACAATTAATTATATAATCATCATACTGTGTTTTGAAAACAGATAGTCTTGTTTGTTACTTGGGCTTTTACTGTATCCTTTGTTCCTGTGTACTCTTTCTAAGTGAACGTGTATCACGGAGAACTTCTGTGCTTGGGAAGAGAGACAGAGGAAATAAAAGAATGATTTTTGATTTAGGGATGAGTGGCATGCTTCAAGAGATCTTACTATGTCCAAGGAAGATTTCAAGTAGATTTGAGTTACTGGAGGAAAAGGAAAAATTTAGAGAGGAAGAAAGCAAGCAAGTTCAAGAAGAGTTTATAGATCTGCCATATAAAAGGAGAAGAAAATATTTTTTGTCTGTATTGCTTGAGCAACATTTAAACTGCAGACATTTACTGCAGAATTTTGTTTGGAGATCTTCCAGCTGTTTGGTTAGTCTTGTGTCAATTTCTGCCCTGTCTAAATTCGGCACCATAAAGCCTGTTGCACAGTATTTGCCTTAGAGCTGGGCTGGCACTGGCATCAAGAATTCTTGTTTTACTTGAACAGTGAGAACATTTGTATTTTTATCTTGTAGTTGTTTAGTTTCTTCATTATGACCCAGACAGACACCTTGGAATTTGAATATCCCTTGTCAATTATAAAAGGGCTTCCTTTGTATTTAACAATTCTTTTGCTACATCCTTGGATTTTAACTCTGTAGAGGATCCTGAGGCCTGACTGTTCTGGTCACCCAGATGAGAGATTCAGTTGGTGAATGCTTTTGTTCATTTCTGGCCTATGTACTCAGATTTCCTGCCATGGAAATCAAGATAGTTGGTTTAAAGGAAGAAGAAACTGATGTATATCTGACTCTTCCTCCAGGTGTAGCCAGGACAGAGAAGGGCACATGTTCAAATCCGGGAGACAAGATATGTTTCCAGCATATCTGTTCTCAGATTTGACATTTAAAACTGAATAGTTTGTAGCTGATAGGATGAATGATATTAATGATCTAGGTGTGCTTTTAGCTTTTATGGACCCACATTTGTTTCCTTGGTATAATCAGAGCTAAAATTGGTCTAAAGTGTTCAGAGAAGACATGCAGCACATCAGATTCCCCAGTAATGAGTTAAACTGGCAATGAATCTTATTTAATTTTTCTGAGTTAAATGCCATCTTCAGAAAGGGAAGCTAACGTCATGAATGCTTGGAAAATGGGTAGTTATGTACTTATTCACTGGGTTTGTGGTGGATAGTAACGATGTAAGATAAGATTCTTGGAAGATGAGCCTTGATTTCATCATGTTTTTTTTTTTCTTATTATTACTTCTTTTTTTCTCCAGATCATGATTCCATATGAAAATCGAACAAGTGAAGTGATGTACAATAAGATGAACATATCAGAGCTTAGTGCAATGATTCCACAGGTTGGTTGGGGAAATTATTCTTTTTATTTCTGACCTACATAATTAAATATGCCTTTACTGTAGGGAGATAGCATGTTAAAGGAGTGTTATTAGGAATGTATGCACTCTGTTACAATATATGTTCTTTTAAATTCAATTATGACTTCATGAGGTTTGAAACTGTGGAAAGATGAGCTGCAATAATTTCTAAATTTTTAATAAGTAAAGCTTTAAAGCCACTATCTCAAACGCGATTTAATCAATAAATTATCTCTCTTCATAGAGTGCTTTAACCAGTCTTTTCTTTGTCATTTCAGTTTGACTGGCTGGGATACATCAAGAAGGTGATTGACACCAAAGTCTACCCTGAGCTCAAAGATATAGGTCCTTCAGAAAGTGTGATTGTCCGTGTTCCCCAGTACTTCAAAGATTTATTCAGGATACTTGAAAATGAAAGGAAAAAGTAAGGCTCCAAATTCATGACTGGACATTAAATGCTGGGCTTGTTCTGGGATCTTTAGGTACTTCCCAGATGCTAGGAATCAAATCTCTGGGAAAAGGTCTCCTCATTTTTGTCTGAAAGAAGATAGGTGCATTCCCTTCTGGGCAGCAGGAGAATTTAGT
The DNA here is from genome assembly GCF_023343835.1 of Lagopus muta. Lineage (NCBI taxonomy): Eukaryota > Metazoa > Chordata > Aves > Galliformes > Phasianidae > Lagopus > Lagopus muta. The sequence continues at coordinate 117,740,600 of NC_064433.1, read as the reverse complement.
CTCAGGCACCTTTATTGGCTCAAAACAGTTTTACTGCCTTTTGCAGATCCATTCAGCCTCTCTTGCTTGAATGGGGTTTTATGTCTTGCGAAATCATTTACATCTCTAGAAAAATGCAGGCAGCTCACATTAAATGCAATAGATGTGCTCTGCACAGGGAAGCAAGACAGCCTCTGGCAGTGTGATGAAAAAAGGGTGTATAAAGATGATATTCTATTTAAAAGCATCTTTGTTGATGACGTATGAGCCGTTTCTGTAATAATTTACTCTCTGCTCAGGTGTGTTGCTGAACTCTTAAAAAACATTTTCAAGCTGTTTTCTCTAAAAATCATTCCTTGTTGATGGTACAGTATGGCCACAACTAAGGTTATATTTCAGAACAGAATAATTCAGAATGTTCTTATGTTGTTGATCTTTGCCTTCAATGACAAAGCTTATGTTGATTCATAGTATTTGTAAAAAAAAGAAGCAGATCAAACAGTAAGAAACATAAACATGATCATTTGTTCTGCCTAGAGATTGTCAAACATCCTTGCTTTCCAAAATTCGGACAAATATTGTTAGCATATCACAAATTGTAGTTTGCTGAAGAAAGTCTTCTACATTGTTTTGATTTTCCAGGCTTTCTATCTCATAAATTTTGTTATGTCAGTGGGGATAAGTGGTGATTTAGAGGATGCATGTGCACCAATAAACAGAAAGATAGTTACTCTTTGTGTGCAAATACTATTTCATACAAATCTATTCTGCAACTATGCAGTAAATATCTGAGAGTATTCACAATGATGTCATAACATTTCCATATGGGATAAAGCCTAAGAACATAACAAAGGTATTTTCTTATGGGTAATCTCATTTTTCATTCTCCATATGGTATTTGAAAGGTTAAAATAATGCAAATAATACGAATTTGGTTTGTTTTATTAAATATTGTCACGGATCAAATTTCTAGTAACAAGGGTTATTTTCCCCCTGCTCCTCTTTCCCCCCAGCCTTCCAGTTACCAGTTTGTTGATGGTGCTGGCACTATAGTTGAAAGTAATAAATAAGATACAGTGAGATGCATTCTCATAATGGAAATGTTTACAGCTGCTGTAGAAAGTAGCTTTACTGTTCTCATGGACGTCAGAATCAATAACTGCTTTACCTTGCCCCATCTTACTGCATATTTGCAGTATGGAACAATTAATACAGTACTCCTCAATTCCTGTGTTATAAAGAGGAATTTTCTTTGGAGAGAGATGGGGGCACTAGATCTCCTTTCTGGTCTTGTGTTTCTTTTGAAAAGTTAGTTGGAGAGTTAAGTTATGGTAATTTAACTGGAACTTTTGCCTCTAGCAAGAGACTGAAAATTTTTCAGTATTTTAATCTGATTCTTCACTCAATTATGAATACAGTTTCCAAACAAATTTCAAAAATTGTGAAAAAGGTCTTTTTTTATTAAAATGCCAATTAATGTGTCTATCTATTTCATATTAAATCTATCCTCTTTAACTGCCACCATGTCTATTCATTAAAATATATTACAAACTCTCAGAATTTTACTTGAGCAACCTACTTTATTTCCAGACAGGGTTGAGCCTTCCTCAGCAGATATCCATGAACGCTGGTATAATTTTAACTGTCCCAGTAGACAAGCTCTCTACCACTTCCTTTGGGAGTGTGTATCACAGCGATGGTCATATTGGCTCAGCAGTGGTCAGCCTACACTTCTTTCTGTAACAGTTATTTTGAAGTTAAAATAGGGAACTGTGTACTGTAATCTTCCCAAAGGCTACAACAACAAATGCTCTGGTCTCATCAGAAGCACAAAGATCTGTATTTTATTTTTGTGCTGGTTTTCACTCCATGTGAAGAAGCTAGCATCTCTGAGCCTCATATTATTTGGATGAAAATAACCCTCGAATAGGCACCGAAGGCGTTTCTTAATCAGAAAGTGTCATTTTTCAACCTGAATGAAGATAATTGATTTTAAGTTCACATAGCTGACTGAAAAGATAAAAATTGTTATTGAAATAAGTAAACAGACCTTAATAAAACTGAAATTCTTACCTCTCTTACCAGAAACAAAAACATCAAAACCCACAAACAACAAAACCTTTGCCTACAATCTTATCCCTCCAATCCTGAAGGTGTAAACCCTCTTGGGCTTTGAAGTGAAACCTTCCTGTTTTATGCATTGTATGCATCAGTGGATGCAAGTGTGATTACAATTAGGGATTTTTATCATCTCATCAGAGAGCTAGGTTTCAGGATGTGTCAGCTTTTCTTTCCCTCTCAAATTAAAACAAAGCTCAATTAATTGTGGGCTATTTCCTGGGACAGACATTCCCCTTCATCATTTATGCCTTATACTAAATACAAAAGTTTTTTTAATTCCCATGGATATTAGTGTTGTTGAATAAGTCACCTTTTCAGGACTCTTTCTTTACAAATTTCAGTCTTTCATTCACTCTCAATTTGACAGAGGTTCCTTGATTTGAATGTAAGGGCAGACACCTCTAGATGAGAAAAAGAAGTACACAGAAGAAGGAATTGACTTTTTGGAGCAATTAAGTATTGAATAGCAACAAATAATTGGTTTATGGTAGCTGTCTACTTAGCTGAACTTTTTTACTGAAGAATTTGATGGAAATTGTATCTTTAAACCTTTCAATATACTCAAATATATGTATACACAATATATACACTCAATTTTAATATATATACTTACATAAATACTGATTTAAATCTACAGAATTACATTCTAGTAGAGTGAGGGATTGAGTAGGTGCTGTGGGAGCAAGGGTGCCTCAAATGCATGAGGCAGGTACAAAGAGGCTGGTGGAATTCAGACAACTTATAAAAGAAATGAGAGCTGTATTCTTTGGGGGTGTGTTTCTTGCTATTAACTGAGGAAACTCTACATCATAAAAAATGTGATAATGGGAAAATCTGTGCTTTCTGGTATAGTTGAGTAGGTTGAAATACATTTTTAATGACCCTAAGCATTTTGTCAAAACGATTCAATCATCCATTTAGAGCTAATTGTTTTGTCTGTTGTAATGTATACTATGCTATAAAGGTGTATTACTTGTGCTGGAAGTTTGAAAAGCTTTTTTCGGATATATTTTATGAATATTGTGAGGATTTACATGTACTGTTTGATGCATTTCAATAATGAAAAAGAAATTATTGTTTCTATCAGGAAGAAGGGTTAAGTGGCACAAGCACACAACTGCTCCTGGTGTGGTGTCCCACTTAGTGTCTGCACATGGTCAGACATGTGCTCAGTCACTAATAGACAATATGTTGCTTCAAGTTGCCATCTTCACCTCACTGTCATCTCCCCAGCTGAGGGACCAAGAGCTTAAGCTTGCAGCAACAATCTTTCTTGAGCTGGAGGTGCTAGGCAGGAGATCAGAGGCAAAACTCAAGCTCTTGCTCTGGTGATTCTGGTGTGAAGAGAACACCCTCAAAAATTTTTCTTACAGACTGTTTTGACTTGGGTGAGAGAACAGTGTATGAAGCATCTATCAGTGAAACTAATGGAGTGGCACTGCAGGAACACCTGGCAGCTCCATCTCTATGGCAGCTAGAGGCTGAAGAAACTAGAGTTTTAGTGAAGAGCGAGCTGTTCAGATAGGCTATCAAAACATCTTATAGTGGAAAGGGAACACTTAGCTCAGTGCTAGACTTGTTTTGAGACTGCTTGAAGTTGAATTTCCTATTTACAGTGCAATTTTATCTCATATAACCACTGCTGATCATGGAGGTGGCTCAGTCTAGGCTGGACAAATATTTGGTTAAGCACTCTGATCAAGTGCTTGAAGTTTTAGAAAAAGGAGCAAAGATGTCAGGTCTGCTGGGGTGTTTGAACAAGTTCTTCCAGGATTTCTCAGCCTCAGTTCTTTAGAGATTTGTCTTTTTGGTACATCAGTTATTAGTAATCAGTAATTCAATAAATGTAGATAGTAAAATTTTTCTGAAGTTTTGTTAATTTCTAAGGAAAGAATATGAAATAGTGACAATCTCTAGTACATATGGGATTGATCATTATCTGTTGTTTTATGGTTACGATTTATGTTCCCTACTAATGAGGTGAGATAACATTTGCTTTGATATCCAAAAAAGAAAAAAAAAAAAGATTAAAAAAAGAAAAAAAAAACCCAGTTATTTTCTCATTATGGTGCTATTCTTGCTACTTCCATGGAAAACAAAAACTGCCCTTTGAAAAAAACATTACCTACAGGTGGCATTCTAAATGTCGAACTTGATACGAGTATCCTCTAGAAGATGGTTACCACTGTGCAATTACATACCAACCAGCTTCAATCTAGCAGGCTACTCTGTGAAGTAGAGATTTATCAATTTGATCATCACTCATTAATTTTCAAAATTAATTTTCAACCATTCAGTTTGAATATTCGTGGAGATCCCTCTGTGAGTGCTTTTCTTTGTTACATCATATGCATTTAGAGGGCTGACAAAAACATGTCTGATTTAACAGGACTCTTGCCAACTATCTGGTGTGGAGGATGGTTTATTCAAGGTTATTTAACCTCAGTAGACGTTTTCAGTATCGGTGGCTGGAATTTTCTCGGGTAAGTTGAAGTTTTTAATAGCATTTACAGTGTAATTAGTGTTGTCCCTATCTGTTTCCCTTATAGCTGCTGTTTTCTATTATTTATATCTTTGCAAAAGATATTTTTTCCATGCTGGGCAAATTTATTAAGCTTTTTGTAGTAGTCTTCATTTAAAATAGTAAAACCATATATATTGTGTGCGACACAAAGGAGAATTGTCCTTTGGATTATGTAAGGGAAGTTTTGAGGCCTTAAAAAGGCTTAGGCTTTTTATGCTGTAACCCAAAAGCTGGAAAGCTATTGAGTTTTGTGCTGGGGCTGTGACCTGCAAAAGGTCAAATATGTTTGGCCAAAGTCTGAGCTTTCGAAAAAAAAAGAACTCTTTACACATGCATGAAAACAGCTCTGCTAAAACAAAACTATAAGATTTCATCTTTTCTCAGGTTACTCCAAACCATTATTATGCTGTAATGCCAGGTTTATATGAGCTCTAGCGTATATATACATCAGCTTTTCTCACAGAAGATCTGATCAGGTATCTTCCAGCTCAGGGCTGTAGAAACCCCAAAAGACATGCATTAGTTGCTGCCATAATCTACGAGAGTAGAGTTAATTATCTATTAATTAATACGAGTATTTATGTAAAGCACATATTTGATTAAGTGGCTCCTGAATGGAAAACCAACCTGATGATATTATGGGCAATGCAAGGGCTCTTTAAGCAAACAAAAGATGAAACTGCAACAGAAGTTTGTTCTACTTTCTTGTTGTTTCCATGCCATGTTTGGATGATAATATATTTTTGTTCGTTATAAGGAAAATAAGCTGCTTGGTTATATCATGACAACAAGATATATTGTGGCATGGTGGGACATGGTTATGGGTATGGTGGTGATGGGTTGATGGTTGGACTAGATGGTCTTAGTGGTGATTTCCAAAATTAATGACTATGATTCGGTGAACAGGAGGCTGTCACAGCAATGCCAGTGGTGTGGTGCAGGAGGTGTGGGTGCTCTGTCCTCCTTGGTGAGGCACACAGACAGTAATTGAAACCATCAATAATGTCCTTCCTGACTGGTATTGGAAGAGTTATGAGCTGATAACATATCTAAAAATGAACTTTAATACTTTGATGGAAACTATGTGGAAGAGGCTATCTCCTCTGATCCTGAATCTGCATTGCCAAAGATGCCATTTTCTTTATGCAAAAATGTGCAAAACTGGCTGTCAGAACCACAGTGATGTGTTTCTAAGGGTGTCCCCTTGTGGAATATTTCTTGCTAGCCAGGTAAAATAGATTGCTGGCCATCAACAAGTCTGCAGAATATGATTGAATTACATTATGGCTAGGGAAATTCCTGGAAGGAAGCATTGTCTTTCAGTTACTGTGCTTTTAGATACACTAACTAGGTGCTGTCTTTTCCCTGGGTACATCTTCCAGCAGCTTAGGGAGAAATCTACCTCAAGTTGTTTCAAAGCTCATTAAAATATTGTTGTCAAGGATTCACGTAAGTGGTTGTGAAAACTGAAGGGCAGCTTAGTAAGGGCAGTGAGTCAGCAGCTTGTTCCCATATCTGCCTTTGGGACCTGGAGAAAGATAGTTAAGTGCAGTAAATAGCGAGGGGTAATAGTTAATAGCTGTGGTTAAGTGTTGTGAACAGCTCAGGGAAACAGATTTCACAGGTCAGCAGAAATGACATGAGAAATGGAGTTCAAGGCAAAGCTGTTGCTGAGCAGATTGTTCCAGTCAGAGGCTGGAAGACTTGAGATACACAGTTCCTTTGAGATCGTAAAAATGGACTCACTAACCTTCTGGTAAGTGAAGAAAACATTGAGTAATCAGACAACAATATGACTGTGAGAAGAATCACTGATCTCTAAAATAGAGGATACATTTTATTTGTTCACTCATTTCTCAAAAGCCTCACCCATCCTAAGTAGCATTTTTAAACTGGGTTCCAATTTTCTGTTGGTGGCTTTTACATCTTATGTGCAGAAATCTTGGCACTGAGACACATATCTGGGTGGCATTTTGCAAAGAAGTGATGAAACTTTGAAAAACTTCAGGTTGAAAAATAGGACAAACCTGCTGACTCTGGAGAAAGTGTTTGATTACCAGATCAGCACCATCAGCAGCTTCTCTCCACTGACTATTTGAGTTCTAGCAAATGTGCAATGGCTCCTGAGGAAGAGCTCTTTTAATTCTCTTGTGGAGTTCTGAATTGCCTGGAAAGGCTTGAAACCTGCTATTTATAGTCGCTGTTACTACCTGGAGTACTGCACTGTAGAGTGAGACATTAATATTTGGAGGACAATTTTGGAGAGCTCAAGTTGGCTCTGGTTGTAACATAAATATCAATATACCAGCTGTGAGATATTATCTATTCCTCTCAGCTCTGGTTTTATTTGTCTCGGAGCCTGTACTGCCTTTCTGTCCTCCTCACAGTCAAACCTCCCTCAAAATAATGATTATTATGTTGTAATAACGTGTCACATGCTGAAAGCCAGCTCTGTCTCTTGACTTTCTGTGGTTGTTGTGTAGACAGAGCTATTGGAAGAAAAGCTCTGATAATTAATGCTGTGACTCCCCTTGTTACTCTGCATCAGGAGAAAGATTCATTGTGGTTTTGCATGGACACTGGAGAGAATTTTTCCTTTCCTTTTTTTTTCTTTTTTAATAAAGTGATGTGTTATACATGAAGATTGAAGGATTTGGAAAAGAAGTTTATTTTCTAATTTGGCTCTGTTTAGGAAACAATTACCTTATTATGCATCAGTTTACCCAATGTGGTTTTTGTATAGAAGAAGTGTTCGTTCTGTCATTGAAAATCTATTAGCACATGCAGTATTAATAAAAAGCATTTGAAAATGCAGTTCACTGGTGTATTTAAGTATGAGTCATTGATTAGGCTTAATTACAGCCAATATGATGGAGAAAATCAATCTTTCAACTACCAAAATAGCTGACCTTCAATAGCTGAGAGTTAAGATAGTCTGTAATTTTCCAAGCAAATCCGAGCTCTTCAGTTTTGCTAGAAATCTTATATTGGAGGAGACTAAGAGGAGACCAAGGAAAAAGAAAGGCCCACTAAACACTAGAGCATTGCTTGGAAGCCTATGCAATCTGTGAGAGGCCAAAATGCTATCCTGCCTGACCTGGTCTGGTGTTGACCCCACCATTATGCAACAAGCAGGTGACAGCTACTGAGCTGGGATTTTGGTTGTTCTCTGTGGAACAAGACAAGTGGAAAGGGAACTCTCTGAACTTGAAAAAAAGACAAATCAAAAAAGCTTCTGAATCAGCACTGCGTTTGCTTTTTGCTTCCATGTAAACATTTTGCATTTTGTGTTGAATGGGTACTTTGTTTTTAATGAACTCCTTTGTCCAGAAAATGTATGGATATTTATGAAATGCCAACAGTAACAACGTTCAGAAACGGAGAACAAAGTAGCAACATGCTTAAGCATAATTTTGCCTTGCTCATTTGTGCATTGGCAGTTCTTGACTATTTCTCTTTTGAAGCTCATTTGCACTGAGTGCAAAACTACCAGAATTAGCCTAACGTTAACCATTGGGAATGTCTTCCCATAAAAAAATCCTCTCTGCTTAGTCTCTCTAAGTTGTTACCATTATACTCAGTTTAAAACTTTACAGTCATTCAGTGGGGTTGAAAAGATTTTTCTATAAAGTTTCTATGTTCTCATAAAAATGGAAATATCTATAAAATATCATTGCTGTGGGTTGGCTGTTTTTTTTGTGTTGTTTGTTTGTTTGTTTGCTTGTTACTGTTTGACATGCATAATTTAACTTGGCAAGCATAAAAAATATACATGCAGGCTTATATAATGTTATGACTTACTGCATTCACTTCCAACAGGTGATCCATGGAACAACATCTTTACTGCCTCAGTGGGACAAATGTGTGGACTTAGTTGAAAGTGCACTCCCTTATGTTGTGGGTAAGATGTTTGTGAAAGCCCATTTTCAAGAAGACAAGAAAGAGATGGTGAGTCCTCTTAGAAACTTGTAATTAGAGGCTTCCTTATTCTCTCAAAGTTAAAGAAAAGATGTACTACTGGTGACAAAATTCTTAAAGATGCTTCAGTTACTTAAGAAAAAAAGCAAGGAGAGCACAGAACAAAGAAATGTCATGTTTCTTGTCCATCTAAGACAGCCCAATCTTTCTACATGAGGCCCTTCAGATAAATACGTAGACAGATAAAAACCAGCCTAAACTCCATTAGTGTGTTTGCATGATGACAGACTGTGCAGAGGCAGAGGGGGGAGCATTGACGAGGAATGGATCAGTTTAAAGTAATTTAGTAAAATTCTTACGGACCAGTTAATAACTGTCACATTTGCTCTGCTTTAGGGCTAACATTTTAAGGCTGGTTGTGCTACAAGTATACTCTAACTGAGAAAACTAATGTCTTTACTCAAGGAAAGTATTCTTTCACGTTGTCGAGTACAGAGAATAGAGAGAATAGCTTTCAACTGGACATTCATCTTCACTGTAAAATTTCAAATGCAGCTACATTATCACCTCCCTTAATAACATATTGAAATGATTAACTACCCTTTATGATCATTTATGACTTATTTTCAGATTATAATTTTCTCATTGAGTTTCCCAGTGTCTGCTTTTCCAGCTATTGATTTTCCAACAGTAATCAGTTTGAAATCAACTGATTTAGCTAATGAACTTAGCTTCTACAGGAGAGCTGCATTTAAGAAACATATGACCATCATGCATTGGGTGCAGCAGCTCTGTGATTGTCCTTCAGAACCCTGGCTCAGTAGCTTGAGTTTGTCTGCTTGACTTTGTTTAGTTTGACTATTTTCTTATGGAAGGACTCCATTTTAGACAGACCAACGTTTGGCTTGTTCAATATTTGAAATGTTTCCATCTCTACATTTCTTTTGCTGCTTGCCTCCAGCTGGAGTTTCCTTCCTGAGATCCAGTTCCCTGATTCTTTATCAAGTTTTTGATGTGCTACTTGGCAGTTTAGTGGCAAAAATATTTCTGGGGTATTAGACAGTGTGACCTCTGTGGAAATGGACTGTAAGAAATATATGCTTTATTGAGGATGAACTGTTATTTTGTGTTTGTATATGTGAAGGAAAACCTGGCAGAAATAGAGAATGGTTATCTGATGAAATATGACCTAATTAAAATATTTTTTAGTATGCAAATTCCTTTCAGGCCAAGAATGTGAAAAATTATCAAGTTTAAATTCACAGTAACATCCATAGAAAGGTATGCGTATAACAGTTATAGTATAAACCACAGAATTCAGACCAATAGCAAGCTGTTGATGGTTAAAAAATTAGATGCAGGTGAAATTTGCTGCAGTCCTTTTAGAAATGTGCTTTTCAAGTTGATCATTTTTGTTTTTATTATTTTCATTTCACTGGTTTTCATTTCTATTTCTCTTTCTTAAGCACCAAGAAAACCCTTGAGAGAAGTGCTCTTATTTGTACAGGTTTTATTATTATTTTTATTCTGCCCTGGATCAAAAGCAAATCCTGACTTATGGACAATATGGATTTTCCCCCCACGTTTTGTAACTGATATTTCATACTTTAGAAATTTCCCTCTTCCTTTATCAGGAAAGACATTATTTGTGTCTAAATATAGCACTGTTTCTAACCCAGAGTGCCTGCAGTGTTTCTTACAGCTATGCCTGAGCAGTTTCAGTAATAGCTTTGATAGCAGGAATAGGTTTCTCCTCCTGCCCCCCACAGCTACAGCTGGTACATAAAGCCTAACTGTACACCAGGGCCCAGCTGTAGTGCTCTAGTTTGAACTCATAACCTCCAAATACAGGGAGTTCAACTCATTAGTGCTCTAGGTTAATTGAGTCAATGCTCTGCCATCAATACCTTTAAGTCACCCTATTCCCTGAGACACTGTTTTCTGTGAATGTTGACTGTTTACTCATATTTAATGCTAGAACTGTTCCAGTTGTCCTGTACTGTTGCTAAAAAAAAAAAAAAAAAAAAAAGTTTTTTGAAAAGAGTAGAAAAAATGAATAATCAAAGGAGCATTGCTAAGCTTTATCTGGCTTCACCGCAAATACAGATCAGTTCCGAATTAAAATATACATCTGATACATCAGTGACAATTCTGCTGAAGATAACATTACTTTCTGGGATTTAGCCCCCACCTAAATGACTTCTCAAGGCTAGCAGATCTGTGGAATAAACTTATATGAAACTTTGGTATAGGAGGTCTTCATTCTTTTTAAATGTAACATAACTGATAACACAGCAATCCAGTAAATCTTCATACAGTGGTTGTCTGTCATGGCTTGTACTATCCGGGCTGAACTGTGGTGAAGCCCTCTGGCAACAGCTGGATCCTCCAAAATACCTCACTCTTACACTGTTTTCAGATTTATCTGTGTTAAGGTTCCTCTGCTGATACAAATAGAAGCAGGTTATAGCCTATACTTTTCTGGTCTGTGTTGCCAAACAGATGCACAGGCCTGAGTACACTTCTGCTCTTTAGACCAAAGCAACACATCCCTTAGCTGTCAGACTCTTTGTTCTTTTTATTTCAGAGTTTTCTTGGCCTTTATGCTCACTGAACACTCCTACTATTTCACTTGCTTGTGACTTGCTTGTGTTTTCATGTAGTTGTTGAACTACCATTTGTACAGAAGCCACGAAGAAGGAGTAGAGCTAAAATGATCGTGAGTTCTCCCAGGTTTGCACAGATGCAGGATGTCCCTAGATGTTCAAGATTAGAGAAGCCATGGCCTCTTTCCCTGCAGTAAGCACAGCTTACTGGTTAAATATTTGAATGCTGCTTTGTATCTGGATCATGATATTCTCAGCCCAAATTCAGATCTTTGGCAGTATTAGTGAGGAATATCTCAGTGTGACATAAACTAAGCAAGGCTACAGATGCTCTCTCTACAGAAAAGGCTTTATCTGTGCAAACACTTTGCAGCTGGCTCCTTCCTGCAGGGACTAGTGATCTAGGACCAAAGAGACAGAAATCTCCACAAATCAGTGCAATTCTCCCAGTGTTGTTTTTTTTTTAGTTGTTTTTTTTTTTTTTTTTTTTTAGGATTTTGAGTCAGGCTTTCTCATAGTTGTGACATGAAAGGATCAGCAGGCTGTGTAGTACAGCTGAAGGGAATAAAAAGAAGAAGAAACTTACTTTGAGAAGAATTGTCTGAGGGCTGGAAAAAGATCCACCTTCAAGATCTATTGATCTATTAGTGGTCACTGTCTGATTTGGAACCGTTCGTGGTCTTACTAAGTACTTCATGCACTGAAACTTATAATGATCCCGCCATGGCAGTTTAATGAAGAGAGGCTTACTAACTATTTTCCAGATGGAAGAGCTGACTGAAGGAATTCGCTGGGCTTTTATTGACATGTTGGAGAAAGAAAACGACTGGATGGACTCTGAAACAAAAAGAAAGGCTCATGAGAAGGTAATAAATATAAATGGAGGGTGGGTAAAGTCCCGTCAGAGTAAAGACTGGTCTTGAGGGAGAACAGAATGTTGTGGACCTTACTTGCCATTACCTTGTTCTTCCTGCCTTGCCTCCATCTGTCTCAGTTTGATTCTGACTGATGTAGACTATGAGCTTGTTTCAGACTTCCTGTGCCTTACTGGGTTGTTTTGTGTGGAAATGGAGGCTTCAGCCAGGAAAGGAACATGGGAATTGTTCACATCTTGTACCTTCTCATACACCATGGTGGAAGGCCTACCTTTAAAGCCACCTTCCAGGATTGTGGCAACCATCCCAGCTGAACACCCATCTGGCAGAGCTAGTTACAAAGTGTTATGGTCAAGGCTGGCATAACCTTTCAGGTGGAATGTCAGTAAAACTCAGGAGGTAAAGGTGAAAGCAGGACACACTGATAGCTCTCTTCCTGGTCTCCTTCCTTGCTATTGGTATGTGATAGAGGGAGACAGAACATGTCTAAATGTAGAGCTCTGCCACAGGACAGCAGTCAGGAGAGGCATAAAGAAAGCAGAATTGGAGGGAAATGTGTAGGACTGCCTCCTTATGTAGGAGGCAGCAGGATGTCAGAGAATTAATAAATATCCTCTCTGAATACAGTGACACGCAAATGCAGCTTTCCTACTCACTGTGCTGAAATTAAAATTGTGCTGTTTTGGTTTGAAAACAAATACAGACTTCAAGGAATTTTTGTTGATTTTGTTGAAAAGGCTGTTCAGACACTTCATCAGTGGAAAGGTTTAAATTCCATACACAGCCCATTAACTTTTTTACAGTGGTGCCCTGCACAGATGCACAAATGAAATACAGCTGCATAATTGGACCAATAAACTCTACAGAAAGCAAAGAATCATAAGATGCAGTCTATTTCTTCATTTACCTGATGGCATGTGGGCTGCAGTTATTATTTCTTACTGGCTGCAATGCTTATTTGTTTACTAGAAAAAAATATAGAAACATAATGAACTTTAATTTAGATATTTGGCAAATGTGATGCAGACTACAAGCAGGAAGATTTTCTATTACAAGTCAAATGTTGATTTTTTAGCAAGCAGTCTGCTTAACCATTGTGTTAAAAATTTGCTGACTTCCTTCCAGTAGAGAAATCATACAAGCATTGCCACAAACTAATAAACTCTCTAAAAAGCTCTCTCTTTTCTAGGTTAGGAAAGGATGTGTTCAGAAGTTAGGTTTGATCTTTTGTAGGTGGCGATGACATGTGTAGGAAGCTTACGGTACTTGCTTCCAATTTAGGCATCTCAGTTAAGTTTCTGAAGTTAATGGGGTGAGTCTGGACTGAGCAGTGCGTGCCAAAGTAAATTCAGGATGTACAGTGAAAAAAACTACGTGCGAAAGGACTTTGAATATCAAATGGTTTAAATCCATTACCACTGACTTGAACAACAATTTTATAGTTTACTGTGCTAGGAACGAGGTCAAGGTTGTATGACACAAATGTAATGTAATGATTTTGCAAATTGCAGTAATATAGAGAGGCGTTTTGGTAGATTTCCAGGCATGGTCTTTGTACATGTTTTTTAACTACTATTTATTGCTAATCATTCGTATTGGATGTGTGCTGGAACATTTGGATGGACATGTTTGTAATTCAAGAAGTGTATACATTACTTGTATAGCCAGATAATTCACTGCAGAAATCTGTGATATATCATAAAACAGAACCTTCAAAATCTGTTACTCCTTAAGATCCTATGAGCCATTTTTTAAAATACTTATGCATTAACAGAACAGTTAGACAATAGGATTGCTGGAGTACTGGTTGTTTGATTGTTTTAAAAGAACAAATGCGGTAGTATTGCTTTATTATATAGATCCATACAAGAAATATTTCTTTGTCAATCTGAGAGGATTTTGAAAATTTGGAAGGATCTTTTTCTCGAATTGAGGAAGAGCAAGCTACATGATCCTGGGGATTTTCATTATTTTACTCTTTGTTTTGGAGCTTTACCAAGGTAGTGGTTATGGCAGTGTGATGACAGAGCACAGTGGGGTGCTGGAGGCACCGTCTTTCAGACAGAAGGCCATGAAGGGTCCTTGTCTTTGATCTTCTGTATAGGCAACCTGTAGCATTTTGGCCAATTATTGCTGGGCAGAGCTCAGTAACATGTAAACAACTCCAGTTTTCTGTTGATAGAGCCTCCATGGAAGTTTTTAATGAGTGTGTGATATTCTGTTCGAACCAAATTTCAAGTCTTGTGCAAGCATCTTCTGCTTGTTTCTCTTTCCAGAACAAAAGATGGCATCCAATCATTACTATCATTGTCTGTTTAGTAAAGAAAGAGAGCTATTAGTTAGATGAAGAATGTCTTGACCTTTTATCATGTTTTCATTAGTGGCTATCAAAGGAGATTGCACCTCATTCCCAGTTTATGTATGAGAAGCTGAAGTGCAGGAGTAGTGTCAGATCTAGGGACAAGAAATACCTCCCTGTTTTAATGCTCAGACTGTTGCAGCCCCCTGTGCTGTAGCACATCATCTGTTGTAGTAACACAGAGTTGCTACCTGAAGTTCTAAAGCAGAGCTGTAGGCTGTATGGAAAGGGCAGACATTCATATACTAAGCATGTCCCCTGAATTTTTGGTCTTCTTACATTCTCGAGTGCAGTGGAAAGAGAACTGTACAGAACTACTATTTTTTGTTTACTGGGCCTCCTTCATAGGAACTGTTTATTTTGCCATTAGCCCTTCCTTTAACTTCAGGAGTGTTTGGGCCGTTAACAAACTTTCTGCCCATTTCCTGAAAGAGGAATAAAATCAGTGCACAATATGGATGCCTGCACAGTGAGTCTTCCTGGAAGAACAGCTCCTCTCAGGTGTCTTTTTTGTTCCTTTTGCCGATTGTATCATCAAATGACAACACTGTCATGCAAATGACTTGGCAGCTCTCAAGAAAATTAACTGCAAATCCTCTCCACAACAGGGATAGTCATAGTCACACGTTTTGACTGCTGCCTGTTTGGCTGACTGATCCCCACCTTGCACATGGCCAATGCCAGACCTGTACACCTGCTGGCAGCCTGACGCTTTGCACTCATAGGGACCATTGACCTCTGAAGGACATATAAAAGGCTTTCAGGTAGAATCAATGCTGGATCTGAGCTCCAGGCATCCTGTAAGCTCCATTTTACCATTGAAGTGTTTTGTGCCTATGACTCGGTGTGTCTGTTAAGTTGCTGAAATGGACATCCAGTACTATCTGTTCACTCTAATTTGGTAAGCCTAAAATGCATTAAAAGGATCAAACAAACAAGCTCATGTGACATAAGAAACATGTGTGATGTCTGAGAACCATTCTTTTAGCCCCTGTATACTTTGGAGGTAAGGTTTAGCTTTCCTTCAGTAATAGAATACTATGGTAAGAAAACTACTAATTTCCCTCCCATCCTCCCTTTCTTCCTCTTTCTCTGTGATGGAAAGGTGGATTTAAACCAGCCTATCTGAAAGTCAGCCCTACAAAGAGAGAATTCGACAAGCTGAGGTGTCTGATTCCCGTGCAGTTCTCACCTAATTCTCTGGATGGAGCTCACGCTGCTTCCAAAGCAGTTCCTTGCCGCAGAGGAGCACTTTGCCTCGATGCTCCGCTTCCTGCCCTGTCCTGCCTCTGTTCTTTGTGAGCCTTGTTTTACTGCTGTGTAGTTGACTATCATCAGAATTTCTTAAACTATTCCTGTTAACCTTCCAAATTCTCAATGGAAATATCTCCGATTGTAAAAAAAAAAAAAAAAAAAAAAAAAAAAAAAAAAAAAAAAAAGGAGAGAGAGAGAGGAAAAAAAAAAAAAGAAAGAAAAGGATTTATTCTTGCTCTTTTAGCCTCTGTTGTAAGGACCCTGTGTTTTTGTCCACATTTGAGGAGAAGACAAAATTATTCACATCGTGAGGGCCTAAATGTGTCTAGTCAGAGTCTTCAGGTAGGCAGTCTGCAAGCTGCAGCATCCAAGCAGAGATGCCTCCTTCACTGCCATGGCAGTGGAAGGCTCACAGCCACCCTGCAGCCTCCAAGATGGGCGGTGACTAAAGATGGGAGGGCAGGCTTTTGTCTCCTTGACCATGCGAGTACAGATTGTAACCACTGTCTCAGTGAAAGTACATTGGAAGCCATATTTTGAAATGGTGGGCCACAGGGAAAACAGAGAGCCCACAACTTATATGCCATTCGTGTGGCTCGTATGATCAGAGCTTTCATCTTTAAAACACTAATTTCTTGCTGCTGCTCTTCAGAGCATAATTCAGTGGAAGATCATCACTAAGATGTAAAATTATTCCCTTTCTTGGGCAGAAGCCATTATTTTATTAATCCTTTTTTTTTTTTTTTTTTTTTTTTTTTTTTTTTTTTTTTTTTTTTTTTTTTTTTTCCCCTCCTTGAAATGACCCTTCTTCGTGGGTTTAACTGGGAGCTCAAAAAAGAGACACAAAAGCTTGTTTTCTGAAAGGTTGCACATAGCCTGCATTGTAAGAAGTTGGGTGGTCTTTTTCTTTTCTTTTTTTTCTTTTCTTTTTTTTTCTTTTCTTTTTTTTTCTTTTCTTTTTTTTTCTTTTCTTTTCTTTTCTTTTCTTTTCTTTTCTTTTCTTTTCTTTTCTTTTCTTTTCTTTTCTTTTCTTTTCTTTTCTTTTCTTTTCTTTTCTTTTCTTTTCTTTTCTTTTCTTTTCTTTTCTTTTCGCTTTGCAATACTGTTTTTAAAGCATGGATGACAAGCCCCCAAAAAAGTCTTGTTTTTCTGTAATAAGATTTCTTTCTGTAACTTTGTTAACCTCTTTAGGTCATGGAGCACAAATCCCAGTGTCACTGTGCAATCATTTTTTGCCCATTGAACTTGCCTCTGCTTGGCTTTATTTCTCTCTAAGGAAGTCATATATGCAACATTTGTTCCGTTTGCGTCTTTCTCTGAACACCAAAAAGAAGCAAAAATATAAGCACAGTGCCTAGCTATAGGTATCTCTCAGGCAGTGCTACCTTAGTTTAGCCTACAGTTCTGCTGCGCCAGAGAGCTGCAGCAAACATCCCAATGCAATTTAGGCCATTAGCCCTCTGTAATTTATGAGCTATCTTTGCAAGTCTTGTCTGAACAAAGTATAGGTGCTTTAGAGGAGATAACAAGTGTTACCCCATAGAAGCCGTTCACTTCTCATCTGGAACTTTCTGTCTGAATCCAGCCCTCTGGTCAACTAAGTGAGCCCCTACCATCTTTCCCAGTTCTCAGTAGTCACTCTCTCCTCATTTTGGGGTGATTTCACTGTGAACATGATGGCCATACTGCTCTGACCAGTGGTCCAGTGTTTGGCTTGGACAGTGGCCAAACAGTAGCAGATGTCTAGAGATGAACATAAGGACAGGGCAAGCACGAAGGGGTACTTTCTCGCTATCTTCTCCCTGCCTCTGAAAATCTGCTGCTCTATTGCCAGAAGTGGTGTATTTGTATTTATTTAGTTTTTTTTTTTTGTTTTTGTTTTTTTTTTTTTTCTCTTGCGGGTTTGTCTGGTGACTTTCTGAACCCACAACAAATGTTATCATCCACAGCTTCCCATGGCAGAGTTCCACTGCCTCACTGTGCTTTCTGTGATGGAGCACCTCCTCTTGTTTGTCTGGAAAATGTCCTCTGTTCCTCTTACATTCTTATAGTGAGGAAATCAGAGAATCATCTCATTCTCTGTTCTTTTCTCATGCTCATGCTTCTTTATGTATAGCCCTGGCACAGCAATACATGCAGGGAGAATAGAGCCTCCTGCATTTATTCAAATAGACTTTTCAGGGCACTCACTGAATATAGTTCTGAAAAATAACTTTTCATTAACATCTGCTGCATACTTGGACAAAAAGGCCAGACCACATCTTTGGGAGCTGAAATTAATCTTGCCTAATGCCATGTTAATTTTGCACAAAGGTAACAAAACATCCAATCTTGAGAACAGTCAGTGGGTGCTCTGCAAAAAGAAAAATGTGTCTTTGTATCTTGTGAGTTCTGTGGACCCATCCTTTGAAAAATAATGCAAAATATCACAGAGGAACCATCCACATCCCAGTGCCTCTCGCATCTGAAGTAGGCTTTTTCAGCAAGGAAGGCCAGCACAGGGCTGACAAAACAACACTTCGTAAGGGAGAGGGATGGAGTTTCTAAACAGAGGATCCCAAGACACCTTTCACTGGTTCTTTTAAGATGATTTTATATTATTGTTTCAAGAATCTCAAAGATTTTGCAAAGAGTTGTAAGACTGCTTCAGAGCACAAATGAGCTGCCAGACATACTTCAAAAGAAGGAGGAAAAGAGAAAAATTTAAAAGGGCTTTAATTGCATTTGGACACTATTTCCATTCAAAAGTCAGCAGAAGCTCTTGCTTCCTAATTTACTGATTTTTACCACTAAGTTTTATTCAGATCTTCTTACAACAGCACTGTCACTTCTAAATGGGAAAGCACACTTAATGCTAGTTCAGACCTGGCTGTACTTGTACTTTGTGGAACTTAGCTCTCTGAAAAAGAGAGTAGTCTCTGTCTGGATAAGTGCTTTGATGTGAAAATTTCAGGTCCTATTTCTGCTGTAGCAGTTTTATTTCAAGGAGCAATGAGAAACTCTCCTGATACAGTTGAAACATGAAGTTCAGAAAAGCCAGTCGCATTGTAACTTCTCCTACATGTTTGCAGCTCTTTGGGGCTCCACAGGTGTTCCTGGGAGCTTACCTTCATGGGTGTTGGACTAGGCGATCTCCAGAGGTCCCTTCCAACCTTTACAGTTCTATGATTCTGTGTAATTCTTCTTTATCCTACTGTGAGCAGGGACATACGAAGAGAAGGGGGCAAAGTTCAGATGGAGTAGGATGTCAAATAAATGCCATGTAGCTCAGAAATGACACAAGAGGTTTGAAAATCTAACTCTACTTACCTGGTTTGGAATATGGATGGCGGAAGATCTCACTATCCCTCAGATAGCCGTTTGGAAAATGCCAACATTCAGGGTAACATTTTTCACCTGGAAAATAAAGAGAATGGGAGACACTTTTCTTTCTAAGTGTCCTCATTCTATTCCCTGAACAAAAATAAATCTTCACTTTCCATCAGATTAACAAGTAATTTTTTTTTTAAGTCAAATATTTGTTTGCTATCACAAACTTTAATTTTTTGAACTCAAAGAATAATCTATCTCACCTTCCAAATTTAATTTAACCTTCTCCGGAGGACTGGTCTTTTCTGCTCAGTAACTGCAGGAGATGTTCTCCCTTGGCCAGAGTTGAAACTAATAGCCATGGCATGTTTGCTTATCTCTTATCTCTGGGGTTAGATCGCTGCTGTCAGCTTCTCCCTTGTTATCTGGCTGCTGCTACTGCTCACTCAGTTGTGCAGGGATGTCAGTTCCATTAATAACCTGAGCACCGTGCAAACAGATAGTGGAAAACAGGTGAAGAGAGAGGAAATTGTATTTAACCCTGATCTTGCAGCTGTCATTTTTCAGACTCTGTCACAACTGTGTAGTGCCCGAATGGGTGCGTGACATCAAAACACCTGTGACAAATGGCGTGGCTGAAATGCAGAGAGGAGATGGAGAAGCAGATGGACACCTGAAGCCGCTCAGGGACAGGGGTGAATCTGGAGCTTTTGTGCCAGGAATGCAACACGAAAGCATTGATATGCCAAAAGGCAGCTTCATTCTTCCAAAGGGCAAGAAGTCTTTCATCACCCTTGGAAGTCTCAGACAGTTCAACTTTTACAGTTTTTGTTATTCTACCAAGGAAAATCACATTCCATAGAGGAATAGTTACACAGATATTATAGTCCCCCAGCTGGTCAGTAATGAATTCTGAGGCATAATTGTAATTGATTTAAATATGAAGTGTGCAAAGGCTTAGAATAGACAAAGATTTGGTTTTGAGTAAAAAACGGCATTTTCTGCCTATGCTTTTTTTCCTATATATTTCATTTTTGTCCATAGCCTTCGTTTTTGTCTATAGCCTTCGTTTTTGTCCATATGTACATCTGCTTTTTTCACATGGCATATACAACTGGTAGTGGCACACTTGCTGCTGTGCCAGGCACAAGGAGAGCAAAGTCTTCAAGATCTGAGCCAAGCAAAATGTGTTAAAAACTGAAATGAGGAGTAGAGTACCAGACTAGTGGGATGAAGGGACAATTTTACAGTGTCTCATCTCAGCTATATGTGAGTCTGATGCTTACTTGTGGCTAGAAATTTTTCACACTCTATTGTTTAAAAAAAAAAAAAAAAAGTGGCTCAGCAACTTTTGCTAAGCAAAGGTAACCTTGAAAATATTAAACAATATTACATGATGATGCTAAATGATGCATGGAGAGGCTGAGGTCAGAAGTTATCCCTCTCTGGAGCAGGTTATTCAGCATTTTGCTGAGTAAATTGCCAGAAGAAACACTGCAGTAAACTCATATCCCATACAACCGTGATCTGAAGAGAACTTCCCTGCCCTTCCCCTGTGCCTGGGCTGCTCCTCACAGAGGATGCTGCAGCACTCAGTTCCTGAGATCTCTTCAGCACAACAGGGACTTTTATTTTGTCAGGCAGTACAGCGCTTTTTGTTAAAACTGCTCTTTCCCCAGAGCTAAAACAAAAACAGCAGAAAAGCTTTAGCAGCAAGGTGGGTGTGTTTCCAGCAAGAGATGGCATAGCAGTGGGAGTGCAGGCTGGCTGATGGGGAGCACGAGGGGTAAGCAGAAAAGTGAGCCCAGGTAGCAGTTTCTGTAAGAAATGCAACAAAATTGCAGCTTGCTAATGTGCCAAAGCAGTTCAGAGGTGGCCTTTGCTTTGTTTTTTATTTTTTGTTTTTTTTTCACTGTAGATCCTCAGGACTCTAGTTCAAAAGCATTGGGTGAAAATATCTAATGCAGTTTCAAAGGACAGATACAGGTTTTTTTTTGTTGTTGCTGCTGTTCTTGATTGTGATGGTGGTTTTCTTGCTTGTCTGTTTTTGTTTAATGAAAAAAAATTAAACAGTTGTCTAGGAAAACAAAGAAAGGTACCTGAAAATAAAGGCTTGAGAAAGAACAGTGTTCTAAAGTACTACGGATGTGTCTGAGTTCAACTCAGGTACGTAAGCTACAGAGCTATGCTGAAGGCAATTTAGCAGCATACTCCAGGGGTATAAATCTACCACCATAATGCTAATGATGGCCTGTGCTTCCAGAGCAGAACAATTTTGCTTCTGGCTTGCTTGACAACTAAGTGGAGGAGGCCCTGGCTATCTGCATGCACATCTGTGAATTCACACCCTAATTGGTTCTATGGTGTTTTAGAGGGCATAAAGCACAGAAATGCATGCACTGGGGTGGACTTGTCACCACAGGCATGGTGACATGATGCTGCAATGGGGCCTCACACAGGCTGTCAGGTTCTGTACTGTTCTTTTTTCTGATCCACAAGTGTAAATCCAGCTCCACTGAAATTCCAGTGATGCTTAAAACTCATTTAGGAGCTTTGGATAGTCACGGTTTGGTGTTAACTAATTCTTTTGCCACTTACCACAGTTGTGCTGAGCTGCAGATGAATGGAAATAAAATATTTTCCCTGAATTTCTCTCCTGGCCTAACTGTGGGTGATTGGGCTCCTGATACTGAAATCACGTGTCCTTCAGGCCCATTTGTTTTTTCTAAGACATAATTACTATTCCATGTGGGTTTTACCAAGCTCAGCAGGTCAGAAATAATATAAAGGCAGAGCTGTATGTTTCTGAGGTAGTATCTTTCTTTAGCTGAAATACGTTGCACTTTCCAGAATGTGTTATGAGGTGATAAGCAAGGAAGGATATGCTGTGGAGGCAATTAAACCTGGGTGCACTGTCAGAAGTGGTTCCCAGGTTGTGCTGTCCCCCAAATCATGCCTGAGAGATACCATTGAGAGCATCTTTTGGTGCAGTCTGAACCCATTCCCTCTGTTCCTTGACCCTGCTGGAAGCTCTTCCCAGGCATATGGCACTGGAGGGAGACACCTTGCCTCAGAGAGGCCAGGTAAAGACAGTGAGCCCTCTTGGAATGTATCACAGAGCTGTGTGTGGTTATCAAGGGTGCTTGGGAATATGCATCCATTGGCACCTGCTCTAGGCATTGCTGTCTGGTTCATGGAGTTAGTCTCTACTCACTTAAAAATAAATAAATTATATATATATATATATATACACACACACGCATATATATATGTGTGTGTGTATTATTATATATTTTTATATAGAAAGGAAAAAAGCATTGCAGAACACCAAAACTGAAATGTGAGTAGGTAAGAGAAATCGTTTTACTTGTTCAGCTTGGAGTATTCTTTATGCTGCTAAGATTTTGTCCAGATTGAAAGAAGACTAGAATTTGTTTACTCTGCCCGATGCACAAAGCAAGTATCATTATTCCAATTTTTCTTTATTGTGAAGCTGAGCTGAAGGGATGGGAAGATGAAGGTCTCCAGCCATCCAAACTTTGGAACCCCCAGCTGCAAACAGAACTAGTACTGTTGACAGCTGCTCCTAATTCTGGGAAAATATTTCAGATTTAAAGACAAATGTAATTATTACTCCCACCCAATCACCTCCTCAGCCCTCCACATCTTTCTGCGTGTAAACAAAAGCCTTCAATTACAATCAATAGAAAAACATTGTCAAGAAATCTACCCTGGGTAGCCTTTGCTTTTTAAAATTCTCATTTGCCAAGGGCTGTCTGAGATTCTAATGTTTTTCCAAACAGTTGCTCAAGCTTTTCCACATTCATCATTTCAGATCTTTTTGTTGCTGTTGTGTTTGTTAGATTGGGATATAACAAACTGTTTTAAGGTTTTGAGCGTATAATTGGCTCTCTTGTTGATCCACTGAAGTCAAAGTAAAACTCTCATTCAAAATTGTGAAAAGGATACATCTAATCATTTATGTATTGTGCAATCATAGGGAAGATATTTGCTTTGTAAAATGTATTTTATTTACAGAGCTGTGGTTCTGTTCATGGAAGACAACATTCATGTCTGTCATATATAATGTTCTGTTCATAAAAGAATAGATTCATTATAATTGTCATGCAGAGATTACAAAATGGAAATGGAATTAAAATAAAATGGACAAAGGAATTCTTTTTCTTAGTAGAATTAAAGCATAGCTGTCAGCAGAATGAGTTTGGAACCAAGCTGGTTGGAAAAAATACAAGAAGGTGTAATAATTATACTGCTGCATTGAACTAAGAAGTTATGTTTGTCAAAATACCACAGTGAATTTGTATGTTTATAACAGTCATATTATTTCAGATTTTCTGTTATTTAGTTTGGTTCTTTTGATAAAAATTCAATGCAGGACAAGTTAAAACTGAAAATTTAATTGCAGTGACGTTAGCATCACAGTGCTAGAACCAGTGATTGAGACTTTGTCTTCCACAGAGCCAAAGGGGGACTTGGGACAGAAAATAGTCTCATTGTGATGCAAATTATTTTTCCCTCTGATTTGTTTCTATGCATTGCTGTCGTACTCAACTTTTAGGTGCTTGTAGCTTTATGGATAGTAATAATATTATTGTGATAGTGGATATTAGGAGTAAACAAATATTGCCAAATAACTGTTTGCTTAGAAAATGTTGTCTCTTTTCCTTCCTTTTTCCTAGGAAAATAAAGTCCAATGTGGTCCCCTTTTAAGATTTGAAAGGTGCCACTTCACTACTGATTACAGTTTATGATTTCATGTTGCCCCTGCAGTGGAAATAAAATACTTCATTAAGATGTGCCCAGTCCTGCTGCCACTTAAGTCAGTGGATCACATTCTATTGATATCTGTAGTATAGTTTAGCTCTGTGATGGAAATTCTCTCTTTTACCAAGATCCATCACTGTTTTCCCATTTTTTTCTATACATAAAACCTGTGATATTTATGCAGCAGTTTTACCAGATGGTTCTTGAATCATCTTTTTTCAGTGACAAATGAAAAGACCAGAATTGTACATAAAGGCTGAATTAATCTTTGTAATTAAATGGAACATTACTTTGCTGTGAGTGATTTTAGCTTTCAGAAAGTATTTCATGCTAATTTTTCACCAAACTGTAATTGTATTTTTTTTTAATTTATTTTTAGAAACTTGAAAATGATCTTCACAAAGTTATTGTGAGTCAAGTTGATATACAGAAGATCTGAATCAGACTCATAATTTTGTTGGGAGTGAGATGCACAGAGATTTTTGTTTTGAAGTCTCACACACAACTTGGTGTCAAGTGAAAATTTGACTAGACTGGAGTGATGCATCGAAACTGGTGTTTCCACCTTAGCAAGTTGTTAGGTGTGAAAGGCCTTTGCTTTGTCTCTGTAGGAAACTGATCTGCAGTGCTCACACCAAGACAGAAAGATATGCTCATGATAAAATCCCCACTGCGTGGAAGTCAGTGGTGGATCTTCCTTGTGTAATCAGTGACAGAGAGAGCACACCAGGTCTTCTGCCTTGGAGCCTGCTCTCTAGCTGCTTGTATAGAGAACTGTTACCATGTTTTATTGCAAAATTTGCGGCTGCTGTGCATCACCCCCTGGAAGAGCCTCTCACTTTCAGTAATGAGAGAGGAAGTCTGAGGAGATGAGTTTCCTTAAGTTACCCAACAGCCTAAGCTGTGCTGAGTACTGAACAATAGCCGGAAGAAATACCCCATCACCCCTTTTCTTCCTGTGCATGTGGTTACTTAATATGTAAACTAGTGAGAGAAATCAAATAAGCCTTTAAACTACAAAAAGTTGTGTGTGATGGATTCATGTGCAATTACCACATTGTTGGTTCCTGTACATTTGTCACATTTCATTTGCTTTGCCCATGTGTGTGCACTCTTCCAGTATTGACTTGATTGTCAAAGAATGAGCCAGTCTTAGGAGAGCTTTTTACTTTCTAGTGTTTTATGAATAAGGAGTCTTCAAATTGCCATTAAGTATTATTCAAGTGAATAGATAAGCTATCCAAGGAAGCAAGAAATTTCCAACATGCAAATTTCAAAACCCACTCTTAGGAAGATGCTTTCAAACTTATCTGCTGTGTAGATAATTTGGGCTCCACTCTGGGCTTAGCTGAAAGGGTTTGGACCTAAAAACAACGTTGGGAGGAATCTCAGTGGAGCAACTCCCAGGGATTTTGAAGGGCTTCCTACATCCTCACAGGAGTTTTGCTTTGGCTATAGGTAGCAGCCCCCTCCACCAGGAGCACCACATCCTTCAACAGTACCCCTGTTGGCAGCAGGGTACTTACTGATGTACCACAGCGTCTTGGCCTGGTGCCCGTGCCACCTTTCCAGTGTGCCTGCATGGCTCTGTAAGCCTAGACCTCATGCTGGTTGGAGCCAGTTGGTTGGAAACAGTCCTCTAGAGGGACATACTTTGTCCTTCTGATCAAGTAAGCTTACTGCTCTCTTTCTCCCATACCAGCATGTGCTACATGGTTGAGATTTTGTCTGACCAAGGGAGAATACCTCAGCAGGAGGTTTGGTTGGCACATGAATAGCATTAGGACCAATTTGAGACACGTTTCTTTTGTGGGAGAAGGTATATAGCAAGATATAAATTGCATGAAACAGTCTTGTACTGATTTGCCTGCCATCACCTCTTGCTTTAGATATTCTCAAAAATGCTCCTAAAGGTTGTTACTATTCATTTGTGTCTTTCCAAAAATTCCAGCACCATAAGCTTTGTTTCATAATGGTATTTTAGCATGTACCTACATTTCATGATAGCAAATTAACTCGATGTGTTAATAACAGGGTGCTTTTCTGAATCTTTGTTATCCTATGTGAGTGGTGGAACATTCATGAAGGCACAAGAATTGCACAGCTAGTAAGTTCTACCTTAGCGCTTAGTCAGACTTCTGCAATGCATCGTGGTAAGACTTTGTAAGTAACACATATAATAAAGTAATACTTTTCCCTAAATACATATTTTAAAAAATACAGACAGATTTAGCCATTGTTAAAACATCAGAGTACTAAAAACAGCATTACTTTCTGAGTTACATTCAAAATACTCTGAGACAAGCTTTGTTATTTAATAAGTATTTGTTATTTAATTTATGTTGACTCTATAGCATAGTATCTCAGTATCATATGGCAGTTTTTCCTCATGCGTGGAAATCTTAAGCTTATACTATCAATTGTCAAATATGCAAAGCAAGAATTTGTGTAATTAAAAGTAAAAGTGAACCTTTTACTCCTGAAGTAGTAGAGTTAAGTTAGGAAGAACTAGGTAGAGAGAACTTAAGAACTTAAGTAGGAGAGTGAAGTTAGGAGAACTTTTCCCATCTTCCTTTTCTAATGCATCAGGGCCATGGCAAAACTAAATAATTTAAATGCAACTGAAATATAAAATTAATATTAAATAATACTATGGACATGATATTTAAGTCAACTTACCTCACACCTGCTACTAAAGAGCCCGGAGGAGGAATCATCCTCATCCTTGAAGATATTTGGTTAAGGAGTGGGCTTTAAAACTGCTGAAAACTGGCTCCATGCTGCTGCTATCACTGGGCTGTCTGGAAAAAGAAACAGATGAACCTGGCAGATATTCCACATTCCACAAGGACTCCAAAATGTCCACATAGGAAAGGGAAGATGAATGTGTTGTGGTCATGACCAGACAGCTACCACTGTGGGTCTGAGGGCAGTGTCCATCTCTACTTCTCTGAGAAAAAGAGTGCTGCCGGATCCAGCCTGGCTTTGTAGTCAGGCTTTGTGTTTACAACCAATGACATATGAACCTTTTTCTTTCATTTCGAGGGCAGTCTAGAAAGTGAGAGGATACACTGTATTTCAGAAAAACAATAATGTTCTTTTATATGCCCAAATTCAATCAGCAATTTTTGATGGACAAAGTGCTGGGTAAATCATGATTGAAATGGCACTGTACTGACAAAGTTAATAGTTTTTGCAAGTTGCACTCTAAATTGTTCTTAAAATATTACTCTTCATCATATAAGTTAATTAAATAGATACAATGTAAATACAGAAGTGTTAACTGTCAAATAAGTAGATTCAACTTAGAGACTACTTCAAGTAATTCAGATGATGACAGGAAAACATGCAGAACATTGGAGATTCACTGAATTTGTTTAAGCAGCTGACTTAATAGAAACTAAAACCGATGAGTTTTCACTTTGCTTTATCTAGGCTAGTGTAACAACTGGGACTGAAATACTGAAAATGGAAAATGAAATTTTCCAGTCTCTTGCAAAAGTTCTGTCAGCTACACCTGACAGCACCATCAGCAACAAAAATAGACGCTCTTGATTACACACAAACTTGCAGATGAGTTGCGCTCTCTTCTCTTCCCCTTTTTTCCCCTCAGGCATTTAAACTATCTTGAAGGGCTGCTGTACCTTCTGGAAAAGTGAGAAAACATTCAGCTGAGGATTAATTTGGCTCATTTCATATTTCCTGTTCAGCATTTGTCTTCCATTGTGGTTTTTTTTCACGGGGGATATTTGCATGACAATGGAATCTTTCTTGCTTAAGAGTTCATCTGCTCCTGCTGCTAATTTCCCACCTGAAGTTGTAATCTTCTATTTGAGACATCTTAATTATCTCAACTGCAATTAATTGTGATGTCACAAGTGGAGGATTATGACTTTAGGTTGGAAATGAGATTGAGAAATTGAAGGAGTTTCAAGAAGCTAATTGGTTTTTCTTGAAAATAAAATAGAAGAGAGTTTTTGTTAAACTGAGGCAGACCCTATCAGCTTTCTTACTGTTGTGGAACAAACGATTCTAATTCTTGCTGCCTGTGGTCTTCGTGAGAGGCTTTATTGTATGAGATGCTGTGGAGGCGAAAAAAAAGGGCAAAGATTTTATTGTGGAGAAAAGGGGACCTTCCCTTGAAATGCCATCCCATGCTGCAAGTGGGAAGCAGGAGATGGTGGGCCAACAGAGAGATCCAGGATCTGCTTGCAGATAGAATACAGTGTTGGTATGACTCTCGTTTGTTTAAAACCCAGTCAATTTGTTGCATTTTGTATCTTGCAATATTCACTAGTATTTAGGCATTTGACTTTCCAGATAATATTTCCAGAAGAGTTTTTTTGTGAAGGGTGGAGGAAATCCTAAGATATTTGAGGATGCATTAAGTTCAGCTTCCCAAAAACATATGAAAACATATCCATCAGAGCTTTAATTTATTCAATGTGTTCGTCATGTTTCACTTCTTCGTATGTCATCTTATCCTTTCATATTCTTCTGCTTTTCCTTTGGAAATATATTATTTTCACAGCAATGCGCTGTGTCTGGGTGACCTGCTGTTTTTGTGAGGCCATTGCTAAAGCTGTTTATATCTTTATGCTGTGATTTATGAAAGAGCAGTGCTCATCTACAGCTGCTATGAATTCACACCAGCATGTTTACACAGATTACACATAAACAATGGGATCAGTTCATCACTGAAAAGGAAAAAAACAAAGACAAAGAAACGCTAAGTGTCTCACTTTAACACCATTAATGATGTCAGTAAAGGCTAAAGGCTGTAAATCAGAGAGCTGAAAATAGAGAATGAACTAAAGGTCAGCCATGTGGTTTTAGGAAAGTAAAATGTCCATCAGAAAAATATTCACCCATCCTCAGATGTAAAGGGAAGTGACCGTCAGTGAAATCATTGGTTTGTTCTTGCTGGGATCCAGGCTTAGCCATATCTGTGAAATAAATATATTTTAGTGCTTGGATGCATACCAGCTGCTGGGCCATTGCAAAATGGCACATCTTCTGGAGCCTTTTGGAAAACATTGTAAAAAGAAGCATTTTGACCACTTGATGATCTCAGTTACTGGTAGAGAAGACCAGCTGTTCAGAATAAGATTTTGGTTTTCAAACAGATTGCTGTAATTCTGCAAAAACTGCAGGTGTCAACAGACCCACTGTGATAATCCGACCACGTTGTGAAGTGAAACTCATTCGTGGCCCTGAATTTACCTTGTAGGCAAGTTGGTTTGAAATTAAATTGGGATTGTTCAGTCTGGAGAAGAGGAGGCTCAGGGGAGACTTCATTGCACTCTACAACTTCCTGAAGGGAGGTTGTGGTGCAAAAGGGTCTGGCCTCTTCTCCCAGACAAATAGTAGGATCCGAGGAAATGGCCAGAAGATATACCAGAGGAGGTTTAGGTTGGATATTAGGAGAAACTTTTTCTCTCAGAGGGTGGTCAGGCACTGGAATGGCCTGCCCAGGGAGGTGGTGGAGTCGCCGTCCCTGGCAGTGTTCAAGAGGCGCCTGGATGAGGAGCTACGAGAGATGGTTTAGTAGCTTGTGGTACTGATAGGAATGGGAGGGTGGTTGGACTAGATGATCTTGCAGGTCGTTTCCAACCTTGTGATTCTATGATTCTGTTATAAATCAAGATGCCTTCAGAGCGACATTATACTATGCAATGGAAAATATGAAGAAAAAAAAAAGAGAGAGAAATGTTTATATTTGCCAATTCTTTTTTTCTTTCTTTTTCAAAGGCAAAAGCAGTTATGGCAAAAGTGGGTTACCCTCAATTTATAATGAATGACACATATATTAATGAAGACATCAAAACAGTAAGTGTCAGATTTGCAGCTTTCTTCTTTTACATCTTGGGACCATTCTTTGCTCTCTTCTACTGCTGTTCAAAATCAAAGCTTTTTTTTTATTGTTTTGCCCACATCTGGATTTCGGCTTGCTTGGTTATTTTTAAGCTCTAGTGCATAAAAAGTCAATGATATTGTGTTGAAGTAAGATGGCCATCATGCTGGCTGACAATAAAATTTACCTGGGTGTAATGAACCTTCCTGCTATTAACCATTTTTCAAGTTAAAAGTAACCCAGCTTAAATTTTGTATTTAGTTATAAAAAATACAACCAAAAATGTATCTTTTCAAGGTAACAGCCTTCAAAAAGCCTAGTGTGGTGTTTTTTTGACTGAATTATTACAATTGATGATTCCAACATAGTATAGGCTCTCTGCTTTTTCTCCAGGCTATGAATTTTCTAAGCTTACAATTATCATGTCTTCAGGCCCTAACTGCTGTACAGCCCTACAGCTAGACAAGCTGGACAAGAATACTGTTGGGGCCTCAATCCTGAGCCAGTATTTATTCAGCTTAGGTATAGCTGAAAGGAAGACGATGAAGAATAATATATTTTGCCATTTTCCAAAAAAGTAACTGTGGCATGTGTGTGATGAATTGAATTACTGCAAGGTATAGGCAAAGTGGAACCACAAATTCAATCTTGAACCACTAAAATCCAAGTAGGGGTGGAGTTAATTTGCCAGAGAACATGAAGGAACACTGAAAGGAGGCATGATTTATTGGTGATCCTTGGAAGAGCTGACTCTACAAGCTTAGTCTTTGTCCATGGAAGAGTAGGGTGAAGTGGTGCTGTGAAGCCAGTGCAAAGAGACAGAGGATGGGACCAGTTTTGCCACTCAGAGTATGGAAATACTTACCACAGATAAATGGTTACATCTAGCAATAATAATAACAATAATAATAATAATTGTTAATCACAGTTGAAAAAAAAAAGATAAATCCCTCACAAATTCTGGTATTGCTTGAAATTGACAACAGGGATCTCAGTTGGATTTTAAAAGAATAGAATAACTTTTTTTTGCATGGTTAGTTGTGTGTGTGGGTTCTTAATAGATTTGGAGACTTGTGGGAACATGGAACCCTATGGCTGTGTGAGTTTAATGTGAGGAATGGTAAAAACCTATAAAAACAGCAGCAGAATCCTCCAACGGCATACAGTACAAACCATTTGCGATGAAATGCAAAGCAAGCAGAGAAAAAGAGGCTTTGTTACTGTCTTGAAAGTGGTTTTAAAATGAAGTTTTAAAAATGAGGATAGACCTCTTCTCTCAAAGAGAAAAGGCTGCCTTTTAATAGCTGTAGAAATGTGCAGTCTGCAATTTGTCATTGGGTACTACTGATTTCCTCAGCTGCATCTGCACAGGTGAAAGCTTTTTGTGATATTCCAGTCCCTTGTGTAAATCCATTCACCATCCATTTTTAAACCAGTGTCACAAAATATTTATTCTTTCTACCAACTGTGTGAATTTCATTTGTTTTGATCATGCCTAAAAAAAAAAGTTGTTTTTTTTTTTTTTGACATGATCAAAACAAATGAAATTTATTTTGATGAAAATGAAAAAAGATTTTAAAAGATTAAAAGTTCTGATTGTTTTGTCAGCTCTTGTTTCCTTGGACGTGTTCTGAAAAATATCTGTGCTTTGCCTATACAGCTGAAGTTTACAGAAAGTGACTATTTTGGCAATGTATTACAAACTCGCAAATATGCAGCCCAATCTGATTTCTACTGGCTTAGAAAGGAAGTTCCAAAAACAGAGTGAGTAGTCAAAAGCTAAATTTTCATATTCTTTTAACAGTGTTTTAATTTATAGTATTTAATTTATATGATTTCATTGTAATAGAATTATAGGCACAACAACATATTGCAATAAAAATACTTACGGGCAAAAAAAGCGAAACAACGGTTATTCATCAATTCCTGTGGGTATTTTTTATCACAAAATTGCTTTTTTCATTAAGTTCTAGATATTCCTATTCTGATGCACAGTGGTCATATGCTTTCAGCTTAAACTTTTAATTTAATGAAAAAAAAGGAGTAATTGAATCTCAGTTAAAAGTAGATTATGTCGCAGTTAGAATTTGGAATGGTACAGCAGGGATTTATGAAGTAAATTTCCTATGAATGGAACCATTATCAAGAAATAATATTATTATTAGTAGTAATTAGTACTGTTAGTTACCTGCTGTTGATAGCAATGATACAGACCAAGGCATGATTTAATTTACTTATGTTATATTTATTTATTTGTAAGCCAGAGAATACAAATTGTGTCACATATACAGTCATCAAATACTTGAAAGAATCAGTCTCTCTTCTTACTGGTGGGTAATCAAATCCTTAAAATGCAAATTAAAACCTAAACAGAAATTAATTACTCTAATCACTCTACTTAAAAATGACTCCTCCTGCATGGAGACCTTGAAATCAGTGCAGCTGCTTAACTCCTGTGATGTGATTTCCCTATGGCTCCAGATATTCTTGCTCATACTGAACTGTATCTTGTTTTGGGGATGCTAGAGGGTGCCAACAGGAGAGGAACGGCCTGTGCCTGCTTAGAGTTTCATAATTTGGTACTGCGTGCGTACTTGAGGGAATGTTTATAGCTCAATTTTAATGTTGGGTTTTACCTTCTTGTCCCACTTTTCTCTGACACTGCAATTGTTAACCCTAGTGAAACGTAACACTCGCTTCTCAAAACCAATAGAGTTGTGAGGTGCTGGAACAGGCTGCCCAGAGAAGCTGTGGATGCCCTGTACCCTGGAGGTGTTCAAAGCCAGGTTGGATGGGGCCCTGGGCAGCCTGATCTAGTAATAGTAATGGAGGTTGGTGGCCCTGCCTGCAGCAGAAGGTTTGGAGCTTGACGATCCTTGAGATCCCTTCCAGCCCAAGCCATTCTGTGATTTTATGATTCTCTGTAGAAATGGTAAGCAGCAGCCCTCATCCTCTGAGCAGAGTTGAGGCAGCACAACACAAACCAAATAGATTAACGGCATGATGCAAAATGTCCCCTGTAATGGACGTTAATGGTCAGATAATCCCTAATTGTGCACTGCAGGGGCTGTAATCTAAGAACATCATGTGAGTAATCTTAAAAAATGAAGGTTTTACTCTACCAAACATTACAAGATTGATTACTTCCTCATCCAATAATTAAGGGTTATTTAACAGAAGACCTTTCATCACCTTTGTCTTGCCCTTAAGTAGATCTGTTCATGTCTGTTTTTGCATTTTCCTTTGCTAAAAAAAACCAGGGAGATATACAGGACTAGAGTCACAAAGTAGCTCATCCACTGAAAGTGGAATAAAAGAGAATCAGTGATCCCTTCTGCACTGTCTACAGCGTAGAGGGGAGATGAGAACTCCTGGTGGGATTGGTATCCACAAGTGTGCATGCATACAGGCCAGGGGACAGACCCTCACATCTCCATCCCAGGCAGCTCACTGGCTGGGCATGGCTGGGGAGAGACCACAGGGCCCCCTGGTCCTAGTCATCCCAATTTCATGTTCTGCATTTCTCCTTCACCAGTACAGCTACATGCTATACTCTTTGTGGGGCCAGGGCTAAATCCACCTCATTCTTAGCCACAGTGATTTCTCATGGGATGTTATTCTGCCTCTACATATACTTGGGGACAGAAATGAAATCTGAAGGTGGTGTGCCTTAGGTTGACATCTGTTGCTGTGTCTGCTGAGGTATATCAAGGCACAGGGAGCCATTGTCCCTGCTAGTAAGAATGCCAGCCTATGTTTTAATTTATTATAACAAAGATAACTTCCATCAGTCTGAGGTACAACAAAGGTGGACTTATAAGTATCAGATCTTGCCATGTTTTGATTATCAGACCACTTTGTTTTGATGCTTTTGCTTCTCTTTTTCCTTTATTTTCTTTCTCTGTGTTTTTGTTTTTTTTTTTTTTTTTTTTAAAAAAAAAGCCTGTATCACTCATTGAACTCCACAGATCATTGGTCTACACTGAAGCCTGGTGCTTTGTTAATAGAGAATTACCCTTGGGGATTGTTTCTGTTTGCTTTGTTTCCTTATTTTCCTAATTAAGTAGCTTTTATCAAAATATTTGCATTTAGAAATAGATATTATGAAATGATCCATGCAGTGGACTGACAAATAAGCAAAAGAGTATGAAAAGAAAAAAAGTTAATGCCTACTCATTTCTACCCCATTATTACCTCCAAAAGTGAAACACTATACTCATTTAGCAGACAGTGCAGATTTCTCGGCAATCAAAATGGACTCTTTCATCAGCATAATCAGCTATATGGAAAATCAAAGTGTTGGCTCACTTAGAACACCAGGGAAATACCATCAGGGGACAGATAGAGGAGCTGGGAAGGCAAAGGAGTTCAGTAAAGAGGAATACGTGCATTTCAAAGTGGGAATGGTTATTCTGGAAATACAACAGTTTTGTAATCTAAGAAACAGGAAAAAAATGCCCCAAAATAGGAGTATTTATCAAAATTCTTTGTCTTATATTTTGCTCCCTCCTGACCTAGTGATCACTTGGCTTAAAGCAAAAAGGAATGGGGAGGACTCAGGTGCAGTGTTGCTCTGGCCATGGATGAAGGGATGCATGGGGACACATTTCATGCCAGCTCTTGCTAAGGAGATGTGATATCCTGTTGGTGTGCCCAGTGGCTGGATACCCTGAAGGCAATCACAACACCTGCCTTGGATACTGGCCATGATCCCAGCAGCTGGCTGGGGAGCTGGCTCTTTTTTCAGAGCCACCTCTTTCAAACCAGGGAATAAGTGCTAGTATCAGGACAGAGATGCACAGGAGAGATTTGTGGCAGTGGCTGAAGAGTATGATGCCTGAAGCAGTGCCAGTTAGATGGACAGGGCTGAATACAGGTGACAAGGCTGGAAAGGTAGAGCACAGGAGGGTGGAGAACAACTGTGAAGGCAATTACCTTAATCCAGGTAAGACATCACTATAGCAGAAGAAGGTGAAAGGGAGCATGTGGAAGGGAGAGATAGAGGAGAATTGGGGTTTCAGTGGCATTTATCCATCCTTGGAGCCATATATGTTAATATGTGTTAATACTCATGTATATGTAAACAAACATCTTTTTAACAGTGATTGAATCTATGCTTCTTAACACCTATAGCATACTGCACGTAGCAAGAAGTCAGAGAACATTTTGGGCATCTCACTGTATTATTATTGTCTTTTTCCTTTGAAGTAAAAATAATATGAAAGATTATTTCACTCAACCCTCTGCATTGGAAATGTAGGCATCTGGAAACCAGGTCACATGACACACAAGAAGTGATCCTGGATTTTCTGCAGGATTTATTTCAATTTTTCAATCACACACAGTTGTTTGTCCATCCTGGCTCTTGGTTTCTGCAGAGAAGGGCAGATTTCAGATGTGCTGTGCTGGATATGGTTAGGGGCACCACGAAAACTGCTCAAAAAAAGAAAAGCAGGCACAGAAGATGCTGGGCAGGCTGTTGACTGCCACGGAGCTCTGAGATTAGAAATCCTGTAGGTGGGCCTGCTCTGGAGAGGAGAGACTGGAAGGAGCCTAATGGAGCCTTTTCCTGACCTCTAAAACTCACTTTAAGCAGAGATATGGCACTGGAGGTTGGGCCCAACCTCACCATCCTTGTTGCTTCCCCAGGCGTGAGGGAAACAGATGGCAGCCTAACATGGGAGGCTAATCCTTTATTTTTATACAGGCAAATGTATAAAGTTGGCTAACAGTGTGAACAGGAAATACACTTTTCAAAGTTGACTTGAAGATGGCTTCCCCTGTAGTGGATTTTTCCTTGTTGCCTTTTATTATCTTTTGAAGAGATTTTCCAGATTCCAGCTTCATTAGCAACTCTCTGTACCAGAGCAATTTACTTACTCAAAAAGTTGAGGGAACAAACTGAAACTTCAGTTCATGCTTTGCAGAGAATTACAGAAATAAGCTTTTCCCTTCATTGTAAGGGTTCCCAGTCAACACTTTACATGATTGCCAATGTAGTGCACTTTGTTCTCAACTCAGGAAGGAAGATATGGTGAAGAGATCTGTAATGCAAGCCTAACAGATTATCTGCTTCAGTTATTATTTCAGTGAAAGATTTTTTCTACAAGCGATCTCAGATTTACAAGTATCAAGTCTGCCAGGTTATGTTTCGACTACTTGAAGTTGATAGGTAACATTACAGGACTTCACTCATAGCTGCTCCTCTTTCACGTGCTAATAAGAAATGGAAACAGTGAAAAGAATTAGTCTGTAATTAATGGGAGCTTAGATTTTGTTATGCCTTTTCTATACTTCTGATAATAGAGCAAATGCACTGACATTGTAACTAGATCTAGAGCAAATTCCCAGGCAACCTGACTTCAAACAGGAATGTGAGAGCTATTTCTAAATTTGCTTCACCTTAAAATTTAACATTGACAGCTATTTATTACAGCTCCTCATATATTTATTTGATGTATTATTAGTTAAGGCCAGTGAAGCTGGTGAGGAGTCTGGAGCACATTCCTAATGAGGAGAGGTTGAGGGAAAGGATTATTTAGTCTGCAGGAGTCCCAGAGGTGACCTTGTTGCTCTATAACACCTGAGGGAGGTGGGGGTCAGCCTCTTCTCTCATGTGACTAGCAATAGGGCAAGAGGGAATGGCCTCAAGCCATGCCAAAGGAGGATCAGGCTGGGCATTAGGAAGTACTTTTTCTCTGAGAGAGTGGTCAGGCTCTGGAAAAGGCTTGCCATTCCTGGAGGTGCTGAAACGTTTAGATGTTGTACTGAGGGACATGGTTTAGTGGGAAATGTTGTTAGATGGACAATTGGACTGGACCATCTTAGAAGACTTTTCCAACCTTGATGATTCTGTGATTCTATGATTAAGGTCTGTCACTGAAGGCTCAGTCTTTTCAAGGAACTCACTGAAAAATGCTGGCAGATTTGAGGTGAAGTTTTTCATCTTGTCTGTATGGAAGCAGACTCTGTTATTTCTATTCTTTTGTAGAAAATGCTTTCTAAATCTTCTTGAGAATGGCTTGGAGGGGTACAACAGAATGCTGGAGTGCAAATATGCTCTTTGCCAGAGTGTCTAAATGTCAAACATGTAATTCAGCAAGTATACTCTGCTTGTCACTTGAAAACTCTTTCCTTCGTGACTCCTTGGTACAGCTTCCTACCTGCTCAAAAATGTAATAGATTTCATACTGAGTTGTTCCTGAGGCCTTCTCATGTAACTGTGACTTGGAAAGAACATAGGGCAATTTTACACTGAGAAAAATTAGACTGCTATTGGTCTGTGGCTTATATCAAGCTCAGGAGACAAGATGGGCTGTGCTGTAGCAGTGGTGGATCATCAAGGAAGGAGTAGCTTTGGGATAGAGATGTTGTGATGAGACTCAGTAGCTTGTCTACAAGCTACGAGGTAGGTTCATAGGTATCAAAGTGTGACCAGTAGTGGTGTGATGTCTTTGGTTTCTTTCAGGCTAAGTGAGGTGTTTCTATAGTAAAAAACACATGCATTACTATGGTTAGCTCCTTACCCAGTAAAAATAGGTGTAGACTTGTACTGTTAGAGAGGCATTGCTTGTCAGTAAAGAGCTCTTCAACCACTGCTTGTGGTATTTCCTATCCTGACTGAGTTGTGGTGAGCCCAGTGTGGGCCCCGTGACTGCAACAGTAAAGAAGATGGAGAGGAGATCAAAGCACATCAGTCTGTTTTGAAGTGTAAGTTATCTGCCTCGAGCCCTTGATCCTGTGACTGAAAATGAGGGAACACTGTAAGACACGCACTATAAGACGGATTTATAAAAAGGGAGCATTTGTGGTTTGGAAGCCCTTTTCATGCTTAAAAGATGCTGTTCAAGGGAATAGAAAGGATGTTTTAAGTGGAATATACTGACAGAGTAAGGTGGAAGTTGCAGTGCTATTTGTCTTTGGTCAAACTTCAGTGAAATCCAAATTAAAGTACTGAGTGCTTCAGATGGGTCCCTCTGAGGTCTCCTTGTCAAAAAGTGACAAGTCTTTCAGTGCTACTGCTAAACCAGGAGAGCAGGTATCACTGCACATGTGGCTGGCTGGAATCCTTAACAATTCAGCTCATCAATTCTGTGAACGGATGTGAAATTAAAATGTAGCAAATTGTAGCCCCTGACTTTTTTTTCTTCTTCCCTTCATCATTAGGCATTATTTCTTAAATACTCCATTATCTCATTACATTACCTCTAATATTTCATTCCTTTATTAAGGAGGAAACAGAAAACACAACAAAATAAACAACCTCCCCTTGCTCCTCCCCTTCAGCATCTCCTAATAAACAAAACTGGGAGAATTATCTGTGACAATTAGAGACTCTAATGTGATGGATGGTTAAGATATTTACATGCCATCACACTTGGCTTTCCTTGGTTACTTTTTCTAGTTGCTGCACTGTGAAATAAGCTTTGAACGTGAGATAAGCAGATAAATTTGTGGATAAAAGACAGAATGCTGCCATTCTGAAACTCTCCCCTTTGTTGTGTGGTTTACATGAGGATATGAGTTGCCAGGAAAACAGTCAGGATCTGCAGATCACTCATTCATTTGATGGTGCTATTTTAAAGCACGAATTGTGGACTTGAATGTCACCAACATCACACATTTTCCATGTTCTGTTAGATCTTCCTTTGTCTTGCTCATTGTTGTGCAGCTGCCATCTCTTCTCTTTGAAAGAAAATTTCCAAAGTATTTTCATTATATTCATTGCTTTTGTGCCTTTCAAAACTTCTGAGTAATGTACTGCAAAAGACATCAGGATTTTCCTTTTTGGACGTTTATTACAGCTGTTTCTAATTTATTATGAATTAATGACTAATTCTCATTATCTTTATTACTTTAATTTTATCTTAGTTCTTCATTATAAAAGTGTAAGGTGAAATCTTGGACTCACTGGAGTCAGAATTTCCTCAGAGGGGATTTGGATTTTGCTAAAGTCTGTTGAGACTTTATGGTGAAATCCATGTGGGTGAAATCACTGCTAATGCAGCTGAGCTTAGTCTAAGGAGCTCCATAAATCCACACGTGGTTTAAAGACAGATATAACAGAATCGAAGAGAGTTTTTACTGCTGCTATCAGTGTGGTACCTCTGTTGGGTGAAGTCAAGACTTCAGTTTGTCAGCACAGCAGGCACAACTATCACTTAGAAGTACAACATATTCTGCAACAGGAAGCTTAGCAGTCTCTGACCATGTGCACTTAAATTAAAGCCATTAAACAATAGATTTCAATCTTCCAGGAACTGTAAGTAGTGCATGTTGAACTGAAGAAATAATTAAACTTTAATGAATCCTAGATCTTTTACATTTTTGGATCTTTCCACTTAGTTAACTTTTTATCTTTGCTCATTGTATTCAGAGAGATGTTGAGGTGTACTGACAGCTGATTTCTTCTGCTCTCACAACAGGTGGTTTACGAGCCCAACTACTGTCAATGCTTTTTATAGTGCATCCACCAATCAGATCAGTGAGTATCTGAATTCTGAGCCTACTTTTAAAGTGTCTGTTTGGAAAATGTATGTATCCAGCTTCAGGCAATATCTGTACAGTTTGTGTGAATGTGAGTGACTATCAGGTGTGATGAAAATCAGAAATGCAGACATCGTAATTCAGCTCTGAGACATCTTTAGTTAGAGGATAGTTTTGGAAAAGCAATGGCTCCACAAATTGGAATTACTGCTCTTAATGAGATACCCCATGTCAGCTGAATTGCAGAAACTGCTTACATACACTCTGTCCATTGCAAGTGTGAAAGAAAACATTAGCTTAAATCACTTCTATTAGAGTTTATACCATTTTCCATTTTCTATTTGCTGCAGCAAAAAGATGTGCGCGTACAATGTCATAAATAGTAATTTTTGAAGTGACAGGAATTCAGTTCACTAATATTAGTATATATGCAGAAATAAACATGGTTGGAGAAAACTGTGACACAGACAGAGGGTCTAAGAAGTGATGCCCAGTGGAGTTGTTCAATATTTTCTAATGAAAAGGACGGATATCTGTAGGTAACTGCTAATATCTGCTCTTCCCTACTTCTGTAAACAATTTTTTGCCTCCAAATATACATTCTTTTGTGTCTAAGCGAGCTCATTCATAAAGGAAACATGATAATTACTCAGGTCTTTTGATTAAAATTAGTTCTAGGCCTAGACTGCTCCTCTTTAATTAGAGGACTGCCATTGTTAAGCAGCCATGTTTTTTTGTCTGTCATTGAACTCTTGAGGTGGATTTCACTGGGTTGATCAAAGCTCATCTCAAAGTACATCTCGAAAACGAGAGCTGGTTTTCCTGCTAAACTGAGCACCAGCCACCACTGCTCTTTCAGATGTATTGTGTGGATGCAGAGGATACTGTCAGTGCAAAATGAGAGCTGTTGCTGTTACATCTTCGTTAACACGAGATCCTTTCAAGTTTCAGCAGCATTCGTCTCTCCCAGCCTCCCCACCATGGCACATTAAAGAAAGCTGCAGTGAGAGGCTGGAACTACTGAAGCTAAATTTCACACTTGCTGTGTCATGAAACAGAGGGCTGTCAAACATAACTTATCTGTCACAGGTGCGGAGATGACTATGTTTTGTATCAGAACTGCAGACTTTCTCATACTGCTGGTATTCGACCTTGAAGTTTGGATAGTGATGCTCACTGTTTTTTTAGGACTGTTCCTAGGAAGAAAAGGTTTTAGGTGGCTCTTTCTGAACAAATACTGCATTTACCATAAAAATGGCATGCAATTGGAGGGGAGGCTTGAAGAAAGGCACAGTGCAAGTGGTCTTCCACCAATGACCACTGCGCTTTACAGGAGACATGGCCACTGCGAGATATACATAAAACATGCTTGGGTCTGAACCTGCTGATAAATATTTGTCACATCACTACCAAGTTCCCATTGATGCTGGTGGGAGAGAATTGTGGTGTGTGAGACTGAACTTAGCAATTGCAAGCATACTATTGTGATAAGCTGCATTTTTGGGCAGATCTCACATCCAGGAGCTGTTGTCTTAACACTGTGCAATACGCCACCGTAATCCACATCAAGTTCTGCAGGAGCTAGTGATGTGCTGTGAAAGGCCTAGCTAAACAGCATCAAAAATGGTCTTAAAAGAAGAAAATCATTTCAGAACAAAAATAGGCATGAGCTCTAGCAAGTTAAATGTAAAGTGGGGCTATAACAAGGCCTCAAAGATTGGAGGAAAGACTTTCTAAGAGTGTAAGAACGAATAATAAAACTTTTTTTTTGCATACACTGAAAGAAGAGAGTCCTTAAGTCATATAAATAATGTAATTCTCTGTACTGGAAATATAAGCATGAGATAATATTCTCTCAGGTATTCCAAAAGAACTTAGATAAAAGATGCCAACAAGTTTTGGTGTTAGCTTAAAAGTTACGTTGGCCATTGCACAGGCAGAATAGGTGTGGCAAACGTGAAATACTTTTTTTGCAAAACAGCATCTAGAGAGATAAAAAAAAATTATTCTAGCACCTATGCAAGAGAAAATGACCATAACAAAGAAGAGTATGAGCAAGCATACAAAATAATAGGGAAGAGTCAGTGTGACTTAATTTTTGCTTTTACTTTAGAAAAGAATCATGCTTCCTTAGTCTATTACAGCTTTTTGGAATTGTAAACGAGATTGAGAAATTATGTTTATTTCTATGGAACAATTTTCATGAGGTTCTTTCCCAGTGTTATTAGAAGTTGTCATGGGACAAGAAAGAAGGTCCTTCCATAAATAATGACTAATCAGAGGTGAGAAAAGGAGTAGGAACAAATCAACTGTTCTCAAAATATTTGGAGAAACATACTACCAGAAGATCTGTGTCGGTCATTTTATTAGGAAGCAATCTGAATAAAAGGGTGTTCTCTCCTGAACAAAGGAACAGACAGATAGAAACTGTGATTCAGGAGGACAGATCCCTCTGTTACTGATTGCTGAAAGTAGAACTTTACTAGCAGAACTGCCTCACAGATTCCCAATGCCCTTTTCCTATACCTTTCCCTCCACTGGAACAGCTGGTTGCTGCTGGAGAGCAGAGAACAAGCAAGGTAGGCTCTTTGTCTTCTTGAGTGCAGTTGCTTTTCAGTGGGCAAACTAGATTTGAGTGTATTCGAGGCCCATCTATATCTGCTCTTGGTAAGTGAATTTACTAAGAAGCGGTATTTGAGAAAACCAAATTTAAAAATGCACAATGCAAATTGTTTCTGGAAAGAAGCTTCTACATTAACTGGAAAAGTCTCGGTTGCAAAGTTGATTCTAAGAATTA
Organism: Lagopus muta; assembly: GCF_023343835.1. Classification (NCBI taxonomy): domain Eukaryota; kingdom Metazoa; phylum Chordata; class Aves; order Galliformes; family Phasianidae; genus Lagopus; species Lagopus muta. The sequence continues at coordinate 117,698,733 of NC_064433.1, read as the reverse complement.
AGATCCCTCAGTTTGGAAACAGAAATGTACTATGTGATATTATCAGCATAACCACAGCAACTCCAAACTCAATTAGTCACTGAGGGCTTCATGAAACAATTTAGAAAAAAGGCACTGTCTGTGCCTTGAACGGAGGATTCTGAAAAGAAGCAGCTGTCAGGGACCTGCAGAAGTGGAGGAGAACATACCAGTTCTGATCATTTCTAGGAAGATGCTTTTGTTCTGCACAGGGAGGTCCCTGGTGTGCTCCTGGCAAAAGGACAATAAATTCTCTTGTCACTATAATCTGTGTTACAGACATACGCGCTACATAAGAAATTGCTGCAATCTTCATACAGTCTTCATATAAGGGCAAGTTGTTAAAGTTTTTAATGGCATCTTGACTACCCAATTGCTTGAAAGAAAAGGTCTTTCTTCACTGAAAGTGAAAATTAATAGACAGTAGAAACTAGATGACTTAGAAGATGGCTAGATTTGGGAGAATACAGCAAAACATTGATGTTCAGGGATTGTAATGAATTCTGCAATGCTTCAGTGCAAACACCCTTTATGTTTGCTATTACTTCATTTAATTTCCATTAGTAAACTATTGATAACATGAATGGCCAACAATTGTGTTAATATTTGCAAAGGAGAAATAAGTATCAAGGTAAGATACGCTGCAAAGAACAAATTTATAAAATGTGGTGCATATAATTTATCTTCTTATTAAAGTTTACTTCCGATTTTCTCTATACAAGAGTTCTACTTATTTTCCAGTTCTTTCCCCAAAGTGTCTTAGATGAACAATGATGCACGTTTGTAATAGTTGTTACTTACCTAAATTCTAAATGTAATTTTCTTAGTATTTGCTAGTCGATTTCCCTTCAATTATAGGTACTTAACATGGGCAACAGGCACCTATCATTGCCTTTAGATGCCACAGAGGTATCTAAGTACACTTCATATAATCTAAGCAGTGTGAATACTATCTTTTTTAATTATGATCACTGGAACACAAAAACACTTTCCCAATGAGAGTGTTTATTTTAATGAGCTCCAGAGCAGTCAATAAATACATGCTGAAAATAGATACAAGTGATGATCAAAGTATGCTAGCATACTTCTGTTGAAGAAAAGGTTTTATTTCATTACAGCACTGAAATATTGGCTCTCGAATATGTGAAGGGTGGAAGAAACTGCTCATTAGACATTTGGTGTATTTAATTTTCTTTCCAAGTGTAGATATACATGTCTCTAGAATATGTCAAAAAAGTAACATTTGTGGGATGTGAACAGTAATGAAAAGTGGATTTACAGTGAACAGAGAAAAATATAAGCAATGCTCACTATGAGGTATGTGCCTGAATAGATGTATCAGATAATTAAATACTGTTGATAGTATTTCTGTAAGTTTATACCTATGCTTCCGCTCAGTCATCTGCACTTGTACTGTGGTTTTCTAGTGAAAGTCAAGAGGACTCTTTCGAGAGCAGCTTCATTACACTTTAGAGGAAGAAGACGTAATCTAAAATAGAATTTTGAAATTATGTTCAAATAAGCATCCATAGAGAAAACCACAGATGAGAGCTCATATTAGGCAGTAAGTATCATCTTCATCGAAAGTGGCATGTGGATTTTGATGCTGGCAGCTGGCTGATGCTGTGAGTTGCAGGGGCAAACTCTTATCTTGCCTACAGACAGACAAGCATTGGCAAACAGTACATGGTGCTGTGGCCAGCGGGGGATCAGGGGACTCCACGTAGGACCACTTATTCTTCCCTTAAGAGCTGGGCTAATTGGAAGGTTATTGATGAAGTAGTTTAAAGTGCTCCATTAATTTCCAGAAGGCTAATGAACACAACAGACATGGACTGAATACTTTCTGAGTGCACACTGTTCACAGAATCACAGTCCTGTTATTAAGTAAGCTTTAAGTGTTCTTAAGTGAGCTCTTGTCTTCATTTTTCCAATTTTCTAATGGCCAGTATTCTCTGTTGTTTAATTACAGTCATAGGTGAGATGGTGTATGATCCTTACAGTCATTTCTTATTTCTTCTTCCTAAAATTCTTTAAAATAGCAGTTTTTCTGAGTATTCTATTTTTTTAATCTGAGGAATCTGGAGAGTTGTTGCCTTCAAAAAACATGTTTCTTAGAATTTAGGTCACTGTTATGACAGTGTTTGATCCTAATCACCTTCATATAGGTAGGCCAAAGCTATCTGAGATGCTTTGCAGGACACTGAGATAGGCTGCAGGAGACCTTGTCTCTTCAGGATTGGCAGAATGCACATCCCAGGAACAATATACAAAGATGTATCAAAAAGCATTGGGAAAAGATTCAGTGTTGAAACACTCCAAGCCTATGGATCCATTTTAAATAAATATATTCTGCCTTTAATGCTATTTTTAGGTAACTGAATAACACCCTCATGGTTTTCATGTTTAATTCCTTCTATGTACTCACAATCCTTTGCTCGCTGACCAGCACTTATTCTTCTGCTTATATCTAATTTATTTAAAGCTCTCAATCTGAATTCATTCAATGACACTTGAAAAAAAAAAGGTTACAGGTTTTTTAGGCTTGTCTAAGAGCCGCTAGTACAATGATCAGCAGAGAACTCTGTATGCCACACAGCTGTCTCCCACATCTGCTATTTACGTGCTAGAATCACCAGCTTGTCAGAAGTTGCTTTAAACAAACCAACTAATTACTGGGAACTGTAAATGCAATGACTTTGAATGAGGCTTCACTAGTTCTTTTCTTAGTTAAAAATATCATGCAATATAAGTGAATAATGCAATTAAATTATGTAATTTAAATTCATATTTGGATTTGAACTCTAAGTTTCTTCATGATTTGGTGAGCCATCTCAATTGGTTTTAGTTCACTTCATCCATTATGAGTTTGCATAGCTATGGTGAACTATTAGATGAAATGTCATTGTGTCTCTCTGGAGAAGTAACTCTATTCCCCAGAGTCTCAAGTTGTTCATCTGCACAATATGTATACCATATGGTATATAGCTAACAAATTGATTCATTAATAGAAGAAAACCAATATAAATCTGAAAAAAAACCAAAACCCAAAAACAAACAAAAAACCAAAAACACCACAACAACCACAAAACAAAGCAAAACCAACCAAACAAAAAAACTAAGTTTCAACTTTGAAGTATATTCCTACAAACTTCACAGCACCTTGCTGGGAAGAGGATCTAAATGCATTCACTTAAGTTAAAAGTAGTTCTGTGCAGGTGAATGGCTATGTCAGAGATTCAAGGTAAGCATAAATTCATAGTGAAGTAGTTAAAGTAAGCCAGATCTGCTCCACTGCTTGAAATGCTCTGATGGTTCAGAGGAATAAGAACAGGAGTAAAGTACAGCAAAAAGTCACTTTCCAATGTCCAGACAGAGGTTAGAAAAGACACAGCCTACCTGGAGATGAATCTGGTGAAGAATTCAAAACAAAGACCTAAAGAAAGTCTAGGGAAAATGTGGGCCCAGTGCCAAGTGGTTCAGGGGACCTGGTGACAAATGAAGAAAGTTTAAGTGCTCAGTCTTCATCACCTCGGTCTTCACTGGCAAGACTGACTTTTGGAAATGTCTGAGATCAGAGGGAAGGTCTGAAGCAAGGAGACTCACCCTCTGTGTAGAAGGAGAAGGCTGGGGAATGGTGTCCCTGTTCATGGCAGGGGAGTTGGACTAAATGACCTTTAAGGGTCCCTTGCCACTCAAACCATTCTATGATTCTATTCGTATCTCTACCTGAAACACAGACAAGTTCAAATTCACTGTTTGAGCCCATATGTGGGCAAAATAATTTCAAATCCTTACAAGACATTGATACCCTCTTGATGTGGTGGAAGGCACACGGCCATGTGCCAGGATTGTGTAATCCCTAGATATTATTTATTGGGGATTGCGTTACCTTAGATCATACCTTCCTTACTATGGTCTCATTTCTTCATTTTGCCCACAGTTTTCTCATCTGCCTTTGGGAGTGAGGGGGTTAGTGGGAGTGAGGGGGTTAGTGGACTCTAACACTTCTTTCATTAAATGATATCTTTTATGAATCCAAAGGACTTTACTGAGATTTGAAGTTTGCAAAGAAGCACTCAATCTAGTGCAGACTACATTGCTAACTCTTACTACCAAATGGTACTTAGGACAGTGATAACCTATAGCAGTCACAAAATGCCTGTGAAAATTACACTTATAGTTCAGGTCATGTGAAGCAATTCAGGAAAGAAATTAGCTCAATGAATGAAGATTCAATCCTGTTAGAATATTGCATGTTACAACATGGAACGGGGGAGTGCCACTTACTTACACCAGTGTGCAACAGCCCTGCTCTTGAATAATTCTGTTGGCCTTTGTGTATTTTGTTCTTCTCTAAATTAATGAAAAGGTTTCATAAATGAATTAATGAATAAATGAATAAAAAAAATTTAAAACTATGATATGTTTTAGAACATGTGTAGTAAATACTCAAAACCCTTCTTTGTGTGCTGGGAGGCAAGAAGAATTAGATCAGGAAAACTTTGTCCTTGACACTGGCAAAATCGTGTTTTATAGCACTGGAAAAGCAGTCGATAACATACCTGAAAAAAAAAAGAACACCCAGCATCCATATAAGCAAGATAAAAAAAGCACTCAGAAAATAAGTTTGAAAATGACACTTTTTTTTAAAACAGATTGCAAATTGGTAGTCAAGGCAGACAGGGAAGGGCAGTGGAAAAAAACAGCTGACCAGGAGGGCTTACTGTAACATTTTGTGTGAATTACAATCAGTATAATTTATTTAAAGACTTTGGAAGGAAAGGAAATCTTTTGCCTGAATTCTTATTAAAAAATCCATGTCCTATTTGTCAACAAAACAACTGAATAGGGTCAAATAAATTGAATCTGATTTTGTTTTGGTCTGAGAGGCCAGGTGATTTCTTGCAGAGAACTTTGTGAAGGTGAAGTAGAGATTCCCGAGAAGACTAGTGAATCATCAGAGAATTACTGATAAGGAGATGTCCATGTGGGGTAACCTCATAAGCAGATGTAAGTCCATGCTCTGCAGATGGGAATTTCTCATGCAAAGCACTGGATTCCACATTTGGTCCCACATAAACTACAGCTTTCACCAGTATTTGAAAACTTTGAGTATAGACATCTGCTTTATTTATGAACTTGTTTAATTGTTACTGTGTTCAACTCATTTGTCTTCAGAATAATGTCTCTGAAGTGTCACCTAGGAATTAGAAATAGAACTGTGACTTTGATCAAAGAACTGTATTTACATTTTATTTCATTTACCCATAACTGAAAAAGCAGCCAGGTAATCCTGTAGCCAGACTGGTTCTACAGCCCTGATTGCCTACAGCTCTGCTTTACAGAAGTGCTCAAGTTCCTTTACCTTTGACTTTCCCAGATTATAATTAAGCTGACATTTTATCACTTCCTTATATCTCTTGCAGCACAGAAACCTCTCTAAGCTAAGTCTCCTAATTCTTATTGTATTTTGCCATATATTCTTTGTTGATACGTCAACATATCTGAAGACAATCAACTTTCTCGTGTTTGTTTTCACATAGTTGTTTATTGACAGAACACATACACAAATGCACACATGTGCCATGGCCAAAAATAAAGTTCTTGCAATGTAGCATGCAGCTGTCATTGAGGTCTTAAAGGAGAGAGATCTCTTCTTCTCAAACATCTTCTCCATCATGTTCTGAAAATACCACCTGAGGGAAAGCTTGTCTAGTAAAACCTTCTGAAATTGAAAAAATAGAGGTCATAAACCCAAACTTAGATACTGTTATTCAGCTGTATAAACCTCACAATTATAATTTTTTGCTATTACAGGATTCCCAGCAGGAGAACTGCAAAAGCCCTTCTTCTGGGGAACAGAGTATCCTAGGTAAGTACTATACCAGGGAACCTCTTATACCTGGAAATGGGGAAAAATAGGTAAAGGTATTAGAAATTCATATAAACAAAGGGGAGATCATAGAGAAAAAAGCTATCCTGCTGAAGACAGCCAATAGGTTGAACATGGTTATACTGTAAGTGTGCAAAGAGCTCACTCCTTGGCTTGTGTGTTCTTCCCTTATGTACCCCGATTTTACTATTGAAAAACCAGACTTAGAAAACTACTGCTCTGTGCAATAACTTTTCTTACCCTTGGGAGCAGAATGTGTTGCTGTTGTCTTAAACTGATGACTGATTTCTCACAGGAATTGCTAATTAAGTGCACCTGAGTGGAAGTGTTTCACTGCTATAGGATGCAGATGCAGCAGTGTGCACATGGCAGGTATTAAAAGGAATGGTAAATCAAGTAACTAACACTTCTTGAACAGAACTGAATACCCTGAGAAGCCTTTTATTACCAGTTTATTGCTCCGTTTCTGCTAATATCTAAGATTAACAGTAAGTCTTCTGTGTTTGCTAAAGTGCAGGAGAAAATCTCCATGTGTATAAGTGATTGCCTGAGAAGAACCCGTGTGCTTCTATAGCTGAGGAAGACTAATTATAAGTCATATATATTTAATTTTGAAAAATGACTGCTTCAATGCAGTCCAATATCTTCCTATTTTAGGGAAGGATCAGACCAAGAAGAAGTCTCTGACAGCAGTTTCTGAAAGTTACTTTGCAGTTATACAAAGTCAATTACTACTCAAACATATCCTTCACATATCTTTGCTAAATAAAATAAAATAAAACTTCTAAAACATTTTGAATTTGACATCTTCTAGCCTGGTTGTGTCCATGCAAACAGGAAGTTTTGCAGTATATGTAGGGAGAAACATTCAATCTAGGATCAAATGAATTTGTATCCATGGAGAATTCTTACAAACCAGATGTCTTTGTAAGTGTTAACTGGGGATAGAGAGAAGCACTTTCTAGTTAAGGAGAACTTATCTTCTGCTGTGGTTATTGCAGACCTTTTTCCAGCTTTACTTTTTGAAGAGGTTTTTCTGTACCCTGACCTTCTGTTACACCAGTAGAATTGAGATTCTTTCAAAGAATTGTATTTTGCTCATTTTTCTTCTTAAAGGTTACCTTAGCTTAAATTGGTTTTGCTTGAGTACAATATCAAAATGAAATTTAGTAAACAAATGTAGCTGTTTAATATCAGACAACAGATTGCTTTTGTCCTTGAAATATTCCAGATCTGTCTTCTGTCTGCTTAAAAGAAATAGTACATAGCACTAGAACAACAACAACAACAAAACCATCAAAAGGTCATCAGCACTTGCTGGAAAAATTATTTAGCAAATATTTAACATTTAGTGCAGTTTTAGTGTCCAGTTTCAGCATAAGCACTATAAAAGAGCTGCATCTATTTGCATAAAAGGAAGTGAAATTGTCACTTTAGATCTGGGTACCCAAAATAAAATGCTATTCAAATGTCATTATTCATAGTTATGAGCCTTTTGTGCCAGATATATTGAAATATATTGAAAGGGAAACTGCTTTAGCAGGTGGGGACGGACTGGATATCTCCCGAGGTTCTCTTCCAATCTCTATGATTCTGTGATTATGTGAAATAGAGACATCAGGCTGAGGCAGTAACTTCCTTATAGCTCTCAGAGCCTCTCCAGTCCCAGAACATTCCCCTCCAATATGGTACCTGTTGAGCTTCATCTAATCCTCTCCATCTCTGTCTGGCTATTTCCCAAAAGTGAAGAGCATGAGTGGACCTGGGAATGCCTTTTACAAAACTGTTGTTGAGCTGGACAAAATTCTGAAGGGGGCTCATAGAAAGAAAGGACAAAATTCATTCCAAACCTCAACACATCTTTTGGGGCTGAGGAAAGGTGTTTCTGGGCACCGGTCTGCTGCTTTTGCCTGCCGTCTATCACTGAATAAGATGCAATTAGTAACAGGGCTCATTGGTTCTTCTTGACCTCTTTTCGGGTTTCATGACATCCTTCAGCTTCCAAAGATCCCATGTAACTACTCTACTTCAGATGTGGAAAATGAGTCTCTAATTAGCACATTTACTACAGATCATTATCACTGTGTGCTACACAAGATTGCAAATTTGTCACATAAAAGGGCAATATTTTCATTGCTGAAATGTGTAATTTTAACCAGCATTTTTTAATGAAAGTTCACAATAGTATTGGGGGAAAAAACAGTAGGGAAGATTTTATCACATGAAAATTACCTTTCAGGAAAGAAAAAAAAAAAAGTGAAGAATTGCCATGGGAGTAGGGAGAATTAAATCACATAATACTTTCTGGGTATGACTGAGATGAGCAATTAGTGTGCTATGGATCATTAGGTCCAGTAATAACATGTTACTTCAAACTCCTCAACCTTTCTTCTGTTTCAATACAATCTGTTAGAAATACTCTAAGCTACTTTGAAGTATGGCATCTCTATATCCAAAATAATTCAAATCACAAGGAACAACTTAACAAATGAAAGACGCATTTAGTAGAAAACTCTCCCCTCCCCCATTATCCACTGCATTTGATATCAGACAACTGGACCTTTCATCCCTATTTCTTCAAGTTGCATGTTTAATCTAGTATAACAAGGGATCTTTATTTTTATTTTTATTTTTTTGTCAATCAGGAATACAAAATATTTTGGCTTATTCTTGTTTTCCTGTGCATTAGATGTAACTGCAGACCATGTCTTTTCCTATGCAGGTGCACAGAAATTGTATAACTTTTTCTTTGAAAACTGAAAGGAGATACATTTAATGCTTTGCAAAGTTGATAATTTGCAAGTCTGTTTGTTGCATGCCAATGAAGAGTGATTTGAGCTGGCATTACAGAAGCCCTCTGTAGTGCTTGATCTATGTTTGTTTTTTTTCGTGACTACCCGAAGAGAATAATTCCACATATAACATTGTTCTGGTCTCAGAATATAATTCATGCAATCAGCTGAAGGAGACATTCTGAACATTACTGAAAGAGACATTCTGGAGCTCAGATAGAAGAGATTTGGTTAGTAGAGTGAACCACCACAATGCTTTTTAAAATTTGATGTTGAAGATTGCTTTTAAAGAAGGAAGAGTTTGACCTTCAGACTTTCAACAATATTAAGTCAAAATTGTGCAGCATGATTTTTAGTCCTATTTCCACTCACCCCTCACAATTTTAGTATTGATCTTTCCCGACATAGAGAACTGTTTGATCTCTTATCTTCTGTACTTTGATGTTCATGAGTATAGATACTATCTGAGGAAACTTCTTTGCGTTACAGGTCGTTAAGTTACGGTGCCATAGGAGTAATTGTTGGCCATGAATTTACTCATGGATTTGATAGTAATGGTGAGTGTTGTCCATATGTCAGTAACTTTCATTTTTCTTACTGAGTTGACAGATTTGTGAAAATGCCAGAAAGATCATTTGTATATGCTTTAGCTCTTTCATTATTTCTTCTTAACAGTGCTGAATTTTCTGAAAAGAATTAAGATTCTGCTGCATTGTTCAAGCTGATAAATTCCCTATATATATATATAATTTCTGTAATGGGAAGCTAAGAACCTGGCCAAGGGGCAGTAGTTTGCCCAGAGAAGAAAAATCTTAGGTTCTTGCTCTGACTGGCTGGAGAGGAGATGAGATGCTCTTCTAAAAATGAGATGGAACAAGGACCCAAGGCTGAATTTTCCATGAGTCACTGCTGTAACCACCGGTCTATGGAATGAGACATATGTATTCTCCTTGCTTTCTTACTCCCATATATGCAGTTCAGATGTTCTGGTTCTGCTCTAAACCCAAAATGCAAATTTCAGAAGTTCCCATGACACAGGTTTTTTTTTTTTTTTTTTTTTTCTTTTTTTGCTGGTCAAGTGTTTAACTTTTGCTTAGTAGTAACTAGTAACTAGCAGTAACTAGTAACACTAGCGAAGAATGACTTGAGCTGGCATTACAGAAGCCCACTGCAGCCTTTAATCTATGTTTTTTTTTCATGACTGCGCTAAGACAATATTAGAGAATAGACTAGTCATTATCAGGTTTGCAGAATCAAAGGTCAAGGAAGAAAAACAATTATATTTACAAGAAAGCTCTTATATAATTTTAAAACATGCTATAGAACTCATTATTACTATTTTTTTCTAAAACTGAAGAATAGAATAACAAATAGAATCCATGCTGTTTACTACTAAGTTGACTGAAAACAAGATTTTGCCTGCTGATTTTAACTATTTTGTATACCACTCATTCTTGTGCAAGTGCTGGATTCCAAAACTGGGAAAGAATGTTTTGCTTGTTAGTTTGTTTTTATTGTTTTTGTTTGCTTGCTTTTGTTTTGCTTTGCTTTTTTGCTAAAAAGCTTGTTTTCTTTCTTTAATTTGAAGGTCGGAAATATGACAAAAATGGAAACTTAGACCCTTGGTGGACAACTGGCTCTGAAGAAAAATTTAAAGAGAAAACAAAATGCATGATTAATCAATACAACAATTACTACTGGAAGAAAGCTAGCTTACATGTATGTAAAACACCAGTGATTGAAAACACTGGTTTTTTTTTTTTTTCCTTAAGCTATCTGCTCATAAATGCAAACATATTGAGATATTGGCTACTGCCTTCCTTTCTCACAACAAATCCTTTTCTAAAGTGAATTACTGTGATCAAAATTGTCTGTCAGATTTGATTAGTCCAGTCAAATACCAGTACCCTTACACTGGTGACAGGGCTAAAGAGTTTCTCCCTATCACATCACATTGGAAACAGGGGCAAGATGAAGCCACTCAGCAGAGCTGGTCTAATTTCTGTGAGCATGTTGATTGTCTTCCAAAGATTAGATCAGTAATGAAAACTGAGCAGCCACTCTTTTTAGAAAGAAGAATATAATAGCAAGTATTATATACTCCTTTAGAAATTCTTGTTATTTGTTACAGCTTTAGAAGAAGTTACATAAACCCTACTTTATTTCACATTCATCTCTTACAGTTTCTTTCATGTGTGCACACAGACCCAAATGTAGGGAGTACTATAGCAGAAACTCACAGAAAATGCTTAAGAAAGGAAGTGCAAGGAAATTGTTTCTGTTTCACTGTCTGTCAGAGATACAGTCTTCTCTGAAAACGAGCAACTTATGTAAGTGTCCCAGATGATGGATAAACAGGATAAATTCTAGGCCTTCTGAAATCAATCGCTAGAATTCCAGTAACATTGCCTGGGGCATGATTTTAATCTTTATTTTCAGGACAAAACACATTTTCGCCCCTCTACTCAATATCATCACCTCTACTTACATTCCAGAAGCATAAATGCAATAAATTCTTTGCCTTTCAAGAACTGAGATGTTGTACTGAATGCTTAGCAATATTTTTAATACTTTCCCCAGGCTGTTTGTATTAGTCTCAGAGGCAATGAGACCATACTGTAGTCCAATTTGAAGTCCATCAACTGAGAGCTGAAATAGCTCATGTAAGGTAACTTGCAAATAAAAATTCTCAGGCTTGCTCCTGAATATCAATAGGAAAAGAACTATCAATACAAAAATATCACTTAGAGGTCATCCAAATCTTCCCAGAGAAAATGACTTTCACTATAATGCTCCTGTCTTTGGCTCAGCCGTCAGCCTTATTTTCTACAGGTTCCTCTTGGTGTATAGCTGAATTTTTTGCACCACCACCTTGGAAGCTGGTGGATGGGCTTACAGAGAGATTCTGTTACCCACAGCCTCATTGTCTGTAAGGTTTTCTCCTATTTCTGTGAAATAACCTATAGCATGTTTTAGAGGACAGAAAAAAAAATCTTGATATTTTCTGCTGTGTTTTATAGATTCTGAATGAAGAGGTATGCATGCAAAGGGCTTTTTTCCTGCCAGTTATTTACATCAATATTCATATATTCTGCAGGTTTTTTACTCCTGTATTGTACATTTTAAATATTTTACATGAATCAAGAAACCTATTTACTCTTCCTCCTTCTCATTCAGTTTACAATAAAAATGTCTCCAGAAAAGAAGAGTAATGAAAGAAAAAGTGGATATAGAAATAGCTTCAGAGTGCAGTAATGACATAAAGTCATCTGATTAAATAAAAAACTTATCTTGGTCCCTGAGCCCTGTCATGAACTGTCTATACACTGTAGTCTCAGAGCTGCCTGAGATCAACAGAAAGACTTCTTCCACTTATTAAAATGACCTTTGGCTCACATGCCGCTGCAGGATTGCTCTCATCTTATGCTCTAAATCAGTCTACTTCACAAGATCACTGAAAGAAAAGTGTACAAGGATGTAGGCCAGAAAAAAAAAAAAAAGAAAAAAGAAAAAAAGAAAGAAAAAAAAGAATTTATATATTTGCATATTCCCTGGTGTCTTTTCTCCTTATTATCTCTCTCCCATCTCCACTCCAGCCTTCTGGATGGATGGACAACAAGTAGGAAAGGAGCTGCACTTTCCACTTCTGCTTCCATTTCCCCTTGTTATATCCTTACCAGGTGCCAAGCATGATGCCTTGGTTCTGGCCAGGGTGCTTGCCTGCATAAAGTGGTGATGCTGTATTATGTACCCTGACATGCCATGGACTCACTGACTTTTTCTACCCCATTTTCTTCTCTTCTGCAAACATGAAACAAAGCTGGTTACTGAACCCATCCCCTCTACACTCATCCCCTGAGGCATGGGAGAGTCTGTCACTAGAGGATTTACAGGCAAGCATTGACCTTCAGTGCTTAGCTCAAAACTGTCCTCAATTATATTGTTCATTTTAGGCACAGTAGAGAGTAAAACTGCTTAATTACAAATACAGCCTAGTAGCACCAAGACCCTAGCTAGGTGATCAGAAGTAATGCTGTCCTTGCAGAAATGAGGAGCTCTTCATGATGTTATTGCATTTTCTCATACCAGGAGACTGACTTTTTCGGAAAGTTCAAATACTCAGAATATATTCTTGTTTCCATTACTTTTGCTCTTGGAATGAATAATACGGAAAGCAGGATGAATCTTCTTTACAGATGTTTTTGGAGCACCGAAAATACTATCAATTTCAATTCAGTCTCTGACAGCTATTTTAATTATGCTATTTTATGTTATGACTTATGAAGTTATTTTAGCATTCCAGTTGTATAACCAAAATGCTATAATCATAATATAATTGTGTATAATCAATAGATATCAAGATGTTATAATCGCAATATAATCAAGAGAGTAAGGCAAAGCAGAGAACGATAACAAAAAGAGAATAAGTGGAAGAGCTTACCCTTCAGTTTTGCTCACCAGAAGACACCAAAAGAGGGGATCTCCAGAAGAGATCCTTCCTCCCTGGTAGCCAGCTCTTAAATAGGTCTAGGAGGAGTGGAGCCTAGCTCCACCCCTTCCGGCAGCACAGGTGAATTGCCTTCACCTGTGCTCCTCTGGCTGACTCATGGCTCACCTCAGGTGATCAATCAGAGGTTCAGGCCGTGACTCAGCAGTTCCCATACACCATTAGTATATAAAATTTATGTAAAGAAACAAACATAACCTCTTAGATAAAAGTTTAAGAAAGGGGCTACTGGATCTCACATGTAACCAGAGAAAAACAGTCATTGGAGTAAATTAACTGATGCTCAGACCAAAGACCAGGAATGGGATTTTTATGTGCATCTCCTACATTTTGTGCTGTAGAGATCAAGGCCCTGAGTCAGGATAACTCTTCACAAATAATTATCTACCAACAGTATTCACATTTAAAACCAGTTTTTTTAACTCGAGATATGGTGCTTGAAATTGTCTGCAGTTGTTCTTGCCTTCCTTTATTTTTTAGTCTGTCTCTTGAAGTTGATCAAGAAGGAAGTTCAGAAACAGGTCAAATGATGGATGTCTTTTCATTCTGCTAGGTAAATGGCAAGAGGACCTTGGCAGAAAACATTGCAGATAATGGAGGTTTGCGAGAAGCTTTCAGAGTAAGTACATGAAAAATATGTGGAACACATTATTTGAAAAGAACAGAGAAAGTTATACCCATGTCACTGAAGGGCACTTAGTACATCTCTTTCTAATCAGGCATACAGGAGATGGATTAGAGAAAAGAGAGGAGGAGAAGAGGAGCCTTTACTGCCAGGCCTTGACTTCACACACAACCAGCTTTTCTTTCTCAGTTATGCTCATGTGAGTAGTACAAATGTTTTTAAGAACCCATCTATGGATGGCACAGACTCGTTTGCTTCAACAATCTATACCAATCAGACTCTGAATTTTAAGGGTATGCTTAAGTTTTTCTTCTGCTTTGTACAGTGTTTTCTCATTGCAGCTCTCTTCCTTCTTGCTGCTCCCATGCAGTGCAAAGGTTATTTTGCACATATTGTCTCTTCAACCTCTTTTGATATTAGCATCCTGCTTTTCTAGTGCTTATAATATGCAGCATTTTATCACTGCTTTCCACCAGCAGTTTATCCAACACAAATTCCTGGTGCAAGTGTACTACCACCATTTATTACTGAGCATATTGTTCAGTGAAACTAAGCAGAAATGTGGAAAGTCTTTGTGGTATTTTTTTTTCCCCACATCTTTGTTTACTGTACGCTAAATGCACAGTGGTATTACTTTGATAGAGGATGTGTTTTTAAGAGAATAAGTAGAACAAAGGAGAGAATCAGAAGTGATTTATCTGTTTAAAAGAATTGGATCAACTCCTTGAATGAGGAGTAAAAGCTGAGCTAAAAAATTGCTCTAACCAGCAGAATGAATGAATCATCTGAAATTAAGAAACAGGACTCAATGCAACCAGTGTCAGTCTTGAACCAACCCAGCTGAAAATCATTTCTCCTATGTCAAGAGTCAGAGTAGCAGTGTACATACAGGTCTATGACCACTTAGGTTTGATGGTATTAACTGATAAAAGGACTGTGTTTGGGTATTTTATATTGAAGTTCATATATCCCATGGTTGGTCTGGCTTAAAGGATTTTGTTGATGGTAAACACTGATCAGTGGGGACTTAGGTAAAGTAAAGGCTGGTAAATTGAGTTTTTCAATGCATAAGAGCATAAGAGTGATCATTCAGCTGTGCTAATAGTTTCTTTACCTTGCTTAGTGGCTGGTTACCTTTGCGCCAAATGTTCTATTAGGAATTGGGAACTGGAGACCACTGATAGAAAGTTGAAGGAAAAGTCATTTCAAAAGAAACCACCATTTCAATATGGGACAAATGTCAGGTAATACAGATGCAATTCTAGAGATGAGAAGCATCATTACATGCACCTTTGTGCATTACGTGGGTTTGAAACAAAAAAATATACTTAGTAATTATTAAAATGTGAGGTGCTCCCGTATCTGAAAAGCTGAAAAGCAAACTGCAATTAGGAGTATCTCAAAAACAGAGAAACGGCAGAGTGCTTATGGCTAGATGGTGGGAATGAGTGGGTGGAAAATAACAGCAGGTGGAGACTGGATCCATTAAGGGATTTCAAAAACAGGGGAATATATCAGGAGAGCAAAGAAAAGGTAAAACAAAAATAAGAGTTAGTGATGTCTTTCCATTTTGCACATTCTGTAAGTAACAAGCATACTGAAAACCGACATTACATTCTGCTTTACTTACAAATTTACCCCATATAATATGCCTATTTCTTCTTTTTATCTTTTATTAGGTAAGATGCAACTCGTTCAGATCAGAGTCTGCAAGAGAACAAATATATATTGGAGCTCACAGCCCTCCTATGTTCAGGTAGTGCAAATAATGTATTCACTCAGTATATATACAGAATCAATCACTGCAGCACACAAATGCAGAAATTTAGCATGTTAAGAGGAGTTTAAGTGCAAACAAAATCAGACTGTGCTTCTGGTCTAGACTGAAAGTCAAGTGTTTTTATTAGCTTATATTCTGCTATTACAAATATTCTGTAAAAATGAGAAGCTTGCATCTACCTTCTTTGAACCAGAATAATCATTTGAACCAGAATAATCATAGCATTTGAACCAGAATAATCTCTGATCCTTGTGTCATTCTATAATCAAGCCCTGAATATAGGAAATGTCTTTTCTATCACTTTTCTTTTCCTATGGAATTCTAGATCAGATAACAATGAATATTAGGAAGATTCTTGATTTAGTCTGCCTGAGTTGAGTAAAAGTTTTCAAGAGAGTGCCTTGAATTATATTGATAATATACAGGTAGAAATGCAAAGCAAAACATGCTCTGTAGGTTCAGTTCAAGATTAAGTTCAGCTCTTCAGCTGTCCTTCAAGAGACACAAATTTTGAAAGAGCTGCAGTTATCCAGCTTAACAGCTTGTCAGCATCTTTGCCCATGGTGCCTTCAACAGGTTCTCATGATCACTGAACATCAAGAAGAGGCTTAAAGACTACATAAGAATTATGAAGCCATTTTATTTCTCTGCATCTCCACAGTTTGCATAACCAACAGCAAGTTGTTTCTGCTGAGATTAATGCCTAACTACAAACTGTGTCTTTGCCCTCAGTCATGTGGCTATGTTACTTCTTTATTTGGGGGAAAGATGTTAATTCCACACACTGATATATAGTGAAAGCATCTCCAGTACAGTGGATTAGTTGCTTTCTGGAAATTCCTACCATTTTCTACTGACAAAAAAGGGAACTGGGATATGAGCATCCTTTGCCCCAGTTCTCTCTTGGTAAAAGAAAAATAGCAACACTGCCTTCACATGGGAACTGTGAGGTTGCTTCACAGACTGAAAGGGACAGTTAGTCTAATATATTCCCTAGACACAGTCGCATCTAAGTTAGAGATATAAACACTGTATATGTAGCACATCTTGGGGTACTTGTCAACAAGAATGAGTTAAGAAATAATGAAACTATGAACTTGTTAACAAGAATTTAATATAAGGTAGCACTGCAGATGACAGTGCTTGCTCTTGGCAGACTTCTTTACTTCATATTTGCACTATTGCACCTTTGTAATCCTTGCCGCTTTAGTTAAGGTAAAACAAATGTGATATACAGATCTGCATGCCTTTTAACAATTGAAAAATGCTTCACATCAGTGAGAACTGAAATATCGAGCTGATCTTCAGCCTACAGAGTGGTATTTTCTATAATTCCCACACTATCAACTTTTGGTAAAATAACTATTTCTTGGCTTTTAGAGACCTCAGATTTATTTACCTTTCAGTATATACTGAATCATCAGGTAGCTACATTCCCATGAGATAGTACAAATCATAAAATACAAAGGGGAGCCTGAGGATAAGGCATTCATGAGGAAAAATTCATATTTAGCTGAAGGAATCAAGTTATGGAAGAAAATTACAGAGATGATCAGATGAATTTTGAGTCAGAAAGTATAGACAAATCTTTCTCTTAGTTTTTATGTGAGATACTCAGAATACTTCCATTTCAGACTCAGAGAAACCTTGGTGCTTGTCTCTTCTTCCAAATTATATCAACTGTGCTAGTATTATCCACTTGCCCCAAGTTCCTTCATTTAAGTCACAAGACCACTGTGACCACAACAGCAGTATGGCATCTTTCCAAATTGACAATTCTTGCTATCCAAAAAAGCTCAAACAACCCTTTGCAAATAATTATAAAATGTAATCACGTAAGAAGATAGAAATAAATATGTATCTTCAGCATAGATGTGTGCATCTGAGCTAGTCACCCCCACTTCTCTTCATGCTCCAAAAAGAATGGGCATTTGGAAGGTATATCTTACCATTTTGAAAATAAAAAAAGCTATATTAAATGGCTTTGCAAGTGAGCCTTTCTGTTGGCAGTCAAGGAAGCCCAGAGTGATCCTTTCAGGGGAAGGTGTCTGCTGCAGTTCAATGGAATGAAATCCAGACAGCCCACTTCTGATCCCATGACTAATGTGTGGCAATGTCAAACCATGTGCAGGAAAGTCACATTTACGGGCACATACAGATTCTGGTTTTATATATTTTTATTTGGCAGATTTTCAGTATTAGCCTTTATTTAACTTGTTTTGAACTGAAGTTTCAAAGTGAAGTCTACAGTGTTCTTGGAATAATACCCACCAGGTTCAGTAGCAGTTATGGATAAGAAGCTCTTGCTTTTACAGTCCCTGAATATGTATTTGTGATGTTTTTATGGTAAAGCTGTTCCCCCAAACACATTTTGTAATTCTCCCTACAAAACTGACCTTTAGATATTTTGCACCAGCTGACTGCAAATTTTCATACCCACAGAAAGTCTAATCAATGTAATAAGAATGTAATCAATATAATAAGAATGTTTTCTACCTTGCTGAGCTATCCTGGGAAGCTGATTGTCCGAAATGGAGAAAAATGCCTTCCCACTGCATAGCAAAGAGTAAGAAATGCATACAATTAGTATCTCAGTAGATACTTTTCTGCTTTTAGCTCAGGATGCTGTTTATTTTCATACCATTTCAAATTTAAGGTTAGTAAATTCCAAGATGCTTAAAAGCATGAAAAAAAAAAAAATCAACAAACAACACAATCCCAATCTAGTAATGGTAAAATAAACATTTCTGACAGCATGAAATAAAACAGATGTGGAAGAAAGAGCCAAGGATGACTGCATACAAAGAAAAAGCACTTCACTTGTACCTGAAAGTGTCAATCTGCAATGCAGGCACATTGTTTGGCTTGTGTGAGGTGAAGAGGCACTGTTCTTTCAGCAACATGCCATTGTAGGATGGAAGCAAGAGAGCTTGGGAGCCAGTCAGGATGGAAGCCTCAGAAAATGAATTTCCGGAATATTAGAGGAGCTGAGATACCCAAGGATGAGATGCTACCCCAGCTTCATGCTGTAAAATCCCAAGGAGATGGTTTGTGTGCATGTTGTGGTCAAGGGACTTTTATGTGAACCTGGCTGGTGTGCACCAAACTGAAATAGTTCCAGCACCCCCATTGTGTGTGTTCACATGCTCTGTATTCTGGGTGCAGCAGTTTGGCAGGTGCTGGAAGAAGAGTTCCATCACACAAGGCTATCACCGGTCTCCCACCTTTCTCGCCAACAGTCCCATTGGAAAATTCTCTAAATGACATACTAGCCACAATTTGCAACCACAATTTGCAATTGTTTTTGGTTGACATTCCAGCAAAATAAGATACTTCTCAAAGCACAGAATAAAACAAGATTGTCCTTATGTTAACTTTTTCTGGCAGTTCTCCCAAACGTCTATTTTTTATTTCTGGAGAAATGACATGGGAAGCCTGAAAATTCCACCTGAAGTGAGCATGTTGAAATACTTACAAGTGTTTAAGGTCAGATAGCCTGCCTGTCAACCATTTTTTCTCTTTGCAGAGTTATTGGAGCCATGAGCAACTTTGAAGAATTCCGTAAGGCTTTCAACTGTCCGGTAAATACAAGTATGAACCGAGGGCCAGAATCTTGCCGGCTGTGGTAGGCGTCCCTTCTGGATCTTCTGTCTGCAAGGGTCTGTAATGTGAACTGCTGTGCCTGAGCTCAAGCTCACTGTAGGAGTTTCAGAAGAACACTCTGCAGTCTGGAGAGGTGTTACTTCAAATGCGTCTTCCTCATCCATGTGGATGAACTACACGGACACTCCTTTTATCCATGAAACTCCTCCTGTTCATCTGCAGTTACATTGCTGTTGATGGATAAATTACCAAGTCCAATTCCTGATTCATATTTGAGCAAGAGGTAAATGCTAAAATGCAGTTTCAATCTATTGCTCTGCAGGGTGGCTATGCAGAATGCTCCCGTATAGAATTTGCTCTTTCTGGATGAAGAAATTAATGAGATTTGCTATAAAGGCAGCTCTGATATGCTGCATGAGACAGCAGTTTCATAACTTAAACTGTCACTGCCTAGCACTCCATAAATGGTCTTGCATGATGTAAGAGCCCAGCAGAGGGATTTCCCAGCACCATGATGCCCAGAAATATTACAGTACTTATCCCTATTTACAGTGTAAGCATTTATTTTTCCCCCAAGAGGTAAATTTGCCTCGTGTTGATGATGGCTTTGCCTACATCTATTTTTAAGCCTGAAAGAGCTTAAATTTTAGGGTGTCTTAGTGTCTGCATCTTACAGAGGAATACAAGGACTGTATTCTGGACAGGGTAGGGTGACCTGTAGTTTTGAGGAAAGAAGAATGTGTGACTGAAAAACAGTGCCAACAGCATTTGACCTATCTGGGTCAAAAAGCCATTCTAGAAGCTGATGACTTTTAAATACAGCATATACACAGGACATTTGAATTTTTCACCTGATTACTAAAACATTTACAAAAAGAAATGAGTAAGCAAACATATTTTGTAGCAGATAAATTTGAACACAACTATTACTTAAAAGAGAAGAATACCAAAATAGTCCTTTCTTCCTCAACAGAAATACACATATCTAATTGGTATTTATTTATACCTTGTGCATTAATTCATTTTTGGATTGTGGAATCATTTCAAATGGAAAGAGGGTTTCTTTAGGATGATTGAATTACTGCAGGTCTATGTGCCTCTTTGTGTATATACTTTACATATATATATATACATATATATATACACATAAAAATTATATAAATTCTTCTATTAATTTGTTTAACTTTTATAATATTGGTATAAAAATATTAATGAGATAAACTTTTTTACAAGGATTGGTCAAATATTTCCTAATAGTCTAGATGGATGAAGGTTCAACTGTAGCTAAGTTTTTGCAAATTAAGTTAGTTCCTTCCATCTCTTTATAAAGAAAGGAGATATCACGAAAAGCTTATTTAGGAAAGGATCCTCAAACTACCTTCTAGAGTGGAGGAAGTTGACGTTACTAAACTCAAGGCATCGTTGTGACTTTTTAGAATAAAATCACTGTTTGTTGGAGATGGGATTTTCTTCTTTCAAATTTCCCCTGAAAAAAAGTCAGATTTTTTCTTAAGAGCAAATGCACAACTTCCTTCAAGTCAGTTCTGAGTTCCACGGATTATAGTTTGTCATTTGAGTTGACGCTATCAATTTTTTCCTGGTGGTATTTTTCACAAAAACTATTTAGATGCTCATATTTTCATATGAACTTTCCTCAAACAAGCAGGCATGGCTCTTGTTTTTACCTACTAATGGGAAATTTCCTTAGCAAATTGAGTGCTGTCCTGAATTCATTCCTATGAGCAATGACACTACTTGATGCTGACTGCTTTGGATCAACAACACAAAGTTCAGGAGTAAAATCTGGGCCCCATTAAAGTTAGTACCAATATGGTCGTTGTCCTCAAAAAACTCAGGACAGACACTCAAACACTTATTTCAACTTTCTAAATTACTGGCCTAGGCAAAAATGGTTTCACAACAGTCAGCTTGGAGTTTTCTAATTTTATCTCTCGGGTCAGAGATCCATTTGAAAGAGCTTCTCTCTCATGGCTATTTTCCAGTGGGAAAGATCTTGTAATTTTGTGGTTTATGGGGTTATTACTCTATACTGGATAGTGATTACTTCTAAAATGCCTTATGTTTGCAGTCTTAAATATCACCCTCACTGCTCATTACTAGGCTCAAGCCTTTCATGTTTAATACCAACTGTGATATCGATACTCACAACAGCACAAGAAACATTCAGAAATCACAAAATCGTTACACGGGCAGGCACACAGCTCTTACAGTGGGCAGAGAGATGGGCTCTATGCTGTGGACATAGCAGGGACCTGAAAGGCTCAGGGACAAGGCACTAGAAGGAAGGGTGAGCATGGCCAGATTTTGAGCCCTGCTTTTGGAAGTTCAGCAGAGGCCTACGTGCTGCCTGGAAAATGAAGAGACTTTGATCCCAACATGCACATTCATCAGTAGCACACAAGTCTGGGGGATCCTTGCTATGGACTCATGTGTTCGTGTTTTTAGTGCTTTGGGCTTAGGTCTTGCCCATGGCAGCATGTGGGAAGCCAGTTCCACATCCCGTGCCTGTTACCTCCAGCCAAAAAGCTGATTAGTTTACAAAGGAATCAGCTATCTAGGTGACAGCTACCTTCTGCAAAGCAGAAGGTAAATAAGCATATTTATAAAACTCGGTGACCAAAGACAGGTAGCTAGAACATGGTGATGATTTCTGAGGGCTCCTCTTATTGCCTCTATTTTAACGGATCCCTGGCCCTGCTTTGTTTTCACACTGTGCCTCCTGGATCTCTGCTAGCAATGCCTTGCTGTACTGCATCTATGCAAACAGGTTCTTCCTATATGTTCTTCTCCTAGAGCCTTTAAATTGATATTTTTTTTAATTGCCAGTAATTATTTCAACCCTTATTTCCTCTTGAGCAAAATGTTCTTTCTATTGGGTCAATAGTCTTCATATCTACTAGTGGTCAGGAGGAGAAAGATGCTATTAAAAAAGTATTTTTACCTGTGTGAATTTGAAGACTTTTTCTCTACTGTGTAGACACAATGAAACAACACCTACTCCTCTCTCATCCTCTCTCATCCATCTCATCTCTTTGATCCTGAAAATATGCAAAACTTTATTTTGGCCCAACCCTGAAAAAGTTATACCATCACCTTTCCCACTGTGAGTTATTTCCACTGATTCTGTTGTAAAAGAATAGCTTTACACATGGGTAGCTCTTCAGAAAGGCAGCTGTGCTACTCACCTGTGTGAACTGCTTAGGTATGATGTCCATCCTGGGACTTGATGCTGAAGGACCAAAAAACTCAGCTGCATTATAAAGCTCTGTCTTGTGCCTTGTGCAGAGGAACTTCAGCATTCTTTAAATGGGAATGCTATCATAACACTAAACGTTTGAATTATTTATAAAATAATCAGTTGACTTTATGTGTAGCTTTTTCCTTTTATTCAATAAATTCCATGCATAGAAGTCCGTCTTGCAGCAATGTGATATATTTATCTGTCTCCAAATAAATATTAAGAACATGACAACTTGAGGTAGAAAGTGAGTTAAAAGGTCTTTTGTGTTTATGCCTTTTTAATCTGGATTCTTATTTTGCTGATGACTCTACTCCTAGCTTTTCTTCTTGCATAACATGTTGACTGACTCTTTAAAAGACAGTTGTGTTAGCCAATAAAAAACAAAGTGAAGTAGAATTTTCCCGTGCATTCAGTATGACAAAAACTGCTTGGACTGTCACTGCTCAACTTTACAATGTTACTTCTGTAATATATAGTCTTTATAAAATGTAATAAAGAGCATAATGACATGGCCCCAGGTTCTCAAGGCTGCCATTATTGCTTGACAGCATAAGAATTGCCTTTTCCCTCAAAGAGACTTCCAATATCTTCAGCCAGTTTATTAAGTTCCACTTGCCCCAACTAATTTGCTAGAGGCAATTAAAATAAATGTAGGATGAGTGGCCATGGGTGGGAGCTGGATGGTGCAGAAACTACAGATGTGTATGAGTCTGAAGTGCAGATCAATGACATCTCTTTCCAGGTGGACCAAAGGAATGGCTTTGCAGCCTTATGAACTTGTGTATGTTAAAAGTAAATGCTTGCATGGAGGAAGATGAATGACCAGAGCCATTCATACAATGCCTGGGTGTAAGCATGAAACCAGTCTCAGCGTGACAGAAATATTTTGATCAACTTTCATGTAGTTTGCTGAGTGTCTTGGAAAGATTCTTTAACAATGGGTGCAGATTGCCCTGAGGAATTCAGGGTTTATCTGTTACAGCAAGATCCTGCCTCACTAATCAGACAATTTAATCCCATTTAAAATGTAGTATATATTTAAAAAAATAGAAAAGAAATTAAAAAATCCCTAGGGATTCTCCAACACAGTGCCATGTTTTATTAAATAAAACATCAAAGCTGGAAGTTACTGTGAATCAAGATAATGTGTTACATTAATTTGTGATCAAAGAAACAGATATAATGATATAATTTTAATCATCTATAAGTACAACAGCTGAAAGAGCTTTATGTACAAGGTCAGAAAAATACACAGATGCATATGTTAACTGTGGGTGTGAACTCAGGTGGAGATTTTCAAGAACATATCTGAAAAATTTATCACACCTATTTCTTCTCATTGAACTGATGAACTATGTTTAACAAAGCTCAGGGAAAGACTTCAAAGGGGATTTTAAGCCTTTTTTCACCACAAAATTTACTCAAGATATTGGTATATCTTTGAGCAATGGCAGCGTTGATTGTTTTGCAATATATGCTCCTGTTCTGAAATATGAGTAGCAGACATGTTGGTACAGAGGTCTGAATTAAGAAAATGTCATGTCCTACTTCCTAACTGGGAAAATATTTAAATAAAACCAGCAAAAAAAAACCCAACAAATCTATTCCCTCCTCCCCCCTAAAAAGCCTTCCTTCTAATATATTTATATATGATGATTATGGAAAATAAATTAAATATATGTCACAGAGTGCAATTAAAACATTGCTCTTGTAGAGCAAGAAATTGACCCAGCAGGCCTGGGAAATGGTTTACAGACTTGTCAGATCATTCTTGCTGAGAGAAAAAATGGAGCATCAGAGCCCCACTGGTGTTTGCAACTGGATGCTGGGGCAAAAAGCTTGGTCTACTGTACAAGAAAGAGAAGAACAACATATGGTGTGACCTCTGAACAGGAGGAAAGAGAAACTAGAAAATCTTTTCTGCGTATATCATTAAAAGATTTTACAACATTAGTACAAGGGCACTGCTATAAAGATAATATATATAGGCACGGCAGCGGAAGTCTGTAAGTCTATGTTATGTAAGTATATATAAAAATGTCAGAAATATGAATTATTTTTAAATAAATAGAGTCTCAGGGTAACACTTTGACCCCACCGACTTCATTGGGTGGTTTGTCATTAGCGGTGGGGCCAGAGTTTTACTTCCTCTGTACAAAAATACATAGACTTAACTGATTTAAAACTATTTGGAACATGTATTTTCTTCTTGCTAGAAAAAACATCTAGTCTTTGGGATTTTTTCTAAAACAAGGCTGCCTTTTTCACTATAGAACTGACTGTTTACCCTTATCTTGCAGGTGCTACATTTTCATTTATTTCTTTCATAAATCAGGCTCTACGAACCACTAAAACACAATATGTCCTATTGACCTAAGTGTAAGTTTATATATGGCATTGAGGTTTTGTGGACTCCATGTTGAAACAAAAAGTCTGACTGAGGTTAAAATATCTGGTGTCTTACGCAGGAACCTTCCTCCATAGTCCACTGAATGTTTTCCAAAGGCATTAGCTAATGTTAACCTCATTTACTACATGGGGGAATATACCTGCAGAGAGCTAAAGCAAATACTCCAAAGTCATTAGGCCAGGGCAAGAAGAAAACATACCCCAGAATATGAAGCAAACACCCCCCCTTACAGAATGCATCTTCAAAACTGACCCAAGAAATACAATGCCTTGGTGGGAATGATAGATGTCCCAGCTTTACCACCCTGCTAGGTGGTATCTTTCAAACACCTTGGATGTGGCACTGACTTCAGGGACCACGCTTTCCCTGCCTCCACACCTAACCCACCTCCTCCCTGGCCAGGTTGTATAGGAGGCCCCATCATGGGGAACAAAGCCCACCCCAAGGGGAAAAAAGCACAACCCAAGGGGAAAAAAGCACCCACTGAGGGAAGAGCAGTGCAGAAGGGCTGAGCAAGAGGTACCAGAGACAGACTTAATCACATTTAGCTTCACAGAATCATTAGGGTTGGAAGAGACCACTCATACAACCACCAACCCATCCACATCATGCCCACTAACCAAGCCCCTCAGTGCCACATACACATTTCTTGATCACCTCCAGAGATGGTGACTCCATCACTTCCCTGGGCAGCCTGTGCCACTACCTCACCACTCTTTCTGAGAAGAAATTTTTCCAACCTGAACTTCTCTGTTGCACCTTGACTCTATCCCCTCTCATCCTATCACTGTTATGTGGGAGAAGAAGCTGACAATCACCTCTGTACAACCTCCTTACAGGCAGTTGTAAAGAGCAATAAAGTCATCCCTGAGCCTCCTCTTCTCCAGGCTAAATAATCCCAGCTTTTTGGCACACCTTGGTTCACAGGAGCTCTGGAGCAAGCACTGGTGCAAGCAGTGGTGTGCCGCATAACCAGCAGCTAGAGTTCAAGTGTGCTCCTTCTCTCCCCCCCATCTCCTAACAGGTGCCAGTAAGGGAACGTTTTGCATCCCAGCCTGGGCTGAAGTGAAATCTCATGGTCTGACTACAGCCTAATAATTACTGTTTTAGGGCTGCAGCATGTGATGGAAGGGCAAAATATGGAGCCTTTGTTTAGTGAACTCTTTCATTAGTTCAGCTGGGTTTTTTCTTTGTTCTGCCTTCAGTTCAGCAACAGCCGGCAGTTTAGATCTGCTAGCAAAGTGCTCTTTGCAAGAACAACATGTGTTGAGGCAATCACTGTGTCTGTATTCAGTATGCTTATTCGGCTTTGTTTTAATAAATCCAGTAATAGGCTTTCAGAGGCAATGAAGGGAAAAGAATAATTCGAAAACAAAGCTGTTGAAAAGAAGACAATGCAGACACAGTACAGAGTGTGATTTTGGAGGTCTGTGCAGCTGTTTTATTTCTTTAGAGGATTTTAATCAACCTGTAGGGATTTTTAAAACAGTGTGGTCACGATCAGCCAGAAGAGAAAACAATGTGATGCTTTCTCTCTCTCATATTATTCAATTTTATTTTCTCCGTTTCATGTGATTTCTCCATATAGAACTGCCATATTAATTCATTTTAATTAAAAATATATCCACACTGGATTTTTGCTAGAGAAGTAATGTCAGGCTTTTTGCCCACTATATCATCTAATTAAAGATATCCTAAACAATTTCAAGATTGCCATGGCTGCACCCATCTGATTGCCATCAGTGTAATGGCTTTCCCAGTGGATTGGAAAATACTGTAATTGGACAGAAGCTCATCCTTTCCAGTGGGATTAGCTGCTCTGCTGCAGTCTTCCCCTAAATTTCAGTGTCTGATGTTCTTGTCTTACTCTCTGTTTGCTTACTGTCCCTGCTGCAAAGCTACCCTCCGGTGCCACCATGTTGAGCTGGGCCATGCACACACAGCAAGGGAATGAGCATGGGAGCCTATGATTATTGACTTCAAGCTCTATGCTCCAGTATTGTTTTTACTCTGTCTGTGTTAGATGATTCAAGGTTTAGCTGAGTCTTCTCTGCCAATAATAATAATGGTTCTTTAATTCATTTCCTGCTCCCCAGTGTTGCATGTGTTCAGCTGGAACTGAGTAGGTTTGTTCTCTGTAGAAGAGATCTCTCCCCTCCTGCTTCCTGAGTCTGAGAACTTGTGCTTTTCAACTATAAGGTATGGTTTTAAAGCTAATGAGTGCCCAAGATTTCCTTGTTTCTGTTTCTGTGGAGTATAGATGCCACCACCAAATACAACAATTTGGAAGCAATATTTGGTTCTGAAAACAGCTGGTTTCAAAATATCTGATATTTTTAATTCATGAAGGAATTTACTAGGAATAGACGCTACGGGAACTGGAAGAGCTCTCCACATCAAGATGAGACATAAGCAGTATGATTTTAAGTATGATAAAACAGAGAGGTTAAACTTTGACAGAGCTTGTGCATGTTTAAAAGTAAGGGTTTAAAAGATGTTCTTGCAAGAACAAGGGAGAAAGTGTTAAGAAAGCTGATCTCAGATGGGATCTGAGACAAATATTCATGAAGAATCCAGGAAGTTCTAAAATCAGCCCCTGATGTTAATTTCTTCATTTGCCAGACAGAGCTCCCAAACCTTGAGTAACATGGTTAGACAACCTTCAAGCAGGAGGACATTGGCCAAAACATGATATTCAATGAAAAACAGAAAGCTGATTCTCAGCAAAAAGCTAATAAAATATTTTCCACTTAGGATATGAAGATAACAGCAATACAATCTCAGAATAGGATTTCACATGGGTGGTGAACAATATTGCAATACATAATATATAGATGGAAAACTTAAAGCAATGTACTATTTTGACATTTTAAGTTAGAATAAAGCTGGAGGAAACCCGTTGCCCCAGCTCTCTACCAGGGAAAGGGCAATTTGCTTGAAGGCAGGGGTCAAAGGAGAAGCCAGGTTTGTTTTGGACATTTATATAGCAAGTAGCAAATATAAATACGTGACTAAGTGTGTGCTTTCTTTTAGGGTAAGATGAAGTGAAATTGGAACTCCTCCCTTATGCATCACTGCAAAAAGTTAAAAAGGGCTAAAACATTTGCATCGAAGGGAACAGGAGATAATTTTGGCAACACAGCTGCTACCAATTCTTCTCTTTGCTTTGTAGTGTCAGCCTCAGGCAAGAAAATCACTTGAAAAAACAGGCAGGTGTCCATGCAGCACCTTCTTTGATATTCACTCCTTTCCCTTCATGCCAGTTTCATACCTGATGTATTTTATGAGGAAATGTAACAAGTTTCTCATAGCAAAGACACAACTTGTTGAAACCTCTGTGAGCTATAAATGTTCACATGTAATATGAAGGCTCATGCCTGGCAGCAAGACAGAATCTACAAAGAAAAAATTAGGAATACATTTTATCTTCTCCTGTTGTTTGTTGCTGTTGTTGTTGTGTGTTTGTTTGTTTACATTTGCATGTTAGAAACATCAGTGGTTTTCACTTTAAAGACAAACTGGGAATATAACCTTTACTGTTTGTACAAAGATTCTCCTAAGGAGGCCCTAAGGAGCAAGAACTTGAAGGACACAGAGCACTGTTCCCTGAGTGCATCCTCAATCATGGGTTATTTTTTTCTCAGAGCTGTCTTTCATCTTTCCAAACAATGATGTCTCACACTTGACAGAAGTGGTAGCACTCCCAATCATCTGGATACGATTCTGGGCAGCTTAATTAATAAAGAGCTTATCTGAATGCCCCATGGGGAAAATAAACACAAAAGTTTTCCAAGTGCAAATAGATACAATGTGCTGCCAGAATGTTAAAATTCAATTGATAGTTAATGTGCATTGTGAGACAAAAAACACAGACTAATATTCAGAGTTTGGAAAAGGATTTCAGATGCATAGTAACAAAACAGAACAATTAATTTTCTCTCTCTCTCTCTGATGTCTCTTATAGGATGAATTCTCTATGAGTAGTTTTCTTTGAAGGTTTGAAAGCTTCCATGTAGGGTTGACATCTGGAAATTATCCCTTTCCATCTGGGTGCTGCTTCTAAGTCTTGAAATATTTTGATAAATTTGGCTAGTTCCCTCATGTAAATGACTCCAGAGAGTTCTTCCTTAGAGCTTTTCTTCTTACCAAAGAGATGAATATAACTAATTTACTGTAAAATAAGAAAACATAGAGATACCAACAGAGCAGCTGGAGTTTAAACTAGTGAGGGATCTGAAGGACAAAAATAAGGGCTTCTGTAACAGAATTGCAAGAAGGAAAACTAAAGAAACTGTGCCTGCTGCTGTGTAGGAGTAGAGACTGAGGGACAAGGGCATGGAAGAGGCCAAAACAATCAATGTTTTTGTGCCTTTTTTGCTGCTAAAGATTTCTTTCAGGCCCCTCATGCCATTGAATCTGGTTTCAGGAAGCGGAAGAACACAGGAATACTCAGAGCACAGGAAGACTTAAGGAGCACTCAAGAAAACTCAACAAGTACAAGCCTATGGAACCAAGTCAGACATCTCCAGAAACACCAAAGTTGCTAGCCAGTGTCACCATGCTGCTGCTCTGTATCAGTTTTGGTACGTCTTGACAACGTTGAGGGATCAAATACTCTTGGAAGTCCTGTCCTTGTTCAGGAATGTAAGAAACGTCATTGGAATCTGCCAACATGGAGTTACCAACAACATACTGTGCCTGATAAAGCTGATTGCCTCCTATAGTTATATAAGTAGCTCTCAGTCAGGAGAGAGCTGTGGAGAATGCCTGAAATAGTATAGGCCAGGGACTGAGTGGTTAGTAGGTGGTTTTGCAAAGAAAAGATCTGGGAATCTCGGTGATACAAGCTGCATATGAATGAGCATTTTGTCCCGGTGGGAAAGAAGGCCAGACACATCATGCACTGTAGTAGCCAGCAAGTCTGGGGAAGTAACCATACTCCTCTATGTGGCACTTATAAGGGTGAATCAAGAGTTCTGAATACAGTTTTACACTCTGCACTGCAAAAAAGTCATGGCCTTTCTGTAGCATACAATGTAAAAGAAAAACCATGGGAACTGTTGTTGTTTTTCCCAACTTGAAGAAGAAAAGGTGAAGGAGAGATTTAGCTGCTGTCAACAGCTATTTAATGGCAGCGTGTAGACTCTTCTCAGAGGAGTGCAGTGAGAAGAGGTAATGACAGAAGAAGCAATAAGGGAAATTTTAAATACATAATAGAGAAAAATTCTTCACTGTGAGGGAGCTCATGCATTGGCACAAATGCCCAGAGTGGTTTTGGAGTCTCCATTGTGCAAGATATTCACACCTCAACTGGAGGCCCTACACAATCTGCTGTAGCTGGATTTGCTTTATGTAGGAGGTGAGCTGAAAAGGTCCCCTTCAACTTGAATTACTCTGTTATTCTCTGCCAGTGTTAATTCTATAGCAGTTGCACTGTCTGAAACTGTGTGAATTAGAGACCCCATATGTCTTGCTCCAATTTATAGGAGGGAGAGAAGGTTCTTTTATTATGTGTATACCCAGTGTGAGATTAAGAAATAACAGTTCAAATGTTGGTCTGACCAGTTTATTATAAATCCTAATCAGGGAGATGGGGAAGGGAAGGACGGCAAGTATTATGAATTAGAGTGCCGGGGAAGGGAAGGAGGGCGATAGAAAAGATGTGAAAGAAGCAAGAATCGCGTGAAGTGGGGATAGTCACCACCAGCAGCGTCCCGTTGCATGCCGTATGAAGGTCCGAGGCAAAAGCAGCAGGGGGGAGAGCAGCAGCAGCATGGCTGGCCTTGGGCATCAAGCAGGTAGCAGGAAGAAGTCACAGAGCCAGTCTGGGAGGAAGCAGCAGGACTCAGGTAGCAGGCCCAGGAGAGTCCGTCAGCATGCAGGAATTCCGCAGTGAGGAATCTGATGGCAGACACCTTCGTTCTTCAGCATGCAGGTAGAGCGCAGAGCAAGTCCAGGAGGGAGAGAGGCAGGTTGTGAGGCTTCTTATGTCAGAAACCTCTTCTTCTTCATGAGGAATCTGTTGCCAGAAAACCCAAGCTCATGGTTGTAGTTCCCCTTTTTATCCTTCTTCTGCCAGCATGGCATTCCTGGGCGCTTGGGTAAGAGTCATGCGCAGCACTTCCTGAGATGGCCATCTTCCTCGAGATAAGCCCACACAAAAGACTGCTTCCTGGCTATTAATCTGTGGCTTATCTCTCTCTCTCATTGCACCTGGCCTTGTCCATCTGTGTCTCTCAAAGGATTTCACAACCCTTGCTCAGGACTTGCTTGGACTTGTTCATCTGTGTTCCCAACGAGATTTGAGACAATGATGTAAAAGACTAATCTCTTATACCATAAAACACACAGATTTTTTCAGAATGGGAATACAAACAATTTGTATTTTTAGTTGCAGGGATAGATGCAAGAGCACTATGAGATGTATTCAGTGAGGTGAGGCAGCCTTGGGAGGGATAGGGAAAAAGCTGGTAAAGAAGCCAAGCACAGTAAGTGTAATGTTGTTAAGGGCTTTGCAGAGAATCCTAAATAGCTACATTCTTGTGAATGCTGAGCAGACGTAACTACCAGTGAGCAGTCTGAGCACCCTTCACTACTGATAAAATTTCATGGCTAACTACTGTTTGCTACTTGACTAAATCACAGAATCACAGAACCATGTAAGACCAACTCCTGGTTCCACATAAGACTACTCAAAAATTAAACCTACATCTGAGAACAATGTCCAAATGATCCTTGCACTCCAGCAGGCTTGGGGCCATGACCACTGCCCTAGGTAGCCCATTTCATGGCCCAACCACTCACCAGTGAAGAACCTTTTTCTAATCCCAACATAATCTACTGACACAGTTCCATGCCTACCCTTCAGTCCTGAGATAGATCAGCAGAAAAATGCCATATCAAGAGCTCCAGAGCTTTGAATGAAGTTCCACCAGTGCCTTCAAGAAAGAGCAGCTGGAACTTCCAACTATTATCTCTTCAAATAGGCCTTCCTGAAAAAATAGCAAGGTGAACAATCATGAAGGGCAGTTTATCTAGTGAAGTTAATATTTAGAGTTGTTAGTTGAAGGAAAATGATTTTTACTACCAAAGTACAATGATTTTTAACCTGATTTTGAATAAATAGCATACATGGCTATTTATTGTAAGCTTACTGTAGACAGTGGGTTACTCACTGTGACTCTAGTTTGAAAGTTAGACTATCTGGTACAAGATAGTCTATGCCTAGTGACCTGAAAGTATGGTACTGATCCTCTTCTCCAGCACAAAGCTCTATTTGCAGTTTATTTCTAAGGAAAAGAAAAGGAGAAAGGGAAGGAGAAAGGGAAGGAGAAAGGGAAGGGAAGGGAAGGGAAGGGAAGGGAAGGGAAGGGAAGGGAAGGGAAGGGAAGGGAAGGGAAGGGAAGGGAAGGGAAGGGAAGGGAAGGGAAGGGAAGGGAAGGGAAGGGAAGGGAAGGGAAGGGAAGGGAAGGGAAGGGAAGGGAAGGGAAGGGAAGGGAAGGGAAGGGAAGGGAAGGGAAGGGAAGGGAAGGGAAGGGAAGGGAAGGGAAGGGAAGGGAAGGGAAGGGAAGGGAAGGGAAGGGAAGGGAAGGGAAGGGAAGGGAAGGGAAGGGAAGGGAAGGGAAGGGAAGGGAAGGGAAGGAAAGGAAAGGAAAGGAAAGGAAAGGAAAGGAAAGGAAAGGAAAGGAAAGGAAAGGAAAGGAAAGGAAAGGAAAGGAAAGGAAAGGAAAGGAAAGGAAAGGAAAGGAAAGGAAAGGAAAGGAAAGGAAAGGAAAGGAAAGGAAAGGAAAGGAAAGGAAAGGAAAGGGCCTATTTTCTTTAATTGCAGAATGAAATTAATTAGTTCTGAGAGCATCTTTTCATGTTGAAAAAATAATATCTCAATATACTCTTAGATAGAAAATGGCTTTCAGCATCAGGTTACAAGGTCTATTTTTTAAAGTTAAGTATATTTGTTGCAACTTCCAAAATTCTTTTCTGAGGAAGGGAGCTAATGCATTTGGACATTATTACACAGCTAATTATTTCACAGGACATAGCCACACAGTTTGAGGAGTTTCACAAATAAAAATGCTTTTCTCAAAATTCTCAATGGATTGTGTCAAATGGCATCCTTGAGTGCTTCTCCACAAAACTACGTATATCAGGAAGCTCACAACACTGTTCCTGTCTCTCTTGACATATATTGATCCTCAGGTCTCATGACAGAGATAATGGTTTTGCTAATGGCACAGTGAGTATCTCAATTTACATCAGCTATAAATCATCAAGCATTTCAGGAGTGTACAATCTATCATGAATGGGCTGAGTCATAAATTGCAACCTAGTTAGATTTGTGCCAGTCCAGCAAACCTAGATCACTTATCTCTCTCATCCCCACACTTCAAAGTGCTAAAAAAAAACACAACACAACGCAACAAAAAAAGACACAAAAAAAAACAGAACAACAACGAAACCAATGGAAATCTAGTAATAATCATTTAGAAGGAAAAGAATGAAGCCCAGACAGAGACATACACACAAAAACAACAATCAGTGAACAAGGGGAAGGTGACTGATGACATTTACCTGGACTTGAGCAAGGTCTTTGACATGGTCCCACCACATCCTTATCTCCAAATTGAAGGGATGTGGATTTGATGGGTGGACCACTCAGTGAACAAGAAACTGGTTGAAAGGCCGCAGACGGAGAGTGGTCATCAATGGCTCTATGTCCAGGTGGAGGCTGCTAACAAGCGGCGTCCCCCAGGAGTCTGTCTTGGGACCGGTGCTCTTTAATATCTTTACCAATGACATCAATGACAGAATCAAGTGCACTCTCATCAAGTTTGCTGACAACACCAAGCTGAGTGGTGCAGTTGATACAGTGGAAGGAAGGGATGCCATTCAGAGGGACCTCAACAGTCTGGAAAGGTGAACCTGATTAGGTTCAACCCAGCAAAGTGCAGAGTTTTGCGCTTGGGACGGAGAAATTCCAGGCATCCATAGACTGGAAGGAGCAGTCCTTGAAAGCAGCCCAGAGGAGAAGGACCTGGGGGTCTTGATGGATGAAAAACTTATCATGAGTCAGCAGTGTGCCCATGCGGCTTGGAAGGCAAATGGTATCCTGGGCTCCATCAGAAGAGGGATGGCCAGCAGGGACAGGGAAGTGATTGTCCTCCTCTACTCTGCTCTTGTGAGGCCCCATCTGGAGTACTGTGTCCAGGTCTGGAGCCCCCAGTACAAGAAGGACAGGGAGCTGTTGGAGAGCGTCCAACACAAACCACAAAGATGATCAGAGGATAGGAGCACCTCCCCTATGAGGACAGGCTGAGGGATCTGGGCTTGTCCAGCCTGGAGAAAAGAAGGCTGCGGGTGACCTCATTGCAGCCTTTCAGTACCTAAAGGGAGCCTACAAACAGGAGAGGAATCAACTCTTTGAAAGGGTGGATAACTGCAGGACAAGGGGAAATGGTTTTAAGTTGAGGGAGGGGAGATTTAGGTTGGATGTCAGGGGGAAGTTCTTTATAGAGAGAGTGGTGAGGTACTGGAGCAGCCTGCTCAGAGAGGTTGTGGATGCCCCGATCCTGGAGGTGTTCAAGGCCAGGTTGAATGGGACACTGGGCAGCCTGGTTTAGTATGAAATGTGGAGGTTGGTGGCCCTGAATGTGGCAGGGGGTTGGAGATTCATGATCCTTGAGGTTCCTTCCAACCCTGTCCATTCTGTGATTCTGTGATTCTGTGAAACAATGCACTGAAAAAGATTTTTTGTCCTGCATTGTGAACAGGCAATTGTTTCTGGATTACTGTGAAGCAGATGTTCATGGTCAGTCAAGCAGCTAATTTAAATTAGGTTACCTCTGCTACTTTCCAGAAAGATGGTCCTTCCTGGCTGGGGCAGAGGTCAGAGTCACACTCACTGCTGTAGGGGATGTGAATGTAGTCTCAGTTTTACATAACTGGTATTGAAAACTGAAGCTGTCTGCTCCAAGTTGCAAAGACTTGCCTGAATTAAGGAAGCGATCCTTGGCCGGCTTTCCACTAATCTCCATTTTGATTATCTTGCATTTCATTTGTGTCTAGCATTGACAAACACAGTGGCTGTAAAAAGAGCTCCAGTAAAAGGAAAAGATTGAGGTAAGGAAGCAAATTAACAGAGTATAGGCAGAAGCTGCTCTCTGCTAGATGTTTTTTGTCACTCTTTGTGCTGAGTCAATGCTATGACGGAATTCAGGACAGACTCTTGAGCAGGGGCTGTTCAATCTGGAGAAGAGAAGGCTCCAGGTTGACCTTAGAGCAGCCTTTCAGTATCTACAGAAGAGCCATAAGAAGGAAGTGGACAGACTCTCTATCAGGTTCTGCTATGACACGACGAGGGGAGTTGGTATCAAAGTAAAAGAGGAAATTTAGATTGGATATAAGGAACAAGTTTTTTACAGTAAGACTGGTGAAGCACTGGCACAGGTTGCCCACACAGATGGTGAATGCCCTGTCTCTGAAGACAATCAAGGTCAGTCTGGATGGGGCTCTGAGCCCCTGATCTAGCTGTAGGTGTTCCTGTTCACTGTGGGAGGCGACATTTAATGGTCTCTTCCAACTCAAATAATTCTATGATTTTATGATGTGCTATGATGTGCTATGCTATGTGGACATTTTAGCTAGTGACTGCGTAAACCCTAACCCTATGGTTCTTTAAATTAATTGCAGCAAAAAGAGAGTGAGCACAGGTCGTGAAATGGCCATAGCTTTCACTGAACATTTTTTTCTTATGAATTTCAGTAATCTTGAATCAGAATATGAAAATATTTTCTTGGCTAAAGGCATTGAGTTACTTCAGTGTCCTTTCCATGCATTGGACTATCACTAAGCCTTCAGCAGTGGTCTTTTGACTGTGTGAATTTTGAGCGCTCCAACACACCTGGCAAGTTTACAAATTTTGTGTCAAAGCAGATAAAAAATGTAATAGTTTCTTAGAGGTATATCAAAATTTTGTTCTAGCTGCCCGCACTATTTGTTTTTTAACTACTGCTTTTAAGATAGTAGGTGTCTGATGAGACTACTTCATTTGTCTCTCCCAGGAGCAGCAGTAGCAGTGATTTTACAAAGCGGTGCCCAAGATGTTTTGTACTTTAACCTCCTTTACATCCAGTATGTCACAGTGGACTCTTGAACTTTTAGCTTGAGAATAAAGGTCCGTTTGTTGGACATCTTGTCAAGGTTGTGAAAAGAAATCACTTTTTTTTTTTTTGTATGTTTATATAGGATCTCAGTGGGATTAGCAATGCAAGTCCAGTTCAAATATTTTGCTGATCAGAAGCTGCAGTAGAATGGAGCCGGACAGTTTGTTTGAGACTCAAAAGTATTTGACACAAGTAAGAAGGAGGGAGTCTACAGAAAATTCACACACTCTACTATCTTTTTCTGTAGTTTAGTTGTGAACTGGTTCCATAGGGAATATTTTTGGATGTTGCAATATCATTCTTAGGCAAGGAAAACAGAACAGGTCACCCTGCCTATGCAGCCAAAAGATTTTCAGCTGAGTCTAAAGGATAGTCATTGCAACTTGCAGGCTCTGTTTTGCATCCTGCCCACACTAACCACAGCATGAACTGAACTAAAACATTTTGTAGAAGAGGTGTTTATAAAAAAAAATTGTTTATAGTCCTCAACTACCGCAAATTTCTGGTAATTTTCAGAAATGTTTCTACTGGAAGTTGAGGTTCTTTGGATGGACTGTGAATGTGAAAACTCAGCATGCACATAATAACACAGGTGTAAATTAAACTATTGAATGCATTTGAGGAAAAACAAAACAAAACAAAACTAGTTTTCTGTAATATCTTTTGCTGAGGCCCAGGAAAGGAATAAGGACCTCTGTGCTACTCTAAATTGCTGTAATTTCCAAAGTCATCCTGAGATCCTTTGCTGTTCTAACCAGAGGAGTGACAGACACAGTATAGGATTTTCTAATTTCAGACATAGCAGAAAGTTGGGTAAAAATGCTATACTAAAGATAATTGTAAGCAGAACCACAATTAACATGCCTTCACATCTGGACTTGATGATTGTTAAGATCTCTTCCAAGCCTAATGAATGTATGGATCTATGACTTGTAGAGTCAGGTGTCAAAGCTATTTCCTATGTAAAACCTGCTGTTGAGCATCAGTTTCTTAGAAACAGAACAATTAGTAGCTAGAATTCTTCAAACTTCACAACTCCTTTTTCTGTGGCAAGAGTGAGTAATAAGAAGGATGTCATGACAAAATTGTCTACCCTGCTGTGTATGTTTCATTTCAGAGTAATAACTCATTTTCTTCATAAGTGAATAATAGATGATCTTTAATATTTGAATAGTTCCTCAAACTGTAAAATAAAGTACATTTTGAAACATTTTACTCTTAAATAATACTATAATTAGTATATGTTTCATTACAGAGTATCACAAGAGCTTTCCTATTCCTTTTCCTAAGCAACGCTCAATCAAATCCAGCTATTCTGGGGCTGGAGCACAAGGACTGGTATGTGATAAGATTATGAAGCAATACATTTGTATAAGAACTGGAGCATACTAGCTCCTTAGAAAGCCATGGATAATTAAGGAGAACTGGTCTCTTCACAAAGCAATATATTTGCTTTTTATCTACAAAACGTACTGATTATTTTTTTCTCTTAGAGGCCTGAGCATTTTGAAAGAACTAAAGCTTTTTTTTCCCCTCTGAATGATCTTTTATGTAAAGAACATATTTCAATAAAATATTTTCACAAAGAAAATACAAGAGGTTTCTTGATTTTTAATGATAGCCATCTCATTTTGTTTCATCTTCACAGTCGCATATTTTAGTTTGAACCTTTACCGACAGACTGTTTTGATAAATAATGGATGTTATGCTCTTTGTTAGGTACTATTTTTCTGTTCTGTTTCAAGAAAACCTGCCTATTTCCAGCATTAAAAAATCTCCACAGTTGACATCTAGACATATTTCCAACATTAAATAAAAAAAAAGGTTCTCACTCTACATTTTTTGTTTGTTCTTAACTAAAGTTTATGAGGGCATTTCAGCTCAAAAAAAGCCAAAAACCAAAAAACAAAAAATAAAAAAACAGGTTTGGGACTCCCTTAATATCACTGCAAAGAGCTATGGATGGGCGAATGGAAGATGAGAAAGGAGTGACTGCCTCTCTATAAATAGAATGTTTTCTGCATATCACTGATCCTACACAGATGCCTGTCAATGACAGAGATGCTGTTTCAGAAATTACTTAAACAGCTGCATTCCAGGCAAAGAGGAGACAATTAATAAATGGATTTGGGTTGCAGAAATGTTTAGTTTTGCTGCAGATGTTTGGATACAATCTTACTTTTTATTTATGGGATAAATGCTCTTAATCTGTTTCTCTTTTATTATTTCCCGGAAGAATATAAGCAATTATTTTCTATGTGAAATTGTTTATATCAAAATTTAAGAGTCATTATTGTTTTACTAGGAGAAAGTAGATGCCTTTGAATACTATTTCGCTAAACACAGACCTTGTCTCTAGGTAGAGGATCAGAATGATTGTTGATGAAGGTATATAAGAAATCAGAGGCTTGGGATCTCCTTTCCACACAGAGAACATTTGCCAAGGAAGACCATCTCTAGGACTGTGTTGGTGCAACTCATCTTTACAGGGATCACAGAATCACAGAATCACAGAACTGTAGGGGTTGGAAGGGACCTCCAGAGATCATCGAGTCCAACCCCCCTGCCAAAGCAGGTTCCCTACACCAGGTCGCACAGGTAGGCATCCAGGCAGGTCTTGAACATCTCCAGAGAAGGAGACTCCACAAGCAGCCTGTTCCAGTGCTCCGTCACCTCACTGTAAAGAAGTTCTTGCTCATGTTTGTGCAGAACTTCCTATGCTGCAGTTTCCAGCCATTTCCCCTTGTCCTGTCTCCACTCACCACTGAAAACAGTCCGGCCTCGCCATTCTGCCCCCCACACCTTAGATATTTATAGACCTGGATCAGGTCCCCTCTCAGTTTTCTTTTCTCAAGGGATATATAATACAATTTTTCAAGATTCCAATTTTTCAAGTTTCCAAGCACAAAGTAAATATATTTCTGAAAGTTGGGGATAAATTAACAAGACTTAAATTGTTAAACAATTTTACCTAGAAAACAATTTGTTACAGAAGGATGAAATACTTGATTTTCCATGGGAATACATGACAAATCAACAGCCAGGATTTTGCACAAAGTCAAACTGGGTAACTTCCTGGTCTCAAAATCTGTGTACTCTTAACAATTTAATGGCTAACTTTTTGACTTTGATACTAAACTTCATAATACACCATTTCAATCAAATTCTTCAGAAATAGCTGAGATAAAGGTTTACTTTGCCTAGTAATTCTCCCCTATTCTATTAGTGACTGAAATCAATTTGAGGAACTCATAATTAGACAAGGATCACCCTATTATTTTTACATTTATTTGCCCCAAATCTCTTCCCTTTTGGAATTGCTTCCTAATAATCTGTGTGATTGTCTCATATCAGTTGGCATTGACAAATGATGATGGGTGAAGGAGACAAGGGCTAGGGAACTGGAAATACACCTCATCATATGGTGAGAATGAAGCAAGTGGAACAGGATAGAGCCCAGCTGCTGTGATTTGAGGTGTGTGGTAGGTGTTAGTGTGGAACCAAGCACATGCTGGGAGTTAATAGAGCTCGTGCACCGCCTCTGAGGAGTTTAAGCACAGTGGATATTTTAACTACCTTTCTGAAGCCTAAATCATTTGGTTCTAATTTCTGAGCAGGGACTTGCAGCCCACACAGCAGCAGGTCTTGATAATTATTAATTATATGTTTTTCCTTTGTTCTGTATGACCTTGTTTGCTAAAGCTATGTGATAAAGCTAGAATATTAAGTGGTTTGTGGGCCCCATCATGCCACCTAGCTGGAAAAGATGAAAAGATCTGAAGAACAAATGTATATTCCAAAGTAAAACCTTGAATTCACATCATTTCAGAAGGTGCTAAAATCTGTGGGTATTTGCCCCATGCTCGCAACAACTGGAATCACATGGGTGAGTTTATGGTTTATCTACAATTAAAATTCATGCACTCTGCCTCTTGACAGTCTGATCTAAAATAGCAGCAGTCTGCACAGGCAGACAGCAAACAGCCCACGCAGAGAATCCTAGCTTGGAAGTCAGTGTGAGCTTTACTGTAGTGGTGACCCAGACACCAGCACATTGCACAAAGGGAAGACTCGGTTACTGTGGGAAATCCAAATGAAATCTAAAGAGGGAGAAGGCTTGGTATAAAGTTTTGGCTCCATCTACATTACCTTTCATTTTGGCATTGCCAAAGAAATGAGCAGCTGCACTGCTCTTCCACTGCAAGACCTCCATGGTCTCCTCTATGGATGCACATGCTAATCTAAAACTCCAGCCTTCTGCAAATATGAATGATTAGATTGTTTCTATCTTGTACTTAGAGAAATGCTACCATCTGATCTTTCTTCAGCTGCCTGAACTCCCAGAACTGATTTTTTTCCCCACTAGAAACAGTGAAGCAACCTGACTTGCAGCAGGAGAATATCCTGAGAACCCTGGAAGCAGCCAGTTTGCCCTAATTACAAAGGAGGACCTGAATTTTGGAACAATGAAGAGATATATATTTAAGTTCTCTGAAAAATCAGTTGGCCTTGACACAAACAGAAGAAAACAGATTTCCTTATTAATTAAACTTTGGGGATTTAATTGTTTGTTTGTTTTCAAACAGGTTTGGAACATGATGCCATTCTCTGCATGGTAGCTTGTACAAAAAGTGAATTATTGCAGTGTTGTTGGGAAGAGGGCCTGGAGATGTTCATGCACTATAAAACCAGCATCCACCCACACTTCACTGTTAATGTTACCACAGAACACAAGCGCAGGATAGCTCAAATTAAGTTAGAAATTTCAAATCTTTTTTTCTCCTGCCCTTT
The DNA here is from genome assembly GCF_023343835.1 of Lagopus muta. NCBI lineage: Eukaryota > Metazoa > Chordata > Aves > Galliformes > Phasianidae > Lagopus > Lagopus muta. Next base: position 117,657,890 of record NC_064433.1, on the reverse strand, counting down.
TGACTAACAATGTAACGTTCTTCTCAGCTCTTTACCTTGCACAAAGAAGTCTTGCTGGAGTAAGAAAAAGATTTAAGTACAACTATGGCTAGTAAGAGAGAAAAAAGAAAAGCAATCTCATGAAAGCATAGACATCTGCTGCAAAAGGAAGATTTGCTAGGAAGTTTAGAACAAGAACATGACACCCTTTCTCACTTGAATAGTACTTTATGCATAAGTGGTGCCCCTAATGTCTCTGCTTTAGGTGTTGCAAAGAGATCACATCCAGCTCTTCAAGCTGTTTGAGAAATGGAAAGAGTGATGAGTTCTGTTGTCACCTCATCTTTTCTCTGTTCTGTCCAGATTTGTTTCATCTATCACTCATGCCCTTTTGCTGAAACCATAGCTGTAATCTCTCTAAGATGAAGAAATGTCATTTTGTCTGTCTGGGGTCCCAAGCTATCAATGTATATGAGATGTATAAAAAGATGGCAGTGGCTTAGCTCTACCTGGAAACTAAGAAGGTGCAAACTTCTTAACAGGGCTCTTGATACTCAAATTAAGTAAGCGCTACCAAAACCATCTGGATTAGACTTGGAATTGACTGCACCTGGGCCATTAGTTTTATTTCACTTAGGAAAAGCAAGATGGTCTTGACAATAACTTTGTTGTCATTCATGATTTGACCTTCAATTCTCCAGTGTGGTAGCTGTTAATAGAAACACTGTGGATGGACTTTAGAAAGTAGGAACTATCTGGAAGAACATTTTCCAGGCTGAAGAAAAAATTCTATCTGCTACATAAAATGGGTCTGAGCTGCGTAAAAAAGGGTCTGAGCATAGGTTTTCCTGAGGCAGTTTCTGTGGTGGTTTATAGGAACACATACCATTCAGAGCATCAGGTTCACCTTCCACTGCATTCTTAGTGCCTAGCCATTGCTCCTTTCTTTAACAAGTGCTCATAAAATCCCAGTGATTCATATTTTTTATCACCCTCCCAATTTAGCTATATGATCCTGGAGCTTGGATACAGCTTAACAAATGGTAATAATTAATTCAGTGTTACTTTATTTGTAATTCTTGCACCCAATTTAATGTTTCTCATTAAATATTCTGGCAAAATACATAAGTGCTAGAAATGCTAGCACTGGGTTATGTAAACAAAGCAACTGGCACAAAAGAAGATTTATCCTGTTATAGTCAATTATCATAGGGATTTTGCTCAATTAAACTGAACATGCAGTGAGTGCTCTGTCCACATCTGTGAAGGAAAATCCCTTACTGAAGGGAAAACACCAAGGAAAAATGCAACATGCAACACTGTCCTTACACAGTGGGCACTTCTGACTATAGTCACCTCGAGTCAGATGGATTTTGAACAGAGTGCACAGCATTATGACATTTATGTTATATGTCAGGGAGATTACTGATGCTTTTTGTCTTGTTATTTTTACAGAAGTATTGTAAAGATGCATGTAGCTGTTATGTGACAATGTAAGAACACATAGAGTTCATGGTGACATTTTCTTCATGTTCTTTTCAGTGCGTACAACTACAGCTGTTCATTACATTCATCTGGGAGAGAAGAACAAAGAACATTCAGCTTTAATGTATGATTGAGCTATGAGACCTTGGATTTCTACTAACCAGGTTGATATCAATGAAAATTTACTTTCAAAATAATCCATTTGCATCAGTGAGGAAAGATGGCATTGCAGTGAGAGTGTATGTTCAGAGACAATGAGACCTTGTAAGGTCTGGTTAGGCTTTGCTGTAGCCTTCCTGTAGTACTGTGGGCAAAATGGCTGATAACTCATTTATTATTATAATAAACCGAAGCTTAATTTAGGTTTAGCAGAAGATTCAACATAGAATATATCAATTTAATGAGGCATTCGTTTAGAGTACATTTTGTATTAGTATACATGAAATCCAGATTTGGGGTTCTCAGTACAGGAGAGGCATGGATCTGTTGGAGTGCATCCACAGAACAGCCACAAAAATGATCCAAGGGATGCAACAACTCAGCTATGAGGGCAGGCTGAGAGAGCTGGGGCTGGTCAGCCTGGAGAGGAGAAGGCTCCGAGGTGACCTGATAGGAGCCATTCAGTATCTAAAGGGGAGCTACAGGAAAGAAGGGGACAGACTCTCTAGCAGTGTCTGTTGTGACAGGACAAAGTGGCTTCAAACTAAATGAGGGATGAGTTAGACTGGATCTAAGGAAAATGTTTTTTCCCTATAAGGTTAGTGAGATAATGGCACAAGTTGCCCAGAGAAGTGTTGGATGCCCTGTCACTGGACACATCCAAGGTCAGGCTGCACGGGGTTCTGAGCACCCAGATGTAGCTGTAGATGTCCCTGTTCATTGCAGAGGATTTGGACCAGATGGCCTTTTAAAGGTCTTTCCAACTCAAACAATTCTGTAATCATAGGATTCTAAGTATTTTGAACAATTCCAGCATTCAAATATACAGACAAAAATCTGTGATAGCATTTTGCTTGTGAAGGGAAATGGTTGAGCTTTACCTTTCAAAGGTTGCCCTGGTTAGAGACCTTCAGCTCACAGTATTTGCTGTATTAACTTTGGCTACATGAAGCATGGAGTCTGTTACCTTTTCTTTGCCAAAAAAAAAAAAAAAAAAAGAAATTCTATGTCTATGTCTAATCACAGAGGCATGATGTCTATATCTATTGCTTTGGATATTTGGCATCATTTGCCACCTGACTTGGACTGGGTTTAGGAAGGGGTTATTCTTGTCTGTGGGCTGCAGTGGGAAATGCTAGGAGGGCAGTGATGCCATGAACAGAATGACCTAGGCAGAGAGCAGGTGAGTGGTGAGAAATATCAACAGGAGAGTAAGGGAGGTGCAGTGGATCCAGCTGGGACACTGCAGTCACTGCAGCATGAGGCATCGTGCAGGACAGTGTGCATGAAACCTCATAGCTCTGCCTGTATTACACAAGAAATGTGTTTTGGAAGTTGTACATTACCTGCAACTTTCAGAGCCTCTCAGGCATCTTCACAACCAGCTCTGCTATTTGTTTCCCCTGACTGCTTTTCTTCTCCACTTTCCTACTCCAGTACTCGCTCAGGTACTCTGCAAGAGGGGGTTGTGTCACAGGAAAAGGCAACACGATCATGCTGCCTGTCAGTCCATCATATTAACCCCTACACATTCAGCTCCTCTGTGTCAGCATGATGCCAGAGTAGGAAACAGCTGGGAGTGGCCTTCACAGCTGGAGGGGACTCAGACACAGAGGCAGATGCTGGCTGGGCCTCTGCAGTTCTTTTAGCTGGACAGGGAGATGGGCAGGTGGAGAGAGATGCAGTTCCCAGCTTCAGTAGATTAGCTTCTATTAACCCACATTTTGAGGGGGGCTTTGTGGATGTTTATATTCATCTGAGTGTATACTAATTTGGTAAATTCACCAAATTCCAGTACATGCTTCTAAGCTTCGGATCACCATACTGCCCTGCACCTTCACCTTTTTTTCTTGTGACTAATAAAGCAAGAGCTTTACCTCCTCCATATGAACATAAGCATATCATTTTAAAGCAGAATATTGCTGCTTTTCCATTTGTCCTGCAGCTGCCTTGTGAAGAGACAAGATGCCTAAGCAGCATGCTGTGGGGAAGAAAATTTCCTTCCTAGATAGTTTTAACTTGGATGATGCCACATTTTGTAGAGCAGCAGGAGAAGTGGCTGTAGCAAACAATCGATTCCACGGATTGAACCATTGCCTCCATTTGCAAATGATCAATAAAAGGCCTGGGTTTTAATGATTGGCTGCTCATTCCAAAATAATTAACCAGGAAGAGACTATAAATTAGCCTCTGCATCTATACCAAGAAGGTGTGGGTGCAGATGGCTGAAAGATTTACAGAAAGGGAGAGGGGAGTCAGAGCCTTTAGGCATCTTCTGTCTGGGCATCCATCAGGTCAGTGATTCCTCAAGTTCATCAAAACCTGATACAAGCACCTAGAGACAGTCTAAAGCTACTGGTCCATGCCAAAGTGTCACTGACATAAGACACTGCTTAACTGAAAATCTTTATGTACACAACTTTTCATCAGAGATGCTCTCAGTGCCTGGCTTTTCTTTTTGACTCTTAACATGCAGAAGCTTTCAGGTTCATGATGGCTTTTGGGCCTGCAAGACCTCCGGACTGCATCCTGGTGGTTTCAGCCATGTTGCAGGGCATTTGGCAGCCTCAGGCAAGGCGGTGTAGTTGAAGCCAGGCTCTTGGTGCAGAAACCTTCCTGACAGATAAGGCTTGTCTGAGTTCATTTCCTTCAAGCTTTGATTTAGCATTTCTCTGTGTTTTAAAGATTTTAAGGTTACTCACATGACCCAGAACAAGCTGCTGGTAGCAAGTCTCTGCTGAATATTGCTGTGCACTCCTGCAGATAAATACCTGACTCCTCTGGCTGGGTAGGTTATCCCACTATGTCTAATCTGTCACAAAAGATTTGTGTTTGAAAGCCAAAGGGTGTTTTTTTTTATTTATTACTGTAAATCTGTCAAAGGGAAGCAGCTGGAGCAGAGCTCTACACCCTTAGGGAAAAGAAGAAAAAAAGTTGTTTTTGTGGGGAACTCAGCTAAATTGTTTAAATTAGGATTTCCTGACAATGCGGGTCCTGGAATTGCAAACATAACCTGCTTAAAACAGGAGACTGGGTTATGTCAGAGAAGCAAAATGGGTGGCAGCAATGCTCCTTCTCTGGCAGTTGCTAACCTAATAAGGTTTTTATCATCAAAATACTAAATGATGTCTGTGAAGAAATGATCAATTTACTATTGAATCATAGAATTGTAGAATGGTCTGAGTTGAAAAGGACCACAATGGTCATCTAGTTTCAACCCCCCCTGCTATATGCAGGGTCACCAACCACCAGACCAGGCTGCCCAGAACCAATCCAGCCTGGCCTTGAATGCCTCCAGGGATGGGGCATCCACAACCTCTCGGGCAACCTGTTCCAGTGTGAACTGCAGGGCTTGGAGCCTGAAGAGTCTCTGCCCAGACCAGGTGCGAGCAACACCTTTATCCTGGTGGCAGTGGATATAATATATCACAGAAGGCAGTGAGGCTCAAGCTCCAGAAGATGTAGTGCCCACAGCACTCAGATGTGGTTTTGCCTCTAGGTAGTACTGAACTAGACTAAAGGAGAGAAGTGCTCCTGGTCTGTAACGTCAGCTAGACACTTTTAGAAACAACTCTCCAGCCTCAGTACCAAGAAGGGGAGGCAATGGGATGCTTCCATGCCATGTGGGAGGAGCAAGTGTCAGTCCTGGAGCTGCTGGGGACTGCGGGAGTGCCCGTGCTGCAGCAATGGAACAGCCCACAGACACTGAGGGCTGAGACCAGCTGCCCTCCCCATGTCCCCAGCCAATATGAAGGGTTCTTTCACTGAACCCTTATAACAGCTGTTATATCACTTCAGGACCTTTACCACTCTTGAAAGCTGCTTCACTGCATGAGAAGACCCCTGGAAGGCAACCAAGCTGTTTGTAAAGATAGACATGAATATCTGGATAAATTAGTCAAGATTGTGGAATGAAATGATGATGCACTTAACTGCAGCAGACTGTCTTTCATTCCTGAGCAAAGACCTCAGCTATATAGGCACTCAGCTGCAGCACTGTATCATCAAAGTTAAATTCACTGCTTGGAGCGAACCATTTGCCTTCCCCAGGTAATGAACTGGAGACAGCAGCAAGGGTGCCACCAGACAGCAGCCAGATGGGAAGAACAAAAGGTAGATATATAATTCCTGGGTGAGAAATGGCAATATTCATTGCACAGATTGGATGTGAGGGGCACACAGGCAGTGACTGAACAAGCTTCTCCAAACCTTACTACCTGCATGACAAAGTTTGAAGGGCAAAATATGTGTTAGATGTAATTTGCTGCGTTGATCCCACGGCTTTTACATAAAAAGCGTTTGTGTGTTACAGAAAACTGCCCCCTACATGCAGCCCTGGCTTGGAGCTCTGCAGATGTGTCCCAAGTGAACATGACCACCTCTGAACTCCTGTCCCATGACTGGCAGTCAGACCAACCCAAAACTGTAAGACAGTTATTACAGTCCACCAAATGAGTCTGTTGCAATTACTCAAAGGCAACAAATAAATTTTTATGAACAGAAGACAAGACATTAAACATTTCACTGATGACATTTTCACATTTATTTGAAGTTATTACAGTAAAGAAACATAAAGTAATATTCCCCTGCTTTATGAAATCAGTCAGGTTTCAGTTTCTCCTCCATTGGTTACAAAAGCAAATCTAATACAGGGTCTTTTTCTCCTATAAATATACCCTATCCAGAGTGGTCCCTCCAAGGCACTCATTTCATTTTTATTAGCCAGGCAGTGTGAGTCATACCATTAATCGGTATCAGCAGCAACATATCACCAGACTGTCCTTTGCTGCAGCCTATTTTTAGAAAGGGAATGAGCCTGCTGCTGAGTTATATAATGATGCAGCTATTTATAGGCCTCTATTATACCTAGAGAGCACCATCCTGCCTCCCGAGTGGGAGCTGACAGGGCTGCGATTAGAGATTCCACATTCTCCCCGCCTTTCCCAAAGACACATTTGCAGTTTTGTTTACCTGCCTTTATTCCTCCTTATTCAATCTGTAGTAAAATTTCATTTGAAATTCTGCGTGTTCAAGCAAAATTTGCTTTAGAACCAACCCATTATTGCTTGTGGAAAGGCAAAACAGACAGTCAGAATGCCAGCAAAATAAATGTATTTTTATTTGCCTCCCTTCCTGGTTGCATGAACTCAGCCAAATGTAGTTGCCTTAAAAATGCACTCATAATCCTAGAAGCACTAGGATTATGAAAGCACTGTCATAAAATTCTCAGGTTCTGAGGGCTTTTTCCACTTAACTGTATTCTTTCATGCTGGTTTTTGGGTGCTACAGACAGAAAAAGTGGTGTAAGAGAGATTACATACTGCTGGGTCCAAACAAACATAAGGATGGGGGAGGCAAGAATTTGTGATGGAGGTAGCAATGTGACTTTTGCTTTAATCTAGGCCAGATCCTGCACAGCAGACAGATCAGCTGGAATACAGATTCAGACATGTATGTAGTTGCAAAGCAGATATTAGCAGGTTAAGGCAAGCTACACAGAAGCAGCTCAGGACATAATGCCCATGCTTGCGCATTTCAGATCATGTGTGTTCATTTGTAAACTCTCTAGAACTGGGCATTTACTTTCAAGATAGTAAATAGACTAGATTTCTCTCCTAGTCTTTCGGTGCCCACATCACCTTGAAAAGCAGCCTGAATCTCAGCCAGACACACAGAAGCAATGCAGAGAACAGGCAGGACGAAAACAGGAGAGCTGGAAGGGACCCACAAGGATCGTTGAGGCCAACCCCTGGTTCCACACAGCACCACCCAAAATCAAATCCAATGTCTGAGCGTGCTTTCCAGACACTCCTCGAACTCCAGCACTCAGGGCCGTGCCCACTGCCCTGGGCAGTCTGTTCCATGCCCACCACCCTCTGGTGCAGACACTTTCCATAGCACCTTTCCTGACCCTCCTCTGATGGAAGTTTTCTCTCTGCCTCTTCCCTCACTGGGGTATTAAGTGTTCCTCTCTTACCTCAGGCACCCAATTTTAACAGAACTAGTAAGAGTATTATATCCTTGGAAGTTGAAGTTGGCTACTGACACAGTAGGTTTCAGAGACAAGTACAGGCACAGGCACACTCTGTGCAATCACAGAATCCTCGGAAACCAGGATTAAAAATGTTTCCTTCAAGTATTAAAATATTTTGTCTTTTAGTAGCTATGCCTGTTTGTTTTGTTTTTGTTTTCTGAATGTACTGCTTCCCACTTCAACACATTTTGTCCAGGCCAGGTACTGTAGTTCAACCTTACGTCATGGTGCTGTTCAAAATGAAGCTCTTAAAATACATCATACATCAGTCCCTTCACTGCAATCATAAGCAGCTTGCTTCTGCAAATTGAGATGGCTAATGATACAGAAATTAATGGAATGCTTCATATTTTGTTTCTGGCCAGGGCTGGATTTCTCTCAGGCCCCTGGATTTATTATATTCTCCCTCCCTTTTTGCTTGTACATGCAATGCATATCTAAGTATCACAGGAGAATTACAATACAAAGAGGCACACCATCAATCTGATGGCCATTAAAATATGGTCACTGACCAAATCCCTTAATATACTGAGTTACTGCAGTTGGCTTTAGAATACACTTTAGAGAGGATTAACCGCAAAGCATGTTAAACCAAGGGCATATCTCTCATTCTCAGCTGCCACAAATGGGATGTAAGTTTTGCATACAGAAGGAAGGAGAAGGTTTTTGACAGCTAGAGATGCTTATCTTTCCTTTACCACAGGGGAGGCTGGACAAGATGCTGCCTGCCACCTTTCCAGGCTGACATTATCTGCACATCAGCAAAGCTGCTGAATGTCAGGCTGTGATAACCAGTGAATGCTTGCTTCCATATGCAGAAGAGCTTGCCACCATGCAGCAGACACCAGTTAATGCTTTTGGAAGTGGAGCAGTGAGAGAGAAGGAAGAAAACATCCATTCAGTGTACACACCCACCTCCCAAATTAATTTAAGAAAGGTTTATGAAGATATGCAATAAAATTACAAGTACCTATGTTAGCTAGAAATCATTATCCATCACATTTTATTAATCCATTGATATTTTACTCACTGTGAGGCTCTTGTTAATATAAACATCTTGATTTCTTGTGGCAGCTATTGAATAGTAATAAAATATCTTTTCTCCCTCAATGATGGCAAGTTCAAATGTTGTGGATGACAAGAGCTATTGCTGAAATTTAGTGGGTTTTTAATGTCCTGGAAACAATCCAGGCAGACCTGTCCTGTCTGGAGCTAGTGTAGGTCTTAGTCATGGAGTAGCCACATGGCATGTGTCATTTCTGTCACCACTTGATGTTAATGTAGAAGCCATTTCTGCAGCCTGGAATGACTCCCTTTCTGGAGAAGAAGCTTGTCCAGATCCTATAGGAAAGTTACCAGAATATAATAGTTTGAATATTTGAATATCCCTGCAGGATATTTCTACAGCATGTAATGTTACCCCATGGACCCTATTTGCGTGCTATGCTGTATTTGTAACAGGGGATATCGTGTCCTCTTATGGACTAGGACACTGCTCTCTTGGGAAATCCCTTTGCCAGCAAATGCACACGCATTGGCAGCCTTGCCTGCAGCAGGGAGGTTGGAAATAGAGGATCTCCAAAGTCCTTCCAATCCAAGCCACTCTATGATTCTGTCATTTAAATCCTAGTTGTCTCTTCAGGTAGGGATCCTTAAGCAACAAGGAATTCCCATTGTTTTCCTCCTCGCTGTGCACCTGTGAACATGAGTAGCAGGGGACCAGAATGCAGTGAGTCTAAGAGAGGATAGCCTGCAAATCTTCTTCATCTGCTGCATCATGGGGAAGCCACAGACATTGCAAAAAGAACTCGTGGTTTAAGATTAAAGAACATTTACTAAGGCTTTTGGCTCCTGGTGTCTTCAGGAAGCTACACGTGGTGCCTAGATCCCAGATGTCTCCAGATTGTGGGTTTGTGATTTAGTTCCTGGAGGTGGCAGCAAGAGGACAAACAAACTTCAGCTCTTCATGATAGCAGAGCTTGATGGGAGGCAGGCAGGAGTGAGTGGGGCAGCTCATTAGGTGAGGTAGAAGAGATCTAAATGTGTTCTAAAAAGAGTTCTAAAGAATGCTTGGCAGATTTGATTTTATTTAATTACTGTCAAACATTATGCCCTTGAAACATCTACAAATGATTTTTCACATATATAAAAATGTTTCACTTAATAGACACAGAGTTAGTAAAACAGTGATTACTTTTCCTTGCTTAAGTGCTGTTGAAAGCATTAATAGTTGGGAATAGCTACTGGAAGAGTTTTGAGGCTGGGATCCTCTGAGATTTTATTATAAGTCACAGAATTTTTAACTAGTTTTAGTATGCTGTCTCTTCCTGTCCCAATTGGTGGGCTTTATATTTTGGTATCCTGCTGTGCATAAAAGATGTGCATTACCTAAAGGAAAATAAAACTGCCCTTTAGCAGATTTATTGCTTTTCAAAGAAAATTGCTTTCACTATATTTGGAAACCCATATGTGCTGAAAAAAGACTAGCTGAGAAGTTACCCAAAGCCCATAAAATATGTGCCGAGTAAGTGTTCATGAGCTCAAAACAAGGGATTGTTTGATTAAACTGCAAGAGATATAATACAACTGTAGAATTTTTGTGGGTTTTTTTTTCCTTCACTCTTTGCTCATTGCTATGCAAAGTCAGTGCTATCTAATGGTAGAAACAACATTTCTGGCTAGAAATCCAGAGGTGGTTATAATACTGATACAATGCAAATTAAGTAAGTTCTGAGGTTTCCTTCAGCTTTTCACTTATGAGGCTTTAAAGACTTTCACTGCAGTGTAAAGCTGACTCAGAAATAGCACAGACTTTTCAGGCACTTAGTTTGGGGTACTCCTTGGGCACCTATCTATGCCTCACATTTCGCTCAAGCACTATGAAGCCAAGAAGAGTCTAAGAAAAACCCTGGGCTACTGGGCTCCAGGCAATTATCTGAGAGTTGGTACCACCTATGAGCACTTGGATCCTGCATGGTAAAAGCACTTCCCAGCAGCATAGCCATGTAGATGTCTCAGGGAATAGGAGATAACAAGGATGGAGTTACCAGGGCAGCAGGAGGGCTCCCAAGAGCCCTGCACAAATTGTCACAAATTGTGCATCGCAATTTGGGCAAAAGATGTCCTCCTGGATACAAAGGGAGCCTTGCATTTGGGAGACAGGGAAATGAATTGTTGTGGTTTCTTGAGGAGGGATCTCTTAAAGAAGCAGTCTTTACAGAGCAGGTCAGGACTGACTCTTTGCAGAGATGAGGGGCTAGACTGTGTGCTATGCAACATAATGATAAGAATCACAGAATCACAGAAATTTAGAAAAGAACTCTAAGATCATCTAGTCCAGCCACTGACCTATCACCACCATTGGTTAGGCCTACTAACCTTGCTAACTAACCTCAGTGCCATACCTCATCTTTGTCCTGTGTTTTCTCCTACCTCTGCGCATGCTCCCTATAGGGAGAAAAGAGCTCCATTTTTTCTCTGTGCACTGTTCCATGACTAAAAAGTGAAAGATAATGCCTTCCTCCCCAGCTTCTGGAATAATCTTGCTGACATCACCTTGTCTAGGTTTTCCAGAAAGAGTTCAGCTGCTCTTGCTCTATTCTTCATTTGTGCCTGTCCATCCAAATTTTTGTTAGAGGTGCTGAGATGAGCTGCCCTTGCTTGCAGCCCAAACAGGACTCTGTTACTAGCAAGATACAGCTGAATCTGTTCAGTTTTCCTTTCTCATTTCATCTGGAGCTGGTGAGGGACAAAAAGGACTGAGCTCTTCTGATCCTGGGAGGAGATAATCTGAACAAGCTGTGGGGGAGCAGTAAATTTTTTTCTTTTGCAGGGCTGTAGTAGGAGGAGTGAAAAAGAATATTGCCCTGGAGGGGTAAGTTAAACTAGGGACAGTGGGAAAGATTGGTTGTCACAGCCATCAGCCATCTGCCTTGCCTCTCTTTGGGAAGCTGCATGCCCAGCTCAATGATTCATGAACCACCTCAATTTACGGCTTGGCATAGTCACATGAATTAAAATTTATGTGGGTTGGCTTTGATACATTAAGCTGTAAGTATGGCAATGCAGGGATGGATACATGCCCCAATTGGGATGTTTCTGATATAAGCAGGGATACCAGCCTCTGCAAAGGGTGTAAGATGAGTCCTGGGAAGGAGAAGCCCATCAATCTTCCTAAAGTCACCTATATCAATGTGCGTCAATAACTTTACCACCTCAGGAGCTATTTTTCTTGTGCCAAAGCATGAAGAAACTGTTTCATGACCAATTCTCAAAGCAGTGACCATAACCCACTTAAAGAGATACGTTCACAAGCTCTGCATCCTCAGGGGACCTTTCTCTACGATTGAGTATACTCATATTAAGCCCCCTGTTTGAGCACAAAGCAGAAAAGGGATAAAACTACACAACTGCATCCATTCACTGCCCTTGCTCGCTTTTTAAGAATGCTCTTTCACCTTTCTGAGTGTATTTTTTTTCTCCAATAAATGCATTTGTGGAAAATATTTCTAGGTTATTTGATTCAAAACTTGTTTTCTCAGCAAAACTTGAACATTAATTCTATTTCTTTCTGGAAAGTTTTAAGAACCTGAGCTACAGATGCATTTAGATGTATTACCTCCAACAGGCAATTTTCATTCACCCAGATCACTCTGCATATATCTAGTTTCAAGCAAGCAAGTATAATAGCCTGTAACCAAGCTTATCAAGAGATGTGAAGAAAAATTCTCATCACTTCTCCTCTATCTGAGATGATCTTGGGACAAATTTTAGGCTTTTACTGTAGCCTAAAGATCCATTATCAGGGATAGCATGTGTGAGCTGAGTTAGGCGTATTTTGTCTGCCAAATGTGCCTTGGGTAGTCAATACCAAATGAATTTAGTTTGTTCATTTTTAGTGTATCTACCAAGTGACCTCAAAACTTTAAAAGAGAGGATAGCCTGTGGGATTTCCTGGGATTTGGAGATAAACTAGGCAGTCTCAAATTGCACAGAGTCAAAAAGAGAGGACAAAACCTTAAGAAAGCAAAAAAAAAAAAGAAAAAGAAAGTAGAAAGAGAAATTAAAAGCTCTAATCTTTATAAAGGCTCCATTCTGTGTGTGTGTGACATATTATAAAAATTAAAAAAAGAAATAATACAAAACAAGCAGTGAATTGTATTTAGATGCATACAGTGTTGTACATGATTGTAAATGATTCAGGTCTCGTCACACGGTTTCCTTCCTCCTCTTCCTCCTTCCCCTACCCCCTCCTCTCCCTGCTCCCTCTTCTCACAATATGCCCTCTGCAAGCCAAGTGTGAAATAGCTGCCTTCATTCATGTGTGACCTGCATCAGTCCTCTGGGAATTTGGAGCAGAGGGAGCTTTTCCTCCTGATTGTTGAATGCATGGGGTCATGGGCAAGACTCATCAGTAGGCGCCTACACTGTTGCGTATCTGATGGTGTGAAGCCCATGCATTCCCTCCTGCAAGTTCCTAGCATGGCACTGTTAGTTCCTGTGGGCTGCATGAGCAGCTCTAGAGCCAGTTGCACCATTTTGCAGTGGATGTAGATGCCCTCCTGCATAGTGCTGTGCTGCTAAACAGTGGGATGCTGGAACAGAAGCCCCCTGAAGGACACCAGTGGCCAGAGCCTTGCCCTCTGCAAGCTCATGTTCTTTCACAGTTGGATCAAGATAAACCCGAAAAGGAATCTTGCCTCACTGTTATAAGAGTCAGGCTAGTGTTGTGCCCATAGCTGAACTATCTAAAACATACCACCTGTTTTGTTCTACTGTTTGCTTCTAGTGTACAATTGCTGCAACTGCCAGGAATGGGTTATTTCTTACCTAGGAGTGATCTAAAAAGAAAGTGTCGATAGCTCTGCCACCTCCCACTGCCTACTGCTGCTCCACCAAAAGTGTACTCTTCTAATATAAGCCTCATCGTGGAGTAACAGGGAGCTGAAGTAGTCCAACACTGCATATACGAAACTAAAAAGTAAATGGGAATTGCAGCTTTGCTTATATCAGCCCACCGGCAGCTGGATATTTTTGTCTCAGCTAACAGAAGAAGCCCAGCCCTCTACCCCTGCCATAGGCCTGGAAGCTCAGAACAGACACAGTGAAAAACCTCTGACAGGTTTTAGCACTGCCTCTTGAGAAAGTGAGCAATCAGTGGTCCATCATGTTATGAACCTAAGGAGAGGAAGACAGCTCAGAAAGTACAGGACAAGCGTATTGACTGTATGCTTTGTTCACCACTTGCTTAGGTGATACCTGTGGCTGGGGAGGTTTTGTTTTCCTCTCTCCTGTGCTTGATCACATCACTGTGTGTGTTTCTCCCTTCATTACTTCATTCCTCTCTCCCTCACCCTCAAAGAAGAAAAGAAAAATTAAGTTAAAAGCCATGCTTCGCAGAGAGGCAGGGTTTAATTAGCTTACAAAAATATAAATTTCATGGTTCTTCAGAGATAGACATGGTGGAAAGGGGAGAACTTTAATAACAGTGCTTAGCATTTGTGCAGTGCTGTGTGCATTTGAAGTGTATCACTTTGACCTCAGCAGTCTGCACAAGCCTCCTGCGGCAGATCCTGGGAGGCTACTGTAGCCTCTATGTAGGGTTGCTGATGTGGATGTAGAGCTAGTTTGAATAATATGTAGTGAGAAAGCCTAGTGGATTATTCAGTCATAGAATATCTAGGTGTAACAGATCATGCTAACTGTTATAGGAAAATCTATGATCACTTTGCCAGTCATATTGCCTGAAGAGTGGTATATGACTCATAGGATCAAAGAATCATTAAGATTGGAAAAGACCACTAAGATCATCTTGTCCAACCGTCAACTCATCCACCACCTCCCAGGATAGGCTATTACAGAACAACTTGTGGCTGCTTCTTAAATAGCCATGGCTACTTTGTCTTTTATTTTGCCTACAAAGAAGTCACCACGTATTTGAAAAACAAGAAATAAAGTAAATGCTTGACTTTGCAGAAGCAAGGTGAGTATGGGCAGTAGGTTTACTTTCCATAGGTATGTTGCCTAGGAAACATCATAATGTGATAGCTGCATGTTTGGTAGGACTGAATCAACTTTATCTCTGAGGAAACACAGAAATAAAATGCTTCTAAGGGGAAGGGAATATGAGCAAAGCTCCACCTCCAGCCCATCTTGAGTCTTGTTGCTGTTAGGGCATATCACTAGCTAATAACCAGGACTAGAAACTTCCTCATCCTCACTGCTACACCTTAAATCCTAAATTAAGGTGATCTAAATTTCTCTGTCTTCAGTCCAGCTCTAGAATCACCTAAGATTCATGGAGTAAGTCTACGACAGATCTCCTCCTCAGTGGGTGCTCAGTGATTGCGTCTTTGTGGAAGGTGATGAGCCTGCTCCAAAATGCCTGCCTTGATATAGCCTTAATCCTCAAAACTGAGGCACAGAGATAGCATCATTAAGAAATGAGAAGTGACAGGATGAGATGTTTACAAAGATCCCGACCGTACCAAAATATGCAGGTTGACAAGACAATTAAAGCTTTAGGGGAAATAAGGCAGACCGTGGGAAGGGGAGAGCAAGCCTCACTCTTTCAAAGGAACAGGAACTATAATTAAAAGCACACAGAAAACAAAGCATAGTGATTTGGAAAAGTTCTGAAATCAACGTGACAATGCCAATATGGAGATAAGTCACCTTTGTTCTTTCCCAAGACCTGTCAGAAAGCGACCCGGTTAATCAGTTAACAATTCTCATTGTGAGCAAAATTTAAAAAACAAAACAAAACACAAAATGCTTCATACAAAGAAAAACCCAGGAAAACCTGGAATTCATGAATACAAGATTTTAGTTTGAGCTGAAAATAACCAGATGTCAAAGATAGCCAGTTAAAGATCTAGTGATAAGTCTAATGCCAGGCAAGATATTGATTTCCTAGAAAGAGAGGATCAAGGACAAGTGACTCAGATAATTTCACAATAAATGCCCTTTTCTATCCAGCACTGCAATCACTGCAGTATCTCTGCAATTCCCAAGACTGCAAACCCAACAATGCTATGAAGCACATCTTGCTTTGCTGCTCAAGAGCACTCTTATTTACTTGCTCATTTTTTAGATGTAACAGTTGCATGCACATGTAATGGAAAATAAAAAATTAAATAAAAAATGAAGTACTCTTTTAGAATAATTGAAGCTCAGAAATAAAGTTTTTAAATCCCAGGACCAGTTTTTGTTGTTGTTGTTGTTGTTGTTGTTGTTGTTTATTCCTCTGCTGTAAATTTTCGAAGAATTGGGCATCTTCTGGCACTATGTCAGTTCTGCAGCTACACAAGTTATCTCTGCTGATTGATGTTATCACAGGGATTTTGTTTTGTGACTTGCAGAATAATGCATTTTTAAGCAGCTAAGGCCAATCCAACAGAGATATTCAGAAAAACTCTAAGAAACGGAAAAAAAAAACCAAAAAAAACCCAGAAGAGACTGTGTCTTCTCTTTTTCCAGGCAGAATTTTTAGTCTTTCATAATTAATTTGTCTAACTTACTCCTTACAGTCCTCTATGGATGGAGTGGTTAGCTTCCCTTTTAATCAGGAAACATTACCTAATGTCTATCCTAACTTGATTCTGTTTAAGCTCACCCTTCTTGTCTTATTCCTGCTAGGGATGGGGGGGGGGAAATTCCTTTTTGCTTTGATCCTGCAGTTTGATAATATAGCCAACAATACTTGTCATCTCTTCTTTCAGCCTTCTCTATTTTGAAACAAATAAACCCAAACTTCTCATCCATTTCTAGCTCTCAGTAAAGCCTCCAAAGAGATCCCACAGGTTTACTGATGTATGCTGAATATCAGTCACGCTAACTCCAGACAAGATTTTCCCAATGCTGAGCAGAATGGGGAGATTAGTATTCATCTAACTATATGTGCTTACTTATCTATCATCTCCCGAGTTTGATGCTGTTTTTCCCTGCAGAAAGGAAAAGCTTTTAGACTGTGGTGAGTAATCAGTGGGAGTATTCCAGTCCAAGATGCACTGTGAGAGGGTTATGCCCCTTGGGATTGCTGTGCTAGTATCAGGGTCAAAATCCATCCAGAACTTTCTCCACACCAGAACTAGGATCCTCTTCTAAGGCTAGTGATATTTGCTGTCAAAACATATTTTTTGTCTCGAATACAAATACCAGTGATAGTATGATGTCATGAACTTATCCTATTATTGCTCCTATTAGTCCAAGAGTCTTGACCTCCTGGACTTAAGAGGGATGCTCGGATTCTTTTTAAAACTATTTTTTGCCATCATTATAGTTTGACATTTTTGTTCTGGGTGTGCCAGGCAGACAGAGATGACCTTTGGGCCATGGACTGACTTAGCAATGAGTGGCGTAGGTGCTCTGAGGAGGTGAAGTCCCTAGAGGAGATTTCTTCAAGATTTCTTACTTGCTAAATTTGCCTCTGAACCCACAGAGATCCAACAGTATGCATTAAAGCTAAGGTAAATGTGGAAACTGCAATATGAATTGTCCATACATCCATGTTGTCAGATGTGGCCCCTTCCAGGGGAACTGCTTTCACATTCAGACTCAGCCTTTGCCATAAAAACTTGACTGGATTGCCTGGAATGTCTCGAGTCCAAGACATAAATGAATCGTAGAATCGTAAAATGTTTTGAGTTGGAAGGGGCCCTTGAAAGCAATCTGGTCCAACTCCTCTGCAGTGAACAGGGACACCTACAGCTACATCAGGTGCTCAGAGCCCTGTCCAGCCTGACCTTGTCTCCAGGTATGGAACATGCACCACCTTTCTGGTAAATGTGTTCCAGGACTTCACTGGACTCCCAGTGCAGTCAGTTAAGCTCTGAGTAGCGCTGACATCGGTGGAGAGTCCTTTAAGCTTGTGAAGGCCATTTAAACTCCACCAGTTAGTTTCCAAATGCAGTGCCAGTGGGAATCTCCTTTCCAGAGAAAAGTTTCAAAAGATGGCCTCACAGAATCCCTTGCAGAGACTTCTGGGGCAAACTGGCATAGAGATGCACCAGCAACTGCCTGAAGTGGTAATGAGGTTTCTCTTCTCTTTCTTGAGAGAGAATATATATAACGTCTTGAACTTTATACAAGGTGTCACAGCACAGTTGAAAAGTATGAGAGCAGTGCTTGCCAGCAAAACACAGGAAATCTGATTGCTTATAGGCTTTTATCAGGTCATCTCTCCTTTGCCATAATACCTCTGACAGCCTAAGGCTGTCTGCAGCACTTTGCCATACTGTTTTTGGAAGGATGTTTGTCACCTGCTCTTCCTGTTCTAAAAGTTTCTTCTGTTGCTAAATGTCTTGCCTTGCACCTGGTGACATTTCTTTTCATACAAGCTGGCACATTCTGTTTCATCTGTCCTTGCTGCTCAAGTGCCATCTTCGGAGTTAAAACCATCTGTTAACCCTCCCCATGAAAGAAATCATCTATTCAAAAAGTCATTCATGAATTCATTTTCCTAACACATGCAATAAATACAGATAGACTACAAAACATTCTGATACCAGCTTGCTTGCTATTTTTGCCAGGAAAGAGTTA
This sequence comes from Lagopus muta, assembly GCF_023343835.1. Taxonomy (NCBI): domain Eukaryota; kingdom Metazoa; phylum Chordata; class Aves; order Galliformes; family Phasianidae; genus Lagopus; species Lagopus muta. The sequence goes on along the minus strand of NC_064433.1, from coordinate 117,639,694 downwards.
GATATTGCACCACACACAGACATGCATCTAGTAACACCTCTAGAGAAAGGAATGAGGAATTATACTCTTGTTGCTGACCTTAAAGACTGTTTGTGAACTAGCACTCCATTCAGTGATGTAGAAATGGACATTTTGGTTGAGATTGAAAGACCGTTCAGCTGTTTTTGAATATGTAAGAAAAGGTTGCAAGAAATGAGAAATATTCCATGAGAATTTTATACAATCTTTTGCTTTTTTTCTGTGTGCTTTTTTCCCCCCAGCTTTCAGCAGTCTCTGGTTTGGAGAAAGTAGTAATAAACAGCAAACTACCAGAAGACAGTAATAAGGTCAAGGAGGGGGATAACAAAACAAAACTAGCACTCTGCAGGTTATTTGTAATGTAGACATCGATGGCATTCAGCCTGGGGGAAAATAGGTTTTCACACTTGTAATAGGCAATAAAATCAGATTTGAATAAAACAATTTACTAGTAAAATGTTAACAGATGAAGGGCAAATCCCCTTGACTATTAGTGTCTCCTCTGGGTGGTTTCTAGAGAAGTCACAGAAAGATTCAAATTATACAATGCTCATAGCAAATTTTTTCTTGAGGAGAGCCTGTAGGATTTAGTGCATAAGAGCAGATATAATGAGCCACATCTGTTTCTGTCGTCCTGTGGATGTACATGTAAGGGAAGGAGGGAGAAAGAGAAAGGGAGGAAAAACAAGGTTTGTGGTTGACATGAAACAATAGAGCACCAACATAGAGGCTCAGAAGGAGCTCTGGTGGAGCTCTCCTGAGTTAACGCTGCCTATGCTACCCCTGTATATAATAAGCAGGGTCAGTGACTGAAACTACATAAAGAAATACGGTGACTTTCTGTGGATAGTTTTACAGACCAATAGTTATAACTGCTATTATAACAAAGAAGGAAACCCGTGCATCCATCATTTGATTCAGGGAGTTTACCATCAATTCTATATAAGATCTGACCTTAGGATGTTCTTGGATGCTGGCTTCAGTGAAGCTCTGCCAAAACTATTAAATGGCAAACAGACAGGGAGATTTTGTTCAGATTAGCGTGAATGATCCAAGCTGCTTTTTTTTTTTTTTTTTTTTTTTTCAGTAGAAATTCTAACAAGAGTGTCTCACTTCTGAAACTCCCAGTATTTTGTGACCTGAGGACACTGAGATACGTAACAACAGAAAGTAATGGGGCAGTGTGTTATCTGAATTTTCTGAACCTGAAGAAAAATGTCAATTCAGGGTGAAATTCATTCGCTGCCAGGAATGTGCACTGAAGTCATGTTTTTCCCCTGTTTTTAATAGAGGAAGTTCAATTGATGAATTTCAAAGAAAAAGAGCATATCTCCCAAGTATGCTTTGACATCCCGTAACTCCAGGACACTCAAACATTTCTGCATTAATAAGAACATTTGGAAGAAATATTACAAAACAAGATTTTTTTTATTATTTTTCAAAAGCACCAAATGCAATCATAATGTTCTTTGGTAATCATAAGCTTTGATTTCACCTTAATTTTATATGGGCATGGTGTAAAACTTTTTATAACTTTACCTACTTAGTAGTAATATTTTTATAGAAAAATTTCTAGCTTATATGTTCTCCATTTTCTTCCTTACTGGTGATAAACAACGTTTCATTTGGGCCAAAATTAACATCATCACGGAATTATGCTGGAGGAACCACTGTCTTAATTTTGAACTTAACTAATTTCTTTTCAATGAAGATGAAACACATCTCTGTCTGAAATAAGGGTCATACCCTCAAGTAAAGTCACATGCATTGGCTTTAAGGGAGGAAAAAGATAACAGCTTTAATGTTCCCATGGTTATTTGACAGGGGGAAATAACTCATTTTTTATGGGAAAAAGCAGAATTTGGAGTCAATCTTTATTTTTGAGTGATGATAAATGAAAGGCTGATGTGATGATCCTACTTGACAGTGTTTGGGAAAAATGATGATGCATCTGTCTAGCTGATGGATTTCCATTCTAGCCATAGTTGGCAACAGAGAACTCTGGGAATATTACTGCTTTTTTTTCCCCAAAATCATTCCCAGTAAGTAATTCTACATTGAGGGAATAATATATCAAAATCAATCAGGTAAGTGTGGGAGTACATGTGCATTGATACGTGTGCACTATCAACATCAAATTTGGATTTGAAAAGGCAAATTCCTAGATGGTTATAAATTCTGTAGTGGTTAAAATGAAATGTTTATATTCTTTGCCTGCAAGACAGCAAAAAGTACTTAGCAGCCCTCCTTGAGAAGCACCAGGTATCTGGAGCTCTCTCCATCCCATTACAGAGTCCATACTTCTGCTGAGCTGTGGTTTGGTAGACTGAAAATCAATGAATGCAATCATCATCACAGCCACCATAGGCTCTCCATGTTGGCTGTAAATTCAAAATATTTAACCTGTACCATCTGATTCAAGTAGGCTGCTTGTTACAGAAGATGGGGGAACTAGAAGTTTGGAAAGTTGTATACTTTTTCGCAAAAATAAGAATTGCAGAATGATAAAACAGATGGAAATTGTCGGACAAGCAAATGACTGGATGTTGCAATGAAAAGTGTTTGCAATGAAATCATTAGCACTGGTCATTAAATTGTCACTTTTAGATTTCAGGATTAATAGTCCATGGAGAGGAACAGAAGAAGTCATACCTCTCAGATCTTTTGCTCCAGGCTTTTAAAGATTTCTCTTACAACCACAAAATTTATTACCATGAGCAGCAGAAAAAATGTGGTCTTGCTTCCACCAATTGCATCTGCAGTCAAACGCTCTACTGCTCAGTACATTGTGAGAGCAGAGTTAAGCTTTGAGTGACTGGAGGCACTTGGAGCCCTCCAAGCATATCTCTTCAGTGGGCCCCTCTGCTACATGGTCAGCAGGTGAGGCATGGAGCAGCCTTTCAATCTGTGGGGTCTTTTAGAGTGTGTGCCAGCCACTGATTTTCATGGAATTTGTAGAAACAGCATCTGGGAGATGTTTGACCTTATGTTTAAATTTTGACACTGTCCAACATTTAGTTTTTGTTTAGGACCAAGTAAACCAGATATTTAATGTACTTAAATACACATGAAAATCAAAAAGAGTAGTGAGGCAGTGGCACAGGCTGCTTATGGAGGTGGTGGAGTCACCATACTTGGAGGTGCTCAAGATATGTGTAGATGTGGCACTGTGAGCATGGTGTGACAGGCTGTAGGTTGGACTAGGTAATCTTAGAGGTTTTTTCAACGCTAATGATTCCGTCATTCTGTGATTCTATGAAATCTAGGTATATTACACAGCACTGGCATCTGCGTATGTGTTTGCTTCAGCTGAGGTTTAGGGCTGTGTCTCTTCTCTGCCAAAGACTTTGATGAGTGTTAATCCCATCAGTGTCCCTCCCTTGCTAACAATGGACTGATTCCCTACTTTACACCCCTCAGTAATAAAGTTCTGCACCTGGGACACTTTTTGGAATTTTGTTGGGATTCAGTGCTGTAAAATTCCTTTTCTCTAGGGGGACGTGCTGCTTGGTGCCTGTATCATGTTATTTCACCTGGCTGCTAACCTGCTTCTTTCCACCCACATACTTTTTTTCCCTGTAAAACCTATGGAAAAAATCAGCTCATTGTGAAAGAACTTACTGTGCTGACTCACAAGCATCAATAGCTCCACTTACAAAGTTGATGATAGAGAGCCAGTAGTACTGCTGATGGTGCAGAGGAAACAAAATAATGCTGCTTGGTATTCAGATCTGCAGTAAAACTAATAGAAGTGGCAGTGGGGATGAAACAAGATACTTCAATCTGCAAACTACTCTAACCAATGTGCAGAACACTTAGAAAGAAAGAATGCCATTTTAAAACTGCTTCCTGGATGCTTGCAGAATTTAAGCAAAAATTCTGTGTAAGGGATGCACAGATCACTGTAGAACCCCTTCAGAAGTTAAGAAGACATCACCGTGTCAATGTAAAGATGCACTACTTGAGATCTCTCATCTCTGTGCTAAGTGCCTAGCCTTGCATGCAGCGAGCAGGAGGGCTAGGTACCAAAGTGCAGCATACATGCTGTGGGGAAAACTGCCTTTCCTGATCAGCAGAAACAAAAGAGGAATTAAGTTTTTAGGTTTATCCTTCAGGGCTAGGTTTAGAATCATAGAATCATTTGAGTTGGAAGGGACTCTTAAAGATCACCTGGTGCAGCTCTTGTGCAATGAACAGATACAAGTTTTATTCACCTCAAGTCAAGCAGAAATATTGCACCAGGGAAGCTGAAGGTCTATCAGCACTCATCCCCTCCTGATGAGACTTTGGTCTCTCACTGAGACTTTGATGGCTGTATCTGTTTTGTTACAATGGGTGGGTTGTCAGATTACGGAAGGGACCAATATAGTATTTTCAAAACTTTTCTGGCTGTTTTTGCATTCATGCAAAAAAAAAAAAAAAAAAAAAAAAAAAAAAAAAAGGTATTTAGGATTAGTTGGGAATTTCTGGAGTGCTGAAATATTAAGTATGGAAACTTAAATGTTCCTGAAAAGCACATTTCAGTAGCCTGACACACTCTATTATTGTTAAATGTATTGATGTAGTCTGTTTTTTATGTGATTCTGATTCCTCTAAAGCAGTGGTTGACAGGGAATGTGTTGCTTATTCTTATGTTTTCAGAAAGTGTTATGAAAAGGACTTTCATGAATGAGTGATCTGATCTGATGGCAGTTGCTTGTAGTCTGAATCACCACTTTTTATTAAATAGGGAATTTCATATAGGGAATTTTATAGACAGTCATGTAATAGAAGTTCATAGTATACCTCCTTTCCTTTCTTTTTTTTTTTTTCTTCTTTTTTTTTTTCTTCCCTGCCATTTTATTCCTGTTTGTGGAATATATTAAGCAACAACTCATTATGGACCTGATCCAAACCCCTTTTAAGTCAGTGAAGGTACTACTTCTTACTGCAAAGGACTTTGAATCAGACCCAGTAAGTATAGAATCCATACTGCAAAATGCATAACCTGCAAATTAAGAGTGGAAATTTTATTTCCTTTGCTTTTATTAAGACTACTGTGTGAATTTTCCCATCTGCCATTCATCAGATATGTTAAGATGCACAGCTGTGATTCCCAGTGATGACTCTGGTGTATGATAATAACCAACATCCAATGGTCTGCTAAGTGGCAAAAGTAGTCAGTCCTCTTTAACTTCTTCCACCTTCCACAGCTATAGACATGATTGTGTTTCCATTAAATAAACCACATGTATTTACAGAGACTTTTAAAATGGCACTACTGCAGATGTTTCAAGTATGCAAGATGATGCAGAGGTCGTTGAGGTCTGCACAAGGAATTTGAGGCAAACAACCAGAAAAGGAATGTAAATGCTACCCTCCATTTCATTTCAGTGTGCATTCAGATCTTACACAAGAAGAGTTAAATTTACAAAAAGGAATACCTATGATTTCTGATTCAGCACATGATTCTTCATCTTAAACTGTATACATAGGGTAGACGTAAATACTACATCCTACACAGCAGGTATAATGTGTTGAGTTTAATGCCAGGAAGACTTACAGCCTGCTTTTTTTATCCCCAGCTTCCTAACAGCTAATGGTGAGTTTTGCCTTGAAAACATTTTGCATCTTATTCTCCATAATCTTTCAAATTCCCTAAATGAAGGAGCACCATTTCCTCAATGCTGATAGGTTGCCCAGAACCAGGATAGCATGCCATGTGCACACAGCCTTGCACAAAGACTGGTAGTGGAGCAATGGCGGCAAGGAGTGAGCAAGGAAACCCTTTGAGTGTGGAAGAACACACTTAAGTTCTCCATTTCAGCAATGCAGAATGACTCTCAAAAGAAACAAAAGCTCTGTTTGGAAAAAACTTCCTCTTCTCAACATCTTATTTGGAACAGCTTACCCATAGATCATTTCTCTTTGCCTCAATAAAGAAAATATTCTATGTTCACTCACATTATGAGGATTGACATTTAAATACTAAGGTCAACCAAAGATTTGACATCAACTTGGTTTGTTTTTCAAACTGTTGAGAAGATTTATTTTAAAGAAACCATAATTGCTGAAATATGTTAAATAATAAAAGCAAGTAGTTTCCATTTGCCTTGTCCTTTTTTTTTTTTTTTTCCCTAGTCAATATCTCTATATCGGACATTTAATAGCAACAGGAGTAAAGGAGAAAGATATTAGTGTGAAAAATGTGATCTGGAAGGTTCCTAACACACGTACCATGTCAAATGACTTAGTCATTTGAATCAGGCCATAATGGGGGAAAAGTAGGATAGTTATAGGATAGCTGGCTAATTTTCTTGCTTTTTTTTTTTTTTTTTTTTTTTTGTCATCCTGGCAATTACTTTGTAACCAAAAAGTTCAAATAACCATGTTAATTAAATTGATTAATGCTTGATGCAGCATTTCCCGCTAACGATTAATAAGATCTGTCCGAGGAACTTGCTGCATTGCTGCACTGGATTGAATATTTCTAGTTAATACACTTCTCATACAGTGCTTTACAGACAGCTCTGTTCACAGAAAGATGTTTCACACCACTGAAATGCTACTTGTTAAAATAGCACTCTGTTACTTTTCTACCAATAACTTTCTATTCTACAGAAATAGGTACGTGTGCTACATCTGCACCTAACACCACAGATCTGTAAGGAATTCATGTACGGCTCTTCAGTGAAGAGACTGTCATTTATTACATGACAGCCTCTGTGGTCACCTGTTTGACCACCATAACCTTCAACATCATTTTAAATATAATTACATGGCATTTAAATCATGAAATCAATGCAAGAAAGGATCTGAGCAACACAGCAGGCTGAAAGAACCATAATTTTGTCCTCCAGTTAGTGGAGGAGAGCTCTGAGGGGCCAATGATGTTCTTTGTGTGGCTGTTCTTGTTACAGAGGACTACAAGTCAGGTGAATGGACATTGCAAAGGACTGTTTACCCATGAGCTCTGTTCACTCTTCTTCTAGGTCTTGCCTGGTGAATTATGCAGTACAAAAGAGATGTCCTTGTGGGTTATTCTCAGTGAGATAATCTCTAGTGTTTCAAATCTTCAGATGCTTCTGCAATGTAAAGTTTTATATAATAATGTGAAAGATTTGTTTAATTCAGAGAGCTTCAGGTGTAGATTCACATAATATTGCCGAGTACTGTAAATTTGACTGAAAACCTGCTATTTTCAGCAGATCTCTTCATTAGTATTAAAAGACAGCAAAGTTACAAAGAAGTCTCTGTATAAATATTAAGCTTAGAAATTCCTGCCTTTAAAAGGACTTGTGCAGTGCTTGCCTTTATTTCCTCTTAAGTATACACAGAAGGAATGGGTTGTCTCCAAAGATCTGACAGCTCTAAATATTTTCATTCTTGCACAAAATCCATCAGCAAGGAAGAGGTACTGGTGGTTAAATTTCACCTAGGAAATAGGAGTTTCATCGAATCTGTGAAATATACAAAAACTCCAGAAAATTTAGGAGGGTGTGGGACTGAGTGTTAATGAGTTTCTGACCATAACCGTGATCCATAGCACCTAATCATACTTTCAGGAAGGCCCAATCCTCCAATTGTTGAAACACATCTATCACTAAAAAACGTCTCCTTTATAACCTGTTCCCTGGCACATGGCTTGGCTTGTTACTTACATGGAAATATATTTGTATTGCTAAGGAAATATCCATACTCAAGCCCAAGGGATGACTGAATAGTATCTACTTGTAGTCTAAGTTTAGAGCTTTCTAAATGTTTCTTTTTGGTAATCAAATATCTCTGTGTGAAAGTATCAAATTCTCCACAGTTCATCCATGTTTAAGATGTCCAAAAAGAATGAAGAGAAGCTAGTCAGCAATGGAGGGCAAAGCACCTGCTTAGCAGGTAAACTGAAGTGTGGGAGAAAGAAATAAATCAAAAGAAATGATGAAAATAAATGAAATGTAAAAAAAAGAATGAGTGAAAAAATGATCAAGCAAAAAAGAAAGAATTGCCTACAAAAACTCAAGAAGGACATTGTCACAAGAACTGTGCAGTCAAAATCCCATGCATTCAAGAAGTGCAATTCTCACTTAAAAATTCTGAGTTCAGGTTCAAAATCCTGAAATTAAAAAATGGCATACATGTTTATTTATTTATTTATTCATTTGTTTCTGGGAGTCTGATCTCTTAGGAAGCATATTTCTTGATTGTTGCCCTTCACCACATAACATGGTTCAAGCCAGAAACCTTTTTCATTGTGCGTCCCCTCACTGTCATTGTTGTAAGCAAGGGGAAAGGAGGAAAGAGTCTCTGAGCTGGCTGGGCGAGAGACAGGGCACAGCTGGCTCTCAGACCACTGGTTTTTGAGTTTTGATGGAGCTCTCATTTATCACAGTTAAGGATGCTTTATTTAGAGGATAATAATCTCAATTACTACCTGTGTTTTTACCTCCATTCCTTTGCATTAGAGCTTGGGGACATCGCACATAATATTGTGTTACAGCACAGCTATTCAGTAGATCTGAACATAGTCATGCAGCAGCTAAAGTCTCACAAAGTACTCTCATATTACCAAAAATTACACTTTCTGTAATCTAGCATGAAAGAAGAGATGTTCCTCCAAATCATCATGTTCAATAAAACTTGCAGGTTTCAGAAAAGTGCAGAATAATACAAAATTCACAGCCAGTTCAAACTGAGTCTATGAATTGATACCTGTTCTGAGATTGATTTCCCAGGACTGCTGAAAGAGTGACCATTCCTCCTGGATATTCATGCAGAAGAAAACTCAGGAAAGAAGGAGAAAGAGATTGGCATTTCAGTGAAGAAGGAATGGAAATGAACAGATTAAATTTGAACTACGCTTATAAATTTTAAACTAACGATATGGGTCCTGGATGTGTCTCATCCTAGTGTGGGGATCCAGGAGCTAAGATAATTCATTTTTGAAGGATGTAGTTTAACTGTTTGGTTTTTTTTTCCCCAGCTAAGTGTCATTGACTAATGAAAATATATTGGCACAATACTTGCAGGTTATTGTTCCATGTGTCTGTATTTCTCAACTGGAAATTTGTAAGCAGGTCATGACTAAAAGCAATACAAATGCACTCAACTATTTAAATATTCAAAATATATCATGCTATATTTATTGGAAACAAAGTCTGACAAGATTATATGTATACCAGGAACTGATAATGAAACACTGCTTTGCATTGGCGCTGGCAGTATCAGCAACAGAGAAATTACAAACCTTAAATATTTATATAGTGAAATGAAATGCAGCTATTAATGCTTCCAAGGAGCATGCACTGCAGTGCTATAGATAGACATGAAGAATAGAGTTTCAGAATATCTCTAACAGGCTGATTCATCATTTTTACAGAATAGCTCCATGTCTGTGGAAACAAAGTTCTAAGAAAATTAGAGAAAGGGTTGGACAGAATGAACGAGTTCTGAACACAAAAATGGATCTTCCTAAGGGCTTAAGTATACACTGGAAAAAATTAATGTAATAAGTAATCCAGTTTTTCAGGATTATTAATTTGTTTGTGTTGATTTTAACACAGTAACTATGCACATTACTTTAAAATGCTTTAAAAGCCAGCGGTATTTATGATCTTTCAAAAGTTCACACGCTTATTTTCTTTTGATTAGTTTAATCCTTGGAAAAATTTCCACTTTAATGTTTATTATTTTTGGTGTGAAAAGACTGAGTAATAAGCACAGCAGCCATTAAGTATAATAGCAGTAGTCCTTAATGCCAGTTATTTTCGTTGCTGTTGCTGGCAGAATTCCTGAAGTCCTACGCTAAGAATGAAAGAAAGGAACCAGGGACTAAAGGAGGCCTAGGGTATCATTTACTCTCCATATGGGGTTAAAATATGTTGATTTTTGCTTAGCAATGAGGAAAATTGCCTCTTTGGTGTCACCAAAGTTAATAACATAGTGTCCTGGGGAGCTATGTGTATCATTTTATATTGTTCTCAGGCATCTTCCCTAAGCTGCAAATGTAAAAGATTTGAGAAGGGAGAGAGGCAGAAGTGGTGGGGGAACACTGGGTTTCAGTTCAGATACCCTGGGTTATTTTATTTATTTACGTATTTTCTCTATGTAAGCTCACTAGAACTGCTTGAAAAGGTGAACTGGGAAAAGGTCTCCTTTCTTCCAGGTGAGACCATGAGCAATGGCCATAACAGTGTATATCAGCCTAATTGCAAGCTTCTGTCTTTGCACCTTCCCGTCCTGTTGGCACTCCATGGGTAGTGCTTCTGGCAGAAGCATGGCCAGCTCCCCATTGGGCAGGTAGAGAGCATCCAGGTGAAGTCTATACTAATGAAGTGAAGCAGAGCTCAGCTGTGAGTCAAATGACACCTCTTGTCCCTCAATTTGGATGAACCTCAGTGTCAGCTCAAAGAAAGAAGGAATGTGTGGCTGGTGGGCAGCACTGTGGTACTCTCCAGTAGCATCAGTTTAGATTGCTGGGAAAGCACAAACTTGGTGCTCACACAGGTTGGACAGAGCCCTGTGCCTGCTCTTTGGTGGCAGAAGTGTCTGTGTTAAGGACCAGAACAAACACCAGAATTCAGTATTTCAGTATGAAATATGTATTCAAAATACTATTTTTTATAATCTATTAGTGGAACTATTTACTAAGAGGAGGCACTGACAAGTGAAGAGGATGAAATGTGCTAGTTTTTCCTGATATTTTCCATTTTATACATTTCTTAAAAAATTTCTTTTCCATTGCACTTTTTCCTGACAGACATCAGATCATTTTCGGAGCCCAGGGAGTCAATCTAGCACTCTGCAAGCAGGCAAGGCACTGACATTTGTGCTACATGGTCCTGAGCTCGTCTGGGCTCTGGGTCTCTGACAGAAGATGAGAACACAGTTTGATCTGCTAATTTTAAAACAAACAAACATGTTCTATGCATAAAACCACAATCATGGTTTAAGAGCCACATTCTATTGGAAAATGGATTTGTATCATCATGCATTTCTCATACAACATCAAACATCTGCTGGGACATCCTGATCCTGAGCTTTTCAAAGTTTTAGTCAGATCTAAAAAGCTACCTGAAATTGGAGGAGTCTGTATTCTTCTATATTGAGCGGCAAAACCTTCATGTAGAATTTAGTTTGAATTGCTATCATTAAATTACTTATTTAATTTAATTTAACATTAAGATACTTATTCAACTACCAGTTTCAAGCCTTGAAAAAATACTGATTTTTTTCTTATAGAGGCATGGAAATGCTAACTGTGAGCTTAGTCTCTGTGACATTGAAAGCAAAGAAACATAGTTGAGCACATGATTTCAGCTTAATAGAAGCTTACCGTTCCTAAATTGAAGATTCTGCTTCTTGTCCTACAAATATTATGACAGCTTCGTGTACTTTTTTTTAGTGAATGATGGTCATTTTCAGTTCTGACTTGGGATACTCCCAAGAAGAAGATTAAGTATTGCTTTGTGTTTCCTTCTCAAAGTTTCTATGCAGAAATAAGATAATACAAAAATTTGAAGAATTACTAGATACTATGGGCTTTTAGATTTGAACTCATTTTGTGGATATTCTACAGCTTGAATCTGTCTCTGTCTACTATTTCACAATCCACTTCATAAATGTCAGCATCAAGCGCAGAAATCCAAGGGAGTCAGAAAAATTTGTCACCAGAACATATCACAGTACTCAAAAGAAACTGAAAAGTTGTAATGGCTTCTATTGCACAAAAGTGTGTCTTGCCTTCTAAACAAAGTAATTGGGAAGACCTGGAGAAAATAGAAAATACATTTACTCCATGCATATTTTTCAAGTCTAAATGACTCTCCATGGGAAATGCTGTGGAAGATCTGATCATGAATACTTCAGTGGTCTTTTTTGTAGATTTGCAGTCAAATTGTCTGCTCCATGCCCCAGTAGGTTTGTCTGATTCTGGACTGGGATTTCATTTTTGCCATTAAAGTGAAATATTAAATCACAATTTACCAAGAAATTTGCAATCTATAAAGTTTTCAACATATCATCTGATCCATACAAGCATTTCCAGAGCTCAAGACAACAGCTTCCTGTGCTCTTCAAGGCCTTAGAGTTTCAAACACATGCAAGAATGTCAGCAATAGCAATTTACTCCTGCTATCTCAAGGCCAGTGGTAGGGGAAAGTGAAAGGGTATTTTGCATCCCATCTTTCATATCACAGCTAAATCCAGTAATGAAAATTTATAATTCATGCATATTTTAAGGACTTCTGTCACTCTGAGAAGAACTTAGAATTTATTATGTAATGATTAATTGTAAGAAAAGCTCTATTTTTTAATATCAGGTGCTGCATGATAACAGATTTTTTCTGTTTTAATCTGTCCTTGAGGGATGGAAGAGTAATGGGGAAGCAAAAATTGTTGTTAAGCTTGAATCAGCACATTTTCAGAAGAAAGTAACATGTATTAGCATACAAATAATCTTAAAACCTGGGTAATATTTGTTCTGATAGCACATTTCAACAAAACATTGCAAGTGCGTATGTACAAAAGCAAATAACATTTGTTTATCTATTTCTTTGTTGACGAAAATGAACAGATTAATAATACATTTTCATCAACTGGAGAAAAATAATACTCAGTGTAAAGGGATAAGTACAGCTTCACAGATCAAGTTATACAGTGTCGTAACTTTGACGTGTGCAATGAATGTCATTTTACTGCCCAATGAGATAGAAAAACACACCAAATTTAGAACATGCACACACACACTACAAAACAAAACAAAATTTAAAAAAAACCACAATTGAAATGAATTATTATTGCACTGCTAATATTGTATAAATATATCTCCTTTATAACGCACATCACACATTTATCCTTACTGAGCTCTCTCTAATTTTGCAAGGATTAAAAGTATCCTTTCTACTTGATGCAGGCAGCTGTACTGTGGCATTCCCATATTTGCAGCATCTGATGTCTATAATTTTATGCTGTACAAAGGGTAATCATTTTATTTTCTGCTGAGCTTGGCTGGCAAAACACAATGCTTTAACTGAATTTTGTGCAGTCAGGAAGAAAACACACATACAACAATGCTTGTCTAAGGACTTGTACAGACGTGCATGTTAATGACACTGAAGCACTTCCTTGACATAACGTGTGCTGTACTTTTCCTTAGGGTGTCTTTTTATTCCATGTAGAGATTTTCTAAATCCTCACTTACTAGGATGGCTGGTGTAAATTTGCTTCTAGGGTATAATTGCAGCAACGCTCCACAAACACAGAAATCCCTCAAACACAGAGTAATGTTTTCTAGACATCTTGAGTGACTGTGGAACATTTTAAATGGTTTAGACATTTGGAGATGGATTTTTAATGGCGTTTATAGAGCTCCATTATGGCTCTTAGTCAAACTATTTGACAGCAATCTACTGCATTCAGTTCCAGTCGCTTCTGGTTCTGACACACAGCTTTGCTCTCCATAACCAGCACCCCCCATGGTCACTTTTCTTGGCCTTCATTTTCCAATCAGACTTAACAAGGCTGACAATGAGCAATAAACATTAATGGAAGGTCACATTTCAAATTCATTGTGAGCACAATCATTCTAACTGGGCTTATTAACAGCAAGCTAAGAGCTCTGCAGGAACACTCTTGTATATCTCTTGAACACGTCTCTGCCCATTGGGCTGTCAGAGCCTTTTGCACCTGCAGATCCATGAATAAGGTTCATCTACTTAAGTTTTCTGATTTTGTTTGTTTGTTCTTATTTAGTATCATAGAATCACAGAACCACAAAGGTTGGAAAAGATCACTAAGCTCAATTAATCCAACTGCCAACTCATCCCCACCATGCCCACTAGCTATGTCCCTCAGTGCTGCATCTCCACACCTGCAGGGACAGTGACTACACCACCTCACTGAGCAGCCTGTTCCAGTGCCTCACCAATCTTTCTGAGAGAAAATTTTTCCTAATATTCATCTTAAACCTCTAGGTGGGGACCGGGGCAGTAAATCCACCCCCATTGAAAGGTGGTCTCGCAAGTCCAAGACCGCCTCATGAGACTGAATGTGCACAAGTCTATGGGACCGGAGGGCATGCATCCCAGGGTTCTGAAGGAGCTGGCTGAGGTGGTTGCTGAGCCTCTCTCCATCATATTTGAAAAGTTGTGGCTGTCAGGTGAGGTTGCAGATGACAGGAGGAAGGGTCACATCACTCCCATTTACAAGAAAGGGAGCAAGGAGGACCCGGGGAATTACAGGCTAGTGAGTCTCACCTACTCTTCGCCTGGGAAGATCATGGAACAGCTCCTCCAAGATGACATGCTTGATCACATGAGGAATGAGCATGTGATCTGAGACAGCCAGCACAGCTTCACCAGGGGAAGGTCATGCTTAACCAATCTGATGGCCTTCTACGAAGAGGTGATAGCATTGGTGGACACAGGAAAGGCGAGCAATGACATTTACTTGGACTTGAGCAAGGCTTCTGACATGATCCCCCACCACATTGGAGGGATGTGGATTTGATGGGTGGACCACTAGATAAGAAATTGGTTGAAAGGCCGCAGATGGAGGGTGGTCATCAATGACTCTGTGTCCAGGTGGAGGCTGGTAAGGAGCGGTGTCCCCCAGGTGTCTGCCTTGGGTCAGGTGCTGTTTAACATCTTTATCAATGACAGAATTGAGTGCACCCTCAGCAAGTTTGCGGATGACACCAAGCTGAGTGGTGCAGTTGATACAGCGGAAGGAAGGGATGCCATTCATGGGGACCTCAGCAGGCTGGAAAGGTGGGCTGAGGTGAATCTAATGAGGTTCAACCCAGCAAAGTGCAAGGTTTTTCTCTTGGACTGGAGGAATCACAGGCATCCATACAGACTAGAAAGAGCAGTCCTTGAAAGCAGCCCAGAGGAGAAGGACCAGGGGTCTTAATAGATGAAAAGCTTAACATGAGCCAGCAGTATTCTCAGTGTCCAAGCTCTTGCAGTTTGGAAGGCAAATGATATCCTGGGCTCCATCAGAAGAGGGATGACCAGCAGGGACAGAGAGCTGATTGCCCCCCTCTATTCTGCTCTTGTGAGGTCCCATCTGGAGTACTGTGTCCAGGTCTGGGGCCCCCAGTATAAGAAAGACAGGGAGCTGTTGGAGAGGGTCCAACACAAACCACAAAGATGATCAGAGGATAGGAGCACCTCCCCTATGAAGACAGGCTGAGGGATCTGGGCTTGTTCAGCCGGGAGAAAAGAAGGCAGCGGGGTGACCTCATTGCAGCCTTTCAGTACCTAAAGGGAGCCTACAAAAGGAGGGGAATCAACTCTTTGAAAGGGTGGATAACTGCAGGACAAGGGGAAATGGTTTTAAGTTGAGGAAGGGAAGATTTAGGTTTGATGTTCAGGGGGAAGTTCTTTATTGTGAGAGTGGTGAGGTGCTGGAACAGGCTGCCCAGAGAGGTTGTGGATGCCCTGACCCTGGAGGTGTTCAAGGTCAGATTCGATGGGGCCCTGGGCAGCCTGGTTTAGTATTAAATGAGAAGATTGGTGGCTCTGCATGTGGCAGGGGGGTTGGAGATTCATGATCCTTGAGGTCTCTTCCAACCCTGTCTGTTCTGTGATTCTGTGATCCTCAACCTTCCTATCAGAATTTGAAGCAATTACCTCTTGTCCTATCTCCGGTTACCTAAGAAAAGAGGCTGACATCCAAGGGGTCACCCATAGGGGGAAATAATGGCATCAACATCTTTATCCTCCTCCTTTTGGGAGCTGAAGTAAGTCAAATTGTTTATCTTTCCTTGACAGCAGCCAGTGGTAGCAAACTAAGTATCACAAGGAACTGTATTGGAATAGTATTGTTTTTTAGGCATAGATACTCTCAGAGGCAAGTTACATCTTTTGTTTGCTTGTTTCAACAATATAATGTTTCAAAGTAAATTGATGAAATCTATTTAATTATCTGCAATCCATGCCCTAGTCTCCCCTACTTTTCACCTTTTTACTTCCTTCTGTGGTGCCCAGCATGTAAAAGCATCTTTGGTGTTGTAGAAATGAAAGTACATTTTTCTTAGTTGTTTTACAAAAGAGTAGTGCAGAGACAGATAAACAATTAGCAGCCCTAAGTGAGCTGTTATATGAATGACCCATACAGTTCAAATGTCGTCACTGGATCAATCTCCTGTCTTGTATACTTTGGAGACACAAGGGAACATCGTGAGATCATCTAAGTCCCCCGCTTTAACTTGGTGACATATTTCCATTTATTCGAGCACAGTCTTCTGTCTTGATATTCATTATGATGCAGTAAGGGCAATTTCTTCTTCAACGTGTTTTTCTTTTTCTCCTTTCCTTCAGTAATCTACTGTGAAGAGATCTCCTAATGCAAGACTAATCTGAAAAGAAAGGTGAATCTAACCTTCCAGTGTTTGCACCTTTGTTTTTCTCCTGTTAAGAGGGCTTAGGTAATTTTAATTCTTTCTTTCTAATTCTCTCCTTGAAAACTCAGAACAGCTTTCACTACTACTTCCTTACGATTCATATAATTCAGAAATAGGTTATGATCAGTTTTACTGCTTCACTGAAAATCAGTTCTTATTGAAGAAACAAGCCTCAGTGCAGAGAGGAATCTGTACGCATGCAGGCATGTGCTTCTGTTAGATAATCTTTTCATTTATAGAGTTTAAATTTTCATCCCAGTTGCTGGTTAATGAATCATTTAAAAACCAGGCACGCTTCTCTTGAATCAATACTATTGTTGTAAATATCCACCTACTAATTCAGCCAGTAATTTTCAGTGGATGCATTGCTCATGACTGATTTGTTTTGCATGCTGAGGCTGGTAATCTGTGTTAAATGTGGTGGCTTCTGTTAAATGAATAAAAGATCAAAATATTTTAAACAGTGAAAAATAATGAACTTCAGGTATTGGTTTTGGATCAATACTTACAACTTATGAAATTAGACAACTGAGACATACTTGCAAGTGCATGACAGCAGTTCAAATACTTGTGTTTAATCAATGTTTTAAGCCTTTTCAGTCAGAGTGAGATGGAGTCTTGTTCGTGAGAATATACACACGTTGATTATTTCATAATTGACCAAATCTGATTGGTTTAAACTGCAAAGTTATTTTAAAGGAACAGACTGGTATTTCACAGGACCTTTGCCTCATTCAGTGGACTGAGTTCACTCATAGGCAGTTTTTTTGGCACTTTGTTATTCCTTTATTGTTCAGTATATATTCCACACCTTATTTATTGCATACAATATAATCTTAATTTCAAGACAGATTTATTTGTGTTGTCACAGCTTTTCTTTTAGGCACCTCATTTTGCAGCTGCATAGGTTTTTCCATAGTCCATCAACTTTTCTTTATGGGCGACTTCTGCCTATGTGGACCAAGAGATACAACTCATCCTTTAGAATTTATTTCTGATTACAATTATTTCCCAATTTGTTAATGTTTGTGCCATCTGAAAACATTATCAGAAATGATTCACATTTTCTTCCATATCATAAGTAAGAATATTAAACAGCACTAAGCTGAAAACAAATCTCTGGATGATTTAATGGGTAACAATCCTTCTGGATGTTGGTTTTTTTTTCCAGTTAATCCTGTAATTTGAGATGCATCGTTCAATCTATTTGCTTATGAAGGGTTGCACTTTGTTTCATGTAATGCTATTATTTTAAGCAAATAATATTAGGTCAAATGCTTTTAGAATCCTGCTGATATCCATCCCTTCTACCAATTAAGGAATCTGCCTGACAGAGAGTTTGTGGAAATGCATTGCCTTTGAAAACTAAATTACAAGCTATAATTTTTATTGAGAATCTTGTTAAAAGGAAAACACGTGTGATTGAAAAACACCCAAAAGAAAATTTAAGCTATAAAAGGTATGAAAACAAAGTAAAAAAGTTAAAGTATTTTTATTTCTTTCCATTCCCTCCCCACAAAAGTTGTTTTCTAGAGCTGTTTTCCCAGAGAAGCAGACATTTTCTTCTCTTCTTGCAACCACGTAGAAAATAAGGTTTTATAATCAAGGTTGTGAAATCCTGTGAAAACAAAAAGAGAAACAAACTAACAAAACAAAACAAAAAACAAACAGAAACATCCAAGACAAAACAAGAAATTGTGTAACAAAAAATAAAAAAGAAAAGGTAATTAATCTACTCAATTATATGCTAGTACACTTGTTCAACAAAATTCTTCGTGAGTGTCCTATGGGTACTACTGATTTCTGGGTTTAGAAACAGATCTAGTTTATGAAGAAATGGCTCAGATGAAAGAAGAAGGGATGTTCAGTCTCCAAAACTATTCTGAGGTGCCATTTCCATAGTTTCTCTGATGTAAACATATGCAATGTGCCACAAATGACTTCTGTCTGGAACTGGTACAAAGGTCAAGCTCCCCAAGGCCACTGTTCCTCACCTTGGCCTTGAGAAGGAGTGGAAAGGCTTTACCTCATTAAAGAAGTTTTGTCTGGCTGCCTGCTCCTGAATCCTCTGCTCTTACCCTTATCTTCCTCTTTCCTGTGCTAAGGAAAAGCCTTCACTTCCAACATTTCAGTGAGTGGCAGTGCCACCTCTTTAGAAAGGGACATAAAGCAAGGGGAGCAGCAGCAGCAGCCTGCTGGTTTATGTGACTCACAGTGGTAGGCATGGAGAAGCAATTGCTTGCTTTGTGCTGGCTGATGTGCCTTCTCCATCCGACTGGTACTTTGGCTGCTTCAGTGACATCACCAACTGTAATAGGAATAGAGTAACAGCAATGATATCCTCTTCAATGTGATTTGTAGTGGCTAAATCCAATTCTATTTAATTTGGAGATTTTATCTGAGGTTTTACTTGCTACCCAGAGACTCCAGGAGATGAAAATGGCTTACCATTAATTATGAATATCTGCAAGAAACAGGAATCCAATGACGAATTGCGTCGGCAAACTCTCCTAATGTCTCATAGACATAGGTCAGGCTTATTTCGTTCCCGCAGAGTGATTTGTCTGTCATACTGCTATCAGTTTCTTCTATGATCATTTTTGGTTTCATATTATTTTCGATTAGCTCATGTTTTAGACCATTAGTTCAACAAATAACCTGTAGCTCAGTGATAGATAATCTGTGTTGAGAGAGCATCATTCAACCAAGTCCTGACAGTTCTCCCTGATTTAGCTTCTAATGCTCATTTAAAACACTTTAAAGAAGTTAAATGAACATGAAAATTGTTCTGTTTCATATTTTGCATATCCATCATCTATTAGACACCCACTCTGAGCTCCATCATTCTAATCAATCATATTGTGCAAGTTATTGTATTTTTATTGCATAAAGAGATAAATACATTTTCATTCTTCAAGTGCTATTGTACCTGTTATCCTTCCTTACACACACAGTTCATAGCCACATGAATAGATTAATACTGATTTCTGTCTAAAAATTCACATTTGAATACCATTAATTTATTGATTTTAAATTTTCTGTGCAGCTTAATGTTGCACAAATGGGTTTTTAATCTACCTAAGTTAGTACAGTTTCTCATCTACAGTCTAAAATTCTGGAAAATAATTGGATTTGGGGCAGCTAAGTCTTAATGGAATGGCACCATTTGGGTATGGTTTAAAAGGGCTAATGCAAAGAATAGTGTGATCTGTGAGCACTGATAGCCTATGGAAGAAAATCAGCTAATGATTACACTGGATAAGCACTTATCTTATTATGGAAATGAGGAAGGAAAAAATCTGAGTGGATATGCACAGACTATTGTGATTTTTTGATCTTCAGTTTATTATCAAAACTGAGAAGAATAAAAAGGATGAATGCAGAGATAGGGAGAGAGATTCAAAGGTTACTTGAAACTCAGATCCATTCCCTAAGTGCTTGCCTCTCTGCTCTGTACTTACAGCTTCTGTTTTCCTTAAACAGTGTTGTGTTTGCCATTTGAATGAGTCTATGGTGCTGGACACAGAAGGTGAGATTTTGGAGAGTTAGCCAATTTCAAGTCAAGCAAGACAACTGTATATGTACAAAATATATATGCAAAAACAAAAGAAAACAAACAAACAAAAAACAGCCAACAAACAATGAAAATATACAGAACAGATATAATAGGCACAGTATTCATACAGAGCCCACAGGTACCTCTGTGAGCTGCACAGATGTGTGGTACCATGCCCAGTGCTAGATGCTAACTAGCTCTGCAAACATCTCTAAAGCAAATATTGGCTGGTAAATCCAGCCTACTTTTGATGCTCATGTGGTGAACTACAGCTGACAGAAAGTATAAAAAGCATCAGTTCTCACTTCTTGGGTTACTGTCTTTTATCTGAGGCATTATTACTTATTTTAACCATGTAGACTGGCTTAGGGTGTACTTGCACATCAGCTAAGGGCACATATTAGCATATGTTAGTACTCCTGTGTGAGTGAGTTCAAGACTGACAGGTCATTCACTCAACCATTTAATGAGCCCTGAGTTATGTCAGGAGACTGATGGTGAAGATCTGACAGTAAAAGATCACTACTTTGCATTGCTAGCTATTATGCTACTCCATTCCCAGAACTCTATCACAGTCTGCTCCTCTCCTCTCCTCTCCTCTCCTCTCCTCTCCTCTCCTCTCCTCTCCTCTCCTCTCCTCTCCTCTCCTCTCCTCTCCTCTCCTCTCCTCTCCTCTCCTCTCCTCTCCTCTCCTCTCCTCTCCTCTCCTCTCCTCTCCTCTCCTCTCCTCTCCTCTCATTACGTATTGTAATTCACCAAAGGCAAGTACATTTTTTTCAAAACTCCATGGCAGAAGTAATGTACCCATGCAAAATTTCTTGCTGAACGCCAAGCTCAACAGCATTTTCTGCTCGTGCTCGAAGAGATGACAAGGGCATGCCCTAAATTCATACATACTTAAAAAGTGAATGTGTTTAGACAAAATGTTTTTCATTTTCTGAGTAAAGGAAATTTGGTGCATGTGTCAGCTTTTAAATGCGCAAGAGGTACCAGTCATGATACCTATTATTATCAGCCAATAAATCCACTCATTACTCCTCAGGGAATTTCAGTAAAAAGATGGAAAACTATTCTGACAGAGGGAATGCCTCAATGCAATGAAAAAATGCTTGAACTACCAACCTCCTGGGCTTTGCAGCATATGGGAGGCCTTGTTTAGAAAATAGCTGTCTAATTTAGCCATATGTTGCATAAACTGAGTCGACGTTCACAGGTTAAATACCAAAATGTGCATATATACAGAAAATATGTAGCAATATCCAGACTAAGAAAGAATAGTAAAAAGGCAGGGTAGTCATAATGTTCAAGTATATTGAAATAAAACTTAACATTTCTATGGCATCTAACAATACAACACATTTACAGAAATAGCATTATGTTTTCTGGCCTCACTGAAAAATTCTGGCTTGAAAGAAGTGTGTGGAGTGGATTCAACACACTGTATCAACTATGCATCAGTTATGTAAACTCTCAAACCGTATTCTGTATTTTGTCTTAATTCGATTCCTAAGTAGCAAGCAATATTTTCAAAATTTTGATTGTGTCAACAAATTCAGCTTTTCTTTGTGAAATCTAGTGAAGAGATATTTTCTTCTTTTTGAATATATATATATATACATATATATATATGTGGGGGGGGGGGGGGGGGGGGGGGGGGCAAGTCATACTTTGCCAGATACAACACTCTTTCCATAAGAAAAGATTGTTTTGAGGCTGGCAGAACTACCATAGACTGTTCTCCTGACACATGTGATTCTTTTTTTCACAACACACATTAAAGTTTTCTGTTGTATCCAGTCCTGATATAAGAGCTGCAAAATGCTGCACGTTCAGCCATGATTTAATTTTTGTGTTGATTTAAGAATTGCTCACCATTTTTATGTGTTACCAAATAGTATGCAGCAGAATGACTCAAAATTTCTTTAAGAAAGATCTTGAAACTGATTCTAACTTCGTGTCAGTGGAACTGGTACCAATTATGTTACTTATCTGAGTTATACTGATACCAATTCAATAGGGAAGACACATGATAAATAGATTGTGAATTAATAGATGTGATGCACTCTCCCTTTCGCTTTTGGCTAGAGGTACTAAATCAATTTTCTAAAGTGTCATGTATCTTTATAACTGTGAATTTTTGTCTCCATTAGCTCCAATTATTCTTGTTTTCCCGCCTGTCATTTTTCAGAAATGCTTTGCAAATATTATTGCAATGGCAAATTACCATTGCTCTTTCTTGGCTTCAAAATTAGAGTAAATGTTCATAGCATTGTTATATGTTGGTACTGTGATAAAATCTGACCGTTAACATAGGCAGGGAGATACTACACTAGGCAGGTAATTGCACACTTGAACTAGATTTCAGAGCCTATCTGAATACTGAGGGAAGTATTCTTCTGCTCTGGGACTGTCAAAACTGAATGCTGCTGGGAGGCTGATTGGATTCACAAGCAAAAGATAAATGAATATAAACATAAAAAGTGACCTGCTGTCTTTTTCATTTTTGACTGAAAAAAAAAAAAAAAAAAAAAAAAAAAAGGGGATAGAAATGTATCTTCCACTTTGCGAACAGTGGAGAATAAAAATCTTTGGAAAAAAATACTTGGGAGACATAAGTACTGTCCATGACCCTCTCAGTCCTATATGGTCTCTGATGATGTCATTTGTTTGACTCCTTGCTGACTATTGATTGTGACTTCAAAGTTTTTCTGATTCATTACTGCTAGTGACTATTTTATCTCAGCCTTTTGGTTTGTCCAAAGCGTCTTCTTGAGTCGAACACTTCTCATTCACTTCTGCTTATACTCACCACCTTCCTGTAATGTAAGTTGAATTTGTGATGAAACTGTGTCATGAAGGAAGCTCATGACAGAGGAGTTGGATCTCTTTTCCTATGCAACAAATACAATATCCTTTCTGCTTTTGAGACACAGATAACACTTTCAGAGTGGTGAGAAAGAGCTAAGAAGAAAATATCAGATGAAATATACCTCTGAGCCTTCCTTGGGCATTGCCAGAGCTGACCACATCATTGCAGCTCCAGATCTGGCTTGGAGAGGAGTGTTACATGGTCATGGTAAGTTTGGCACACTTTCTTGGAAACAACAACAGCAGTATCTGATACTCTGCTGGAGACCTATTACACTCCAGATTTTTTTTTTTTTAATTCTTCCAGAAATTCATCTGTAAGACTAGAGATAAAATCTTCAGAGCTTCTAGCTCTTCTTGAAAAACAGACAAGGCTTTACAGCAAGTTAAAGGACTGATTTCTGCATTGACTTGAACAACCGATTCTCTTTCTCTGGAAGGCTCCTTGCTACCTGATGCACATGATGTTCCAGAAGACAATTTGAGGAGCACACAAGAAAATCAACTGCACTATCCAATTTATAAATTGGTCCTCATGCACAGAAAGCTGCAGGCAAACCCATACAAGCTGGCCCCAGGTCTCAAGCACAGTCCAAGCAGTCACACAGCACTCTTATCAAGACTAGACCATTTGCAAGGAACGACATAACAGGGAGGGACTTGTCTGGCAATGGAGGAGTTACATGGTACCGCTTAGCTGGTTTGGCTACTCTCGAAAGCTGCTGCAAGTGATAATTCGCATGTGTGCCAGAAGCTGTCACTAGACAGACACCCACACCTCTGGGTGTGAGACACACACATTTTCTAATTTGGGTGGAGGAAGCAGAATGGCAAAACTGGCTACGAGCTACGAGCTAGCTTGCTGCTGTTTCAACACTCCAAAATTCATAAATTATCTGACAATTTTAACTAACTAACTAACTAACTGTGCTTAAAAGATTTAAAAAAAAAAAAAAAAAAAAAAAAAAAAAAGCCCTACAATAATCTACCTTGAAGCAGAGAGAGGTCTCATCTGTGATGAGGGGATCACACAGGAGACCTTGCACTCTGAGAATCCCCTGGCAGATGCCCCCATCGACTTCAGTTACATATCTGGGCCATAGGAATGAATAATTCTCCCTCTTCCTTGGTTTCATGTGCCAGCCAAAGAAGCTTATGCATAAATACATGAAATGTTCAAGCATACAAAAGAGAATAGGAGATTAATTATCACAGAGGCAGATCCTGCTTCATAAGGTTCAAAAGGCAAAAGTTCTCAGACAAAACCCAGCTTGTTTTCTGCCAGATCCCTGTGTGTGTTAAATGGTTGCAGCAGGATTTCTAGGCTGAGCCTGTGTGTGATCAGCTGGCAAATGTACCATTTCTTTGCATACCAGTTTAATGATGATGCCTGGGCACTTCAGCCTATGAGGCCCAAATGCATGTCTCATCACTACAAAGGGGAAAGCACAAACAAGTGAAAAGTTCACGCAGAAAGCCTGAATGGCTGCAAGGTATCCTCCATGGTATACATGATATTTGTGGTTATTATTCTTGCAGGATATTTTTGGTTTTTTGTGTGCACAATACATAGTCCACCCAGAATTTATTTTGGCAGAGGGAGTGGCAATATGTCTGTGTTTCCCTTTGGAGCACCACTTCATCACCATTCAGAAAACAATTTTTATTGTGTCAGGTCTCAGGCCATTTGCATTACAATTAAGAAATGCTTGAAGCAACAGAATATGAGATCTTAAAAATGTAGAATAGAGGACAATCCCAAAGTGCAAGGAGTAGATAGACAGTGGTCTGGATGGTGAACAGAACCATGGGATATTGGTTAGGTGTGTGATGGCTACAAGCCAAAGTCTGATCAGCTCAGGGGGGTTCTGCACAACCCATTGCGTTCACATGTAGGATGAGCAGATCTCAGCTGTGGTACAGGCCTTGGCCAAGACCTGCTGCTGCTGCTTCTTCTTTTTTTTTTTTTTTTTTTTTTTTTGGTGACATTTTCTCTGCATCCTTCCAACAGAAGTGCTGAGATTCGATGCAGATGGAGGAAACCTCCCACAAGCTCCATGTAACATAAAGGTTTCTGGAAATGTGCTCCCTTCCTGGAGGAAAATGCAGAAATGGATATCACCTGCATGATGCTCATAGAATCATAGTATTGTAGAATAGCTTGAGTTGGAGGGGAACTTAAAGATCACGTGGTAGGCTGGCACCTACAGGTGAGGTTTCCCAGGGCCCCATATAATATGGTCTTGAGTGCCTCCCGGGATTGGGCACCCACAGCTTCTCTGGGCAGCCTGAGTTCTTACGTCTTCCAACACAGGAGATGCTCATTGCAAAAGGAGAGCACACAAAAGAGTTACTTTAGCTCCTGGCATTTGTCAGAGCTTAGGAGAGCTGAGTTTTCTATTGCAGTTGAATCAGAAGTGCACCTGCAGTTCACTTAGCTTTCTCAGAATGGCTAATTGAAAAATAAAAAAGGCCTGTACGTGGCTGAGACGAAGAACAAGTAGGAAAGAATTATTCTAATAAATATCTGCTGTTTGTAAACACAGACCTGAAACTCATTTCCAGACTGTGGTAGTTCACAAAAATCCCCACATTGGAAAATTAGAGCTAATACAAATGCCATGCACTTACATACTTGTTGTATTCAAGATGAAGAATTCCCTACAGATAAAGCATTCCAGCTGAAAAACAGGTATTTGAGAAAACAGAAATGCAACTAAGATATCAGAGGATGTGCCCATGTAAAAGCAGGAAATAAACTACTATTCAACTTCACCCATTTTTTTTAATTTAAATGACAAACAAAATTCATTAACTTATATTTTACATAGCCCACTTTAGAGAACAGTAGCTACTTTAGAGAACAGTTTTATAAAAAATCTAATACTTACAGATTTCTGAACACTTCCAGCTTTTGACTTATTAGTAATCTTGCCTGTGTAGTGGCTATTTTATCAGTATTTAATGAACTTAGTAGCCTGCTGAGATAACAACTACAGCAAAAATGCAGTGCCACCCATTCACCCTCAGTATTTGCAAAAAAACATCTTTTCCTATAAAGGAAATACTCTTTTATATTGTTTTGTGCTTCTGTAACTTTGTCAGGAATTGAGGAGCAATTAAATAGGGAGGTTAGAGCAAAATTACGCACTATATTTTAATCCAGCTGCACAAACCTATAGTCCTGTGGTGACCCCAGCATGGATCTGCTGTTTTGTAAGGGTGGAAAGTAGCAGGGCCAATCTGTTAGAGGTGCTATATATGATAATTGCATACAGGTTAAGTGTTTTGCAAATCTGCAGTGCTTCATCATCCACTTTCTCTTTTCTGCCTGTTCAGGTTGGTGTATAGAGTGTGTTGAAGGTGACTTGTCTAATCTGCAGCAGCTGGAACGTCCTGCCGTCCCCACACAATCGTTTCCTGTCACTTTCAAATGAAGCTTATGGAGACAATTGTTGTTCCATCAGAAGTGACATGCAGCACCATGGATTCTGTCAAGGAGCAGCTTAATTTTTGCCAGTGTGCTTCTTATGTAATAAAGCCGCAGGGAAGTCACGTTTTCTGTGTCAGTAGCCAGTGCAGAGCAATGAGAGGTGCTCTTTTTCAACCACGGCAAACAGAGAGAGGAGGTACAAGAAGAAGGCAGCTGAGTGTTATTCTAGTCCTCCCATTTGACTCCAGATTCATACAAGAGTTGGGGGCTGTTGAATTCTATCCCTGCTTTGTATGCCAGTGGTACAACTGTTTGAAAGTGGATCTTAAATTTGTGACATCGTTTAGGCATCAGATTTCCTTCCTGTAGTGCCAGTGACACCTTACTGCCCACAAGGCTCCTCAGTTATCTGCCCTTCAGAGAGTTAAAACCCTTGGTGACATCCTTGCTCTCAGTAATGACAGAATCACAGAATCACTAAGGTTGGAAAAAAGTAAGACCATTTAGTCCTGTGACACACCTACCACCAATGTACCATGTCTCCATATTTCTTGAACACCTCCAGGAACGGTGACTCCACCACCTCCTTGGGCAGCCTTTTCTAATGCCTCATCACTCTGGTCTTGTTGAACTTCACCCACTGGCCTCAGCCCAGTGATTCAGACTGTCCAGATCCCTTTGCAGGGTCTTCCTACACTCAAGCAGATCCACACTTCCTCCCAAATTGGTGTTATACAAATTTACTGAGGGTGCACTCAATGCCCTCATTCAAATTATCATTAAAGTTATTGAAAGTTATAGTCATTAAAGTTACTGAACAGGACAGAACCTAGTACCAACCCCTGAAGAACACCACTCGTGACCAATTACCAGCTGGATTTAAGTTTATTCACCACCACTCTCTGGGCCTGACCATCCAGCCAGTTCTTTACCCAGTAGAGAGCATACCTGTCCAAGCCATGGGCTGCCAGCTTCTCCAGGAGAATACTATGGGAGACAGTGTTGAAGACTTTGCTGAAGTCTAGATAGACCACATTAACAGTCTTTTTCTTACCCACCAGGTGGGTTACTTGGTCATGGAAGGAGATCAGGTTGGTTAAGTAGGACCTGTCTTTCACGAATCCACACTGGCAGGGCCAGATCCCCTTATTGTCCCATACATGCTGTGTGATGTAACTCAAGATTTTCTGTTTCATAACTTTCCCTGCACTGTGGTCAAGCTGACAGCCTAGTAGTTCCCTGGATCCTCCTTATAACTCTTCTTGTAGATGAGAGTCACATTGGCAAGCCTCCAATCCTCTGCAACCTCTTCAGTTGAGCAGGATCAGTGATAGATGGCAGAATAACCTCTACCGCTCCATATTGCTGCCAGTAGGACAGGAAGACCATAGGAACCATGACTGCAAAGCAGATCATCAATGAACTTGTGGTCAAAACCCTAGAGGATTATCTAAGTGTTTCTCTGCAGTTCATGGGTTCAGAGCCCTACCTTGTGGCCATGCTGTCTTAGCAAGGTCAGCCTAATGGGACAGAATTGGATGGGAAAAACACGTTCTCAATTTGTACAGACTGGTCTGTCCTTAGAGGTCAAGGACAGGGTGAGTTATTTCCCAGTCAGCTGGAGTGGTTCTTCCACCCGCATCTCCCAGGAGAGCATCTAGGAACGGGGCCACAGGGTATTTGTGCAGACATAGCAAAATACACCACTGCAGGCAGGGTTGCACATGCGTCCCAGCAAGTACATCTGCTTCGCAGATGCAGTCTCCTGTTTACTATTCACCAGATATTTTTTTTTACAGATGTTCTAATCTCAACACTGAAAAGGTAATTATTTCTATATGTACTTAAAACTGGGTAACATGTAGCATCTCCCAGAGAGAAAAGGACTAAAAAATATTTATAGCACTCTCAGTAAGCTATTCCAAAGCTGTAGGATGAAGAATTCTATTTTTTCCATAGAAACATTGTCACCTGAGCCAAAGGGATGTCCCAATATGAGCAGGCCTTAGCTGGAAAAACAGAATTTGCTGGATGACATTGTTTATGTCTGTTCTACCACTCAGACGTAACCTACATAGAGAGTATTTTCTTTTCCAGCTGGTAGTTTTCTCTTTCTTAACATTTTCCTTGGATCGTATTTCATAATTTTACTTTTCCTATTTTATATTTTCTTTTAGAAAATGAAGACTGAGATAAAGTATTCTCTAGGTGTACATTTAAAGATAAACAACAAAACAAATGACTGAAACAGGAATTTACACTCAAGTTTTGGATTTGATTGATTGCAAGTGAAGTATTTTAGAGTACTATAATTTTATTTTTACTCCAATTCGTCTGGATAATATAACTAGATATTTCAAAAGTCTGCCATTTCCATTTGGAGTGAATATTTCAAAGTCATGTAATGTGCCTGGGAAAGTGCTACTTCCCTTTACATTACATGTGATCAACTAGCTGTTAGAATGATTGCTCCTTACAGCATTAGCTCTGTTATGCTGAGTAATTTGTATTTTTAACTAATTGATTGCCTCCTGTGGAAAGGAGTTATGACAGCAATTCTGAAGGATGTTTCTTGTTGGCATCATCTTACTAGCATCACTGCTTTTGAGCTCTGTTATGCTTGTCTCTCTCTCCATGCCTTTTGTCCTTGCAGAATTATGTAAAAATCATGTAATAGTGAAGATTCACACAGAAATTCAAGCTGTGATTTAAAGAAATTCATAGGTACAAACTGAGGGATATGGACTCACTGAACTCTTGATGCTAGATTCCTTCAGAAAACCAGGGAGCTATTTTTCCAGTGCTTTTTTCCATTGTTTAGTAAAACTTACATGTTTTAGTGAGCTGGAAAAGGTGGATGGATGAAAAGCTTAACATGAGCCAGCAATGTGCTCTTGCAGCTCAGAAAGCAAATGGTATCCTGGGCTCCATCAGAAAAGGGGTGGCCACAGGGGCAGGGAAGTGATTGTTTCCCTCTATTCTGCTCTTGTGAGGTCCCATCTGGAGTACTGTGTCCAGGTCTGGAGCCTACAGTATAAGAAAGACAGAGAGCTGTTGAGAGGGTCCAACACAAACCACAAAGATGATCAGGGGATAGGAGCACCTCCCCTACGAAGACAGGCTGAGTGAGCTGGGCTTGTTCAAACTGGAGAAAAGAAGGCTGCGGGGTGACCTCATTGCAGCCTTTCAATACCTAAAGGGAGCCTACAAACAGGAGAGGAATCAACTCTTTGAAAGGGTAGATAACTGCAGGACAAGGGGAAATGGTTTTAAGTTGAGGAAGGGAAGATTTAGGTTTGATGTTCAGGGGGAAGTTCTTTATTGTGAGAGTGGTGAGGTGCTGGAACAGGCTGCCCAGAGAGGTTGTGGATGCCCTGACCCTGGAGGTGTTCAAGGCCAGGTTGGATGGGGCCCTGGGCAGCCTTGTCTAGTACTAAATGGGAAGATTGGTGGCTCTGCATGTGGCAGGGGGGTTGGAGATTCATGATCCTTGAGGTCTCTTCCAACCCTGTCCATTCTGTGATTCTGTAACCTGTTGGATTGAAACACGAGTTCCCAAGATACAGGAGGTAAGGGCCTGGCCCTCCACCTCTTCCTTTAGCCACATTGCTTTAGCAGGGGAATCCCGGTGCTATAGAAACTCCCCTCCACCCAGCTGATTTTTTAATATCCACATGAAGGTATAATTCATGCGGCAGGCTGGCACAGTGCAGCTGTACCTAGTGCACGTTCACCTAGTTTGGGTGCTATCAACAGCCACTGTTTTGCAAACAAAGCCTTGTACAGCTGGGGATGTCAAAGAAGTAGTGCAGCACTCCCATAGCTTGTACCCAGCTGACCACTATAAAATTGGCACTGATGCTTGCACTGTACAGCATAACACAAGTGCATAACTTCTTGCCCTAGGAGTGATGGTTTCTGAATAGATTTGAGACACAGTCACAGACATACAAAGAATATCACTGTCCATTCTGGATACGTTCTGTCATTGAAAGTAAGGGGATGATATTTTTTCTCTACACAGCCCTAGCAGCATCTTCAACTAGTCAAAAAATAAAAAATAAAAAAATAAAAATTGAGGTGACAACAAATAGTTAAAAAATGGTAAGAACTTTAGATTCCAAAGGGATCTCAATTTTCTCTGTAACACTTAGGTGAAAGCAATCCTCTCCTTTTCCTCCCCCCTTCCCTCCCCTTTTCTTTTTCTGAAAAGACATTACTATTTTTTTTAATACTTATTGCTTTAATGCTTCCTCAGAAGACACGCAAATTTCCACAATTGTTTCAGCTGATGGTTGGCAGCTCTTCTATCTTTCCTCAACTGTAACAGTTTACTGCTTGTTGTACAATAAGATCCCACTCTTTTTTCTCTCTTTCCATTTGCATTGTCATACTTAGAAATCTGCATGTAGATTGGAATCCTGAGAGGTAAATGAACCAAGGTGCTGTGTCAGAGTGCAAACAAACATTAATTGATACTTTAATAAGTATCTGTCACAGTCAAAGAGAATAAAAGAGAATAAAGAGTAATTTGTTTGAAGAATTGTAGATCTAATTCTGGATACAGAAACTTATGCTGATAGTATATCCTAGACTTATAAATTTAAGGTGAGTACCTTCAGAGCTAATGGACTTCCTGACTGTTTCATTATCATTTTTGCAGCCAGTGTGTGAGACAAAGATCTTTTCTCAACAGCTAAAATATTGAAAAGAGTTTCCTGAACCCTCTCTCCACACTGTCTTTCATTACACCTTTGCTTTTATCTCAGGATTTTCTTCAACTGGAAGATTTACAGGAGTCTTAAAATATCTTTTTAAGCAAGGACAGCACCTGCACTTTTTTCATCCAGTTTTACAAAAGCTATCAATAGACCTTCACAGGTGAGAAATTTCTTATTTCTGTCCTTAGTTCCTCTGGGGCTTCTTGCAAGCTGCTTGTCAAAACAGCACCTGGCCTGAGGAAGTACAGTTTGGGTTCTGAACAGCACCTCTAGATGTTTCTCTTTTGCCATCCAAAATCCATCTCTGTCCTTCCCCAGATCTCCCCAGGTGTGTCTCTCACCACAGCTGTGCTGAGAATTACCTCTATGCGCTGTAGGAAAAATCATACAATGGCCCTTTTATCTGACATTTTCCTGAACCTTTGGAGTGTACTTCAGTGAGTTAATGCAAGATATGTGCTCTCTGTAGGTGTCTGAGGTAACAGAAAGAGATTATGTTAAGTGCTTAGTAAGAGGCATTTTCCATTTGCAACACTCAACTTCGTTTAGCTGTAATGCATGAGAAATTGACCCACGTGGGTCTTAATCTAGCCATTTAATTGTACCCCTGAAGTGTCAGCATGATGAGCATCACAGGCTTTGGCACTGTTGACATTTCTTTTAAGCAAATGACAGTTTGAAAGGATGGTAGCATATCCTTTTATCGCCACATCAGACAAATATGCTACTTAGTGATGGAAACAGCTTTACATACTGGCAAGTGACAGAAAAGAAGATGACGGGGGAAAAGCACAAAATGCAAGGCAAAATAGCACAAGTAAAGAAGCACAATACGTACAAGCATTCTTAAAGCCTCTCCAATGAATTTATGCCATGAAAGACTGGTGCAGTTGACCAATATTCATGTGGGATCAGATCCTTAAAACATTCTCAGTAATACTTGAAAGTGGCAGCATCTTTAAAATAGTGGATCTTGGACATGTACAGACATAAAGCTGAAGGGAGATAAAGAGCTTTGCTAAAGCATGAGATGTAGCTCAGATAACACAGGCTCCGATCTTCCAAAGTGATCCTCTCCCACACCATTTTATTTTTGTCAGTAAAGCATTTTGTTTGTTGGCCTGAGAGTCCATGCCCTTCTAGTAACGCAGCAGAGTGCTTTCTGAGATAACAAGACCTAGTGATTTTCTAGAAATCAACTTTGTTTATGGCCAGAAGCAATATTTTTCAAAGATGAGCTGTGACAGAGGGCAAGAAGAGGTAGGGAAAGGTTCTGAGTGAGGATCAGCAGGACTGTAGGAAACATGAAACCTGTGACTAAGAGAGCTGGTTTACTGTTGGGAATTGTCAAATGAAATATGTTTCTGAAAATCCCTAAGACTTTCATCAACACATTGTGACAATGGCAATATGTTTCCTCACACCCCCAAATTATCTGAATAGCCAGCACCCAGTGAGAAACTCAGCTCAGGCTGCAAAACCTCACAGACACAGCGCCTACTGAGTCACCTGAAATCAGGCAGTAGAATTTCCATATTTATCAGCTTCGATAACCAAAGTATGCTGCCAGCTCAGGAAGATCTTGGCACTATTGTAGCATTTCATATCTCAGGTTCTGTAATTGCTGATTGCTCCCTCATTGTGTATTTCCAGGGTGCAAAAAAAAAAAACAACCAACAAAACACAACAGAGTTTAAATGCAGACAATGCTAATTCAATCACACGCGGGCACCTGTCTAGCATATGTATGTTAGCTTATCACTGGCTATCAGCTAGCTGTCAGATAACTTGGCAGAGTGAGAAAACCCATTACCAGTGTAGCAATAGGCTTCCAAAAGCATTAAAATGGGACTCTAGAAACAGTTAATGCGAAAAATGCTGTCTGTATCCAGGAGAGTTTTTGGTCTCTTTGAAGGAAATTTGTTTGAAGAAGTGATAAATTTAAGGACACACTTACAGCAAAATAAAATAATTTCCTAACCAATCTGTGAATATTTTTTTCCACAAGAAGAAAATAAGCACCTTCATCAGAGACAGGCAGGAGGGCAAACAACATGGATCTGTCAGGGAAGGGTATCTCTCTGCACTCCCCAATGGGAGGGATCTTTCTTCTCTCTAGCCACAAAAAATGAATCATGGAGCTTTTAAGGAACCTAATTATGTCACTGAGGAAGCACAGAGCTAATGTGATTTTTCTGAGAGCGTTCTCTTATTTAAAAGGTACTGTAGAATGTGACTATGGTATGTTTTTAAAAAATGATAGCTTAAACACAAAAAGCGTAATTAAATATTATTCTGGTCGCTTTGTCACAGAGACAAAAGGCCAAGCGTCAGTTAAAAATTAAACTCATATAGAAGCTAAGCAAACAATAAAAAGATGTACCACTAAGCAAATTATAGCAGTTTGAGATATCCTGATTATGTTTTGCTGATGTTGCTAAACCACTAGGCAAATGCAATTCAGTTATACTGTCTCATGACAGTAGTTTTGAGGCAATAAAAGCACATTAATTTATGCTCACTGTGTACCCGTGAAGCCTTAATGCCTGCTCAATACTGAATTAAAACAGTTGTGAAAAGGACTTAAGTATAGTGACACTTGGTGTTGCCAAGCCCAAAACATACAGTACTACAGGTCAGCAGTCTGTGATGCTGTCAGTCTAATCTGAATCAAGAAGCATGTGCTTTACTAGTCAGAGGTGACAAGTTCCTTATAGGATTCACTATCCCCACCTTACTAATAAAGGAGATACTTAAACCAGTACAGAGAAAAGTAAGAGAAGAGTACTGCCGGAACCTGTGAAACTTATTTATAAATGTGGGCACTGTTGCAAAGGATGTCTGCAAACTGGCTCAGGACCACCTCCTCAGGAGATGGACAACCCCTACATCATCCCAGGTGCAGGTATAGCTGCCATACCTGAGAACCAAAGGACAGAAACTGTATCATTCATACAGCCTTTAATCATTTAAGAACACACATGCTCTGGTTTGGGGTTTGGTTTTTTTTGGTTGGTTTTTTTTTTTTTTTTTTTTTTTTTTTTGTCTTCTCCAGCATAGCTTGCATCCTTAACATTTGTACATGAGGAGGCATGAGTGCTCCTTTCTTCCCACCACAGGAGCAAAGTTTTACCAGTAGCAAATTAGATACTTCAAGTATAGGTTTCACTCCTATTCAGAGGGAGGATAAACAAGAATCTGTATCACCCAATTTCTGCAAAAGTACCGTGCATCATCAAACCTAATATAAAAACAGCATCTGCTTCTCCTTCCTCCCTTCTCCTTCCCCTGAGTGAACAGAGCTATTTGTCCAGCAAAGTGTTACCTGAGCATGTCAGGTGAGCTGGGCTCTTCAAGAGACTGCTGAGAGGCATCTGCCATATAGGTAGGTGGAATATGAATTCAGTGCAGCTAAGATGGGGGCATTTGTAGATGAATGCAATAGTGAAGCTCCAAGCAGCTATATGAACTTGCTTAACAAAGCTGCAAGAGTCACTTCGTACGTGCATTAACAAGAGTGATAAGATTTTTTTAACCTTGCTGTGGGAGTTAAGTGATTTCCACTTGATGTGACCAGAGTTATTTTGTATCTTACCCTCTAAGTTTTGCCATAGTAGGGAGAAGACCAGAACTGCAGAAAGAGCCTGAAGATGTTGAGTTCTGAATCTCATTTTAACACTGAAAATAAAGAGCAAAGTCCCTTTTCAAGCTTCTATGACCTCTCGTGGAAAAGGTTAAACCAGAAGCAGAATATACAGGGATATATGCCTTTGTATGGAGCTAATGAGCAACAACGGAAAACCCTGGAAATTTATGTTCAGTCCTGAATACTTGTGGACTAGTGGTTTTCAGACTTTCTTTTTCTCTCTCTCAACCTCTCTCTGTACTTTTTATTTCCTTTCTTTTGATTTGCAGTCTGTAAAAAAACCTCAAAATGGAAATACAATTATCTGATCAGTACATTTAAGTCTATTCACAATATGTGTGCTTTTCTGTGTTTCCTTCCACAGGTATATAGTACTCACTCCTCCAGGACTCCATAGACCACTAGCACCAACCTTTTCAAAGTGCTCCCTGTAGCCTTCCCCCTTCACTTCTCCAGATTGTCATAGCTAGAGGCATTTTTTTTTTCTTTTCTTTTTTTTTTTTTTCTGCATTCCTGTTGTTTTTATAGCAGATATATTCAGATACATTTTTCACTTTCTCTTATATAGAACCACAGTTTTAGACCCTAAGGGCTTCCAAGAAAAATGTGAAAATAACATGAGAAGGAAGTTTCCAGATAGGCTTTCTTCAGTCTGGATAGAAATATCAAGATTCTCAGCTCATTCTACTTTCTAAGTCTCTTTTCAAAAGTGCTTTAGAGAAAGAATTGTAATTTTAAAAATCATTTTTCATACACAGCTTTAAACAAAATCTGTCTATCAGTGGATTCTAGGGTAAATAGTGGCTTCTTCTCTCACTGTATGCTGATAGAGCAGGAAGCAAGACCCATAGCTTCCCTTTTCCTGTTGTCTCTATATCTCCCTGCAAATAGCAGCCACCACTGCCACTCTTCCATTCCTCTTCCTCTTCTCCACAGCTCAAGGCTCACAGCACAAGGCTCACAGATCAAGGCTCCTATTTAATATCTCTCTACGGGGCATCATGGCCCCATTTCAAGGCCTTTTTGCAGGATCCATTAAACTGCTATTAAAGCACTAAACTGTTTTCTTATTATCTCATCTTGCATCTTTCTTTTACCAACTTCTTCAAATAAATGACCTCAGGCTTTGTCACCCCAGCTCTCCTTTTCTGCCCTGAATAGCCTTTCAGTATCTAAAGGGAGGTGTAAGAAAGAAAGGGACAGACTCTTCAGAAGAGTCTTGTGAAAAGACAAGGGGAAATGGTTTCAAACTGAAGGAGGAGAGATTTAGACCAGATATAAAGAAGAAGCTTTTTACAATAAGGATAGTGGGGCCCTGACATAGGTTGCCCAGAGAGATGGTGGTGCCCCATCCCTGGAGACATTCAAGATGAGGTTGGATAGGGTTCTGAACAGTCTGATGTAGCTATAGGCATCCCTACTCATTGTAGGGGGGTTGGACTAGATGACCTTGAAGGGTTCCTTCCAAATCAAACAATTCTATTATTCTAATACACACCTCCTCAGATCACAAAGAACTTTAAGGGTTGAAGTAATCATTTCCTCTGCCTGGGCTTATTGCTTGCTCCCCTCTCTGTGTGCTAGAGAAAGCTTGTCTCATGCAGAGGACTTGATTTAGTGTGAGTAGACTCAGATTATAGGGGGGAAGAAGACATGTAAGAAAATATTGCCACTGATTTAAATATGTCTTTAACCATGGCTCGGAGCATTTAACAAAGGCAAAACATGGGAGACATAAAGAGCAAGAATTCTTTCTCTATAAGCCCTTCCTTCTACAGAGAACAGATGGCACTGTCTCGGAAATAAACATAAAAAATAAAGTGACTAGCAAAAGCTGGAAAGACAAAACCAATCTGTACACAGATGTGAGGAGGTGAACCAGGCCAGGTGCATCAAGAGCCTCTGGGGCAGTACAGACAGCTTGGGGGCAAGCAAGGCCAAGATGTCTGGAAGCCAAAATGGTGGCCTACCACAGCTGGCAATCCTAGTCTGAAGATCACTAGATGACTTTTAAAAAGCCATTTTTAAACTGCCATGTCTCTTGCATACACAAGACAATACAAGTACTCAATAATAATAAAAAAATATATAAAAATATGTGGGATAACTTCACTTACTATCTGCTGCCCAGAAAAATGTAAATGCGATCACTGCCTTGAATGTAAACATGGAAAATTGCTAGAACACCAAAAAGAAATCGAGATTTGCTCAATGACTGAAAACTGGTTGTCCTTCCTCCGAGTAATGAGTCTGGCAGAATTACTGTAATATGCTTCATATCCTTTGAAAAATAAACAATTCTTTGTTAGATACCATCTAAATGAGCCTGGAAATTAAAATAATTCTTCTTTGGCTTCAAATTAGATGGATTGGCCATGTCTGAACATTACCGCTGCTTAATTTAAGATGACATGTCAGCCTGGCATTTTCATTTTTAATGTAGGGAGCTGCAGTTATGAATAAGACCTTTCATCTCAGGGACAGCAGTTTCAATTTTTTGAAAACTAGTAGAGGTCTATTTAAATGTGCTTTGCACACTGCTCAGACTGGGTACCCTAAGAACACGTAGATTCATCTTACTTATGGTAAGTGATCCTGACCTCCTATTTTTTCCTCTCGCAGCTCTTCATGCCAGGATGCATAATGACGTATTGAAGTTAGAGTATTTCTTGGATGTTTTGGTATCAGTGGGGAAAGCCTGCAATTGATTGACATATTTAAAAATATTTCTGGCCTGACATCTTCACCACACAGTTTCTAAAGGAGGTATGCATCACACATAGAGCATGCAGGGAATTTTTGTTCCTCCTGTTAAAAAAACCAAGCCTTTCTGAGTAGTGCTGTGGGAAGCATAGCTTGAAGATTTTTCCAGCTTCACCTCTTTCATATTTATTGGAATATCTATAAAACTGCTACTTTTTTTCCA
This sequence comes from Lagopus muta, assembly GCF_023343835.1. Taxonomy (NCBI): domain Eukaryota; kingdom Metazoa; phylum Chordata; class Aves; order Galliformes; family Phasianidae; genus Lagopus; species Lagopus muta. Next base: position 117,602,151 of record NC_064433.1, on the reverse strand, counting down.
TCAGAAACTGATGCTGAGAGGTGATGAGTTTCTATTTGTCTTCCTTGAGAGACACACTTTGAAGCATAAGCTCGCATTGAGTTCAACCCAAATACAGCAGGCAGTGCCACTTCCACTACAACAAGCATCTTGCATTTTACACACTAGTGAAGAAGTTAGAGCACTATCCAAGGAGAGAATGCACCTGAATTCCATATCTTGCTCAGGCTGAGAGAGAGCCAAGCCAGCTTTCCTCTCCAAAAGGATGCTCTGCACCACCAAGATGCAGGCCAAGCTGTGGTAAGGAGAAGCAATTTTATCAAATAAAATTTGATAAAATATTTGATCAAATATATATTTCATCAAATAGTATGTTATTAAATAACAGTTCAAGCTGTTGGAAAGAGACAATCCAAGAGCTCATCTATTCTTGAATGATTTATCATTAGGATATAGCTGTAAAGGTGAGCCTGTGAGGTACCCAAAGCCCGACTGTGCCTCAGAAGGCTTTGTTCAAAAAGCAAAAGTGAGCTCCAGCAATCTGGGAGATTGTCAGTGACACTGGCTCCAATAACATACCAGTGCTCAGCACCAACACAAGAGCAAAGGAATCTCTTGTTTCTGTGATTCTGTAATTCTCCTTCACTATGTGCAGTAGAAGCAGAAGTGATTGACCAACAATCCAAAAGTGAATTAAAAAAATATCTTTGCAATGTAAATACCTAGCAGAGTAGAGTAGAAAGCAATCTTAGGCAGAAATCAGTTATTCCTTTCAGTTTGGTAAGCCCTTTCCTAGCAGGTGATCAGCATAGGTAAGCAGGAATCCAAAATCCCTACACATTAAATATTGTCAGCACTTGCTGGGAGATCCTTGCTTTTTGGGAACCCCCTTCTAAAATGCAGTAGTTCAATTATTTAGAATGCTGGAAGTGCAACCAAATGGGAGGTCTTGGGAGGTAATAGCTGTGACTATGGACAGTGGATATAATTTTATTCCTTGGGGGCTGTGGTAAATACACCACAAGTCAAAACTTACTGGGTAGTTGTATTAGATCACTGTGAGTGCTTTGAAAGTCTGAGAGTGAGAAGGTAGCTTTACAACTGGGAAAAGCTGATTGGCAGCTTTGAAGTATATTTTCTTCTAAGACTGGGAGAGCCTCCAGGGTTATTCCTCTTTTAGAATCATCAAATCATTAAAGATGGAAAAGACCACTAAAATCACCTAGTCCAACCATGTGAAGAGGGTCTACCATTCCTGTTCTGTGCCCATTTTAGGTCCCTGCACGTAAAACATTGAAGTTGCTGCTTCACTGAGTAGTAACTGCAAGCTTCTTAAGGACTTTTGACTGCTTTTTCCAGCAGTCTCCATAGGAGGAACATGGGAAGCTCAGCTAAAGCCCAACCACCGTAAAATATACAATAAAGATTTCTCTTTCTGTAACGTTCAGGGAGTAGAGATGAGATACTAGTCCAAAGGACTCTACATCAAGTTATGGCTGTGCTAAGAAACAAAATTGCTGCTGTCAGTTATTTGCAGTTAAAGCAAAAATGCAGCAGGGGGAAATATTAAATGCTTTTACAATGCCCTAATGACCATGATTCAAGAGCATTATTTACGTTCAATGAAAAAACAGTGTGTGAATCTCACAAAGTAAAGCACATCAGATACTACAGTTCTTCTCAAGCAGTCTGTCCCTGAGATGCCAAAGCTCAGAGTACTGGAGTCTTCACACTTGTGAGCAGTACTTAGGGGCCCTGTTGAGCTCTGTATGGGGCTGGTGCATTCCTGAGCCCTGCATCCCTAACTCTCTAGGTGAGGACAGGGGGCGATAAATCCCCCACCGCTGTAAGGCGGTCTCGCAAGTCCAAGACCGCCTCATGAGACTGAATGTGCACAAGTCTAGAGGGCCAGAGGGCATGCATCCCAGGATTCTGAAGGAGCTGGCTGAGGTGGTTGCTAAGCCTCTCTCCATCATATTTGAAAAGTCGTGGCTGGCAGGTGAGGTCCCAGATGACTGGAGGAAGGATCACATCACTCCCATTTACAAGAAAGGGAGCAAGAAGGACCCAGGGAACTACAAGCTGGTGAGTCTCACCTACTCTTCACTTGGGAAGATCATGGAACAGATCATCCTGGATGACATCCTTGATCACATGAGAAATGAGCGTGTGATCTGAGACAGCCAGCACAGCTTCACCAGGGGAAGGTCATGCTTAACCAATCTGGTGGCATTCTATGATGGAGCGACAGCATTGGTGGACATGAGAAAGGTTTTGCACTTGGGCCAGAAGAATCCCAGGCATCCATACAGACTGAAAGGAGTGGTCCTTGAGAGCAGCCTGCGGAGAAGGACCTGGGGGTCTGAATGGATGAGAAGGTTAACATGAGCCAGTAGTGTACTCTTGCAGCTTGGAAAGCAAATAGTATCCTGGGCTCCATCAGAAAAGGGGTGGTCAGCAAGGACAGGGAGGTGATTGTCCCCCACTACTCTACTCTGCTCTTGTGAGGCCCCATCTGGAGTACTTCGTCCAGGTCTGGGGCCCCCCATACAAGAAAGACAGGGAGCTGTTGGAGAGGGTCCAGAGGAGATCCACAAAGATGATCAGGGGACTGGAGCACCTCCCCTACAAAGACAGGCTGAGGGATCTGGACTTGTTCAGCCTGGAGAAAAGAAGGCATTGCAGCCTTTCAGTACCTAAAGGAAACCTACAAACAGGAGAGGAATCAACTCTTTGAAAGGGTAGATAACTGCAGGACAACGGGAAATAATTTGAAGTTGAGGGAGGGGAGATTTAGGTTGGATGTCAGGGTGAAGTTCTTTACTGTGAGAGTGGTTCCCTTGACTTTTCACAAGACTATTTTGAAGAGTCTGTCCTTTTCTTTCTTACACCTCCCTTTAGATACTGAAAGGCTATTCAGGGCAGAAAAGGAGAGCTGAGGTGACAAGTAGAAACCTGGAACAGGCTGCTCAGAGAGGTTGTGGATGCCCCGTCCCTAGAGGTGCTCAAGGTCAGATTGGATGGGGCCCTGGGCAGCCTGGTCTAGCATTAAATGTGGAGGTTGGTGGCCTTGCATGTGTCAGAGGGGTTAGAGATTCATGATCCTTGAGGTCCCTTTCAACCCTGGCCATTCTGTGATTCTGTGATTCTGTGGCGCCCCCACATCTTGGCCATGTTACCCTTGTCTTTTCCTTTCTCCATCCTATGTGGCATCACTTTGACCCTACTCATCCAGATGGAGGCTGTTGGGAAGGAAACTTGTGGGTAGTCTTACCCTAGAATGTCAACTGACATAAAGACTGCAGCCTTTTGCAGACACTTCTGTAGAAATATGTATTGATGTAAAACTGAAAAATGCATGAGAACTTGTAATATTGCCTTTAAGATAATACTATTGGGAATCCAGTGCTTTGCAAGATTATTTACCAGAGAGTTTTACGAGATCAGATAGGAGTCAAATAAGCTTTTTTACTATTGAAATACCAAAATTTGGCCCTCTTTCAATGAATGTTTTACTCTAAATTCATTAATTTATTTGTAGTAGTTTCAAGGGCTTCAGCAGAAAAGAGAAGATGGAGTTAGATTAGCCCAAACAATTTAACGTTATTTTTAATGCCGACAAGTAGGAACTGGATACATTACACTGTCAGATTTTGCTTCAAGCAGTGAAACATTCTCGGAATGGATGGAGAACTACTGAAATGGGCTGCAGTCACTGAACTTGTATATGAATCCATTTTTCCATTCATTAAAAGAGCACAGAATTATCAAGATTTCTTCTCAGAAAGATTTGGAAATATATGTTTAGAAGCATCTATTCTATTCTTCTGTTTGTTTGTTGTTGATTTTTTTTTTTCCTTTCTAATATGGATGAAGATTACTTAGGCATCTCGAGTAGTAAATTTTCATGTTTATGGATCATGTAAATTTGAATCCTAATCATTTGGATAGAAATCCTATCATATCTGCTGTCTTATTCATGAGGTGCATACAGTGAGTGCAAAGAGAGTGTAGGTGATTTTCTTTTAATTTCATCAGTATCCTAAGATGTGGAAGAACGAAAAGAATCCATCAGTCTTGAGCAGGGGATAAGAATCCCTTCAGGCTTGATGTTTCAGATTGGATTTCTACTAAAGTTATATCTGTAATTTAGAGTTTAATTAGTACATTCAATGAGATGTTCAGAAGATTCTCAGTTTTATGGAGCTGCTAAAACTTAAGTTAAACTGTAGTTAAAGCTGTAGTTAATGAGTAGTACAATAATCAACTAGACTATATGCCTGGGTCATATTTTTCTTACATAAATGCAGTGCTGCAATGTCTGTATATGAACTTCATGTAGTGTCCTGGACAGCCCTTGTAAGTGACTAATCTGCCCTCAGACAGACCCTGAAGCGAGGTGCTGCCTTCTGGAGCAGAGCTGCTTGGTTTAACCCAGACACTTCACTTGTAGGCAGCTAAAAATAGATAAGGATTCAGATCTCCACCACTTGAGAGGAGTGCAGCCATTTTTTCATAGATTACAAGTGAAGCTTTATTCTTATTTTAGTGATTTTTGGTTATGTTAAGCTTTATGAGAATTATGCACGGCCCAACCTTTGGAAAAGAGCATCCTTGACATGCCACAGCTTTTAATTCATAAGACTTCAAAGTAAAGAATACAGTTCTGATTTATGCTTCTTACATTTTCTTGCTCTGTGCCTGTCCTCCCTGTGCTGTTTCATGATACTGCTTTTTTAGCTCATATCTCTATAAAGACAGGAATACACGCATTTGTACTCATTTAAATCGCTCGTGGAGAAATGACATTCTGAACCAGTGCTATAACATTTTTCAAGGTTAGTATCATACATTTGAAGAAGCACTGAAGAGCTGTATTTGAAACTGCATTTACTAATGATGAGCAGTCACATACTTGTATGTTGTGCCACTGGGCTGGATTCTTACTTGTCTTTATTAGAAATTATGTACTGATAACACTATCCAATTTCTGGTTCTCACGCAGACGTATCTTAGAAGTACCAGTCACTTCTTGAAATGGTGTCCCCTTAGGGACCCACTATGAAATAGTGATACCCTAAGAAGGAATCACCTTAAGAGTTGTCCCAGTTCTTTCATGATTATATTAGGCTATAGACAAAAAAAGTTTCTTTAATTTTTATGCTTTTATATGGATTTCAAATGGCTGTTTCAAATATATATAGTTTTTCAGAGGCACATTTTGAATATAGGATCCCATGAGGCCTGTAGCAATAAGACCATTGAGTATCTGTGTATAATATGTGAAAAGATCAAAGTGTAAGATGAAAAGAGTAAAACTATGGCCGTGTTTGATGCTTGTGTAGTGTGGCAAATATTACAAATTGAAAATGAGGATTGATCTGAAATGTGATGTTTGGGAATTTATCCCACACATTAACAAGAGTCTACCTTTTAATGAGTTAGATATAAAGCTGTATGGTGTTTCATGTTCATTGCTAATTTTCCTTTCCTTTCAAGACAATTAGGACATATTCTTCACTTCTAAATAATAAAAAAAAATTCAGATAATAGTTTTAACTTCAAACAACCACACACCATTCCAGTTGCACTTATCCTTCAGTTCCTAAATTCTGTTCTGTATCAGAATCATTTTGCCTTATCTTTAATTGCAGCTCAGAGGATATGGCCTTATTTGTTAAATTGTTGTTATAGTCTAATCAATTAAGATCTTCATGTGTAGGCTTTTAGCTATTTTTGATAGAGGAAAAAAAACAAAACACCAAGACATTTAAGATTCAGATTGTGCTTTTGCTAACGCTAGCATCAACTATGAAATTGAAATCAGAGCGGGTTTTTTTTGTTTTGTTTTGTTTTCTAATAGTTTATGTTTTCTTATGAATGAAGGAAATTGCAGGCCTAAAAAAGTCAGCACTTCTAATCAGAACTTGTAAAATATTTCATTCTGTTTAATGACATCTCAACTCCAGTCAAACAAACAGAACTAGAAAGACCTGGAAACTTGATTGACTGTTTAAAGGAAAAGCTGTCAGTTTGATTACAGGCAAGTGAATAGACACATTACTAAATGTAAACTGCATTTAATTTCATTATGCAAGCAGTTTTAATAACAAGTCACAAATAAGTTATGCAAACTGAAATACTGGCTGCTACTGCATACAAATATTTGACATTGAGTGGGGGCTGTAGAGTCATGGGGCTGTAGAGTCATAGCTGCTTTGATTGGAAACTTCTAAATTTATAAGGAAGTAAAAGGCAATTACAAATTACAGAGCAATGGAGGGAAAATTAAAAATAACAGAAAAGAAAAGCATTACTTCAAATAAAAGTAATAGAGACAACTTTTAGTTCAAGTAGATTAAGACAGCAGATTCTTGCAGTAGTGTGAAGAAATGCTCTTAAGATTCTTCTATTTAAATGCTTGCAGCAATTCTCTATTACCTGTTCACTGTGGCTTCATTTCCTTTGCCTAGGTTTTTTTGACATTCAATACAACTCATTAAGTGCTGTAAATGTGTGGCACAAAGCTTGTATGTATTCCTTGGAGGCATGCCTGAAGAAGGAAAAAAGCTGTATACTGTTGCCCCAGTCCTTGCTGCCAGGGGTAGGCAACTCAACCCAAAACTCAGTAGAGTTCAGCTTGGTTTTGTACCATCCCAAAAGATGCCACAGCATCCAGAAGGTGTAAGGTGGGCTTTGCAGCAATGGAAGTAACTTTATCAGACTTGAGATGGATTCTCCCACAACCAATGGGATCCCAGTCTGCCAAGCCAGGAAACCTGTCTCTTGCTGCCTGTTCCTTTCTCATAACTGGTGAAAATACAGAATTACAGTGTCTGAATACATGTGAGACAAAACCCAGGAGGAGAAAATGAAATGAAGAAGATGGGTAGAAATGACTGCTATGGGCCACAGCGTGACTCAACCAGGACAACAGTTTGGTTGACTTTCCAAGCACTTCTTCTAAGTGCAGAGGGAGAAGGAAAAAATGTCAGAGGGGTTGCTGAAGGTTTTGCACTGAGCTACACCCAAGTTACCTGTAGTAAAACACCACAATCCCAAAGCAGTAGATCGTACATTCTCACAGACACTGTCATGTTCAACATTAAGCCATTCTGTTGCAGACTTTGTTCCATTGGCTTAAAAAAAATGCTTAGTTACTGGAGGGGAAGTGAGCAAGCCTTAGAGATCAATAATCACAATCTGATTAGATTCGCTGTGGAGAAACAGAGATTTTTCTCAAGCTGAGGGAAATTATGGGAAGAAATGATTATTTTCTGCCTGGCAGTCTCATTTTTTCTGGCTTCTCAGAGGGCACTTTAGAGATTTATATTATGTGATTAAAAAGCCATGGATGTATTGTTGAAAAGATGTCATGTTTTGCTAAATGCCCTTTTTAGTTCAGTAGCAAAATGAAGATGAAGATGATGAGTTACACCAAAAAATGTTACCAAAAGGAAAGAGAAGTACAGACATCAGTCAGCATGGGTCGAGTATAAGCTTTGTGAGCACTGAAAAATGAAAAATGAAACAAAAAAGGGAAGGTCTTTGGAAAAAGATATCACAGGGTAGCAGTGTGAATGGTGATAAGGAATTAAAACAACTATATTAGGAAAGAAAGAAAAAAGAAATCTTGTTAATACTGTAACTAGAGAAAGGAATGATGAAACTGTGGCAATGGGAAAAAAAGCAGTATTTTCAATAAATTGTGCTTTTTTTTTTCTTGAAAGGAAGCAATATCACTATTATATATATATATATGAATAATCACTAATTCATCAGAAAAGGAAAATGTGTTTATTATTCATACAGAGAGATGGTATATTATCAACTATTTTTGAGCTAGCTGGCTTGAGTAACCATCAGCATAAAAGAGCTAGTCAAGGTGACCCATGATTGATGTACAGATACTAATTACTGTTAACAAAATTTCTGCAGTGTTCAGAGTTGACCAGCAGCCTGTGCTGGACAGCTGTACACCATGGCTATTCTGATTTCAAACCCAGACAAGTAGGAAAATGAATTAATAACAATCAGTCTAATGAAAGTCACTCAACATAATTTGATGGTAAAAGGATTTGTCAAAACAAACCTGATTTCATGCTTTAGTGAGGTTACTTGCCTGTTGATTGCTGTACTATATACATAATAGATGTAATGAATGTATTTTTAGTTTGTTATCATGATACACATCCCTACCCTAATACTAGAAAGTATCAACAATGTGTCACTGAAATGTTGAAGAGCTGGTGAAACAGCAGATCTCCATGGCAATCCATGAAGGCATCTCTTAAGTGGTTTTCAGAAGAATTAGCACCAAGTGATACTCTTCATTTGTGTCCTAGAAGCAAACATAAAATCATTCCTAATACAATTTGGATGATTTAAGTCTACACACAGGAGTGCATCTAATGATGTTTGCTGCTATGAGGGCAGCGCAGCAAAAGAGAATGTTCTAGATAGATGGTAAGCTGAGTCCAAATTGTTTTAACAGAGCCCAGATAAAAGCTACATGTGGGGGGAGCAAGGGATGCTGGCTGCACAGAAAGATAAATTGCCCTGTCCCAGCACAGGAAAGTCTGAAAAAGATTTAAGGATCTTAAATGAGAAACTGAATATTGCTGGGATGTAGGAAAAGCAGAAAGAAGCAGTTCTGGAACCTACATTTAAAAAAAAAAAAAAAAAAAAAAAAAAAAAAAGTCTCATATTGCGATCCCCCAAGGTTTAATTAAATATAATTAAATTTAATCAAGAAAATATTAAAATTTCTCACAGTGAAAACCTAAGAGTGCCTGTTTATCTTGTTAAAGAGAGCATTGAGAAGCAAGGTAGATCTTAAGGAATGATCAGCATTTTGAGAGTCAGCAGTTGAATACGGAGGCCTAACACAACCAGCTAAGAAATAATGCACAGATTTCTAACAGTGATAGACTTTGACCATGGGAGTAAGGTATTAGAGGAATAAACCCAATATCCCCAAGTTCGGATTAAATGGCTTCCTGAAAGTTGTGCTTCAGTTAACCATGAGTAACAGGTCTCAAGGCAGGGATAATGGGGTCAAAATTAAGTCTTTGTGTGCAGACAGACTGCTTGTTCAAAGAATCCCCTCTAATCTTAAATACTAAAGTCTAGCAAGACAAAAAGATAACTGTCAGTAGAAGAAATGCTGAAAATAACTATCAAAGGATGTTCAAGGAAAGTAAATTACAGAGACAATACTGGGAATTACCCCATCTGGGTAAATAACAGTACAGACTTTGATTCTGCAAAGCTCTTAAGCATATCTTTGACTTTATGTTGGTTTTTAAGTCCTCTAGGCTTCAGTGGAATTTAAGTACGTATTTAAGGTTAAACTCTGAATTCAAGATTAGTTCAACCCAAATTTTACCCAAACATCCAAGACTCTGAAATTTCTCTTTTGAATCTGTAATGATGGAAAGAAGAACCAGACTGAATCCCATGTTTACTGCAATTGAAGCCTTTCCATAGCAAAGAAATGTTTAAACCAGAGATTTGGCAAAACAATCAAATGGGAGAAAAATATGGGCAAGAGACCACAACTGGGAATGAGTTCTTGTGAACTTACTTGAATCTCTGTAGCATGAGAGAGAAAAACTTGCAAATTACTTAAAATGCTGGTATTTCAATACATTCCACAATGACACCTGGTCTTTGATAAAATCAATATGTGCCTTCACCAAACTCGTTCATCCTCAGCCCATTTCTATATCTTGAACTGATATTTAGTGGAATCGCCTAATTAAAGGCAGCAGAGAGCACTGGGTTACCTTACTTGTAACTCTGCTCTTTCCTTGCAGACACAAACAGCAAGAATTTCAAGTTTTCTTGATCACTCTTTGGCCATCACTGTGTCATGGACTCCACTGGCCATCACTTGGTGTGGAGAGTGACAGAAGGCTGGAAAATCGCACTGCTACCATTGGTGGCTCATCTTTGTTTTTATGGACTGGGATGAAAAGTGGGAAGTTATATTCCTAAAGTATACAGCATTGAAAAACAAATAGAAGAGGAAGGAAAAGGAGAGGGAGAAGAAGGGAAGGCTACAAGCATAACTATAAATAATTACAGTTCTTCGAATATGTGATAAATATTGTTCAGTCACATTTTTCCGCAGTGGTCCCCAAATGTGTAGATAAAGATTCTTACACTGAGTAAAGTCTTTGATCACATGGGCTTCAGACTGAGAGCTCAAGCAGCTAGATGGAAAAGTCCCAGTATTCAGTAGAACATAATATCAATCATTTGGAAACAAAATGCCAGGGAGTTGGATGATTTATATGTCTCTGCTCAGTACTCACTGTCTCCAGTGCTGGAAAAGAAGATATGTGCACACCTGCATGTGCAGCCCTGCAAAGATGGGCACATTACTGACTCCATCCTACACATGGAGCTGAGTTTGTTCTGGAGAGTCTGGGGAATCCTCCAGCCCCTTCCCTGCAGTGGGGCAACAAATTTTATCAGTGCAGTGTAAGTAACAGTCTGGAACCAATAATTACTGGATTCAATAAAGTATTTAACTGTTCTAGCTATTTACAAAGTTATTATGTGTCTAAAGTACTGATTTCCCTCTGAAACCACCTCTGTCTCTTTGGAAATCTGCAGAATATACTCAGAAAGCTCATCGCTTTTATTCTTAATTAAGAACTTACATGAAATTATTTAACCTGAGCTCTCAAAATGCAATGTGAAAGTAGTTAATGAAAATGAAAATCCAGTCTGCACCTGTAGAGAAATCAGTAAAGCTTTTATGTAAAAGGCTTCAGTGGAATGTTTTTTTATGATATTGAGGATGTGCAGGCTATTAGGCTAGTTATGAACGCAATACTTCTGTTTCACTGTTCCTCACAATATCTTTCTTAGCCTTGTTACTTACACTCTTTCTGCAAAATTCCTACTCGTCATTCACAAACTGCCTCAATACTACTAATAATGTCATTCAAGGGATGTCCCTAGATCCTGTTTCCACTTCAGAGCTATTTCTCAATTTAACAAAAAACAAAGCAGTGCTGAAAAATACCCCTAAACCTTACAGGATAATGTATAGAAAACTTAATTGGCAGAACTCTAGGGGGACTTGCAGTCAAATACAAGGCCTGCAGAAAATACTTCTATTTTTTAAAGATTTGCCATACTTCTACATTCCTAAGGCTCCTATTGTTTCTTAATAACGTTGAATACAAATTTTTAACTGGTTTTGAAAAATAATGGGCATAATTTCTAGAATAACAGTATCTATTAAGGACTTGCAAGATGTAAAATAAGAGTGATATTACCCTGAAATTACTACATATCTCCCTTTCAAGGTATTTGTCAGCTTCAATTTTTCTTTTCAATTCAAATTTCTGCCATTTAATTATCAGGGTGTCTGTCACTGAATGCAGAAAAAAACAGGTTTATGCTAACCGCTGGGTTTCTTTTCCACATGAGAGCTAAAAGTCAGGGCTGCTTAGATGGAAAGAAATCCTAATAATCTAGAGACAACAAGACACATTTCTATTTCTATGATGGTGCATTTATTCTTGTCAAAGATGTAAGAATACATTAGCATATCTTCAATATAGATGACAACTTTTCTTGCTTGCATTTACAGACAATTTAATCTGCCCTAGAACTTCCAAAATGCCTTAAATGTCTTTTGCTGAGGTCTTGTGGAAAACTCTCACGCACTTCTGTCCTTCTGGAGATGCTGCAGTGCTTCAAAACACTGGCACCAGGCTCTCCATATCATGCCTGACTGATATGAAAACCAAAATCCTAGCCGTATTGTGATAAGGGTGTCCAAAAAATGCCGTGTCAACATGAAACTCCCCTGAAATAACACATTTTTTTAGCTGTGTTTCCAGACGACCATGAAGTTAATTTCATGAAGTTCAAATAGGACAAGTACAAAGTCCTGCAACTGGGCAGGAACTACCCTAGGCAACAGTACATACTGGGGGGCCACCCAGCTGCAAAGCAGCTCTGCAGAAATGTCCTTGGTGGATATCGACTTGAACATGAGTCAGCAATGTGTCCTTGCTGCTAAGAAGTCTAACAATATTCTTGGCTACATGAGGTAAAGTATTGACAGTAGGTCAAGGTAAGTGATCTTTCCTCTCTTCTCAGCCTTGGTGAGACTGCACATGTAATGCTGGGTCCAGACCTCAGCTCCTCAGTACAGGTCCAACACAGACATACTGGAGAGAGTGCAGTGAAGCACAGCCATGATCATTAAGGGATTGGGGCATCTCTCCTCTGAGTAAGCCTGAGAGAGCTGGGACTCGCCACACAAGAAAAGGCTCGAGGGGGATCTTAAAATATCTGAAGGGAAGGTGTAAATAAGGAGCCAGGTTCCCAGCGGTGCCCACTGCCAGGACAAGATGCAATGGGAACAAACTGAAACATGGAAGGTTGCATCTGTACATTAGGTAGCACCTCTGTGCTCTGTGGGTGATGGAGCACTGGCATAGGCTGCCCAGAGGCTGTGCAATCTCCTCTTTGGAGATCTCCAGAAGCTGCCTGGGTGTGTTCTGGGTGTCCCTGCTTAGGCAGGGTTGGACAAGATTGCCTTGACGTACCCTCCAACCTCACTCTGTGAGTCTATGACTTATGATTAATTCCAATCTTTAGTTTTCAGTTACTAGACACTACTTTTCTGAGGTTTACATAAGAGCTAAGACCAAAAATTGAAAGAAGATTTGCTCTCCAGACTTTTTTTTCTCTCGGGTGGACTTCCAGAATCTTTAACATCAGAGAGCAAACCTTTACTCACTCTCACCACATTGATATGGAAATCCACTGAGGGAGTCCTGAGGAATCAGAAACTTGGTTCTTCCTGTAAGCTTCCCAGTCCATTCTTTGATAAGTCTACATTGACAGAAATACAATATAAAATAATAATAACATAATAATTACAATAATACAGAATGTACTGAGAGAATGTGGTCTATTTATAGATTCATCAAGTCTTCATTAGTTCTTCAAAACTTAAAGTGGCTGACACAGTACAGTAGCCACAAGAACTTATTTCTTTTTTTGTCAATCGCAATAACTTCAGTTGTTTTAACATTACCACTATGAACCTCAACTAGCTGTCAAATTGTTAGAAAACTTGAAAACTGACTGCTGTGAGGCTGATTTTAAAGCAGTATGGAGTGCATGCAAATTTTGCATGCTTGAGAATCAAAAACAAGCTGTTTGGTGCATCCACAATGTCTAGTATCACAGCATTATTTGCAGTGATTGACACACTTGGTTAATTGCCAAGAACAGCTCTGTGCCTCTGTACTGCAGAGGTGCCAGTCTCTTCTGATAACTGAACATGGCACATGCGGCAATGGCACAAAGCTGCATCAGGGGAGGTTCAGACTGGGCATTAGGAAAAATTTCTTTACCATGAGATCAAACACTGCAACGGTTTTTCTGTTGCTTTTTTTTTAACTGAAGAGCATAGCCTTACTCAAATGGGCAACATGAAATAATGCAAAGAGGCTTCATGGTCTTAAAGTTGCTCTTTAAGACTCTCAGAAACAAAGGATCATTGCAATCATAAGAATTTATTTTATCAGCATTCAACAACAAGAGTTAGAACTTGGAAGGTGGCTTAGATTCATCTAAATAAATACATATGTTTCATGTTTATGTTAGAGTAGTCTAGAGAATATGATAATGTAATTATGATTTCCTTTTTCCTCTTCAAGTAAACATTGAGACTCTGATGTCTGACCTTTTCTGCTTTTGAATACAGTTGCAGAATCGAAACTATCCGACAAAGAATGTACATGAACACAGCCTACCATTTGACAGCTGCCAGTCAAAAGGTTTGAGAGAAACACTGTTTACTCCCTGAAAGTAATGGAAAGTGTCATTTACCCACTGCAATTAATGGAAAAAGGCATACAATGCTGTCTTAGCACTTGCTAAATACATTAGCTTTACATCTCTTTACCTTTTGGTGAAGAATCAATATTTTTTGAAATTCAGATGTAAAACAGGGACTTGATTGCCAGCAGTATCAATAAGCAAATTCTGGCTACCTATAGTTGGTTTGGCTTGTGTGATATTCAGTATCACAAAGAAAAGTGAGAACAAACACATGCACTTGCATATCAAAAACCTAACCAACTATGTAAGAAACAAGCTATTTCCAGAGAAATAGTTTGCGTACTTACTCCTCTTTGAAAAATCATAAAACAGACAGGGCAAAGCCTGGAAGACTTGCAGTTAACCTCATTGCCAAGCATGGTAAAGGCACTAAATCTGCAGCGTCCAGTCTGAAATATGGAATATTGCTCTTCCCCTCATCACATTCTTGCTTTGTTTCCAAGGAAGAACCCCAAAGGCTTCATGAATACCCTTGCTAGTAGCAGATAAGTTTTGGCAGACTGGAAAAGAAGGTACTCATATTTCTCCCTTCATCAACCCTTTCCCAAAGTTTGTAAGCATATGTTGTTATAAGTCTACATCTTGTAACTTGAAGACTCTGTAGTTAGCAGCTCTACAATGAACTTCTTTCTTTCAATGGGAAATACATTCTAGATAGCACAGAGCCCCCTCATCCCAAAGAGTTTAGCAACCGTTTGGCAACACTGTTATTGATTTCTGTGAAGGATTATCTAATGATCAAGGGATGGAAGACCTCTTCCATGAGGGAGGCTGAGAGCTGGGGCTGTTCAGCCTGGAGAAGAGAAGGCTGTGAGGTGACCTGATAGCGGCCTTTCAGTATCTAAAGGGGAGCTACAGGAAAGACTGGGACAGACTCTTTAGCAGGGTCTGTGGTGACAGAACAAGGGGAAATGGTTTCAAGCTTAAAGAGGGTAGATTTAGATTAGATATAAGGAAAAAAATCTTTTAGAGTGGGGTTGGTGAGGCACAGGCACAGGTTGCCCAGAGATGTGGTAGATGCCCTATTACTGGAGACTTTCAAAGCCAGGATGGACCAGGGCCTGGGCAACCTAATCTAGCCATGCATGTCCCTGTTCATTGCAGGGGAATTGGACTAGATGACCTTTAAAGGTCCTTTCCAGCTCTAAGGGTTCTGTGGTTCTATACTCTAGGATATCATTTTCCTGCTTAACCTAGAACAATTCAGCAGCTCACTAGCAGTCCATACATCAGCTGTGCAGCAGTGTATGCATCATTTTAAAAAGTTGTTCCTTTCCAAAACAACTTTATTTCATTGTTAATGAAGCAATTTCTACTCAAGAGGCATACTCAAACACTCCAAAATAGCTTCCTTATATAGAACTAATATACAAAGGCAATTAGGGAAAGTGACTGAAATATTTGTGAAGTGGAATTTGGCCTTGTGATGTCAGTGATATGGTGACATTCTGTCACATAAATCAATAACAAAACCACAATGAGCTGCTCCAGGTACAGATGCAGTGATTTTGCAATTTATGAAGCCATGCATCTATCCATTACACGTGATATGAAGCTGAAATTTCTCATTTGCATACAATGTTAATGTAAGAGGTATGTTTGGTGTGTTTGGTGGCTGAATTAATATATATGGAATATACAATGTCTTTAGTAACATAGGAAATTGTGTGAACTCTGTGGTATGCCAAGAGATAGTTCCACCATAATTCATCTGAATCACTTTCTTGGAAAAGGTCAAAGTGAATTTCATAAAGGCTTTTACTCTTCACAGTTTAATCTGTGTCCAAATAGAACATTTAGAATGAGCTGCCTTGGTGTTTTGAGCCATGGCTTGCAGCACCAGCTACCAAGCTTCGGTTGGGAGGCGCATGAGGGAAGTTAGCACAGCTCAGCCAGTGCAGCTACCACAGATTCACAGAACTCATTAGGTTGGAAGGGATCCCAAAGATCACAGAGTTCCAGCCCTCTGCCATGGTCAGGGCTGCCCCTCACCAGCTCAGGCTGCCCAGGGCCCCATCCAACCTGGCCTTGAGTGCCTCCAGGGTTGGGGCCTCAGAGTGCCTATCCAGTTATGCTGCCATTGGAATTTATTCATTCTCTCAATGACCTAAGACAGTGACCTGTACTGAAAGCTTTGTCCATTTCTGTTACTTAAGAGTCTGGTATTTTTCAGAAGAGGAAAAAAATCAAATTAAAAATGCCTAAAATTCTTATAGAAAGCACAGAAATTACAAGCATGTTATAACTGAGAAGATGAATTTCATGAACAACAAATTCCATCAGCACAATTTACCATAGACTGATAGCTTAAGAACTTGGACAGGTTAAATGATGGCAACAGAATCATTATAGCTGTGATAATCCAATAAGGTAAGTGAGGAAAAATGTGTAGGAGTGGCTCACATGTTATTATAGCTGTCAGAAAAATCAGTGTCATTGGCCTCCTTACAGGAATGTTTCCTGTGGGTGGAGGACCAATTTCACTGGTGCGGTGGGGGCCAGTGCTCCATGAAGAGCAATTGCTGAGACACCTGAGGGCTTGGTTATGCACTGCTGAATTCTTTGGTGACTTGTGGTCAATGTCTGATTTGTGGAGGTAATTGTGTGAGCCCATGGGAAACTCAATAATTGCTAGATTGCTGTTGCTTGTTTTCACTGCAGCACCTAGAAGGCCGGAGCTGGTATGAAAAAGTGGTGATTAATGGCCTCATGTTGAAACCAACAAGTGAAACCAGACTTTCAGTCCTGATAACTGGTAGGTCACCTATAGGCTTGAGGAACCTAGCAGTTCCTAATTAATTCAACAACATAATCAACTTAAACTTTGAACAAATGTTCTCCACTACTGAAAGATTTCTGCTTCTACTTCAACTTGGAAAGAGATCATTCATATTAGAAAGCCTCACCAAAATTACTTCCATTTGCAAATTTTTTTACCTGTTTCATAGCTCTCTATGTTAAAAATGTACTATGTCTGGTACATTTGTGAATTTGGATTGTTTTTCTAGTACTCATGTTTCTTTCAGGTGATTTCTTTACTCACAGAATTGTGTACTCCAAAAACTCAAAGAAAGTAATTTTTCATCAACACACTGAAGAATTCGTTTGGACTGTCATATCAAAAAAGGCATGTAGCTAAGACTTCATCAGGCAAGACCTTCAGATTTGGTTCAGCAAATATAAAACTGATTCCGTCGCAGTGATCAAAGGGTTCTCATGAAGCTGATTTTCAATCCTGGGAAATAAAAACTCATTGCTTGGAAAAAGTCACTTTAAAAAGGAGGAAATCCATTGCATGTGTGCTTGTAAATGAATTATGCTTGTCTTTTATGTACTTATACAGCCTTCATCTCTAGAAGAGATAATGTAATTAAAGTTAACCTGCGACCAAAAGCTGAAAATGTGCTTTTGGATGGAAAGATAAAACAATCACCCATAATATGCAATATATTGAACTGGATAACAGCATTTGCTTCAGAGCTCAAGGACACCATGACATCTATAATTAGAACAGCTCTCAAAGGACATAGGCACGTTATTTCAACTGAGATAGGTGACATTTCTTTTAAAACAGCCCCAACATGAAAGTGTGAATTCTTTTTAACCCTTCAAGGAAAGCAAGTGAAGGACAAGTATGGCCAGTTCTGCCTTTGACTTTGCCAACTTAAAACAGACATACATCAGAGAAAAGTTGCATAGTGTAGGCAATAGCTGTATCTGGCTTTTAATCTATAAGTTTGAAGTCTAGTGCCAAAGGAAGAAGGTTTACTTTAATTTATTGAGGTGTCTGAGCTTTTACAACCTTTCCTCTTCATTCATGAGTGTACCAATGAAGATTTCCATTTTTATTTTCCAAACTGAAATACAACCCCCACATATCATTGCATTGGGCTTAAATGGCAAGAGTTTGGTAGCAGGGGAGATGCACAGGTGGATTCTGTGAGCAGAGCCCAGCACTGCCCCATGTCAGAGCAGAGCCACTCCAGCTGCTCCAAAGGGACCTGCTGCTGCAAGAGCTGAGACAAGAGTGACACTGCATGTGCTATAGGAGAGCAGATTTAGGAAAAGGAAACACTGCTGCACAACAGCAGTTGGGAAAGAGGAATGAGAAATGAGAGAGAAGCAGACCTGCAGCCACGCAGGTCAGTGTAGCGAGGCAGGAGGTGATCCAGGAATAGAGTGGAAGCTCCCTGAAGCCCGGAAAAGGTCCATGGTGGAGTAGACTATCCCACTGCAGCCCATGAGCATGGGAGCAGATTTCCACATGCAGTCATTGTGGAGACCACATTGAGATGGAAGGGGTGAAGGAGCTGCCATCCTTGGGGACCTGTGTGGAGCAGTGCCTGAAGGATGGGGCCTATTGTATGGAGCCATGCAGGAACAGTGCTTGGAGAGCTACAGCATGTGGGCAGCCCATATGTGATCAGTGTGGGAAGGATGGCATCCTGTGGGAAGGACCTTATGCTGGAGCAAGGGCAGAGAGTGGCCATGGAGGAGTGGCAGAAACAAAGTGTTATGAACTGACCTCAGCTGACCCATTCCCCATTCCCCAGCATTTCTCGGGAGTGTTGCATTAAACAGTAAAAAATAGGGCAGAAGATAAGTTTCCTTGCATACCAGCTTGTCCTTACAAATCAGAGAGGCTGAAGGTGACTGGGTTTAGATTCTGAGTGATACCTAATTTGGCACTATAAGTTTGGTCTAGTTCAAGATATTGAACTATCATAATTACAGAAGCACAAATAGCATGATGCACCTTCAGCATCTTCACATCTGAATGAACTAACATGGTCCTCCCGTGTGGAGTTTCGTTGCCTTCAATGAGAGGTTTCATGGCTAACTTAATGAATAGTGCTTTACTGAAGCAACAGACTGCAGATTCTTTCAGATTGCTGGTGATAATCCATAGGCCCTGTCTGCAGCGCATGTGTGAGTACCAACAGTGTGAACGGTACAGCTGTCTGCAAATGCTTTAACTCATGCAATAACTCTACAGAGATTTCCAAGTTTCCGAGGGAAGCACTTGACATACCAACTAAGCAAATCTCATCCAACAGGTGTCCCTTGGGGGGCAGAAAAAGGATCAGCCCATCATCTTATCCCAGAAGTCAGTGATGTTCTTTTTCTTTTAAGCCATTTTACACCATTTTTCTACTTTCAAGTGAGGCTTGAGTAACTCTAGTTACACGTATATTTTATTGTGACTGATGTAGAATCTTCTGTTTTTGCTTTTAAAGGTATAGGCTCAGTGAGATAACCATGGAGGCAGTTAGCCTTTGAGATGGAAGTGTGTTTTAATATTATAATGAGGTTATAATGAGCAAAGTTCATCCAAGGATGTGACGTCAGCAACACCCTTGGTGCTGTTTCTCTTAGGGAACATCAAGCTCCCCAGTGTTTCCAACTCCAAGGCTGCAGGTAATATTGTCAGAGAATTATCATGGAACGGAGCACTTTCACTGTGTTCTGCTCTGGAGGTTCCCCTCAACTCTTCACCTCCTCTTAAGAGGGGGGCATCTGAGTAAGTCACCTCTAGTAATTATTATGTTGTAGGAAGGAGGTAGAAGAGGGTGGATGAGGAGGAAGTGTCTTCAGGATTTAGTTCTCACTGCTCTAGTATCTAGTTATCAATAGACAATAAATTATATTCATCTCTCTTACGCTGAGTTTGTTTTGCCCATGACAGTAATCACTGAGGAACCTCCCTTTCATTATCTCAAGCCAGAACCCATTTTCTCCTCCTGGAAGGAAAGAGTGTGATGGTGAAGAGTGTTATCAGTGTTAAACCACTATGATCATAAAACTGAGGCACTACAACAGAGTCTAATTCTTGGAGGAGATATATTACTTAAGAAACCACTCATTCATTTAGATGGAGCACAAGAGAGACTGTGTCTCCCAGAGACTGACAGCTGCATGATGGGCAAAGGTTTGAATACTGTGCATTAACAAGAAATATTGGAATGGCAGATATTTTTCTCCTTTCCTTAAATATTTTAACTTCCTTCTGCATCTGGATAATAGAGATTCCCAAGGCAATACCTCCCTGTATGATTCAGATACTGAAAATATCTGTGAGCTTATAATGGGAACTGCATCTTTGTACAACAAAGTAAAATAGCATGACTTTATAAAGCTCATATTATTAAGTATTATCCCAGTATTGCCTGCAGTACAGCCACAGTGCTACAAGAAAGAAATTGCCCAGCTCATAAGTGCATGTTACACCTGCAAATGAATCTGAAGCAAGCTCCCGCAAAAATACCAGGTGAAATCCTATCCCACTTTTTGGATGTGGGCTGATTTTGGAATGTCAAATAGATACAGATGTTCGAATATTAAACTGTTGTCATACTTTTAATGATTAGACTGATGCTATAAACTTAATATAATAATGTGTGTTGACTTTAGACATCAATCCATTTTGAAGCTTGTACATTATGCTATAGCATACTGATGGGACACAAGCAGTTTTGGCTAACATCCAGAGCGGCAAGCTTCCAAAGAATCAATACAAAGTAGATTCTACCTAGAATGGTACAGAGCTGTGATAGAGTAGCTCCAGTGGCCTGAGGGTGTCTGTGAAGCAAGGTTTCTGGGGAAGAAGCAAAACTGTTTACTGGGAAAAGCAGACAGGCTTTTGGCACAACAGCCCTTCTTTTGGGAACACCGGCTCCTCTTCAGTCCTGAAATAGAAGCATCAACCCACTTGCTATATAAAGGTCGAGAGCAATTGCTCTGAGCTGAGTTTAATTCTATCAATCAATTAGACAAATCTGAAAGGAAATGCAATTGGCACTTTGGGAACAGAGCAAGATTTTAGCAAGAGGAGAAGTGATAATATGACAGTCTCCCATAGGGCAGAGAAAGAAAAATACCACTGATTATCACCTGTGAAACATGCAGATACAGATTAAAATAAATAAATTAAATTCTAGTAATTATCAAAGCATGCTAATATTAAATGGCACCAAACAGAAATCATTTGAGCTGGCACATAATTAACAAGCAAGCCTTTTTATCTCAGTAATGCAAGAAGCTGTTGAATAAACTATTCTGAGGAATGTGAAATATTGGAGGGATGATTAAGATAACTGAAGTGAACTACTCTAAAACTTTCTTTGGAAGAGTTGTAAACCCTCTATTTGGCTATCCCCACACTCTAACAGGGCTGCTAAATCAGCAGCTATTCAGCAGCAGGGTATTATGTTTAGGTTGCAGTTGGACTTGATGATCTTTAAGGTCTTTTCCAACCTGAGCAATTCTATGATTACATGATTCTTTTCCAATAAGCTTTAGGAACAGAAAAGATCGACTTTCAGTATCAACTGTATTAAAAATAGATCTTTTCCTCAACACCTATGCTATAGCTACATTTAATTATCCTCGTCAAGCACAAACTCAAGTGGTTTCAACCATGCCAGTCCAAAGGTTAGCCAAAGCATTAAGGCTATGCAAAGAGGTGCTAGCTGGGGATCACCTTCTGCAGCTCAGTGCCAGACCAAGAGGAAGGGGTACCCACTCTTAGTAAGGTCACAGCAGACCAAGGGGCTGCCATGTGGCATTAGCTATTGTGCTCAAAGTTGCAAGTGACTGTCGTCACCTTAGAGAAAACCATTATTCAGTTGATCTTGACAAGAGGGTACTGACACACAGCTTCTCTGGAGAAATTTCCTGAGAAATCTGAAGATGTTCTGGCAGGCTGCAGAGCTAGGCAGGTGCCCAGCTTGTGTCACATGAAGCATGGTGCTGCAATTCTCATCATACCGCCTTTGAGAAGCCTTCAACTAGGAGATCTTCATGTGAACATGGTTGTGCTAGACTGTGGGTGCAAGTAGGTGAACTGCAGAAAACACATTCCCTCTGAAGCTCCTAACAAATAATATCCTCTGATGGCTACTGTGACTCTGTTACAGAGCAGACAAGGATGTTGGTTACATCCCAAAAAGTTGGAGCAAGATCCACCAGAGCTTGTCTGCCAGACTTCAGCTGACGTCAGCGTCAGATGCATTTGGAATGTAGACTTCCTGCACTAAGCTGAGATTCACAAAAGCAATCATATAAAAGCTGTGCATTTTTACAAATAGGTTTGAAATTATTTAACAGTAATGGATAGGGTAAGGTAATAATAAAACCACTGTTCAGTTTTGTGCACACCTTTTCACAGCAAGAAAATTATTTTGAGTGGGAAATAAGAATAATAAAATAGAATCATACTAGGCCACCTTTTAAAGTCAGTTTTAATTGCAGAAATATCATCTTTAATTGTAGAAATAGCCTGAACTCTGAAGAGGGGTAATATGATCGGTCTTTTGCTCAAAGTAATTAGATGAATTCAAAAAGAGAGATGATTAAAGACACATGAATTAGTCATTAGACTCTGTAAGAACATTACTTGTCTGCGCAGCAAAGGAACAAAACATTTTTCATAGAAATGAAATAACACGTCACGTGAAGAGGAACTTTAATTAGCAATTAGTATGACTCCTGGTCCAACAAGGCAAGCTGGTCATGGTCATTACATACAGGTGAGTGGATGTACTACTGGGTCAGAGAAACATAGTTCATGCCTTACCAGTGATTCACACAGCTATTTGCTAACTCCAAATTCATGTGTTGTTGGTTTGGGGGTTTTTGTTGTTGTTTTCTGTATGCTGGTAAGGTTATGAACAACTTTGACTTAAACACAGCCTTGAGTTATTCTGAAAGGCAATGGTCTTAAACATGTAACACTGACATCAGGTCGCATTCCTAATCATGACAGAGCTGATTGTCTGCACCTTCTTCCATAATCAGCCAGTGAAAACATTGGAGTCTTCAGCTACTTCTCAGACAAATACAAAACTGCAATTTCACCACAATCTGCAGGACTTTCACCAGTTGTGAAGTGGTCAGAGAAGAGTATATAACAATGCCTCCACCACAGCAGCCCTAGGACCTAGTTCAAGGAATGATCCACAGGTAGGAGCAGAGGCCCAGAGGCTCTGACCTCAAACTTCTGTGTCATCTGGGCAGGTTGTGTACAAAGAGAAGAAAAAGGTCAAAACAGCTTCTTGCTGAGAGTGGAGGCTTGCCAGGAATATGTAGCAGTGAATATGTAGCAGCAGCTTTCAAGGAGGATGCCAACGAATGGGTCTGAATAGCAATGATCTCCAAGGCTGATGACTCACTCCAAGTGATGGGCATCCTGGCATGAAAAGCTATGGCACAAACCCCAAGAAGCTGTGACTGCCTTTGGGACTGAGTGCTTGGCTCTTATTTATGTGGTATCTGAATCACTTTGTTGAGGATAACCACACTGTGCTTTTTTCTGGTTGACTTGTTAAAGCAATCCTCTGTTACTAACCATGCTCCTGAGCAGTCAGGGGAACCCAGAGCCACCACATGGCACTTTGGCCAGGAAACCATACCCTGGGTCTTCACAGAACAGACATCTGCACAGAACAAACACATGTCCCCGCTGCTCTGCCACTGCTTTTGGGGGAAGAAGAGGGCAAGGTTGGCCTGGCTTTGAACCATAGAACCATAGAATATCCTGAGTTGGAAGGGACTCAACAGGCTCACTGAGTCCAACCCTGGCTCTACACAAGCATCACAGAAAATCGAACCCTATGTCTGAGAGCACTGTCCAGATGCTCCTTGAATTCTGACACTCAGAGCCGTGCCCATTGCCCTGGGCAGCCTGTTCCATGCCCACCACCCTCCAGTGCTTTGCCTCTTTTACCAGATCCCTTTACATAACCAAATTTGCATTCCCAGTGGCAATTGGACCCACACATTCTGTTCCTTTGAGCCTGTCAACCCCTATTCTTACAACTCTGCAGATCCTGACGTGGCTTCTAGTGAGACAGATGTGTTACGCTACACCCTTCTGGCAGAGGGCAATGAGCAGCATTTCCCTAAAGGCACCTAGCTTGAATGTTCCCCTTTGCTCAGCACACTGCCCAAATGAAGCGGGAACTGCTTAAACATTACTTATTCTTTCTAAATTTGTTCTTGGAAACAGCTAAAAAATCTTACCTAAGGCAGAGGCACATGCGGCAAATTTCAGCTTGAGCAATTCTGTGTAGCGATAAACTGCTGAAAACAGGGCTAATGGCAAATATTAAGCAACATTAGCCACAGGCAGTTTTACTAGCTCCAACAGTGATATGTGGTATTTTTTCCATAAATATTGCATTGAAGCTCTGTATTTCTTTCTGCTAGCAGCAAAACCCAAAGCTAACTTTTTGTATGCACAACCCTAATTGAAAGCAAAGTAAGTTAAATGGATTTTAAGCAGCACTAATAATAGCTAGTAGTTATTTCACAGTAAAAAATACTGATATTTTCTCAGTTTTTAATAACTATGTTTTCCTGCTGCTTGTGATTGGGAGAAACTTTTAGTAACAGCACAGCATTTCCCATGCAATCATTCAGCAGGCCCTGAATGAGTCATATATAAAAACATGCCAAAGAAAATCACTGAAATGTAATTGTGTTGCAGAGAAACAGATATAAAGGGGGTAGATTTTAATTTCCCTTTGGTGACTTTGCCTCCATCTCACTCCTTGTGAAACTGTTTTGCAAGTGTTTCAACTCAATCATTTTCACAATGGAAATAGGTAAATGGAAAGAGAGCTATAATGGTGGATGGTATTGATTTCTAGGGAATATATGACATTAAGTTATCCTCTTTCACCTTTATCATTTTTAAATATAGTTTGTAATTTCTTTGAGTTTATCATCTGAAAATAAATAAATAAATAATGTTTTCTAACTATATCACGTGTTTCTGAATGAAAGCATCCTGAATTTGAATGTAGACATTGTAGATAAATTGTGGTCAGATACTGAGTTTATCTAGAATTGTTTTGGGAAAGCTAAAGTTTTGTGAAAAATTGAAAACTGATTCCTCAGCTGACCTATATTCTCACTCCAATGTCTGGATTAATAGTACACTTCATGTGCCCTTAGATTTTATGAGACTAAAAATCACAAGAGTTTGAAATAGCTTCCTTCTGCTTCTCTCCAGGAACAAAATTGTTGGGTTATGCGTGCAGAAAAAGCAAGGAAAATATTCCTGTGGCTGAGCCCACGGTGATATGTTCCCAGCTGGGGACACTGAGCGACACTCCAAGAACTCTCCCTCTCAGCAGAAGGCCAGAATTGCTCAGAGACCAGTGCATAGCCTGGATGGGGAAGATGCCCTTTTCCAGTGATTCAGGAGCTTGTCCTGCCAGAGTCATCATCCTCTGGGATATTCAAATATGTGAGCACTGGAACAGGCTGCCCAGAGAGGCTGTGGAGATATTCAAGACCCATCTTGGGCCTACCTGTATGTCCTGCTGCAGGGAACGTGCCTTAGCTAGGGGTTTGTTTTAGGTCATTTCAGCTCAGAACTGTATTTCTCTCTCTATTCAGTGCTCTATTCAGAAGCACTGCTTTATTCAGGAGCCCAGTGATCTGATTGTCTATTATGATGAGCCCAGACCACAGAGGAGACTAGAGACCACAGTTCCCCTGGAGTAAAATGCTGATGGAAAAAAACAGCTTTTTATACCAAAATCATTCTTAGAGAACTTGCCCATGCAATTCTAATTAGAAGTAGGAAAATTGTAATGAAACAAAACCATGAATATTTTAAAGACAATAGCCTCATGGTGAAGTATTTTGATTCCCTCCAGCCTTTTGCCAGTACCATTCTTAGGGGACTCCAAGATGCACAAATGGTCATCTCCCCATTGGCATTGGCTGTGACTTCTCAGCCAGCTGTGGTCAAAAGAGATGCCAGGGATAAAAGATCCTTCTGGCAGAACAATCTGTGAAGTCTTGCCAGGAAAACTAGATGTATCCCTTACCACCCCATAGCCTCTGGCATGAATAGTGCATCATTGCTGCCCAAGTAATCCTAAATGGTATCTGACACCTAAAAGATTAACAAAAGATTTCAGTTCAGTGACAATGACATATCTTTGCACCTTACTTTGTCTATCATCTCCATGGTAGATGCTATGCAGTATGGCTGAAGTTTGCAGTCATGATCAAATATTGTTTTCATCAGTCTTTCAATATACCTGCAGGTTGGACATCTCATGGCACAGATTGCTGCCTGCACAGATTTGTTAACGTGGCTGAAATAGATAATAAAATAGATGCCCAACTTCCACTTAAATTATCCAAGTTAAGCACTAAGCCTGCTTAGTTGTTTTGCTCAGTATGCATTTACACAAGAGATGTCTAGATACCTTTAAAACTTTCTCCATTAAAGCATAAATCTCCATACAACCTCCTGAACTTTCTTTGTGCTAGGACTACCTGCTGATGGATATATAGGCATCTCCATGCTCCCTTCACCTTCTGAAATCCACATGGAATTACACAGGTCTCCTTCTGTAGCTTTCAGAGCCTGAGCTTTTGTGCATAAATCAGTCCAGAAATTGGAGCCTTTTTATTAGACTCTATCTGGATTTTTTTCCAGTTAAAGCAAGCAGACTACAAAAATGACTCTGGCATTTGTGACACTAGCAGCAAAATTAGCTGGAAAGTACAAAAGCATGTAGTTATAAATAAAGGCAATGAAGAGAGAAGATTGTATTAAGCACCAAAATGATCATGAGCAGTAACAGTTGCTTGCTTTAGGCTCTTTTAACCACATTTTTCCATTCCAGTTCCCATCCGTTAATTTAAAGCAAGTGTGCATTTACTCCACTACACTACAGGGTTGTTTGGGTTTTTTTTTTTTTTGTTGTTTGGTTTGGACTTTTTCCCTTTATAAGCTGTAATTTTTGCCATAGTTATCACAAGGACATTTGAAATGTAAAGAATGCACAAAATTGATTTGTTTGTAGTTCAGTCTGAAACACGCTTAAAACTTTCAATGCCTGTGGACAACAGCCCTTGTAAATGAACACTCTGCTCAGACATGTTCCACGTTCACAGGGAGCCTGCAGGGTGAAGTCTGCACTTGGCATATGAGGATGAGATGCAGGTGGTCACTATGCAGGGGATGTGCTTCTGTGTGCAGGACTCACAGCATTTCTCTGTGTGGGTATTGGTTTCTCAGCCTGTGAAGGCTTCTCCTGGAATACCATGCATGTCTTCCATGGCATTAGGGGAGGGCCTGCAGCTCTGCACCCCTATTAGCACTGAGAATCATAGTACCAACGAATGCATTAGGTTGGACGGGATCCCAAGGATCACATAGCTCTAACCCCCTGCCATAGGCAGGGTTGCCCCCCACCAGCTCAGCTGCCCAGGACCCCATCCAACCTGGCCTTGAGTGCCTCCAAGGATGGGACACCACAGCTTCTCTGGACAGCCACATTGTGAGCATTGAACATTAAGGAGGAAAGGCAGTTAACAGTCTAATGGTTAGCATAAATTCCTGAAAACTTGCATCTGGCTCTCAAACTGGACACATTTCTACATTGAACAGTCACTGTGGGCTGCACACAATCCTGGCAATGGGCAACACATCCAAACAATCTCCTCCTGCATTAGTACTTGTACGAGGCCCTTCATTAGAGAAGTAGTGCTTTGCCAGTTTTCCATTCAGGGTAGATTGACGCTCAAAGAGAATAATGTAATCAGTCTATGTGGTGGGAAATCAGAGACTTGAGGTAGGCATTCAGGATCACTCTCCACTGGCCTTCAGAAACCACCTGGCCTTCCCCCTGCTAAAACAGTGGAATTGACTATTTATTTTAGAAGAGCTTCTCCAGACCACTGTAAGTTAGGTGCAAACTTTACTTCATGTGCATCCATCTCTTTTAAGTTCTGGCCTAAACTGATTATCGCAGCTGTCCTGTGCAGATGCTGCCGGAGGAGCTTTCCTATCCTTCTCTACTCATATGCTACTGGCTCTGCCCCACAGCCCTTCATTCTGACACATGTGGGCAACAGCAGGACTCTCAGAGCTCTTATCCTGCCATGGGGAGTAAGCCAACTGAAGTCATCCCCACCATGGGCATCCCCATTTGGACTCCATGCAGCTAGCTCCTCAGCATCACCTCTGATTGAGGTCTGTGCTTCTATTTTTTGTTAACAAATAACATGAAGCTGGGAACACTGAAATCCCTGCTGGGCCTTTTGCTTTTCCTGAACTGCCATATACAGCCTAGCACAGCTGTAGTGAGATTTTTCTGAAACATAAAATCAAGTCAATGTAGTATGTTCCCATTGGAAATGATCACTGGCAGCTAGAAAGTTTAACATTATCCTCCGTCCATTATGAAATCTCTTGGTAGAAATGATGCAAACTTATATTTACCCAATGTATTCGCAGAGAAGGAAATTAACCACTGCTAATAAATGCTTGTAAATACTCCATAGCATGCCCACATTTGAAAGGAACAAACAAAGAAGAGAAAAAAGGAAAATGAGAAAAAAAAGAAAATAAGATGAAGAGGAAAAGGAAGAAATAAAGAAAGGTTGTGGGTTTTTTTTCATCTCCAGGATTTCTTTTCTTTTTTTGGGGGGTTCAAAGTAGAGATCATACAACTTCAAAATAATATTCCATGCATGGAACAGAAAGGAAGAAAAGACCAGCCTTTCCCTGTTGGTGTATATTTTTCTGGATGTAGCAACAAATGAATTCCAACTTTTGTACCAAGCAGAGGGATTGTTCAGGTAATACCTTCAAGATGTGTGATCTCAGTGGTCACCCCGTTGGCTTTTTATGTGATCTTGGCCAAGCTACACAATTCTGTGTTTCAGCTTCCTTCATGCTCTAGCAGCAATAACTGAAGTCAATTGATTTTTGGAACAATGCCTATTCATAGCATAATCTAAAGATTGCTCAATAATTATTATTTTGCTTGTTTGGGGAGAAAAATAGAGATAAGAGAGAATTTTCCACTGGGAAAAAAATCCAACATCCAGACTTGGACCAAGCTTACATTAATCAGACTGCTACTGAAGCTTCAGTGTGACTTGTGACTGCTGTCCCCCAGGGCTCTGGTGGGTCCTGTTACTCCATAGCTAAGGAGTCATGTGGTTCAGCTCTGGCCCAAGCACAGGGAGAGGCTCCAGGGCACTTGTGGACATATAACTGAGGCCAACAAAAGAATTCATATGATCATTTCCAATTGTAAGGACAAAGACTATAAAATCAAAACTTTCTAAACCAGCAGAATTTGTGCGTCTGGAGGTTTTTTATATTGATTTGATTTTCTAATGCCCCAGAAAAGCTACAGGGAAGCATCCTGTTTCCCAAAATGAACAGTTTTTATTTTTCTCCTGATTTTCTCTCACATCGCTTGTCTTCCCTCTCCTTGTCCTGTTCCCTACATAACTTTGTGCTAGCTTATTGGCTTTCTGAGGAATCTCCTAACCTTGCATGTTACGACATAAGAATGGTCTCCTCTTGAGAGGAGCTTGGAAAAGCTATAAGAAATAAATCAATTAATAAATAGATAACATTGAAATTGTCCAAGCATTGAGCCAACATCAGAAGGGAGAAAAAGAAGCGTTAAAGTGAACAAAATTCCGGGTCCATGGAACAAGTGTATTCTGGCTTGACTGAAAACCAAAACTATTAGAAATGTTACAAAATGCTAAAAGCAAAACCACTGGTTTCTTAACTGAACATTTTTGTAAATCACAGTAATTTCATCTGCTCTCACGCACTTCAATAGCATGCATTGCCTGAAAATAAACAGCTAAAAGAAATATGAAGATTCTGTTTACGAAAAAAAAGATCTGTTATGACAAAGTATTTTCAAAATTATCCATCAGCCTAAGCACAGAGAAAGCACAGAAATTGGCACTAGTTTTCTTCAAGCTTGAAATAATGGCTTATTTCAGTAAACTGTCTTGAGTAAGCTTAGCAAGGGAGTCCAAAGAAGGTACTTGTGTGACTAAGGGAATGGAAAGATCTGGCACTTTGGAACTCCCTGGGATGAAATAGCCATATATTTATAATCCAAGTAACTTCATTAGTGCACTTTTGAAAGAACTGTAGCTGATTAAATGGAAATTAACCAGTGGAATTGATTTCGATTTCAGACTATCAGCCCAGACACTGTTAGGAACATTTGACTTATAGACAGACAACTTGTCTGCAATTTGAAAAGCTGAAGTGCAAAACAAAACAAGACAATTTGCCTAGAACAACTCTGAAAAGTTTGGGTTAGTTCTGTTTGCTATGACCTTCAAGATTCAGAATATTTTTAGATTTCATTTCATTCCTCCAGCTGTGCAACATCCCTGGCCTTTCTGCTAAGTCACTGGACTAGCCTCAAGGTAAACTCAGCTCCCAGACTGCCTATGAGTGTCCTTCAGATAAATCCTGCTTGCTAAAGGACTAACTCATTCCTTATCTTCCTTCACTGCCAATAAAGACATGACCACAACCCTTCCCCACACAGCTATTATGCCCTGGGAGCTTTTCAGACATGGTAATAATGGACACCACCATTTCACTATGGTATTAAGCATTAAGTGCTTAGAAGACTGGAGTTTCCAATGGATTCAGCACAGACAGGGGCTGGCATTTGCTGTTTGCTCACCAGTCTTCCATCTCTGCTGTCCTCAGAACGTTGAACATTGAGCTGCCTTGCTTTATTACTGAAAGAGAATTATTCATGTGTGGGAAAGTCTATGCCTGAGAATATTGGTACAGATAACTTGAACACTGATGGCTTATAGTGATAGGCTCTTTTTGAATCAAGTCTGCATTGAGGCTGAGACAGCAGGTCTTGCAAAATGCATGACCACATTCCCAAATAATTTCTAAAGAGCGTCTTTTTCATCCCTGGGGTCAAATTCAGTGCTTCAGTGACTTCAGTACATTTATTGAAGATACACAAACTATACCGTGTTATAACCCTATAAGTGGAAGTTTAGCTCTGAATCTTTTTACAAACCTAATTCAAAAAGCGATTTCAGTTGAGCTACACCAACAACTGGAAAAAAAAGAGCAAAGAGACTGGGCCCTTTGATTTATCATAAAAAGGCTAATAAACAGAGCCTTGTGAACTGTGTAAGTGAGCCCAATAAAAGTGCTGCTGCGCTGAACACTGGTAAAGCACAGGAGAGATAAAAGTAAAACTGTACAGACATCTCTGCTGTGCAAGTCTTACTGCAGTATAATTTATATTTCAGCAATATAAAAATATATTTAACCAAGCCTACAACAAAAAAAAGTTATGAGGGAATGCTATGTTGTGTTCTGACTCTTATTCAACAGAGCATTTGCTTCTGCAAGTCACTCCCAAGTGCTTAATAAAAGAGAAAACTGCTTTTGTTCAATTTTTGTCCTTTTTTTTCCCTACCCATTCCACTTTCTTCTTCTAGACTGACAGAGTGATTTTTTTTAATAGGAATTGATTTGTTTCATCCATGACGAAAGGCTGCTTTGAAGACACCGGCAGATATTTGACAACCACAGAAAACATCCTATTTTCCTGAAAATCTGTTGTCATTCCCTCAGCTTTTTCCCCAGTGCTTTCTTACAAATGTGGATATCTCAGGTATCTTACTCAAAGATGAGCGTTACGGATTACATTGATTTTAATTTTCTGTAAACCATAATTCCCACCATTACTGGGTTGTGTCTTCTCACAGAGATGCTGAAGTGCTTTAGCTCCATTAGACAGAGTCCATCACACACACAATTCATTGCCCAAATCTTTTCCACTTATATATATATATAAAGGATGAAGAAGAAACTGCAGTGCAGTTCTGTTTTCACAGCCTCACCAGCTACTATTTGAGGGCAGTCATTCACCTGAGGCAATCTCTCAACCCCAAATCCACTGGGCAAGTTTGGCTGCCCAATCATTTTTCTACATGATTGTGAATATTATATTCACCTTACAAGTAAAACTCTTTCTTTTAACGCTGGATTTTGTATGGCTGCTATTCACTTTCAGTTCAAAATGATTTGTTGATTCTGGTAGGCAATTGCTTTGTCACAGCAACAACCCAAAATATCCCAAAGAAAGGCACAAATTCAGTCTGCTACTCTTCTTTGCCAACAGGAGCCAAGAAAGCACCACTGCCAGAAGGCAGCATGGGCAAATCACCTGTAGCAAAGCTCTAATTCCAAATTTCAGGGAACATTAGTGCCAATGACCTGCAGTGTTTTTCTAAGTGGACTCGGCCACAGGCATGTACAGTCTTGCAAAGTTTGTCTGAAGGCTGTAGGTGACCTTCCATGCTTTCAAAGCATCAAGCAGGCAAAGCAGTAATAACTTTGTTGGCCTAGCCAAACTGTCATGAACTTGCCCAGTAAATCCTTTTATGATGCATGGATATCCACAAGGATAACAGGTGAGATTTTTGTCTCAAAAATTTGTTTCTAAATATACATGTTGATCTGCATTGTCTGGGCCAACAAAAATCAAATTACAAGCAATTTAGTAATTCCCATTCTCTAACCCTCCAAATATAACAAAACAAAACAAAGAAAAGGAAAACAGGAAAAAGGTCAGGACATTTATACAAATAATTTCATATATATCAAATACTGTATTTGTGCTTGGCAAACACCGAAGTGCAGTGGAATAGGTATGTTTGCATGCTAAACAAGAATCCTATCTGTTCTTAGGGTCCAGAGAGGATCCAGGAACTGTGCTCTGTTGACAAAAGAATGAAAGAATTAAAGAATAAAATGAACATATCTAAAGCAAGAAATGAGGTTTATGTGTGAAAGTCAAAGCCATGGTCTTGCCCTTTGGGACTGAATTTTAAGACATAAATACAATCTGAGTTCACACTGAGAATTCAGTAGGTTTCTACACAGACACATGGGGACCTGCTTACATAAAATCCAATGAGAAACATGAACACAATAATTGGAATTGTGGATTTCTATTCTTAGCAGTGAATCACTAATACTGAAGAAAATCAATGCAGAGTAATTTCATCATGATTTTTTCTGCTGAAGGCTGCAAAGGGGAGAACTACCTCTTTTTATTAGGTGTGCAACTCTTAAAAACATTGTTGTAATAGCATAAATTCAGAAGTACTCTAACTTTGAGCAATTGTTTTTCCCATTACTTCAGAATAAGTTTCAAAATCCCAACAGAAAGCCACTGTAAAATTGTAGGTGTCCCACTGCATATGGCACCAGTAAAAGCCTGTGATTCAACAGCCTCCACGCTCTCTCCAACAGGATACATTTGTCCTAGATGTTGTCTCTGCTTCCAAAAGAGTTGATAAGAAAAAAACCTCTCTAACAGTTTCACTGCATTCTGAGCTCTAGCTCTCCAGTGCAGATGTATCAATAGGTAGGCTCCCCTCCACACATGTAGCATTAGCAGAGGAGGAATCAGCAAACATGGTTTGCTGGTTTGGCAGCCTTCCCTTAGCTTACCAACACCATGCAATCAGACTGTTGAGCTTCTGGTGGTTCCCCTTCTATCTCTCCAGCTGGGTCTTGTCACTGGGATCTTTAACTGCAGGTCCTCAGTCTCCCAAGGGAATTGCCAGTAGAGAACTTCCATCTGTATCACCAAGGGATGCTCAGAAAGACCCACATACTAGTACTGAGAAAGGCCCCAGCAAATGACTTCCTTTGACAGCTTTTGAAGATATCTGACTTTCTTAGTGGCTTTTTTTTTCTCTATCTTTATTAACTTTACCTTATAATTAGGTTCCATGAAGATGCATCTCCTCATTTTACTTAAAAGGTTCATTGACCCTCTGGCATACTGTTATAACCCAGCAACCTGTGAGTACAGTAATTAGGACATTATAAAGCATCAAGTTGATCTGTGCATTTCTCATTCAAAAGAAGAGACGTGTTCTGTGTTGCAAAGAGAACTGGCTGAAGCAAGACAGTGAAGCAAAAGATTAATATTTTAGAAAAGAAAGTGCAGATTATTTATAGGAAGAAGAGACTGATTGGAGCATCAAACTTAAAGGAGAGATAAGGGTAGCACTGAATTTGCTTCAAAAAAGCACCAGAGTAGAAGGTAATAAAAAACAAGGAAAGAGGAGAGAGAGAAAGGGAGCACTTATTCTATGACTTCTGTTACACATTCCTACTGCACTGGACTGACCATAACATAGCATGTAATAAGAAATTAGTCAAGAATCAACTCTTGTCACATTCTGCTCCTACTGTGACCCCTGGCATGAATGTGGAGCCAAACGGCCTTCACTACATCCCTACAGTCATGTAATTCCACAACTATATTCACAAGGATTCAATAAGCGCAACATAACCATCAGGAGCAATCACAGCACCCTTCCTAACGTGCTTTCCTCGTGAAGACAGCTGGCTCATTTCGTTCTTATTTACTATTGCATTGTTTTTCAGCCAGTAAAAGAAGTAGAATGTGTCAAAACGTCTGACAACACCAGACACCAAACAGAGATGAAATTGCAGATACAAGCTGGTGCTATACATCACTGTGAGTACAAAGATGACTTCAAGTACTTGTTTCAGGCACCCTGAAAGTAATAGTTTATAAGCCACATCCTTGGCTTTTTAATCAATAGACTGTTGCCTTCACCAGGAGTACACTGGTCACTACTAATCATGTACTAATATACAGCACAATATACTGAAACATGTGTATCGTGCTCAGATCTGCGTCAGAGTGAATAAAATACACTTAATTGTACCAATGGAAAATGCAGTCCATTTAATTCTAGATTTAATGACAAGATTGTTAACAGTACAGAGATATCTTTAAAATCCTTTGGATCATCTAGGATTATCTCTTCAGCTTTTCCTCTTACATCACTTTTAATTTCCTTGACAATTAATCCTCTTGTATGGAAAGTTTTGGGCAAACATTTTAATTTTTGAATTTTGTAAGTGCTGTATGATATGAATTGATTTCCATGATATCCCTTTTCCCTTGTGTGTCTTTAGCAATTAAGCTCTGCAATAATGTCATGTAATGGAGCCCACAAAATGCCCTCCTTCTTTTATAACACAGTTGCAGTTATAAAACCCACACACCATTCTTATTTATTTATTTTCCAGCAGTCCTGATCTGCTCCTTCTGCATCAGTTATTTATCCCTGTAGCAGCCTGAAAAAAATAGGCGATGTTTGTCTTGCTTGTAAATCCTGAATAAGTGTTGTTAACGATTACAGTTTACCAAACCGTTACCGCAGGAGACACCTCAAAGTTCATCAATGAAATAAAGTGCATCTTAAAGTCTAGTGCTATTCCTATTCATCAAAGCTTTTTCATTTTGTAGAAACAGGCACATTCTGAAAACATGTGTGTCTGGGGAATTTGGCTTGCTGCAACTGCAAAAACATCTTTCTTGCCAGCAGAGTTATACAGCCAGATGAGGAGGGAAAGAGGAGAGGAGAGGAGAGGAGAGGAGAGGAGAGGAGAGGAGAGGAGAGGAGAGGAGAGGAGAGGAGAGGAGAGGAGAGGAGAGGAGAGGAGAGGAGAGGAGAGGAGAGGAGAGGAGAGGAGAGGAGAGGAGAGGAGAGAACGATATTTCCAAATTATCACCTTTATCAAGCAGGCTTTCTTTTAATGTGTAGTAAGAACAACTTTCTCTCCATACAATAATCATAAGATCTGCGTAAATGTGGAATGATAATTTTGCATTTGTCTATACTGTAGCTCATGCTAAAGATAAGCAAACCTCAAAAGAAGCATTCCAGAGAAAGGCAATGCTTTTATGGATCCCAGGATCTGTGTCTCTCTCCATCAGGTTGCTACGCAGTCTTTCCACTCATTTTGCAGTGGAAAAAGGTTCACAGGAAGCTTTAGAAAAATCTTACTAATTAAAAATCATGCAGTGCAACACATTTTCTCTGGAACATTTTCTAGTTCAGATCTGATCCCTAAACACTGCAAAATCTTAAAAATAATAGGGCCTATAGGAACCAATTTCTGTCTAAGCTGACAGAAAAGATTGGGAAACACCTGCAAAGGAATGAGGGCATTTGGAAACATGTCAGAAGGATTAAATAAGGAAGAAGAGAATTGTGTG
Organism: Lagopus muta; assembly: GCF_023343835.1. Lineage (NCBI taxonomy): Eukaryota > Metazoa > Chordata > Aves > Galliformes > Phasianidae > Lagopus > Lagopus muta. The sequence continues at coordinate 117,566,392 of NC_064433.1, read as the reverse complement.
GGTTTTTGAAGAAGACAGCAGAAAGAAGAAAGGAACAGACTGAAGAAGATAGCATAAATAATGTTTCGAAGCTGGAAGTGTCGTAATCAGGTCAAAAGGCAAAAAAGATGGCTTTAGCGATCGTTGTGTGTATAGCTTGAAGGAGATCAGAGAGAATGTTGTTATTGCAGTCAGGGAAGGAGGTTAGGAGGTATGAAAAAGGAGATTTAAAATTGTTTTAGTCCAAGTTTTCCTACTGTAGCACTCAGAGCTTCAGTGATTTTTCCTTAATTCAGAGCATCATCGTAAAAATATAAACAATATTCACAATTATTTCTGCTCCTCCTTTTTCTTCCAAACATGCATTGCACATTTTACTAAGTCATTTGTGGTGGACAAAAGGCTACAGCTGTATTTATAATGCTGAATAGTTGGTTCATGTAAATGGCAGGTGCAACAAAAAGGCTTGAGTTTCTATTTTCTATTAGCATTGCCAGCAAACATAATCTGTACCAGTTTAGGAAAATATCCCATTTTGTCTGCCTGCGTGTAAAGAAAGAGAGGAGAAAAAGGAGAAAAACAATCTCATGTGAATCTCTTTTAGTTGAGGATTTGTGCAAGCTGTATTGCTTATAACTTAATTCAGTTTCCCAGTGTTTTGTTTTTAATCATTTATCTCTCCAAAAACACACATATTAGGAGAATAAAAGGTTGGGTTTAAAAACTCATCTACTCAAATGGTGTAGGAAACCAAAATTCAGATTGCCTTCAGAAATTTGTGTTGACGGGCACAGAACAGAAGCAGCATCTTTCAGAGCAACCCTGGCACATAAATTCTCTGGCTTGAAAGCAACTGGTGCCTGTAATGCGCAATTATTTTCTGTATGGACTGGCCACTGCCAAGAATAAAAATCAGGGGTAGCTAGTGGACTTTGCAAGCATTTGCTGGCAACACAGAAACACTAACTTCAGTGTTCCCATAGAATCATAGAATCATAGAATCACAGCGTTGGAAACGACCTGTAAGATCATCTAGACCAACCATCCTCCCATTACCATTGCTACCACAAGCACTAAACCATATCTCATAGCTCCTCATCCAGCCTCTTGAACACTGCCAGGGATGGCAACTCCACCACCTCCCTGGGCAGCCATTCCAGTGCCTGACCACCCTTTGAGAGAAAAAGTTTTTCTATGCCTAACCTAAACCTCCTCTGGTACAACTTGTGGCCATTTCCTTGGGTCCTGTTTGTTGCCCGGGAGAAGAGTTCAAATGCCTCCTCATCACAACCTCCCTTTAGGAAGTTGTAGAGAGCAATAAGGTCTCCTCTGAGCCTCCTCTTCTCCAGACTGAACAATCCCAGCTCCCTCAGCCGTTCCTCATTAGACTTGTGCTCCAGTTCCCTCACCATTTTCATTGCCCTTCTCTGGACACGTTCCAGGGCCTCAATGTCTTTTTTGTAGTGAGGGGCCCAAAACTGAACACAACTGAATAATACTTGAGGTGCGGCCTCACCAGTGCTGAGTAGAGGGGGATGATCACTTCCCTGCTCCTGCTGGCCACACTATTTCTAATGCAGGCCAGGATGCTGTTGGCCCTCTTGGCCACCTGGGCACATTGTTGGCTCATGTTCAGCCGAGCATCAACCAACACCCCCAGGTCCCTTTCCTCTTCACACCCATCCAGCCACTCCAGTCCCCAAGCGTACAACGCTGCATGGGGTTGTTGTGGCCAAAATGCAGAACCCGGCACTTGGCCTTGTGGATCCTCATCCCATTCACCTCAGCCCAGCAATCCAGCTTATCTAAATCCCTCTGAAGGGCCACCCTACCCTCAGGCGGATCGACACCACCTCCCAGGGAGGGAGGCAGGCAGCAAGGCAGGAAGGCAGGAAGGCAGGAAGGCAGGAAGGGAGGAAGGCAGGAAGGCAGGAAGGCAGGAAGGCAGGAAGGCAGGAAGGCAGGAAGGAAGGAAGGCAGGAAGGCAGGAAGGAAGGAAGGAAGGAAGGAAGGAAGGAAGGAAATCCAACCAGAGCCCTACTATAATTGAAATTCACTCTGCAGCAAACTCTCTGCAGCAGCTCACTTCAAAAGCTCTGTGATCAGTAATAAACCATATTTTTGGGCTCCGACCACAGATTGATTTAATGATAGGTGATTTTATTTTTAAAAAGGAGGAAACATGAACTTCCGTTTGCTTGGAATGCCTACAGTCCCACTCCTGAGAGCCAGCACAGTCATACCAAATATATCACTGTCACTGTTTGAAACACAGCCCCAAATTTATGTCAGGCTCCGAGCCCTGAAATAAACATATAACAAACAGTTCTAGGAGTAATAGAAGCAACAAAGTCTGATTTATTATGGATGAATTATGGTTGAATTTGCTAACAAACTAAGCTCTGACCAATGCTTTTCCCTCAGTTGAGACAGACAGAATATTTATTTCACACGTGGCCAGCCTAGTGCAATTAGGGATTAGGTCATCAGCCTGTCCCTTACTGGTGTTCCCATTTCACCCAGTTAGTTCTCACCTTCAAACCTGTGAGAAAATAGTATGCCTAAGTCCTGCAGTTCCATGTCAAATTCAGCACACTAGTTTGTAAGTTACTGGAGGAGATATATATCTATATGTATATGCTGGAGGAGATATATTTCTCTTCACGCAGAGAGCAGTGGGAACAATGAATCGTAGAAGTCTTGCAGGAAAGTGGAGATTTTTTCACCATTTTCCAAGCACTGTCACAATTTTTGCTTTTTGAGCAATATCTGTATATCTATTGACTTTTCAGATCATACTTGAGCTATTTCTAGGTCACAGATACATGACATCTATCTTGTAACATGAGGGATCTTCACATACCCCAGTGAGAAACAGCCATTTGAAAAGGAATTTGTCTAAGCCAGTCAAATGTAGATGATGCTACTGGCTGCTAATACAGGTTTATCCAGCAGAGGCACACATACTGAGCTGTGTGGCACACACATTGGGAGCTTCTGGGTCAAGCAGTGAACAGCCTTTCAACTTTGTTTCCTCTTTGTTTTTTGAACATCTTAGCAAAAGTATCCAGTATACAAAATACTGGCATCTTTTATATGATTTCTTCAGATCCTAGGAGCTGCATGAAAAATAATGGTATATTCATTCCCGTAAGTAAAATTTACTGTAGGGAACAAATGATTCTGGAACTCAGTGACAATGAAAACAGAGACTTCCTAATGTGAAGTACTAGAGAGTGAAAATTACTAGGGATATAGGCAATGAAAACAAAGAACTAATAAGGCAAATGGAATAACTTCAGAATACTGAATAAACTACAGCATGGCACCCTTTGTACCCTTCAGAAATGCCAGCAGTTCTTTGAATAAATGTGATTATGTAATACACCTACTGATATTATGCCATCTAGTATGAAAACACATTTTAGTCCTCTATTGTTTCAGGGTAACCACAAATATATGTTTGAAAACCTGTTCTGTTCTACATTGTCCTGTCCTATCCCATTCCTGTCCTATCTTTATTCCATCATAATTGTCATTTTATATTTTTTAAAATAAAATCCAGGATAATTTCACAAAGTATAAAGTGGGTTCTAACACTTTTGGAACTGCAAGCAGGCAGAGCTAGAACACTGAGCCAGAGGAGGGTCCACAGAAGGGTCACAAAGATGATCAGAGGGTTGGAACACCTCTCCTATGAAAAAAGGTTGAGGGAGTTGGAATTGTTCAGTCTGGAGAAGATTCCAGGCATCCCCACAAACATTCCTAGAACCAGAAAATTTCAGGTAGTGATTTTTGATAATTTTTAATATATCAGACACCAACAGATTTTGAACTTGCTTACCTCTATGAAGCTTACCATGGATTTGTGATTGAGTGTCTGTTACCTTACTGATTTCAAGGGGAAGTTTCAGGTGTACACTGGAAATTTAGAAGTGCTTATGGAGCTGAACTCTAGTGACTGTATGTTGTAAGACACAATTGCATCATTTGTGGAAGACATCTGGAAGCCTCCACTTCCAGAATCAAAATGGCATTTTATTCTAAAGTGACTTGTAGGGAGGAATGTCACCCATGTAAGCTTCAACACCTGCTGCTGTTTTAGAGTTTCACAGCCCTGTACTTCCTGACCGAGGTGTGTTTGACCAGCAAGTCTTAAGGACCCATAACACAAAGTGGTGTGACCACCTAGATAGACCTCAGGGTCAGTGTTGCAACAACAAAAAAAGATAGTTACAAAACTATATAAAGAGCTAAGAAATGTAAGTATGCACATTGCTTTTTTTCTGTATCTCTCTCAGTGCCAGAAATTCATCCAATGCATGGAAGTATGAAGATGAACAATGGCTTTTCTCTCCTTGAGAGGAAACAGCCCCATAAATGCAATATTCTGCATGGTGCAATAACAGTGAACTTAAGATCAGTTCCCTTGTGCCAAAGAAGGTGAGGAAATTTTCAGTATGTGAGAATCCATGGCTTAAGCAAGTTTAGACTCTGCATCTATTCCTATTTTTTCCTATATTTTAGAAGATGATATTAATGATTCCTCTTCAGGTCTCAAAATAAAAAAGCAAGATGAGAACAGTGCAGAGCTGTCTAGAAGATCAGCTGGGCCACCTACCTAAATGGAGCGAGCTTGCATTATTTGTGTTTCTTTGAAAAGTGACCACATCTCAAGTAAAAATTAATGTATTCTGTGGAGCAAAAAAATTAAAAATACAGTTGCTTAATAAATGTTCATTGTAGTTAACTGAATGGGCTGGGGCAGTCGCCAGGGTCGACAGGGGCCCCTTGGCCCCTGGGAAACCATGGCAACAAATGACCTGAAGATAAGAGAGAAGAACAGGATAGACCAAATAAGGAGGAAACAAGACATGCCACATGTCCATTGGTCAGAGACAATGGTAGTAGCCCTAAGGCATGGGGAAAATTTTAAGAAGGGTGTGCTCCTTGCAATTAATGCCATTTTGCCGCTCACCATATTGGTGTCATGAAAAGCATGCGAAACTGGCCGGGGCTGTCGGAACGCTTCCACAAGGAGACTTCAGTCAGGGTCGCCGAAACAAAGGCGACAGTTCATGACTGATTAATTCAACAGACCAAGGCCTATAAATAGAAAAGATCCTAGTGCTGTGTTCAAAAGTTCACAAAAAAATTCAATGAGTGTATAATATTAAGCAGAACAGTAACAAATGAGACAGTCTCTGTCAGGTGTGGAAAGACCCAAAAGAAGGAAGTGTTATTCCATCTGAAGTTTTAAAGACAGGGACCTACAGATCTCCCAGGAATTGATTTTTTTTTTTTTTTTTTTTTTTTAACTGGCTTGTAATCTTCTATTTATTCTCTGAGTTAGAATTAAGTTTGGACAGACCAATAAGATCACCTCACCCAACCATCAGCCCATGCCTGGTGACCATCCTAGATAGACCATGACACTCAGTGTGTCATCTACCCTTTTCTTCAACACGTCCAGGGATGGTGACTCCACCAGCTCTATTGCAGCCTGTTCCAATGTACAATGAGCAAATTATAATCTATTTATGTTGAAAATACTCTGACTTTTTCAAATCTGTTTTATGTCAAAAGAAAACCCCAAGGATATGATCTGTTTCTATGCATACAATGAACAGTATTTTTTAATCAGGTGAAATATATGTTTTGTCAACATAGAAAAAAATAGTAGGACAGTAAGGTGAAACCTATCATCTGCCCAACTAGGAAATAAAGAGATTTTCAGATACAGCTGTTGACTCTAGAATCTCTCTCACCTTCCTCAGTGCAGATGATAAGCTATAAGCTTCTGTAGTTCATTGGTTGCTTCACAACAATCCCATTCCATAAGGCCATCCGACATCACTTTCAGTGTGGACAGATAATAAAATGCACCATCAAATACTTTCATATATTTGACATTCCCTTGAAGAAGAGTTTTTAGAAGTTCAGGCTAATTCAAAGTTGGAAATACAAAGAACATGCAGTTATGAGCAGTTGTGCTAACAAACTAATTTCACCTGAATTGAGAACACTGACATAAGTATTTTACGTTAAGAGCAGGTAAGCCACATTTTTGGTTTATCCCTTTCTTAGAGAAATCTCTGTGAAGATTCCACCCACAGTTATTTTAAACCTTGAGTGTGCTGACCTTTAAAAATCAAAACTTCATGGATTTCCCCTTATCTTGCCCCACAGTGACAACTATGATAATGTTTGGAGGATAATCAATATTTTGGACCACAGACTCAGTAAACGATTGTTCCAATAGCTTCTTATTCTCAGCTCAGATTCCCCCTCAAGCCATGGAACACTACTGTGGGAAGTGCAAGACATTAGCTGTGAGTCTGGTTCTGGCTCCTTGATAATAAAGTTACCCTACCTTGAGGCCTAAGAAAAGAGCTGCTGTAAATTTTATCACTTGACAGCACAAAAGTGGCTGTGATTTTCACAGATGGCTCCAGTAGGCACTTAATGTATAGAATAACCGTGCTGTTTTGAGGTCCTATATTCAAGAAGGCTGTGCAGGCTCATTATAATCAGTAGTTTTATCCAGATAACACAGGGCATTGGAAACAGCGAGTATAACCTACTAACTTGAAAACATTTTTGTATGCAAATGCTGCTCCAGCTCTGCCTCATATTTGTCATACACTTGTAACACTGGGTGTTGGTGAACTCTTGTCCAGCAAAAACACTCACCCAAATCTATCTTGCTCATGGCCTCAAGTGGACTTTGAATTAGGAATTAGTACTAGTGCTTTTTAACCGAGCAGAACAGCTTCATGAAATTGGAACCAAACTGTATAAAAATTATGAGCCAAGATATTTTGCAGTGCCATTCATATATAAATGTAATTTTTCTTCGATGCAGTTTAAAATAGGATTCCTCTGCATAACTGATATGTAGATAACATTGTTTACAGATTCATTAATGCACAGATGTACATACAGTACTTAATAAATCTGTAAACAATACATAAGAAAAGTCAAATCTTGTGGCAAAGTCACTCATTTCAGGAGCTAGAAATTATACTGACCTCAAAGATTAGAAGAACTATTTCACTTTTCAGAGGCATCTAAACTCTTTGCTGTAGTTAGAATTGTCCATTTAATATGATTTGATAGAAAATCACCAAGTGGTTCTAGTCATAACTCTAAGGAACTGGGGCTTCAGCTGAGCACAGCAAAGCCCTATAACATTAAAATACACCACTGTCTCAGATCAGTGAGTTTCAGTGTAAAAATAATTGTTGTCTAGCCATCATAAGCCACATGACTCATGTGGTTGCCTCCAAAAAATGATGTGCTGCTTATTCTGATTCCCAAGAGCTATAAGGGTTGACTAAACTCAGAGTTGAAGGAATGTTATTTTCATGGCGTGGGCCTCACCTTTTACAAATTGAACTTTCCATATATCATCAGCACTGCCAAAGTCTCTGACCAGCTCTTGAATCAGTGTCAGATAGGCAGCATGTGCTGACAACCCTGAGACAGCTTGGGGGAAAAGAGAGGTTAGAAAAGATTTGAGCTGGAGGCAAACTCTTGCACTGACGTAACTGCAGTTACCATTCTCTCAGGGATAACTAGGCACATTTTTTTTCCTGTGCCTCATCTGATTTTCTATAGCAAATTTGGGAATAATTATGTTTCTACTGATCTTATATTAAGACATTTCTTTTATGATCTCACTTTGGCTTTCTTTTGATAGAAGATCTCCTTTGTTAAGGCATTTCTCTGTGATATTTGGGTAGAACAGTCTTTGAAAGAAATTCATCTCTGATTAGTCCCTTCCTGTTTCTTTTCCTTCTATATTGGCCGTGCCTTCAATTTACCCCAAGATTTCCATGAAATCAAAGAGTTCAACCTAAATCTTGAAATCCTGAGATTAAAATAGGTGAGATGCACATCATCATGCACATTGAGTCACATTACTTCTCATAGTAGGGAGGCACTGAGTGGGGCAGCATTTAGTGCAGTCCCTTTTTCTTTCAATCATCATCTGTATTCTTTCCTGCTGCTGTTCAGTACCTTTGCCATAACTGTATTGGAGAGCACATTAGAAAAGAGGAAAATAGAGGGTGAAATAGATTTTCTGCTACTCTGGTGCCATTTCTTTCCCCCATTGGTTTCTGTATGAGGATCTAAGCTATATACCAAGATAACAGGAAAGGTTTAAAATGTTTGTCATCTGGTTTCCTGCTGCTCTGAGTCTCTTTTTCCCCTTGTTTTTTTACAGCATTGGTAGCCTCATTAACAAGGGGTTACAACCCCTTTACTTGCCAGCCCTGGTTCTCCAAGGAGTCTCCCTGTCTTTGATTACCTGCTTTGCTACCACTGCACATTCAAGCCAGGGCCTTTTCCAGCCAATCTGACCTGGTCAACAAAACAGGAACACTCGAGTCTGAAAATACATCTCACTTAAAGGTATCCTTCCTGGATGAAGGCATCCTCACAAAGTGCAGACAAGGAGATAAGCTAGGATCAGGGAGGCAGGTGCAGCACCTGATGCCTTGGGCATTTTAGGGTTGTTGCAACAGATAGATCTATGGATCACTCACCTTAACCAAAAGTGGTCTGTCCAGTAAATGACAAGTAGAAGAAACAAGTAGTCCATATTTTGGAGCATGTGCTCCCTTGCTCTCTTGTTGTAAGTGCTGTGAAATGTCTGGCTTTGCTATATAAGAATGTGTGGATTTGGATCTGCTCCCAGAACACTGAAGAAAAACACGCAAAGATAAATCAGCTCAGTAATGAAATCATGAAAACCACCATTCTCAGCCAGGAGGAAGCTGACAATGGATTTACCAGTAACCACTGCAAGTTCAGAAAATCAGTGGCACGTCATTCTCTGCCACAACATATCCACAAGTGGATTTTGAAGGGCCACAAAAATTTTCTATGGGATAGAACACCTCTGCTATGAGGACAGGCTGAGAGATCTGGGGCTGTTCAGCCCGGAGATGAGAGGACTCAGAGGAGACCTGATAGCAGCCTCTTAGAGGGGGGGCTACAAGAAAGAAGGGGACAGACTCTTTATCAGGGTCTGTGGTAATAGGACAAGAGGAAATGGTTTCCAACTAGAAGAGGGGAGATTTAGGTTGGATACAAGGAGAAAGCCTTTTACAGTGAGGGTGGTGAGACACTGGAACAGGCTGCCAAGAGATGTGGTTGATGCCCTGTCCCTGGAGACTCCTGATACTACTAGAAGTACTAGAAAAGTTAATAGCAATCTGATTTCTCTTTTGATACTGGGAATATTGGGCACTGCAGTACTGGATAAGACCATTCATCCAGTATCCCACCTGTAGTGAGGTTCATCAGTGCTGTGGTCTGTAGAGCATTCACAGGATTTTCATAAAGTAAACAATAGTATTTATGATTTTCACTATTAGGTAAAGGAAAGCTTCATGCAGACATACTGCTTCAGCTCAAGACAAGGTGTGAATATGGCATCATCCATGTGTGTTGGGTGGGAACAACATACAGCTTCCACAGAAGTTAGTCCAGCAGTCACTAAGGCTTGCTTGAAAGTGGTAAACTCCTAGTCATCTCTATAAGAATGAGATAAAGTCATGGGGTGGACTCATGCTACTCATGCTAACATAGATGCCACTACAACCAAGAACTGTTCTCTGCTGAGATTTGGCTTGAAATCGCGTTCTCCTCATTACCATTTTCTGCCCACTGCACAGAAAAAGCAAATCAGGAAATCTGCTCTATCTCAGAAACCCACTTTCTTGTGTGGATGAAAGAAAATGCCACATTCTATGAAAATCAATTAGTTACTGGAACAATTTTAGCAGAGTTAAAAAAAAAAAAAAAAAAAAAAAAAGGAACTGTAAAGAAAGCTGCAATCCACAGTCTCAGCACATTTAAATGTTTCCTTGATTGTGTAAACAAGGTTGAACTGACAGGTAAAATAGCAATGTCCATTCTTTGTGCCTTTGAAAATAGTTGTCAAGGAAGATCAAAAAGTAAGCTCTAAACAGCACTATAGCATGTAGCTCTCAGTCATGCTTTGTTCCTATTGCACTGCTCTGGCACAAATGGGTTATTGAACCAGCTGAAAATGCTAATCACCTTCAAGGGACAGATAGAAACAGTCTCTTCTTGAGAAGACAGAGAGCATTTCTTGCTTCTGGATCTTGCCTGTAGCAGCACTGTGGAAAGATCTTCCACTTCTGGGCAGTGATTTCTGTACTAATGAATGTGCAGGTAGACCAGCTGCAATCGCAGTGCACTTCACCATAGGCAGAAATTGCAAGTGAGCTCAGCACATCCCCATTTTTGAAACCAAATTGCACAATTTACCAAATTCTGTTTTTCCTTCTTATTAGCCACCTGAGTTGACCAGCCAGACCAATTCTGCTTGCAAGCTCACCCTTGACTAAAATTATGCCAAAGTTGGGGACCTCTAGAATGATGCTCTGCTTTACACATACTTAAGCCCTGATTTACAGAATGCAGATATAAGTTATCTAGATCTATTTCTGTGTATAATACCTAGGAGACCTTTCAAAATCCTAGCCTCCTATCAAACCTTCCTGTCAGCAAGGTAGCTAGCAGATGATCTATCACACAGGCATTTAGGCAGACTAGAAAGAACAAAACCATTTAGAAGATTTTGAACAGCCTTATTTTTGCCTCTTGTACTTTCTACAGCCCCATTTGAAAAGGAAATCATACCTACTAGAAACTTTTCTTTTTGTCTTTTCATAACTTTTTGCATAGGAAAGAAAGGACTATGAATTACATGTAGTTTTGCTCCAGAGTGCATTGCCATTTCAGTCTCAAAACATGGACACTCTCCTAACAGAAGCATCTCCACATAGACAATCTAAGCATAGTACTAGTTATTTGAAGTACTTTATTGACGTGTACATGATCGTGGTCTACTATATCCTTGTTAGCTATTATGGGCCAAAAGAGAGGTAACATTAGCTCATGACTGCCGTGCTGCATTAGGTGTAATTCCCCTTGAAATACATGGCAGTCAGACACTTAGATAGGGCTGACCCTGAGTTGATAACAGTGAAGGTTCTCTACAGTCAGTGATTGCATGAGGAGACTCTTGCTTCATGTCAGTCAGTGTGCCAAGCCTTGCAGCTTCCCTCATGTGTGGACTTGGGGACAGTAGTACCATTCCAACTTAACATTACAAGAAGGTAAATGACAGATTATTGAAACTTCATAAATCTATTTTCATTTTATTTGTCATATTTCTACCAAAGCCAACTTTGGACAACAACCACAAAGAGCAGAGAGCTGACAATTCTGGTGGATGTACCCCATTGCTGATACAAACCTTTTTTAACCCACACAATTCAGTGTAGGTAAAAAGTATGCAGTCTTCCAGGAAGCTTCTCATCTGCTATTCACTTCCTCCAGAACAAAAGGCTTTCTCTGCATGCATTTTAAACAACGGATGAAACTAAGCTTGAAGATTATGCAAAATGAATGAATAATTAATTGTCCAGGGAGTTATCTGTGTAGTTCCCATCTTTGAGAAATGTTGGCAACTGATGGAGTCCTCAAGTCTGAAAATGCTTCATGAACATGAGTACAGTCTCTGCATGAATATTTATGTCGTATTCCACATCGTATTCATCCAGTAATCCCGCTGTTGCTGAAGCATGCAGCTAGTAGCTCCAAAGCTGATAATTTATGACACATGTGATGACAATACATTTAAAATAATGCACATGATGTGACTGCCTGTAATTTCAATGGAATAATGGGCAATTATACACACACAGCATGTATTAGACTAGCTATAGAAGAGTCATGGGGGTGGATTGCAAATATCGTAAATGAACAATATTCAAAATTTAGCAAGTGCTAATAGAGCCATTAAAACATAGTTGAAAGAAAAAAAGCCTTCCATACGAAGTGTATAAATCCATGCAGATCTTGACACATAAGCTTTACTTTTTGTTCAGAAAACACAATAGCATTACCACCTCTGTCACTATGACCTGGTCTCTCTTTCTCATCCATACTCCTGCTGAGCTATCTCACTAATATTCCCCATTCAGGTGTTTTAGCAGCATGCTCATTCATCTGTCCTATCAACTTCTAATGGGTGCCTTAAGATAGACCCAGCTTAACAGCAAGCCAAAAAAAAAAAGCTCCCCATATCTCCTGCACACTCTCCACTATTTTCCAAGACAGACTTCTTCAAAAAAGCCTCAGGTATGGAAGTGTCTTTTCTAAATATAGAATACCTTTTGTGGCTAGTTGGAATCCTTGTTCTAATGCTAAAGGACATTCCATTCTTCTGGAATGTGGAAAGTGCATGGCACATTCTGGGTTTATTTCAGTTCCAATAGAGTATATGAAGGGATAGACCTTATGTAGCAGGATAAAGTTGTTCCACTGTCTTTTGCAAGAGGAATGAACTGAAATTCCTAGTACACCTTCAGTGCTGTTTCCTAGCTATAAGTGCTATAAAGCAAATGCAGTTAATGAGTAATGGGCTTGAGGTTGCTTTTGGTGAAGACTCAGATGTTCAGAAACTTTCACAGCAATCAATTTAATGACTGCATAAAATGATCTGCAAATCTCACAAGTACTGTCACTGCAAGGTCAGCAATTCAAATGTGTGGTACCACAAAGCAAGTTCATGACATCTTGAGGGCTACTCCTATAGTAGAAAAAGCAGATGGGTAAAGAGAAAAAATAGCCTTGGAGTTGAGCAGTAGTAGAATATTTGTCATGAAAACAGTGACCAAAAGAGAGAGGTCCAAAAAGTGTCTCATCTGAGGGTAAATCTTCAGTCTGCATTCACATATCTGTAGATATGTAAAAAATAGGAGAAGAAATGTAAGAGGCAAGAAAAACATCTGTTGATTTATTGTTTGTTTGTACTTTTTTTTTTATTTACATTGTCAAATGCAATCCATGAGGAGACAAAAGAACCCAGCAGTTCTGATATTCATGGTGATTATGCTGAACCCACTGAAATTCACTCAGACTTTGGCAATTGCTGTAATTTGACAATGAGATGAAGCCTTGGATAGGCCATAAAGTAAGCCAGGCTGGTTCATCTGTTTTCTTCTACCCTCTTTCTTGACTCATTTTTTGTGGAAGACAAAAAGATACACAGTGTATGTGAGGAATCAAAATTCCAGTACTACCATATATATCCACAGAAATATAGAATTCACATCTCAGTGGACCTTTTGGAAAATGGGAATCGACCCCAGCTGAATTTCTTGAGAATCAGAATTGCAAAATGCGTTCTCCATGAATTGCCTTGTGCTCAAGAATTGGGATGCTCCAGCCGCTATCTTTGAGGGAAGGACAGCCCTTCCGGGGCCTTAGCCACCATCTTTGGTGGTTTTCCCACCAATGCACATGTCCAAAATGCAGATATTTACTTGCAGGTACAACACTTTTTGTGAAGAGGAACTAGTTTTATGTAGCTCATTCACACCTGCAAGGAAAAGATACACCATTCTGTGATCATTTCAGAAACAGTGTCCCTGAAGATGGTACATTTGGAAATGACATTATTTCCTTCTATTGCACAGCAGCAATTGGCACGCAGTCTATCAGAGATGCTACCTGAGTGATATAAAATATTAACCATTATCCAAAAGGAGAAACAGGCTCTTGCCTATACTGAAAACTACCTCTGCAGGATATCTGTAACACTGCATTTAATCTGATTTTTACAGGGGAAGATAAACACCCTCATCTCAACCACACTACTTTTTTAAGAGATTGGTGATTCAGCTAAAGGGTGACTAAGCTACATACAAATTTTCTCTGTCAGTTCATGTGTATAAAAAGATACTTTGCTGGAATGTGTCACCTGAAGATACCGCTCTCTTCTTTGAGTGAATAGGGGTTTTCCAGTCAAATCACATTCCTTTGTTTTATCACTTTAGAAGCATATGCCTGCCAAACTTTTAGCTTGTTTCAGGGAGGCATCAGGTCATACAGTTGAGCCACATCAGTGAGACAAGGCAAAATAGATATTGTACGTAATGGCTGGCAGAAATGGCTTACTTTTTATGAACTGATTTTTTCTTCTGAAAAGACAAGCAAATGCATTCAAATGAACAGAAAATCAGAACTGTCGCATATTGGGTGCTAATCTGCAATTCAAAAGATACACGTTAAGACACTTACTGTTTACAAACTGCAGCCTTCAGCAAGTAGAATATTACATCTATGAACTAGAAATAACACTGTCTTCTACAGCAGATCCGGACTGCAAAATGCCCAGTAAATACAGCAAAATGAGGTGAGAAGGCACTTCTCAATATCATGTTAGCAAAGGGAAAGGAAGGAGAAAGATGAAGCAAGATATGACCTTTGAGGTCAAGATGAAGTCAAGACCATGATAACTGTCATGGTTCCTGAACAGCACCCTTGGCTCTTCTATAGGTGCTTTGGAAACTTCTTTCCAGGGGCTAAGGCAGAAATTCCGGCTCATTACATTGATCAAGAAGGTTTGGAAAAATCATAGGCCTGGCAGCTCACTGAAGGATTTGTATGACCCAGGAAAACCAGCTTCCATGGAAATTATTGCTGTTGTTGTTTTTAATTTCCTTTACTTCTGATTTCTCTGATGATTTATAAGATTAGATATCCTATTTTTTTGCTATGTTGAGAATAAGGATTACTGAGTTTAGGCCATCATTTGTCCCTCCATTCACCTTGGTTTTAAATCCCAGCTTGCATCAGTGACAGTTATTACATATTTAATAAGCTATTCTGGTTGATACAAAGTTAAAGACAATTCAGTAAATAATCCACCTATTATTTCCATCCACAAAAGTCAATAATGAAAACAATGTCACACACAAGGCAGCATCCACAAATGAATGTGTACATGATAAACCGCAGCTAAATTTGTTTGCATCTATAAAGTATTAAATTACTTCAGAGTGCTACTAAAAAAAGTAATATTATTAGGATTTTTTTTCTTGTAAATTGGCTTTAAAAGCACCTGGTCAGTTTTGTATAATCACAGAGTTATAACTAAAACCCAATAGGCTAGAAATTCAAAGGTAGAAAAAAATGCTGAGCAGCATGTGCATATAGCTGAACATGCATCAGAATATTATGAGAGATGCTAGCAAACCGGTCTAAATCTTATGCTCAAGCATCAGCCTGCTAAGAATCACCACCATAGTTTAGAAGGAGCTGTGATTATTTAAGGAGGTCTCAGAGAAATAAACTCTTATCTGGGCTGGCAATAGCATAAATTAACCAATTAAGGCACCTGTATCAATATAAGCATTCTGAGTCATTGTTTAATGAGATAATTGGAAGTCTTTGGGGGAAGTAAAGTTGACTGTAAAGATCAAACAGGAAAAGCTCTCCAAGTGTTTGTCTCTTGCTTGTGACAAGTTGCAGCTTAGGGGCCAGTGGATCTGTTAGGAGGCAGATGACATGGAATAAATAGTAAAATTAGGAGTGAATAATCAGATTGCTATTTTTTCATGTTCATACGATCCTGCAGGTGTTCAAGGCCAGGTTAGATGGGGCCCTGGGCAACACAATCACTAGATGCTCTTTTACTAGAGTTTATCTAGCAGCTGACAAACCTGCCTGCAGTGAGGGAGTTTGAACTTGATAATCCTCGAGGTCCCTTCCAACCCTAGCTATTCTATCTATTTTATTCTATTCTATTTTATGAACGTAGAATGGCTTGGGTTGGAAGGGACCTGGGCAGGGACAGCTCCATATACATCAGTTTGCCTAAAGCCCCTTTCAACCCATCCTTGAACATCTCTAGGGATGGGGCATTCACAGCTTCTCTGGGCAGTCTGTGCCAGTGCATCATGCCCCTCTGAGTAAAGAATTTCTTCTTCATATCTGCAAATTTTACAGATGAAACAAACTATTTATCCTCATCGCTACACAAAGGGAAATACTCTACATTCTGACAGAAAATAAAGACCTACAAATTCTTTAAATAAAGCCATACTGGAGGAACATGAAAATCCCTATGTAAAAGCAAAAACAGAAGAATAATCTTCTTCTGTCAGGAGAAAAGGGTGATGAAGAATATATTCACTTCTTAAAGTCATGCAATGAAGTTAGTGTCTCACCAGATGCTGGCTTCTGCTTTGAATTTTATTTTATTGACCTGAAACTTAAGAAAGTGGTATGACTCTAGGGTAATTGACAGGAGAGAGACAGAAGCGAGATATTGTCATATGTACCCTGAGCTGTTCTATCACCACAAAATCCTCTAATACATTATTTATATATATGCAGAACTCTTGTAATTAAATACTATAGATAAATTCATGATGAATACAACCATCATGTATGTCTGTTCTGGAAAACACTCACCAAAAAAAAAATTGCATCACAATAAAAATAATGTATTCTGCTCTTGGCATTTTATACAGCGTAGGGTAAACTATGCACTACATTGCCACTTGCAGCAACAAAGGCAACAACAGCAGCATGTGATTAGGACTCTGAAATCTCTCTCTTTTATCTGAGATTGCTTTCTGAAATCAAATTCAGGCAGAGAGGAAAGGAGAAGCAAACAAGTTTACCCCAGCTCTTCAATAGTAAATAATCAAGAAAACTACTTGAGGAACATTAAGTGAAGCACCAGATTCTTCAAATAATATGATAATTGAAACATGGGTGTTGAATATCCAATTATCTGCAGATCAGTCTTCTCCTGGAGACTGTAAAGGGCGCAAAAAGGTAAGCCTGCACCAAAAGATACAGCAGTGAGAAAGACTATGAACTGAAGGATAAAACTATCTCAACTTAAAATTTGTCATCAGCTATGTTGAACAGGCAGAACTCTCAACTATGTGACAAATGGCACTGCTATTCATAGATCAGCCATAAAATAGGTTGCCACGGTATAAATTGTTACCAATACTGCCCCAGGGACTGAGACATTATGCATTCAACTGCAGAGAATCACTGAGGTATTCTCAAGTGGAAATTACAGGTAATACAGTAAGAACTATATCATCATTACATGTAAAGTAACCTTTATGGTTCAATGCAAAAAAATGAAAATCTAGGGTTTTGGCATCTCTGCTTATACTAGGACTCGCAATTCAGGCAATGAGAAACCTTTTATTTGTTTCTGTAATGCACAAGTATTTTGTTTTGACATTAGACCTGGGGAGCAGGCTTATCCAAATGTTTCACGTCAGCCCTCGATTAGCACAGCTCTACAGAAAGTGCGTACCTTTAGCCCATTTGTAACCCCCCATTGTCTTTTCCAATATACTTTAAAAAGGGCACAGGTTCACAGCAAATGAGTACAGTAATGCTGAATGCATATCAATATGTGAATAATTCCCTTCTGGCTTCTTTGTACAGCTTCACGGAAAATCCTGGCATCAGGCCAAACCAACTGCAAAAGTAAAGCTTTTTCCCTCAGCATTTTAACGAAGTATACATAATACATCTTTAAGTACATTAGTGTTATAACAGGTTTCAACTGATCCATCTTGGGAAAGTAAATGAGAACTCAAAACAAATCCTGTTTTCAATTTCCCCTGAGCAGCAGAGTGATTGAAATACACTCTCACCACAGGAAACAAACAAATTAAAAAAAAAAAAAAAAGCAGGTTTGGCAACAAATTTGTGCTTAATCAGTATTTAAATTCAAGGCCCGAAGAGCTGTTTATTAGAGAGGGTGAAACAACATATCTAGAAATGGTACAAGGCAAATGTGACCCTCCAAGAAGATGTCTTCCTCTGCAGTCAGATACTCCTCCGGCATTTATAAGGTAAAACTCACCTCAGAGTAATGCAACAGCTGCCAAAGATACTCATGTGGAGAGATTCAGAACAGCTGAATAGCAATGTACCATAAGTATACCTATATGTTAAGGGACAGGTGTATAGGTGAAGATGAGAACAGGTATCACTCACAAGGCTAAATGGCACAATACTATCTAATTAACATAGATTGTAACTTCAAATTGAATTGTAAGAAGGGGTAGGAAGAAGCCTGGGAAATTTCCTACAGAAAGTTCCAGACATCAAATTAGTAACAAATACATGATACATTTTAAAGTGGAGGAGACCTTAGCTTTATTGCATGTACGTCCTATAAATAGGATTATACAAAGCTTCTGAAGCAGCTACTTCCAGATTTATCTGAGGCAACAAATTGTCTTTTCAAAAATGGAAACAAGCCAGTCATACTTGAAAGTCTAGCAATTCCTCAAAATATTTAAGTAATAATACTGATACCTGGCAAGGAAATTTAGATGTGCTGGATGAGATGAAACAATGTAATAATGGTAACTAATTTAAGCTCAGTTTTTTGTACATATTTCTTTGCAAAGTATAAAACATCGTCTATGATTTGACAGAGTTGAGATCAAAACCCTAAAGGCAAATTTCTGTTTTGGTGGACGTGCTTGGCTAGTGTAAACTAAAGCGTTCCTAATTTTGCTAAAAAAACCAAGTCTGTTAATTTTGTAAGACCTGATAGTAGAATTGACACCAAGTAACTAAAATATATCACATTTTTGTTGTTGTTTTGTATCATTGTTTCAAATGTGAGTATGCCATGAGGTTTAACCTGGCAGCAGCATCATACCATACTATGAAGGCAGAAGAGAAAAAGCAACAAAAACCTCTGTCCCTGCTGAACTCAGAACAGTGTGGGGTTTGTATTTCCAGAAGGCACGTCAATAATACTCACCATTAGTGGCATAGATTCTATATGCTTAGGAATATGGCATGGTTATTTCACCAGGTTAATTAAGATCATCTTGAAAGAAAGCAAAGGATTCCTTTGTCTCCAGCTACAAAGGACAAAAGGAGAAAAAGATAAATAAGACCATTTTCCATTTAAAAAAAAATAGCTTGATTTTGTTATATATGTGTGGTATCATATTTGGGAAAAAAATAAATAAAGTGAAAAGAGGCAAAGTGAAATCAGAGAAAAGGAAAGTATTTCCTTGGTCCTTAGGAGAATAACAAATGGTTTGTTAATTGGCATGTACTTAAAAGGCTGGTTCTAATCAGGGTAAATGGGCTTGTTTTTCCAACACTGGGTTTCACATCAAAACAATAACAACTGAAAAAATCTCTACCGAAGAAAGCAAGAGGAAGTGGGTTGTCACCAGCTGTTCACAGACAGATCCTACAACAAATGTGTAGCAGCAGATGCCATCTGAAGTGTGAGGAATGTAAATGCATGAGTCACTATGTAAGCTTAGGTGGGGGACAAGATCTTAGGGGAGAAGTTTTTTATGGGTGTAACCACTTCTCTGCTAGCTTTGTACTTTGTGTACACAATATATGTTTTGAAAGATGGTGTACTTAGCTCTGTTAAAGAGCCACAAGCACCAAGGTAAGTATCTTGTACAGATGCTACTGTGCTTTGTGTCTCTCACATGAAAAGGGTGATGATAAGGCATCACTGCCTCTCCAGCAGAGAAGGTAGCTTAAAATATTTCCCTCTTTCCCCTCCCCTTTTAGTTCATAATAGTAATGTTTGTTAAAAGGATAATTTTAAAAATCTCCAGCATTTTAGTGTTTGGTTTTCCAGTGCAGTTCTGCTGGGACACTGGGGAAAAAATAGAAAATTGATGTTGTGGCATAAATAAGAGAGGAAATGCTCTGCATCCTATAAGTGCCCTCTATGTCTCTGACTGATGACCCTCAGTATCCCATCTCAAGTGGAGCTCCCCTGGGAACGTGGTGGGGAGTTAAATCCTTGTAACATTGGTGGATCTTGAGGTTCAGGTGACATTAGGATGCTCTCCAGAAGACTTCAGTAAAATTCTTCTTCTCAAAAAGATATAGAAAGAGACGGAGGGAGGTGTCCTAAACTCACCTTCCGACTTGACTGTCCCAGCTGTATCTACCTAGGCATTTTCTTGCTCCTATCATTATGAAATACACAGTGATTCATGCAATTCCATAATCTTATAAAAAAAAAAAAACAGGTCATGAAGAATTATCACATTTTCATCTGTTCTGCCAGAAAATTTTCCTCTAGGTTTTTCCCAGCAACACCAGAATCTCATATATAGAGAAAAAAACTTACTAGCAACAGTTTGTGAGGAGGTGGATCTACATTTTGAATTCATCTTAATTTCTATTGCTACCATGTTCCACCACAACAGAACCTTAAAATCCCCTCCTGATGGTCCCTCCCGGATGTGGCTATCCCTGTTTTCCCACTGAATTCGTATTGCATAATAAATCACAAGCGAGACATCAATCTAGTTGAACTTTATTTTTGCACAATAAAAATGAATATGGGAATGAATGCAGTGGGAAAACTGTTATGTTCTGAGTCAGGCAGGATTAGGAACTTTGGGTACAGACCAGTACTCCTCCAGACCCTGAAGCAGCCTGCAATCCTGCATGTCCACTTACATTGCATAAACCCAGGGATCTGTCAGTGCCCAGAGAAAGGAATAAAAGATTATACCTTCCATGGAGATCATCTATCTGCAAAGATTCTCTTTAAGAAACAACAACAGTAAAAGACATGTTTCCACCCAATCCCAGGAAGAAGGATTGAGGACTGAGCCTTGCTACAGCTCATCACAGAGTACATGTTGAGGCTGAGTGGTAATGAGTCCTGCTTTTGTACCTAGACAAGTTAAGCCAGAAAAGAATGAAGTGATCTTCTACTGCCCTTCATCTCTCACTTGTCAGGCATGCCACTGAAAGGAACTTATAGTGGCATCGTACGTGATTCAAGACAGGCTTTTCCCCTCTGGGTGCATGACATTTTGGCTGCACCACAGGTGTTGTCAGCAATTAAGGTCCCACCATGGGTTGGGGATAAGGAGAGCCTGGTGGCACCCACACTTGTTCCTCGGACACGTGAGGTGACGACAGCTTGCAACATGTTGTTCTTCAGTGATGAAACAAGGCTACAGAACAGTTATTTCATTTTTAAGAGGGGAAATCCAGCCTGTCTTGTTTTTGTTACAAATTTCATATGTGAGCTGATGCAATTGGCACATTAGTTCAGAATCAACCTAGCAGAAAAACTCTCATTTTCTCGCCCTTTCTGCTTTATTCATCACCTGGATTTACCAAAGCTTTTTTGCTGTTGTATTTGCTGTTTTTTTCCCTCTAACTAGATCCAGTTTTGTTTAGTTTCTAAATTCTGAAACATTCATAGCCCAAGGTTGCAAAAGCAATGAATATTTATAATCCCGTCTTCCCAGCACACTCAGAGGTGTCTCACAGCATGATTTCACATTAGAAATATCCCACCTGTGGGGATCATTGAAAAAAACACAGATTACAAGTCTGTACAACACAGAACAAGGTCAGTACCCAAATTATGGGAATTATCACATTAAAAGAGGTTGCATATCTGATGATGCACAGCACCAAAACTGATTTATAGGTACTGTACTAACATGACTCTTTCCTGTAGAGATAGTTTCAACTATTAAGAATGGTATTATTGCCCAGTTCTAGTTCTGAAGCTTTTCACAAATGAGCTGCAAACTGCACAGTGTATTTTTTTCTCCATTTTCAAAGGTATCTCATATCTCCAAAAACAAGGAGCAAAAAAGGGATTCCCTCCTTGCTTCAGAACACAGGAAAATACTACAGTTTAAAAACACAGTGACTAATTACAGTGCACAGGCAGAACTCCCATGACAAGAGCTGCTTAAAACATGCTGCAGTTGAAACAGTGACATTACAGGGATCTTCTGCTTCACTACAAATATTTTTTTGTCTGTACTGACTTCACACTTAAAAAAACCAGTCCCTACCCCACAGAAACACAAGTAAAGCTTATTAACTAAAATGATTCTCTTTGCATTAGCATAAGGTAGGCAAATATGTTTGTTTCCATTTTGGAGACAAGAGACAAAGGTTAAATAGAAGCTATTGATTTTAATGCATAGAGATATCATATATCGTCCACCTTCTTGCCCATTCCTATTTTCTCCAAACTTAGGGTAAACTATTAAATTGATGTGTGCCCTGTAAATCCCATAAGCTATTAATGTAGTTCCCTCAGTTAGAAGACAGATTAACGACCTGAAACTCCTGTCGAATATTTGCTACTCCAGTGCAAATTAATGTCATATTTTATCCTCATTTTCTATCTCCATCCAAAATTTTCTTCTGCAAGGAATTCCAGAAAGAATGGAATGCCAAAATGCCAAAGATCTAAATCTGATCTTAAAGAGACAAATTTTAAATTTCTACATTTCCCTTTTTATACTTCTGTCTGAGCCTTACAAGGAACTTCTTGGCTCAAAGCTAGCCTTAGCAACCGTCTGAGAATGAAAGAATGGAGCTTTGACTACTCAAGGTGGAAGCCGTAATACCTGTGCATGCTCAGTTTGGAAGCATGGTTTATCTTCACTTCCTCTCATGGCTCCTTACAGCTGATAAACATCAGGAAAAGGGAAGAGGGGGTGCACAGCCACCAAAGACCCTCATCAAAAACTCCTGAATCTTCTAGATACAAGTGGAGTGCCATTCCAAAGGGCAGGCTTGGACTAACTAGACTATGTAACAGTGAACACATATGTTTACCTTTGTCAGCTCACCACTCAGAGATCAAAACCCCAGACTCAAGATAAAACTGGATCCACGAGTGGTGAAATACATCTACCTCTAAATTATTTCTCTCTCCCTCTATCTCTCAATCTCCTTCCTCTCACTCTTCGTTTACTCATTTTTCTTTACTAATGTTGCCTGAATTTGCTTTGAAGTAGTTGACAAGGAAATAACACCTATGCCAAATACCATTACCCATGATGGTATTAATTGTTAGAAAATTGCCTATTTTTGTCTCAAAGTAGTTGATTAGCTGTAGTAAGAAAGCTCAATAAATTGTCTTGTATTGTTCCTCTGAGTCATGGTCTGACTCCATTGCCCCAGTGACCTCTGGAGAGCAAGGAGTGCTCTATCCAGTGAGATTTCAAAGATTCACGTTTCTCACAATCCACTGAGTGGGATGAGACAACTTCCTTCATGCATTTTTTTTATGCTAAGGAAAAATAAGTATTTAATTATTCAGTTGTATTTAGGAGGGTTTTTAAAATACTATTAACATTTTTTAAATGTTTTGTGTTTTTCAGGACTTTATTCTCCTCCATATGCCCAGCTTGGGTTGGGTCTAAATGCAAATATCTTCCATTTCATTCAGGTTGAAGTTTTCTGTTTTAAGGCAGGTTGCTTTAAGTTTCTTAGGTATTGTATGCTAGCCTACAAGTCATTTTTGTCCAGTGACCTTTTTTAACGTTATGCCTAAGACACATGTTTTGTTAAAGAAAACATCAGTCAAGCCTCCTTTCTGTGGGAATAAACACTTGAGCTAGTACCTCAGAAAACTACAGCAGTCTATCAGATTTTCTGTTGGTGTTTTTTAGAGGAAAGAAAGAAAGGAGTAGAAGGGGAAAAGATAAATCTGTTTTCTCTCACTGTTTATTCTTGCCAGCATTAAACAGCGAAAAAGAGGTTGACACTTCAAAATTTCAGGAAAAAGAAATTATTTCCTTCTACACTTCAGTCCCTTGTTGTGTTTTTTTTTTTAATTTTTTTTTAAGTAAAAATATTTTCAAGACATAGAAAACAAACAACAGTTTGAAACAAAAGTTCTGCTCTATATTTGCTATTTATTTAGGAAGGAAAGATAAGCAACTTATTGCTGAATTTGGATGTTTTGGCACAATAATTAGGTACCAAATTGCAGGCAAATCACAAGTTGAACACAGGAGACAGACCTTGCAGAGACAGCTAGACAGCAAGGATCCACATTCACCTTCATCCCCTCAACCAAGCTGCATTTAAAACCTCGCTATCTGTTATTGCAGATTTGGCCAAAAATACTTTTGGGGAGCACATTTTGGACTCTCACCATACTCTGGATCAAAAACATCTTTGATGTCCAATCTATTTGTGCCAAATTTATCCCTGCTTTTTCTTACACCTCAAAGGAGGCTGTGGTGAAGTGGGTGTTGGCCTCTTCTCCCGGGTAACAGCGACAGGACAAGAGGGAATGGTCTCCAGTTGAGTTAGTGGACACAGTGGTGATGGGTTGTTGGTGGTTGGACTAGATTATCTTAGTTATCTTTTCCAATCTTAATGATTCTATGGTTCCATGTTTCTCTCCTCTCCTGCCACCCCATTTTCCATCTCTGCTTTTTATCATCGTTCTTCAAAGAAGCTGATGAGCTTCATGGCCCATTCTCTCTTCTAGTATATGGTCTCTTCCCTGTTCTTATTCTGCAGACTGTCCTTTCTGTCTACAGATCAACCTGCCATGTCTTCCTATTCAACAAAGTTCTGTGGGTTTTCTCATTTCTCCCACATTTTCTCAGTGGCTGTCTGAATGACGCCATTTGTGCAGCTGTGTCACTAGTCCTTCTCCCTTCCAGTCTGTGATGGTAAGTTGGCCAACTATTAGAGCATGGCTCAAGGTTTACCTAACTTAACAAACCATGAGAAATTTCCAGATATGGGAGAAAAAAAGAGGGAGAAGCTGACAAGAATTAATAATAATGCTGTGAAGAAGGACCAAATTTCACAGATGGCTAATGGACAGTGAAGTGAAATTGGCTAGATCTCACTGATAATGGAGGGGAAAACGGGATGTATTTTGAGGAATGTATCCTATCTAGGTCAATAGGGATTGGAAACCATAATTGGTGAGATGTACTCAACAACTCTAACAGAAGCACAAGATTTGGGTAAAGGGATAGCAAAAAATAGGACCAGTGGGGAAAAATCAAGGGTGACTTCTGACTTAAAAGAATACAAGAGTGGGGAAAGAGAGGTGCTCAAAACAGATGGGAGGAGAAAAGCATGGTAAATGAAGAGGAAGAGGACAAGAGGTAGGAAACAATTGAGTATAAATATATTGCTGGCAGCATGCTTAAGACTTGCACCTGACCATCACAATCTGCCCTATATTCTTATTAAATTCTATTCCTAACTTTTTTTTCTGTGTAAGGATTTGGCTTTGCCTAAAACAGGAATTGTTGCACAGACCTTTTGTGTGAGAAATAGCTGCAGTCAAGCATCTGATCTTAGATGATGTATTGCACACAGCTTCTGCATCCAGTTGTCCTTGTTTCCTTCATTTTTTCCTTTGAAGTTAGAAAAGAGAGATAAAAGAGTATGGGAGCAAGAGAGGTAGCAGTGTGGGGAACATGAAAAATTTCAGAACAACAAACTCCCCCATAAAATTCCATCCAGGCGCTGCTGTTTACTGTTATTAGTTCATTGCTGCCCAGGTTGCTAAGCTTTTTGGCAAAGAAAATCAGAACATACTGGACTCCACTCTGCTGTAGCCAGCATGCTTCCAGTACCCAAAGAAACTAGCTTACTGCCAGCTTGAGTATCTCTGCACTGCAGCACTTCCATACTCTCTTTCAACAAGGAAGACAACTACACCTCCACTCAAAGCTTCCTCTTGCTTTGTTCCAGAGGTAACACTGCTAGTAGTAGCACTTGCAGAAATAATATTAAGAACCAAAACAAAACAAAAATAAATTTGCAGCAGCATTACCCCTAAGATCTCAATAACTGTACATGTAATAATCTCAATAAATTAGATCACTTGAAGACCTAGTATAAGCTTTCACAAAACCCATGGAGACTGAAGGTATCCTACATGTGGCAAGGGAAGAAAGGAAAATAACTAAACCAAAACAAAGAGAAAAACAAATACAAACTTTAAGGACCAACTTGATTGAATAATTGTCTGATATTACACGTGACATGCTGGGGCACAGTTTCTCTGATGTGTCAAACTCTAAGACAACTTGCTGGTTTAGGTGTTACTAGTCTGCTGCCATCCTGCATGTCTTAATTCTGACCTTCTCAAGTAAAAATGAAGTCACGACTTTAAAATAAGGTGTAGATGCCCATGGATCTCACCTGCCTTTCCAATACAGCCTTCCTAAATAATCAGGTCCTATTTAGCTAGTACTGTTCTCTTGAAACCTGGGCTGATAGGAAACATAAATTATTACCACTACACACATAACAACTGCCAATTTTACCCACTGGCATGCTACTGTGCACATTTCCATTGATCTGATGGGGAAAGAAGGAGTGGCATTGGCTTCCACGAGTGACAAGAGCCTTCCTTCAGCCTTTTCCCTGAACTGTGCAGAATCACCATGAAGATTTATCCACACTCAAGAAGTCAGATCGGAGGAGAACAAGGACCTGGGCCCTCTCATAATTTTACAACTTCTTTTGTCTGTAACCTGTGAAATAGATGCTGTTTTTCCATGGTTAACAATTATTTCAGCACAAGAGGATGACAACAAGGGGATTCTGGGCTCTTGCTCAAAAGCGATACCACTGCTCTCAGTTTGTCAACCAGCCAGGGACAAACAGTTTGTTATGCAAGTATTATCATTTTACTGAGCAGATCCCCAGTGTCACACTACAGCTGGCAAAGAGCAGAAACAGAAGTAGTTCCATTAAAAGCCTTCTCTGTGCACCAGCCTTCAGATGGGACACACATCCCACATTCAAAATCTTCATTTTGCCTTCCCAACATCCCCCTTTGCCACCACAGCGTATAGACTTAGAAGTTTTGAAGGATTTCAGCTTCCTGAAAAATCATTTAACAGTCACACAGAGCTCTCTTTTCTGAAACGTCATACTGAAGATTGATTTGAAATTGTAATGGAGTGGGACCTCAGCAGAGAAAAGGGAGAAAAGGAACTTAATTAAAGTGCAGCCCATCTGGAACTTGAAAATTCTTCAACTGAGGGAATTTATCTGACCCTACCTTTTCCCACATATGTTGAAAAATAGAAACTGCTGTAGATTTAATTAAAGAATTGACTTAGTTCTTAGTTGATACCCTTTACATGATTAAATAATATTCAGTCAAAACGGAAGGCCTTGACCGCCATCTAAAAAAAAATGTTTTTCCCCATTATGTCAATCTATGAGATTGGTGGGTTTGTCGTTTTTTAATGGCAGCAGTATCTGGGAAAATCTGGGGAACATGTTATTGGATTACTGTCCTTGTTCTGTTGATTCAAAGGCTCAATTTTTTCTTGCCATATTTTCCTCAATAAATTTTTGTTGTTCCTCAACGACAAATTTGAAGATATTTAGGGACAAATACTGAGATATATACAAATTTCTCCCTTTAAGTGAGTCTCCTTCACCTGTTAGGAGCCACAAGGCAAGCAGTCTGTTCATGGTTCCACTTCAAACTACTAGTTCACATCTTCCCCATCTTCCTAATCTTCACCTACAAAATCCAATCTCAGGAAATCAAATACTCTTGAAAATACCTTAAAAATTTTTGAACATATCTACTCTCACAACTATCTCCCAGCACAACACTTCATAGGCTTTTTGTTGCTGAGAGTAGTAGTTTCTATACTAGCTTTGTTCTGGTCCAGTGCCACGTGATGAATAAATAATGCAGGGATAGATAACTCAATCTACAGTTGTTCTGACAGCAACGTAGAGCAGCCCAAGCAAATCTCAAGCTCAAACAGCATGGATCTGGGTCTGGTGGGCTTTATTCATTCATATACAGTGCCACACCAGCAGGACCATGCTGTTTGCAGAAGCTGTTTGCAGAGTTGGATGGAGCTGGGCTGGCACCTGGCCCAGGCTAATGAGCTGAACCAGACATTAGCAGATTTTGTGCTGCTGTCTGCACAGCCCTTGTATTCCCTTGCGCACAAAGAAGCCCAAGGCAGAAGCATCCAGAAATCCCCGTGCCATCTTAAGTCAGTCATGGGATTTCCTACAAGCTCTGACAAGGTGTAATCCTTCTAAGTATAAGCTCTCTGCAGAAAGTTTCCTAGTGGGCTTACCAGCCTGGGCACATATCCAGACCTGAACTTTCTGGGTGCATCCATGTGGTACCACTCCCATGCTAGTAAGTTCTGCTGAGGCACAGGGGGATTCAGTAGGACCTACAGAGCCCACTCAGCTCCAACTGCTGCTCTCACACCACATAAAGACATGGCAGGCCCCTAGTACCCTGACCCATACACCCAAAATACCACATCTTGGCTCAGTGTCAGTGGAGGTTGGAGGGAGTTGCTGCTGTCACATAATTCTGGGCAGGGCTGGCCTCTAACAAGCTCCAGTCCATACTGCAGGAATTCCCCTTGCTGACTGGCATCAGAGTTAACAATATGGCACTGATTTTCTGCCCAAAATAGAATACAATGTTCAGTTTTAGTTGTCTGAACGTTCACCCTATAGCTTCCTGTGCTGATGAATTAGATTGGCTTTTGCAAATTGAAAATAAATCCCTCTGGCCTAATTGCAAAGTCAAATGCACAAGTCAAAGCCAGTGCCCTGCCCGCCTGCCTCAGTTGCCAAGGAAATTTGTTAAATGACTGCATTATGCACTTACAGGGGGCCTTCAGCTACTGGAGCACAGCAGAGAGGAGAAACTTTTTGCCTTTCTACCTTCATCACTTCCTTCGACCCATACACATATCTGTTTCTTACCGTAGTCTCCAGTAGTGCAACATAAACCAGGAATACAATCACTGAGCCTGCTATACCAACAGATAAAATCCCACTGTCTTTAAAACACATGCATTAAGAAAACTGTAGTTAGGGTGAACACTTTAGCAATGAGGGGCCCGTGTTCACCTAGAGAAGCAAATGATATAACAGAATATGTCAGGCTTGGTGGAATGGGATAAACGTAACAAAAGCCTTGTATGCACCAGTTACCTGGGAGCCTGCAGGGTTTCTGTCTAATTACCATCTTTCCACGCATAGGATCTGTAACCCAGGCAACTCCAATCTTTCTGAAGGTGACAGGATGTGAAAATCAAGTCCCACTACCTGCAGCCTGAGATAACATCAGAGAAGATATCTGAGGGGTAAGCAGGGAGAAGTTCTGGTAGGAGGAAGATGAGGAGCTGTTGAGAAGGCTCCAGAGGATTAGTCAGGAAATGGTTGAAAGAAAGTCACTCTCTATTACACAGCTGCTCTGTTACAAGGTAAGCTTTATTTCTTTGATATTAAGTTGATCTCTGGCTTTTATACAGGAGAATGTAGTCAGAACAAAATGCAAGAAACAGTAAATCAATTCTAAAAGATGTTTCCTTCCATCAGAATCATGATGGAGATTAAGAAAGGCACCAGAAAGCTGCTGCCCTCAATGGCTTTCTGTCCATTCCCCACCTCAGCTGTTATGACTTTGTGTCACATCAGAGATGAATAAAACTTGGACAGAAGCAAGGGAATACTATGTGGGTTTTAGAAAGACAACATTCTTCATAACAACTTTCTCTCCCTCAAGTGCACCCACAGCTGGGGGTTAACACATCCATGACAATTCAGAATTGTGTCAATTTAAATTAACTATCATCATATAAATGATAGCTTGAAACATTTGTTCCAGGACACATGGGCTCACAGCTTATACTCGGATGAATCTGAATACACACCACAAGCATTTGCCAAGTGTCTAGACAAGCATTTGCAGTGGCATTAGCTGAATAAATTTACAGTGAGCTCACTCAAGATACAACAGAGACATGAACATCAATGTAGAGAAGGCAAAAAAAAATAACGGAATCCATCATTTAAGTAGCACAGTGATTAGGCTCCCCTATCCTACAAAACTCTTTATTAAGAAAAGGACAAAACCAAGAAGCTGTGAAAATATATGCAATACCATGAAAGCCAATGCCACAATAGTGGCAAGCTCATGTTCTACTGTCTTCAATTTCCTACTTCTTGTTGAAACAATTAGCTAAAAAGGACAGATGATACCTTGCAACAGAACTAAGTGAACTAAAAGAAAATGAAAAGGAAAGTATGAAGTTGCCACCCTCCATCATATTAAAAAAGTCATGGATGTCAACTGAAGTCCCCGGTGACTGGAAAAAGGGAAACACCACTCTCATTCTTAAGAAAGGAAGAAAGGAAAACCTGTGGAACCACAGGCCAGTGAGCCTCACCTCTGTGCATGGGAAAATCATGGAGTAGATCCTCATGGAAGCTATGTTAAGGTACATGAAAGTCAAGGGAGGTGATCCAATAAAGCTAGCGTGGCTTCATCAAGGGCAGATCATACCTGACCAATCTGGCACCTTTCTATGATGGAGTAACAGCACCAGTGGACAAAGGAAAAGTGACGTCATCTACATGGACTTCTGCAAGGCCTTTGATATGGTCCCACATCACATCCTTATTTATCTATGACCTGGATACTGAGATTGAGTGCACCCTCAGCAAGTCTGCTGATAACACCAAGCTGAGTGGTGCAGTTGATACACCACTTGTGTTGGGCCTCCAACACACAAAGGATGTGAAGTAGGTCCAGAGGAGGGCCACAAAGATGTTCAGAGAGCTGGAGCACCGCTCTTAAGAAAGGCTGAGGGAGCTAGGCTTGTTCAGCTTGAAAAGAGAAAGCTCAGGGGAGGCTTCAACGTGGCCTTCCAGCATTTAGAGTTTATAAACAGGAGGGAGACTGACTTTGTACACAATCTGATAGTGATAGAACAAGGGGGAACAGTTTGAACTAAAATAAAGGAGATTTAGATTACATAATAGGAGGACATTTTTTCACTGAGAGGGTAGTAAGGTGCTGGCACAGCTGTCCAGAGAAGCTGTGGCGCCCCATCCCTGGAGGCACTCAAGGCCAAGTTGTATGGGGCCCTGGGCAACTGAGCTGGTGGGGGGCAGCCCTGCCCATGGCAGGGGGTTTGAAACTGAGTAGGCTTTGAGGTCCCTTCCAACACAAGCTATTCTATAATTCTATGATTCTATGATAACAGGACGAGAGATGATCAAGAGAAGGCTGAATAACTTTTGCCAATTAACTGCCCTTCTGTTAGATTTGTAAAACATACTTCTTTCCTTTTTCCTTTAAAAATTCTCAGCATTGGGCATAAGCCTGGATGAGTCAAAAAGGAAACACATGGACACTCATCAGACTGAGAAATTTAAACATATTGTCATTGTTCTCTGGAAATTATTTCAGATAACGAATGTTCCAGAACAGAAAATTCTTCATTTGGTCCAAATATTATGGATAATATTTATTTTAAACCAATCTGCTAGCATATTTTTACCACTACTCTATATCTTTATAGCAGCCCAAAATCCATGAAATACACAAAGAGTGGGAAATTAGGGCATCAATCATACTAGGGAATGAAAAATGCAATCAAAGCTACATATAACAAACTCTCACCCAACATATCAGGGGTTTCCAGATTTCTTATAGAGAAAGTTGGATGTTGTTAAACATTCTTTACTGATTTTTTTTCTCCCAAATTAAGCTGCCTATCATTCTCAGAGTAAGGGTTATCAACACTGTACTCTGTGTCAGATCATTCTTTAAGGCTCTGCACTAAAAAAATGACTTTGCAAAAATCCCTGCTGTTGCTGCCAGCCCTGAGAAGTTCTTTAAAGTGCAGTGTGATTGTCAGTTACGGCAGATGCAGAAGGAGCCTCTCAAGGTGCTCAAAAATGAAATAATTTGCTTGTCTGGAAAAGCAGGATAGTTTTGTGTCAGTGCAGGTTCAGTAGCCTGTTCGCCAGTGGTTGAGTTGAATACCTGAACATCTCATGCCTGAGGTAGATCAAAGTTAACTCAGGTTGCCCACAAGCTCAGTATAGCACTCAGGCATGCGTGGAGCAGCCAGAGGCCATCTACATACTGCAATGCAGTCACGTAAATATCTCTGTACAACTGAGGCTAAAATGCAGAGTTGAGGATTAAGAGGTATCACAGGAGAGGGCAATTATTTGGAAAGGTAATCAAACCAAACAGAGTTACTATGTGGCTTGAGGCATCCCACAGTCCTTCCCAATGGATGTAGCCTCACCAGTGTGCCAAATCATAGACTAGTTCTGCTGCATACGGAGGGGAGTCCCAGCCTCTCCTCCAGAGGTTTTTTCAAGCCTCAAATGCTGACTGCCAGCACCTACTGTTACACATTACGCAGGACAATGTAATAACCGCCTTATGATTCCATTAATCGATTAGATACTACCCAACATACTGTAACCCCCCCGTGCCAAAACCAAAAAAAAACTAACATCCCTCACACTGACACAGCTTTGGCATTGGTATCTGGCTGTTAAAAGTGTGAATTTGCTTTGTTTTAATGAATATATACATCAAAGAATATTAATAGTACTGCCTTGTAGTCACAGTCTCCATAATGCATGGCTGTCTATGAAAATGTAAGAAGTAATCAGTGTTTTTAGAAGAAAGAATCTGTACCTGTACAGATTAGCCTAAAATGAGTGTATAATCCTCTAATGAATTCCACAGTTTTCTATATGGATGAATGATAACTTTCAAATAATCTGTTAGAAATAATGAAGTTATGAATAAATGCAAACAATTGAAGTGCGTCAAATTTTAGGCTGGAATGTCTGGCTAGCTACTGGAAGAGTATCTTCTCACCAAAACATTTCTAAGTGTTTAAACTTATGTAGGATTGGATTTGCCTCCACAGAGTGATGAGTCCTCATTAGGAAGTCTTTTAAAGGAGTCTCACATTCCTATGTGTTACAGATAATGAGACATATCTCATTAGAGTTAATTTGGAGCATTTACTTAAGTAGAAATACTACCACTTTTTCAGTTTCCATCACAATTCATCAACGTTGTTTGTTTTTTTTTAACTGCCATCAATTGTATTTATTCATTGATTTATTTTTTTTTTTTTTTTCAATATTTGCACAGGATATAGTGATCCTCTGCTAGTCTATTAAGTGCCTGGAGTTCATTTATCTTGTTACAAACCAAATTAGAAAATCTGCAAAGAAGAGCACAGAAGCAGAGGTTTAAGAAAAATGGATCAGTATTCAGGACCAGGGGTTCCAAATTCTTTGGTTTACTGTTAGACACCTGTGGGGTAGGTGGCTCTTCACAGCCCAAATGCTGAATGCCACCATGTTATGCCGCTTCTGCCACTTATGTTTGCCTGTTCTGTCCTCTCACCACCCTCATCTCACATCTCACATCCAGAACAAGGAAGGACTCAATCTTCTGAGGGATACCAAACAACACTGGGGTACAAATAACTAAAACTAAAATCTCTTATACAGAAGCCAAGGAAGATGATTCACACCATTACATCACTACGTACTATATTGCAGTTATTCATCCCTTGTTTTGAAGTGAAGTTGGCAGGTTTTTTTCACAGCTGGCACATTCCCTGATATCACTCTGTGGCTGTGTTGTGCTGATTTTCAAAGTACATCTGCTGACATCAGCTGAGTTATTGCAGCTTTGCCCAGATGTTACAGAAAGGGCTCTACCTCTGGAGCAAGGCACCTCATATGCTGAAAGTAATAGATATCTCCTTCACTGAGTTATTATGCTCACACAGTGCTACAGGTAATGAATACATTTTACTGGGACCAAAAAAAAAAAAAAAAAGTGATAAGATTTTTCAGTGCAAAGTTGGAAATTATTAAAATGCTTTGAGATAAATTATTACATTTATTTTATATCTTCTTTTACTGGTTTGAAAAGTTGAATGTGCTAAAGTTAGCTTCAGAAGACTGTACTGGAATGCAAAGAGGATATCAATTATTTTTTCTGTTTTCTCCATCTTTTCTGATCAATATTTGTTGAATTTGTCAGAAGTTGACAAAATATTTTGGTTTTGCTATTTTTGCTGAAAAATGTTTTTCCTTTGGAAAATGAAAAAACTAATCATGATTTGACTTAGAAAGGAAATTTCATATCTGCATATTAATAATAAAACCACAAACAACAATTTCACCTCTTTATTGTTAAAGAAAAAATATTAAAGAAAGCAAAAAGGAATCACAAAATGCATAACACGGTTATTACTATTAATCTTCTCTTATAATTTCCCATACATGTCATCTAAGTGTCACAGATATTTACATTTTTAGACCCAGTATGTTATCCCACAAGGTAACTCACTGAAGAGCAGACCCAGACCCACAGTGTGTCTGCATAGCCCACAGGAGGGGAGGTCAGAAGCACACTGCAGAATGCCAGGAGTTAGATGCTTTCACTATTCCTCGCTACCGCATGGCTAGCAATCACTGACACTTTTGAGAATTGGCATTAATAACACCTGGCACCAGAATATTATTTTTCTTCCTCTTCTTATTCCTGAAAGATTCCACACTCTGGTCTTATATATACAAATGTATGTTTTCGCTATGTAGAGTCAGTTTGTGGAGTGCAGAGAACATTTGTCCCATCTTAAGGAGTAAAAGAGGAGGACAGAGCTCTGTTTTGTCATCCTATGTCACACTGACTTATGATTTATTCTGCAAGAAGTTCCACTGGGGCCAACAAACCTACATGCATGGAATAGAGTACTAACTAGGCTAAATAAGGCTGGCAGATTCAGGTCATATCACAGGTAAAAATATTCATTTATTATTCAGAAATCAGAAAAGAATGTACCAGTAAACTGGAAAAGGCTAGACATATTTGACAAATCTATGAATGAAGTGATGGCCCTTGCAGACCTATAAAGCTAAGAAAAACTTGGTCCAAGAAGGTCCGTGATCTGCAGCTCTCCACTGTATTTCTCACCTGAGTAGGAGCCACGCTGAGACTACCAGCAAAACCTTTCAGCAAATCACCTAAGGAAGTATCACCCTCCCTGATTTCTCCGATTTAGACATTATTCCTGTGTCCTAGTCGTTTGAGGGCTCAGCAGATAATTATTTTATAAAAGGAAATAGAAGCATCAGAACTTGCGCAGCTCTGAAGTGTCCCTCAGCAAACAGCTAACTTCCACCCACAGCATACACCCCCGCTTGCCAACTGCAATTAGCATTGCAAATGCCTTTCCCTTTTCAGAACTATTGATTGTGCTGTTAAATTGCAGTAGAGAATTAGAATGCATGGAAATCTGCTTTAGCTTCCATCCATCTACTTATCTGTATATCTGCCTGTCTATCTATATCAATCAACCAAAAATGATTCCAGTTCTATAAAGCTGACATCATTAGTGCCCTTAGACAACCTTCTTGTTATGAGTGATATATATTATTCATTATTATACTGTCTTACCTTTCAAAACGCCTATTTACCATAGTCTAAATATTCTTTCCAACAGTTCAGTGCTCCTGCTGAACAACCCTCCTGAGCTCATCATTTAACAAAATTTCATGCTGAGTCAAAGAAATAGTATTTAGCCAGCTCATAGAATCATAGAATGTTTTGAGTTGGAAGAAACCTTAAGATCAACCAGCTCAACACCTCTTTTGTTAGGCAGCCCAAAGCCCCATCCAACCTGCCCTCAAATGCCTCTGGAGATGGGGACCAACAGCTTCTCTGGGCAGTCTGTGACAGTGCCTCAGCACCTTCTGAGTAAATGATTTATTCCTTACAAACTAAAAATCCCTTCCTTTGGTTTAAAGCCATTGCTCCTTGTCCTATCACTAGAGGTCTCTTTGTTCCTTCCACTTACTGCCTCATTTTATCTGAAGCTGTGTATATGTATATATAAGTATGCGTTAATTAGAGGGAAAAACAATAAATATAAAGTTGTTCCTATATAAAGACATGGCTTGAAAGAGTGGGCAGAAGACTATATATTATGATTGGTAGGAGTCATAAAAATTACAATGGTGGGTGGAAAGTATGGCATTACAATGGTACCTAATGCAAGACTATCAGGGACATCCTAAATCTTTTGTAAATTGCTGTGGAACCAAGAAAAGATTCACTCCACAAGTCCAAGACAGAAAGGTTGCAATTCAGCTTCCAAAACAGATCCAGGATGGAAAATCTACGCATCAAAATGACTTTGCCTATCCCAGTCACAGACAAGCTCAAATAATGCATCATTTGCATTTGCACAAACAGCCAGATCTAAGCAAAGCAGGATACAATAATCTTCCTTAAATTGATTGGCCAGAAGAAAGGAAAAGCAGTCCTTCCAATAAAGTGCTTTGAAGATTCATTTGCACACAATGGCATGCACAGGTATTGTAGGAAGGAGGTGAACCAGAACAGGGTTTTTTGCTTCAGAGGGAACCACTCCATTGATCCTCATCCACAGCTACCAGGGCAGCATTCCACAAAGTGCTCAGCTACAGCTTCAGGAGATGCGTTTTTGAGATAAGTTTATCTGGCTTACTTTGGTGCTTCCTTAGCAGTGGTTCCATCTCTGTAATCAAGAGATTTTCTTTTTTTTTTTATTTTAAAATTACTATTTCAAGCTTATCTAGCCATGGTATTTTGACAAATATAGACTATATCAGCATTAGGAAGGTAACACATACAAGTGAAGTTGCAGACAAGCTATATGCTAACTGAAACAAGTCTGGGAACACATGGGGTTATGGCAAAGTGGTAGATACAAAGGAAAAAGCATCACTGAGAGACTGTTCAGTCATTTTTGACACAGAAGCAAGTTGAGAGAAGTCCATTGCTTTCAAAATGTCTTACATCATCACATATGTGGCTTTTAATGAAAACATCAGGTAACCTTATGTTCCAAGTACAAAGTACTCAGCTATTGGCTGCAGAATGGCAAACTCTTCATTGCAGTTGGTTTCTAGCTGTGTCTCAGAAATGGAATATTCATTTATATGAAAAGTGACCCTGAAACCATTGCTACTGAGAAAGCTGACCTTACATGGGAAAGTGTGCTCAACTCATCAGTCAGCTTGCCATAATATATCTGCGAGATGAAAGATAAAAGCCTAAGTAAATATAGTTGGTTTGGCAAAACACGTCCTCATAGAAATTACCGTTCCACCAACATCACCATTACTGGAAATGAACCAGCTTTAGGAACTATAAGACGTTTCAGAGGAGTCTGGGGAGCAGATGGAAATCCCCCTTGAAACTGAGAATTTAAGTTATTGACTGGACCAGACTGGAGTGGGCCAATGAGCATGGAAGACCCAGGCTGGAATAGTATGACCCTCCAAGGAACCTGCCATGCTCATGGCATTGGAGAAGTCAGAACTGTGATTCTGAACTCTGTCAAACTTTCTTAACTAATTGGCTTTTCTGATACCATTCATTTCTTAACTGGCTAGCTGTTCCTTCCTTCTTACATCCGCAAACAAGAGGATACATTTTCCTGTGATAGGAAATTCAACCACAATATTACATCCTCAGAAGAGTAGTATCAAAGTGCTTGTTTTTCTCTCAAGACCATATGAGATGGAGTCAATTTCTTTTAATCTCTGTGAGTTCAGGAAGTTGGTGACCTTTTTACATATGTATGTGAAAGTAAGATCATTCACCAGGCCAGAAGGCCCACTCTTGCAGCTCCAATTTATAATTTTTAATTGAAACTCCATTCGGCTGCTCTAAACCTAGCTTCTCTAGCTGAGCTCTGTGCCTTAGATTTCAGCCAAGGTAATTTCCAGCTAATGATAATTTTTATCGCTTCTCTTTTACATTGATTTATAGAGAGTGCAATAAAAGATTGGAAATATTTTTCAGTTAGCTTTATATTGTTGTGTTTTTTTAATAGCAAGTTAGTTACACTAAGTCAAAAAGGGTATTAAAATGCTACTCCGTCATCCAGAAGCAAGCTGAATTAGATTTGCTTATTTGACAGAAAGCAGCCAAAATGAATTCATGTTTTCTTAAATATTGCATACACAGAAATATTCTTAATGCTTGGTGAGCAAGCGTTTTAGTAAATGTAGAGCATGCTGTAAAACCACAGCAGCACCTAAATGTGAACATCACAGAAAAAGGATCTACAAATTCAGAATACATTTGGACTGAAGTTGTCATTTTCCTGTATAATTACATAGTTTATTAGAGGCAATTTTAATTCAATTTCTTAGGTTATTTGGGTTTAATTTATTAAATTAAATGAGGATGCTCTGAGTTTTTGTGTTTTGCAATCTGCAAAACACTAAAAACAATGAAATAATAAATCCAGACATTTTTACAGAAGAGGCTAAAGGGCAAGTTGCAACATTTTGGGCTTTCTCAGAAGTTCATACACAAATTCCGAAGTATGGGAGCCTGACATTAAATGAATCTTTTTAGTGCAGCTGTGTTTATTTTCATGCCAACCATGTCTATGGTCATGCTCTAATTCAGATCAAGAGCAAGAGTTTGAAGGCAAATCTCTCAATTGCTGCACTTAGCATGGTTTGATTCATGTGATGGAAAGGTCTCAGAAGATACAAACCAGATTCTTACTCAAATTAAATTAAACAGGAAGATGGGATCAAGGAGCATACGTAGTGCTCTCCAAGTGCTAATGACCTTTTTGTCCTTTGGACCAGACTGGTATTAGTTCAAAGTAAACCTGAAATGGAGAAAAATTGGCACATCAAGTCCACTGACCAGATCTCTTCCTATGGCACTGAACTATCTGTACATGGAGGCATAGCCTCCAGAGACCCACCATAAGCACCAAAAATTCCTTCTCCCTCTTTACAAAGAAACAAGTTTGCAATCATAATGAACTGTGTGTTCATGCAAGTGTTTTTGAGTCTCTGATGTACAAGTGAGACCATAAATTATCCAACTACTAAAGCACAAAGAGAGATGTTTAACCTTAGGCTCATCTGTATCATTTGATGGCTGTATTTATTTTGTTTGAGGATGATACCTAACTGGAGCTGAAGCTAGTTTCCTGTACAGAAATTAAATTTGGGTGCCTAATCAAAGACCAAAGCAGCCATTAGCTGGTTCTATCATCTGAACAGGCAATAACTGGTCCTGGTTCTGCCAAAGAATATCATGATTTCCAAAGCAGTGGGTGAAAGCCAGTGATGTATTAGGAAAGAAGAAGAAATCTGTGGATTGGGTGGGAATGTCTTTGATTCCAAATGGAAACAGAAGGATAGCTTGTCATCTCAGGGTCCCCATCCCTCTACCACCCAGGACTTTGAGGACACACTATGCAAGCAGGATTTGAATTTTTGCCCATGCATAGTGAATCCAGTTTTATAAATTGCCAACAGATGGAGGTCCATGGGCTCTCTTGGATTTGATAATAGGGATAAATACAATCTTGGGCTTTCTAAGTTCCCACATTTTTGCAAGTCTTTTTGACTGTCTAACTTAATTTTGACATTGCAAATGCATACTTCACTTTGCTTTTAGTTATGTCATTCCTACTGGCATAGTAATCTCAAAGAGGAGAACACTGGCGTACTCTAACAAAGCCCACTATCACAATACACTTCTCAAGGGTATTTGTAAAGCAGCACGGTACACTCCATTTTACTGCAAAGAGCTGATAGTGCAGGAATCTGTGTATAAGAAAATGGAAAGCAAATGGTATCCCTGAACATTGAAGGTCTTCCAGGAGTTGTTAAGAACAGTAAAGCTGAGACAGGACTTCTGCCTGTCTGTTATTTAACTTAGATCATGGTTGTTCTCTGACTACACAAGACATGTTTTTGATGCTTTGGAGATTTGGCGTATATTTGATTTGGTATGGTGAGTTTTTTCTTTTTATTTGAAGAATAGAAATCAGCATAGGAAAAAAAAGCACTTTTCAGAAGAAATCATGCTCCCAAGGCAGAGAGAAACCAATAGTGGAACAGATAAGCCGTTTCTTGATAAAGGATTGCTCAGGGTAGCATTACAGAACAATGAACAGAAAGGCACTATAAAAAAAAACCAGCTAAACAGAGCCTGAAGGAAAAGCCAGGTGTATAAACATGTAGACACCAGAAACCTTCTTACAGAGAAGTACAGATGGTGTTCAGACACTCCTCATAGAACTTGAAACATAGCTAATTCCTTACTGCCAAGAGGCAAGTACACTATTTGCTCCAGATCAGGACAACTAATTGTACTTCTGTTTTCTGATGAAGGAAGCTTGCTAGTGATAAAGCAGGGGCAATTTTAATTTAGAGACATGGAAACAGGGAGCAGCAGGTAGGTGGAATTGCCAAAGAACGGTAGAATTGTTGTAGGGATTAGGCTGCCTTAAGAAACTGTGGGACAGCTGAATGAACATATCCCAAGACAAGAATTGGCCATGTTCATATTACAGACAAGACTTCTATACTGAGGAATTTCTCACCTTTTCTCAGCTTTTCTGAGGTGTTCACAATGAAGTAAGAGGCTCAAGTGTGGAAAGCTTAGACCGCTTTCAGCCCTAAATTACAAGCTAACGTGATATAATCTGTGTAAAGTTTTGCAGTGAATATTTCTCATCTTTTGGGGGCTCCAGTTTGAAAAACCTCAGAGCGTGTGAAAAAAAAAAAAAAAAAGGATGAGAAGTTCATGGAAATGTCTGTTAAGTCAAGTGCATTTAGTTTAAAGATGGCTTGATTTACACAAGGATACCATAGCAGATTAAAAGCCAGATTTCAGCTGTAGGGGAATAAACATCTCAGTAGGGGTGCAGAAAGAAGGCAAGTGAAAATGTGCCTGCTGATGGCAGGATTTAGTACACATCCACTGATCACAAGAAAGGAACCAGTAACTGTGCAGCTAAGCTTCAAAACTCCAGCATTGAACACCTTTTTCTATTTTGAAGCTGAAACTTTCCTAATGAATGCTACAAATCCCGTTCATTTTTTAGTGGATTTGTGAGGTGGGCAGATGTGCCCATTATAAAGCCATTGGGTTGTAAATGGCATTTCAGTACAGCTTAGCTACAACCAGCATGTCTGCTCCTATATTTATATTCCCTCTTATTTTCTTCTTTGCAGTGGATGAAGCACAAACACAGAGGCCCAGCAATTAAATCATCATTTGCAATGCCTGGAACTGAAACACAACAGGGGCATCTGTGCCTGTGTTGGCATTAAGGCTAGATCCTTCACTTTTTCTTTTTGACTGGCTTCAAAGTTGCCTCAGGGTTTATTTCACAGCTGAGCTGCTCTTTAGTTCCCTTTGAGTAACTCCTTCTGCTGAAGAATTACTTCTGTCCTACAGTTAAAATGCTCCACAGGACAATCTCATGTTGTGCCCTTGTGTGGTGTGCTCAAGATAGTATGAGCAGTGCTCACTTCTGGTGTATCTGTATAGTAGTGTGGTACGCCCATTTGAGTGTATGCTGAGAAACTGGAATTCCATCCACATGCAATGTCTTGAAATATGCTGTACCCTGTTTGGAAGCAATACACCCACACAGGAGGCTGGACCACCGTCAGACAGATCACATTGGTTTTCCCCATGCCACACAAATGGGGCAATTTGGCTTTTTGGTCAGAGCTGCCTCACATCCACTTAGCCCTGAATGTCCCCAAGGAGACCTGTCCAGATTTTATATCCCCGGATGAAATTTATCCCTGTGCAAAAAGTCACCACTCATTTTTATCTTTATTTCTCAAGCCGTGATTAAATTAATTACTGTCCTTGCATTGACCTTCTGCTTTTGAGTGAATTTTGCCTCTCTTGCTAAACAGGAAAAGCCTTTTCCACATGTAACAGGTTTTCATTAATCCTTTTCATCATAGCATCCTTTCAGACTCACAGACCCTGGCATATCTCCAGTTAACACCTGGTGACAGCTGTTGGAAAATCTTGGGATGTTGCAGTATGCATGAGTTGACTGGCCAAAGACCTGAATGAGGGCACAAACAACGGCAGCAGGTCAGAGATGAATGAGAACAGAATCCTTCAGGCTGAAGAGGAAAGGGAAGGACAGGGCACACAGGTGCAGCTGACTTGAGGGGCAGATGGGGTGCGAGCGATAGGAAGAGAAAGAGAAAGAATGGATGATCCTGAAGTTCATAAAACCTCACATCTTTCTGGAGGCTCAGCAGTATGCAGATTGAAGCAGGAGCTCATTTTATTTAAAAAGGTTCTATCTCGACATTACAGAAATAGACCAGTCTCTCACTTGCATTACATTAATCAGCTTCATTATTGCTATTATAAAAAAAAACATCTCTATAGGCATTTAGAGTATATCTAAAGACATGTAGAATATGGCTCCAGCAGGGTGTGATCAGCTGCTACTGAAATTGCAAATTTTCTAGCAGAATTGGAACTATGCAGGTACTTATCCATTCTGCATATTTCTGTGCCCCACTCCTCAGACAACTGGCCTCTACCACATCCTGCCATGATGGTTGTACTACGAGATCAGCTCATTGGTGGCACAGCACTGCGCGTAATACTAGGTGGACAACAAGGGATGATATCAAGCTCAGTCATCTTACCTTGCTCAAAGTCTGAAAATGAACAGTGATGAAGCTAATTATGAGACAATTGAGAAAATTCATGAAATCAGAATGACTTTACATGAGATCAAATCTCTTTCCATCTAGTCTGGAAAATTCATGCTGAGTTAGACATTTGACATTAGAGGAAGGATTCAGATTAACGTGAAGATTTTACAGTCAGATATGTCTAATATCTAAATGTAGATATCTAATACATATCTAATATGTAGATATTCATAAGTAAATGTCAACAACTTATTTTAGTTAAAGGATGCCAAAAAGCTCTGTCTTGCTCTGTTCAACATCTGCCTGGGATTCAGATGCCTAAGCACAGGTACCTCCTGCCCTTTGGGTCCTCTATAGCCTTTAGCCTAGCTCCTAGCTCATGCTCCAGAGACTGCAGAATGCCTTCTGGTTCTCAAAAAAAAAAAAAAGAGCACCTGCAGTATTTGAAGTGCACTGGTCAGTAATAATTGCCTGTCTGAAATACTGCTACAGAATCTTTTCATATAAGGATGTCCTACCTGAATAGTTTTCTGTTAATATGTGCTCAGTTTGAAAGCATATTTATGCCATTTTCAGTTAGGAAATTAAACCTCTCCTGAGGATGTTTTCCCAGTCCTTCCCAAAAGCAGATACATTGGTCCCACACAACAAAGTGCTCTCCAAACCCCAAGACGATTTTTCTTTGCTGTATAAATGATTACATCCTTTTTTTCCCCCTTTTTTCATATTTAACACTGTGTAAATGACTACATATGATACTCTCTAGCTGGTAAGGACAGAAGAAATCCCAATGATGAGCAGGATATAAGATTATTTCTGTTATGGGATTTCATCCACCTCTCGAACATATCTTGTCTTAGACTTGGACTCACTCTTCTGATTGAGTACAACCAAGCCAGTGCAATCTATAGCTCCTTCAATAGATGCCCCAAGGTGTGAACTCTTTGAAATAGACTAAGGAAGCAGGGAGGAACCAGGGCCATCTGTGTGCCTGTGAGCTTACCAAGGCGATTTGGGTGAAGAAAAGGGTTGGGAAGTCTTTCCTGATAACATTTTCTTGAGAGTACACTCCAAGAACCCTGACCTGGCTATTTCCAAGCCAGGAGTAACTGGAAGGAGTTCAGACAAAAGCCAAACAGATGACAAAGAGAGGGAGGGAATGACTTCAAAAGAAAGATTAAATGAGCTAAGATATACATAGCATGGCTAAGGAACAGCTGTAGGTCAGGAGGCAGGGAATACAATAGCTAAGAGCCACTGGTAGAGGTGTAAACAAAGAGCTTTGTTTTTGCAGGACCAAACAGACATCCCTCCTTAGATACCAGTCTTTTCAATTAGATGAAATGAAAATTTCATTCTGCCACTCCTTTTTTATCTTCTTTATTTACTTATGTCTTCAGGTAATAGAAAGATCCAAAAACAGACACAGAAGTCTTGTCTCCCAGGAAGAATACACCTTGCTCTGGCATCGTTTTGCTGTTTTGGTAGACAGCAGCAAATCAGGAAGGGCAGAGTCCCCAGCTGTGCTCTCTGGCAGCACAGACTTTCTGCCCAGGAGGGCTCTTTCTTTTTTATTCACTTCTGTATTCAAACATGAACTTTTCAGCAACCACCTCTGCACAGGTTTTTCCTCTGACAGACTCCTTGTTGATTACTGATGATGGTAAGCTTTACCCAGTATCCCAGAAAGCTTTGATTTTTTTTCCCCGATTACTCTTTTGAGAGTGTTACTGCCACTACAGCTTTCTTCCTTGATCCTTTATTCACCAGTGTGACTTATATCACTCTTTCTGAGGTACCTTAAACATTAGAAGGTCGATACCTAGACTGTCTTCTATGATCCAAATGAATGCTTAGTACTGGGGAAAATCTTCTTGCAGCATGACGGACTGAAATTCATTCAAGAAATATCATTAAGCCCCTTGACATGAGATAGAGTAAATTTACTAATGAGTTGTTTTAAAAATATGAATTAAGAGAGCCCCATCCTTTCTGTTCAGTATCCATTTGGCCAGCTGCCTGTGTGTGTAGGGCTTCTGCTTTCAGTCTTGACCATGGGACGTCAGTATGGTGACAGCTGCAGTGACAAGGAGTGATAAAAAACTGAATACAGTACATTCCTCCTCCACATGCAGAGGCAATTCTCAGACTGTACAGCTGAGTTACAGAAGTTATATCCACGCAAAATTCATACATGGGAAGTTGTCCTCTTATCAGGACGAGGATTAAATTTTTTTTTGCATAGAAACCACTGTTCAATATATATTTATACCTTTATGAAATGCCATCTGCGTATAATAATCAAAATATATTCCATATTGTGATTTCTTTTATATTGTGAGACTGTAGGATTCAAAGTATTGCAGGTGTTGAGATTCAGATACTATATGCAAAATTCTTTTGTCGTGTTTAGTAGTGAAAATAAACAGAATTCCATTTCTTTACATATCCTGGCAAATTTTCTGGCTTCACGTTGTTTTCCTGGTGAGCAAGCAATCAAATTCCAAAATGATATTTTTTTCCCAACCTTTGGCTATAGTTAACAATATTACTTACAGACAGCATTTTGAACAGCTACTGCATGACCAATGCAATATGAAGGGAAGCAAGAGGGCAATATGCAGATATTGACATAATCTACTCCTTAAACTCCAGGCAAGTTTACATTCTTTCTCAGAATATCATTTCCTTATAGTAAAATACTTCTGTCTTCATAGCACAGTCCCTTATCCCACATCCTGAAAGGCATTCTATAGTGTTCCCTGCTGTAATAGCCTGAATTTGTGGAAGAGAAAAATACACCTATGTTTTGTTTTTGTTTTTTTTTTGGTATGCAGAGCAGCCAGCCAATAGCTGCCTCTACATGCAGCTGTTTCCACAGACATAGCACATATTTTTACATCAACTCAGAACCAAGAGCATGGATAAACCTTTTAGCTTCCTAACAACATGATTCTGTGATTCTATGTAAACATGCACAAATCAGTTTTGCATTAGATTACTGTTT
The DNA here is from genome assembly GCF_023343835.1 of Lagopus muta. NCBI lineage: Eukaryota > Metazoa > Chordata > Aves > Galliformes > Phasianidae > Lagopus > Lagopus muta. The sequence goes on along the minus strand of NC_064433.1, from coordinate 117,521,412 downwards.
CTCATTTGTTTTATTGCCTGAAAACATTTGCGAGTGGCTCAGAGCAGAACATTTTGTTGTTTTTAATTTATTTAATTGTTTGGACATGAAAAGAAAAGGGCAAATGAATTTGCTCTCCAAAGGGATGAAGGCAATACTGGCTTTCCACCAGAGGCATTCTATTGCCTCTCTGCAGCACTGATGCTTGTGCAATTAGAAAACTGCAGAACAAAGTTAAAGATTTAGAAACCACCTTTTGGGGGTCAAGATTAAGGTTTCAAGTGCCTTTCATTAACACAGCCCCCTTACCAAACCTTACTGCGTGTGGGAGAGGTATCAGTTTTTAAATACACTGCATGCTGTGAGAAATGAGCAGTCACACCTGTGACATCCCCCTTTCCAAACTAACACAGAGAGGGCTTATTCTGGTTCTGGTTCAAATATCCTCTGATTTCAGTACGGGCAGCAGTGTATGAAGAAGTAGGGACAGAAGGATATGAAACTGGAGTAAAGAAGTCAAAGCTGAAAAATAATTCTTGTGTGATGGGGTTTCTGCCTCTGTGTCTCTGCTGGATTCCTCCCAGCAGATCACATAGCCAATCAGAAAGCTCAGTACCACTTCCCCATATCTGCAGCTGTTGTCATCAGGCACTGCAGTCATACCTGGCTATTTGCTAGCTAGGCACGTCAGAGGAGATTCTATAGGATCTTCCTGACAGTCCCTTTTCAGAAATAGAGACAGTCTTCATAACAGAAACTAGCAGTTGTAGTAGTTGCTCAGCATATGTGAAATCAGGTTACTTGCTTTTAAGAGCTTAAAAATGGATTTAGTTTTCCAATTTCAGGACCCAAATTTAAGGGGGGGGAGGGAGGCAGAGAAGTCTAATTAATCGTATGGATTTCATTTTTAATCTCTCCCTAGACACGCAAATCTTAAATTTTCAGTGCTGTGTATGTACGGTATAATCTCTCTCTGTATAAATGGGTGAAATAGTCTTCCCATACACAAATTGAGTATTCCCTGATCAGTTTATGTACATAGATATGCATGAAAAAAACTACCCCACATGCTAATGTAGCCTCAAACATTTCCCTGTTCTTTTATTCAGCAGTATTATGGTTGTATTTTTTATGCAGTCATACTCCTCTGACAGTGTGTAGCTGTCAGGGTTCTGTCTCACAGGTTTCTATACATCAGAGACCAGCTTTAAAACTGTTTTGACAGGCTAAAAGCTGGGATTTTTCCAGGGGCGGGATGGAGAGAGGCAGGAAGGTGAGAAGCAAAAAAGAATTTTCCTTGACACCCCCTAATCTCCTCAGTGCAGATGGCACCATCTTTTTCAAGTAGTTTCTGTGCAAAAAAAAGCACTGCAAAAGAATGAAAGCCTGAATGCAGAAAACAATCTTCCTGGGAGATGTGTATGTATTTATATGTACATCTTTCCAATTGCATGCACAAACACTTGTGCAAAGCATACTTTCCCTCTTCTACTTCCCCCACCCGTTCACTAAAATTAATTGCTCCCTAAGATTCTGCAGGCTACACTGTTAATTATTGTCTTCCTCTCCTGCACCTGAGGCATCACACTGGTTTAGGAAACAGCCTGCAAACAGATGGAGAGCTGCTGGAGATGAAGCTGCAGGTACGTGAAAAAAAAATGCGGGTTTATGATACTGCAGACTCAGATGGTCTATTAATTTTCAATAATATTCTGAAAAAGAAGGAAGTCTCTACTTGTTTTTAAGTGCAATTTGTTTTCAAGAAAGAGCTACAAGAACCAATTACTTTTATTATTTCATCGCTACATTTATCTGAAGGAATATTTATGGGAAAATATCCTGATCCTCACTACACCAGCTCTGCAGTTTCCTAGACAGCTCTGGCTTATGGCAGACAGCTCCATGTGCAATAGGCTGGTTGGTATCATGGAAGGAGGTCTGTCATCCAGTCCGAATTACCAGCCCTTCTTTTGCCACCGTGTTGACACCACAGATCAGGACAAAGCAAATTCTCATATGCCCACCCTGCCTTCATCCTGCTTGCAGAGGGGTATGACTTGTTGCAATCCCCACAAAACCACTCTCCTCTTTCATTTAGCCTAGCAGTTAGCACTGCAGCAGTTGACACCAATTCGTTTTTTGTTTTCAGAGTCTGAGGATCAAAGCCACGAAGACAAGGCATGTATGTCTCTAATGGGATTGAACGCTCCCACAGAGGAGGGTGCTGCAAAGTGAGACAAAGCACAGACATCCAGGCCTACCTCATCTACACTGCGCCTGCTTCAAACCAGATAATAGGTTTTCCCTTCCAGAATTTCTTCCACATAGCCATTTTCTGTGTAAAAGAGCACCCAAGAGAGGTATGTGAAAACTAGAAGATATTTAATAGAGCCATTGTACCCTCTTCCAAGCCAAAAGTATTGCTCATAGGGAATAGTTGCATTTACTAAGCTGGAAAATAAAACAAAATGAAACAAAACAAACAAAACAAACAACAACAAAAAAACAACAAAAACAACTTTCAGACTTGTCTGGAAGTTCAGCTCTGCACATTGGCCAAACTACTTTAGCGAAGGCAACGGAAAAATTTGCAGTAGTTTTCACTATCCAAAGAGCCCCAGATATTTTAGCCAAGAAGCAAGAAAAAATGAGTTAATTATCCCATGGCCAGATTGCTGATCCATATAGGTGTTAGGAAGATACACACAGTACTAAGGCCACCTCTTCCTTTCAAATGTTGGTATTGTGCATATTTTGTAGAGCAGTGTCTATTTGGTAGAGACTGATAATCAACTTGCTGAATGCTGTTCAACACACACTCATATAACTGTGTAATGGGAATTCTGGAACTCAAACATGATGTAGTATCCTCCAGTATTCAATACTGCACATTTATATTTTGCAATCCAACAGAAATTTCCAACATCTGCCATCACTTTATGAAATACCTGATGGATACAAAACAGCTAAATGCATAATGCATTGTAATATGCTACCATACACTGAGCTTAGAATATTGAATCTGCTGTCTCTCACTCTTTTGAAAACCACATAAGAAATAATGTGTATGACCCTAGAGTCAGGTATCATTGTCAACTGCTGAGGTTAATAAACAATGTACATGCATGACCTCGGAGTTCCTATTCCAGGATTATAACTGAAGGTTTCTTAATTTACTTTTTCTCCTGTTCTGCAGACAGTGCTGATTGTGACAATGGAAATACTCTAGGATTAGATACATTAGATACAACAACCAGCAATTTTAGCTCTTGCTAACTGTTGGTCTTGCTACTTCCATTGCTGCAGTGGCAAGTAGGAGCAGAAGCAAGGCACCCAGCAGACTTTTTGCCCCATGGGATAAGAGATGGAGGTAATGGTGATTGATCCTTGGGAACCTGCTTCCCCTGTGCTGCTTAGAGTGAGGTAATTGACCAGCTGGGATGCTTAGCCAGAGCACTGCAGACTTCCCAAAAGCAGTGCTGCAAACGATAATAACATTTGATCTGCAGAAGCCAGTCCATTCCAACCCTATTTTAGAATCTTTTCTTCCTGTACTGAATCTTTTAGTTTAGGCACCAGTTCTTTGGTATGTTGTGATTATGTTTAATGAATTGCTTTTCCCAGCTGTCATTCACATCTTACTAGGGTGATTTGTGCAACCTGTTACTAAGCTATAAGATTCATACATTAGCCCTTGCCCACCCTAACAGGACTATTTCTTCTGCTTGGAGTGGTTCACTGGTGTAAACTACTGACTATGGGTATGTAAGAAAGAAAGATGCAAGTATTTGGGTATCTACTAGACAATTTAAGGTTTGGAGCCTAAACTCAGAGCAAACTTGTCAGATGCAGTAATATATCATAGGCTGCTCCCTGGCTGTCATAGGCCCTAAGATGCTTCTTCCATTGCTGGCTTTTATGAGAGAAAATTGGAGAAGCTTTATGAAATCAATTCACTATTCTCAAAATAGTGCTTTAGTTGTAGTTCACACAATTAGACACATCTGAAAAGCAGTGCATCTGCTCATTAGTAAATGTTAATCTCCAAGAATCTAGGCTAAATTTCAGTTTAATCTGTTTAGTGCAGGGAAAAGAGATTGCTATAGCAAGCCTGGATGCCAGGCAATGTTATTAGTAAAGGAAGGCTCTTTCTTTCGAAAAAAAAAATATTGCATGGGTTTTAGTTTGAGGGTGAAAGTTTTTTTTTACTTTGTACTTCCCATTTCATTCATATTCCCTCTCGTTCTTCCAAGATATTTCCAGCCTTTTGAGCCATATTATATATTTGGTAGGAAATGTATCTTAGATTTTAATTTAACTTTTAACTCCCATTTGCTAGAGTAACTATTTATACCTCCACTAAATAAATACCACATAACCCATACCACAACAAGAAAAATATCTTTTTGGTTTTTTGAAAGCGTTTTCTGTTACAGTGATTAAAAACACTGTAATTACAAATTACTTGAGACAATATTAAAGCACAGATTTGTAATAGTGAGACTCGTTAAAGAACAGGCAAATAATCCTGAGGAATAAAGCATAGTGGAAAAGAGACGGACTAAGGACCTTTCAGAAACTCTTTTGGTAGCACTTCCTATGTTTCTTACTAATTTTTCTATTAACATAAAAGAGACGCATGCATTTTTACAGGTCAGAAATCTTCACTGGAGAAGATCAGGCCTCAGAAGAATAATTTTGATATATTTATGCCTGTGAAAAAAAATCAGTTTAATTTACATTGGATAAAGATCAATAATTTAAGATTAAAATTTTATATATAAATATATACGTATAGCATTTAACTTAAGTAAATAAGTGCAGTTTTGAAATGAATCATAATTAAATCACTTGCTCCATAATAACTGATTACTAAGATATTTATGTTGGGTTGTCCTTCCATCTCCCTCCCTTCCTCCCTCCAGAGACAGAGCCAAACACTTTGGTTACTGACAGAGCATGACAGCAAAGTTTGATAAAATACATCCCTATGATTCATACTGGCAAGTTCACAGAAAAAAAAAAAAAAAGATGTGGAGGATATGCTTAATGCCTTCACGCTGGCTCAATCTCATTACAGGTGGTTGGCATACCCTGAACTAGAAGGCTCCCTGCATATTAAAAACTACAGGGTCCCCCAGAGTTTTATTCAGAGTGGGGACCTCACTTCACCTGGAGTAATCTTCTTTCAACATCTAATTTTTGAAAATATGGCAACAATATTCATATAAGCCACCTGCTTATAAATTGTGTTACCTAGCCAAGCTCCCACAAGTTTCTTTTTAAGACTGACTTCCTAGCCTAATATTGCTAAGTAACTTACTCAAGAACTATTCCCACACCCATGCAAGTCCTGTTACAGATATATAGGTAAAACATGATAAGTTTTGGCAATTAACAATGACAAGATCTCAGCTGAAATGCTACCTTGTAGCGGTCGTATAGGACAAAAGTCTGATGACAACTCCAGTGACTGTGCTGAGCACACTGGGGAATGATTGCCCAATGCATAAATGTCAAAACTGAATGAAAGAGCAAAAGAAAAAAGATTTGTCTTAGGAATTAACAAAGCAATCTACTGCATTTCTATGGGAGAGGATATCAGTGCCAGCCGACATACACTCCAAGAGGAGGAAAGAAAAAAGAAGGAAACAAAATGTTTCAATAGAGGGGGAAGACTTGTTAACTTCAAACAAGAGACACTGCTAAAAGAGAGGGAGACTGAAAGAAAAAAGTCTGAAAGGGATGAAAAAAAGCTAATGTGAAGGAAGAAGAAAGTAAGCAGGTAGGTTAAAGAGGGCTCCATGAAGAAACAGCTTTGCTGAGGCACTATGCCCAAACCCCTAACCAGTACAACTTTAGCAACAATACTATAGTGATGGAGAAGACCAATCCAACCCCACAGTTGCCAGGAGAGGGGTTAAAAGTACATAAAGCCTCAACCGAACAGGTTAATCATGAGTTAAAATGTAAGAGAAGAATAACTATGTTAATATCTCGCACATTCTCTCATAAAAACAGAACTTTTCACAAAACCAGCATTGCCAACATACCTAAAGTGCTTACAGTGTTGCACTGTTACAACACTTGCAGATGCTTGCAGTGTCTGCACCTGTCAGTAAGAGTGATTATTACTTTTGTGTGCACAGGTCATGTAAAAAGTCACGTAGTTTCTCTGTGATTTAGTTCCCCATCTGTAAGCTCCCATCTCTGCTTCATTAGAGGCAAAGAGGCAATAAATTGACAAGGAACAATATAATAATAAAGAAAGAAAAAGCAGATGATTTATTGGCATCATCAGGCTCAGTAGTGGATAAAAAGGAAAAAAAAAAAAAGCACACAACCAATGAGGCAGCTATCTAATGTATTCTGTAGTAAAAACAAGAGCATCTTTCAAAACAAATCTGAAAAGAGAACAGGCCAACTAAAAATACTAATATGAAATCAATATACATTCTGCTGTAGCAAGTCACAGGTTCCTATTCTCAGTTACTTTCCACCCAGTGAGACTGTTCTTTAGTCCTGTTAATTGCTATGGTGTGAAGGATGCTGACTAGCATAGGATGAGTTAATTAGAATTGCAAAGTACCGCTGCTTACCATTTTTAGCAAACTACTATTTATCTCTGTTGCCACACCATACTGTGAGGTGCACTGCAATCCAGAGGTAGGGAAAGCTAATCATCCTACATCAGAAACCAACTCATGCAGGATTCAAAGTTCACTGTGGTTGAGAACATCTGTTCATGGTCATAAACGATTCCTGAAGGCAAGCCAGGGTGAGCTTTGTGTTTTCAACAGTCAGCCACTTTCTGTTGTCCTAGATCCAGTCAAATCTTGGCTACTTTTTTGACCTCTCATGTCTGTGCAATCCACTTCTTCTGTTCCCCTTCAGTGAAGGATGCAAGAGTGTTTCCCTATTCCAGAATTCAGAATCCAGAATTCCAGCCTCACCATAGTAAATAATGGCCACAACAGTCTACTTCTTTGCCTAGCTGTTGTAGCAAAGTAGCAATGCAAACCACAGCCACAGGGCAGATTGTAGCATAGAGGTCTACACATAAATACCATCACACAGCTTAAACAAAAGAAGCTGCTCAGCCAGTTGCATCTTCACGTCATACCCAGACATTCACTTAAGTTTAGGCCACCGCAGAAATTTTTATCTCTGTCTCAAGTTTACTTTAAAAATGTTTATATTTCAATATCTTTCCTGTCAATAGTACATATTGCATCCTGTCCTATAGCAGAAAAAAAAAAAAAAAGTAAGCAGAACTAAGAAAGGTACTCAACCAGCACTACACCGTGGTACAAAAGGATGACTAAAGAAGTAAATATGTGGTTACTTACACTACTAGATCAGAGAATGAGTATTAAGTTACTATGCATTTGGTAAAGGCCTATACTCATGCCCATACTGAAGTCAGTAGCAAGTTTGCAGTTAATTGCAACAGCAGTAAAATGTATTTTAGGAAGCAACCTCAAGGAGGTAGGCAGGATTATCTAATGACATATACGTATTTTACTAAGCATGTTACTTGTCAAGCTAATTAGTTACCCTGCAAACGAAAAGGTCAACCCTGCATAATATTTGCATCTCATCATTCTGAGTTAAATTTCCTGTGCATGGCAGGTGGGAAGAAATAAATTCTACTGAGGTTGTAAAAGACAGACTGGAATGTTTTGGCAGGCAGAGAAAAATGAGAAAAAAAACAGCTGGGTAAGGCTGAAGACCATGGAACATGAAACAGGTCCATCAGGAAGATACTGATCACTTTGCCATCAGCTCCACGTGTACAGTTTGTTTTCAGTTGCCCTCCAGTCCTGCAGTACATTGATCCTGATACACTTCTTTGATTGCTTCTTTTGCCTTTTGCTAATCCACATATTGCAAGTTGAGAAAATCAAGATGCACAAAACTCTACTGTGCAAAGACCATATCTTTGGCCTCAGATCGCCATTCTCTGGGAAAGACTTGCTTGCCATCCCATAATACTGCATTCACACTCTGGCCATGTGCATAGGTCTCTTGATGGCACCCTCCTGTCCAAGAGGCAGCCCTGTCACACATTATGTAGTATGCGAACTTGACACAAAAACTATGGCTTGAAAAGTATTTACAAAGTCATGATGAGCAGATTACAAAGCAGTAGTAGCACTTTAAGGGAGATATCAGACAGAAGCAAATAGAGCAAGCACATCAGTACATGTAGCCATAGAAAAATCAATGAGCAATCAGCAGATTATCTGGGAACGTTTGGAATTTGCATTCCTTTTCTAACAAACCAGCAGGTTTTGTGTTTCAGTCTGTAAACATTTCATGTCATGAGGGAATCTGCAAAGGCTTTTTGTCCTTGCTAAAGGGCTTTACTTAATGGGGTGTTACATGAAAAAGCATATCTGTCTTTCAAAAAAATGTGCCCTGCAGGCTCACTGAAACAGTGGCAACAATTGGAGAAAAAGCAAGCCATGATATGATACACACTCTGCCTAATAGAGGTTTAAATATGTTAAGTCACTCTGTCAGGACTGCAAACTCTAGCATAATAAATCTCTCAGTAACCTAAGCGCACAATAGCTGGGTGGCAGGGAACCCTTCAGCAAAATGCTACACCACACAGCTCAGACCACTGAAGGCTTGATGACTGCTTGCAGGAGCCACCCAAGCCAACACTGAGTTGAAAATGCATTTAAGAACATAGGCCTCATGTCAGCTCCACTTCCAAGTCACACACCTCAATTTACAGTATATTTAAGAACTGTTTCCTTCTGGCATTGAGTCCTACATGCCAGGAAGCATAAGTTTTACGTAGCCAGCAGTGTGCCCTTGCAGTTCAGAAACCTTTTGTATCCCAAGTTGCATCAAAAGCAGAGTGGCCAGCAGGTCAAGGGAGGTGATCCTGCCCCTCTACTCTGCTCTGAGACCTCACCTGCAGTACTGCATCCAGATGTGGAGTCTTCAGTACGGGAGAGACATGGACCTGTCAGAGTGTGTCCAGAGGAGGGCCACAAAAATGACCCAGGGATGGAACACCTCTCCTACAAGGACAAGCTGAGAGCTGGGGTTGTTCAGCCTGGAGAACAGAAGGCTCCAGAGAGAACTCAGGGTGGCCTTTCAGTATTTGAAGGGGATGCAAGAAAGAAGGTGACATTTTCTTTAGCAGGGTCTGATGTGAAAGGACAAGAGGAAATGGTTTCAAACTAAAAGAGGGGAAATTTAGTTTGGTTATAAGGAAAATATCTTTTAAAGTGAGGGTGGTGAACCACTGGGACAGGTTGCTCAGAGAGGTGGTGGATGTCCCTTCCCTGGATACTTTCAAGCCCAGACTGGAACAGGCTATGAGCACCTGATCAAGTTGTGGACATCCCTGTTCAGTACAGGGGTGGTCTAGATTTAAAGGTTCCTTCCAACTCTAAGGATTCTATTATTCTACTCCTCAGCTCAAGAATCCAAAAAGGAAAAAAAATCTCCATTTTTACTCTTAACACTTGCATAACCGAGATAGAAAGTTTGGGCTTTTTCTTTTTTTCTTTTTTCTTTTTTTTAGCTTAGTAGCAGTAAAAATTTAAGTCTCTTTGCCATCTGATCCCAGCTAAAAGCCTGAAATCTCTGCATTCTTTCTCATTTTATTTTGACTTGGTTCTAGAGTTCTTGCATGTAACTGCAGAAATACTTCAGGAGCAATCAAAGATCTCATAGTATGTATGAACATGGAATTAACCACAGAAAGTGTTTTGGAAGTGTTTGGAAGGTAAGCCTTCTGTGTTGTTTTTAGGATTTTATGTCCAATGTAGAAATTCCCACTGTTTCCTCTGAGGGCACAAGCATTTTTCAATTATTACCTTTGAAGGCAGAATCCATCAGTTGCATTTTGTACTTCTGCTATTGGAAAGCAAAATGTTGGGCTTTGTACTGTGCTGTTTACACCACGTCAGTCCCAACTGACCTACTATTTTGTATTTACAAAACTTTACTATTTACTGTACATTTGGTTTTTTCCTCCTTTTAAAAACACAACTTGAATGTAAAAAAAAATAATAATAATAATTAAAAATGCCTTCACAGTGAGGCAGAATTATTCTTAAATAAATGATTCCTTAATCAAAATTGGATGACTATGAAGCATAAAGTTATGGCTCTAATAACACATGTAATCGTTTGTCTCATTGCAAAGAGGCATACATCATTTGCATTGTTTTTCAGAAGTGTTTTATACCCACTTTACCATAATCTTAATGAGCATGTACAGTGCAGACAAATGGAGATTCCAGCCCATCTTATGTATTTGCCTGGAAAGCATGTTATTTATTGTGGATGCATATAAAAACTGTTGCTATAAATAAAAATGTTAAAGTATAAAGATAATGCAGTGGGCAAGCACACTGCTCGAGCTCGAGTTGTAATTTTGATATAATTTTGTTATACATTTTCCATAAAGATGGTATTTCTTTTCTAGACAGCAATCTTAATAAAGTATATTTGAAACTTATATCAGCTATGGAAAAATTTCACTGAAGAGAATTTAAACCTGTGGATACATCAACTCAGCATGTGGGTACTGCCAACCAAATTTACAGCTCAAAATAGATACCATTTTTCTCTGCCAAATTCTCATTATCTCGGATTTACTTAAGAGTCAAAGCCAGCAACACAGCTTTAAACAACCTTAAAAAATTATAAAAATGACAAACACTGAAGTCACTTCTTTTGAAATTTCTTCTGTAAGAAGCTTTCAGTTCTCCGTCTGTAGCATCCCTCCTGTACCTGAAATCATCACAGCTGTGAAGCTCAATAATGCATAGTCCTTCCAGCATAGCAGCTATAGCTTCATGTAACAATATTTGTAAGAGAAGATTCCTAGCTACTACATAGGACTTCACATTTTTTTCTGACCTTGCAGATCTGCATTCAACTGGCTATTAACTTAACTGTGACATACTTACTAGAGACGAGCTGATCTTCTACTTAATTTTGAGAGCTTTATGTCTTTTTCCTTCTTAAAAGGGATAATTCCCTCAACATAACTGATCTTACAGTGCCAAAAGACAAAGCTTTTCAAGCAAAAATGTATGGATACACCATAAAAATACACCATAAAATTCTCTTGAGAATTCTTAGAATCATTTGTATGTGACATATGTGGAATGAAGATGAAAATATGATATGGTCTAAAGGTTTGGCTGTTGTTTCACTTGGGCTGATTTGCATAACTCATAATTTCTGGAACATATTTTTTTGATTTTGTCCACAACTTAAAGGCACCATTGAAAAAATCAAAGGATAAATACAAGCTTGGCGTAGATTGACTGCACAGATAAACTACAGCTACATTAAAAAATTTTCAAGTTCTACTTGAAGGTTATTTTTGCTCAAAGAATGGGAACAGGACAGAGATCCCCAGCAAAATGAAGCAGATGGATAGACTGGTACTCTACACATAGCACTTTTAAGAATAATCACATTACATGAAGGTATATGGTATGTTTATACATAGAAATGTACTCTGATTTATTAATCTTGCCAAGCATTATGCAGATCATGTTTTATCTCTAGGTTCAGCTCATATTATTGATTGATATTCAGTGTTTCTCTCCCGAACGTGGGGTTAATTGCTTTCATCTACTACATTAAATTAAATGAACCATTCATGATTTCTTAGCAGCATAGTATTAAAATCATTATATTGACTTTACATAGACATTTTTATATTTGTTTCCTTTTTTTTTTTTTTTTTTTTTTTTTTGCTATAACAGCTCTTTCCAGTAACTCCTGTCTTGTACAGAAGGGTGGCATTCAGTGTTGACCACTAATTCTGCCTCACTTGTTTTATTTCTCCTCCTAAGTGTAGCTCTTTTAACTTACATTTTATTTCCTTCTCCTAAACTCACCTTAAATTCATTTCAGCAGTTCTACATGTTTATCTCAACCTAGCTTTTTAAAGTAATCTATTTTGTGCATGCCTACATACATAAATACTTTTAAAATATTCATGTATTTCAGCTTAGTTTTCTGTAACTATTCAGAACTGCTCATAAAGAAATCAAGTTGTTTCCTCAAGTTTGATTATCTTGTCTTTAAACAGCAATGATTTTTCTTTCCATATCCTACAGATTTCTCTCTTTATCCTCCTTGTAAAAATATGGACTACAGTCTTTTTGTCCTTTTATGCTTCTCTGGCTGCTAAAAAGATGTGAAAAAAGGCATTCTACAGGCTTTTCTTCCCTCATCTTACTGATTCCTCTTGAACTAGGGAAAGTTATTCATCTAGATCAGGTGCCTTGTCAAACTTTAATGGTTCTATATACTTAACTATGTGCTCTGGCACAACCGTAAAGCCTTTACTATCTTCTGTGGGAAAATATATTCTTGTCTTCCAGATGTGACCTTCAGCTTATTTTCAAAAATGCCTATGCCATGGAAAAGAAAACCTGGGGTCTGTACAATACTTTCTTTAACTAAGAATATCTCTCATTCATTTTTCTTTATTGCTTTGCAAGCTAGTTTTGACAGATAACTTTGGACATGCATGCTTTTAAAACTGTTTATTTTTACTGCATTTATGCTGTTACTGAGAATCATTATTACCAACATTAAAGTCTAAATTTTGCTCATCATTAATTTATCATCAATATCTTCAATATTCCCTTTTCATATGAAGCATTTTCTTTCATCTATAAGTAATTTTATTGAACTTTAGGTAAACTCAAGGTTGTCTATTCCAATTAGTCTAGCTTACACTTGACATTCACATGCTTTGCACATATGTAAGCATATACTCTCATAATTCTTATAGAACAGAACCATCTGTAGCCATCCCTAATAACACACAGAGAAAGAAGGAAAATCTAAATTTGCTTCACGCTAACAACCTTGTACCTGTGATATTGGTTATTGTAAGATAGAGGCAACAGTCTGCAGGTCTAGCAGCACTTCTGAGCATCACTACTAGCAGTGCAGATGCTGGAATAAGAGGATGCATAATATACATGACCCACCCAGTCCACTTAGACATGTAGTACAATGGACAACTGTAAAACTTTTTACTGTAATCAGAACTGGAAGCTGCTGCTGGGGTGAATGCATATATATAGGATATTACAAACATGGGAAAATCTCAGCATTCCATGATAGAATTTCTGCACAGACCATGCACCAAGCACCTGCCTGGTGCTCCCCAACATAGGTTATAGGTTGTTGGTAAGTCCTGTGTTATTAGTTCTGTATCAGTTATCTAACTGCTCCCTGACAAACATTTTCTCCATATGCAGATAGAGAGGAGGTGGTTGTACATATACATGTGCAGTTAGCAGAGGTTGGCAAAACTATGCTACCAACAATAATTAGTGTCCAAATAAACAAGGAGGCAGTCATTATGGTGAACAACCTATCAACATGATACATCATAACACAAGGCAAGCCTTTGACTATCCAAATTTAAATCCATACTTGTTTATATATTTATCTGTTAGGTAACTATTTTTGAATGGCTATGTCTACTGTTAGATCATTATTTAATCTGTAGCAGGTCCTTGTTTAAGACTGCTGCAGTGCAAACTTGTTCATTCCAAGCAGTGCCATTCAACAAGTCTATCACAATTTGCAACAGTCACACCTGTAGTTCTCATTGGTTCACACCATCATCCTCCTTGAATGTTTTACTCCAATCTTGCCTTTTTTCTTCTACAGAGAACTTCCCTTTTGTATCCATTTTGTTATGCTCACCATTTTGTCTGTATTCTTTCTATTTTCAAGCTTGCAACTCTCCTCCCCTTCAATTGTTTTACTGACTCCAAATTTCTTTACAATGAAGTAAAGAAATAACCAAATTATTTTGATCAATTTCTAAAATTTTCAGAGAGACTTGTTTAAGTTTGCACAGTAATTTTCTTATGTATTTAATTTGGGTCATATCTTGTTTTTTCACACTTACTGAGACAGATAAAGAAGCAAGATGTCTTCCGTAGAGCAGCTGGCAAGAGGAACACTTTCCAAAGGGACAGTCCTCGACAACAGTATCTGCTACAAATGTTTCCATGCATTATTTCCTGCATACCTAGCAGAAAACAAGTTAATTGTCCTTGAAACACAAAGTCTGCTATACCCATGGAAATGACCTATACTGAAAAATCAGAATTACTCTAACTTTTGTCTCAATATTTCTGCATATTTAACTCTTCTGTGCAATCTGCTATATATTCAGGGTCAGAGTTTGAAAGTGTTTATGCTCAAAAGCAGCCGATATGCTGGAAAACTTTCCAGGTCAGATGGAGTTTGTGCTAAAAGTGAAAAAAGGACTAAAATGGGATGTACTCTGTTCCCATATGAAAAGAAGGTGAAGAGGAGGTGAGAGGAATCACCACCTACTTCTTCTCTGGCTTCTTGTTAGAAGATTAATTCTTGCTCTCTCTGTCTGGGTTTGTTTGTTTGTCTGTTTGCTTGTTTGTTTGTTTTCTGAAGAAATTAAGTGCCTACTTACATGACTATAAATCATGTGTGGAGAAAAATGTACAGTTAAGCATTTCAGAGAGGGTGGGGATATAAAATATGGGTCCTCAGAGCTTTGCTATTGCTACCTTAGGTAGCTCCCTACTTAAGGTTGTGTATACCGTTATGAATCATATAATCTTTTTTACACCATGTAGGAAACTTAGACTCTAACTCAGGACTATGGATTCTACCATGAGTATCCACACAATGGTCCATGTCAGACTAAAGCTTAATTGTCTGTAACTTATAAATTACTCTTATTCACCATTTTTGCATATCTCTTTGACAATCCTCATGTCAACCACCACTCCTCTCATCACAACCAGGTTTGTGATACTTGCATGATCCCACTGTATCTATCAAGTAACAAGAGGAAAGGAGCAGAGCAAAGCAGAGCTGCTGGAAACACAGATACAGTTGGAAGTTGTGGGTCCCCCAAGAACACTCAGTGCAGGATCTGTATTTCATAGGGAATTAAGGAATTAAGGGAAGATGAAGGTTTCAAGGTTCCTGGCATTCTTATGTTGCAGCTGTCAGGTGAGATTCAGGCTGGATATTAGGAAAAGATTCTTCATTGGAGGGTGGCTGGGCACTGGAGCAGGCTCCCCAAGCCAGCAGTCATAGCACTGAGCTTGCCAGAGTTCAAGTAGCATCTAGATAATATTCTCAGACACATGGTCCGATTTTTGTGTGGAGCCAGGAGCCAGACTCAATCTTTATGGGTCCCGTTTCCAATTCATGATATTCCATGATTCTATGAACTGGCAATATGGTTTAAAGGTCTCTTTCTACTCTGCCTAACCAGAAGCACCATCAGCTCCATAGGGAGAAAGAAAAAGGGAGATGATAATTATCCTCTTGCACAGCCAATCAAGATCAGAGAGATGATTTGCCCAAGACCTCTACAGCTTCATCATACGCTTTGCTCTCTTTTTACTGGCATAATGAAGGATTCAAATGGTAACACCAACTCTGAGCACAAATAGGCACTACCGTTATCTGATTCAGCATTTATCTATCAGATAAATGCTTTGGTTATACACAAATAGTTGACAGGCTGAAGCTCAGTGGAGCCATAATCCTAAAAGTAAAAACAGTGAAACAATCAGCTGATAGAAATAGCAATTGGACCTATTTTAAGATGTATATATGTATATAAATAAACTGAAGAAATATTAAATCAAAATTTGCCAGTCATAAAGTCATTGTATCAAAATAACAGGAATGATTTAGATTTCTGAGGATAGTACCTCTTTCAATCCAATAAAGGCATGCAGAATAATAAAGAGCAGCCGTAGCTGCTCTTTGTCCTCAAGACAAAAAAAATGAAGACCATATGAAAAAAACAATGAGATAAAATGGTGTCCAAAAAGAAGAGGAATTATTAGCTGATGGTATATCAATACATTGAGTCAGTCACTCTAACGACTGGATAGCAATCCTGAGATATCTGTGATGAGTTCACCTAGCACTGAATTTTAAGACCCTGTGATTATAAAGTAGCTATGTGATCATGTCCTTTTTCTGTTAACTTTTGTTTGTATGTTTCATTTGCTAAAAAGGTATTTTTAGCTCACAAAACAGGCATACTAAGTGAAACTCAGAACTGTGACCTGAAAAGATCATATTAAATGGGATTTTTCTCTGTCATCTCTTTATGCTTTTGATTATTCTTGACATTGTATAATGTTAAGTTATAAATAGAAAGCATCTTGAAAATGTCATAATATGCTGAGTCTAATAAGAAAATACCAGAGATGGAAAATATGCTTAAGAAATCAAGTTTACATGGCACACTCAAGATGAAAAATGAAACTGGGCTTTACTGTAATGGAACTTAACTCTTTTACAAAATAAATGTGAATTGTGAGCTCAAGCTGGAAGCTACAATTGAAATGTAAACATTCTTTATTGAGAGCAAAATACTGCATTAATATCAATCACAAAAGCTGAAGACTTGTGGCATTATTGTATAGAGCAGGGATGCTTTTTCATGCTCTCAAGTGGATCTAATTCCAATGAAGTTTCCTAGCCAACCCAAACACTTAAAGTATTTGTACTTGTTCCTCCAGCATAGCATATTTTTTTTTTTCAGAATATTCTAGTTTAATTGATTTATTTTTCACTCTCTTTTCTACTCCATATATATATATATATTCCTCCCATTTAGTTTTAGGCTTCCTAGGTTAAATCTCCATGTAGGTAAAAGGACTAGTACTGCTAAGTACACAGCAAGTTTCCTAGATTCTGAGAAACTAAATCAGAATGTTTGCTAAAAAACAAAACTAATTACTTTTTTTCTGTGTATGGACATAACACAAAGAAATTTCTGCTTCCATTTTTAAAGTTACAATTGGTACAATTAATGGTATATCAATAACCATGAATTCTCCCCAGACTACATGGATCACTTTAGCCCTGAGAACATGCCTGAGGGTATTACATCAGCAGCATCAGTCTGTACCATGTCCCCAGTAGGCTCTGGAAGCAGCCACCATTGACTTCTCTGGAGTCTGAGGATGGGCAAAGAGAGTAATAAATCCATGGAAATCACAGTGCCAAGGCTCACAGTGGGAAAAGAAATGCTCTGGAAATGGATTCAGAGCACTTGCATTACATATCTCCTCTTTAAATTCTTTCAGAAGAAGAACCAGGTGTCTCATTTGGCAATAATTTTGTTAAGTTACAATATTTCTTGTCTCGCTAGAATAGTTTTTGATTAATAATGAAGCATAACTGAAGTTAGAATAACAAGAAAACCATGGCAATAATTTAATGTGTGTTGAGGTAACTGGTGAAAATTTCAATGAGTAATCTGTAAGATCAATAAAAATTAGACCCTTAACATAGCAGGGGAAATGATTTGGAAGTATTTCAGATAGAAATGTGTGAAGCAGGAGAAATAAGATACGGCTATGGCAAGTTCTGTGGAGCTATTCCCAACTCAATATTTCATCCTGTTATTAATGTCCCATTTAACCAGCGCCAGGTTTAGATTAACAAGTAACCAGTTAAACCCCAATGAAAAATAACTCTTCCCTTTAAAAATAAGGACACCTACTTGCTTGATTTATGATGGTGTGAAGCTATGACTTTCATTAATTAAAGGTGGCTAGTCAGAAATGAAAACATCAACATGCTGTAAGTAGGATCAACAATATCCGGAAGACAAAAACAGATTCAGAGCAAAATCTGCTACACTGGCATTGCCCCATTGTGGAATTCACATCAAAAGGAATAACAAAGATAACAGGTGTCTTAAAAACTCTATAGCTAAGAACATAGATTTTTTTTTTCCACCAAACTCAAGCAAATATAACCAGCTATAATTGCATAACTGGGGACAGAACAGCCTTTGAAGTTTCATAGTTATCTGTCTACTCAAAAGCCATTTTACAAGATAATTCACTTTTCTTCCAAGTCTGTCCCAGGTGCACACAAATTCTCCTAATTTCTGTACTGTCACTTGATGTAAAAATAGAAAATTGTCATCTCTTCAATCAAGAAAATTACAATCAATTATTATTGTAATCCAACTTCTTTATATAGAGATGAATGTTCTATCTGTTATCAATGAAACATGTAAGAATTTAAACTGAGTCTGAGCTCAGCATTTCATAAGATTCTGAAAAGGATGCAGGATTTGACTCTTCATTTTTCAGCTGTAAATTAAGGGCCATCTAGTTGCTTGGCAGCATCTGAAGACCTTAACTTATAAATGGTGAATTCTCTTCTTGCTTTTGTTACACACACACACATACACACAAAGACAGTATTTGGAGATATTTGAAAATTATCATCAGTTAAGAAGGCTATATAAATTGTTTTTCAAATTTTCACTTTTCCTTTACCAGTTTTTTAATGAACATTTTCTTGACTGTAGTAATTCAATTTTAGAAAAAATGGTGACGTGGGACTTACCTCCATGCTATGTACCAAACTTTTACATTAACAATAACTGCAGTAAACAGAAGTTATGGGAAAGTAATCTGCATACCTACCTATAGAGAAGGTGAATTCCCACACCCTCAAAATCCTTAAATGCAGACTAAGGTCACTTCGCTCATTGTTTAGAAGAAAATAAATAACTGTTCTGTCACGATCCATATCCCTTCTGCACACTTTGACTGCACCCAGAGTGGCATTCCCTTTTGAAGAGCATCTGTAACAAGCAATATTTATAACAAGTGAAAAGTAGGTCTTGAGAAAATTGAGCTGACATTTAGAGAGCTACATTTGGTGCAACTCAAATTTACTGCAGCTGCAGTATAAATAATCTGAGTGCTGCCAAAGATGAGCTACTTATGTCTGTATACACACAGAACAATTTAAATTTCTCCACATTTAATTTCAAATAAAAGATAGTTTTATGGCTGATCAGCTCTGTACACACCATTTCAAGTGTGACAAAGCCATGAAATCTGAAGGAACTTGCATCACAAAGAGTCCAAAATTACACTAATTTTTTCAAAACTACTCCACATCCCTCTCAACCTAATTCAGGTGTAATGGGGGAATTTTATGTAGTTCCTACTTAATTATATTTAACCATGTCTGCAGATAAAATTTATACAAACTTACATTGGTATTTCTCTTACATATCGATGTTGCCTCACAAACACCTCAAAGTATGGGGTGCAGTCTTTGGTAAACTAGAAAAAAAAAAAAAACATACCTAAAGAATAATGTTAGAAATGAAAAGAGAGAACCTTGTTGACACAACTTTTTATTCAAATGTGTTTTCTCATCATAAAGATTACAGTTCCTTTCTCCAAGTTTAAAAATTACATCATTCAGATGGCATTATCCTGTCTCTTAGTCCTCTTAGTCCCTGTTCCTTTTAGACTTCAATTCTTAACTTCTTGGAGTTGCTTTAGCATTTTAATGACATAAGAATAAAAGATTCCTGTAATGCATTGGGTTTCATTGCCAGTTATTCAGAGTATTTAGAGAAACGTTAGGAACATTCAGGAAAATGTTCCTGAATTAAAATATATATAGCATACTATAAAACATGAAACATACAAGCTTTGTGTTAGTAATAAAGAACATTTTTTCTTAAAATCCATAATCTGTGAATAATTTACTCCCTTGTAAAATCTTTGAATCATCTAGGAGGGAAGAGAAAGCATACATGAGATTTAGGAGACCAGCTATGCATTTGAAGAACAATGTAATGCATTTTCAGGGTGATCTGTCCAAGAGCAGAGGCAAACGTTAAAGTATTCACTGCAATCATTTCATGAACATATTTGCATTCCAAGATAAATGACTCCATGGCCCAGCAACATCATTGGTTTTGCGGAAATGTCATCATTCTAAACTTTATGAATTTGTAGTTCAAACTACAATTATGAGTAATGTCTGATAGATTTAGGGAAAAACATAAAGTTACACAAATGCCCTTAACCTTGCCTTGCAGAGATAATATTTAATAACTGTTTTTAAATATCCCATCCTATTAGGATCAAACAACTTTTTAGAAATGTATTCCTTCTTTTGGACATCCTGCAGGGAAGAATAAAAGTCACTGAAGTACAAAGTAACGCGTCCCTTCTGCTCACTCAAAACAGCAGCTGCACATACTCACGGGCATAATTTTGCAGGCAGGACATTAACTGATTGACTTGTCAGTCAAGAATACATATAAATGATTTAAGCTGTACCTGTAGTTGAATATGCCTGCAAAGTTTGGGCCAAAAAAACACCATAGGCTGCAATTAAAAAATGCATCCCTTCTTGGAGGCCTGATGTGACTCTGATTTCCAATGCCGTATGGTAATCCTGTCACTAGTGCAACTATTCTGAATTTGGAGGAGTTGTTTCTGACTGACACTACCAGGGGAAATCAGAGTCAGACCCAGAGATACTCAGATAATCTCCTCAGGTGTGATGGCTCACCCAATCTCATTCCCAGAAGTACCTGTCACTCCCTTTTCCAGTGAAAGTGACTTTGCAAAACAAGCTTCGCTTTTCATGCCTGAATTCACAGGAGCACCAAAGCAGCTGAAGTCAATCCATAGCTTACTTCTCATGGTCTGTCTCCCCTAATGTTATTTCTCACAACAGAATCAAGGTCATAGGACCAGCATGAAGGGGCAGGTTAATGCAGGTGGCCTTTTCTGAGCTCTGTTTGAAGTGGAAAGAGGAAGATAGCAAGGTCATCATAAACTCGTGGTGCAAAGTCTGCACCAATCCAAACTCACAAAGGGAAGGCTCTATGGTTCCCTGCTGGAAATCAGCTAAAGATGGTTACATGTCTGTGTAGTATAAGTAGCAGAACACCACCACCTGGAAATGAGGAGAAAGAGGGATAATCCCTGTGGTTTCAGAGCTGATCTATACCTGGACATTTGCTCCTTGTATGAAAGTTTTGCAGATTCAAACATTAATCTTGGTCAGAGGAATACAAACTGAAACATAAACCATGAAGAGAGATATTCAGCACACCTTGCAGATTTTTGTTGATACAAAACATCCTTCACCCTATTTTCACATTTGTGAAAATCTGAATCATAGAATGGCCTGGGTTGAAAAGGACAACAATGATCACCTAGTTTCAACCCCCTGCTATGTGCAGGGTTGCCAACCACCAGACCAGGCTGCCCAGAGCCACATCCAGTCTGGCCTTGAATGCCTCCAGGGATGGGGCATCCACAACATCCTTGACAACCTGTTCCAGTGCCTCACCACCCTCTGTGTGAAAAACTTCCTCCTCATATCTAACCTAAACCTCCCTGTATTAGCTTAAAACCACTCCCCCTTGTCCTATCACTATCCACCCTATCATAAACAGCTGTTCCCCCTCCTGTTTATTTGCTCCCTTCAAGTACTGGAAAGCCACAAGGAGGACTGTAGTGATTTGAATTACCTACAGCTCCATAAAACTTTAAACAATGCATTCAACTGCTACTATTTGAACCAAAGGCATACAAAAAATAAAAAATATAAAAAAATCATTTTCTGTGGTACTTATTCTATTTAAGACAGAGTCTTCCAGATATACACGACTGAAATAAAGGTTACTGAGTTGGTCTGCCTTGCTGGCATTAGAAAACATCAAACTTTTTAATTTCTGCCACAAAATGCTAAGTAACATAATTAAAAGAGCCTTTTTCTGTCATGCAGTGAGTGTGCCTGTATCTTCCCTATTCTTCAGGTGAGATATGTGTATCTCCGAGATGCAGAAAATACTGTAAGCCACATTTTAATGGTGGGCTAATCTCTAACCTTAAGGGTATAATTACTTCTAAAAGGTAGAAATTTAAGTCTGCATCAAAGCCACAGCTGGTAATCAGTTGTCCTCTGCACATTGACTATTTGTTAGTAGGGCAGAACAGGAAGGGAACTTTTACACCTTGACACATCCATGCAGGTGCCCTGTCCAAACAAGCACATATTCTAATGTAGCAGAGTGGGTGAGGAGCTGGGCACGTCCACTCATCTTCTACATCCTTATCAGTCACTCCTAACCAACTTCCTTATCATAACTACTTTTTTGTGTCGTTTCTGGCTGCTGTAACATTACAGCCCATAGGCAAACAACTTGAATTTCTTAACTCATCATTTCATGCATTTCTAATTTATTGTCTCTCCTCAAATCTCCATTAGAATGAGAATAGGAGAAAAAAAACAACAAACCCTTTGCATGCTTATTCACCAAGCAGTTTTCTTAGGTTCTTAAAGGTCTAATTATGATATGAAAACATGATTTCAACTTTGCAGATGATACTAAATTGGAAGAGAATAAAAACAAATGAGGAATAATTAGGCAGTGCAGCCAGATATAAAAGAATTCAGATCATTTTATATTTTGGGAATAATAGATGGCAAATGCAGGGCTGTGCAAATAAATTGAGAATAATTAGCCTTACAGCATAGCATAAAAAGCGAGACTGCTTAGAAAGAAAAGATGCTACAATACACTGAGTGAAATGAATCTTAGAGTGTGAAATTCACATTTAAAGTTATCTTACCTCTATGGCTTGATTGTGGCTTCAGTGATACTCTGATAGAAAAAGGTAGCACTTGGTGGCTGCAAGAAAACCACAATCTGACCTCTGAGAATGGAAATCTGCATGTTACAGGGAGAATATACCAAGGAAACATCAGCTCTTGTTTGCCATGTGCTCGTGTCTCTAATGATGAGGCATCTGCTGTTGCCTGCAGCCAGAGACACACTGGCTAGAAAGAGTTCTTAGATTGATCAGGAGCTGCCATTTTTTTGCATCCTTACAGTATGCTATATTCCTTCAAGCCTGAAGTAGCATTTCCAGCAATCAGGCCTTGGAGGTTCTAAGAGATCCATAATCAGGAACAATGTGAAGATATCCTGCTGGCTCTAAGATGTTTCTTCACGAACCTGAAAGACTATATGCTGAGACAGAAAGGATGGCAAGGGACATCATCCTAAGACATCATCTTTGCTTTCTATGCTGCTGCGAACTGCAGTGCTTTCCTCTTTATGTACTACTGCTTTACATATTACTGTACTTTATAAATCATTATAGTATTTCCTATGGACTGAACCATCACCTGACAAAAATGCAGTATATCAGCAAATTACTTGTCATCTATATGAACAGAAGTTCCTTCTATATCTATTCAAGACAAATCATGATGTTTTTTTCTGCAATAGATAGAGTTTTGTTCAGAAAAGTGGTCTTTTCAATTGAGAGTTCTCTGGTCACATGGAAAGTAGAAGGAAGAAAGAAAACAGAAAAAAAATGCACAAGGGAATTGAAATCACTGCTGGTACATCAGTACTGAAAGGGATTACCAATGACAGAATATTTATCACTGAAAACAAAATTAAATAGACATTTAATTTCTGGAAAAATGAGCTCTAAAATCTATCATTAGTCCATGCAATTTGAAAAGTTGAAAGGTTGATCTGTTTGCCTATCTGGAGATGCCATTGTAGAGCTAAAGATTTACCTGCACAGGACTTCTTATGCCAAAGTTTCAGCTTCTTGAACAATAGCAAATTAGTGACACAAACTCTTGTTAGGTCATTAAAACATTCCTTTCTAGTTATATTTTTCATGGACTAGGTCTGAATTATTAGCCATCTTTCAAAGCATGCAAATGAAAAGTGTTTCAAATCTTCCAAATGCAGTGAGTCATGTTTCAGCATTTCAGCATTGAATGCTTTTGTAATTTATGGCAGAGTGCGTATCATTTCTATATATGGCTATACCTAACATGAGTAGCTCATTTCACATTTGAAATTCAATTCTGCTCACTAACTAATTGATTCGTTTTCATAAACACTTTAACATTTGTAAAAAGAACAATGCTTTGTTGCAAGATA
Source organism: Lagopus muta (assembly GCF_023343835.1). Lineage (NCBI taxonomy): Eukaryota > Metazoa > Chordata > Aves > Galliformes > Phasianidae > Lagopus > Lagopus muta. The sequence continues at coordinate 117,497,633 of NC_064433.1, read as the reverse complement.
CTGTTTTGGGACCATACCAAAATAAAATATGAATATTTATTTTCAACATAAGCGAGTGGGTCCAATATCAATGAAAAAATGAAAGTCATTTCATCTGACAACTTCTGTGAGATTCAGCATACTTAAAATCTTCTAAATCATTCCCCCAAAATACCAGTACTTTATTCAAAATCACCCCTTCCCCACTCACTCCCTTCAGTCCAAACCCAGTGGTATCCCTCCAGCTCTGTCTCAGGGTGTGAGGCACAGAAAAAGGCTCAGCCATGGGATCTGATAGCCACACTGCCCAAGTTCCTTCACCATGAGAGCCATATTTTGTTTCCTGAAAGATAAGCTTTTCCAAAGAACCTCACTCTGAAGTGAGGTCCTACTGATTTCTAGAGCAAAAACTTTCAAAACATACAAGCTAAGATGATGGCAGTGTCATTAGGAACTGCTACTGCTAAAGTCTGCAGTTCGGTCCCCAGCAATTGCAAAAGTGCCCCTCCAAGGTATCCCACATGTAGAAAATAAGAAGGCACACACTCCCCGAAGTCGCAGGGCTTTTGTTTATTTCCTTCCTCCCTTTCCCTTCTTTCCCTAGACATGTGCTTTAAGAAGAAAAAAGTACCTGATCTATCATGAGAAAAGACACTGTGTTAAGGGACAGATACATCAGAGCGTAAGGGTGCTCCAAGCAAAGGATTGGAGGGTAGATGCTGCAAAACATCTTTCTGAACAAAATCAATGGATCCAGAAGAAAATAATTTTTAGATTGTTCATACTCTGGCAGTGGTAGATAAAACATTTCTTCTCAAAAGCTGGAGCCCCATTTACAAATACAAGGAAGCATATGCCTTTGACCCATGTTTAAATTTCACAGTAGCAACACGGACACAACACTAAGCATGGGGGTTGCACATTGCAAATCTTGTGCCGGGCTTGGTGAGCAGCATCTGGACTGGGGATGGTCCCACCATTAGAAGCTTTGAGAAGCATAGCCCAGCCTTGTTATACTACTCCCATGAAGTACAGGAGCTCTCTCTTCTGCTTGCTCATTAACCTGCCAGACAGATATCAGACAGTTGGGGAAACCATTAAGATGGGCCTCAAGTGGGTTTAGGGTCAAAGATACTCATAAGTTTTAGACTAATAGAGTTTTAACAGTGTTAGAGGTAACTTTAATGCTGTGACTAACATTGAGTTCTTCATGTCCTAGAGCTCTTCAGCACACCTTCCCCTCAAAAACACCCAGCATTTTGTGTCATTTTAGCCCCAGATGGAGGTGGGAACAGGCAGCAGAGACAGATCTGCCTTCTAAAGGGAGCAGGCAGCCTGATCTAGCTGTATGGAGAGTCTATCATAGAACATTTCATCTAGCCAAGCACTTCATCAAAGGTTAAAGTGCAGAAACATGAAAGAAGTGAGAAGTTGGCTCATTGGACTGAAAATGGGACACAGAGGAAGTGAATCTCAAGAGGAAAAGAATTTATAAGGAGTAGTGATAGAGATCGGCAGTAGATCTTCAGCCTTTCAATATTATATTACAGATGGCACCAAAAGTAAGTTTCTGCTGTCTGCTCCAGATAGTAAATTCTGGCTAACACCCAGCAAACAACACAATTAGAAACAGAAAAATGTATTTTTTTTTAATGGAGTGCAGTACTGATAAATAACAATGTCCACGAAAGAGAGCAAAAAGTCAAGAAAAAAAGATCACTATCAAAGGGAAAAGTGTTGCAGAATAACAAGGAGAACACTTCTGTTTTCTGCACAAAAAAGAAGTCTTTACCCAATCCAGCTTGAAAAAGTTGGCTAAAAAGTGCAGCTTCCGTGAATAAAACAATTGAATTGCTTCAGAATTAGGCTCAGATATAAGGAAAGTATTCCTTGAGACACAAGCAAGGCATCAGTAAAATTTAATCTAGGTTAAACTGTGTTGGTAAAGACTGAAAGCATGTATTTAAGGAAGTCCTTAAATTGACATGTTGCATGCAATATGCCGAGCCCTACTGGATCTTTACAGAGTCTGCAGTTTGTTTTGAATCATATTCCCAAATGGTTTTCACTCTCATGAATTTCATAATCATCACAGGGTGCTCTGCCTTACCTGCTGCTGATGGAGTCCACAATAGGTGCAGGAAAGCCACATAAGTTGTGGTCACCACCTGCATCCACAGAGATGCACAAGTTGAGGGGCAATCAAACAACACCTTTGGCAGCTGAAGTTTAGAAACTGGATTTTAAGACTTCTCAAAGGATCTCTGTTTTTTTTCTGTCAATCACTACATTTTGCTATGTAATCCACAGACTTATTGAAAGCAGACAAACTCACACCTTACTCTTAAACAAGGGGTTAGGCTGCCCTTCCATTTGTTGCCTGCTTGCTGATGACCTAGCAAAAGTCTTAAATTAAGAATGACATTTTAAAGTACTTTCTCACTTCTTAAAAAAAAGAAAATTAAAAACCTTGAAATTTATGTTTATGCTGTTTGTGCTTTGCTTATGCATAGAATGGGCCATTCAATTGTTCCCTGTGATACTGTCTCTAACTAGACAGCTTTTAGTAATTTTACTATACAAAGTAATGATGCTTTTAACAGTTTCTTTAAAGTGGTTTTTCTACACCGGGAGCTAATTTGGCTAAGAATACGGAAAAATACTGAGGTAGGAAGGTAACTGATATGTGAGATTTCATGTTGGCATTGAATAGTGGGCTTAGAGAAACTATGAGCTGCTAAAACTTCAATATGACCACTGCAGATGTGATTATAACTGGGAGAGCCTCACAGTGAAGATCCCTGATGAATATCAAGTTAAAGATGATACAAACAGAGTGAAAATACATACTACTTCATCAGAAGAAAAATGCTTTCCTGTGCTCCTCAATGGTAAATATGCATGTGGTACCACTGACTTAATAAGCACCGGAGTGGCTAAATCTCTGCACAGACTGGTATTAATATCTTCACTGCTAAAGGAACCAAAGGAAAAAGTCATGAAATACCTTTCTGGTAGTAACTGGTTTCAGTGGTGCAAGTTTCAAAGAAGGCAATGCCATGTTTTCAAAACATTGCCTCACTCCTTGTCCTCTGCAGTCAAATCAGAGTTGGTTTTTTTTTTCATCCCATAAAATAGGATTTATGTCAGAACAATGGCAGATCTTTTGAAATCTATAATGCAGGATCTATATTAAATGTCAAGGCATGAAAACAAGAAAGCAAAACAGAAAATGCCATTTGTTAAAGACACCAACTGTTTAACAAAACATACAATGGAATAATAGCCATGAAGAATTTTTCTCACAATGAATGTTCAAAATAAAAGGCTTTTGATTGCTCTTGCTTCTGAAAATCATGTTTATCCGAGTAAACATAATTCTCTTTGAAGATCAGACTATCCTTTAGCAAGCATAATTTTCCTGTCAGTCAACAGTATCCACAGACAAGCAATTGCAGTGTGACCAGTGTTCTCTGAATGCTTCATTGCCAAATGCTTCCAGTTTTCCCAGTGTTCCCTTTGTGTTTAAAAATCATGCATTCTGACAGTGCTCATCACCAAAGATTTTAATGAAAAAAAAATCAAGAGGGGAAAGAATGTCTCCCTAGATAGCTTCAGGAAGGGCAACTCAGCAGGGACATAGCAAAAAACAAAGCAAAAGTTGAAGATAGATGTTTTTGTTATAGTTTACGTACTCATTTTCCAGGCATATAAGAATATCCATGTTGAAGGCAGAGGGAAATAGCCCAAAGAGATTAAGTGACTTTGTCTTGATAAATGGTGTTTCAAAAGGACGAACTTTGCTAAATTTTTGCTACTTCTATGCCTTATAATAGGGTTTTCATTTTGTCTAGATAATAACAGATACCAAAACAGTTACCTTTGAATTCCACTGAACAGTGAATTCTAGTGGAAACGTTCTCAATACAAGACAGTAAAATGGGGGTTCAAAATTGTACCACAGTCCTGGAGGTGTGGAAAGCACAGGCTCTGGTGTGATGAAAAAAAAAAAAAAGAAGGAAGGAAAAAAAAAGCCAGTAGAAGTCTTTTGGTTCCCAATTTACCACGCAGGACTGTTCTTCCAAGGGCAGTCCTCTCTCATTACATGTGTTAGACTGCATGTCTTTAGTTAAGGTCTACATTTTCCTTGGTCTCACAGTCATTTGTGTTCATCACATTTGACTGATATTTGAATTTCTAGTAGGTAATCTCAAAAATTAGAGTAAAGAGATAGTCAGTGATTCTGATGTCATCTTTATTTCGACCAGAACTGTTTCCTACTTTTCACAGAAAGTCTTAAATCCTTTATTACAAGCAAGACTTAAATGAAAATGATGAAGTCAATTTCAAGTGGAAATGTGAAACTGGAAATAAGGAAACTATGTAGACAAACATAAGGCAATACATCACTACAATCCCCAATTTCTTTCTGGCAAGTCATAACATAATGACACAGCTGACAGCTCCCCAGCTGCTTTATGTTTCAATGGGCCAGGGCTTTAATTGCTAAGAATGGAAGAGGCATTCATCTATTGCACTAAATAATTCTCCTTTTTCTTACATTTTTAGAATCTCCAAATTCTGTAATTTTTCATCATATCTTGAAAAATCAGCATTTTTGTCAAGATTTGGACCTGCCTTTTCTGGTCCCCATCACATATTTTCTTTCATTCTTAATTTCTTTTTCATCAACAAGATCACAGATACTTAATTCAGATGGAAATTTGGTCTCATTACTTAATTACTTAAAAGCAATTTTGCTTTCCATAATCAGTTACAGAAAAATAATAGAAATTTGGATTAAAAACATCTTTCATGAAGATACATAAACTAAGAAAATATAAATAGCAGTAAACTAAATGTAATGAGCAACAAAAAAAAAAAAACAAAAAAAAAACAAACTTTCAGTATGTTTGAGACACAGCTAACTGTGAAATCAGGAAGCAACAACCCAAAAAATCGCAGCTATGGGCAAAATCACTACCTCCTTGTTCCAGTGCTGACAAACATTATATATGTTTGAAATTAGTGACCAATTTTATGTTGAATCTACTCCAAGTTGCTTGACAGATGAAATTAACCTACAAAACTAATCAAATAAATTTAGAACATCTTGCTGTGAACACAAACTTTCTATTCTACTAGAAAATACCAGATTTATTTTCATTCAGAACAGAGACAAAAAGAAAAGTTTGATTCTATTTCTTCAAGGGATTTAATAAAAAAATAATAGTCAGATAAATTGAAATGGTCCACTTTAAAATACATATATATATTGTTCAGATTTTGACTTAATATTCTGTTCTATTAGAATATCAATTGTGAAAATGAGAAGTACTTTTAAATGAGAAGCAGCAATATTTCAATAATAGTTGAGAGTGAAAAAGGCATATTCATCAATTTCATCATTTTTCCCCAATTGGAAGTTATATTGGAAGTGATGTTTTACAGACAGATTTACTATTTAAAAATAGAAATGTGTCTTCCAGTGAAATCTGTAGCTTATAAAATTCTCCAGTTCTTACTTCTACAACTGAGGAAATAATGACTGCGTTAAAATCAGACTTTTAAAAGGTAGAGAATTTCATCAGAACCAAATCAAACCAATATCCTCAAATGCAAAAACATCAATTTGTTGGAGCTGAGAGATTATTAAAAGCACAGCAGCTAGAGACAAGCCAGAAACTAAGTTCAAACTGTGAACAGTGTTCACTTTATATACTGAACACATAGTTAGCAGATAAGACTAGAGAATTAAGCGCATTAAATGTCAAGGATAACTGATATAGAAAGAAGAACTCAGTGAAAGTACTTAAGAAGTGAAAGCAATGAAGGAACTAACTTCATGTTCACAAGTATGCTGTAAGATGAACAAATAAGATGCTCTTAAGTCAAAGGCTATTGCAGCAGTACATTATGACTGGATATAAGGAAAAATTTATTTGCCATGAAGGCAGTCAAACACTGGAACAGGCTTCTTAGAAAGGTCATTGATGCCCCACGCCTGTCAGTGTTCAAGAGGCATTTGGCAATATCCACAATAATATGCTTAACTTTTGGTTAGCCCTAACATGGTCAGGTAGTTGGACTCAATGATCTTTGATGGCCCCAATGCTATTCTATGTTGTGCTATGCTATGATATGCTATGGGAAGGAAAAGTCAGATTGAGTCAGACTGTATGATAGAGCACAAAGACTTTATGTGTGACCAGTACAACACGAGCAAAACAGGAAGTAAAAAGCCAAGATATCTTACAGAAATGAAGGAAATGGTCATGATGCAGACAGACATAGAACACTACTTTGAACACTCAGAGCTTTCAGAGAGGATGTACAGTTTAACATCATGGCAAAGGAGGTCACGGGCAAGGAAAGTAAGTAGAATGGACTGGTGGGTGCTGAAGGAATGAAAGCAGCTCCAAAGGGTTCAGTACCAGCAAGTTTCTCTTTAACAGTTGTAGAACAAATCTTGACAACTTTTCTATTTTGCCAGATGGATACAAAACATGTGATGCCTACTTATCAGTAGCCTGCCTCCTTTAGGGGGTAAATTAATGTTACATCAGAGATGAAATTTTCCCAAGCCTGGTTCCAGCAGAAGATGCTGGAGGCACTCAGCCCCTGAGACCTGGAGTTCCCAGGCAAAGGAACACTCTTACCTCAGATCTTATTTTGTATTTGAATCATAGCAGAAAGAATATTTAACAGCTCCCCCTATTCACCTGCATGCTCCCTAATGCTTATACATGCAGAGTATGCTGATTATGAGACAAACTAATGACTCTTTCCACCAAAATTACTGTAATAGCAAAGCCATTTTGCAAATGACAGTGTAAGTATCAGCTCATATAATTCCAGAAAATTAATGCCTCAAATAAAATGCAGTCTCAGATCTCAGGGGATACATTTTGTACTTTTGCCTTTTTATTCTTACTTTTTATATATTGTTTACTATGCCATTGCTATATAGTCAGATGTGCAAGTAGTTTGCAGTATGAGGGGTATCTCTTTGTTCCCTCCCATTCCCAATCATTTGGCAGCCTTTAAAAAAGAAAAGGCTCTGGATCTCAGAATTAGCTAGTATGAATACTCAGAGCTACTGAACCCTGAAGCTCAGCTCACAGGGTAAGGTGCCAATTAGAAGCATGCAGCAAGGACAGACTCATCTGCACCTAACCTGAGCCATCTGAAGTCAGGCCTGGCCTGTTGTCAGCCTTTTGGAGAAGGGTTGGGAAAGATACATGCACTTCCAGGCAGCAGTTCATTCATCTTGTGGACCTTTAGATTGCCCTGCAGACTTTCTACTCTCTCTCCACAGTGACGGAGGCCAAATCATCAGCATGGAGTAAGCACATGATTTTTGGAAGGCTCAGGGCAAATGAGAAGGATACTACACGAGGCATATGCAAAAAAATCTTCACAGGACATTTCGAGACATACAGAACTTCTTCGTATTATTTATGTTATTGGTAAATTAGTAATTGTTTACCACTAGTAAGAAACAACTATTTTTCCAACTGGGAGTTTTCAAATTGTATCAGACTGTACAAACATTAAAGAGAATGGGCAAATTTCTTCTTCAGCCAGATCCTTGGAGGCTCCCCAGTTCACATGGAGCCAAAAACAGTCTTTAGCCATTAGGAAGAAAGCATCCGTAATACATTAAACAAACTAGAAGAATCTTCTGAAAGGACTGGATCTAAAGCAAAATTAATCAGAGGAAAACGAGGGAGCCCGTACACCTTAAAGATGTTCTGAACCACAGCATATTTTGATCTGAGACTTACACAGTGTAGATAAAGAGCATTCACTCTTTATTCATATACCACTTAGTATACCCAGCTCTTCCCAGCAGTGACATCCACTTTATTATCTGCTCTCTGCACAAACTGATCTTTCCTCTGCTTCAAAGCTGTTGTAGTCGCTTTTGATAATTTAAGCTTGAGTCATCATAGGGTTTTAATTGTCATACTAATTGTAATAATTCATGCCTTTTTTTTTTAATTGAATTCTGGCTCCAAGTCAATCTCATAAGTGGATTAAATGAGCTTTCTCATAGCATTTACCTGGTTGCAGAACAACTAAAAATACATTGTTCCTGATATTTAAAAGCCCTCATGATCCTTTGAATTACTGAAGATACTATTCAGGGCTCATCAACTAATAGTTGAAAGAGGTAGGAAGCAGATTTTGTTTTGGAATCTCCAAGTCATTCTATCACTTAGCCAGTAATTTCCACTTTCTTCCTACCTTCCACACTTTTTTACAATTTTATCTGCATTCAGTTTTGATCCTGATTAGGATCAAAATTGAGCTTTCTCACTGTCCTCATTAGTTTGCTCTAGTACACTTCATACTGAGGACTTAAAGCACACAAATTAGTCTTCAAACAGAGTTCCCCACTAGCCAGTCAGTACTACTGCGGCCTTGTACATTCAGTATTTTCTTGACAACCCAAGTGTTTTAACAGAGGTCAGTCTCTGTTAGATGGCAACAGGACATGCAGGACTGCAAAGACTGGGACATTAAAACGTAAGATGTTCTTGACAACCAAAGAAATTACCAGTAAAAATGCAATTCAGTAGTGTAAACTCTAGTTCTAGATTAATATAGATAAATACTACATGGGAAACAACCAACCATGGCAGCAGACACGTCGAAAAAGATCCACAAGCTGCAAACAGAAAATGACTCACTTCTAGCCTACTGCTATAGAAGTTAATGGTCCTTATACTGAGTAATGCAAACGGTAATATAATCTCTAAGAGATGTGAAATAATCTTTCCAGTTTTTTTTTTTTTTTTCCACTGGACACTCTTAGCAGGTCTGATGTGTCAGGTGTTAGGCATCATCTTTCAAGATATGGACCAGTAATAAAGAATCTAGAAGAGAGGAATGAGTAAAGTCTAAGAGAGATGATCCATGAAGAAAACTTGAACAGATTTAATTTGTTTTATCTGGAGAAGGCTGCTTACAAGGCACAAAAGAAAATATGTTCTCTATGAACTGAATGAAATACTAAGAGTTTAGATTGCAACAAAGGGCTTTGACAACATGCATGTGGTGTTTAAGCCAGTAGAATAATTGTATTTTTGTAACGGAAGGTGATGAAGTACTGCCTAACTAAACTGTTTGATTGAAACCACCAGAAATGTCATACACATAGGACCTTGAATTGGAGCAAAGAACCCCCAGTACAGGTGAGAGACAACTCAACTGAATAGCCTACAGTCTGTCTGTTAGGTCCTATTATTTTATTCAGCAGACATCAAAAAGTTAAAAGACTTACTACTTCACAAATTCTACCAGAAGACTCACATAGGTCTGGTTAGTTCAAAGTTATATAAGACATATAAGACATCATACTACCTAGTGTGTAAGCGCAGTTAGTCTTAGATAAAGCACAGAGTCTCCATCAGGGGCAGCTGTTCATCAGACAGTCCTGTCAGCACTACTGCTCTGACACACTGCTGAACTAACAGCACTGCATATGGAAGTGATATATAGAGCTAACCTCCAGTTAAACTCCATTCTGTATTTGGTGATTCCACAGTGTTCCCTCTATCCCTCCTTCCCACAGCTTTCAAGGAATGGTCAGTCAGATCACCGCTCATTTCCTCTTCCCCACTGCTTAACCTAACTCTCCTTCATTTTTTATTATTTATTTATTTTAGTTCCACACGCCTCCATCCATTCCTTCTATTTGTAGCATTTTTCAGAGCTATGCCTTCTTTTTTTCAGCACAGTCTGTATCCATTTAAAATGTGTACATGCACTATTTGCTTTCTCTTTAGCTCTTGCAGCTGTTTTTTTCCTGCCCCTGAAGCCTTGTCAAAGACCTTTGCTTTAAATGCCAAGCTGAGAAAGGCTCTGCAATCACCACGGACATCGCTACAACTCTGGCTGTCTCACAAAGAAAAACAATCCTGCACCATCCCAGTCAGGCTGCTAAGTTTTCTATTGCCTGATTAAGGTGGGTAATTACCAAGCATCTCCAAAAAGAGACATGGCTCCACTTCTTAGCACTTGACGTAAGTGATGGGGATAAACCAAGAGCAAATCAAGCCCACTATAATTCAGCAGTATTGAAAGAGGTGAGACTGAGTTCTTCAACTGCTAGTGGCTTATGAAACAGCAATTCTTAAATGTGATTGTATTTGAAAGACACCAGTTAATACCATACTATCATACACTATCAGCTATTGATATAACTTGCTTTGTTTAGGGACATCTGATGAATAAAACAGACTTTTGTTTCCATCAAAACACTTCAAGTTGGATTCAATAGTGCTGAAGTGCTAATTGTGAATTGTATTTCACATCATACACTGCAGACTAATTCAAAAAGAGGGAAACATTATGTTAAATACCACAATGCATGCAGTGTGAGTCATCTCAGCGTATGATGAACTGGAACAATACCAGCAGCACAACATGAAGCAGCCGAATTTAAGCTTGAGGGAGTGCAATACTTTTTGATCAGGCCTAATGTATGGCGGAGAATATATACAGCTGCACATACAATGTTAGATTTCTGGCAAAGAAAACAACGTGAACATTTTTTTCTACTCCCTCAAATGCAACTCTTCCAAATGGATTTGCAGTAAGTCACTATGAAGTCAGATAAATACAGTCTTGTTTGTATGAAGAACAGGCAGTTTCAACATCAGTTCCTCATGCTTCACTGTGAAGCTGCCCATGCTCAAATTACACAGATATTTGCTCTTTGCATCCTAATGAGAACTTTCAAGAATTCAATGACTATTAAATTAGTTTTACTGAATGTTATCAGAATGCTTCTGAGGGTTTTGTATTATTATCCTATCAGCACAGGAAGGAAGGAATACCACACTGTCAATCCAATTACTTTTCTGTGCGGTTTTTGCAAGGAGGAGAAGGGTCAAACACACTATTTGTCTTCCTCAGGGAAAAAAGAAGGGAACTGTCATCTTTGTGAATTCAGTGCCAGTTCAGTGGAACTTGAGAGAGACATTTTTGTTAAAGCCTCTCAACTCTTTCAGTAACCACCAGCTTCTAGCAATACCTGTAGCACTGCCAGAGGAACTGGTTCCCCTGCAACAAGCTGTTGAACTACACTCAGCCACACAGCATAATCCTGGGAATCTGTAGCATGGAGCTGGAATTCCAACAAGTTAGTTTAGCTCTAGCCTCACAGAGTAGCAAGTATTCTCACAGTCTCTTTGGAAGAAACACTGGAGAAGCCTACCTGGTTTCCTTGCTCAGGTGGGCTTTGAAGCCCTCACAAAAATGAGGTCCCTGGGCGCAGAGATGTGGCAGCTCACAAACAGCCCTCTGCTTCCAAGAAAGAGGCCAGAACACCAGCCCTCCGCTTTAATAATTTAATAATTTTCCATGTTTCCCCCATGCCTTGAAGCAACATCCAAAGTAGTACTACTGAGGATAGTGTACTTCAATTGCAGTTCTACAAGTGCACAGATAACTGATATTTTAAAATAAGCTTTAAATGGGAATGTCTCCTTCTCTCAGCATTTCTCATTTGCTTTCCCAAATACATTTTCCCCTAAAACATACATTAGAAAGGTTTTTATTACTTTGCTCTCTTGATTTCCATTCTTGTAGAAGTGTTTCCTCAACTCTTTGCTGAGGCTTAAACATTAACAAGCCTTCACTGGTTCAAAATTTTATTTACTTTCTGAGTCGTGTAACATCCATGTTAAGAACTGACCCAGCAACTCGAGTAAGGGTTTTTATATATAAACCCTCAGATGTCCCACTGTGCCCATCATTCATCAGTAGCTCAACTGCCTTTCTATTAGAAGTGGATGGTGCCAGTGCAGATGAAAACACAAGGGATCAGGAATATTAACAGAATTAAACAGCAAATGCATAAGATTGCCATGAATTCATAGGTTGGTTTTAGCCTGTTTAGTAATGAAAAATTTACTGCATGAATATAACAATATCCACATACATGCCTACAGAGTGAATCAATACTGTCAACGCATTACAGATTCAAAAGAATCAAACACAATTAAAACCTGCTTAGCTTAGCAGTAAACCAGAAGAATATAATTATTTCTAACAGTGCTTACATTACCTTCTCTGTTAAAAGCCTTTCTTCTAGAAAATCTTAGCAGTTCAGACTGGATAAGGAACAGTAAATAAATATGTGGCAACAGTAATTTAGTTCTTCAGATTACTGGGAAAAAAATCTTGTATTTAATGCTTCAGCATATATGGTGCTATAAGATTGCCTTTTCTTTGCTTTCAAACTATGCCAGGAAAACCTTCCTACCCAAACACATCAAATCTCTGGCTATGTGTACACCCTGCTAACTCACACTACAACTTTGCAGCGCACAGCAACATGCCACTGGGACACCCAGATGCAGGGGATCCCCATGGCTCTGTTAGGCAACAAATCATATAGAATCACAGAATCATTTAGGTTGGAAAAGTCCTCTAAGATCACCTGGTTCAACTGCCAACACATCCCCACCATATCCACTAACCATGTCTCTCAGTGCCATATCTACACTGTTCTTGAATACCTCCATGGACAGTGACTCCACATCCCTGGGCAGCCTGTGCTACTGTCTCACCACTCCTTCCAAGTTTTTCCTAATATCCAACCTGAGCCCCCCTAGATGCAACTTGAGGCCATTCTCTCTCATCCTATTGCTGTTATCTGGGAATAGCAATAGGACAAGATGGCATGGCCACAATGTCCAGCAGCATGACAATTTCACACAAGCATAGTGCAGAAAGGAAGAGCAGTGCTGCAGCAGTATTTCATGCGAGGTACCAGCCTGAAGTGCTACCTCTTTTCCAGTGCTGACCACCTTAGATCAGGTGAGCATCATCCCTGGCACACAGAAAGGGAGAGGGCAACAGACATGCTCCCTCTGCCCTTAGCCCAAGTTGGACACATCCCAGTCCTGGCACTTCAAGACAGCAAGCAAGGGTTATGCACAGCTAAGAACTGTCAACCATAGGCAGCTTGTAGGATTTGGCATGGCACAGAGATGGACGTAGCAAGGAGAGTAAGAAGGCAGGAGGGGACAGGCTTGGCAGAGTCCTGCATCTCCCTCTCCCACATCCACCTGCCCCTTGCAGAGCACACAGCTTGAAAAGCAACAGAAAAAGTTCAGGGTTATACTCTTTGTGGCTTATGAACAGCTTTTTTTTTTTTTTTAATTTCACATGAAGCATGCAATGTTGATTAGCATGGAGTTCACAAACCATGCATCAGCAGGCTTGGTAATGCCAGAAAATGAATCCACTTCAGTTGAACTACCACAGAGAACTCTCCCCACCACTCGTAAATTGGAGAATTAGATAGACACCACGGTTCCTAAGCTGTGCAAAAGCAGCACACTTGCCCAGCTACTTTCCTTCATAGTTCTTGCGCATAAATTTTTATTCATGGCAGAGAGACATTTTAGACTGAACTCAGAAGGCGTTTTCAAAGACAAGCCTATGGCTTTTTCTTGTGTTTCTTTTCTTTTTTTTTCTCTTTCTTTTTCTTTTACTCAGCTGAGCTTTCAGTCACTTTAATTCAGTAAGCTGGGCTGAGAAGAGCTCCAGGGGTGCCTTAGTACATATCTCAGGAGAGGGGCTTCTGCTTTTCCCTTCTCCTCTCTCCCCCAGGGCAGCTGGTGGCAGCACCACACAGTCACCTTGCTCTACCTCTGGTACCCCACAGCAGCGCTCAGCACAAGCTAAAAAAGGCAAACAGTGAGGCTATCATTTGAGAAAAGAAACTGCAAAGATGCCCATGGTCTATGGTCTGTGCAGATGACTCATTCCACAGCACAATCTAATTCCAAAACAATTACAGCAAAAGCAAAATCCTCACACAAAGGAGAGAAAAAGCACAGAGTCTGGACCTCTGCTGAGCACATGCCTCTATAAAGCTGATATTACTGCAGAGATCATGCTGCCACTTAGCCATAAAGCACAACTGGCCATTTGCCTTGAGCCCCTGGATGGAAAATTAAAGGTAAAGAAAACAGAAAACAGGGCAGTAGGGGTTCAAATGCGAGTGTTTGCACACCAAATTTGCTAAAGCAGTTTAATTCAAAAAGGCAATCACTCTTTTGCTCCACTGTAATTTGAAGTGAATGAGTGACTGACCAAAGCCAATAGATTATCATATTAATTTGTAACTTTTATACTCATTACATTGTAAGAGAAGACCACAGTTCCTCTAAATATGTTCATTACTCAGATAATTATCCAAAACCATTATACAACACAATTATCCAAACAATTATCTAGGAGGGAGATTATTATCTCCAGATGCATCATGAGCTATTCTATGAAGTGTTCAATATTTATTGCTTTAGTGGCACTGGCTAGCTGTGATTGATCAAGTGAGTCATACGTTGTTCTGTCGATTGCACTTCTAGTGCAAATACCCACTAATTCTGACTTCAGGTGGTGTAAATACCATATATGAGCTCACACTTCACATTCATACTCAGCGGAAGAAAACATCTGAATTCACCAATCCAGTCAAAATACTGCTCCACTACATATGACACAGCTTGTACTTTCTCTTGAAGTAACATTTGCTAGCAGTAGAAATCAAACAAGGCCAAGTTCTGTGAAAGATTCAGATGAAGAGTCAGAGTCCTTTCCTTGATCTGGAATTAGTCACCAAATGAGTAGCAAAACTATTTAAAAAATTATGATGATTTTACATGTCACTGCAGAAAACTAAGCAGTAACAGGAATGATCTAGAACAACATTGCATATCAGTGACAATGAAAAAAACCTTAGCTTTTATTTCATATCTCATTTTATGGAATTCTTGTCTTGAGCTTCAACTACTGTTTCAGGTTTTCTTGAGGTTTAGAATGAGTCTAATAATTGAAAGCAAAGCACAGTCAAAGCAGCCAAATTCCACCTGTGCTCGTGGGCAAAAGGAAACAAAATGAATAAACTGCTTCAGCAGTGCTTAAACATAACCCTTAGTAAAATTTTTGACAGAACTGTTTGCCCAAGGATGCCCTTGTGGATGCCCCATCCGTGGAGGCATTCAAGGCCAGGCTGGATGTGGCTCTGGGCAGCCTGGTCTGGTGGTTGGCGACCCTGCACATAGCAGGGGGGTTGAAACTGGATGATCATTATGGTCCTTTTCAACCCAGGCAATTCTATGATTCCATGATTCTATGATACTATGATCACTTGTTCAGAAACCCTACTGAGTCCAGTGTTATATTTAATAATTAAAGTTTCAGGATATGCTATTAAAGCTTAAAGAAATCGTAGGTCTTAAACAGCATAGTTCTTGAGCAAGAGCATCATCAATCCAGTAGCAGTTCTGTATTATTTCATTATTACTCTTTGTTTAGTTACAAGGTTTGTTATTCCGAAGTTCAATGAGGTCCAGTAAATTCTATGAGTTACCTTAAGCAGCAAAGTTTTAAAAGCCCATGAAGTATATTTCATTTTGTTGTTTTAAAGCATCACATACTAAGAAGTTTGTTTCATCATAACAAAGTCTTGACAGGGCTTACCCTAACAGCACTTTCTTCAAAATATTCCTGGGCCTTACCTTCAGATGATTTTCTCTTAGTTGGACAGATCCGACAGTACAGATAGGCAACTAAGCCCCAGGGCTAGGCATGAGTTTAAGTTCTTAACATATTGTATCTACAAAGAGCAGCATATGAAAAGACAAGTTGCTCTATGCTCTGCAGATTCTATTGACTTTAAATCGTGAAGTTGTATTTTCTCTTGTGCTTTCATAGAAAAATATAATTGGTGCCAAAGTGAAAGATCCCAGCATGACCTGTCTTCACTATAAGCCACTCCAGCTGTGGTTGTGAGCAGATTCGTACATTCAGACACTCTGCTGCAAGGCAGACTTTCCTAACAAGCTGAGGTTTTGCACCTCAGATGGAGGTGAAAAATAAGTGCTTGGTTGGAAACAGGGAGAGATGAGACTGTCTTCTCCCCACCCTTAAAGTCAAGAGAAGCTTTACAGGCTCCAAGTAAGAACCAAATGAGAACAGAATAAAGACTTGCAATTTACTCCCCACAGAAGTTAGCATGGATACAGGCGCTAACCACTGCCATAGGATAGGTGCTAACTTATGGTTTATTAATTTATATTTTATAAGCATTAGTACTGTAATTCCTCACACACCTTTTTCCAGGTTCCTTCATCAGGGTGCAGCCACTTTACAGTCACTGCTTTTTTGTCTGCACCGCGAACATATCTGAAGCAGCTTAAACTACTTCCTACTGTTTATGGTGAAAAGTGGGTGATGTGGCCCCAGCACAATATGTTCGTACCCATCAGTGCAGGGTGGGCAACCTTCACAAACTGTGCTGCCTCTGGGTGGGCAACCCTGGTCTTCAGAAACTGGTCTCATTTCTCTGAGTCCTCCAAAAGGGATTCAATTCCCTTCAAATGCACCAATGACACAACAATATAAAAAAATCACCATACAAATGTCAACTTGCTCCCCTTTCTGATTTTGACTTTACAAAGCTTAATCATTGCATACTAAAAGGAGAATTTAGCAAAACAAAACAAAATTGTTTAAAAAAAATTAAGGACATTTCTTTGAGTTTTCTGAGCTAAATATTAGAAAAATAGCTTCACAGTTTTTCAGTGCTACAAATGAATGGCCATAGCATACAAGTAAAGATTAGCAGAACAAAAAAATTATTGGAAAGACAGCCCAGTCCTTTAAAACTACTTCAGAAGGAGCTAGATTATGTGAGCATATGCAAAATGCTGTTGGTGTCACACTGGATTTCTGAGGAAAAACTGAAGCCTAGTGAAAATAGTCTGTGTAGGAGAATTTCCCAACATCGGATATTTTCTATTTATTTATGGATTATCACACATGGATAAAAAATTGCCACATGCACATCTGGACAGAATGATGACCCCATCCAATCAAATGTATTATTGTGAAGCTAGGAAGATAATAACCAAGTAGAAATGCATAAGCAATAGAAGGAACTTTAAAATTAAATGTGCCTTCATAATTAAAACATAAAATCAAATGGATTTCCATAACTTCAATTTGAAACAATCAAGTATCACCTCTGCATGCTCAAAGGAGTGCTTCCTATAACCAGTGGAACTAGAAAGGACAGAAACAGCTAGAGGTAAAAGGCAGAGCTGGCACATGGATATAATTATTTTCTTGCTTTTTTGTGCAACCAATTCTTCTCAGTCCCAAGTTGCTTGTTTGTTGATTAAGATATCTGTCATGCTTACTCCTACTCATCTCAGTAATGAACAGAGTAACTGAAAAAGTCCCTCTTTCTGTAATGATGCTGCAAGGATGGCGAGTCAAAATTTTAACTTTTTGAAGTTCTTCTCCCGGATCGGTTGGTAGTTTGCTAGAGAACAAGAAGTTTCTGTTTGGTGCAGTGGGAGTTAGTTCATTATTAAAGAGGAAACAAGGTCTTATTCAGCTGCTATACTATCCAAGAAGGCATGGTAAAAGAAGAATCCGCAAAATGAGTTCAGAACATTAATCAAATTTAATAAAAAAAAAAAAAGACTAAGAATGTAATTACCTTTTAGATAACAGCACTGCTGAAATTTGTTGTTCAAAGAAGTTTGGTTTTACAACTGACTGCAACGGGACTCTGATTTCATGGTGTGTTCAGATTGCCTGCAAAGTGCAAAGGACACAGTTTTTCAATCTTCAGGCACAAAGCTGGAAAGAGTTAAAAAAAATAATTGTCACATCGAAAAATGTAAACAGTGATTATAAAATGAGCTTCTCTTCAGCAGGACTTTTGAACATAGGAATAGTCATGTAGATTGAAGTAGGTTAGAATGCTTTATACTAGGTCTAAAACGTTTTGCAGAAAAGCATTCATTCCAATGACATTATAAGAGGATTTTTTTTCCTCATGGTCCATGCCAACTTCAGAAGGAAAACAAGGAAGCTAAAAAGGTCTGAAAATATTTCCTATCTCTATCTGAAAACTGACATTTTGCTTCAAACATTTTCACATAATCTAACTATAAGGTTGTGACTTTGTTCCACTGTGGAAAAAAAATGGATGTACAACCTTCAAAAAACATCATGAAAACAATCTTTTTTCTCTGATCAGCTTTCTAATTATCAGAAATAATATCACAATAGCATAAGAAAATGTCAAGAAATGTTCACAAGTCAAAGGCAGTATGAAACTAAGCAAAAGATAAGGTAATGTTTTAGTGTAATGAGGCTGTTGTACAAACCTGGGGTTGATAGCCATTATAAACTGCTGTTTACCTTCGTAGGTGGGAATATAAATCCCTTCTTTGCCAGAAGGTGTTTGTGATTTGCTGATGAAATCAGACCCAACTTGCTCATTTTTATGTAGAAGAAGAAAGTAAAAAAGAAAAAGATTTTGCTTGGCCGTGTCACCAAAATCTGGTATTTTCATTAACTTCTATTCAGTGAGAACAGAGTTGCATCTGGTACTGCAGAAGCTTTAACTGGCGACCCCTTTTTGCTCTAAAGAACAATGGTGGTTAATGGTGGGATGGCCACTGAGGAGGCAAATTCCCTTCCTTCTGGTAGGCTGACTTCATAATGTCCACAGATTGTAAATAGATATTTATTTGGTCTTGGAACCAGCAGCTAGGAACTCATGATGGGGCTGTTGGTTTTTTTTTGTTTTGTTCTCAGCAGCTTTATGGAAACAAATCTCAGCTTCAAGACTCCCCAAGTCCATATTCAATGGCATGTTCATGTCCACTGCTGCCATGCCATCTCTGTCTGGATATCTAGAAACCCAATGAAGGCAACATTGGGTACAACTTGAGGTGTGAGAACCAACATAATGAGGTAGCCTGTCACTAGAGGGCAATGTGACACTGTGGCTGTCCCACACATTCCACCTTCCTCTCCACGAGCTTCAAGCTCCAGATGCGCTGGGTAGGAATTCACCTCTAGAAGCAGCTTTCAAAATGAACTAGCAAAGATGACCTCTGGAGATGGTGCCTATGGTTTTGTGCATTGCACAAACATGCACTCATTATACAAGCACATGTATTCCACCCACACGCATGTATAAATTGGCTTCCTCAAGGTTTGTCACTGTTATGAATAGCTGGGGCTCAACAGGAGACATCTGCCAAGGAACATGATGCCTGGGGGATCTTCCAAAGCCCATCTCACCAGCGGTTGCTCACCCTGAGCTCTCGCACGGTCTTCTCCAGCTCAGCTCAACACTGCTTTCTTTTCATATTGCCAACAGTTTGTACACAAAGCAGTAGCATCAGCCTTTCCCTCACTGTGGTCCTCAAAACTACTCTCCGTGGCATACTCCTTTTGGGCCATTGGCTCCAAAAGTCAGTGCCACAGCAGGTGGCTATTACTCTTATCTTTCTGCTTTCTTTTCTCTCTGTATCTCTCTGTGCTGAGGCTGGAGTAGGCACACCCAACTCATAGCCCACAGCTGTACACAACCCAGCCTGGCCTGCCCTGCAACCACCCCCTACCTCACACCATCAATTGACATAAATATATTATCTACAGATTTTCAAACAGACTACACAGAGCTGCAATCAGGTACTCAACTCAAAAATCTGACCATGCCTCTATGTCAAATCTTTGTAATTCCTGTCTTAGCAGAGAGAAATAGACCTCACTTCACAGTCATCACTTATTCGTGTCATCATTTCTTGGTGATACATATATTTGTGAACAACTGTTTTCAAGGATGAAGTAGAGGAAGAGTAAAATTTTATCAAAAACCTTCCCACCAATATTCCATCACATGTTGTTGCTGTTCAAGAGATGGCAGCAGAGGGGCAGTCTGACAGAATTTCATCTAATATGAAAATGTAGATGAAGCAAATGGGTGGAACTGAATTCCTCCACTAGGGAAAAATGGCACCCACTGGCATTCATTGACACTTGCTGAATGTTTCTGGAGACCAATCAGTGGATTTGAGGCAGTGGGTAGTGTGTTTCAGTAGTGACAGCAGCAGTGGGGACAGCAACAGTGGGTCACTGCTGCTGGTGCAGATTTTTACAAACATGGCATGCAGACTCTTGTTCATCAGTGGTAAAAATGCGTATCTCACAGTGGCAATGCTGAAAAACAGTGTTTTGCAGCTGAGAATTTGCTCTATGAAATAGCATTATTGTGCTCTTTTTATCTGTTTTATTTTCCGTGGAAATAAATAGGAAGCATTATTTGTGATGTACATATTTTATACACAGCCCAAGATAGTTCTTCACTCACTGCGGCCTAGGAAAACCAAAAGTTTGGACACCCATGGGCTAGAAGGATGCAGCTGGAGAAGCCTAGACAGAGAAGAAGTAAGAAAGGCATGAGTAGAAGTGCAAGCTCCGCTGGATGAGAATGAAGGAAATCTATGCCATCACTGAACACCCAGTGCTGAGACCAGCACTTCTGTGAGAGAGGGACATCATTGATTAGCAATGCAACAAGATACAGCTAGCAAAGTCTGTCTGGGATAAAAACTTCTCAAGGAGGAGCTAACGTGGGATGAATACCACATACATTCAAACTCTGCAGTGCTTGGTAAGCACTGCAATGTACCACAAGACGCGTGACATAATGTGTAGCTATAAGCTTTCTAGCTTTAAAACAGAGAGCAAAATCGGAGCTTCTGTAGAGTTTTAGCTTTACATCCAGCTGCTGGAGATACTCCAAACTAAATCCTGAATACCCCAAAACCAAGTGCAGGCTGTCCGCTGCACATCCAGTAACCTGCACAGCAGGAGGACAGTGCCCAGATATGTCTCACCTCTGAACGGGGTCAGACTCTCCTTTGCAGTTTGAATGATTCTCCAGCATCATTCTGAAGCTAAGATTACACATCACTTAGAAAAAAAAAATCCAGTAAATTAAACAGAGAGGTGCAGAATTATGCAAAACACGTGTTGATTTGCGTAACTGGAATGCTTCTAAGTGTGTCTTGGATGTCTATATACAATAGGACCTCCCAGCAAATTGATAGTGCAGAAGAGAGTTGGAAGAGGAGAAGCAAAAGACCGATGAAAAACTGAGTCTTCATAAGAAGACGAGAGTCACATTTCAAAACTGAAAACTGAAGTGCTTGTTAGGCACCTGACACCTGAATATATATTCACAATCCATTTTGTACAGAGAGAGCAAATAACTGAGTTTTGTATGTATGGAGGCCAGAGATAAGCCCAAACTCAGTACTGGTTTGGTGGTAGTACATCACATTAGTAGAGTTTGGTGTAAGACTCCCAGTGTTAAAAGAAAATTCTTCCACTGAAATGGAAAATTTCTCTTTTTAATGCAGATTAAAATTCCATACCCAGTTATAAATCAAAAATTAACAACTTTATCTAGGTCAGGGGATTGAAGACACATTAAAGTTTTATCCTCATTCACTAAATTTTAATTTTAATATGGCATGTCTGACAAGTCTTGTGGGACTTCTTAGAACCCATTGACATCCTTCTGTCATTGGTATCAAAGCCTCATTTCTGAGACACTTGTTTCCAGATACCTAGCTCTCACTTGATTGTTTTTTTCTCTGCAGTGGTCTCACGTTGTGTAGTTGTGTAGGCATTAACATGCATGTACCCTATTTGTCACCTGATGTTCATGCAGCACAGAAATCCTAACCATTAGCTACAGAAACACAGGTTTCTATGTGATTATTTAAAGGTGAAGCAGTAACTCAGCTTATTATACCTTTCAGCTTGTTTAAAGCTACCGAACCTGCTAACTCATAAGTTAAAACTCTCAAAGAAATCTACAGTTTAATTTACAAATAATATTTCATTCCAGGAAGGGCTGTGAAAATAAAAAAAAATATTTTGCATATCCCTGTCATCACTTTTATGACTATTTATGGCAGAAATGTTCATGTACTAATTCAGAAATATCTCTGTGGATCAGGAAGGCATCAAATCCTGAAGCAGAAACAGTCCACGTGATTTATCTAGTCAATCAGACCTGAATTACCAAAGAAATAATTGTGGCCTTTAGTGCTTGAGCAATTACGAGGCTTAAATACAAGCCTTTAACTGAACGGTTATGACACATTCATGGAATGCCAAAGTATGTTCACAGATCATTTACTAGCTAAAATTTACTGTCACTGTTTCAAAAATATAAATGGTGAAATTCATATCAGATACATGCAAATGGGTTCTTATGAATTTGGAGATTAATTTGGAATCAACATTTTTTTTTTCTTCTGTTTAGTATTAGCAGACAGCAGCAAAGATCTTAGATCTGCTGTTACTGTGGCTGCGACATGACAAATGAAAGCATGGTCAGTGTGGGCAGCTAGCTAGTCCTGGACTTGTGAGCAAGCTTACAGAGAAGAGGAATATGTAGGACAGTAAGAAACATCCACAACACCCAGCAAAATTATAAAGGTTCCTCTTTATACTTGCAGTTGTGATTCACAGCACACAGCCACTTGTCTTGTGTACAGATTTGCCCTGATGCACGTGGGTTTGTACCTTGTTTTTCACAGAATGGCGGCTTGAAAATGAGGCACCCTAAGGACAGAACTCATCAAACCACCACATCACCCACCCTACATTTCTGATCATGGTGTGGTAATGCTTTACTTCCAGACAGATTTAAATCTACTTCTTACTTCACCATGTGCTTTTGTGCAAAGATTAACTGTCAAGCACCAGAGCCCTCTAACGAACATTGGGCTTGGATGTGGAAAAGGCAGGATAAAATATGTTCAATAAAATATGTTTAGCTTCATTAACATAACTTGGCAGTGCCTTCACTGCACCCTTGACTTTAAAGCCTGCATGCACTTCTATTGTGTCCCAGCCTGATCCCATCACTACGCACCAGCTTTTTAAACTGAATTTATAGAAAATGTTATCTTTTCTTGTATCAATCACCTGAAACTTCCTGCAACGCTTTCTGACTTCTTTTTTTTCCTTCAGAATCACCGACTAGTACTGGGAAACTGTGTTTCACTTGCCTTATTCTGTAAGGAATATAAACATGATGATAAAACTCCAAGAGCGTCTTGCAGTGTTACTGCCCATTAGAAATACTGGCCTGGTTCTACTTAAAAGAGACAGCTGGAAAGACAATATATGTCACTGGATAATTTTACTTAAGGGAAAAATGTGATTGTAATTACAGGTGCTTGTATTGGTAATCTGCCTTCTACTTCAATGTTCAGCTGCTTCTCCTGAAGCCAGAAACAACTAAGCCCAGAGTATTTGTTTTTCTTGGTGCATTAGGATTACATATCTTGAATTTCAGATTTCTGTTTGAATGCTGACGTGCAGTCTTACCACATAGTAAGTCTTATTATATTAGTCTTATTTCCCTTTTTTTTTCAGGTCATTAAGTGTCCAAGGTACCATTCCTCCTTAAAAATAAATCACTTGCTTGTTTGCTTTTTCATTTCCTTAGCCAGATTTTCAGATTGCATTTTCCTAAACACCACACCTATTCATCCAGGGGAAGTACTAAAGGATAGATTCCTTCTGACATTCTCAGCATGCTGCTGAGAAGACTTCTAGCTTCAAGGACCCATACTGATGGAAGATGAAAGCTTTTTAATGGCTAAGCTTCTTGAGTAAATTACTAACACACAAAGTTCAAAATGGGTTCAAAATAAACACTTTCCTTCTCAGCAAATGACACCAAAGAAAGCAAAGTAAATCTATCAGGACCACTTCACACACACATTCTTATATATACAGAAAAGAGAACGGAATTAGTTTTTTCAAATAAATAAAGGTGTCTCTTCACAAAGCCTAATCTCAAGGCTGTTTGAGTCTATTCTCCATTGTTTGTGTTTAAAGTAATATTTCCAGGCAAGCAAATCAGTCACTTCTGCAAGGTGGCTTTATTTAATTGCTCTCTACCTAATTCAAAGTGTATCAAACTTATTTCTCCTTACTCACGCCTTACAGCAGGTGTAAATCATTCACTCTCTCTTTACTCCTGCAGTTGTCACATTTAGGTAAGGAGACTGGAAAACTTCTTCTAAACTTCCTATACCTAAATGCACGAGCTATTCAAGCATACAGACATCTCAGGTATGGTGTACATTACCGTGTTGTAGGACCCTTGGATGAGTGCTTGTTCAAATACACACCTTCAATCATTTAACCACCTAGGAAGCCCTTTCAGCCAGGACAGAAGCCCAAGCCACTAAAAACATAAGCTACTTTTCCAGCCATCTTTCTCTTGGTCTGCAATAGGAATTCTGTCTTCATCAAAAAGGGGAGAAGGGAAAATCAGAGTTTAATAAATATATCTTCATCTCAGATATATTGAACGTATTTGAATAGTTCTTTGGGCTGCAAACGCCACATGGACACAGCCACTAAAGTTGTTCAGTACACAGGTGAGGGCTACAGAGCAGAAGGGAGCTGTTAAACCTCCTGGTTGTACCAAATGAGGAATACATGTAAGCACATCCTATTCTGAAGCTTTGGGCTTGTGTGGGGAGCTCCAAAGTAGAAGTGCTTCACTGAACCATCTGCTGGCCATAAAAGCTGCACTGAGAATCAGTCTCAGGGTAGTCCCCAAAGTCACAACCCTACAGAAAGCAAAAAGAGTAGCTCAGGACATCACTATGACTGACCCTCTAGCAGTTGGTGTCTGACAGTGATTAGCATCCTGTTATATCAAATGCCATAGATATTTCTGAATTTCAAATATTCAAGGCTCTCAGATGCTACAGTGAAGGAACTCTCTGATGAACGTTGACCAATGTTTAGGTAAAAAGGAAGAGAAAAAAGACATCATTTCATTTTAAGCATCGATTTGGCACTTCATAACGAGCAAAATCCCTTACTGAGCTTGTAATTGCCAATTAGAAGAGACAATTCAAAAAGAAACTCAGAAATCATTTAAAACTTTGCTGATCCACAGGAATTTTCCAATTTTAAAAAGATTCTGAACAGTATGAAACAGGCCTAAAAGCAAAAACAGAAATAAAAACTTGCCTAAACTTTCTCATATGCACATTAAGATGGATTTTTGCAATGAATGAATAACCTCTTTCACTTCTAATTTAGGTCTACCCATAAACATAGCTGTTATTATTCACCGCAGTAAAGCCCTTGCCACACTACAGCAAAAATAATAGCTGCATCTCCAGATTCTTTTCTCCTCAGGAATTCACAGTGTTATTTAAACAACTCTAATATGACATAGGTACAGCTGACAAGGTTGTTTTTAATGAAACGCTATTTTTATTTCTCTCCCAGCCTTTTTTCTCCCAGTGCCATGACTGGCATTTGCTCGTGAAAGAAAGGATCATTAATAGTATGGCATCTCTCCCCTGCATGCAAGGACTTGTGACACCCTTGGATATTTTCAATAGTCATGCTGACATCTATATTCTACCAAGGAGCACTGTGTCATTTACTAAACAGCACAGACAAGACAGTATCCTTGATGCTCCCACAATACATGATGTAGTTTTCGCCTGAAAAAAAAAAAAAAAGCAGGAAATAGGTCTATCACCAAGTCATGAGCTGTAGAAAAACCTTCAGTTTCTTGGCTTACATCTGAATAAAACCAAACATAATGGGATGCTACTGTCTGGCTCTTGACTGGGACTCTGATCCTGCTGCAACACAGCTAAAGCAGATTGAGATGTACCATCGGGTATTCTTCCTGCATGGCAGGGAAGTGAACTATAGCACTGAATAAAGCTTCTTCTGATCTTATTCCATGGTTAAATCTCTCAAAGGGACTTCAATGAGATGGTCAGCTCACATACTGTTATGATGGGAGCTGAGTGTTCCCACAGATATTTTATTCAGAGTCCAAAGACAATGCAAAACTGTCTGACACCAAGTTGAGTATATGTTTCTCAGGCTATAAGTTGGAAGCCATTTAGGAGACAAACACAAATAATTGCAGTCTTATTATTCAATCCTATACATAGAACGATATAGAAAAGTTAATTACAAGTGTTACAAATGGCTACATTACTATACATTATTTATAATTTTCACCTTTTTTGTGGACAGTGAATAAATATATTTAGATCCCTTCAGGTGAACTTCTGTAATATATTCAGTATTTCTTTCAAACAAACAAATCAGCTATTAAAACCCATATCTGACAAGATAATTGACAGACATGCAATAGAGACTGTAGGCAGGGTAATTTTAATCAGGATCTGCTGAAAAAAAAGAAATTAAGGAATGACCTGAACAGAAAGATGCTCTTGTGGAGAATCCCTGAGTAATCAGCTGGGAAATGCCTGTCTCTCTGGTTTCAGACACGCTATCAGCTTGTATTTTCCAGTTCGAGGGAGTCTGCATTAACATCACCACTTACAGTGGTTGCACTCAGGGATAAGTGATCATCAAATCAGAGAGGAAGAAGGAAAATGTTACAAAGACATAATTCAGGGAAATAAAATCTACAGCAAGGTCCTTTGGCCCTTCCCTCTTACCTTACCAGTAATTTTAGACAGATAGGCTTGCATTGCTTCCTCTGCTTTGTCTTTTAGCTACGTACACTGTGGGGAGATGCAAAATATGGCAAATTCTAAAAAAGTGCTATCTCGGACTCTTCTCCCATGTTGCTAGCAATAGAACTAGAGGCAACGGCCTTGAGTTGCACCAGAAGAAATTCAGGTTGGATGTTAGGGAATACTTCTTCTCTGGGAGGTGGTGGAGTCACTGACGTTGGAGGTGTTCGAGAAATGTTGTACTGTGGGACATGGTTTAGTGGGCAAAATTGGTGGTAGGAGAATGGTTGGATTGGATGATCTTAGAGGCCTTTTCCATTCTTGGTGTCTCTATGATTCTATGTCGTACGGCCTGATTGCATTGCCAAGAGGCAAGAAGTTTCCACAGGAGCTGCTTCCCACCAGTGGGGCAGATGTGAGAACACCTTAAGGCTGCAAAGGACAGCCACTGCAGGAGAGGCTCTGCCCTAGGTGTAAAACATAGGTGAAGGAAGTGAAATACTCTACCTGAGACATGAGAAACCTGGAAGAGTCTGGAACTTTTTGTTCCTAACGTGCCTGAGGGAAAGCCTCGCTGAAACAAAACGGCCCCATAAACTACCTTTTATATAGTACATGCAAGTATCGTACAGGGATATTTGAAAAACCTGTTCTGAAGATCTATCAAACTCAAAATAATACTTAAAAAAATACTATGCAACTGTGTTCTGCCAAAGTTTAAACTGCATTGTTTTTCAGATTGGCCCTCTATGAACTTCAATGATTGCTGAACTCAGAGTTCAATACTGACCCAATTAAGTACTCCATGTAAAAAAGATTTCAGCCTGCAGTGCTGTGAACCTGGAAACCCCTTGGAGCAAGAATCTATTTTAAAATTAAAAAAAAAAAAAAAAATACACAAAAATCTCATTATATTAAAAAGGAATAAAAATCTAAAACTCTTTTTAAGGGCAAACATGCTTAAAATTGTGCCACTTACATAAGATCTAGGGACTTAAAAGTAAAATACTCATAACAAAAAAGTAAGTTTATGATGCTGTGGCACAATAGCTGTATTTTGGGTTATTTGAAGTAAATACATACTTTTTTTTTGTTCAGAGACATCTCATTTATACCGGTATAATTATAATTTTATGCATCTCTTGCATGTATAACAGCAATTCCCAAACTCTGATCATTTTACCCATTTCTGCTACAAAGCAGAAATAAGTGATTAGCTACTCATTTATCTGATTAAAGTAGGTAGCAAGACTGTTTTACCAAGGAAAGAAGTGTGAAAGGTATGTTGCCGATGTAAAAAAAATATGAGTGCCATGAATAAATTGTCATAATTTTAACATTTTGTATTAATCAGATGAGAAGAAATTACTGACAGACTTCTTCAGCTGCTCACTCTGATACCACATTGATTGGTAAGCTGCTCATGACTTACATATGAGAGATTTAATAAAGTTAATAATAAATTGTAATGAAGCCTGAACAAGGATATGTGTAAAACAACGATATCTAGACAGCATTTCTTATCACAGGAAGAAAGGCTCGAGTCAGCAGGAGGCTAGAGAGCTATGTTAAAGAAATGAAAATGAGATCTTCAACTTGAGGGACATAAGAGAATCAGGGTTCTAACTCTGAAATCCAGCAGGCAGATCACATCATTCATTCACCCTATTCAAAGTCACAGTAAGAGAGATCCACTCTCCCAGCACCATGCCTGGACTGGAAAGATGCACAGAAATGTACTTACATATTCTAGCTTTGGGCAGATCTCCAGGGCCTCTGCTGCAGGATAGGGTGGGAAAGTTGTCTTACCTTTAAAAATGGCACAATATGTTGAAAGCTGAAGCTGAAGAGATTTTGTTTTGCAAATCGTCACTGAGTTTTAAACTGCAGAGCTATATTAAGGCTAAAAGCATTTCGACCAAAGTCTACTGTAGACTGTACTTCAAAATACAGAGCAGTTATTGCCACTCAAGCAAATGAAAGAGTCAGCAGTCTATCATGGTTTAGAAATACTGTTTTTGATGTGCCCAAACACAGCCCTTGTGTAACTGATTCTCTTTACTTCAGTTTGAAAACCTGAGCTCTATCAGATGTGTCTCAGACAGTATTTAAGCTTGGATCAGCAGCACAATTTTGGAGAGCCTCTCGTGAGCATTCCCCTTTATTCCATTTTGCTTCTTACCACAGGGCAGCCTCTAAGCATGCAGAACACATTCGCTTGGGATGAAACTAAACTGAGGTGCACTCAGTCTGCTTGTGAATCATCATTCAAGGGGAGGGAAGTGAATCTCACAGAAAGGTTCCAGTGTGGAATTTGGGTCTTCTGCAACCTCAACTTACCTCTGTAGGATCATTTCTATCTGCTAATTTAAACACAACCAGCACATGCCATACATACACCATCAGTGCCAACCAGCACTTCACTCCCATTTAGGTAGGAAAATCAACTTTTGAGAAAGGAATTGCTTTAACTGCAATGAACATTTGAACAAAAGGGTGTTTCAGAATTTCCAGTACTGCCCCTTTGCACAACTTTGCAGCAATGTGACAGTGAGAAGGAATATAACTGGAACTGTGGGTCACATAGTCTGACAATGTGAGCATATTGTACCCATAACATGCTCCCAAACATTACCATAAGCACTAATCCCTGCATACTGGCTGTGTAATTACTGCCATGTTTTCTGTAGCATCACGACAGCTGTGGCAGTTTTAGGAGGGGCATGAGGTAGAGGTGAATTTGTTTCACATACATTCAGATAACACCAGAGTCTCCCATGCAGAAGAGAAAAAGACAGGAAGCTTTGATGGAAACATTTTTCAGTGTTAAACATCCTTTCCTAAAATTAGTTATATTCTTAGGAACAACATTTTAGTCATTCTTAAAATAAGGTTGGAATAATGAATAATAAATAAAAAAAATATTTACTTCTTAAATAATAAAATAGCGGATCACTGTATCAATTGCTTTTCCCCTTTTTTTGTTATTACTTGATTTTCCATTTCAGTGAAAATCTGCCTGATGCTTGGAACTAACAAAGTGGAATACATCTGTTGAATATTGATGATTCATATTCAAGCTGTGATACCTAATTACAATGCATTTTTCACGGTACCATCACAGATAACCGTGGTTGATTCTTGGTCAGTCATGACCTATTTAATTAGCAAGGAGCTAACTATTATATTTCTTGACTTTTCAGGTATTAGACAGTGTGTGCTGTTCAGCTTTTATGATTAAACATGCTCCCCCCACAAAGTACAGCATTACAGCCAAGTTATATTGATCAAATCATAAACAGGCAGCTTTTTGCAACGTTCCACAAATGTAAAGATGAAAGCAGTATTCACAAACTGAATGTGCTGCAGCATATGAAAAACTGACTCACTCTTCTAAAAGGAAAACAATCTATCTTAGGAGCTTTGCCATAAAAAGCTTCACTTCTGAATAATTTTAGGAATATTTTCAGATATTAGTGTGGGTGGGAGGAAAAGCCCTCATTGCTTTAAAGTCTGCCTATTGTTTAATCCACCATTTTAACAGATGATTCTGTGCAATAACAACTGAGAAAGGAGAACAGTTAAAACCAAGAGATTCAACCCAGTTACAGTAACAGAAATGAATAGAGATGCATATACTCTGTACAAGGTTCTGTATTAGAATGCCCAGAAATGTTTAGGCTCATAGTTTAACAGAACATCGAGGTTTATGTTCATAACAGATGGAAACATCACCATAGTTCTTTCTTTCCAAACAGGCTTACACCACGTTATTCTATCTTTAGCAGTATGTCTCAATCTCTATTCTGTTATTGCTCCATCTAAAATACAGAAATATTTAGTAGATGTTCTTCCTACCTGCTTTAGATTAACTACAAACCTTTATGCAATACAGTGAACACTAAATCAAAGAAAAAAAAAAATCTATTTGTGTCCAGGAAAGGGTCTGAGCTGGTATCTGAGAGGTAGAATGCTAACTACAAAAGAAATAATACAGCAAATGGAAAGCCAACATTTTCCCACAAACCTCAAAAACATAGCTTCTAATGGAAAAAAGAGTGTTTACTGTCAGTTCAGCTTGCACTGAGCCCTCTACTTAAAGCTTGCAAAATAAACATAAACATACTGGGTTACATCACTGTGACTTTCCAAACCGATGTCCTGCTACTGAGGACATCTCTTAGCAGATATTGGATGGGACTGAAGGGACAAGACAGGCAAAAAATAATGCTTACCTCCTGCATGCCCTGCTCACTTTACAGGCCACCCAAGTAGGAGGCTGCACTCATATCACCTTGGATAATAGGCTCCTATCCACCTTTTTCCCATAAATCTCAAATCTCATTTAGCTTGCTCGTATTTCAAGTTATGACAAGCTCGGGTTTCACTTAGTTTACAGATGAATGCTTGGCGTGTTTTATTTTAAACAGCTTTCATGGAGTAGCCCCTCGTTCTAGAAGAGTGAGGAGCACTCAGAGGAAATACATGAAGAGAGAGGGTGAGAATGAAGATCAGTGTCTCAGGGGCTTCACACACAGTGGTTTTTCAATCACACTGAAAAATTTGGCCACATCTCAGTATGAGCTTACATTAGGAATACTAAGAATTGAGGAAGCTGCCCAAGTATCTCAGTGTTACCAGTTCACCACCTCCATTCACCTGTAAGGCGCATCACGTATTTTAGCAGCTGCTGCTACCAACACACTGGCTAGCTTTTTCTGCATAACTCCTACGTACACTGCAGCTGCTTCTATGAAAGTCTGACTCATCCACAACTGCTAAATCTAGAAGACAGTCTCTGTTTAGCTCCCAGCAAAATAAACACATATGACAAACCATTTGTGTGGAGGAGTTCAAGGGACTTGCCCTTGGACCCTAAACTCCTGCAGGATACTGCACCACACTTTGCACAACATGGGAACTGAGTATCTACCCTATAATCTCCTGGGATCTAACCCAGAGGACCAGTCAGTATCATGTCATGAGCTATAATTAAGGGGGCTAACCCTTAAAACATGCTTGAGGGACAAGAAGCTTTCTGTCCTCCTGCTCACTCTGTCCTAATGCAATCAACCCCCGGAGCTATGCAGATGTACCTTCTGCTGTATCCAGCCATATATTACTGTCATTGTATCACACAGCAATCAATCAAAATCAGAGCTACAATCAAATCTCACCAGAACAGGACAAAACTCTAAGCAGGTATGTTTTAATTTTAAATACATGGAATACTATATATGGTTATTTAGATACATGTACATATAGAAGTACACGATTATGCAGATTAAGCTTCTCTCTGAGGAAGGTGCCTTCAGATCAGCAAACATTTTAAGAATCATTTAAACTTAGTTTTAGTCAGCCAACCTATACACAGCTGGAAAAATATAATATTGACTTTAACTAAATGTAAATCACCCCTGCTTGGTACCCTCTTAAACTCAGATCTCAAAATAAATTGATATTTGGCTTCAGGAATTCTTTCACACAGTAATAGCAAATAAACATTAGCAACACAATTATGAGAATGAAATAGAAGAGCTACATGCTGATATTTCCTCAATCATTTTCTGTAAATGATGCCATTTGAAGACCGCCAGTGGTTATCTTCTATTGATTGATGCTCAGGGTCTTCACCTATAATCATATTCTTAGAAACTATCTGAATTTTGCTTGGGGAAGTTCCAGGAGGAAAATTTATTTGCTTTTAATCTTTTCTGTCCTGTAGGAAGCCCGATTTGCATAGTAGATACCCTTTCAAGTGGTAAATATCAATGCCCTATTATTACTTAACGTATTTCAGGTTTATATCTAAACTACTGAGTGATGTTAGAATATTTTGTGTATTTTAAGCTGTTCCAATTCTTTGCTTCATAAACTTCTGAAAATGATAAAATTTTATTTTGATGGAGCATCTTCTAGACATGACCACGAGGTAAAATATCAAAAGTAAACCTTCAGGAGGTTTGTATAAGCAGCCAAGGAGTCATCACAAAGAAAATCCTAGAAGTCTCAGGAGTAGGAAACAGCAGCAACATTTTTTTCTTTTTTTCTTTTTTTTAATTTTCTGACTACACTGAAGAAAATTTTCGGACAGTTAGGATGTACATTTCACTGGACACCACACTTGTCTTTCTTTCTCAAAGACTTCATCTCTTCTCCCTTCCACTCACAACTGATTTCAAAGTTTCCTTGGTATCCAGGCCTATTTTCCTCATAAAGGAAGGAGGCATGGCACCCAAAGATAAGCTTAACTACATACTCATTCAAGTCTGCATTTTACAGGATCTCCTGCTCTTTAGGCCTTGTTACTGTTCCTCAGTTGCTATTCTTCCTGAAATATTCTTTCACATCCTCATGTTGCCCATCACCAGTGGGTCAGGAAGAGTTCACAGGAATGAGGTTTCCTCCCATGAGATTTCTGTTGCAGAAGAGGGGGATATAATTCACTACAGTCTTTAAAAACTAGAAGTGCCAAACTTAGGATGTTGAGTGGTGATCCCAATACTTGAGAGTAGGCAAGAATGGGTTTCATTTCATTGAATGTTCTTATCTGTAGTACTGCAGTACTTAGGTCCTCAGACAAACTGTGCATTATCGTTTATGCAGCAGCTCTCCTCTGCTTGAATTTGAATTATTCAAGGTGATTTCAAAGCACGTGCATACACACATTTTCAGTTTGGAGGAAATAAGACAAGTAGCCAAAAAAGGAGTTTAAATCAGTGAAACAATGCTTCAGATCTAATGTGAACCTTTCTGTCAACATTCGATCAACCAGCACTTTTTAAAATCAAAGTAACATTAACTCATAAATCCACTGCTTAGAACCATACAAATAATTATGCAGTAGATATCAATATAGCTATGGTTAAAATAAATACATAAATTTGGAGATAATGCATTCTAAGAAAAACATCCAAAACCATCAGGGAGATTATTCTGAATAAGGAATCTGGCCAGTTTCAGAATGTGCACTTCCTACAATTCTTACACGCATCTTGAATTATTTAAACCATCAACTGCTGGCACACCTTGTCACAATATAGTACCTGTCAAGAAATAAGCAATAGGATGTAGCATTCCCTACACACAATTTTACATCATGGACCAAACTTCCATAGTGATATTTTCATACTGATGTGAAATGCATATTGTTTACCTATTTCAAAGAGCAGAGCTTGGTCAACACCCCTCCTGTGACATCTAGAAATTGTGCACCTCTAAGCCACATCAAGCTGATGCTGTGTGGTAGGAAAGGGAAGCAGCTTTTGAGGATGGACTTTTGCCAAAGACCTTCTCTGAGTTTCAGCAGCCCCTTTCCTCATGAGGAATGGGATCTGGGGATGAGTGAAAGCTTGCAGGGTGAGACAGTACCATGCTGCTTCACTTAAACCTCAGATAAAGAGCACGGGGCAGAGGTTCTTAGCTGACACCCTTTCAGCTTTTCCACTCCCTGGATACTTACCAGAAGGAAGGGACTGACCCCGTGCCTATCTTACAGAGCAGGATTTCAACAGCCAGAGTGCCTCGAAAAGGAGCAGGTCCTCCTCCACAGCCCCCTACCCTATCACATCAACAGCTGCTTCTTCTAGCAGTAGATACCTAGGCACCCTGCACAACACAGCATATCTGAGCCCCTACCTGCATCACTTTGCTTTGTCTGGAATCACTGCAGGATACTTCTGTAGGCAGTGTGCGCTGTCTGGCACAGATTGGATCTGACTGGGTCTCCTCTTCAGTAACACAAAGTTT
This sequence comes from Lagopus muta, assembly GCF_023343835.1. NCBI lineage: Eukaryota > Metazoa > Chordata > Aves > Galliformes > Phasianidae > Lagopus > Lagopus muta. Next base: position 117,463,506 of record NC_064433.1, on the reverse strand, counting down.
ACTTTTTAACTTAGTTTTGCAGTTGAGGTGGAAAGGCATTGGGGTTGATGCATACATAAGATCTCCCAGAGATTGTCACAATGTCTGCCTTAGCAAGCAGAACGATGCACCAGCAACGGATCTGCAGAGATTCTGCTGCCTATGCCATACGCGTTTGAGAATTTTATTTCAAACTTTCTGTGGTCTGGTTTCAGTGGCTGAACAACCCAGATGTGGCTGATATACATCAAGTACGCTACTTGGAGTCTACTTTTTAGTGATTTTTTTCTTTTATCTGAAAGGAACCCAATCTTTGTACTGTGAGATAGCGCAATTATACGCATCAGTGAGCAGTAAGTGGGTCCCCAAAAAGTCACACCAGAGAAAACAACCTGACACCCTTCTCCTGCCCTTACTTATTTATAACCAAAATTCTGCTGTCTCGAATGTCACGTTGCAATGCATTAAATGGAGTGTATTTTGCTAGGGGAAGAACTAGAGCCAGTGGATTTATACTGAAGGCACTAATGAGAAAGGTGCTGTTCTCCCCAAACAAGGCCAACTCAATTTTGGTCACCCAAGTTAATTTTGCAGAGAAAATACTCTGTAGGATAAGTTACGCCCTTTTGTTTATCTGATGTTTGTTTTTTACCTGGAAAATAAAGGAAAATTTAAATCATTAAAATATCTCCTGAAAAAAAAAAAAAGCACAGTAGGCTAACACTACTTTTTTCTTCATCAGTAATTTGTGAAAACTCTCTTAGCTTAAACTCTAAGCATTGCTACAAGAAATAGCTCTAAACCTCAGAGTTTTACTCTGAAGGATTTTACTGTACAGTACAAAGACAAAACAGTATTATTATTGCTTATATGAATAAGGCATTTTATTGAAACTGTGAAAATCCACTTTTTCAGATAAATGGCTCCATTTTACTGTGTATGTGACAAAAGTAAAAAAATAAAAATAAAAATCAATATTCTGGTTTTTTTTGTTTTGTTTTTGTTTTAACATATGAAACCTGTTGAGATTACTTGTTCTTCAGTGGCAGTATAAACTCAGCAATCCCTTTTTTCGGAATTCCAAACTGGTATTATCCTTGCTTTACTTTCTCATGCCCTGTGTAAAATGAATTAACAGTGAACTAAGAGGCAGAGCACAATGAGAATTCTTAAACTGCCTTAACCATAATGAGAAATGAAAACGATTTGCTATGCCAAGTGGAACTAGACAATCCCATAAATTGTTCTGCATCTCAGCAGGTAAGGAAAAAAGGTGTCAAAACAGAGTTGGGAGAGCATTTAAGAAAGAAAAAATTAAGTGTTTTAAGGTTTTGAATTAATACATTCACTGGTATATGTGCATATTCTGTGGTAGGGAGAAAAATTCAACCAAAAAGCTTAGTCACAAATTCATGCAAGGAACAGCATTAGAAAGTAACGGCATGTCAAACATTTCACAGACATTTTTTAAAACGCTATTCTTTTCCGAAATAGAAGACAACTGCAGCTTTCTTCACAGGGAGAATGTCTTGCAGTATATTGTGTTAGGGCTAAAATGTGGCTTCAGTGAACAACTTTGCTATTTATTGCACTGAATTTGTACCTTTGTACTGTTCACAGTATCTATTTACTAACACATTTTCCTCCCTTTATTCTCATATATTATCTGAATCATTTGGATACAATATCAAATTCTCATGTCAAATGAGATTTTTAGTGCATGCACCTTGAATATTTTAACTATTCCCTAGTCTGCAGTCCAGTACTTTAAGAAGCCCAAAAGAGGAACAGGTTGGCTCCACCACAAGAAAAAAAGTATCCAATTGAGTAGATTCTGAAGAAACTACTTAGTCTGGACTTTCATAGAAGGAGTAAGAAGAAAACACATGGGCAAGAAACACTAATCATAGAATCTCAGAATGGCCTGGGTTGGAAGGGACCCCAAAAATCATCAAGCTCCAACCCCTCTCCGCAGGCAGAGCCACCAACCTCCCCATTTAATTCTAGACCAGGCTGCCCAGGGCCCCATCCAACCTGGCCTTGAACACCTCCAGGAATGGGGCATCCACAACCTCTCTGGTGTTCCAGCACCTCACCACTCTCTCTGTAAAGAACTTCCCCCTGACATCCAACCTAAATCTTCACTCCTTTAACTTAAAACCATTTCCCCCTGTTCTGTCATTATCTACCTTGTAAAGAGTTGATTCCCCTCCTGTTAATAGGCTCCCTTTAGGTACTGGAAGGCTGCAATGAGGTCACCCCGCAGCCTTCTCTTCTCCAGGCAAATGTATTAAATGAACATCTAATGTCTTAAAGAACTGTTAATTTTGCATTAGTTTTTCTAACACAACTCCAGCTGGGTCTTGAACATATCCTCTACCCTCAAGTCCCTCAAAATCACATTTTCAAGCATGATATAAATACAGTAGTGGTGTCATGCAAGGGAAATAGCAACTCCTCATGTGCAGTAAGATCATAGCACTAAGGGGAAAGATATTTTCCCACCCCTCAGTGAAAGTTTAATTACGTTGTTAAAATTTTAAGTCTTTTGAGATCAGCTGAACTCCACTCAGTTCACCTCAGTTCCCTGCCAACTTTCTAGTAACTAATGTATTATTTTTTCCTAAGCAAAATGTAATTTTAGAGCATTCAAGTGCTACGTTCTGGTGGGGTTTTTGTTGGGTTGGTTTTCCTTAAAAATAAGTGAAACTGCAAAGCCGGTCACATTTTGTAGGCCAGATATTTCACCGTGTGATTCAGATAAAGAAGGGCTGTATAATAATGTTTAGCAATACTCCTATAAATATCAGAAGTGGATGAGGACTTCACTTTTTTTCCAGTTAGTTTTGCTACATTCTTTTTCACTTAAACCACCAAGTTAGACACAAAGTCTAGAAGTCCAACACAAAAGTGGCTGATATAGGAAGCTTTTTCTGTTCGGTAAAAATCTGGGTGAATTTTGTAAAATCAAAAGAAGCATTCAGCAGATAAGTAACCAACTTGTAAAGTACTTTTTGCCAGATTACAATACAGCAGTGCAGCATATTTGCCTTTCCGCTGACTTCTCACCTACCAATAACTAACGGAAACATACGCTGCTGTGAAACTCTGTGAACAACTACCTGCACGGAATTAGGTGGCTGTCAATTAATTTGGGATTGCCTTTTCCCAGAAGGTTCTCAGGAATTTCCTAACAGGATGAATTCAAGGCAAAGAAACAACAAAAAAAAAAACCCAGCTAAGATTAACTGAGGGCATCAGTGCAAGAAACAAGTCTGCTGTTTGAGATTGCTTTGCTTTTAGCAGAAACTCATTTTGCTTCATGTAGAAACAGAAGATTACCATGGTGCAGCCAAACACCACAAACCCATGTTGACAACCTACCTTATTTCTCCTCAGTAGAACATGATGAGGATTATCATTTGTAAATTAAAATGACCTGAACTGAAGAAGCTCTAAACGCAGCCATTCTCCTAAACACTTTTATCAGAGAGGATATTAGATGTTAAGACAGCTCCAACATTGTTCATTCTCACTCAAACACTCAAACTGAATTTTTAATCTGCTCTCCCTTTACGTGGAGAGAGATCAGAGAATCATAGAATTGTTTGAATTGAAAGGAACTCTCTGAGGTCATCTAGTCCAACTCCCCTGCAATGAACAGGGACAACAGAACAGAGAACAGAACAGAAATCAGCAATAACAGAGATCAGTCATCACACGTGAGAGCTTTTCTCCTAGTACATGTGAAGTAACAACCTGGTGTTGCCCATCCAAAATTTTTCATGGTGCACACAAACTCGAAAGAGTTGACAGCCTAATAGAAAAGGTTATTTTCAGAGGAATTATCTGAAAGGTTACGCAGAACTAACCAGAAATTATGTCTTTTCAAAGCCTTTGGCCAAAAGAGAAAGTTTCCATGTATTTTGCAGCTATGAAAACGAAAGGGAGTTCTAGTGTGAGATGAGAGTCTGCTGAGGGGAAGGGACAGCTTGTTCTCAGCAGGCTTGAATGTGAACAAACTCGCAGTCAAGCTTTGAACCTTCCCTGTAATTGGTGTAGATATAAGAAGAGTGACTGTGTGCAAAAAGGAAGATGATGCCCCTGTCCCTGAGGCACACACTTCAAACCTGATGGAGAGAAATTTTTCCCTTGGTACAATCATTTCCACTTTAGTGAAACTCCAGCATTACAAGGGTTTCATAGGCACTGAAGAGAGAGTGGAATACTAATTTCTAAGTGGCAAATGATAAACATCTTCCAGTATTTAGGCTTGTGGCTGTAAAAGGGAAAGCGGGCTGGAACTCCAAATAGAAATGCTTCTGCAGAGACAGAGATATTCAATATACAATGAAGGCTGCTGTTCCTCATGACAAACAAATCCAAGCAGCCACATTTTCTGTCACTGAGACATTAATTCACAGAAAGAACCCTGAAAAATCATCAGTCTCAATTTTTCTTTTGGATGTTAAAAAAAAATTGAGTCCAAAAAGAACATATTTGAATAATAAACTCTTAACACAATGATAGGACTGTGTATATATACAAATTTTTGCCTATCACAGAGTGCTTGAACTATTACATCTTCAAAACTAATTAAGACTAATATAGGGAAGCCTCTCACTGACTTCCCTTCCTGCATTGGAAAAATGAACCAAAAACAAATTTCAGAAGGTACAAGGGTAACTTTGGGTAAGCAGTCCAAGTGTTGGTGTTTGCTCGATTTCCTCTTGAGCCTGGTACGTCAGACTTAGACGTACCCTTACTTAATTCAGCAAATTTTCCTGAGTTCTTCAATCCTGCAGAAATATATGAGTTCCTGACAAACTCTTGCTGCAGGTAGGGAATGTCCAGGCCATGCAAAATGGGATTTTAGCTAAGATGTTTTCAACAGCAGCAGAAGTCATTCTTGTCAGTGCTCAGAATAGAAAAATCATATTTTTAATATGCCTTTTTTATTTTTGAAAGACAGCTATCATGAATGGCATCTCTTCTGCCCACCTGCCTTGAAAGCTAGAAATGTAGAGATGCACAAGGGAGATCATCCAGTATCCCCATCCTCTGAATAATTTACTGTTTCCCACTATCTCAAAAAGTGGATCTTACTGATAGACAGGCTTCTCTTCCTTGTCTCAGCCAACACAGGGCTGCTGACCACACGACACACTGGTCACAGTATCATGAGCATGCTGTCCCTGAGGGGAACGATGGCTTTCAAATCTGGTGCTGAGGGAGAGAAAGAGACCCTGCTTTTGTGGGCTACATGCTGGAGGAAGGGATACAACAAGAAGCAGTGTAAGTGAAATGGTGAAGGCCAAATTTGCAGCAGAGGGGACTGCAGCACAGCTGGGGGCTGTTTGCAATGCACATTCAGGAGCTGGCTGAAGTTAGAGGCCGAGGTTTAACTAGACTGGACTGAACCACCCACAGTGTTCCTGCAGTAATCACGGTAACTTCTCTCTGTGCTTGCTCGCACAGACTTTCCAAACTGTTTCCATTATAACATGCAAGTATGATCCTTATAGACAGCTCAGGATCCATACTGATCACACTAATAAAGTCACTACTGACAATTTGAAGTCACCCAAGTTTTATCGCTTGCAGTAAAAAGAATCCTGCCCACGTAAGTCTGTAGGGAGTTATGTTAGTGCTAAAGCAGATTGGAAACTTACAGACCACAGGAGAAAATGGGATTATTTTTAAGATATTCTTTCTTCCTCAGAAGAAGCTCTTCACCAAATAGCCACATCCACTGGCAGACAGGTAGGAAGCAGTTACTTCTGATTGACTTACTTGAACTTTATATAAATGATAATAGTTTCTCCCTGAAATAACTCCATTTCTGTCATATATTTCCGTATTGGCAGCACTCTGCACTCTTGCCTATGTTCTAGTCTCGATAACTTTTCTGAGCACACTGCAAGTATTTGATAGAAATTACTACTTCTATTTAAGTCCAATAGCAGCCTATCCACTTCACATCTATAAATACAAGGATTGTTAGCACCTAAGTGACAGTGTAAATAAAATTATCATCTAGCGTTCAGACTTAAATGGATGGTAATTATTCGGGAATTCCTGAGGGCAAGAAGGAAAAAAAAGGAAAAAAATCCTTGATTCTTAATGCATATACAGAAATTTCAATACCTTGCCTTAAAGCAAATAAACTAACCAACCAAACAGAGAATAAGTCTGCTAAAATAAACACTAAGGTTTATTTTTTCTATCACATTGACGGCAAATCTTACCAGAAAATGGTTCATCTTTTTTTGACTTACCGTTTTCCTACCTGCTAGAATGTACCAGCTTAGCACATGAACAAACATACACTTTATCTTCATTATCCATTATGTGGAAAGAAGTGACAGATTGCACATACGTCCTTCCTCAGGAAAAGATTGTACTTTTATGAGTCTGTTCATGGCCCAAGCCATTTCCTCCACAAGCTTGCAGCTAAAAGTCCTGTTGTCTTTTCATTCCTTTTGCAAATTAGACTGTCACTAGGTCATGGCTCGCTGTTTAGTTATTTTTAGCCTTCTCATTACACCTGGAAATGTTTGCAGTTAAAGTGCTGCCATCTGGAGTTGTTAATGGCATGCTGGTGGTAGTGTAATCACTGCATGACTTTGTTCTGCACTTCCCCAGGGTGCAGAAAAATGTGATACACATTTAATTTATGTTAGTTCGTGCTTACAGCTGCTGATCATCAAATGTGATAATATATACAGTTTGGTGCTCTCCTTCAATATCTAGCCATCAACATATATTCTGACACATCACTAGTTACTACCATCAGCAAAATACACCTGTAGATACTAAAAATATCCTTAAGTGACACTTTTTTTTTCCCCCACTAGGAATTACAAGCTTAGCAGCCTTTGAAATCAAAATGCAATACAATACCTCCCTTTTAAGAGGTTCCTGTCCAGTTTGTATTGCCACTAAGAATTATTTGGAATTACAGTTTATCTGAGCTTTTCACTCACTTTAAGCTGCAGAAAGGATATTTTCTCTGCATTACCTGATTTGTCTCTGCTTTGTGATAGCGGAGAATGAGGTATTTTTGTCTTAGCTATAGCAGTTTATAAATTCCGCCCTCCATCCAGAGGCTGTTTGGACTTTGCAAAGAAAGCAGGTGGTATTTTACCAGGAAACAATCAAAATCATGCCTGTATATGAAACAAATGGAGCCTCTTTCCTATTAAAAAAAAAAAAAAAAGTCTGCTTCCAAAGAGACTTGGGCACCTAATTGGAGTAAAAAAACAAAAAGCATCTGAATTACAGAAGGGAAAAACAAGCGTTTCAATATGCATGTAACTGCATAATTCATGGAAGAAGAAATAGCATATGCCACACACAGGCTGTTGTACAGAAGACCTATACTTTAAGGTGCAGCACAACATCAGTCACAGCTCTCATCCTTATTCAGATGTATTCTGTCTTGGCTTTTTGCTTTGGGCGAAAAAAGGATGTCAGCTTTCACACCAACACCTGGTTTCATCCCACAGACTTCACTCACTTAAGAAACATACCTCTAGCTTGGGCTCCATCATCACAAGTTCTCTTCTTGGCTACTAAGCACCTCCAAATGCTAGTCAGCCCATAGGAAAAATTCATTCTCTCAGCTACAGAAGTCCAGACTGACTTTTCTCCCTTGACAGACTCTTCTAAAGAGCCCAGAGACTGCAAGAGTTCACAGAATCACAGAATTACAGGGTTGGAAGGGACCTCAAGGATCATGAATCTCCAACTCCCCTGCCACATGCAGGGCCACCAACCTCCACATTTTATACTAGACCAGGCTGCCCAGGGCCCCATCCAACCTGGCCTTGAACACCTACAGGGACGGGGCATCCACAACCTCTCTGGGCAGCCTGTTCCAGCACCTCACCATTCTCATAGTAAAGAATTTCCCCCTGACATCCAAGAGTTGCTTGAGCGTAAATACTTGGTATGAGGAAAACTGGTGTTTTAATAAACAAAATGAATCTTCACAATCCAGATAAAGACAAGGACCTTAAGTGAGCTGCAGTGTTCACGCAAACCCTCACCCTCACACATTAGCACTGCCCAAGGAGGAGGTAGGTTCCAGGTCTCCTGGCATAACAGCATTCATAATTGCATGTTGATGCAATTAAAAATTTTCATAATATATTACTGCAAAAGAAATATTATTTGTCACAGTAGCACAAAAGGAATTGGGAAAATTGTCTTAGCATCATTTTTCCTAAACCAACTTTTCGTAATTCCCAAATTTCCTCTGTAAAAAAAGTATGATAATCCAAAAAAGGTTACTCCTGAGCTTTATTTTCTATATTTATTTCATATATTTGTCTCCATATTTTTCGTATTTGTTTTATTCTCATTCTTTCTGTATTCGTTTTTTGTCTCTAATCCTCTGTATCAGTAAAGAGAGAATGCACTAATAGAAATGTGGGGAAAAAAAAATCTGGAGCAAAGATTGCTTCATTCCCTCTGAAGGGATGAAAGAGTCAACTGCAAAGCTGATGCACCACTGAGATGAACATGTTGCAAATGCAAGTGAAAATGTAATATTAATGTTAATAATCTATTGGAAAATGAAATATTGAACTGGTATTTATGTTAGAGATATATATATGAAAAGAATACTGGAAACGAGAACAGAGCCTCTGTATTTTGTTGTGTACTTATGTACACTAGAAAAATTGAGTAGCAACTTCTAAGATAATAGAAATATCTTTGGCTGGATTTCTTTCTCCACATTTGCAAAACACACACCCATAATTCTACTATCTTTGGACCACAGCTGCTGTGCTTTGCATGCCAGGCTTAGCCAAAAGAAAAGAAATGAAACGCTTCTTTTTTGGGAAAAAAAGCAGGTACACAAACTTAACAGGATAAGATAGGATAAGAAGTTTGCATTACACGACTGGTGGCAAACTTTGGTTTTATAATTTCAGAAGCAGGTAAAAATGCCCACTATTTTAAATTGTATTCTAATGTTTATATTCTTAAAGGAGGAGAACATAAAGTTTTCCTTCTGAATATGATTACAGGCCAGTTACAAATTTTGTCAGAGGTGAATGAGATGCAGAATTAATCTCTAGTGTGATCATATTGTACAAATAATCACATGGGCAGCGTAAGCACTATGTTTTCAGTTGTGATACTTACTGGACTTTTTAAGCACAAGGATTCAGTGTAATGGTGTAATGCCTCGATCTCCTACTGTCATTGTTCCCTCCCCCCCCCTCCAAAAAAAAAAAAAAAGTGAAAAGTTTTTATATACCGGGTAGAAGAATCAGCGACCTTGTGAGAACTATTTACTAATGTAAGAAGCCATTTGAGAATAGAATATTTATAATAATTGGTGACTTAATTAGATATCTGGCAGCGCTTAAGCAACTAATTTAAGAAATATATAACCAGATTAACCAGGGTCACCTCTCCAATGAAATGAGAGGAGCAGTCGCATGATTTATTCAATGAATATTCAAAGCAGAAGTATTTAAAAAACATTTAACTTTTCAAGAAGTGTTTTGCCATAGAAAGCCTTTCCTTTTGGTTTAAAAGGAAATTTCAACTACAGCTGAATCCTAAAGGAAATAAAGGTCAGGCTGGACCGGGCTCTGGTCCCTTCCAACCCAACAAATTTTATCATCCTACGGCTCTCCCCAGGGCATAGTTGAGTCTCTCAACAACATGTGTGGCACCTCTGGAAAAACAAATTTAGGAAAGGGTGAAGTGCTATGCAGCCACATAAGGAGCAAGGGAAACTGCATGAGAAACAGCCTTGCATACATCAAGGGCAGAGAACGAGGAGTGGGAGAAAGTGCTCCAGATGCCAAAGCAGAGATGCCCTTGAAGCTTGGGAAGGACACCACAGTCGAGTAGATATCCATGCTACAGCCTGCGGAGAACATGTGCTGGAGCAAGTTTGTCCTGAAGGACTGCAGCCCACGGGATGACCCAGGCTAGAGCAGGGCAAGCAGGAAGGAGCAAGCTGCCATGGACTTACCCCGTCCCTATTTTTGTCTTCCACCAAATCTATTTTACTTCTCACCACCCAAATCTATTTTAACAGACAATAAATGAAACTAATTTTCCATATCTGTTTTGCCCATGATAGTAACAGGTAAGTGACATTCCTGTCTTTATGTCAACCATCATCTTTTTCATCTTGTTTTCTCCTTCATACTGTTGAGGAGGAGAAGTAAGCGAGCAGTTGTGTGAGCAATTCACTGCTTATAATTCCCACACTCAGAGTGGATGAACCAGAAAACACGTGGTGCTGCCATCTCTCAGGTTTCATCCTACCACATCACAGGTATCCTGAACCTGCTGATGCAAGCTGAGGACATAGAAAACAGAAGAAGCTGTTTCTACAAATAGTCACCCCTGGGGAAGAAGATTGTACCTTGTTACTAAGAAGCACAATGACTACTAGAATTGAGTTGAGTTTTTCGAAACCATGTATAGCAGATCACAATAAAGATCACATACAATAGGCTTGCTTGTAAAGTTAGTGGGATAAGAAAAAGTTCTTGTACTGCAGTAGAAGGAAAGAAGCAATGCTTTCTACAAATAACCGTTATTTATTTATAATTTATTTATGATTTGAAATTATAAGTGACAGCAAATGAGTGTAATGCAATGGAAAGCATAGTAATGACAGCATAGAAGCAAAGTCCTAGACTATATCAGGCGAGGGCATACTCAAATGCTATAGACACAGAAACAAAGGAAATACCTGCTTATCCTTATAAGGCCTCAGGCACACGGGGATCTCCAACAAAATACCATCACCTCCCCTGCCAACCATTAAATGAGGCCTTGGAAGAGGTGGATCCTGGCTCCACCCTTTCTGGTACTCAGGTGCATTGTGTGCAGCTGAGCTCCCTTGAGTTGGCCTGCCTTCCTACTAGGTGCTCAATCACTGATTCAGGCCATGACTTACCACTTCCATTACAATAGGGAAGATTAAGATTTTTATTTGCAGGTACATAAGCTAACCTTGGTAAACAGATTACATTTAATTTAGGTGTAAAATGTGTGTACGAACTGCTATTATGTAGTAAGTTAAAACAAAAATATTTCAAAAATCCTTCTAACACACTACAATTTTGAGTTATTTTACATATCCCGGGGGAACCTTAACAGCAAAAAACTCAGCCACATTCACTGAAACATGAGTAAAAACTGTACAAGGTCAGTAAGGCAAGATTAAAGGAAGATCTCACTATTGGGAATAAAAACTAAAATATATTTTCTTAAAGAGGGGTTCAGTTTATTTTATTTCAGTCCTCTTACCCTTTTTCATCTGGAACTATGTATTTATTTCCCTTTTTCAAACTTTTAATCCAATATCCTCTCAAACAATCTTTATTTATTGCTGATCATACAGTTTTTTACATAGTCTCCCCTTATATGAACACATTCTATTTCAAAGGCTTGTCTTCAAGTCTACTTGTCATCTTCATGGTATACAACCTCTCACTTTTGAAGCAGCCAGTTTTAGAGCACAGAGAGGTATCAATCTATAGCATTCCTTCAGTATATTTCATCCCACTGTGAGATGCCCTTTTAGCCTCAATTTATCTATGCTGTCTAATATACTACAGCCTGTAGCTAGGTCTGTCTAATCTGTCTTCATAAGTCATATCCTCACAGTCCTAAGCACTTACAATGTTCCTTGCTGCAGCCTCTTCAATCTTGACAGCAGTTTTGTAATAGGGGAAAGGAACTGCTCACAGCATTTAAAATCCAAGGAGAGTGCAAATTACACAATCATAGAATGGCTTAGGTTGGAAAAGACCTTAAAGATCTTATATTTCCAAATCCCTGCCATGGGCAGGGCTGCCCCCCATCAGCTCAGGCTGCCCAGGGCCCCATCCAACCTGGCCTTGAGTGCCTCTAGGGATGGGGCACCACAGCTTCTCTGGACAGCTGTGCCAGTGCCTCACTACCTAGGGGTAAAGGATTTCCTCCTAACATCTAACCTGAATCTCCCCTCTTTTAGTTAAAAATCATTCTCCCCTAGTCCTGTCACCATCAGATCACATAAAAAGTCATCTTTTATAGACATCTCATCTTTATAGACTCCTTTCAAGTACAGGAAGGCTGCAGTGATTTCTCCCTGGACCCTTTTCTTCCCAGACAAGCCCAGCTTCTTCAGCCTTTCTTCATAGGAGAGGTGCTGACCACAAATGCTCCAAGGAAGCACTTAAGAAGACCGTGTAAAGATGTTCCTTTCTTTGTTCTGCAGCCACTAGGAATAGCAGGCTACCCCAAGCAATGGCGCACCTTTCTTGGTCTGGAACCACTCTCTCAAGACCAGTCTTTCAATAATATCTGCACTCCAAGGCATCTACATAATTTTAGATAAGTAATTAATTTGCAGCAGAAGGCTTACAGTAGCCAGTACCTAGGTTTTTATCTGGAAGACACTTCAGATAAGATGTCTGCTGCAAATAAGGACTGCATGTCCCTTCTTATTGTTTGTCACGATAGGTTTAGGCAATTAATCCAGGTCAGATATCCGTATTTGAAAGCTGTTTTTTGAAAAAGTCCCTTTTCCTGGAAATAGACTACATGCAATGTTGACCAGGAACTGTGTTAGGTTTCTCCATAACAAGCCATCACTGGTCCTGAGAGCAAAATTAATTATCTGCTATGTAGTTATTTAGTCCAAAATACCTCCCACCAAAAGTACACAAAAACAAAAAGAGAAGCATGAAAATCCCTACTAACCAAAATAACCCTGAAACTTAACCTTTTGAACAATTAGGTCCTGTTGGAACAACAAAGCCAGACCCTCCCATGCTTACATTTGACTTACCAAATTGATGCTTCAACTCAGGTGAAAAAAAAACAAACCTTCAGTACATCTGCTTGTAATGACTACTTCCAGAATCACTTTCAGCTATTTTTGCACATACTATTTTGCACATACTATTCCACACAAATAAATAAATAAATATAATAAAATAAGAAAATGCACAATCACCTTTCAAAGATTATGTGCAAGAAAATTAAGGAACATCATTACAATACATTATCTTTAATATTAATATTCCATCACTACCAATGTTACAATTTTTTTTTAACTGATAGAAAAATGGAATCTGAATTGATTCCTTAGCTGGACATCCAACAAAGATGAATGAAGAATTAGATAAGATTAAGGAGGAAAATCTGAACTGGTAAGACAGTGAGGAAGATTTTGAACTTGAGCAAACTTGATGCATAGAACTGATTTTCATCTGATGCTCCACCAGAGCACCAACATATCCTAGCAAATTTACACCTATTTCAAACAGCAGGCTATTTTCCCTACAGAACAGAAAGCTATCTTGTCTGTGCTTTTTAGGTTTGTGCATGTTAGTTTAAGTGACAATGAAATTGCTTGCAATATCTTCTGATTACAGAAAAATTGTCATGATTTGGAAAGAACATGTTTGAATTTATACATCCAGAAAGTAAATCAAGCTTATTATTTGGACACCATAACTTTTGTAGATCTGACATCACACTACTGTGACTGAGAAGCTATTTACAGATACATCTATAAAAGATAGTTTTCCAGGGAACTGTGATATTTATATGGAAGAAGAAAATCAGTTTTGCCTGAACAGTTGGAATAGTACCTTTTATCTGCAAATCTAAAATTTTCTACCATATATTTTGAAATACAAATTGTTCCCTTATGATAATGTTATTCACCACTGCCAGATTTCTACAGCTATGATGTGTTGTATCCAAATAATTAAACAAGGGACCTATGCACTTCAGTCACAGCTTCATTGAACCACACCAGCATAACACAGCAATAATTCCCTAATAGTGCAGAAAGACACTTGAATAGATAAGTGCTGCTGTCATATTAAGAAATTAAGGTGGCAAATTTACTACTTGTATTTTTAACACGACTCCGTTTTTTTCAGTGCAGAAGCGTCAGCTGAGAAAATGGAGAGCTATCTTGCTACCTGATACCTTCTGTGTAGGATCTGCTTCTACAAAGCTTCAGTTTGACTGCAGGGTTCAATAGAATTTAATAGGATTTCCAGACCTGAACTGCTAGAGCAATTCTTTGTTGTTCTTCTTTTCATTTTATATTAGTATTGAATAAAACATTGATTCAATGAAGTGTCTTGAGAGATAAGAAGTAAAATAGCAAACAAAACACTTCTAATTCCCTCTTTGTTGGTCCACAGTTTTAAATGAAATGGGAGAATTGCCTTTATTTCCAGTAATGGTGCAGCACAACAGCTGTTTCTTTGCCTGGTTTCAGGCAGGTTTTGAACACCTAGTTAGCTAGTTTCTTCTTTGAATCCTAGGATTCAAATAGGTAGAAGTATAAATTCCCATGAATGGCAGTGAAATTAATATTTCCCCGAAGTTAAATTTATGCCTTTTCATCATTAGGACATCACTTTAAATTCCCATCCTTTAACTTATAAGGATGGTCAGTAGCAGTAAGTAAAAACAACCCATATCTGTCCGAAGAGAATAAAACAAACGAGGTCAGAAATCTGTCCTGACAGAAAAAAATGGCTGTACACCTCTCCCAAGCTTTCTGTTTCAACTCTGTGTCTATGTATTGCACACAAATTCTTGAAGCATCTGATTTCATGAGTCTCCCTACTCCGCCATAGGAGACTGTTAGCAGGTGGACTAAAAATCACAAGCAATAACATGATTGTCTTCACATTCAAAAGGTTTCATGTGTTAGTCTATAATTATTGGAGGCTATACTCATGGAAGTGTAGGAATGTTAGAGATCTGAGCCAGCCCTCTTCAGCTCAAGATGGAAGAGCAATAGCTGAGCAATGTATTTACTTCACGCTTGCCCTCCACTACTTCCCCAGTCAGGCCAAGTGTGAAGCCATAGAATACAGAGTAGTATGCAGCAGAATAAATTCAGTCCAATCCTTATGGGCTATGAAGAATTTTGCTTTATGAGACCACACTTGCCAACTGTTGGTTCAGCAACAGCAATGACACAGACCTCTCAAAGTGGAATTCCATGATCATCTTTATTTTCTACATTATCTATTTCAGTACTGTGCTCAAACATGAAGCCTGAGATTTTCTACATAATCAATCCACTTGTTAGCAAGACCTTAACCACAGCACATGATTAAGCTTCGGGCTTAGGCTCTGCCCGCAGAGTAGCACAGCAGCAGGAAAAAGCCTCCTCATACACATACTGCAGTTACATTCTTCGGCCAGCCTGGATTATCTTCTAATCCTTGAAAATCGCAGATCTTAGTGATCTTCTTCATAATAGAAAGAAAAAATAAATGAATGAAGCAATCCTACTAGCATCTTCTTAAATGCACTGTAAGCATTGGTTCTGCATATTCTCTGGTCTGTATAAATTTTGGAAACTTACATATTACTGTTAAAAAGTGTCACATCTTTCAGAGTTTATGCTTTCTTTCTGCCATTTCTTTTTCCTTTTCAACACAATTCTTTAAACACTCTTCTAAGTTTTTTCTCCTGAAACAGTTTATTTATATTTCATAGGACAAAGACCCACAAATATATTCAATTAAACACAATGGGCAAGAAGTACTTACATCCTGTTGTGACTGTGGCCCCTAGTGTTTAAAGGCCCCTTGTACAAACTGAGTGCTGAACATACTTTTCTTAAGTGACAGTCCTGTTCCCAGGGCTTATTACCTGAACAGATAAGATAGCATGAGGATAAGGTAAGATTCATTTCCATTAGCAGATGAAGAATAGAGACAGTTTCATTATCCGAGGTGATCCAGTCTTTTTCAGAATTATCTGCCTGACAAGTCAAGGTCATTTCTTCTGATTGAACATCTAAGCAATGTCCAACCTTCACATAAGATGTTTTTCTCCTTAGCTAATTTGTTAATTTCTATCATGGTTCAAGTTTTCTTTACCTAAATAGGTATATTATAGAAATTCATACTGATTACACAGATTGAGTTATGGCCATTTTTAACCTGGACAAATTCGCGCAAATATGAATGAAGGTGAGAGGCAGCAGACATTTGCTTGAACATAGCCTCTTTACTTGCAGTGGGCTACACAAAGTCAGCAGGACAAATATCTTTCATATATGAGAACACAACGCTTTACACTCACAGTTGGCGATGTTTGTTACAGTCCACATCTCTATCAGATGTTTACAAACTCCATCGAACTGTTTCACAAGTCCTGCATGCAGGACTTATTGGCATTTTCTGCTTTATTGGCTGTTGAGGTAGAAACAAAAGACTCTCCCAATCTGACATCTACAAGCTAGATCAGGAATTATTATTTCTGGAAGTGCTTACCACTTCATGGCTCTGTACTGCCTCTGCTTGCTTAGCACACTTTGCAAGTGCCACTATCCCACATTTGGGCAAAGAGATTCAATGGCAAGAAGCTCAGCTCCAGAAAATTCTCTATTAGGTATTTTTTTATAATGAATTGTAAAGACTGCTATGTCTCCTATGACCTACAGCCATCACTGCTGAGTGAGCCAGCCCGTGAAAGGACGTTCCACCCGAACAGCAGTGCTGTAGCAACTGAAGTACCTGGGACATAGTTACATAAAACAACTCTTATAATGCAAACTATTTTGTTTGGAGATAAGGGTATTTTCATACTATACAGTGTTGCCATTGAATGTGGTCTGGGAGCATCGCATCTACAAATACAATACTATTCTTAAATCAGAGTATGCATGACAAAACAATTCTGGAAGCATTAATTACTTCTAAGCAATCAGCTAGGAACCTCACTTCTTCAGAGTATTCCCAGTGTCAGATTAGTTCAACCAGTTCTGCTTCCTCCCAGAAAATATAAAATGTGGTTCTGACTAGAATAAAAAGTAGTGTCATTCCAAAATATGCACAATAGGCTGAGAAAATAATAGGAAAGGCTAAATCTCCTATAATGAATTTTAATAGAAAACCAGTATACGTTTATTCTTTTTGAAACAAAGGAAAATGTAAAGCTTTTTTTTTTCTTTTTAGCCAAATGTATTCCTTAATCCATGAAACAGAATGAGAACAAAAGCCTTTGGGGTCTTTTCCATAGCCGGGCAAAAGACAATTAGAGGAATGTTCTGGTCCAAACACATTTCTTTCTAGTGAATGTCACAGTTTGGGCTTTTCATAGACTTTAAATATTTCTGCTTTTGGCCTAGACACAGTGAATGTTTATGACTGGTTTAAGTGAAACCACAAAAATGGGAAAACATTACCACACAGTCATTTTGTTTTTAGTACTGAGACCACAGCCTGCATTCTCTTCCCTCTATTCCGTGTAAAAATGTTCTCTGTTAACACACAAATATTTCTCCTTTCTTCTGTGTGCTTCCTATGCACTTTGTCAAACTGTATTTGTATGATCTTGTTTAAACAGAACTATTTTAATGACAATAAGAAATAAGAGCCCACATATGTTGACATGATTCAGTCAAAGAATATGTAGGAAAAACAAAGGGGGAGAGTAGAATTGTTATTACTGAGAGATAATGTTGGAAAAATCTGTCCTAGGAGTATCAGAAAATTACTGTTTGGGAAGTGGTGACAAGAAACACCGTATTTCTGGTTATAAAGTGTGCTCAGTCCATCAGTCCATCATTGAATTTTGCCTTGTTTTTGGCCTTAGATAACATTTTGTCACTTAACGGTGATGTGAGCACTCACTTCAGTTGTTTTGCATCTACATGTACTTCAACTTGTAGTGTTGATGTAAACTTCACATCTTCTTTTGCCCTTTCAGTTTGCTCTCAGCTTTTGTCATTCTTCTCATGCCACATCCTTAAGAGGTTGTGGTTCATGGGATGTTTCTCCTGTAACCTTCCAGGCAACTCTTTTCCTGTGTAATATTTACATACTCAAACTGAACATGGCAACATTGATGGCAACACTTTCCCCGGTGTCTCTAGCACATTACTGGCAATAATGGTCTAATTTCATTTCCATTAAAAAACAGATATCGCCTACAACTAGCTGATTTTGGAAGGTAAACATTCTAATATATTCTGGTTCACTGACAGAAAAGTAGGTACCTGTAGCACAGCAGTTAATCAAATGAGGATTTACAGTAATTTAGGCAATGTTTTAGTGCAGAAACTTAATTTGCATTTGTTACACTGCTTAATCATTTCTCAGTAATATTCATTTCATCCCAGCCTTCTGGATTTTCAGGTTGATGAGTCCCAAACTGAAATACATAGTATTTGTAGAGCAGAAAAAGAAAACCGCACAACAGAGAAACCCAGCCTCAAAAACTATTCATTTCAGACCAGGAGGATTTACATCTTCTATATTAAAAACAAACATACCATCAAGTTGCTAGAGCAGTAAGAGGGTAGAAATGCTCCAATTTCCATGTACTGTTAGGCAGGCCAAGGTAACCTATATTCAAAACAACACTCAGAAAGTGGTACAAGAAGCATTAGGCTTAATCTATATTTAACAGGAGTACTAAACAGGAGTTTATTGGAGAGTAAACAAAAAGTTTCATAACTTTAGAACTAAAGCAAGAGGCTGACTGTTTATTACAAGAGCTCTGGGGCCTGAAGCAAGCATTCCTAGCTCTGCTGTGGATAGGCTCTACTACTTGCTTTGGGGCAGGACAGGCTTTGAACCTGCTAATAGAAAGGAAGCTGGGGAAAGGATCTGAGGATCTGTTTCCGCAAGAATATAGCACCATAAACCGGGCATCTAAAGCAGGTTTAATGCATGGCCATAACATTACTATAGTAGCGCTGTTGTGCAGCCTTCTTGCAATAATTAAGCAAATGATATGTGCTAAACAAATTAAACAAATTAAACAAATTAAAGATCTCCTGTTCCATGGAATCATAGAATCAACACAGTTGGAGAAGACATCTAAGATCATGTAGTCCAACCACGAACCCGTCACACCATGCTCACTAACCACATCCCTCAATGCCACATCCACGTGGTTCTTGAACACCTCCAGGGATGGTGACTCCACCACTTCCCTGGGCAGCTTGTGACACTGCATCACCACTTTCTGAGAATATTTTTTTTCCCTAATAACCAACTTGAACCTCCCCTGGTACAAATTATGGCCATTCCCTCTCGTCTTATCATCATTATCTGGAGAAAAGGCCAACTCCCACCTCACCACAACCTCCTTTCAGGAGTCATAGAAAGCAATAAGGTCTCCCTTGAGCCTCCTCTTCTCCAGACTGAACAATCCTGGAGGTCCCTTCCAACCCCTACAATTCTGTGATTCTGTGATTCTGTGAATCCCACCTCCCTCAGCCACTCACTGTAGAACATGTTCTCCAGATCCTTCATAGCTTCGTCGCCCTTACTTGGATATGCTCCAGGGCCTCTATGTCTTTCTTGTAGCAAGGGGCCCAAAACTGAACATAGTTTCCTGATAATGAGGTGATTATTTCTTGTTACTTGGCACAAACAGAAAGAAAACACAAATAGGTAAAGCCAAACCATCAAAATCTCTTGAGAAAACATACAGAGAGAAAACAGTCATCTAAGGCAGGTAAGGACTCTACCAGGAGAGACAACTGAGGTGGGGCAGAGCAGCCATCAATGGCACTGAGAATTCCCTCAGAGATGAAAGAAAAAAAAAAGCTGCCCACTCTTGCCTCAGCCCACATTTACCACACACATCACAATCATAGAAAACAACGACAGAAAATGCTAAGTAGGAAAGGAATACGCAAGAACAGCTCATACCCTACTGAGGCATGAAATGAGATTGCAGAGTGACTGGAGAGATCTCTGTTGCAGCCCCTTTTGAGAAATGGCCTTCCATCGTCAGGCATTTTTCTCAGCAAGGTGCAAATAGCCTTCAGCCAACGGGAGAAAAAATGAAGGAAAAAAAAAGAGCTTCTGGGAAGCCTGAATATTCTTTAGAGAGGCAAGAGATGTAATATTCATGTTGGTGAGCAATAAAGAGCAGATGGACCTGAGTATGGTTTTCCTTGAGCTGCAGCACAGCAGCTGAACGCACAGACCATGCTGAGCACCTGGGGCTACCACCACCCCAAGTTCCCAGAGAGAAAAGGATTTTCTGGCTGCTTCATCCCAAACCTCCACACTAAGAGGAAGCAACGTGGTAATCCTTCCTACAGCACCCTAATATAGGAATGGGCACAGCATCCATACTGGCTCTGGGCCGTAAAGAACACCTGTAGCTGCAAGATGACAGCACTGTCAGGGGAATCACAGAGGCATTTTAGCATCTGCTCTATTCACTGATCTTAGCTGGACTTTTGGCTACAGAATTGAGAAAACGAGGCCAAAGGACAGTTTGTGAACAACACAGATACACCTCCAAATGAAGGAGACAGATGTCTTGCACAGTCTGATGGCTGCTACCTTGTAAAAATGCCTTTTGCAGTGCACTCTGTCTTCATTGGTAGGAATGGTTCTGAGGGCTTTTTTCTCTTGTTTTTGTTGTTTATTTCTTTTGGAGGGGTGTTAAATGACAATTTCACAGAACAACAAGACATCATTTTACTACATATCATTCTATGTGGAAGGTCAGTACAAAAACGAAACCAATGAAAAAATTAAAGATATCTTCTTAAAGTAATGAAGTTCAGAAGCTGCTGCAGTCACCAGTTGACAGATGTGTAGCAATAAAGAACAGCTAATTAATACAATCAAATATCCATACCTTATCCTCCTTATTATATCCAGCTGTGGACAACACTACTAGGAATATCTCATTTATTTTGTCATCCCAGGTGAAGGGAGAAAATGAGCTCTGATTTAAGACCCTATTTTCCAACAGCTTCTTCAGAAGCTGGCTACTATACTTAATCAACAATGAGGCTATAAATACACACACCTTGTTATTTCAGTGTTTCACTTGATGAAACATAAGAGGCCACTAGTGGACAGCTAGAATAAGAATGAAGGATTACTGCAGCAGCTCCTAGATGACCTGATATAATGCAAAGTTGATGATACAGTCAAAAGTGGGGGAAGGGCAATATTTCACTCTGCTAGGTTTCAGTGACATAGACCACATCAAGGCCATTATCCACGATAGAAATGTACACCAGTTGCTCTGGAAGTAATGCTTCTTATTTATTTCCATGGAAACTACAACAGATACAAAGAGCACAATCACACTATTTGCTAGAACAAACTTTCAGCTACATAACACTGTTTTCCACAGTCACCACCATTAGCTATGCATTTTGACCAGCAATGAACAATGAACAAGATGAACAATGAACAAGAGCCTGCATGTCACAGTCACAAAAATCTGCACCAGCTATCACCGCTGCTGAAATACACAACCCGCCTCCTCATTATGCTCACATCCACTGTTTCATCTCCACAAACATTCAGCAAGCATCAATCAATGCCAGTGGGTGCCATTTTTTCACATGGAGGTATTGCACCTCAGACACCATTTTGTCAGACAGCCCCTCTGCTGCCATCTGTCAAACAGCAACAAAACACAATGGGATATTGGCAGGAAGGTTCAACCTCTACTGCCATACCACCAACATCCACCTCTGACACTGTGGGCCAATATCATGTAATAGGAGTCATTATTTTCACAACATAATGGACCAACATAATAAAGAATGAGGCATTACTTTTGGAGCATCCTTTGTATACGTTAAGGAATGATGCAGTAGGGCATGTTTTCTGAACTCACAGAATCACAGAATGGCCAGGATTGGAAGGGACCTCAAGGATCATGAATCTCCAACCACCCTGCCACATGCAGGGCCACTAACCTCCCCTTTAATACTAGACCAGGCTGCCCAGGGCCTCATACCCCGATCCCATTGATGACAAAAAAAAAAAAAACTTTACTATTGCATCCACTAAAGCCAGCTTTTTACCCTTACTCTCAGTAGGAGTACCCATACAGTGTTATGCATCTTCTGGTAATAACGAGACATGATCTGTCAATTCAATGGCTGGTACTATCAGTGCAGTTGGCAGCAACTTCTGTGGCGTTATACAAAGTTGGCTCTATAAGAAGCCAAATCAGAACATCAGATCTCTCTGTTCCCTCCCATTGGAGCTGGTGATGGAGCTTTTAAATATTTATCATTCTTAATAGACGCAGAAGTCTGCAGATGAAGCAGCTATTGGCCCAGATACCAGATCACTGCATAGCTTTCCCTGCCCAGCTTCTCTGCACTGTGTTTCTGCGCTGCACAGTAAGGAATTTTAAAATATGATTGCAATTCAACACTGAGACTCCACTATGCTGCTAACCTGTTAAAAACTTAATGTAAGGAAAGAAAATTTCCCATGACATCTTGTGAATTCTGGGGTTTGAATCACTTTGTATTTACGATCAGGATCTCTGACGGTGGAGTGCTTGACTTGTTGATATATATTCCTAACAAAGCATCCTTATCACACACTTCATCTAAAAATTCAGCATGTGGTTGCTGCATGATGATTGATTATTGCAGGGAAAGTCTTTTTACCCAGTTTAACTATGGCCTTTTTTTTTCCCAGGTGAATCCCTTTGAAAATATTATCTCTTTTCCCCACCTCACAATGTTACAAAGGATTTACTGTATGGTTTTATTTACTCCAATAAATACCTGCCGCATTTAAATCATAAGACACTGAAGATACAGTGAAATAGAGCCCTTAATATCACTGATGATGTAATTGTATTGTCAATTATTCCTGAAACAGTGCTGGGGAGTTTGAGAGGGTTGTGAATTGTTCTGGAATCACTGTTTTGGGACAGATTTCTCTTTTAAATCTCAACAGGGAAGGATTTTCCTAGAGTAAAAAGGGATTAAAATATGTTGTGTTCTTTTACGGTACAGATAGGAAAGAATTAATTTCCAAGGGAATGCTTATGATTTTCTAGATGGTGTCCATGCAAATACTGCAAATATTTGATGTGGTGCTAAACAGCCCAAAGTGGATTTTGTGGGAGCTTTAATCCTTTCTGTGCATCTTTGGGATTGGAGAGGAGGCTCTGATAGATGGTAACATTCCTGTTCTTAGAAATAGCCTGAATTTTTGGCATAGTTCAGAATGAACTGCCTGTAACTCTGTTAGCTCACCTGGGAATGCTTGGAGAGATCTCAGTTTCAGCTCCTATTCTGAATCATGTACCTTCAGGACCAGCTACCATAAAATATTTTACTGCCTTTCATTAGGTTTACAAGAAGAAAAAAAAAGTATTATTTAAGGAAAGAACATTGATCCTAATGTTTCCCTGTTAAAAAGGGGGCATTTTAAACAGTTGGTGTTTTTCAAAGATGAAATTCCAGCCCACTCTACCTAGAACAAATTTAAGACTGTGCAAGTTATTTTGACAGAGCCCAATTATCTGTTCTGTCCCTTGAAAACCTTTCTTCAAAATTCACATGAATTTATATAGAAGGACAGCCACATTCTGGAGAGAAATCCCATAACAAAAGAACGTGTGGGAGGAGAAGAACCATTTTCACTGATCTTTCTGTCTCTTTATTTTGTTGTCACCCCCTCTTCTGCTATAGCAACGGTGCTGAGTGTTGATGACATAGCATGTTGCAGTAATATTCTGGGCACTAAATTCAGTTCAATCTATCTTCATTTCCTGTAGAAAATGGATTGTTACCTGTGAATACTTTTGTAACCTACTCCCAAAGTTAAATTTTTTCTATCTATCTTACCTGACTGTGGTATATTTATAATAATACTTTCATTCACATTCAATCTGCAGCTAGCTCTTATATTGTTTTCAGATGCCTCTCATTAATATTTCAGGTGCAAAAAGGTCTCTCAGAGTTGGAATAAGTCACACTAGGCTGAGAAAAACTGGTGTTTCACCTTTCATAAAAATCCGTCAGACCATCTTTCCTGGGATAGTTGGCCTAGACGGAAGTGCAGACTGCTGTTTTAACCCATCTTTTCTTTTGTTTCCTTACTAAACAGCCAGTCTTCATCTAAAAAATTGTAACATACCTACGAGAGCTCTGAAAGTAATGACTCCCACTACATAATATTGGCCCACAACGTCAGAGGTGGATGTAAGTGGCATGGCAGTAGAGGTTGAACCTTCCCAACAATATTCCATTAGATTCTGTTGCCATGTGGCCAATGGCAGCACAATGGTGTCTGACACAGAAGAGCAGATGAAGCAAAGGTGTGGAATTGAATATCTCCATGTGAAAAAATGACACCCGTTGGCATTCACTGATGCTTGCTGAATGGTTGTGGAGACCAAACAGTGGAGACCAAACTATGTGAGCACAGTGGATGATACGTTTCAGCACTGGCAACAGCAATGTAAAAGACAAACACATTCCAGACAGCCATGCAGATTTTTATGAGTGCAGCATGCAGGCTCTTGTCCATTACTGGTCAAAATGCAGAGCTAATGGTGGTGACTGTGTTGAAAAATAATGTTTTGTAGCTGAGTGTTCTTGCAAAGAGTATAATTGTGCTCTTTGTATCTGTTGTAGTTCCACAGAAATAAATAGAAGGCATTACTTTCAGAGCAATTTACATACAATATAAAATGCCTCCATGTTGGTTTTCTGGTGTTTAAAATAATAGCAAAAAAAAAAAAAAAAAAAAAAAAGGTCCATTTACCCCAGTTTGACCAGACCTAATTTAATTTTGTTTGCTTCCTGCTGAGACCATCCCACATCCTTGAAGGCAGGATGTATTTAACTATTAGCATCTGCAAGAGTGAATCAGCAGGATCTGCACAACTTCTCCCTGCAGATTCCCAAGCACTGCAAAATAAAGAAAGGTGAGAGAAAAATCCCTGGTTATGTCCCTGATTTAGACATAGTCTAAGTGCCCAACAAGAAGCTAGGTCAGTATTTCTGAATAAGCAGGGTAATTAGCACATGCCACAGATTGTAAAAGTATATTGCTTCCTTCCAAAATATCACAGGAATACTAGAAAGTTTATTAACAGAGATGAGGAACTATAAAAGCAACGAACATTTAAAAATTATTTGGTCCCACAATTGCCATCACTGGTAACTTAATTAAATAAGTGCACTATGCATAAAGGATTTGACTTTCAGTTAGATGCAAGCATTTCTTCTTTTTGGAAAGATTTTTGTTGTTGTTGTTCAGTTCATTTTGCATGCGTGTGTTTTTCCAGAAAAAAATTTTATAAGCAGAGCACTGGAGATGACTCAGAATTTTTATGGAGACAATTGGGATAAATATTTGTGATGAGACAGAAGAAATAAGTTCAATGCAGAGTCCCACGGTTTTATAAAAATTACTAATGATGGAGCCTGTGGAACTCTGGACATTATATTAATGGGCAGAGGCTGGGAATA
The DNA here is from genome assembly GCF_023343835.1 of Lagopus muta. Taxonomy (NCBI): domain Eukaryota; kingdom Metazoa; phylum Chordata; class Aves; order Galliformes; family Phasianidae; genus Lagopus; species Lagopus muta. Next base: position 117,438,284 of record NC_064433.1, on the reverse strand, counting down.
CTAATCACAGAAAACTTGCAGTAAATCTGAGAGGTAAACAACAGGGTCAGCAACTGAAAAATTCTGGCAGATAAGCTTTGTGCCAAAAATGTTTTAAAGATGGTAAAAAAAACTGTTACAAAGCTGTCATGAAATAATGGAAGAGGACATCACTTTCATCTGGGAGAAATCTGTTCTCATTTGGGCATGAATCATTGCTTACTTGAACACGAGACCCTCTTCTCCCAAGCTGTAAATCGCACAAATCCAGTATCACCCAGGTGTAGCATGTGGAGCCAACCACAAGCAACATCTGCCAAGAAGTTCTTTGTGGAACTGCTCTGTGTCCTTTTCATACAGGATTGGATGAGAGGTAATGACTTTAAGTTGCACCAGGGGATACCCAAGTTTGATACTAGAAACATTTCTTCGTATAAAGAATGGTGAGGCAGTAGCACAGGCTGCCCAGAGAGGTGGTGGAGTCACCATCCCTGGAGGTGTTCAAGAACTGTGAAAATGTAGCACTGAGGGACAAGGCTAGTGGGCATGGTGCGATGGGTCTGCAGTTGGACTACATGATCTTACTGGTCTCTTCCAATCCTTAATGATCCTATTATTCTACAACACAACAGAAGGTAGCAATGTGCTGAACCTAAATACGCGCTTTGCCAGTAAAAAGAAGCAACAGTTCTATATATGAGAGCTTTTTGTAATGTCTGCTTTTAAAAGACTATCCTCAGTGCATTGTTGGAAAACCACAGCACAATGCAAAGAGGCAGGAAAGCAACATGAAAGCTATAGTGCAGAGCAGTCTGAAAATAGAAATGCCATGGCAATTACACTTACAAGGAAAACCATGGCAATTAAAACAGTTTGGTAAATGCAAATTAATTATTACAATTTCCTGCACAGTCACTAAATAGAAAACAAATGAGAAAAGTTTAGGTTTGTCACACACAGAAAAAGAGAGGATACAACTTTTTTTTTTTATTAGTTGTAAGTTATTCCTGTTGTACAGACTAGTTATGCTCTAGTACAAGATGACTGAATAAATCATTGGCATAACTACCAAAAAAAACCCATGGAATTATCACAAATAAAGAAGTGTGTATGGCTTTTTTACATTATTTCAAGCTAATGGGCAGGCAAATAGGAATTGTAGGCTTCACTGTTATTGCCTTAGAAAAAAAAAACTGACAATGACAGGATGAGAACAGTTGGAAGATTTAATAATTACATCTGAAGTTCCCATGTCCTCATAGGACAATGTACAATTTCTTGAAAAGACTAATAAGTTTTTACTCCAGCTGATGTCCTCACTGTCCACACTGCAGCCTGCAGCTCCCAAGCTTCAGCTACCAGTTCTCCATTCATAACATATCTCCTAAACTCATCACATTTTTACTGTGAGACAGCCTCTTGCCGATAGGCAAGTTATCTACTTCTAAATTTCCTCTTCAGTGAGCTAGATTTCTTTTTTCCTCCCTCCTTGCAAGACCTTGTGATTTTTTTCTTAACTCTACCCAGCTAGCCATCCTTGTTAAAGTATGCAGACAATACAATTACACAGAGTACTCTGGCAGTGCCTTCATTAATGCCAAAGCAGTAATAGCACTGCTGTATTTTCATTCAATATTTATCCCACTGAAATTTGCTAGGACCTCATTTGTCATTTCAGACACCACCCCATAACTGAAGCTCAATTTGAGCTGGTACTTGACCCTGGTACTTCTAAGTAACCCCTCTCCTTCGTTAATTCTTCATTAACGTCTCATTCTCTATAAATTCTTCAGCAATTATTTTGTTCAACACCGGTAAAAATGAATAAAAAAATTGTGGACAAGAATGTGAGCATCCTTACCCTACCTTCCTCATCTCCCACCCTTGCTAAGGACAAACATAGTCACTGCAAACTGAGCATCAGAACTTGCTCATTGAAGCGTCTTAATTATTGCATTTAAATTCATTTACTATATGCTATATGGATGTCACATTGCAGTAATTATTTTTCTAATCAGTATGTTGTTCTGCCAAAAGTCAGATGTTTTACTGGAGCCCATGACAACAGTGTCGCCTTTATCAAATGGATTTGTAATTTAATTAAAACTGATATCAAAGAAATAAATGAACTGTTTATTATAAAACCATGTTGAACGGCATTCATTAGAATGAAGGGATTATAGCTTACATGGATTGTTATCAGTCTCCTCATGATTTGTTGAGAACCGATAAAAGGCTAATCAATTTAAAGCTACCTAGCACACCCTGTTCATTTACAAAAATATGGAGGCAGATCATCAGCTTTTATTGTGTCCCATGGATTGTCTGTAACATCCTCAGGGCTGCTGAATTCGAGTGGTCTGGGCAGCTCTTCAGTCAATGCCCTCCTGGCTGCCTCACAAAATTGCAGTGCTTAACACCAGCAGTGGCCACGTGCCGACAGTGCTGCTCACACTCGCAGTGCCACATGCCCAGACACTCACATTTCCCTCTGGGTACTGATATTTGAATTTTTGCTGACTTGGTGGAGGAACAACACAACGCTTCTGTTCTTATCTGGGAAACAAAACGCAACGTATTTCAAAATTTTCCTATGTAACTAAACTACCAAGATTCCAGTCAATAAATATTTTCCTTCTCTTCTTGAAGAGCAGTGAGGTAGTTTGGGGGAGGAAAAAAAAAAAAGAAAAGCACAGGAAACACCACAGGAGAGAGAAAATAGCACAGAGGAGATGGGAAGGTAACAAACAGCAGCTGCGCAGCCGCCCCTGGGAATCTGCCCGATTGAGTTGGCACGGTTATTGACCTCTCACTCAGGGCTGAAGCACATGGCAAGGCAGTGTTTCCTCTGGGAAACAGAAGATTTTGCTGTGCTGCCAGCCTGAAACCTTTCTGATCGCTCTCTTAGCCCACTACAGTGGCTGAATACAGATCCATATTTCACCCCTGTGGAGGAGTGTGACACTTCTTGTCTAAAAGCTTTCCAAGAATGGCGATGTGCACATACACACTCCTCTGACGAAAAAAAAAAAAAAAACCCAAAACAAAACAACAACACAGAAAATAAAAATAGAACCACCACACTGAAGAGCAAAGGCAGTAAACATGTCTCTTCTGGTTTTAGGATTATGGATCTCAGCCAAGAGAACTGAAGTTCCTGTTAGCACAGATGAGACGCGCATTTTACAGCACAAGCAGGACGTAAGGTGGGAGGATGCAAAATAAGTCATGGAGTTCTCCATCAAAGGTCCAGGAGACCAAAAATCCAACCAGGAACAAGGAAATAAAATAGCCTGAGAACAAATTGCTATATTGTATCTTTTTAAGGACATTTATTGGTGACCGTCTCTCCACATTGAGAGAATTGTAATGTCTGAAAACAATAACACCATTTTAGAAGGAGGTTCCCAGATATTTGAAATAAAATATTTAAAGATAATGCTCCAAATCTCAAGTCTAAAACTGAAGCATTACAAAGTAGCCATCACTAGGATCCTTGCATGTATCTTTTCTGAAATTCTTGTCAAACACATACACAGAGAGAACCAAGAGAAGATTTTAGTGTGAAAACAGAGCCCATTTTGTCAGAAGAATGTGAATAGTCTAAGATTCTCCAAAGCAGAAACCAGCAATACACGCAGCAAGGGTATCACATACTTTCATCTGATTGCCATCTTGAAAAAGACAGGGCTGCACAGCTTTGATTATTACTGATCATCGCCACCTCTTCCAACATCCAAGAACAGAAACAAGTTCCCCACGTTTCCAGAGTTTTGAATCACTTCCACAATAATACAACAGCCAGTTCCAGCTCTTACCACATCATGGCTGCTATGGTCACACGAGAAAAAGAGAGCCTTCTTCACATTCTCACAATTGCAGTCTCATACCTCAAAATTTCACTTTGTAACTGATGCTGTGGCTTAACCCGGCAGCACCACGCAGCCGTTCAATCATTTCCCTGCCTCCCAGTGAGATTGGGAAGGGAGTCAGGAAAAAAAGTCAAACTTGTGAGTTGAGATAAAGACAGATAAATGGGAGATAAAAGGTAAAACAAATACTAATAACAGTCATAAAACAATAGATTATAGAATCGTGTAATTGCTCAGGTTGGAAAAGATCTTAAAGATCAAGTCCAACTGCACCCTAACCATACTACCCCAACAACCCTTTGCTAAATCATGCCCCTGAGCACCATATCCAAATGGTTCTTAAACACATCCAAGGATGGTGACTCAACCACCTCCCCAGGGAACCTATTCCAGTGCTTAACCACACTTTCTGTAAAGTTCTTCCTGATATCCTCCCCTTGCACAACCTGAGGCCATTTCCCCTCAAGCAATAAGGTCTCCCCTCAGCCTCCTTTTCCCCAGACTAAACAGCCCCAGTTCCTTCAGTCACTCCTCATAGGACATATTCTCCAAGTCCTTCACACGCCTCATTGCCCTTGATTGCGCCTGTTCCAGCACCTCAATGTCCTTTCTGTATTGAAATGCACGATGCAATTACTCACCACCAGTTTACTAATGTCCAGCCAATCATTTAGCAGTGGCAGCACTCACCAGCCAATTCCCCCTGTTTCATTGCCCAGCATGGCACCATATGGTACAGGGCACCCCTTTGGACATTCGGGTTCAGCTGTCCTGGTTCTGCCCCCTCCCAGCTCCTTAAGTACCACCAGCACCTCACTGGCAGGGCAGCATAGAATCATAGAATCACCAAGGTTGGAAAAGACCTAAAAGATCATCCAGTCCAACCGTTCACCTATTCCCAGTAGCTCCCACTAAACCATGTCCCTCAACACAACATCCAGCCTTTCCTTGAACACCCCCAGGCTCGGTGACTCCACCACCTCCCTGGGCAGTCCATTCCAGTGCCTGACCACCCTTTCTGAAAAGTAATACTTCCTCATGTCCAGCCTGAATCTCCCCCGCCGTAGCTTGAAGCCATTCCCCCTGGTCCTATCACTAATGACACGAGAGAAGAGGCCGACCCCCAGCTCACTACAACCTCCCTTCAGGAAGTTATAGAGAGCAATGAGGTCTCCCCTGAGCCTCCTCTTCTCCAGGCTGAACATTGAACAGGCTGAACATGAGAAAATGAGAAGTCCTTGGCTCTGTGTAAGCACTGCTCAGCAACAACTAGAACATTGGTGTGTTATCAACATTATTCTCATTTTAAATCTAAGACACAGCACCCTACCAGTCACTATGAAGAAAATTAGCTATATCCCAGACAAAACTGTGACAGTTGGTCATGCACATCACAGGACGTGGACCACTGTCTACATGCCACACTCCATCAAAACAGCAGCACCACAAGGAGTCGAAAGACAAGAAAATCTACAATAAAGCTCAGCTCAGACAGATGGGACTCCAGTTAGTTGTTGCAGCTTCTAGGTGACTTCATCTGCAAATGAAAAAGATGCTGAAAGAACTACTGAAGGTCATTCAAAGTACCATTATGAGTATAAAAATAGTCTAACTTGTTCCAGCTCATTCCCCAATATTGTTCTCCTACCTTTTACATCTGACAAATGTGTTTCTTTACCTTTAATCCTAGCACCCAAACACTGGTCTAAATTAACTTCTAGCTACATACACACCAGATCGGAATCTGCAATTATCAACTTCACTGCTAACTTTGAGTAGTGTGGATGTGTTGCTGAATGAATGCCCTCTTTGCTTCTTCTGAGCTAGCTAGAAATATTTGAAATATACTTTTTCCTCTCTTCATTGCCCATTTAATTAAAAATAAACACTATAATTAAAAAAAAAAAAAAAAAAAAAAAAAACAGCACATACTATCAAATATGTTTGAAAAACTATTTTTCACTTAGTCTTTCTGAGAAACTCTTCTATGGATATTGGTTAATACTGAATAGTTAGTATCACATCATTGTAAGAACTACTTTCGAATTACTGAGCATAGAGAGACAAGAAAAATTCAGATCTCACTCTTCCTGTCTGCAGAGGTTACTTGTTGCTATTCTCTCATATGTAAGACTTCAAAAACAACCCACACTTTCACCTATATTTACTGAATACTTCAATAAAACTTTAAGTGGATTGTTCATTGTGCCAAACCAAAGGGGCTACTTTCTCCAAAATATTCAGTTGAGTTTCCCTAGTTGTACTGAAACTATTGTATTAAAATCTTCGCAAAGTAATAGAAGTAGGAGGAAAGTATTATAATTTATTTATCTGTAAGGTCATTCATTACCTGCAGACAGATCTGTGGCTTGGAGCAGAACACAATTTTTCTTTTCACTCACAAGTGAGATATCAGATCCAGTTCCCTGCTCCCTTCTCACAAACCCAGCAGATGTCAAGGGTGCAGCCAGACCAAAAGGCTCTGCAGAAGTGCAACCAGTGAAATATTGCTGGAGGAGGAAGGGATCAGGAAGGATGCATAAGCAACCAAAATCCAGTCTTCCTCCCAAAGCCACAACCTCAGAGCAGCATTTTTACCATGATCCACATCCAATTTCATGTAAAACTGAGTGAGAATGAATTAACTCCTTTGTGTGGCAAAAGTATAATAGAGGAAGAAATGTTGCATCTGTTCATACTCTATTTGCATATTTCTATATTTACTATTGCAGTTCATTGTGTTTTGTAAGCCAGCCTCCATATGATGAATTTTTATCGCATTTAAGTCTTCATGATAAATACAGCACCTAGCAGATCTAGTCATTAAAGCCTGTATTCATTACTAAAGGAAGTTATATTCCAAAATTGTTCTGTGGTAGACAACTCCTCCAGATCCAGGTTCTTCCTTGTTAAGACACAATTAGTATGATAAATATGGTTACAGGAAATAACTGCAATGCTTGTTCACCATAAAATGGGGGAGGGGGGGGGGGGGGGAAGATAATTATTACAAGGAAAGGTTTAATAATTAACAATAATGCCCCAGTCACCTGCAAATAAAGCAGAACTCTAACCAAGTGTTCATTATCAGCAGCTGTTCAAAGCCAACATGGCCTTAACCTCAAAACGGATGTCTGTGATAATATGGTAGGCAGAAGGATGAAACTGTATTGTTTCTCTTTTACAGGAGCACTGCCATAAGATGCTTGGGTCAGAGGATGGAGACAGTGATCACCATGGATAAAGCAGCTGCAGCCTCAGGAGCCTGTGAGTGCAACCACAATGCCCCCCCAGTTCTTACACTGCGTTCAGGCTAGCACTTCCCTGCCCACAGAATAACCTACAGGCACTTGAGGCTCTGATTTTTTAATATACATTGAATTAAGGAAGGCTGTTTTGAGATATATGGCCACTGCTATGTCACATGAAAAGCCATTCACTTTTACTTCAATTTAACTGCAATTACTGAATTATATAACCTCACTTAATTGTACCGTTCACCTATTTACTATTCCCATCATTCTGTCTCAAGCCATCTAAACCATCTCTTCTAAGAAAACACCTCCTGCTGACTGAAACCACCTTCCAATAATTAAGCTCAGTATCCTCTTTTCTCCCAGGAGTATGGAAGACTGTGTCAGTGTCACAGATATCAAAGCAACAGGGCTCAGCAGCACCTCAAGAGGGTCATCTAATTCACCTCTTTGTCCCAAAGGCAGGATCAATTTCTTCTAAATTGTTCTTGACAGAAGTTCATTTAATCCATTCTGAAATCCTCCAGCCACTCCTCAGCTTCCCTCAGAAATCCAGTCTGCGATCAGCCTCCTTTACCATTAGAAAACTTCTGCAAATGCTTGGCCTACATCTCCCTGACTGCAATTTAGCCTATCACTTCTTGCACCGCTCTGTTGAAGGTAAAGCAGCATCATTTTACTTAATTTACCGTCAACTAACATAAACCTGCAATCACCAATTCAGTTAGTGAGAAAAGACAAGACACAAACCATAATGCAAATACTTAGAGACCTGTCCTACCTGTTCATTTTCTCAAATACCCTAATTTTAGCTGTGTTTAATCTCACAACGAAATTTCTCCATCAAAGCAATAGGAATCACAGGGGGCTGTCACATTGTAAATTACCATTTCTTTCTATTGTTCTACAATTAATGGCCTCCTGTCACACTGTTCCTTAGCTTCCCTTTCCCAGTATGGGCTGCGCATGAGCTGCAGCCTCTCAGGGTGTCCCTGTACCATCATGATCATGCCTGTGCTCCTAAATGTCCCTTTGTTCTGGGGGTCATTCTACAGAGGGCTGCTGCCCACATGTGGACACAACATTCCCCATGAGGCCCTTGCAGTGCTGAGCTGCATGAAAACAGCATCTTCACATTTCAAATTTTATAATCGTGGGCAACTACAGGAGAAACCACTGACAAGAATGCAATGCAGTGTATGGTTAGCTTTCCTTACCCTGTAGACATAGGCATTTAATGCTTTCTTCACCTCTTCTTCAACATCGATGATAGGTTCTGGGATCTCCAGAGCACTGAGCTGGAGGACCATGACTACAGCATTGACAAAATCCTAGCCAACCCCAAACTTATGCAGGATTTGCTGCTCTAAGTGGATGCATATAAGTTTATGAGGTCTGATGATATTCATCCAGAGTACTCAAAGAGCTGACCGATACCCCTGTGAGACATATCTCACTTATTTTTTTAATGGCTTTAGAAATTTAGAGAGGTACCAGTCAAATGAAAGCTAGTGAACATTGGTCCAATTTTCAAGACAGACAAGTAAAGTAATTACAGGTTTGTCAGTCTCACTCCAATGCCTGGTAAAAATATGGTGATTATTCTGGGAGTAATCGAAAAACACCCAAAAGAAAATAGTCAGTGGTCACAACCAACATGGGTTCATGAGGTGAAAGTACTGTTTAGCAAATTTAATTTCCTTTTATGACAAGGTTACACATCTAGCTGACCAAGGGAAGTCAGTTGATGCATTCTTAATTGATTTCAGCAATGTTTTTGATACTGTTTTTTGTGGTATCCTTCTAGAAAAAAAAAAAAAAAGTCCAGTATATCATTATATAAAAACATAATATAATGGGTGAACAATTATCTGATGATTTAGGCTCAAAAAACTAGAGTAAATATGGCTACATCAGGCTGGCAGCCAGTCACTAGTGGAGTTCTGCATGGCTCCATTTTAGGGCCAGTTCTCTTTAATGTTTTCATCAATTACTTGGATGCCCACATACTAAGCAAGTTTGCAGATGAAACTACACTGGGAGGACCTGTTGACTGCCTTGAGGGTAGGGATGCATTGCAGAAACATCCTGACAGACCAGAGAGCTGAACGATATGAAATTTAACATGAGCAGATGCCAAATCCAGCATCTGGGATGGGGCAACCCTGGATACACCTAAAAAATGGGGGACAAGAGGCAGGAGCACGGCCCCACGAAAAAGAATCAGGGGTTCTGAGTAATGCAAGCTGGATCTGAGCCAGCAGTGTGCTCTGGCAGCCAGCAGAAAGTTAGTGAAAGGGTCTGCACCAGAGGATGGTGGTCATGGGACAGGCTTCCCAGGGCTGTGGGCAGGGCCCCAAGTGCCAGAGTTGAGAGTCTGGACAAAGCTCTCAGACATTGGGTTTGATTTTGGGAGGTGCTGTGTGAAGCCAGGGGTTGGACACCATGATCCTTGTGGGTCTCTTTCAACCCAGGTTATTCTATGTTTCTATGAATCTTCAGCCTGCAGGCCCTCACTTTCATGCTCACCAGTAAGCCATTCATTCACGTTTAGCATTAAACGTGGAGGTTGTGGCCCTGCATGTGGCAGGGGGGTTGGAGACTCATGATCATTGAAGTCCCTTCCAACCCTGGCCATTCTGTGATTATGCAGCAAGTGATTAATACCTGTTGACAGGTCACTACCTCCACCCATATTATTTTTGGTCTCTTAGTCCTTCTTTCCATGTCTTTATAGTGCTGCTCCTTCAGAAAAAGTACTGTACAGTACTGGTTGTGAGTTGCACATATAGGGTGTGCCTTTAGTGCAGGTATCTCCAGAGACAGCTACGTACACTCATTTCCAACCCCACCAGAGTTTTGGGCTGATCTGCTGCTCTGAACTGTTCTTACCAGTTCTGTTACTTATCAAGTAATACTTTCTTCCATATTTCAGCTTCACTACTCCCACACTGGGAAGTACTTACACATGCACTTAAGTACTTTCCTTTGCTTAATCAAAGTCTGTATACCTGTATGCAAACACACTAATTGCAGGCAAAATTGTTCTTATGCAAGCCACTAAACAATGTTTTTCATGGAGTTGAAAATGCACAACAAAGACCTTTGTGGCCATTAAACATTTTAGGGGAAAGCTTTTAACTTTAGGTGAGGAAACGTGTCAGGGGAATTTGAGTAGGTTATCATCAGTATCATCAGATGAGAAGAATAATTTATTTCTGACACTTGTCTTTTACAGCATGTCATTAGAACGATCCCTTTATAGCACCATTCATATACATGACATCTTAAGTCATACCCATCCATCTTCCTCAGCAGACAAAAGACTATCATCCTTCTAAAATTTCATTTTTCCATTTGAAAGACTATGTCAGAAACCATTTCACAAGTATTAACAAGTCCAGCCTAGCAATTTCCTGGAATCTTCAAGTACTTTCTAAGGCCACATTTTCCTCCTTCCCTTCTGCCCCCAACCTACTCACCACCTTCCAGTCACGTAAAAAAGTAAACAAATGCAAGAATGCAACATTTAGTGAATGAAGTGCACCAACCCTATGACTGATAAGCTCATGATTTTGTCACAAAGAAGCTTATTTCAAAAGCCTCACAGAGAAGTTACTTTCGTATTATGGATGATTAGTAGCCCCTATAATGACAGCTCTTTCTCTGAGAAGCTTGGAACAAGTTAACAACAAACCAGGTGTGCGCTGGTGACAAGCCTGGCAGGGTATCTTCGTTCTGGTGCTACATTAAAGACTTGTTATAGTTTTTAAGATGAGAACCTGAGTACTCTTCAGTCCTTTCTGCACATCACGCTTTCCTGAATTCTATCAGTCAGGGCAACACAGGGTACTAACATTCAGACTGACACCTTTACAACCTGGGACCATTCTTCCTGCAGGTGACCAAGTTGCTTCAAATATATGTTTTTTTAATATTTTTGTAAGATTGCTCAGTAAACTGATGCAATTTCCCTCCTGGGAAAAAACAAGATTTTCCATTATTGAGTTCTTAACACACCCTCACTGTTCCATCATCTTCACACGTATCATACATCCATCTTTTTCAAGGACCATTACAGTGAAAATTATCAGTCCATATACTGCATTCAGTTAGTTAGCAGCTGACCAAACATCAGCTGAAATTAATGGTGTGGTATGAAATCAGATGTCCAGGATGTGACCCCCTCATACAAACATTACTGCATATGGTAACTTCATTCGATCTATGAAAACCTCCATGTACTTCCTTGCCAACTGTTTCTTTACATATGATAAAGCTCAGTATTCCTATGTAACACTAATTGTTTGGATTGCTGGCACTGGATGTCAGCATGCAGTTACTGAAGGAACACACTATTATGGTAGCACATTTTATCACTAAAATTAAATATCAAGAGAAGTCAAAAGAGTAACAGAATCCACTCAAAACTTTGAAAGACAATCAGCACAACATGGTTGGAGTTTTAATGCAGAAATCACCTCCTTGATGGTGGATAAAAACATTAATTTTTTTCTATTCCACTGCAATATTAAAGAACCAAAGTTTATCCCTCATGCGGGAGAACACATTTCTTTATAGTCTAGTAGATATTATCTAGTTAAGAGATACAGAAGACCTGTATCTTCAGTAAAAACAGTCAGATTGGTAGCTTGTTAGATGAAGGATAATGAAATTTGCATTTGTTTCTCACTACCTCCTGTTACAGCAGGAAAGTGACAGTATAACCTACAACCCTCTGTCTGAGCAAATAATACAGAAAATACATGCAGAAGTCACTGTAATATTTCTAATGAATCTAAACTTGCATATTCCCAGAATCAATGGAAATCCTGTTCCTGAGCCATGGAGTATGCATACAGAAGTCAGATATTCCTCATGGGCTACGACACATATTTCTAAAATCCATGAAGTGTTTAGTCAGATCTTAACCATTTAAAGCTAAGAAAATCTCTTTGGAGTTTACGGTATGAAAAGAGGTTTTCTCTCTCCATGAGAGAGAGCAATTTTTAATGGCTACACATAACAAACTGAGTATGTAGATATATCAGCCCAACATTTTTTAATGAGATTTATAAATGACTTACTGCAGCTCTAAGTCTGGTTGATTTGGCCTGTGGTTTCTGAACTTATGGTAGAGTACAATGTCTTCTTGGCAACAAAGCCTGGTAAAAGCACAGAGTGCCATTTTTATCACTCCTATTTCTAAACAGAGTAAAACATTTGTACTACATCCTTAATTGTTCAGAGTCTCTCAAGGCAGCAGGATCCACAACCTTTGCATGATGATTCCCCTCTCCCTCGAGATGACTGATAGTTTTGTCAAAACAGTGCTTAGAGTATACCAGTACATCCTCAAAAAAAAAAAAAAAAAAAAAAAAAAAAAAAAAAAAAAAGTAGTGATAAGTGTTGCACAGATGGGAAATTCCATTTTTCATGCTGGATACATCTATGGGCAAAAGACCTATAATGAAATTAACAAAGAGGATTCTGGATACCTGAAAGTTATTCAACACATGTAATTACGTATTTTTATCAGAAAGCACAATTAAAGGCTGAAAGTTCATCCAAAGCCAGCTGAAGCTTACAGAGACCTATTCCAACATCTAAAAAAATTAGATCAGGATCTTAAATTTCCATAGGCATAAAACAGTGTACGTAGAGCACTACTACACTAATAGTGTACTAGTATAGCATAGTCCTGCTATGGAGAAAAAAAGAAAAGAAAATAAAAGGACTACTAAATAATAGCAGGTAGAAAGATGGAGTCAGCAAGAATTGTCACCAATAGAAAGATAGGGAAAGTACTGTAATAATCAGTGAAACAAGCACAACAACTTAACATCACTGCAATTCAGTTAACTGTTAAGAGTACAACCAGGATGAATCCTCCTACTAGGTCTGCAGAAGTAGAGTTTGGAGCTTTTTCTCTTTTCGCTTTTTTTGCCACAGATCAGGAGATGATAGAGGACTAAATAAAGATTTTCTCAGTTGAACCAAATAATGGCTAACATAGGCACTGCATTTCTACTGAGACAGTGGTAACTGCAGACTTCGCAGAGACCACAGAGATTAACGGAAATTCTTTTATAACCAAGTTTTCTTGATTGAACCATAACAACATAAATACATCAATAGTTAGAGCAAGTAAGCCCATCTGTTAAATCACTGTTAAATCTATGTCCGAGGAAAGAGCAACTTACCGCTGAAGTTGTAGTGTCTCTGAGCAGGTAAAAATACACAAACACTGGACCAATCAAACATCCTAAATTACTGTGCATGTCTTACCAGAATACCCTTCCTATTACTCTTTCTCTTTTAGCCAAATTCCACTTTGAATAGATAGGTTTGTTTTCCAGCTCACATGCTCTCACTCATTTTGATGAGATGATTTGAGAGGGTTTCAGCTACAGGTTAAAACAAATGAATGTACGTGTGGTAGGTTGCTATGGTCCTGCTGTAGGCTTAATGGAGTCTGCAGATGAATTACCTCCCTAACCCTTAGGTTTCTATTCTATAAAGACCTGAATCACTCTCAAGGTGTCACCAACTAACCATGCTGACTGTATGTTGATCATGATGGAATTTTAGACATATTCCTTACATGTATGCATATACCTATAGGGTTCTTAATCTGGAACTAAATTTCAGTATAAGTGGTGAAGCAAACTTTGGCTTCCTATTTAAAACCTGTCAGACAGTGTTGCTGACATTGAATTTCTACACTGCACACACCCACACATTTCCTAACTTCAATCTGAAAATGGGGGGGGGAAGGTGGAGGGGAAGATACAAAAACAAGAAGAGCCTTTTTATTTTAAGGTTACAGAACCACAGAATCAGAGAATGATCAAGAATTGAAGGGACCTCTAGAGGCCATCTGGTCCAACCTGCTCAAGTAGGATGACTTAGAGCAAGTCGCCCAGGACAACACCACATTGGGTTTTGAGTACCACAAGGATGGAGACCTCCCACTCTCTATGGGAAGCCTGTGCCAGTGTTTAACCACCATAATGATAAAAAAAAATAAAATAAAGCTTTTTCATATGGTTCCAGATGCATACTATGAAGTGGGCTACTTTTAATAGGAACTTCTAATGGCAACAAAATTCCTTGACCAAGCATGTATCAAACACCACAACCCTGTAATTTGTGAGTTAATATTAAGAACTAAAGAATGGCACTGCAATACTAGTTTTGGCCTTTGTGATCTCAAGAATAAACTGACTGCACTTATAAATACCCTCCATCTGTGAAGACATCATCTTCACAAATCTTTATAAATCTATGAAGATAATTGAGCAAAGCACAGGAAAGACTAATGCCTAGGGAGAACAGGAAAAAGGCAGTACTAGGCTAAGTACCATCTTCATATATACATCATTATTTCTTTTAAACTTTGTAGTCAATATTTTGCAAGTCTGAACTTTAATTTAATTTTCATTTTTAAGTGGAATACACACAATTTTATAATCCTCATATTTTTACATAGATAAGAAAGGAAAAGAAAGGCCAGGTGCCTCCCTCCCACTTTGTGCCTGTGGTAAATGAGCATAGCTATACTCATTTTAGTAAAATTCAACAGATGATAACAGCTTAAAATCTAGTTTATGTTTTTAAGCTGTGTCGTTTTCCAATCATAAATACACATTTGCTTTAATTCTCTTTACACGGATAGAACCCTCTCAGAAGATGGAATGCCAGTAATTCAAAAGAAGAAAAAAAACAATCATTCAGAGGGTTAATAGAGTGCCTTTAATGGCCTTATAATGTTTACTAAGGCAATTTAGATATTCAAACAGCAATACCTGTTTCGAGCACTTATCATGTTCTGCAACAACTGTTCTGGACAGCCCCAGCTATTTGCATTTTGATTGTTTAAGGCCTTTGATTCTTTCCAATCTACTTTAATTAGGTCGCAGAGAGAGGGAGAGCATAGGTGACATGGCTTCCATTTGATGTACTATTTGACAAAACCCTTACAGCAGCCAGTGAAAATCAACCTAGAAAAAGATATGCTGTTAGAAATGAAAAACACTATTGCAAAGCTAGTCTGGTGACTTTGTACAGTAAAGATGCTGTACACATTGTGATAGAAAAGGATACACCTGAAAGCAGGAGCCATATTTCTTAGCCAAAGTAATGCTAGGATACATCTTCAGCACTATTTTCACGCTCTTATGTTATTACTAACCAATCAACTATGGCCCTGTCATATACACCAAGAAAACAAGATGTTTTGCCAGCACATTTCTAATTTGATGGATCGTGACTTTTATCTCCCAGCAAGGATTCAATCCTTGCTTGTCCTTTTTTTTTATGGCTACAATTTAAGGCACTGAGCCATGGCAGTCTCTCACACTAACCTCAGTGTATTTTCTATGTCACAGATATAGTTAAAAAATAGCAGTGGCTTTTGCAGTAATTGAGAAGTGTGGCTGAGGAGCACACAACATGACTCATGACATCCATGATGACTGAACTTTACAACATTTCTACTTGTGTTTGACTCTGTTTTCTTTTGACATTAATGGTATTTAGTGATGTGTGAGAATTAGTTGCCACTTGCCAGCGTATCACCTTAAAATACTGTTACAAAAATAAACAGAATGGTAAAAGAGAGCCATTTCTATTTCCTGATCAACACCTCCTAGACTCTAACTTCCCACCCTACACTACAAGGAGGAAAGGAATACACAGAGTTCTTGGGAGCACAAGCTATCATTTTCCTAGGAGGCTGAGTAACAGAAGTGGGCCACACTGCCTTCCAAATATCATGTGGACAAACATGTAGCAACCTTCCACATTGTGCCTGTACCCCTGAAGGTGCAAATAAGTTTTGGTGAGTACATACCTAATTCCATGTTTTTCCCCCAGGAGAATATGTCTGGTTCTGCTGACTGCTTACAAGCATTCAGGTGAGGAATAAACTAATAGCACCTGTGTTGATTGCAACAGCTAAGTAACATCAGACCACATTGGAGAGAAATGAAGACAGCATTATTGCAAAAAAGCAACAGCTCCTGTACAACAACACCCCCAAAATTCATAAGTAGGAGAATATTATTCCAGTACTGCAGAATATTATCCACATCAAGGAATGTTCCATCATATCAAGAGCCCATTTCTAACACTGGATGGTCCATGACAAATGATCCACAATGGCTAAACAGAGAAAGAATTAAGCAAGCCACACAAGTGCAGAATTACTCGTCCTCTGACATACTTTTCTCAACTTTCACATTGAGTAGTTCTTGATTTCTTGAGGTAGAGCCTATAGCCTTTTATCTTTCTAACCCTTAGGAACCTATTCTATATTCTTGATTTCCACACCAGCCTATGATAAAGAGTCGCAAATGCAATTCTGTAAAGCAATCACAGAAAGACCAGCTAGCAGCGTAAGTCAGCAAGTTGAAATAAAGGAGTGCCTGAGCAAGGCACATGTAACTTTGTTTCGTCTTTGCAACATTTTTAATGGACATTGTCTCTGATTCTCTTCCTCAGTTTTTCAGCCTTGAAAGTGGCACAGCCAGTGAGCTATTCTCAGACAATGAGGATTCTGGTACCTGTCATTTCACTTACACGGTGAGGGAGCGGTGTCTGTAATTGTGCCCCATATAAACATGCTATGGCGCTCCTTGGTCCTGCATATTAGGAAGCAGCAAGAGCAGGCTGTACTACGGTGAAAAGGGAGGTAGGAACTGGAACCTGAGATGAACAAAGGCAGCGGTATTGGCAAAAGCCCATTTCCACCACGACGTGCGTGGTGACTGAGCAGAACACCAGATAAGCCTGGTCTGAAGCCGAGAAATGAGTCCCCCCCATCAGAGCCTGGCATAGCTCAACTGCAGCTGCAACACTACTGTGGTGTAGCCCAGTTGGGTAGCAAGCTTAAGGACCTGAATTTTAAGTCATTCCCAAGCACAAGTAAGAAGCCTCTGCAGAGCCTTCTTCCAGCTTTTCCTCCAAAACCACCAAGACCAGCCAAGCTTCCTCAAATAGCTACTTCTTACCAGAGACCTGGCCTGGAGCACAGAAAGCTCTGGCACAGCAGTCCAGCAGCTACAAAGCTTTCCCCGCTGTCACTGCTGCTCCATATATTGCAAATACTTCTGTAGAAAATACTTTACAGTCTGGATGACTGACATGACTTCCTTATTTAAGACTCTCTTCCCTGACTTGGCCATCCATTTACTCTTTAAGAAAGCTGCTGAGTGAATTCCAATTTAGATTATTTGAAATAACAAGAAGATATTAAAAGCAGTCCAAGTACAGGAAAGCACTGCTGAAAGCTGTAGCTGAACTAGCAATTTCATCTTTAAAACAGATTTATATTCCATCTTCTGAAGACTCCCATAAAAAAAAAGAAAAAAAGCCACAACTCACAAGAACTGACATCAGGTCAACAGTATATCATCTTCTTAAGCATCACATTGATGGCACAAGTGTGTTTTCAATAATAGTTCAACCAACAAAAAATTTTAGTGTTCATCTATTGCCATAATTCAAAATCTGAAAGTTACACAAATATCTCAACACTTTTCACCACTTAGAAAAGAATCCTTATGTGTGAGATAAGGTATGTCAAGACCACTGCCTCAAAGCCAGCTTAAGAGACTGCTACAGGAAATAACGAACTCAGAACTATTCATAAGACAAAACACAAGATCCAGGAACTAGCAATTTTAACTTCAGTAACTGTAAAGTAACCTCCTCTTGCTCAGTTTGTTAAACCCTAATTTTCACAAACAATCACTATTTCTTAATTACTGGGACAACTTAAGCAGCAAAGGTTTAACTGTGTAGACATCATTAATTTTCGGGGAAAAAAAATCACTACAGACTATTTACTAGGTTCTTCTCGAGTACTGCTTCATTCTGCCTGCAAGTAGATCTTGGAAAAAGACTGACTCTAAATCATCTAGATTATTCCAAATTCATCGTTACTTCAAAAGAATTTAAGATGCAAGGTATCAAAATGGATACAGATTTAACGGACTCTTGATCTAAAACAGGGAGGTTAGCTTTCATGATCTTTTTTGCAGGGGGAAGTCTTGCATACAAATTTAAAAGCAATGGGAAAAGGCTCTGGGTCAGATTTTCACTTTGATTAATGCAGGTGGTAGGATAGTGTTGTTCACTGCAATCCACTTAAGAAAAGAGCATAAAAGCTTACACAGAGAACCACCTTGAACTTGACAGCCACTGGTAAGAGCCAGAGATGGGCCAAAAGCTTGGAAAGAAAGAGACAAGACTGTATAAGAGAATATATAGATTTGCAAGTTGTCAATGCAAGAATCACTGTTGATTGTCTTAAGAATTAATTAATTTGGGGTGGAAAAACAAAAGGATAGAGAAGAAATATCCAAGGGCATCTTGTGGAAACTTAGAAGGGAATGGGAGAGGAGAGAGAAAGTAGACAGATCCTTCCGAAGGACAAAGTGAAGAAGAAATCAATCAGAGTTAAGAAGAGAATTGAAACAGCACATGTGAAAGCAGTATGGGATTCAAAAAAAACCTTGCCAATGGTGTTGAAGGAAACTGGCCTCTTGAGAAACCTGAAGTCAAACGCTGATCCTGAGTTGAAATTCATGTATGGGCTTTCAGAAGACTCTTAATTGAGCAACCTGAGACACAGAACTTGCTTAGTTTTAGTATAAAAGCAACCTTCATATGAGTCGGTTCATTATAATTCTTCCATAAACGTGGGAGTTTTATTCCCCCCCCCCCCCCATAGCTGTGCAACATATGACAGTAAGGAAATTGTTCCTATTAGATCTACTCATTCCACAACAATAATACATACAGTTAATGTGAACGTGCTAAAAAAAAAAATGAATGAACTTGTACAATCCATACAGGCAAAAAGTTAATTTTTTTAATTTGCTGTAGAATAGACTGCAGAAGCATTTAACCGATTTCCTGTAGATTCTGTTCTTTTCTCAGTGTCTCTAGTGGCACAGGCTGTTCCATAACACCTCAGGGAAGAAAGCTGCAGAGCACGATTCTGCCTCTGCTGCCACAACTACATCCACTCCTGTAATCTGTGTCTGGATCAGTGAGGAGCAGCAGCCACTTTCTCTCTTTTTCCCTGCAAATATGTGTATGTCCTGGAAAGAACTGAGCATCTCAAATACGTTGCTACCAGTGGCCAACCCAACCTCCGTCACCCTTAAGGCGTGTCCATGTTTGTTCATATCCTCAGCTGTGGGATCTTTTCTTATGACAGTGCACTTAAAAAAACCACCACAGTTGTTTTTCGCCACAAATGGATATATGTAAGTAATTTTTATGAACTAACTTCCTTTCTAGAGATGTTGAGTTACTTGTCTCCGGTGCCTTTGACTTTGGGATCATGAATGATGTTCCCATACAGGAGCTCTCTCTTCATCTCCCCATACATGCCAGCCAGAATTTATTTTCTTTCCTTAGCAGATTCTAATCACTTCCTCTAGAAGGATCTCCAAACATTCCTATGAGGTCTTAGAGGCAGAATCATGCTCTGCAGCTTTCCTCCCTGAGGTGTTATGGAACAGCCTGTGCCACTAGAGACACTGAGAAAAGAATCACAATTAGCTGTGGTCCAGATCCTTCTGAAGCTGATGTCTCAGTAAAGACACTTCCTCAAGTGTAAGCTTGTAACTAGCCTATGGTAAAGGAGAAAATCATTTTACTTTCACCCTGCTCTTAACAATAGACTGAATATATAGATTTTTGTCTCTGCACCAACTCCTAAAATGTTTAAGCAGGAATATAAAACAGCAGTACCTCAGTGTTCAGTATTCCAGCAGTATTTCTGTTACTCCTGGTATCCGACCCAGCTATTTTAAAGTTAGTTTGTGCATCTCAGCACTGTGCTGCATCCTGCCTTCATACTGAAAGCTCCTCAGTGAGTGTTACATTTCCATAGCCAAAAAATTTTCACCCACCAGAAGGGTTCTGAGACCCAGTGGCAATAAATTTAAGTGTGGGTTTTCTCCTGTTTCATGCACAACATGTTAGCTTTAGAAATGCTTATTATACTTTCCTAGGAGATAAATTTAATGTGTCCAGATACTCCTGAGTTTCACAGGGTCATTTCCCAAATCCAGGGAGGCATATGCACAACACAGCAACTCAAATAGCAGCAGCAACCAGCGTTCCAAATTTTGGCTTCACTTCATCTCATTACAAAAAGCAGCTCATGTCCTGCTGTGGAGGAGGTGCAGGATTATGCAGGAGGTCAGACTCAACCATTCTGCTGATCCCTTCTGTCCTTTACTGTCTATAAATAAGTTTTCAAAGCCCTTCTTAGGTCTATTGAAAACTTCATATGAAAATCTTAAACCGAGATCCCTTGCTGGATTCATGTGACCAGTTGAGTGGACCTGTTTGCAAGTCAAGGCTCTTCAATCCATACATTCTTATTCACTTTACTAGTAGGCTTTCAAACTGTAAATATTGATGATTCTGCACCACCTGCAATTTCTTTGAAGAGACTTTCACAAAGGACAGTTTCTACTTGTATTCAGTGCTCAGCTTCAATACAAGAGCTGTTAGTTACAAAATGTGCAAAGTAGTATTTCAGCAAATTTCTTTGTCCTTCTGCACTTGCACTCCAGTGGAGGTATTGGCTGTTGCTCTTGAATACTTAAATTCCAGCAGCAGCACTGGCAATACTATTGTTTCCTCCTATATCCTCAAGGAAATAGATAGGCATGTAATGGGAAGTTAGCTGAAACAGGTGCAAAATGGAAAAGAGCAACTAACACTTGGAGAAGCATGATTCTTGGGATGACAGAGGCTTTTTTTTTTTTACATTTGTATTTTTACAGTATTTTTGTAGCTGCTGCTGAACATGCTTATGGCAATTTCCATTTGAAGAAATAACTATGACTTTGGAGGCCTAGCCTGTATAAAAATGCTTGGGACTAGCAATAACTGGTATCTGTGCAACGAAATGTTACACAAGATTCTTGGATTTTAATAACATTTCTGGATATGGATCAGCTCATAAACTTTGTTTCACCCACCACCTAACAGATATCTGACTATGACGATTTAATGAATGTTTCCCTGAAACAAAATCTGAAACATTTCAGGCTATCAGACAGGGGAAAAAACTCTCCATATGAAAAATCCTGTGCCACTCTCAGCTCTCAGCTCAGACTCAGCTCTGTATAGCTGAGGTTTATTTCATTTATTTCCACAGACAGCATTTTTCATCTTTGAAAATCTTCTCATACAGTGTTGTGGCAGCCTTTGATATTACTGCAGGAGCCACTAAGGTGGACTGATGGACATTGAAGACCCATATAGTCCAACCTCCACAAATGCTAAGCTCACCCAGGCCCTGTGATTTCTATGGGATGCAGGAGGCATGCAGCATTTCCCTGTGGAAAGCTTGAAATGTTTGACAATTATCAATTAGGACTAAAGTCTGCACACTGAAGTTTTATGCAAAAGTAATAACAGGGTGCAATCGCAGGGGGGCCTGTGATGAAAGCTACATAGCCTGGCCACAGCTGTGGCATATTTACCATCTGCATCAGGAGCACAAAGTCATCAACCGGACACTGGTTATGCATCAGCTGGAAGTATGCAATGTGCCACAGAGAAGACCATGACCTTGAGCTGCCATAATCCCATCTTCCTTTCCAGGAGTTCAGCTTCTGAAGATTAAAGACTGGAGGCCCACAGCCCATGGCTGTATTCCACCAGCATCCCACCCAGGGTAGAAAATCCCCACATTAGAGTTTATATTACAAACCTGACACAAAGAAATGCCAGCCAGTATGAATCCAAGTTGGACAGGTACAGGCTTCTTGTTGTACAGTCATCTGTTCAAACAAATCTTTTTCTTCTTCCTTACTTTCTTTCCTTACACTTCCATAGCATCCGCTACAGACATTGCCTCATAGTATTATCTCAAAAAAAAATAGCATTTGTGATGATTGTGCACACCCTCCAATTCTGGAATCAGCAAAGTGTGTACCTCTGGGACAGAACTAACAAACTGTGCACCACTTACCAGTGGTGATGCAGCCATAGCTATGGCAATGTATCATCAGGAACAGTGGTGCTTGTGATCAATAACACATAACTACCTTGCAGCTCCCACCAAAGCATTTTATAACAGCACTACTGATTAATTGCAACTAAATAGCATAATAGTTGTCATCCTACTGATCTATTGGAGTTTATCAAGAAAATAACAGTGGCTGTGAAAGAACTATTAGCAAATGTGCAAATGGAGCTTGCTTTATTATTGCCAGCACATTCTAATGCACTGCTAATGTGACAATGGCAGACAGCCCTGCTGTTTTTCCAAAATGATAGATAAGAGTAGCTCAGCCAAACCCATGGTAGACATTTCCCTTGAGTAGTTCATGAACCAGGATTTGACAGAAAAACATATTGGCAGGAAAAAAAAAAAAAAAAAAAAAAAAAGCAACACACAAACACATGCACAAAGTTGAAGTTAAGGCACTCTAGTTAGGGATTGCTTTTCTGCTTATGGCTCAAGCAAAAAGATACCAGAAATGACCTTTTCAGTAAGTAGATACCTTTCACTCTTGTCAGTTCAACACGAGCGTGGATATCGAAGCCGCTGGACTGAACTATAAAATGTCAAAGTCATCAACAGCAGATGAACCTTCACTGGTATGCATGCCTGGATTGCAGCATCATTTTTACAAGGAAACAAAGCAAAAATGATCTTACTCTTTTAATCACAGACTGCTTGATGCAGGGAGGTGCTCTGGAGACTGCTTGCTCAAGTATAGTCACCCAGAGTCAGTTACTCAGAGCCATGTCCAGTTAACACACTGAGTATCTCCAAGGATGGAGACTCTACAATATCTCTGGGCAACCAGTGTTTGATCAGCCTTAGAGTAAACATTTAAATGCAATTTCCTGTGTTTCAGTTTGTGCCCATTTCCTCTTGGCCGATCACAGGGCATCACACAGAGGTGCCTGCCTCTATGCTCTTTAGTTCCCTACTCCAACCCTACTCTTTAGTTCCCTTATCCAATTATGCAAATGGATAAGATCCCCCTAAGCTGTCTCTTCCCTGTTGACTACTTCCCATCACCTTCCTGTCCTTAACATGCTTTGAAATGGTTTCCAAGTTACGAGGAGAAGATTTTTCACCGAGAGCGCAGTCAGGCCCTGAACTGGCTCAGAACTCACCACTTCAGAGAAGTGGTCACATTCCTAGGTTGTGAGAGTTTAAGAAGCATTGAGACAATGCTCCCAGTCACATGGCCTGATTTTTGGGTGGTCCTGCACGGAGCCAGGAGCTGGACTTGATGATCCCTTCCAACTCAGAATATTCTATGATTTATTTGCTCCATCAATTTCTCCTCTGTCAAAACAAATAATAGAATCTGACTAGGCTGAAGCCCTTCAGATATTCTCTTACCTTTCTTGAGGTAACATTTTCTTTCCTCTAGTCCTTGGTAACCTCTCCTTGCCATGACCTTTCAAAGACCTCTGAGAGTCTCACAGTGACATCTAGATGGAAGCCACATGTTTATTGCCATTCTCACTGCGTAGATCATTGCTCTTAGATGTTGACCCTCTTTTTTCATACTCAAGATACAAGCAATTTATAGAACAATTTTAAAAGCCTGTTTAGCCCCAAGTTTGAAACACATCAGGTACTTGAAGCAAGTTTCACATGGCTTTCTTAAGTGTGTTACAGAAATCACAATAAAATGCCTACTGTAGAAGGCATAACTAAACACAAGAGGAAATAATGACTCATTGGAACAAGGACAATTCAATGCCTTCTGAAGACAGGTATGTGTTTCCCCTGATTCACCACTACTCAAAGTATTTCTCTAAAAGGTAGTAAACTGACAAAGATAAGAAAAATAATTTTAATAGCTCATCATGTGAATTATATGCTTCCATTGAAACTCAGCTAATGGAAGCAGGTGGAAGGAAGATGGGACAGACAGCTTTTCCTCAGGGATTGAATGCTGTGACTCAGTACTTCCTGCACACGTGCCTGCGCACACATTGGAGAGAGGCAACAAAAGCCCACGAAAGTGTCAGCAGCAGGAATGTAATTAGTGTGATCTTAAGTTTTTAAGATGAGAGAAACTCTTACAGATGTAGTGCATGCTGGAAAGAGGTGTGGAACTATGAGCAAAACTAGACTCCTACTCTGTTCAGAGAGGAGATTTTGTAGGTGTGTGAAATAACAGATTTGTAGAGAAGAAAAAACCAACTGTATCAATTCCTTCTCCCAAGGAAAGAGCTTGTCAGACCCTGAATAATGATTAAACCCTCAGGTCAAGGGTATATCTATCTGGACAGCAGAGAAATTGAAATGTTATTCTTGCTGAGCCAAGGTAGAAAGAAGATATTCATTGAGCTTAATCAAAAAGTTAATAGAAAGTATTTAAACAAACCTGGCACAAGAGCTAGAAGATTTACCAGAGGAATTCAGGAAATCTGAAGCTTCCAAAGGGCTCAACACTTACATCTATAATTTCTGTCAGGGAAAAACATTTTGACAAAGTTGAAATTTGGCATCTAAATTGGTTTTGAAGGCTGAGGTTTGAATATACATTTGCCATTTATAAGAAAGAGACCAGTGTATGCATTTCTCCAATCAACTACTGTAACTTTCAATTAAAAACCAAGAAAGATCACTTCTAGATATGAATTTTAAGTACCAAGTGATTAAGTTGGTTCCCACAAGGAAAGATTTCAAGCACTGAATTACAGTTGTGGTTTTTTCTATTGGCAAAATCCTTGTTGTTTCTTACAAAATTATCCTCAAAGGATACAGATCGGATGTATTTTTCCTTGGAACTCTCAACGCCTCCGATTTCAAGGGTGATTGATAACTGTCTATATTTGAGAAGAATAGTTGTTATACAGGCAGGTCCCTTTCAGAGAAGTATCCCAGAAATAGCTCAATGACAGCAGCTCAAAGCACTCTAGCAGCACATAGGAAGTCTCTTCAAAACCTAAAGTTAATTTTTATAAATAAGATAAAACTAGAACTAAATATTGAGATAATCAGGCAAGAACTCCATTTAGTTGTGAGGAGAATCATAAATCAGACAAAGATCTGACCAGCAGCATAAGTCACTTGTCAGTAGAGCTATCTACAACATTCAAGTTTCTGGCAGAAATTTTAACTAATGAATCCACTGTAATTAACTCATTAGCAGTTATTCTAATGACTTTACCACATTAAACCTCTGAGGCTCCAGAAAACTAGCTATTTTAGAGGTTGTAAATTTGGCTTAGATGTGGCAGACATTTGCACAAGTCTTCTCTCAGTCAATAGAAGCATGCTTATCTGATTTCCACTTCTAGAAAAAACAGCCTTTATGGCAACTCTTCTGACAGAACAGATTCTGCCTGTTCTATGCTGTGGCTACCCAGCAAGGCTGCCAATAAACACATCATTTTACACTAAACATTCAGGCCTTTCTTTACTTTTGGGACTAGAACCACTACAACTGCATGAGGGATTTCAGCAGCTGGCAGTTCTGCCTCCGTGCAACAAAGAACAATAAATGTAGAACACACAAAGGTCATTACAGCTACAGAGCAGGACCTGCTCTAACAAGTTATGAATATGTAAAACAAAATGGAGCTTGACAGGTGTTTGCTGTTCTCCACATAGCGCTCCTCTAAGATTCTGAAGACTGTACTTTCAATTGGCTCTTGCAAAAGCTATTCAAACCCATTGCTGTGTGACATCCAGCCTCAGATCAATTGATGCTGTTCATTGGCCATGAGTGCCTGATCCAACAGCTTCCCATTGGAGGGCTAGAGGCAGGTGTACCTTCACCAAGTCTGCACTGCATCTCTTCCAGCAGTGAGTCAAGACTGACCATTGCGTGGCCAACTGTGCAGCATCCACTGTGATCCTCAGATACCACATGAATTTTCCACATATATCATATACAGTCCCAGAATGATGGCCAGACAATGCTAACCTCAATGTATGAGTGGGATACTTGGGTAGGACCAGAGGGCATCCTTCAACCTGCATAGCCATTAGAGTTCCTTTCCCCTTTTCCAAGGGTAAACATCCCTATATTAAAAAATTATGATGAGTGAGAAAGTTACTCCACACTGGGGACCAGCTATGCTTTCCATCCTTATCTGCTTGTCAGTATGCCACAAAGGATAACACTACAACTTTTAGCCCATCCCAGGCTGGCCTCATTGAAGACAACCCATTCCATGAAGTATGCTCTGTTTCAAGTCCCGTTCATCACACCACCATCCAAGTCATGTCTACATCTACTAGTTGTGCTAAAGCCCTTAATGTGGTGAAGCAAGGGATGACAAAGACACCATAAGGTGCTTCTCGTGTGTTCAATTCTAAGCAGTGCAAAAGATCAAAAGTCTAGCATTCACTCAGTATATAATCCTAGCACAATCCTTTATATCCTAATGCAGAGTGCACAAGATGATGTAGACAGCCTTGTTGCTTTGAGAATAGCAATGTATCAGCACTTGTAAATTGCTTCTCGTCTCAGGAGCTCAATGCAGAATAATGTTTTATTTTAAAATACTAAGAGAAACAGAGTACATTTTATGAATGATCTGTCATTATCTTCCAGTCTGCCAGATAATGCATGTAGTTGGGTCATGATTTCAAGAGTTTTGTCCCTGTTCTGTAGTATTTAATCCTTTAAAAATGAAACTCAAACAACACACCAGCTATTAGAGCTGCAGAGTTCTTTGTTTTGTGGTTTTTTTTCTTCACTGGAGATCATGAAATCTTCACTGCCCATATCTAGATGCAGTTGAAAACAAACACCCTGGATGCTGCTCCATTCCTTTCAAATCTGAACCCTACTGACAATGAAAAAAAAGTGGGAGAGAAAAGGACAGCACTATTACCCAGGTTTGGGGGAATGGGAAAGTCCAGTCAAGACACACCTAGGGTGTCAGTCTGCCTTTATTTAGGTATGCCTACATTCTGGCTGCAGTAGTGGTTACAACTCCTAATACATCAAAAATATGGCTCTTCATTCTTCTGTGCTTTTATGCACTGAAAATTTGCCTGTCAGTCAACATGAGATTGGCTGGGCTAAATACCATCTCAGAGAGTGCCCAGGCAGCTAAACCACAGCACAAACATACTTGAAGGGAGATTTGGTGCCTCAGGCCCTTCCATCTATTGGCAGAGTAGCAGCTCTGTGCTGGCAGACACGAGCATTTACAGAAGATAACCTTCCACCACTCTTATGGCTCTAGCACTAGCTGACTACCAACATCACAGCAGACAGGACAGATGACCCGAGAACAAACTAAAAAGCAATGGCAAGTGACAAACAAGATAGAGCCAGCAGTGAGGTCCTATCAGCACACACAAAACACATTAGATACGACTCTGAAACAGCACTCTCTATCCTCTGGTTTAGCTGATAGCTGAGGTAGCTGTCCTTACATTTTCAGAGTATTTTCATACGCCAATCTGGCCTCACCTCTCATGTTTGATGAATAATTGTTGATACTACTGCTGCTCAGCACATAAGGACCATACGCTTGCAACAATCAAGCGTAGTCTTTCTCAGACTGCAGCATCGTAGGTTTAAGAAAAGAAAAAGAGTAAATTTAAAGCTTAACTATTTAAAATAAATTAGTTTCCTTTCTTAAGAAGAAGGCATATGACTTAACAAGTCCAGGCCTGACATTTAGAAGTGTAGTGGTGAGTCATTAAAATCCAGGCTGTGCCGAAAGGATGTAGTTGAGATGAGAGCGAAATGTAAGTGTAAACTCCCTAGAGCTTTAATCCTGATTGCAGTATTACTGACAAAGTCCAGCCTAGAACTTACCCAAATCCACCTTGCCTAGCTTTATAATCACAGATACCTCATTCAGAAGTTGCTGTCCTTAGCATCTATAGTTCGTGGAGAGGAGTCAAGTCCCCAGGGGAAAAGCAACTTAATCTGAACCCCAGTTCTCAATCGGTATACATATTTCCCATTTGAAAAAAAATCTCCTGATCAACAAATATACAAATGTATAATTGACAAATATACAGAGAAATTAGACTGATCTTTAAAGAGTGTATAGTTGGAAAGATTATCACATCGGAGAAGGACAATCAGGAAATGAATGGAAAAGCTTACCTGTGTCCTAGGCGTACAGGAAAAGACTCCAAGAGGAGTGGTCTCCAGACAGAGATCCTTCTTCAGTGGCAGTCAGCCCTTAAATGGGGTCTAGGAGAGGTGGAACCAGGTTCCACTCCTTCCAGTCACACAGGTGAATTGCTTTCACCTGTGCTCCCATGGCTGACTCATTGCTTGTCTCACTTGATCAATCAGAAGTTCAGGCCATGATTCAACAGTTCCCATACACCTGACTCTGTTATTCCTCTATAATAACTATTGAGGTTTATGCCCGTGCTCTAATGCCATTCTGCCCATGTTTTACTCATGGTCCACCACCCCCCAGGCTGTACTTCCAGATTAGTTGTTTCATCCCAGGTGCAGGACTTTGCTGTTATTTCGCTTCAGGAGGACCCCATCAACCCATTTCAGCCAGAAGTCCAGCCCTCCAACGTACCAACCATTCCTCCAGCCTGATGTTATTTGGGAAGTGTTTGGCTTTTCTTGCTCTCTTTCAGTACACCCTTCTATGCAAAACAAAAGCAAAAAGAAGCCCCACGCCCCGTCTCTGCTTCTTTTTGTCTCTTTCCAAAGCCTGAATGTTCCTATGCAAGGAAGGTCATTAGAAAGTAAAATAGAAACCACGTGTGACAGAGACAGATTGCTGTGTTGATGAAGCTCAAAAAAAGGAAGAGGAAGACTCTTCCAGTATGCTTTTGTCTTAAGAACACACAGACTATGCAAGATTTCTATTTGCCTTTAATACATACTTTTTTACTGGTATATTTTACTAGCAACAATGCATAACTTTCAGTACCACAATGCAATGCTAGCAATCTGCAAGTAATATAGTTACTGGCGAGATCAATAAAATAAAAATGCAGTTTAAAATTGGCAAAATATAACTTTTCTGAGAGTAAAGAACTAGAACAGTGTATAAGGTTGATGGACCACTGAAGACTCACAAGTTCTTTCCACAAATTTCTCCAAGCCTTGAACATGATAAATTGGTATTTAAAAATATACATCATACAATGGTTAGCCTGCAAGTCAAGAGGAATGATATGACTAATGCAACAAAATTAATAAATAACTTCATTCCAATATCAAAGAGATGGACTTATCTTCCCATCTTTCAATGGGAAACATCATTTCCTTGAGTGAATTCAGTGTGATGAGGGATTGAAGTGATAACATTCAGAAGAAGTAGCATTTGTTTGTATTTTCGAAAATAGGTTGGGATTAATGACATAGAAGAACATTTCAAGATGATTTAATGGAAGTTATGAAGGATTTCAAAGTGCTTTTTCATGCTGAACAGCAATGGTAAAATAGTGCTTTTCCAAACCACATTTCTCACCTTTCATTAATTTTCCCCTCAAATCCTTATGAGTTGCCATCATTTCAAAATGACCAGACTTACAAGGTAGCTTACTTTTAAGAGGTACCTTTACCGACAAGAAATTAAGATTATGCAATCCCAGCTCACATCTAAAGCTAACAATTTTTTCATCCCACAAACCAGTTTCCCACCTGGAGAAAGCTACAGTGTCATTTCTGATTTTCCCAATAAAAAGACAATAGATTAATCATTAAAACACATTACATACAAGAAATCTAATTTCAGATCTTTGATTGATATTCAGCACAGTAGGAATTTGAAGCCAGGTGTCACAGGGCTGTGCCATACAGGGAGTGATACAGTGATATAAAGAGCAATTTGAAAATTGACCATGATGAAGGAACAGTAGCAGTGAACTACCATATTGCACCGATGCTTCAAAAGGACCTTCTGCACCGAGTTAGAAATGCAGCAGGGCTGAGAATGGGAGCTCAGGGTTAGGCTGCAGATTTTGAGGGGTAGAACGACACAGGAAAAGACTGGTTTCCAACTTAAAGAAAAGAAAGCCACCTGAGCAGCTCTGACATGGCTTTGACTTGAACAGTCCAGAGGGCAGAAACTGCACCATCTCTCTGGGATGATGGTGGTTCCACACCACTGCATCTGTGATGCATCTCTTCCTAACATCCTTGAGCTTTCCAAGCCTCAGGCTGTGACCATTTTTCCTTACCATATTGTTTGCTTCTGTCAGGAAGACTTTGCCTCTGTTATCACTATAACTGAACTTTAAATAGACATCAGCTGTTATCAGTTATCACCCTGCCTTTCATCTTTTCCACTGAAGACCTCTGTATTGCTGACCAGACCCATAAGTCTGTTAGCACCTGCAGACCAGGTGCTTTAGGCTCCAACTACCTTGGTGACCCATTACCAGACCCTTTCCCATACGCAAAGGGCTGTTGTTGCTACTGAAAGAGATATCTGAACAAGCACTGGGAAATCCTACATTAGGTCGTTTCAACTTTTGCTCTTTTTCTTTACCTTCCCTGATCTTTTCTTTTGCAGAACAACAATATTACTACAAAGAATTGCAATTATAACAAATTAACCTTATCTCATAAAAATTAACATAACCCGATAGATCTTCCATTGATCTACCACAAAATATAGGTTTATCCTCTTAACTTGAGATGTCTAACAAAGACAAATAAACAAAGATCTAATCCTAGCCTAGTCCTTTATTCTAGCTGACAGTTGAAAAAAGCACCTGTAAAAAGCAACTTATCTCCCTTATCTGAGCTAACTTGTTATGAGAGGCATCACCTCCTGGAGTTGTCTATTCACTCCATTGCCTACAAAGGGAGCTTAGGGGACTGTCTCAGGCTTAAACACCAAACTTAGGACAGATGACTCCCAAGCTACTGACAATGTTTGCTGATAATATGCAAGCTAAACATACGAGTTAAATTCCTCTCTTAATTTTGAACTGGTTCTGTAAAGCAAGGGGGAGTAAAATTGCAGTTATGTTTTGACAGAATAGCAGTTACAAATCTAAATGCAAAGATGTTCTTTAATGGTGCAATTCACATCACCCTTCAAATCTGATGTATAGCCATAATGCTTATTTTAGTGCACTAAAATGTACAGTATATGTTTAATTCAAGAGTTGAAAACTTCAGACTCTATGAACTGCTCTTTTATTACAGTGAAAGCCTTAACTTTATCCTCTTACTTGCACATCCCCTCTGGTATTTCCATATACAGCTATAAAAAGAGCACAATCACATCTAATTTTTTCTCAGCTGTACCTCATTATTTCTTGTGATTTGTCAATATTCCATCTCATGGAATATAGCAGTGTAAGCCCTACTCCACCAGAAAACCACTCCAGTGCCCAGACTCTACTGTTGTTTGATAACACCACAACAGATTTTAGTTATCAGCATTGCTGTCTTTTTCAAAGCTGACAGCAAGGAGTAAGTGCACTGCAAGGGGCCATGCACATTTCATGAATGTTTTGGCTGCAAGAGGCAGATCAAAAGGCATTTTGGCAAGGAAAAAGAGGACCCCTAGGAAAAGAAAGCATAGGAAAGGGACTTAAGAATTCATCCACCTCCACAGTGTAGAGCAGAAGCAGGCATGAAGTGAACTGGAACCTTGGCTCACCCTCAGCCAGCCAGGAAGGCTGATAGACCAGACCAGAGGGAGACAAACAGGGATGCACAGAATGCAGGGGCTTGCAAGGGGAGAGGAAGGGCAGTACTTTTCCTCTGACACAGCAGCAGTGCTTCCCACATACCATAGGGTTCATCTGCTAGAGTGCAGAGTCATCTGCAGACTTCATGCAAAAGGGCTGCCTTCTAGACAACATGTTTTTCAAAACCTCTCAGTCATGCAAATGAGAGTACTGCTGTTGTAGTATATGACTGATATTTCCATTCTGTCAAAGAGAAATTAATGAGATCCGTGAAAAAAAAAATTAAATTTAACTACAACAGGGCTTTTTCATCCTCTATAAATTTTCTTTAAACTGTTCTTTCTTTCCGCAGAAGCGCTTTTATTTAATTACAAAGTAGAAAATCCAATCGTGCAAAAACCAAAAGATGCTTCCACTCCAAAAGAAATATCAGTTTCAGAAACTAGTTCATATGATCAGTGCTGCTACATTTCTCTAGGGGCTGTGTACTCTGGCTGCAATACATCTTCCAAGATGTATTCCCCTTCTTAGCATCTCAGTAAAGACACAGGAACATATTATAGGTGTCTTTCAGAATTCATTTCAAATGTGTGCCCTTCATGCTTTGTCCAGGGCAAAGAGAACATCTACAGAGCAAAACCATGAGGACTATATGCAATTTTAAGGCAATGCTTTTTAACAGAAACACTCTACTTCAGTGTGTGCTAAAAATATTAAAAAATGAGAATCATATTTATCTCACAGGATGATAAATTCAGTCACGGCCAATATCTTTCACAGTCTAGCTGAAGTCTGAGGAAAAAGAGAGGGAAGGAGAGAAATTCACATTAGCATTGGTACTGAAGGTATAGAGGTAGGCTTTAAAAAGGAAGAGGAGGCTATGGGGAAGATTGATTATTAGATGCACCTATCATTTAATAAACTTTTGGCAAATCCTCATATCCCATAATTTTAGCCATCACTATAGCATCCTTCAGAGTGATGCAAAGCATGAATTCCAATTTTTTCCTCAACTAAAAGAAGCCAAGATAGAATACATTCCTAGCATGGAGACCTACATCTGCTGCCTGAAGTGTAAAAGCAGTATTCACCCTCTGCCAAAATTAAATGAGAGGCTTATATTTGGCATACCAAAGTTATTCTGGTACAGTGGGGGAAAAAAAAGCTAGGAGAGAATCAGTATTAAAACATTTCAAGTCTACATTCAGGACATAGAGCCTCACATACCTCACAGTCATGACTTTCAGCTCCAGTTCATTCTGCTTCCACAGCTCTCTTATCTACATTTCTATATAACAAGTCCAATTCAAAGAAAGCTAGTTCATTGAGCATATGCTCAGATCTACAAATCTATTAAAGGATCACAGTGTGAGGAAGATAGGACCAGATGATTGATTGATAGTGATTGCACTGGAAATGGGAAAGGCTGCACAAGTCTATCCGAAACATACATTTCCCAGAACTATGGGACATTTGGATCTGGTACTGAGTTTGGCCCATTGAACAGATATTTAGGCCAGAAGGGATATCTTCAGAGCCTAGTCTCTCTTCACAGGCATAGCACTTCATTGCTTAATTTCTCCATTAAAGCAGTAAGAGATCATTTTTGGTATACCATATTTAAATTTAATAGATTCTTCTTGAAATTCTTTTAAACTCCTCGATAAACTTATTCTGGCAGTTACTTAGCCTTTCTGTTAAAAATATGTTCCTTTTTGTAGTTTGAGTTAATCTGGTTTTCCTTAAAGACTGAATGTCATCATGCTTTCATTCACTATATTGAACTGCCATCCTGTATCAGAAATGTCTCTTTGCAGCAGCTCTTACACCATGATAAAGGAATGCTCTAACCTTCTCTTTGCCAAAATGAAAACACTGAGCTTCTTCGCCTTTCTGGATAGGCAGCATCTTTTGGAATAATTTCAGAAGCATTTAAAACATCAGCACCACAACTGGACTAATAGTTTGACCACTACATATGTAATATCACCCTCTAACTCCTATCAGATCTATGTACATCATAGATGTACAGAAACACTTTGGCTTCCTTAGCCTCCTATTGCAAATTAAGTATTTTCCAGACTTTCCCAGCCACACCATGGCTGCAATTAGAGATGGCAGTCATGGAAAACAAGACAACTGATTTATGGATTCTATGAGGCACTCTGATATGTCAGGTGGACACCATCATATGGTAAATAACACAGTAGAGATGGAAATACCTGACTTAGCTACTGAAAGCTTCTTTTTTCTTTGCTGCTAAATTTATCCTGTTTCTTGGCAGTTTGCAACACAGACATACTGAGTTAAGATTCATCTGGCCAAGCATAGATGGTATACATCTGAGCCAGACACCCTTGCCTCTTGTATGGACATCTTATCCAGGAGTAGGTGTCTGAAACAGATTATGAGTCATGCCTTAAAAGAGTCTACTTTTCTCAACTGATGAAACATGGAACCTAGAATAGCTGAGAGGTAGACACCTCCAGGCTGTAGTAAAGTTTGTCAAAATGAATCCCATTCACCCTGAGGAGTGACCAAAGAATGGCTTAGGTTGGACAGAACCTTAAAGATAATTTAGTTCCCTGCCACAAGCAGGGTTACTTCCCTTCATGTTTAAAACCAGCAGATCTTTCAACATTTTAATAATTTCTCCCCTTTTCTCCATATAGCTTAAAGATAGTACTGAAACATCTGAATAAAATGGAAAAAAGTGTGTAAGCACTTCAGTGTTTGCATGACAACCCTAATGCCAGTTGAGATATTGTATTCAGGCTGCTGATACAGTGTGAAAGCTGTTTGAGTTTTGGGGGGGGGTTAGGGTTAGGGGGAAGCAGGGTTGGATTCCTGTAGTTGTTATCATGAAAGTCTTGATGTAAATTCTTTTTTTTCTTTGGGTCAAGGCACACATAGTAACTTACTATTTCCTACTGTGGCAACACTTGTGCAACAGATGCCATCACTCAGATGATTACGTGTACCCGTTATACCAAACAAAAAGCCTATTTCTTCTCTGTCAGAGAGAGATCAGGAGTTTTGTAATCAATTTCAATAGGAACAGTAGTACAATCAGTCATTCCTCATTACTATTTCTATTGATTCCTCCTGGGTTGAGAGATTTTCCTGGTTGTCATTTCATCTTAGCAAGCAGTAACAGTCAAGCCCAACCTGCTGCTTAGAAACTAGATACTGGGTGAGCTCGGTAACTATTATTGCAGTTGAACTTCATTTCCTTGTTGACATTCATGACTATAGTATGCGTAGTCACTAGGATTTGGAAAAAAATATATATGTACAACTTAAGGCTTCAAGTACACACAAATCCAATCAACAAAACACTACTAGGTTCGATATCAGGAAAAATTTCTTTACAGAAAATGTTGTTAAGCACTGGAATAGGCTCCAAGGCATGGTTGAGTCACCACCCCTGGATGTGTTTAATGTTTGGATGTGGTGCTCAGGGACATGATTTGGAGGGTTGTTAGTTAGGGTAGGATGGTTAGGTTGTGGTTGGACTGCATGATCTTTAAGGTCTTTTCCAACCTGAGCAATTCAATGATTCTACACTTCTATTTACAGTCAGCAGTGTCATTCGGATGAAATGCAACTGGTACTCACAGGCTGAGACCCCAAAGGATACATGCACGATCTTCATTTCAATTATTTATGAGAACCGAGGCATTAAGCAGGTAGAGTCCACACTGCTCAGAAGTAAGATGTTTCAGGATTTACTTTAAGAGATCTCAAATCACATCCCGCGACATCAATAAAAGTAGAGGAAATTATTATTATTTGTCTTTTTTTCTTCCTTTGAGATAGGGAATATAAATATTTTATCTTTTTTAATTAAAGAAAAAAAAAAGTTATTTTAACCCCCTCTTGTGATGATGAAAGAATCAGGAAGATGTAAGCAGAGAAATGTCATTCACTTGCCAAAGCCAATTATCCAGTGTGCTACTTATCTTAAACTAAGATGAAAGAGTTGGAAGAGACTCAGAGACACAATGCTGATGTTGAGCTTCTTTTGGTTACTGAAATTCATTCTTTTTCTGCGTGTAATCTTTTGTTTTAACGACCCATGCAGCCTCTACACCTGAGAAAAATAAAATTTTATCCTGTACCTCACCATGAATTCTCTCTCTCCCTCTTTGAAGAAGCTACTGCTTTGAATCGTGTCCTAAAATAAATAAATAAATAAATAAATAAATAAATAAATAAATAAAAATAAAGAAAAAATCTCAGTAATTTTCTAAAGGAGTCTTAACTAAAGCTTTGCCTTTGAACTAGACTGGAATATTATTGGTCAAATTTTCCTTTATTTTGGAGAGTATTTAATCTGAAGTTTTTTGTTGTTGTTTTTGTTGTTGCTCTTTCTGAGAATGTGTTTTTTGAGTTTCAGTGATGGAATAGGTTAGTAAGCTTAAGCTTAAAAGGGAGGTATTTCTGAGTATGCTAAATGAAATGCATCTTTCACAACTTACCATAAAATTAATTACGCCAGAGAGGAAGGAAGCTTGTGTTATACAAGCTCTTAAAAATTTCTCCATGAAAAAAAAATCATCCACACAATTCAATAGAAGATGTGAAGCAACACTGCTACATAGTTTTTCTCCTCAGAATTCTGATAAATGTAAATTTGAATTCCACACTCAAGATAATGCTGAATGCCCAAATATAAATTATGGCTTGGTAGATTTCAAATAGAAGCACCTATGCCAAGTATTTACGGAACAAGGCTCCATAAATAATGCTACATTTTAAGAATCTAACCTTAATATATTCACACTACAGACTGCACTGCTACTTGGTAACAGTGTGATACGGCACCACCTAACAGAGAAAGGAACAATAATTCCATTTTTTGACAAATCACGCAGACCTTTGAGCAACACACTTATCTTCATACATCTCCAGGAGTTAAAAAGTTAAATCTGATCTAAAGGAGTTATGGGGAGACTACAAAGAACCACTTATATTTTTCCTTGTCAAGTTCTAACACTTTTTTTCTGAGTAATGTCTGTACTTACTCAGTCATTCTGTGATTAGCTTATAAGCATAGAGCAATATTTAATGCAACAACCATACAACTGCACTTGCTGGTTGACACTATGATTATTTTGTTGTGGGATGGGTAAAATTCCACAACACTGGGCTTTGTTGAGATACAATGACTGCGTAATACCTGCTCTTTTCATTACTCTACAACTTATTTTTCAATAGGCTTCTACTTGTATGTACATTAACTATAATGAAAATGATTAACTATAGTAATAATATTCATTATATTGTGCATATATTAACAGCAGCAACAACACTTGCATTGTGGATTACAGCCCCCTGGGAACGCAGCTCAATTTCTGTGGGCTTTACTGCATCACAGAACTCCTCTTTCCTCTAGAGGCACAAGGTCCTAGCATTCCAGCACAAGCCTGCTCCAAAATTGGCACTCCTTTGTACATTGGATTCGTAAATTATGAAGCTGAAGCCTTTTGTCTTCATATCCAGGCTTTCCTCTCCCTTGATAACAGTCAATTCCTCAAACTGCTCCCTTGCAGCAAAATGGAAGAGCAGGCTGCATGGGTATCTTGCTGAGAAACAGAAGCATCCCCCATGAAATCCATCTGCCACACATTTCCTTTAACACTTTGTTATGGAAGGAGTAAACCAGTAGTAGCAGAATATTGTGTTAAAAGTCATATATAGATTTGAGTGCTCAAGTGTATTCCAACAATCTTCCAGTTATTGCATGCACTCAGCAGTCCCAGCACAATGACTTACGAGCAAGGTTTTACAATGTACATGGAAAACATCTTTCCAGAGCTTGAATCAGGGAACTTCTTTTATGGTTCAACATCCAGCAGCCAGGTGCCAGAAGGCAAGAAGGCATTCCAGAATTTTATGCTTCCATCTTACAAAGAACAGCCAAATATTTGCCTCTTTTGTGAAAATCTTCCCCACAAGATTGCATTTGAGAGCTTGTTCTTATGACGCAGAACAGCCTACTGTATGTCCTACATGCTTTTCTCCCTTCTAGGACATATTTCTGAACCTCAGAGCCCACAGAGGCGATGGGCAGACAAGCGGGAAACAGTAGATGCTGCAAAAATTGAAAGGATATAGTAGCAGAATGAGGCATCAAGCAGGGGAGAGCTACACATGACGAACTCTGATAGACATCAGAAAAAATTTGCAATTTTTCAGTTTCCCTGTAATAGCAATACCTGAGTTAAAAAAAAAATAAAAAATAAAAACAAAAAACAATCAAGGCAAAATGTGTGTGTGCAAAAAGAAGTCTATCAGCCATTTGTCTAGCACTGCTGGATATTCAGCAGTACGTATGAGCAGAGGCTCTAAATGTTATGCTAAAAAATGAATGACTGTTGTATGTGCACAAATCTGCTACATGTTATCCAGTGCACATTAATTTATTTCCCATAAGGACATTCCTAAGGATTCACTTGCATCTCAACAGGCAAGGGAAAAGGAAGGGAAGAGGTGAGCTTTTAATCCAAGACTAACTGCTCAGTACTCCTGCTATCTATTTTGCTCTAACAAACACGTGAAGCCCATGGTAGAGGGAGATATGCAGGATGCTTACTGCTGTCAGCAGTCAAGGTCCTTTACTAAGCTGCAGTATTTTGTGTGTTTGTTGTAGCAAACCTGCATAATGCCTGTACATTTCTCCAAGTCTTTTTCCAAGTCTCTGCATGATTTAACTGATAGCCAATATTCTATTTCCACGATATTTTAAGCTAACAGAAAAACATTCTGGACATATCTTATTACCCTGCTCGTCTCTTCCCCCAGGGCTTCTCTGCTGCATCTGACAGTTTTCTGATTGCAGCCTCTCCTCACCCAGCAAAGCCTCAAGTTCCATCATCCTGTGTACAGAATAACTGTACTTTAAGTCCCCTGCAGAAACTGTTTATTTCCAGTATCCCAACAGGAAGACCCCCATCAAGATGAGTCATTCCTGCTTCTAAGGGTGTTGTGATGAGGCCATTCAAGGAAGATGCAGGAGCAGCAGCTGTGTATTAGCCTAGTGGGGGGGGGAAGAAGAAGAAGAAACAACATCAACACAGAGCCCTGCTTTCAGCTAGGTTTCTTTCCAGCAAAACAGGTATTTTTTCCCCAAAATGATGAAAATTAAAAACACTTAGTCTAACAAAAACCCTGTTGGAAGCATTAGAATCCTGACAACCTCAGGGCATGTGTCACGGTGTGTGGAAATGAGAACCAGCTCCTTGGAACTCGCTACCATCTGGAGAGAAAGTGATACTTTGCTGTGAACTCCATGGATTTGCTGGGCCTCTGAGCTGTTCATTCATATGCTGGTTTTTGGCAGCATTCATCACTTCCACAGAATCTCTGGCAGCAGCTTCACTGGAGAGCAGGTAATCCTGACCCTGCCACTTATCTACAACTATTCATCACAAAGTTGATTACTGAGAGGTTTTTTTTTTTTTAGGGCAGTATAACTCTGCCGTGGAATCTTGCAAATGCAGATTCTCTGAAGATTCAGGATAATCCTTGCTTTCAGCTCAAGGAAACCAATCACCACATTGCTGTTGCAGTACAGATAGAGCAAGCCAACAAGCACCTTCAAAGAAGAGCTAGAACTGGAACAGGACATAGGAGAACTCTGAAGAGTTTTGTTTTTAAATCAGAGATGGCTCAGCAGATTTAATTCTGCTCTCTCCAAGCAAAATTTTTGCATATTACACAAAGATAACACAGGTTGATCACTAGACTGTAACATTTGCATGTAACACTATATAAGACCCAAGTTCCCAAAGATTTGGGCATCAGTGGAAAATTTGGTACGACATGCATGCACACTTAGGTATGATTTGATGTGCCTTTCTGGAGCCACTGTAGTTTGTTAGAGGTGCATGAAATGAGAAACCACAGGCCAGTGAAAGGTGCACAGAAAATGCAACAATACCAGCCAACAATAAGGCTGAAATTTCAACAGTAGTGCTACAAACAGCAGGACAGTCAGGATGAGAGATCACAAGATACAATTTTGGAGACTTGGTGGGGGGAAACATCTTCTGACAGAGTCTGTCTCACATATATAACTTTGAAAGCTGCCATTTTAATTGCATGCATTTGTTCTTCCTAGATACTTTTCTCTTCCCAACTGCAATGAAGTTGAAGCCTGACAGCCTGTTTGGAAGATCAGGGACTTCTCTGGCTTTTTTGCTCTTAATGTTCTTGCTGAATTTATTTATATCTTGGCTGGTTATTAGAACTCATTCCATATGGTAACTGGCAATGCCAAGACAGGGATTTAAAATTAAAAAATATATTCTTTCAGCAAACATACACACTTCTGCGACTGGGAAACTCACACAAAAGTATTGCACACAATTCAACCCTGCTCTGCAGGGAAGAAGGGGTAAGAAAGGTAGCCAGAGGGTAAAGAAGACACTAAATGAAAGACCAAAGTAGAAAATGATTTTAATGTAGTTCAAGGGTGGCCCAAAAGCAATGACAATTATAAGTCTGTTTGTTCAGTCATTTCGCTTGAGACTTTTCATTAAGATTCTACTTAGACCAGAAGAAAGAAGACAGCTTTTCTGGATTAAAGAGCTTTCTGATCCATGTCCCACTCTTATGCTTATATAGGAAACACAGCTACGAACCCTCGGGAGAAAAGAAAAAGAATACATTCCAGGAAGCAAACAACTTGGATGCAAACTAAAGGATAGATACTTGCCTGCATAACTGGAACAGAGAATACAAATGAATGACATGTTCTGGTTTATAAGCAGAAACAGAGAAAAGGCTGTTCTGCATTGCAAAGGGAACAGTGAGAAATGAGAAACTATACACATCCAGGCAATCTCAAAAACACCATTTAATGTGCTAAAAGACATACTGCTGTCACATGCAGATTTCTGACATGCAGCTCAAAGACATAAGGATTAACTCTGACCTCAAGCCTAGCATACTGATTGAAGGAAAGGGTTTTGCTTAGAAAAGAAAATTTCTCGCTTTACAATTGCACTGGATACAGTTTGGTTTGCAACGCACCTTCAGCATAAATTTATAAAGAGGAAACACACAAACCAAACATAACAAAACAGAAAACAGTTTGGAAGTCCCACAGGCTTCTGAGCAAGTACGTCACAATTTCCCTAGCGTATTCAGAACAGGATGGAGGCAGTACTGTAAAAATATACTGCATACACAGCAGAAGCAAGGGAAAATTGCATTTTTATTACCAATAAAGTAAGAAGTCTGAGCTTTTTCCACTGACAAATGAATAAAAAACTCATTTGAGTGAAGACAACAATCTTCACCCTTCCAGTTCCAAACAATGAAGGCATACTGAGAAGAACAGAAAAGACCAGTGAGTAAATTCCATGCCAAATTTTGACCAAAATTCTGCTTGACTCAGTATTAAAACTAAAAGGAAGATAAACATGATTTGCAAGTAAGACTGATTTCAGGCAACAGACTTGTTTTTTGGGGGAGAAAAAAAAAATCCACAGAAATCAAATGTGATGATGATTTTGCTTTCACCTTGGTCAATGTGCCAAGTACATCCAGAATCATCAGCCAAAAAATACATACGTATTAGTGCACCAAAAAAGACAAACTTCCATTTTCTTTTTCTCCCTTTATGCATAACGAAAAAGAGAAAGTTTGTTACAAAATGAGTGCCGTGAGAAGAGCTGATGCACATTGCCCTTGGCTTCAACAATTTCCAAAGACGTTCAGCTATTGTTTGAGCCTGAGTTTTGACCAAAGGCCAGGGAGTTGTAATCTTTTGCAGAAGTCATGACAGCTGGTCGCTTCTCGAGCCCAGGAAGCGACCAGACCTGCTCCAGGGAGGGGGCCTGACATGCAGTGATGGGAAATCATCCGGCTCAGCTATCCGCTTCCTGCCACCAAGGAGATACATACCGGCAAGTGTCCCTATATCCATCAGAGGCAGGGGGAGCTGCTGTAGCCCCAGGAACCACTGCCACTGCACTGTAGGTGTACTGAGGTCCCTCTCCTTTTACGCTGGAAACCCAGACACACTGAACTTTACAATTATGAGTTAGTATTCTGCAGCAATTGGAGGCAAATTATCTTTTGCTGCTCTGTCTTTTATGCTGAAGACAAACTTATAAGACATCAAGGCAGGTGGGACCACTATCCCTCAGCTAAGACTTTCTTCTCTCTGCCCAAATCTGTAGGAAGGTCAGGGCTGAAGCCTGTCAAGGTACAAAAGTACTGCAAGCTAACTTCTAACTGCTTGCTGTCTCACATATGGATCAGTTTCCCATTTGCCTCATGCCTTTACACTGAATGCAAAACTAATGGTGCCCTTATCCTTTCCAAGGGAGCTCACTGCTGCAATAAGAACCCCTTGGGCAAAATAGTATTACCATAGTCCACATACACAGCACAGGACATGTAAAGCCAAAAGTTTCCACTGATTTTGGATATTCCCAGTTGTAATACTACCCGTATCTTCTTTTCCCCAAAAATCTTGGCATTTTCTCTGTTATTGCATCAACAACAAAAACTTGCAACTGTAAGCACTCTGTTTTCTTTTCTTAATTGGATCCCAAGAACATTAAGTCTGGCTAACAAAAAACAAACGACTGACCTTAGTTGATGAGAACTTAGTGGCTGAGCATTATGCAGAAACTCAGAAGCACCAGGATCAGCTTTGTCATAGAGGGTGTGGAGCTTGCTTGACCACCTGCCTAACTCTCCTGGGTAGGAAACAAGCAGCTTCTCCCCGCCAGCTGAGATAGGATGATGACAGTGGAACAAGAGCAGCTTCTTCCAACTCAGTCTGCACACAGCCTGTCATTTGATGAGTAAATGGATCTGTAGGACAGAAGCACTTTGCTTCCTGACACAGAAAAATACACTGCTTCCTTGGCAGGACCTTTTAACTTTGTGGATAATCAGTGAAAAAAAGGGAATAGGCTCAGGCGCAACTCAGCATATGAAATGAAGGTATTCAGGTGGGAATCATAGAATCTCTTAGGTCGGAAGGACCTCAAGGATCACCAAGCTCCAACCCCCCAGCTGCAGGAAGAGCCACCAATATCCATATCTAATACTAGACCAGGCACGGGACATAAAGCAACCACTGCCCATGTCTCCGCGCTGAGGAAGAGCAAGAATACATTTTACTACCCCGTGACTTCTCAGAGCCCAGGGAAAGACTGGCTTCATTGCTAGTGAAACTGCAAAGCTCCTACCACAGTATGCTCCCAGAACATGCCTAACAGACACAATCCTGTCAGTGAGGCAACAGCCTTCCCAGGAGACTGGGGAAACACCTCCCAAAAGAAAAGAAAAGAAAAAAAAAAAAAGACAAAGAGAAAAAAAAAAAAAAGCACCTAGATACTATTTTCTACAGTTTTTTGTTATGACTCTTTTGCTCTGGAATAGTCTAGCATGTCCACACTGTGTGGTGAGGAGGAAGATACAAGGAAGGCTAACGGTGAATGGGCAAGATGGACACAGCAGCTGCTAAAAGGTATGGCTTCCATGTACTAAGAAAAAAGCAGAGAAAGAGAGAAAGGCATCAGGTTGATATCAGCATGTAATCCTGATGACAGAGCATTGGATGCTGCACACAGTTCATTCCAGGAAGAAAAACAAAGGTTACAGAAGCAGCAATTCGCTACTGGAGAACAGCAGAAAACCTACAAAGAGTGTTTCTTTCTTCATGGCAGAGTTTAGAACACATTGCCTACATGCCCTGGCACATCTAGGCCTACCGGCACCAATACATCAGGCTCAGCCCTTCTGTGCTGAAGTATCAAAGCCCTCGCAAGGATGCTGTCCCACAAGGGGTACTGGGACAAAACATGAAAGTTTGTCTGAAGATGCTTCTGACTTCCCACATTTCTATGCCTTTCTGCATTCTCCTACGGTCTGCTCTAGATCTGCAAGTCCACAGATATATTCTCTGGGGGGCCTACAAAATATCTTGCCATCTCAGAGCACCAAAATTTCTTCTCTCAAAGAAGAAATCAGTTAG
Source organism: Lagopus muta (assembly GCF_023343835.1). NCBI lineage: Eukaryota > Metazoa > Chordata > Aves > Galliformes > Phasianidae > Lagopus > Lagopus muta. Next base: position 117,394,559 of record NC_064433.1, on the reverse strand, counting down.
AAAACCCATGGTATTACTATCAAAAACACTGGAACAATTTGCTGGTGAAAAAAGTAAAAAAAAGAGCCACTGTTTGCATGGCCTAAACCACAGGCATGCAATGGTCACAGCAAGAGAAGGGAAGTCTCAATGCAAAATAAAAGATCTGAGGACTGAGCTTCACCTCATTTAAAAATCTCCACTGCTTTCTGATCAGCTGTTTCGAAAAGCCATTCTGTATGTCATCCACTGTGGTTGTCTCAGACACGGCTACCTCAGTAGCCCTGCAGATCCCTGCAGCACATGAAAAGCTGCCATTCCCTTCAGTGAGCACCACTTGGAGAAGTCTGCAGCTAATTGCTTCAAGGAAAAAAACTTCCTTCACACCACATCTTGTCTCCAGTGAAGACACCATTGTGTCATCATTAGCCTAAAGAATTCAGGAAGAATCCCCATAGCAAGAAATGTTTCATGTTTATAATGTCAAACCAGGCCTGTCACCTGACAAATTTATTTTTCAAGCATTTTCTGCTGGTGCCTGTCAGGATCTCAAGATGCTTGGGAAAGCATTGAGTCACAGCTGTGCTGGGTAACATCATTAACAATAATATATCATTCACATGATATATTATTGTTATCGGGTCGTGGTTATTTTTGTTATATTATTGTTATATGGTCATGGTTCAGTTCACATACCCCATTTTTTCCACAATTTGTTGGGTCAGCATAGAGAAACCACATGAATGATGCACTGTGACCACTTCCTGGGATACCATTCAACACCAACAGCCCAGCTGCTGCTATTGCTCAGTTCAGATCAGTTTTCTACTCTACAGGGCTCCCATCTTCAATTCCAAATCATCTTCTTCCCACTCTCTCCCTCAGCATAGATGAGTTTGCTGCTCTAAAGATGAACATGTACTAGAATTCTTTTCCACAATACAGACTTAAATATGTCTGTACCAAACTTATTTTAAAAAGTCTGCATCAGAAAGGAGATCCACACAGTACCCTGACACCATCTTTTGCTTAACTTCTGTCAGTGGAAAAGAACTGAAAGTAGAGATGGTCAATGTAAGACAAAAATTTAGAGCGAGGTATGATAACTATCACTTATTTAAAAATGAACTATCTGCCTGTTAGGTTAGGAGAATCAAAAGACCTCTCCATAACAGCACTGGGACACAGCCTCAGAAAGAAAAGTGGAGTTTGACACCAAGTACGATGTGATTAATCATTCAACGTGGACAATGCTGGAGCACCCCTACCATTCCCTGTGATGCCCTGGAGCACACTTGTACCATACTGTGAAAGCAAAGTGGCAGCTGGTCCTCTGCAGGACTGCTTGGTATTGAAAATCCTACAGGAATCCTCTCAGCTCTAATTTTGTTTTCTCACCATCAGGCATTCTTTTGAAACATTGACTTTTGGTTTATTTTGTGGGTTTATGCATAAAAGATAAACACCTTGTGGGAAAGACAAGCAGGCAAAACACAAATATGTGTCCTTTCTCTATTTATTAATAATAATGAAAAGCAAATAAACGCTTTGCTGGGAAAAGTAAATGTTCCAGCAGTCAAACATGATCTTGTTCCCACACTGTTTGTACACTAGTTGAGTCTCACAACACAGTCTCAGACACCTGCATATGTTGTGCATCTGTATTTTTCTCTTCTTCCATATTTATCCACAGCATCCAAGACAGGTATACAATGCAGTCATAGGAAAAAGCAGAAATTGCTCTCTAAATGCATCAGCAGTCATGGAATTCCAGATCCTAAATTCAGAGTTGCTCATTTCAGTAGCATACATAAGCACATTCCCCAATGGTAATGTATTTCTAGCATCACTAAGATATTGTGTCCTTCCTACAGTTATTTTCCTTTGTATCTGCACACCTTGTTTGCTATAGCCACTTCGCTGGGAATAGAAAGACAGGTACCAGCTGAACACTGAGAGAGAAAGAATACATGAAAGTCATTTTAGGAAAAGAAGACAGCCAGTTTGCTTGTTTTACATACAGAAGACTGCCACTACACACTATAGCCTGACAGACTTTCTACCATCTCCCAAGACCAGAAGGGAGTAAATAATGAAAAAACTAAATAACACATAGAAAAATGTCTTCATTATAGATAGGAGTGCTGAGGACTATTTGCTGGTTAATTAATTAATTAAGTAATTAATAGCCTGAAAATGTGGTTGACTAAGATATTTATTTGTGAGCTTCCCAATAGTGCCAAGACTTGTTAGAGACCACTGCAATGGAGAATTTAATCAACTCTAGCATTAGAGGAAAATGCCATCCATTGTTTGCAATGAACCAATGGTCCATTTGTGTGGCCATAAAATCTAAAGCAGTTCTGATACTGTACACTAAGCAGCTGACAATCATATTGCTTCAGAAGAGCAGTTCAGGAAGTTACCTGTACAGCTAGAGATCTTTTATTATGAGTTATAAGAGGACACTTAAAATATCCTGATACGCTTGGCCTTCTTTCTTTCCCTTTCCAGGACTGGCTCCCCAGAGCAGTGACCATTGCACCAAGCAATCAGAGTTCACAAAACGCTTGGACAATGCTATTAAAAATATGGTTTGATTGCTGAGCAGACCTGCATTGAGCCAGGAGTGGGCTCAATGACCCTGTGAGTCTCTTCCAATTCAGGACATGTTCTATAATTGCCCTTATATATACATCCCTAAAGCCTTCTTCCTTTGTTCCAATAATCTTAAAAGGATCTTTATCTTCACCTGAGATCTACCTCTCTTTGTGGAATACTCCAGCTGAACATCCCATTAAACTTGTCCAGAAGTCCTTCTTGATACATATACCCTTTGTACACACCATTTTCTAAGTGCTACACAGAGATCACAGTCTCAGCCCAGCAGTTCTGGGAAGCTGGCTGACCTTCTCTCTCACTATTGGTCCTTGAAAGCAGCGAAACTGCTTCTGATAAATTCTTTGCAATACCGGGCAATTAGAGATGTCAGTAATCACATAATAGATGTCAGTAATCACATATATGAAAAAAAATGAACTCACCCAACTGGTGATAGGGTCTCTAGCTATCAGAACATTCCTGAGGAAGCAGTCCTCATTATCAGAGAGCAGCTCCCTCTTTCTGGAGGCTAGCCCTTACATGAGCCCAGGTGGGGCTGGGAGACCCAGAAGGATCCAGGGTCCACGACTTCTGGTCTTTTGGGGAAACACAGGTGACTTGCTTGCACCCATGCTTCCTGGGCCAGCCACCTCCTCCACCAGGTGCTCAATCATCCATTCTAGATGTGACATAACAGTTTCCTTACACTCACCATCAGTGTGTTGGCAACAACACTTAATTCTTTACATTGTCCATAACAGACATGCTATTTGGCTATTTAGCATAATGTCTTAATGCAGCTTCTACCAGTAAGAGTCTTTTTTTGTGAAGATGACTACTATTGCATTATCTGCTTTCTGAACAGGAAGTAAATCTGTTTGAGGCATAAGGAGAAAAAAGAATTCAAATACAATTAAGAAAGTTAATTCCGTTTAAATAAGTAGCACAAATTGTGAGCTTCCATGCATACATACAGTCTAATATACACTCTCAGAGAGAAACTTTAGACAGTTAAAGAAACAATGTCAGCGTCTCAGAAACTGTAATAAAGTGCTAAAATGTATGTTTTTTTCCTCTTGCGATTTCAGTTGCAGGTCCTACAGTGCTGTTTTTATCCCCACACTTCTAGCTGCTGGAGATGGTGGATGACTAAGGTTTAATTCACAGTCATTTCTGTTAGCATGTGTTGAGACAAACCTGTAAAAGTAAATTGACTGCATTCATAAGACAGAAACATCAAAGAGGTAAAGATGAATTTTTAGCACATTGCTTTTCAAAAACTAATTTTAAAACCAGTCCCATATTTTTGATCACACTGAGCCAGAGATAACTCAAATTATTCTCTCTTCATCTAACCTTCATCCTTTCTCAGTATCCTTCCTACATGCTTAATGAGATAGGAGAAAAGCAGATCAATTATTTAAAGTCTGTTGTAAAATGGCTGCATACAATTTATAAGATTCATATTTGTTATGCTGGATGATCAGTACAGGTATATATCATGTGTAGTGGAGATGTAGCAGAGAGATTAATTCTTGAAAGTAACTCAGACTGATGGATATGGTATATACATAGATACTATCAATAAATCAAATAAGACAGACAAGGCTGTTTGCACGCCCGTGAGTAATGCCTAGTCCCAACCTGGCTGAAGAAGCTAAGAGGACACCATATACAAATAACATCATAATCTGCACTATAATCTTTGCAGTCCCACCATTATTTAGAGATAAGGAAAGCACTGGTCAAAAACTGTCTGTAGTCTGATCAGGTTTTGCCCTCTCCCAGCTCAATATGCAATACTTGCACCAATTTCACTTTGAGAAAGATGTCTCTTCAAATAAAAATAAAGACCTGTGCTCTTGTGTACTGATATAACTGAGCTCCTGTACTCTCAATAAACCAGGTAAACTTGAGAATCCTTTGAAATTAAGAAATCTCACAACACAAATGTCATTTCAAACCTTACATTTTACCCTGGGTCTTTGCACTGCCATTCTTAATAGATAACATAGTTAAAAGAACAATTGTTTAAAACAAAACAAAAAGGAGGTGTTGGAGGGGAAGAACCACATAACTCAGTAACTACAAATGGGGCAGTGCTGTAGAATTCAGCTTTCAAGAGCAGAGAGCAAAGGAATAAATCAAATAACTCATACTGTCCAAGTCAATATGATGGAGCATGGAATTTTTGGCACGTAACAGTCTCATGATGAATGAAAACACAAACAAAAATCAATGGCTGAGATGCTGAAAGAACAAATTTTCCCTAGCAGTAAAAAGACTTGAATACTGGCTGCCAGCCTAATTTCATTAGGAAATGCATTCCAATTAATGGAAGCTCTGCAAACAAGAGATAATTACCAAGGCGAGACACAGGAAAGGTCCAACAGCCTTCCAGCTTCTCTTCTTTGGTTGTGGCTTGCCCTACGCTCTTTGCAATTCATTTCAGGTGTGAGTTGTCGGGTTTCTGCAATTGCATTTCCCAAACCCCCTGCCATTCCTTCTGCACAGGACCCTCCTTATTTGATCTTGTATTAGCCTTGTTCTCCCACAAGCTATAAGCTGTGAAGTTTTATAAGTTGGGGAGTGATGTGCTTGCTTTTATATCTCAGTGTCTGAATGCCAGTTGTTCCATTATTCCTGTGCTATTTGTTTATATTCGTTTTGATGCTACCTTTCCTGTGCCAAATTAAATACTGGCACACACAGGTGCCTGAAATCAAAGTTGTGCCTACATATGCTCTGGTGAATTTAGTTTTTCATTTCCATGATTTCATTTCCCAGGAAAACAGCAATTATGTAACCTTAGTAGAAACAGAAGCCAACAATATTAAACCATCACAACTGCGCTCACTTTACCCTAAGGACTTATTTCAATAGGAGGATGGAAAGTTTCTTAAAACCAAACAAGCAACACAGACCTTTTTTGTTTTAACAGACGTACTTGCTTATTCTATCTGCACGTAGGCAGAAACATGAGAAGTTTTGCCTCCCACATCTAAGCCAGAAGGAACTGATGCTGTTCCCTTGAATGCTGTGCATTTCCAAAGTGCCTTTGCCACATCTCTCTCACAGTCTATCTTGGCTTTGGCCCAGAGTCTCCCAGACAGCCATCACAATGGCGTGCAAAGTAGCTCCTGAATAGCACAGTGGAGAGGATGTGTCATCCACATCTGATGATGCAGTTCTCCAAGGATAAGAATGCTTGCTGACCAAGTCTTGCATCCCACTTGTTTTTTTCCACCATGCAGCTCCATAGACAAGAGCTTAATTACACCAGTTCAAGAAATCCCAAGCACCTGAAACTCCATCCTCTTACCTTCTCTTTGTTTCTCAGAAGAAGTTAAACATCTGTAGCCCCAGAGACTGTGACAGCAACCCACATGGGCCAGTCTCAGGGCCATCAGTAGCTTCAATGTCCAGCCATGGCAGTCAAGGGCTCCATGCTGAATAGCCACATTGAGTCCAGCATTGCTATCAGTATGGGTATAGCCACTGCGGGTCTTCTGGACTGTTGCTATACAGCCCATGTAAACCAAACTAATAATAATATCATCATAGAGGCAGCTCTACTGCTCCTGGAGACCTAAATCTCTGTGTGCCACCTGCTTACTCGTCTGTATGCACTTAATCATACTCTTCTGAAAACATTAAGTCTCAGTCCACAGCCATCACATGGCATTAACACAATAGCTTCACTAAAAGGCAGGAAAGCAGGAGTAAGCAGAGAAAAATTGCTAGGTTTGTGGCAAGTGATTAAAGCCTAATTCGCCATAGCTAATAGATGGAGATTTGATTAAAAAAAAAAAAAAAAAAAAAAGAAATTTAAAAAAATAAAGAAAAAAAGCAACCTATATCACAGAAAGCAGCAGTACGATGTTAAAGCCACACAATGCCTGCTTCAGACGCCGATCAATTCCCTATTTGAATTTTAAATGTGGAGTGGTATTTCCAGCTCTGCAGCTCTCAGGCGTTGCGTCAGATATATAACGCATCCTTCACTCCCATTGTGGCGTTATGAGATTGTCATTTAAAAGGTCTTCCCTAGGCATGGCTGCCAAGCTGTTTGTCTGAGCTGCAGTGGTATTTTTGGAGACAAAGACTTGGACGTGGTGTGGGACAGGTGGCCTGGCAGCAGTGGTAGGAAGCTATCAAACCGCGCAGCGTACATTTCAAAACACAAACCAGAGGGAGAGGAGATAAATCATTTACTGTATTTAACTTAGCATATTGCTACTTTTTGTGACTCATCTAGTCTTGCAGAAGACTCTCCAGCCAGAATAAGCCAACTTTGAAGGAAAGACTATGTAAAGCTTATGGATTGCCGTGTATTTATGAAGTCAGTGTGCACAAATGCAGAGACAGAAGTGAAAGTACAAAATTAAAGACGGGGAGGAACCTGTATCATCCCAGCTCCCTCCACCCTCCCTGGGTTTCAAGGATCTTCTTATGCTTTGCTGCACAAAAATAAGCCTGAGCTATCCTTTGAAGACCTGTGCGGAGTGGCAATAGCCAGTAAACATATCACGACTTCCCACTTCACCTCAAGTGTCTGTCCATAATGCCGGCACCAACCTCCTGTGGCTGAGCAATCCATTGAGCTCCCTACAGCGACAGGGCAGGATCTCAGCCTTTATGTCACCACATCTTCCCTAGCTCCTCTGATCAGTCCTTCACCATGCTTTGAGTACTGCTACCACAGCAACTTGGCCATCCCGTGGCTGAACATTCTCTTATTTTAGGCCTCCTTAGCAGCACACTGGGCAAGGGCTTCTCTCCAGATGAAAAGCATGTGTACAAGCACCCTGCAGAAGGGATCTCATTGCTCTTCAGTCACGTTAAGTCTCTGACTCACCATGCCACCAGACACAGATCTGTCATATGCTGAGAGCTGTCATGGCTAGACCACATCCTATGCGAATACAGGCACAGAACACCTGGTATATGCCTGCCGCTTTAAGTTGCAAAACTCCCAAATGCATGGCATTTCTTTAAGGAAATCAGTGTTAACCCTGTTACCAAGAGCTACAATGACACTTATGATGCATTTTAGGCTGGATTTCTTCATAAACAGGATTGTCCAAACACTGGTGCTTCCGTCCCCATGCATTTAAACATGCAACCTACTTTCAGATGAAGCTGGCAAAGATAAAAGTGTTACAAAGCTACTGAAATCCATCACGGTCCTTGGCAGAAGCAGCCAGGCAGAAATGGGAGGCCCAAATCAATGTCCCTGCAAAAGGAAAAATAATGCCACAAAACCAAGCACAATTTCAGATACTTGAGTGTTCATGGGGCAGAGAGAATTTATGGAAGACTGGCAGTGCATAGCTTCAAATGGGCCCCATTGCTAACAGGCACAGGGCCATACAAATGCAAGACATATCACTGTGAAAACAACCCTATCCCACAGAAGCACTTAGGATGTTACAAAATACTGTGTGACCTGTGGCAACTGAAATTATCATTATCAGCCAAATGTGTAAAAGGTCATCAGTTATCCTAGAATAGGCATTTGTTCCATATCCTCCACTAATTTATATTGTATTCCTTCATTTACTGATTAAACATTGATTGCGTTTTTCCCCTCTTTCCCCTCCACCCATCACAACTTTGCACAGAACGGACATCAGAGCAACCTGTTACCATTTCCAGGGTCATCACAACAAAAATATACTGTTGCCATGCCTGGTACTCTCTGCCATTTGAGTCAGGAGAATGAATCATCAAAAATGCTATTGTCAAATGCTTTCTATGAATTATGTTCTGCACTGCAGTGGCTTGCCCTGCTCAGGATGCTGTATTTAGATTATTGGTATTTCTCCTCAGGATTGCTCTTAAAAGCCATTGAAACAAAGTCTGGTTGTCTCCAAAAGGGGGCAGCCCATTTTAAGCTACTTTAAGGCTTTTCATATGCACAAAAATAAACGTACAGGTTTGTTAGAAGATCAGTGTAGGAATTTAACATCACAGTAGATAAGAATGCACCTTATCCAGGAAACCTTGTGGTAAGAACAGAAGACATATATCATACATATATATTATGTAACATAACAGTATCTAATCAGCAGGATACCAGTGAACTCCAAGAACATACCTGTACCAACATACAATTCTTAAAAATACTATTCAGATACCTAACAGCTATATATCTATTGCTGTATTTCTCAGTCTGTAGCTTCATTTCAAGGACAATAAAGACACAGGCTTTAGAACTTGCTATTGTCGTGGGCTTACGCTACAGAAGTGGAGAATGTCACCGATCTTTGGTTTCCATCTTTACCCTATTAATATTCTTTAGCAATTACAAGCAATTAAGAATTCTGTGTGGGTTTCAATCCCCGTGACCCTAACTGGGATGGGAACTGAAGGTAGCGAATGGCCTGAGTCACATCTGTGCTTCCTACAAATTATGCAGACACCAAAAATAGACATCCCACCCCTGTTCATGATTTTGATGTTGAGTAAAACAAAAGACAAAAAGATTGTAAAACTGCAGTTGCTATAAATCAAAACTAAGACAGTTTCAGTCCAAAAATAAGGTAAGTGTGCTGAAAACCAAGAGCTTATGAAATGAGAATTTCTGTACAACAGAAGCCAAAGAAAATCTGTCAATTACTTCTTTGGAACTACCATCCCTTCCTAAAAATTTCAGGTTTTTCAACAATTTTTATGGTTGAATGCCTGCAACACAGAGTTCATCCCACAAATAGAAAGTTATTCCAGCTATTTTCAATTTCAGTGGTTTCTACCGGAGTAAGTATTCATCAGACTGCCCTCCAAAGAGCACCACTCCATCATTTGCCGCCGGCAGATCAAAGCTAGATGACTTTCTAGACATTTGGAGTCAGATACCAATGCCAGAATTGCTGAATTGTTTTCACGCAGGGAAGTCAAACAACAGCAATACAGAACCATCTCTGCATAGCATACGTGAAAACTCCTCATCACTTGTTCTTGTGCTTAACTGGCTATTCAAACTAGGTCTTAATGAAAACGGCTTCCCAACAAAAATTATTACTCCTTTAAAGAATGCCACCTTCAACTTGTCAGGGAAGAATATAATTTCCAACCAAATTCTACCAATGATATTTTTTCTATTTAAAGACTCAAAGAGAACATAAGATGACAAAATAATTATGTCAGATTTAAGAGTGCAAAAATTGGGAAAATCAAAAGTGATAACACTTCCAGCATTAACAACTGTAGGGGAAACAAAAATAGCATACAGTATATTTACATAGGTTGCTCCAAAAGTAATGCCTCTTATTTATTTTCATGGAAAGAACAACAGATACAAAGAGCACAATAACACTGTTATAAAGAGAAAACTCTCAGCTACAAAACACTATTTTTTCAATACAGTCACCAGCATGAGCTATGCATGCCACATTTGTAAATACCTGCACCAGCAGAGGTGACCAGCCGTCACTGTTGCCACTGCTGAAATGCATCATCCATTGCCTCACTGTGCTCACAACCACTGGTTGGTCTCCATTAATGTTCAGCAAGCGTTGATGAATATCAACGGGTGCCATTTTTTCCACACAGAGGAATTCAATTCCACACCTCTACTTCATCTGCACTTCCATGTCAGACACCATTGTGTCAAGGTGCCTCTCTGCTGTCATCTGTCACATGGCAACACAATGTAACGGGATATTGGAGGGAAGGTTCAACCTCTGCTGCCATACCACCAACATCTGCCTCTGATGTTGAGGATCAGCATAATAAAATAGGAGGCATTACTTTCAGAGCAATCCTCTCATTTTTATAGCTGTAATAGAAAAAAAAAATCTGAACTAATCTGATCCCAAAGTCTGCACTATCTGTTCTTACATCAATTATCTGTTCCCAGCATGGATACAAGAATTTCTGTCACTACAGAGCAAATCCACTCTAATAGTTAATTCTGTTGTCTTGCTCTCCTTGGAGACTTGAGGGTACCAGGGATTATGCTCCTCTACAGCACTACTCGGATGCAGTCTATCAATTCCACCCATCAAATCCTTGTCATACGAGCACTTCCTTGAAAAACATGGACTAGGAAAATCCATGCTCATCCACTACTGATTTAATTCCTATCATAGTGGCAGGAGCCTGACTCGCAGATCTTGCTTATTCTTTTGCAGCCCATCCCACAGAGACGCGCAGCGTGGCAGGAGAATGACCTGACAGCTTTTACCCTTCCTCACACTATCAGCTACTTAGTGAAATGTGCTAGGTCATACGCAGTTGCAAATCGAATGCCATATGGGGTTGTCTGAATTAACAGATAATCAAATCTCTTTTTCTGAAAATGACGTACCACAACTGACACAGAAATTAAAATGCAATAAATCAGATGCAGTCCTTCCCCACCTGCACAGACTTGTTAGACAATGGGATTCCCTCAGCTATTTCAGGCACCCAGGTCTGAAGACCAGTAATTTTTTACTGCATTTTCACTTGTAGCCTGGTTAAAGTCTCTTCTTTCTTGCAAAAAATATCTCTTCTGATCTCACTGTCTGCTTTCTTCTTTCACTTGCCTTTTGTCACATAGACCTTTTGAGTGTGACAGTAGTTGCAATTTATTTCTGTCTTTTGTAGTTCCTTTGAAATTATACTCAGGGTTGCAGAAATAAAAAGCATCACGTATACCAACTTCAGAGCATCCATTTATTTATAACTGGTGCAATTTCTTCATTTGGGCTTTCAATTACGCAAAAATTCATCACACACAGAACTCTTCATTATGTGGTGTTCAGATCTAACAGTAAGCCACAAAAGATTTTTGCAGACAGAATGCACTGCATTTACTACAGAGACATTAAAGATTTTGTTCATAAACAGCTTTTAAGCCATACCTACTGTATTTCCAGAACCATCTTTAAAGAACTGAAATTTTCTCATTATTCTATAGACCAACACACTATTTCCTTTAAAACTGTAAGAACGTAATTTAGCATTGTAACAATCTTTAAATCTAATGTCTTTTCAATGCAGTTAACTTTTTAGCTTGTCATGTCTTCTAATGAAATTTATCTGACAACATAATTTCAGAATATAGATTTTAGATTGCAGTTGTGATTAAGTTGTGCGGAGTACATCTTCATGCATTTGCAGAAGCACTACTTAAGAGTTTAGGAGACAATAGGAAATATTTTCTACCCAAAGGCAATTGAATTTAAAAGAAAGAAGCAAAACGTATTACTGATTCTGATTCAGTTACATAAAATTACAAAACAGCAGTAGTTTTTTGTTAGTAAGAGCCTTTATCATATCAGGTTGTGCTGAATAGCTATTTCTTTCCCTCTGTAATTTGTAAGTGGGCAGTAAATTATAAGCAACTTCTTCCTTTTATCAGTCTGTCCTCAGTTACCACAATCACAATCTCACCACTTTGCTTTTTTCTATCCTGTTTCCCCCATCCTGTATCTTCTCTTCATCTTCTGAGTAGTGAGGTCTTGACATCAAGAAAATTTATCTCTTTCTAAGTTTGTCTGCCCTTGAACAAGAAAGATCTTCACTCCTAGACAGCTTCTCCAGAGTTAGCTTTTCTTCAGTTAATTGTACTCATGTTAATAAAACATTTAGCCATAAACATATACAGGAACACATATGCACAGGTACCCATCTTTTTTAATGCTCTCTGAACCAGGCTGGAGCTGGCAACATATACTTCTCTGATCTAAGACGGTGGGCTGGGGTCAAAGCTATGACAATCAGCATGTTCTTAGATGTGAATCTGTATCATTGGAAGATACAGTTCAGCCTCTTTAAAAAAAAGAATACATGTAAAAGGCACTTAGTTCAATGTATTTCTTCAGAGTGTGTGAGCAACTAAGGCACAGCTGGAACCGAAGGTGACACACCACAAAAGCCTAACGTCCCACAGCTCCTGCCATAGCCTACCTGCCACACAAACTTTTAACAGCACAGATATACTGAATGTGGGGCCCACCCATCTCCAACAGCTATCTCAAGTCTATTGTTTCCATTCAGCTGCTTACAATCACTCATAAGTCTTTCAAGTTTCATGAGCACTTCCTAAACACAATTCTGGGAACAGAAGTTCAATTGTCAAGCCATTTTGCTCCATGACAAATAGTGCTGATCTTTAAAGCCTGGAAAAACAGAATATTTTTATGACCTCATTGCAGTTCTTTACTGTTCTGACCCTGGTGTTTGTGGAAAAGGCAAAGTATCACACACTGTACATCTTGCTAATAATTTCAGTGCTTCTGTTTAGGAGACATCTATCATAGCATTTGGACATACCAAATATTGATGTGCCTGTGGGTGGGTTCTAGGCTGCTAGCAGAAGACTCCTAATGAGCATTTCACTTTTGGCATGTACAGGTACGCCACTGGCGTGTATTTCTGTTTCATCAAGATTGGTCACTCTGTGTCAAACCCACAGTAGCCTCCTTGCAAACAGATGGGGCTGCCAGCCAGAGACAGCCAGTTGGATCCTGCAAAACTCCTGTCCTAGTACTACATTCAGGGCAAGGGAAGAGGGGTGCACCAACAGGAGAAGCCAGTACACACCGAAGTGAATTACAGTACAATTTATCATAGAATCATACAATCATAGAATCCTTAGAGTTGAAAGGGACCTCTGAGGGCCATCTAGTCCAATTCCCCTGCAATGAACAGGGACACGCACAGCTGGATAATGTTGCCCATGTCCTTATCTAGCCTGGTCTTGAAAGTCTCCAGGGAGAAGGCATCTACCACATCTCTGGACAACCTCCGCCAGTGCCTCACCACCCTCACTGTAAAAGATATTTTCCTTATATCTAACCTAAATCTACCCTCTTTGAGCTTGAAGCCATTTCCCTTTGTTCTATAACCACAGACCATGCTAAAGAGTCTGTCCCCTTCTTTCCTGTAGCTCCGGTTTAGATACTGAAAGGCCGCTATCAGGTCACCTCACAGCCTTCTCTTCTCCAGGCTGAACAGCCCCAGTTCTCTCAGCCTGTCCTCATAGGAGAGATGTTCCATTCCATGGGTTGTTTTTGTAGCCCTTCTCTGGACATGCTTCAACAGGTCTATGTCCTTCCTGTACTGAGGAATCCACATCTGGACACAGCAGCCCCAGTAGATCAGACCTTATGTACTACAGAATCATACAGTGCAGATTACATGATACACTCCTGTTCTTGCATCAAAAAAATACAAGCCTTGCATCAGTTCAATCACTATTTAACAAACCACATGATAACTCTGACCAGTTTTGTGTCTTTCACCGTATTAGTTGTAAACTTGACAAATAAATCCTGTCTTGTTTTTAAATTTAAACATAAAATAATAAAATTTATATTGGATGTATTTCTGTGTGCAAACAACTCAGAGTAATAAGTGAAATTTTGACTTTTTTTTTTCAGAAAGTTTCACACTTTTCCTTGGAAGCTTGCAGAAGACGGACTCCTGCCAACAGCAATGTGTCATGGAAACAGGATTTTAAGATATTAGTCACTGATAGGCAACATCTTCAATTTCTAGCTAGTGGATGAGCTGCAAGTTTAAGAGGAAATATCATCCTCTTTTCAGCACAGTAGATGATTAATCACTTAACTAACAAGGCAAGATTGCTGAATTATGATAAAATCTTGATTTACAGTATTGCAGGTTGGTGCAGTTATTAAAAAAGAGATTAAACTGTCCTTTATGGAATTCTAATTAAGCTTGTTGTTAATGAAATGGGAAAATATTTCAGATAATAGTTAATGGCATACCACTTCCTACCAGTGTCTTTGGAAAGATACTAGCAATTACACAGATCAAACTGATTCAACAAGATTTGCAAACCTTAGTAGACAAATATAAGCCACTATCTTTAATACAGGCTCTTTAATAACCAGGATCTACAGACCAGAGGTGTCAGACAGGCAAACAGATGTCTCCTCAGGTGAACTTACACTGTCTATCGCTGGGCATATAGTCATGTACAGCAGGAACACTCTGCTCTACTCAGTGAGAAAACAGACAGTACTGGCTATGACTGGGACAGTCATGTTCACTCCTTCAGCAAAACACAGTAAAAAGAAGAAAAAGAGACAGGAATGGTAACTTGCAGACTGTAACACTTGAAAACCTAAACAAAAGGCTAAGATCTCATTACACTAAGTCCCATTTCAGTAACAGACAGCCCTTTAGATACACAGATATATAAAAGACACAGATATATTTAACATACACCTCCAAACCAAATCTAAAATAAGAAAACACATCTTAGCACAGCCAGGAGGAAGGCAAGAGAATGCAACTGGGTGGTCTTTCTAAGTCTGCTGAAAAATGATCAGCTTTTACAGGAAACACAATTGTTGCCAGATACTGAGAGAAAGGATCATTCTGAGCCAAGACTTCAGAGAGGCACAAGGGATGCTCCTGCTGATATTACAAACAGCAACTAAGTAAAAATATTACTGCAACTGCTGCAGAATATATATAGCATGCTGTAAGCTGCTGCAACAGGTAGGCTGAGGATGAGAATTGAAGATGCAATTGATGAGCAAATGGTAGGCTTCTGATGCAGTAACTGGAATAGGAAAAAAATGCAAGCATTTGTACAGTCTTAGGAAGAAAAAAGTGGATTTGCTTTTAAGAATAAGCATGAAGGGTAAGATGTTCTGTTTAAAGCTTTATAAATTCAAATAAATTCTACTGGAGTAAGAATTTATCATCATCATTTTAAATACATTCTTAATATGCTCTTAAAGCAAGACCTGAACTTTGTTTATGCATTTTCTCTTGAGTACTTCCCAACTTCTGTATTTTGTGGTGTCATCAGCAGAGCCCAGTGAGTACAAAAGCAGCCTGAGATTCACAGAATCACAGAATCACACAGAATCACCCGGGTTGGAAGGGACCCCAAGGATCATGTAATTCCAACCCCCCTGCCTAGCAGGGCCACCAAACATACATATTCAGATCAGGTTGCCCAGGACCCCGTCCAACCTGGCCTTAAACACGTCCAAGGACGGGGCATCCACAACCTCCCTGGGCAGCCCGTTCCAGGGCCTAACCACTCTCCTAGTAAAGAACTTCCCCCTAACATCTAACCTAAATCTTCCCTCCTTCAACTTAAAACCATTTCCCCTAGTCCTGCTGTCGTCAGCCCTTTTGAAGAGTTTACTCTCCTCCTGGGTGTAGGTTCCCTTCAGGTATTGATAGGCTGCAATGAGGTCACCCCGCAGCCTTCTCTTCTCCAGGCTGAACAAGCCCAACTCCCTCAGCCTGTCCTCATAGGGGAGGTGCTCCAGCCCCTTGATCATCTTAGTCGCCCTCCTCTGGACCCTTTCCAAAATCTCAATGTCTTTCTTGTACTGAGGGCTCCACACCTGGACACAGTACTCCAGGTGGGGCAAAAATTCAAAGATACTTTGTTTTTAGGAGATCTGATCCTGTCCTTTCAAAGCCTTCTGCAAAGCAGGCCAGCTTCCTTATTCTCAGTTTTAGTGGAATGGGAGGATAAATCCATCCAGTAGACAAAAGAGATGGAGCTGAACTGGAAAGTAATTTTCACTGCTGTGTTTTAATCAACAAAAAGCAATTAGAAAATGCATATGAACATTAACTGTTCTAGCTGCATTATTTCCAAACCCTTTCAGTACAGAAGAGCATAAGCAGAAAATGGACAGATACTCTGGACTGTATTTAATTGCAATGGACTTCCTAGAAGTTAAATTTTACTGGTTCTTGAGGTCATTGAGTAGAGCAGAGCCTGGTCTGAAATCCCCTTGACTAACCAAGATGTCCAAGCTCCAATGCTGAAGTTGTTCTTGCATTCTGCCACACACCATTTCAACATTCAGGAATAATAACAGAATAACAGAAAGAAATATGTTAAATTCCCTTTTTCTTTGTCCCAGTAATTTAGGAAGTCTTGCTTACAGGGTAAGAGAGCAACAAGAGTGAAGAGCGTCTTCAATACGAATTCTAGGCAGAGCAAGAGACTAAAATAAAGTTTCATCCATGTTCAGATGCCCAAGAAGAGCTTTGAAGTTCCTAAACAATTAAACCCTTGAAGAAAAAGACCCACACTCCTTTAGGAAAGGCAGCATTGCACACAAAAATGATTGAATTAAGTAGTATTTTCCTACATGAGAGGAGCCCGCTAACAATGCAGAGCTGAAAAAATGCAAGGCTTCCCAGAATCACAACTCCTTTTGAACTAGAATTTCTCTTTAAATAACACTGTTACTGATATTGGTATTCCAGGAGTTGGTTTACCTCGCTGTTATAAAGGCAACCCTGCCTGGCTCCAGTTCTGCTTTCCAAACATTGAATTTTTCTAATGCCTTTGTTGGCTACACTGAAAAATGCTCTTACCTGTGATGAACCTGAATTGGTACATGAACTGAGCAAGCGATACTGAGCCACCTCTCTTTGTTAGTCCAGTAGACACTGACCTTGGAGTTCAATTCATCCTATTCCTTTTTCATAATGGCAGTACTGACTCCCCTTTCTCCTTTCTGAAGCCATGTTGGTTTCATTTGTAGAAATACGAATTGCATAAGCAAAATATTTCTCTGCTCTTACTCAGTACTGCCAGGCATGCACCCGCAAGCTGCCTTAGCTCACTAAAACCTCATTCACGGTTCACTACCACTTGCACTTGCTTTACTAACACTGACAGACCTCACTGCATCAGATAGCAATCCTCTTTCTTAAATTTCCCTTAATATTCCATTCCTATGGAGAACCAATGTTACCAGCTAAAAGTGCTACCTAGTTACTGATAATAACCAGTTCTTATAGGATCCAACAGCAATGCACATACTCAACTAAGATTCCCCATTTGCAGTCATGTTTCATAGCCTGACAGCCAGCTTTTAGCCCATTTAAGAAACACTGCATTGATTCCATTTCAGTCTAGCAACTTGACCAAAAAATCATGCCTTGCAGAAGCCTATTATGTATTATTTCAGTCTTGTGGCATGGGTCAAATTATATTTGTTCTCTCTCCAGTAAGAGAATAAAGAAAGGAATAAAGAGTGAGTTTGATAAAATCTGTTTTCCAAAAATCACGGGTGACTGGTCTTAAATAATGAGTGGAATTTTAGATGCCACCCAATACGAAGATTTCTGCTGCTTTTTTTTTTTTTTTCTAGGACCGCAGCCAAATTGATATGCTTGTAATTATCCAGAAGATTCCTTTTCAAAAAGCACTGGTGACAAATGTCTTGGTTCTCCACAATTTCTCTATTTCATATCTAAGATTCAAATTTCATAACTCACAAAACTCTTCGGCGAATTCCTTAAAAACTTTTAGGTTATTTATTGTCACATCCAAACGTTTTAATAATGCCCATAATGAAAATTCTAGCACAACAAAGGTAGAGCAGGATGTACACTGCTTCATGATCACCAGCAGTAGAGAAGCAGCAGCCGGCCATTTACTTATACATGAAGAAGTACTTCAATTCATTCTAATTCTAATGGACAGTTCTCAATCAGCAATGGTCCGTTCCCGTCTTCTGACATTCCTATTATGCTTCTTTTAAAAAAAAACATACTATACCATAAAAAACCATACTAAACCATAGTAATTTGGTTTGTCATTGAGATTTCTGTGTCTTTTTTCCTAGTCCTTCACTTTTATTTTGTTAACTTTCACAACCCTGTCTCCTCACTTAAGAGATTTCCACTGTTACAATTTTTATTTGTTGGGTTTTCCTTGCTTGGTTTAATGTGTTTAACATTCTTAGACCAAACAAAAGACACTCTTTCATCATTTTTTTTTGTCTTGAAACTTGTCTTCAGCACTATGAAATTATTAATTTAAAAAAACAGTGAGAACAGAAGCAAACAATAAAATTGTGATCACGTAAGCCTACTTACTTATTCATGATTTGTACATCATACACAGATACAGTGTAAGAAAAGAAAAGACACATCCTTCTGACTACAGCTGTGACAACACTCAGTACAGACCTACACCAAAAAGTAAGAGCCTTATCTGCACACACACCCTGCGAGTTCCCATCTTTCCACTAAAAGAATTCACCTGCAGCCTGCTAGTGACCAAAGGCTCAAAGCACAGACGGGGGCCTCTTGCTGATCCTGCCAAATCCCATGGCTACGTCACTCAACTTCTCAAGGAAAGTGGTACAGACCAGGAAGGCTCCAGGCTCATCCTGCAGATGCAGAGTTCCCACACTGCTGGTTTCTACACGGCTTACTTTTTCCCACATTCCTCTGCAAACACACCACAGCAATTGTGCCTACAAATCCCCCTGCAAGGAAAGTTGACCAGATCCTCACTAAACTAAGGAATAATTTCTAGGTCTGGCCAGCTGAGATACACAGTATATGTAGCAACTCAAACAGCATCTTCAAGGTATGATCCCAAAATCAAGACCATTCTACACAATTCAATAAATATCATATGCAGATCGAGTGAGAAAAAGAGATTGTTAACCAGTATGTGTCAGACATTACAGAAGAAGAGCTGTATTTGTTAATGGTAGTTTGTTGACTATACTATATCCCAGCACCCTTCCTTTTGCTATGCAAGGATACAACAAGCCTTTCTTTAGCTAGAAAGCATTATTTGCTAGATGCCCATGGATTTTGTTTTCTATTCCACAACAGCT
Organism: Lagopus muta; assembly: GCF_023343835.1. Lineage (NCBI taxonomy): Eukaryota > Metazoa > Chordata > Aves > Galliformes > Phasianidae > Lagopus > Lagopus muta. Next base: position 117,375,393 of record NC_064433.1, on the reverse strand, counting down.
ATGCTCTGAAGGCTTAAATTGATTGTTCTTAAACCATAATGTCATTAAAAATATATCAGGAAGTTTATTTGTGGTTTAGTAATACTGCAGAGGGCCCAGAGCAGCAGGATCATGTCCAGACCTCCAAAGAACAGGCTCACCTGCCGTCCACTTGGCCAGCTTCCAATTAGAGGTAGAACATGACAGCCAAACATACAGCTACAATGATTTCCAAAAGAGCTGAAAAAATGAACAACTAATCGAGCCACAAAGCCCTACTCCCATTTTATACACACACACAAGCACAAGAAAAAGAAAAAAAAGCCATCTGCATTTTATTTGTAACAACACACTAAATCCACAATGGGTCTCTAAGAGCACTTCTTCCCCAAATGCTTTATCAGAGTTCAGGTCAGTGTTCTGAGACCAACAGACAGAGCGACTAACCCACTGTAGTACAATGCTTCATTCTGATCTAAGCTTTCTCCCTTCAAAATATTGGTAATTCTGTCATCTCAGTTCTTGTTGTTTTTTTGACAAATGAGGCCACTGCCTTGCCTAACTTATTAAGGCATTCATTGTCTCATTTACACTGTGAAACACAGGAAAACACCTTTCTGATTTACCTTGAAATATTTCTGAAGCCCTCCTCTATAAATAGAAAACTATTTCAAAGAAGATTGTGTGGACCCAGTTGCTGTTTCTGAGGTCTCCTAAGTCTGTTCTCTGATACAAGAACACCTGCATTTTCACCTTCACATCTGAGTATAAAACAGATCCATTTTCATGGCTAATACTTGCAGATTTATGTTGATCTCTGGAGTGTTTCTGGATGACAAAGGAGTTTTAAAGTGTTAGTTTTTCCATGAAAAGTAGCTCAGCTTTTTTTGAAGACACATTCTATTATTGAGCAGGCACTTTGTTTTCTATGAAAATTAATGAACATAGAATACATCAACGCATGCTACTGGATTCCTAAATAGATACAGACTCCAGGTATATGGTTCCTACACAGCCTTCAAAGACACTGCAAGGTTATCTCTCAGCAATGTCTGGGGAGGGAAGGGAACTGAGAAGGCACAAGAGCCTCACCAAGACTGATGTATCCATTTCTGAGCATTCAAGACGAAGCCTCTCCAGCTGCCCTTGCCACCAGGCAATGCCTTCTTGCTTTTTCCTCCTCCACACTCTAGCGATGCAAAAAGACATTTCAGAGAGGATTGGCTGTCTCAGCTATCTCAGCAGCTCATGAAAGAATGGAATGCTTTTAATACAAGGTTCCCTTTTAATACAAAGGGTGGCTGTGTGGCATTTCAGTTAGATGTACACATTTGTCACTAGTTGACATTCACGTGGTCTCTTTTTCCTCTTTCAAAATGTGTGCAGTGTTAGGAATAATGAGTTTATATGGCTTCAAGTCCTATAAATAAGAGGTGTTTAATTTCTTAGAGTATTTTAGAGTATTTAACGTGGAACCGTTCAGCTAATGTCGTAAGGTCTAAATCTAAGAATTTAGTAACAGTGTTTCATCTTCAGTTGCTTTTCTTCAAAGAAATAAAATGGGTTCTGTAAACTGCCCAATCAAAAGCAAAAACCTGGGAGATGAACAGGTAGAAGACACTTTTAAAGGTACACCGTTTCTTACTCTCCCAGTGGCAGAACATTTCTGAAGAGCTGTCACAGGGGAACCTGTTCAGGGTTCCTAGGATATAGGAAGCCATATTTAAATAGGAGACTGTCAGAAGATGGGTATTCTTAGGCCCTCCTAATGAGGTCATGAAGAATTCTGTTTTCAAATGCAGTATTTCTAAATTGAAATTCTAATATTCCAAAACTATAGCTGTGACAGCTGATGTTTTCTGGAGCGCACTATCTTTTTTGTAATTAACCTAAAATATTCATCCACTGATGTCTGAAGTTAGGCTCTTAAAATCAACATTCAGTTATGTAAGAGTGCAGGATGCCAAGGACAAAAAGATTTGTAGATACTTGATACCATCCTGAAAAATGGCTTAATTCATTTAGAAGAGTACCTTAATGCTTCAGTTTCATCCCTGCCACCTAGCATTTCTCAAATCACATTCTAACACCTATTTCTAAATATGTTTATGGTTCATATAAGGTGAGATCTACCTTTGAATATGTATCCAGTTCTCCCAGCATCCAAGATGAAAGCACTTTTCAGTAAAGTTTGCTGTCCCAATGACTGGAAATAGGATTTCACTTAAAGTTTTGGCTTGACAATACCAGATATAACATCCTAAAAGTGTACCTAGTATTCAAAAAGTTGGCATATGAACAACAAAGCAGAGAATTAAGCTGGTTTATTTCCTTAGCAATGGCCAAGGAGACAATCATAACAGTCTTTTCACAATTCTTCAATGCACAGGAGCCTTTTTTTTTTCCTTAGTAATAAATAGCAACCCCAACCAGTGGAAAAATACTTCATAGTGTTAAATGCCAATTCACGTGCTAAGTATTGTGATTTTTTCATTCTACTCTAAGTGGTTAGGAACACCTAAACAAAGCCAAAGCACTTGTTGCTGTGCTATACATAGTTCAGCTCGGGTTTCTTTCCTCTCTTTCATTACTTGAATCTGGAACTGGGAACTTTTCTTGAAAACATACAGTTTCTCCCTTAGGAAAAAAAAAAAAAAAAAGCAAGAAATGATAAAGTATTTAAAAGCCTTGCATCTTGCAGAACACCCCTAGTTACATATATGCCATAATCAGCACGTTGTCATTCTATAGAGAGAGAACCAAACAACAATATAATTCAATCAGTGCTGAGAAAGCAGGAGTAGGGCTTACAAGAATGCTTACATCTGTCCCTAATTTGCTTGCACAAAAACCCATGGTAATTTGCTTTATTGCCAAAGTCATATAAAGAAATTGGGCACCAAGCAACATAGGTAATCTCAAACTGGAGGCCCTCCAGCCTAATTAGATAGAAACACCCAGAAGGCTCAAGACTGAAACATGGCATGTACATTTTGAAATGCATAAGGAGTCGGAACAGTCTTATTAGCAGCCATTTGAGTTTATGTTTAAGCCTCTAAAGCTGCTTTTTTGACAGAGGGAAGGAGTAAGTCATGTCCATGCCTAAGGCTAAGCGCAAGGCAAAGCATCCTGCTCCTTCTGGAACAGCCCCAATGCCCCAGCTCCCACTGAAGCATGCTTCTCCCAAGCTTTGCCCATTTACCATACGCCCTCTTTGCAAAGACATTCCCACAGTAAGAAAGCCTAATTCTTATCAGCAATCCTGATAATGCTAAACTACTGTAAGTCACTAAAAATTTAAAATAAATTTTTTTAAAAGTGATTGTGTGGAGGGATTAAAGAGATATTTGTTCAGTATTTAACAGATACATTTCTTAGGAACTTAGTCATGGAGTTGCGCCAGAAGCCATAAAAGTGATAATTTTCCTTATTTCAAACCTCAGAACATTTTTTCTCTGGCATCAAAGTATTGCTGTCTACTTTCTGATTACAGGCTTCTCTTTCTCTGATTGTAAGTGTGCATCTGCTTTGCAGAATGATGCAAAGCTGTAAGGGCGATAAAGGCAGAGGAAAAGCCTGTGACAATTTTGAGGCAAAATGTCTGACAGAAAAGGCCATGTATAGCACAGAACTGACCTCCATGTTGCAGACCTCAGGCACACTTGAGGACCAGCTATTTTTGGGAACACAACAACTGCACTTAACAGAGGGTGTGATAGAAATGTTGTTATCTGGTTATCGCACCCTAAGTTATTTGGAGAAACAATGCAAGGCAACACATTACTTCCCTTCTGAACTGACTTTGACATTATCAGGAAACATCTCTGTAGCCACACAACTGTAAACAGCTTCTGATTTTAATAAAACCAGGGGAGCTTTGTGCCCCTTTTTCTGCAAACACAACACAAAGAAACACGGGGACACGGTGCTGTGCAAAAATCTTCTCTGCCAGAAAAACACTGTGGATAAACCCTGTGAATTGAAATTCAAGGTCAGTGTGGACCTCTGCCTGAGATGACGCGGCCCTTTTGCTGCTGTTGTGCCTGAGGTCACCCATCAGTCACGTTTTCTTGAGGACTTTTACTGGAAAAACAATCTGATGCTGAACTTCAGCAGCATGCACTAACGAAGCATTACTGTTACAAACAGGCGAATTTCAAAAGAGGAGAATTTGATTTTAAAGATCCTTTTTAAAGATCCTTTTTTTAGTTTTCTTAAGATTTTTTTTTTTTTCTTTTTCTTTTTCCTCAGGAACACGTTATTTCTGTTCCCCTCCTCGTGCTGTAGGTTTGCCATTCGGGGAAAGAGGAACGGGAAGCTGTAAGAAAGGCGTTACGTTGCCACTGGAAACCCAGCGGGAAGCTGCCCGCGGTCCCCTCCGCTCCCCCCGCCGCCGGCAGCACGCCTCTTACCTTCCCGCTGCGGGCCGGGGGCAGCTCCTCGCCCAGCGTGCCCCGTAGGGCTGAGGAGGCCGCATGCCCCAGCCTTGCCCGGCTGGGCAGCCCCGGGCCCGCCGCCGGCGTGCGGGGAGCGCCGCTGGGGAAGCCCCGGCGCCGCGCAGCTCCCACCTGTTGCTAGGGAAACCCCGGGGTCTCCTCGGCGGCGGCTGCTGGGAGGGGCTGAGGGGAAGATGGAGGGTATGCCTGCAGCCGGGGCGGGGGTGAGCGAGCAGGCTTTTGTGTGCAGGGCTTGTTTTGTTTAATATAGATTTCTCCCTCTTTTTGGACGCAATAAAACCCGCTCGTCTATTAATCTGTTTCAAAAAGAGAAATTGCCGTTCAGGTCGGAGCTGCCAGCTTCCGCAGCTAGCGTTGTGTGGGCAGCCGCGAGAGAGCCGGGTATCACATCTAGCTCTCCTCGCCACCGATCGATGGGGCAGGTGGAAAAATTATCGCAAGCAGATTTTATCTGAACAAATGGATAGCACAAGCCTTCTTTCTGCGGGGAATTTCTTTGTTTGGCAATAAAAGCCTACAGGCTGCTGAGGGCTGTGATTGATGCATAGAGATACGCTCAGTTGCAATTTCCCCCACCCAGAGCACAAGAGCACACCGGCGTCCCAGAAATACGGCGGGTGAAATTGCAATGCCACTCAAAAATTGCCACCGTTCCCTTCAGCTCTGAAACACTTTTCCTTAGAGGTAATAACTCCTCAATTCCCTCAGTATGTCAGAGGCTCTGCATTAAAGCAACCGTGCCACGAGCTAGGCTTTGAAACATGAAAGCCGGACTGCAGGCAGCTCAGACTCGCTGCGGTTACAGTGGGCTGCAGTGCCTGCCCGTGTGCGTTCACCTCTGCACCCAGTCCTTGAGCAGCACTTTCGTCCTTCACCAAATCCTCTCCTTCATAGCAGAAAGATGGGCCTCGTTTGTCAGAAGGGATCCCTGTGGGGCTGCTTTACTTCCAAATCTTTAGGAAGTTTTATGATAAGGTAAGTAAACAATAATTGGACAATTTCACACCGTTCGTTACACCGATATTTTCTGTAAGCACTGGAAATTAACAATTCCCACACAAGGTGTTTGAAGCAGCTTTGTACATTTCTTCTTTAAAAAAATGCAAGAGCAGCATGACTGCATGTATTTGGAAGGAGATGGCAAGGAAATGAACGTGTATGGTTTTATTGACTCTAAGACATGCTGACAATAACGACATACAAACCATCATTCACATCACTTATTTATTTCTCTCTTTCAGAAAGGCAGGCTCTGCTAAATGGAAAGTTTCCACAGAGATACATCAGTTTTCAGCCGAAATTTCACCAGAAAGGCACCTTCGATCTGGAACCAACTTCAGTTGAAAGACAAACCAGCATAGCCCCTAGATAAGCCATCAGACAGCACTGTGGGCACAGGGGGCAGCACTGGTACCTCATGCTCCTCTGAGAACAGGAGTGCCTAGCAGAGTCTGCAGAGAATCCAAAGGAGGGCTACAAAAATAATGAAGGGTCTGGAGGGCAGGATGAATGAGGAGTGGCTGAGGGCCCTCACTTTGCTGAGCCCAGAGCAGAGGAGCTGAGGAGAGGCTTGGTGGTGGCTGCAGCTCCTCACACAGAGTGCTGAGCTCTGCTCTGTGTGACAGTGACAGGGCCTGAGGGAACAGCATGGAACTGTGTCAGAGGAGGGGCAGCTGGGGGTCAGGGAAAGGGTCTGCACCACAGGGCGGTGGGCATAGAATAGGATGCACAGGGCTGTGGGCACGGCCCCCAGTGCCAGAGTTCAAAGAGTGTCTGGACAACGCACTCAGACATTGGGTTTGATTTTGGATGGTGCTGTGTGGAGCCAGGGGTTGGCCTCCGTGATCCTTGTGGATCCCTTCTAACTCAAATTTTCTATAATTCTATGATAGTGTTTACTGTCCCACAGACCTTTTGATCCAAGAAATAACCAGCAGACAATGGGTGGTATTAACTTATCCCCAAAAAATCACTTCAGGTTTCAGCGTATGTTCAGTTCCTCTATACCACTGGGCTTGTTTCCCTTTTAAAACTCCTACCCACCACAAAACCTGCTGGTAGAAGGACTACCATCATTAGCTTGGAGGAGAAGAAGTGCAGTAAAATCAGCAGAGAGAACATTTATTTGTCTCCAGATACATCTTCCTGGGGCAGTTGCTATGGTTTTGTACATTCTGAGGTTGTTTTGCCACATCAGCATTAAAAACTATAAAAAAGCATCAAAGACTTAGATAAAAAATGGGGAACTCAGTGCATGTGCTGAATGCTTGCACAGAGTTTCTGTGTCAAGATACACCACAGGTATCATTCTTCAGAGTCTATTAGATCTTCAGTCCCCACACACACTCACCTGGAAGGCATTTTTTTATATATTTCCCTTGTTTCAGCAGGTCTAAAAGCACTCTCGTGGATGAGAAAAACACATGCCATGTGCTGTATGTGCACTGATAAAGTATCAGTAATTCCATTTCTTTTTTTTTTTTTTTCTGCATAATTATTTCATGTCTCTCAAATACAACACAAAAGATATAGTTGTTAAGTACAATTTAATAAGATACAGGTTAATAAGCACTTCTGAGAAAGTGGAGTGGTTTTCACAGGGTATGGGGACACTTACAACCCATTTTCTCTGAGAATTCAAGTTATGGTGTCAAAAAGGAGAGCATTTTATACTGTTACTACAATTGTTGCTGCTGCTTTAATCAACTGTATTGAAAAATTTGCAGCTTTGGCCTTTTTGATCTTCCAGGTGTAATAGACTTTAATGTTACCCTAGATTCAGTATAACGTGACTTTCTGATTTTAATCTTAAGTCTTATAAACATATCTGCAGTTACCCAAACAGTTCGGAGTGAGGTCAGCAGATTACAACTGTGTCTACCTGGTAATTATAATATCTTTGAGGAGGTTAAAGACTATTATCATTCTGGAACGTAAGACTGCCTGTCTTCCCTCTTACTATTTACCGCTGATCACTATTGCTTCACAAAAAAAAGTAATTCTGAGTACTCCCAGTAGTCGACTGAAATGACAATGGCTACTATTCATTTGCAGAAACACCTGACATAGTTTAGTTCTAATGAGTACAAAAGACAGGAGGAACCTTGGGGATTTTTTTAAAAACTTTTTAACCATGACTCTCCTGAAATGTCAGAGAAACTGAGACTATTTAAGGTCTCAGTTCGTCACCTCATCTGAACTCACTATGAAAGACCAGAAGTGAAATGAAGATTAAAAGGAGTATAAAAGAATTACTGATAGTTTTTAATATGCTCTTTTTGTGTGTGTATGTGTGACTGACATTCAGATGACAGGTGATCTTTTAAAATTTACCCAGTGATAAAGATTTGTATCTGCCATGTTTCCTCACATACAGCAAAAGCATCAATTCTGATTTATTTTTTTCAAGGTACCTGCAGAACATCACAAGATTTAGATATGTTAATCATCTATCTCAGGCACTCTTTCATCTTTGCCCTACAAGATGGATACCGTTTACTGAATCACAGCAGAGAAACACACAAGATTTTATCAGAAGGGCTATGTGCAGTAACTATGTGCTACTTCACTGGAAACCAGTGGCAGTGGTCCAGTACCTAACATATGCTATAGCAACCATAACACCACATGAGAGTGATAGGCTGGGCTGCAGGGTGAAAGGAAATGCAAAGTACACTGTAGACGGAGATAGCTATTCCAAGTTCCTCTTTTCAGTGCTATTTTTAAGATTTTAGATGAAATCTGAACAGCTCACCTCAACACAGCCCTGCTATCCATACCTTAAAAATAAGTTCAGCATAACCACATGGCAAATACTTCCCTGTTATGATGTGAACAAGCTAAGCAGGAGGGACTGACTGCAAGGTTATCATCCAAATCACCATCTGCCCAAGGGAAAAGACAGCATGAAGTTGCACTATTCCTGGAGAAAAGAAAGGACCAGATAGTTACTGAGACTTCCTTGTTCTCTGTGGAAAGTTATTAAAACCCAGTTCGGGAGGTTTGTACCTGCACTGGTTTATTCATGCTGTCAGTAGAAGAGATTTAGAAGAGATGCAGGCAAATTTTGGCTTGTGCTTCTGCCTCTAAACTTGTGGGGGTTTTTAGGTGTGGATTGCAAGCCCTTCACCTATACCAAAAAGAAAGCAACAAAAATGGGACCAAAAATCTGGCAATGTGAAACAAGAGAAAGAGAAGGCAGGACAAGATTTCTCCTTGCACACCTATAACATTGTCTTAAATGTTATCTTCTGAAGACAATCTGAAGCCAGCCCATCAGATTTTGTATTGTTTACCATACTGGCAGTAGAATTGGTCCATCAGACAAATAAAGTCCTCTTTTCTGTACTGAATGATCTGTGTACAAAGAGCAGTCCAATGAGAAAACCCAGAAGATATTGAAGAGACTGGTCATTTACTCAGTTCAGTCTCTACCATAAGATCTTGCCCATGCCACAAGGAAAAATGTCAGAGCACCTGGCTTGAAACAGTCCGTAGAGGAACTAAGCAATTTGTAAGCAGGTTTAAGTCTAAATCTGTAACTAAAGCTGCTGCCAGAGTGGTCAAAGAGGTAGGGAAAGTCAAGAAAAGTCCATTTCATTCCTCATTTTGCCTCTTTCAGTCTCTGATCTGGTTTTTCCCCAGAAGACCCTACAGGGTATCCAGTTTCTTGCCGTGTAAAGAAGCTGGGCCAGAGGCATGAACATCTGAATTATTCCAGCAAAGTCCCTTCCTCTCCATCATATTTCTCACACTAGATTGCTTCCATGGGTACAAAGAATTACTACTGCTGTGCCACCTGGGCAGGAGTCCACTTTGCCATGGAGGAGAAACTCAGAGGCAGGCAGTTAAACCAGCATTATTCTCATTTCCTGCTGTCAGAGAACTATGAGGAGCTCAGGGAAGTGAGCGCTATATCTAACACTTACAAACTAAGAGCAAAGCTAGATGCAAAGTCAACAAGCATAAAGCATACAGCACTTGTACATCATTTCTAAATATTTTGCTTCACAGAAGTCTGAAGCATTCAGTTGTCCCCCAAGAACTCATCTGGAGCCAAAAAATAGCTTCATCTGGCATAGAAGACAGCTGGATGTTATTGTGATCAGATTCAGCAAATTCCCAGAGATGGCAACTCCATTGGACAATGTTAGTGTTGGGTCGGGTTTGCTGCTTTGCTATATGGATGTATATTTAGGATGGTGGGATAAAATTTAACATACATCATTCTAGTTTATTGCTAGCCAAACAATTATAGCTGGTCAGTCATTTAATATTTCTATATCGTTTTCCATATTTTAAGAAGATATGTACAACATTGTATTGCTGCAATGAGCCTTTGCCAGTTTCACATCAGTCACCTCTGTCAAGTCCCATAGAATATAAGGGCCAGGAAGACCTATACACAGTGATTTTCCACCCTACATGGCCATTTACGATGTTGTTTCTTTCACCAGCCAGGTGCCAGATGAAGAGCAACTGACCTGGAGAAAAGCAGTTGGAAACAGCATTCCTCCTTCCATCACACCAGCTGCTGAATTTATGCTCTATTGTCATCTGAATCTGCACTTTCACTGCAATTATTTTCAATGGTACTAAGCTGGGGGAAGGGGCTTGTAGTTAAAGCAGCATATTTTGTGTTTATATAAATGATAATCATGTTCAGAGATCGGATTAATGGGGCTCTCTAATGATGACAGCGAAAGAAGATAGAGCTTTCATTTTCCTAAAGCATCAAGGAAACCCTTCTTTACTGCCATCAAAATCTGCTGTGGCTCTAACTATTTATGTTTATTTTTATGTATTTATTATGAGTTTGTCTCCAGCTGTCAAAGAGGCAGGCTTCTTTCAGGAATGCATTAATCCTGGTGATCAGTTAATGTAGAGGGAAGTTCAGGGCAAAGGGAACATGAGCTACAGCAGCCCAACATAGTGCAAATCCTGGCAACAGACTGGAGCAGACAGGGGAGCTGGAACCCAGGAACTGTTCTTAATTTTGGCTATTACCAGCAGAGAAAGCACAGAACTCAAAATTACACTCCTTGGTAATAGCAGACTTTTTTTTGTTGTTGTTTAACAGGTCAGATGCTGAGATTTGAAAAAGAGTCCAAGGAGTGGTGGCACTTATTATTGTTTCTGCTGCTGACTTCCATAAACCCAATGTCACCTTGGACTGCTGGCTGCCTCATGGCATGCACAGGACAGCTACAAAAACAGCATGGCAAACCCAGTGAAGCCACCCAGTCACTGGCACGTGGCAGTCTGCCCATGAAAAAAGCAGTGGGAGAAGTAATACCTTGATGGGTGGTGTCACTGTAAATAAGCTTTAGATGAACACAGAGAAATTCATCTGTAAAAACTGTAATTATTTTCTATTTCCTTTAGCATTTCTTGCTAAATTTCCTGTAACTCCAGTGGCTATATGACTAATCATCCTTTTCAGTATCTTCCCCTTTGTCACAAGCATAAAGTTATGTCTACTTCACCCCAAAGCAGGAAAGTTAAAGACAGAGGGAATCCTAAATTGCAAAATCTTCTATTTCTAGCCTGACTCTTTGCCTTTTTCTAAGCAATATGAATGCCCTAGCTTTATAACAACTCTTTAGGACATGATAGTTTAATCCTTGCCTTCCTGGTTTATCGTAGGGACATTACTGGGAGGAGTTTTTTAGTACAGCTCCACTGAAACTCATATCTAATGATAATTTAAAGTAATTTATAACCCATCAAGTACTTATGGCTAAGCCAGTATCATAACATCCACTGGTATTTATGAGGTGCAAGGCTCAGTACTATTAATATAATTAGTAAGTAGATTATTGATGAGATAAGAGTCTGTTGTTCATCTTTCATTAAAAATACTCTGGGAGCAATCTGCAACCTATTGACATTTGGAATTATGATTTGTGTTGTGTACAGATTTTGCTTCGTTTGCAATGAATGGGTCAAATCATAAGTGGTTTACAGTGCTCTTTAACATACAGCCATGGCATAAATAGACTGAAATGGCAGATACAAGCAAGTCAGCATTTTACCAATTTGACATTCACTGCATTTGCAAGGTTAACACAACTTCTGTCCTGGGCAAATGGAAATAGGGTCTTCTGTGTTCCCTCTGAGCTGGATGACTGCTGGTGTCAGAGGGGAGAAAGGGCACTGCTGTCACATGAGAGCCTGAATTATAGCAGAGCAAAGGCCCAGAGGGTTCACACAATTTCTCTACTTTCTGAGACAGCATTTATGCAAAATATATTCATGTAAAAGTACTTTTGAACATTGCTTTGCTGTGTTACAGAAAAGTAAGCTTTAAACTTTCTTTATTACCATAGTATCAAGCCAAAATTAGTAAATCTCTAATATCCTCCTGAACCTAAATGTGCACTATAAGAGCACTTTTGTACAGAAAGCACATTATGGATTAACACAAGAAATGAGGAGCCTGATTTGGAGTCAGTTTCTTAGGCCATTCAGAGAGGAGATGCATTTAAAAGCAGGTTTATCTCTGCTGGGTAAACAAGAACAAATAAATCACAAAAGCATCAAGGCAGTGTCAACCTGAAGGCACACTTCATGCATTTATCTTCTCTCTTTTTGAAAGTACAACAAGAGTATCTTGACTCTGTTTTGGTGATCACTATTCCTGGTGTTGGTCACTGTCCAGTTGTTCTACTGGCATTTCATTTTGGATGTCTCCAGATGTACACCGCAGTGGCAGCAGCATTACCCTGATGATGTAGTGCTGCAATCCTTATGGCTGTGTATCATTAGTGGGAAATCATTTTAATGCTCTTGTAAACACCATCAGAGAGCCAGGAGATTATTTGTATTTGTTTTACTGTCACAGACTAAACTGCCTTCTTCCAATCCTGTCCATCAAATTAAGCTTTGGACTGGGTTCAAAGTACTTGAAACCTGCCAACTCAAGGCTGGCTTTTGTTTTAATGGAACCATACAACCACTTTCTAGCGCAGACACTGCAAGCATATCAGCTGTAAATAAGTGTATTGGTAAGATGCACTTTCTCCACTGTATAGAAGACTGCAGTCCTTGTGCTGGAGGCATGGTGCCTTGCTTCAAAGAATTTGTTGCAGGGTTTGTACTTCACACTGGCAGAATGTTTCAGGTAGCTCATCTCCCCCACATAGGAAAAAAAAGTGGAGGTGTATGAAATCACGCATAGTCTTCTTACATAAAACATTTTACACTTCTATGTAAAAACACTGAATATATTTAGTCTAAAATCTTCCCCTTCCAGGTAGTCCTAGTATTGAACTCAGGAAGGATTGATACCATAAGACAGTTGATCACAAAACTCTCTAAAGACTCAAGTTGGAGTGTTTGTAAGAAAGCAGACATTCTTTAATATCAGCACTGGATGCATGGGGGTAATCACGCGTAGCTTACACGAAAGATCTTCAGTTTATACACATTACTTGTGTTACATATGCAGAAGTCGTTACATGTGTTACATATGTTACATATTCAGTGACTGATTCAAAGCAGCGCTTCCTATTTGCTTGGTACAAAGACTCAGCAAAACTTCCTTATCTCCTTAGTTCAGAGACACAGGTCTTTGTCTTATCAAAACAAAAATTGCAGGGCAGGGGTATCCATCAATGAACACTAGCAAGCTTAACAATATTGTTGTAACTTGCATCAGAATGAGAAATCTTGTTAGAGTCTTAAATGATTTTCTAACCCAATCATTGAAAGAGATGGTATGACTTTTAGGAAAAGGTCATCCTTTTCTTTCAGACAGACTACTCAATTCAGCCTAAAACTGCTAGCTGTGAAACACAAAACTGTCAACCAAGACGTGGTTTCTGAGAAGGGTTTTCAGGGGTCTTTCCTTGCCCTTTCACCTCTGCCAACAACGCAAAGTCCTGGATAACTTGGGTTCTTCATTTGAGACCTGCATAGAAGGCAGTAGGTCCTGGGGAGCGAATGGGAAGCCATCACCCCATCCTACACCTACTCTTGCCGAGGGCAGTAAAACAGAACTGAAATTATTCCTGTAGCATCAGCTGGATGGGAGGAACAGGATGTGAGCTGGGAGAGGGGAAGGCCATGGAGAGGGAAAAACCAGCATACGAGCCACCAGCATTTGTGGCTGCAGAGCATCTGGGAGAGCATACTGCAGTAGAGCTACATCATGATCTGCGCTTGTAGCTCTGCCTTCAGGCTCTGCTGCTGGAAGCCAAGAAGCAAGCTTCATCTTGCCCAATATAGGCCAAGCATATATTAAAAACATTTGCTAGAAAGATCTGCAGTCACAAGGAACAGGAAGGTGAAGAAAGTTTCTGCATACTTTCAGTGCTGAAAAAAATGCTTATGGGCAATCTCCAGACACAACACTAGTAACAAAAGAAATTCTGAATGACTGCACGTGCAAATACATTTCTTTTAGCCTTCATTTAGCCTTGATTTTTTATGTTCACTTTCTGTAAACAGCAAAACATTCAAAGCAAAGCTCCGATGCTCATGGAAAACAAGACATTAGCTTGCCTCTCAGCTGCAATCAAAATTTGAATTGTATGTTGAATAAATTGGGGTTGCGGTGGTTAATTATGAGAGCTAACAAAAGTACCTTCTAGGATTTGCATAGCAATCCTGTGCAGGAGGAGCTTCAAAGTACAGCCATCAAATATTCACAAATGCTTGTAACCTATTCACTTAAGTCCAGATGCTATCTCTCATACCATGCTGCGCAGGAATTGCCACTAAAATCAACATGGTTCCCCACACAAAATGTTACTTGAGTAAAGGTGACAGAATTGAGCCCATGGAGAGGGGACGAGAAAGCTCAGTATTAGTTTGAATAATGAATGTATCTGAGAATATCCTAATCTCCTTATGAAGAGAGAGGCAAAATCTAAATACATTATTCATGATGAATTATTCAGTCAGCTGTGTGTGAATTATCCTGGGAATATTTTGTTGCTTTTAAAACTTCTCCCTTAAAACGGAAAAAATCCAATTTGAGCAAAAGATGCCTTTGAGTGGACAGCCCCACTTTCAAACTAGTCTGTCAGCTAAAGATAAATTTATGAGGTTTGTTGTTGTTGTTGTTTTACTATTTATTCCTGTCATAGCAACATCTAGGAATCTCAACAGATTCACATTATGTAACAACATATAGGAATCTTAACAATAGCTTCTCATTATGCTCAGTGCTGCATGAAAACGTCACCATAGTACTGTTGGATTCAAAATATAAACATATCCTAGCAACAGGAATTTCTAAGTTTGAATTTTAAAATCTGAAAAGAACTAATAATTTACCTACATATAATTGATCTACAATTATATACAGATTCCTCAAGACCATCCCCATGAAGAGTAGCATTTTTTGAGTCTCGCACCTATTGCATGAAGTGACACAGAATTGTTTCCTAGAACTCCTTCAGCAAGCCTGCCTGCCTACTGAAAACTTGGGAAGCTCAAGGGAAAGATGCAACTGTGAATGTATAAGATAGCTGGATTTCTCTTTTCTAGCTCCAAAATCCCTTGAATATAATACTCATGAATTTTTTGAGGCTTTGTACAACTAAACTTATTGGGGTGGGAGAGGCTTGATGCATGTATGCATGAACAGACCAGCACACACAGAAGTCATCACAGAAGACAGATATTATCAGATCAGGAAAGTTAAGTTTCTTCATTCTTCATTTCCTCCCACTTTTTGCTTTTGTGTGACGGTGTATAGAGGAAAATATCTGAGCCTAGTAAAACACGGTGGGTTTATCAGCTTTACATTCCATTATTCTAAAGCAGCAAAAGAGCTATGAGATGGACTAGTTGAAATGGCAGGTGTTTAAATCACCAAAGAATATCCAACAGCAAAACCTTTGCAGCACAACATCACAGGAAATGAAAGCAAATGCAGTGAGTCCAAGGAAGATAAAAATTGGAAAGAAATTTTCTTAACCTTGTGAGCCAAGACCCAAGAAGAGAAGGTGTGGGTAGGAACTGCCATCATAGCTGGAAATTGGAGAGCAGCTATTGTAGATCTTTTCTCATGCTCCAGTGGGAAACTCTGCTCTGTTTCTGCAAGGAAATGTTTTGAATCACATTTGTGAATCTTACTTCACTTACACCAGGTCTATTTTGCTTTAAGTACTGTGATAGCTCCTGGTTATTTTCTCTCTCTTAATTAAACCTTCCTATCAGACTTTTATTAAGATAGAGTCAAAGTGCATACCTTCCTCATTCTTTCAATTTTATCTTCTGAAATAGGATTGAATTCTTTTAAAAGAGTGAGGGTGGAGAATACAGCTAAATCCATACAAAAGTTGTAATTCCATAATTATTTCTGAGAATATAAGAGATCATATCTTGTATCTGGACAATCCAATTAGCTTTATGTTCAGGGATTAAGCAGGCTGCTGATCCTGTCAGAGAACTGAACAATTTCAGTGGAAAACAGTTGTTTTCGCACAGCAGTCTTGCTGAGGCTCAATACCTGTGTCTCCAGTATCAACATGAAATTAAGCATGGCCTCATTGCAGCTTTAAGCAAGAATAGTGACTGGTTCTCGGTGTGCTACACGGAGCCTGTGCAGGGCTTGTCATTGAAGTGTAGTTTTGAAGTAAGGACAAAAAGATTTTATTAATGTTATTTTACACACATTTAAGTTGGCCCACATTTGCCCACATTTGTAGTGTTGAAATCAGCTGGCCGATGTAAAGGCTTCCATCAGCCATGTGATTCAGAGGGCTGAGGCCTGGGTGATGTACGGAGAGCACTGGGGTACAGCCACTGACGTAGTGTCTACTTTTTTTTATTATTATTATTACTGCTGGAAATCAGACCAGATCAGCTGAGGTCTGTGTCTCTTTACCATTGGCTTTTGTTCCTGGGATGACATAGGGAAAGAGATGAGAGTAGCTATACAGTACCTCTCCACATACTGCTGTGCAACACAAGTTTGCCATATTTTCGTATGGATATTCACAGTTGTTGAATATACATTTATTTTCTAAGCAGGTAATTAGCTAAACAGGCACTCACATCCACAAAGTACCCAGAAAGTTTTTTTCAGAGTTTGAAAATAAGTTGTTTGAAATTTTTCATTGAATACATGTCAAATTCCATCCCTCATCTTTTTTTCTACCAAGAATGACACAGACTAAGTGTGATCACAAAGGTTGCGTTTTGGAGGTGTTTTTTTTTCTCCTACAATTCATCTTCACTCCCAAGTGTTTCTGGCTGCCAGAAGAGCTGGGCTGCACTGAGCCACTACCACTCTTCCAGTGCCAGTGGCTACCTTTTGTGCTAGGGTTGGTGCCAGAGTTCCCAGGCGTACCAAGTGCCTCCATGGTCACCTGGCTCAACCATCAAAACATAGAAGAGAAAGAGTCAAACTAATCCAAATATTGTTTGTGCTGAGAGGGCACCCAACGCAGCATAGGGCTCTTGTAGAGGCACATCTCTTCATCCTTTCTTAGATGCAGTGATGTGGTTCACAATGCTTGAAACACCATCATCTACCCCTCCAGTCTCTCCTGGTATTTCTTTCTCCAGTAATGACACAAGTGGAAATTTTAGAGAAGCAAGTAATCAGTCAACAAGAATTAGTACAAGATAAGGGGCAGTCCATTTCGGAGTTCTACATGTTTTTTGCCTTCACACTTTATTTTCCTCTAGTTTTCATTCTTAAACTTTGTATTTTTCTCCTTCTATGCAATATAACCTTATTCTGCAGAATATTATATTCCATTAATACACCTTATTCTGCAGAATACCTGTTTAAGTCTTGGAGCACTACAAGAAAGTTCAAAGCAAAAAAGAGGAAAATAACAAGAATTCAGGGGAGAGCAACAAAAGTGAGAGATGTTTGGAAAACAAGAGCCACAGCAACATATTAAGAGGCCTAGCCATTCAGTCTAGAGGTAATAAAAGAGTTATAACTGCCAGAAATGCATAAACAAAGTTACTAAATAAAAATCAATATCAGTTTCTTAGGTGGCATTCTTCATAAATAGATCTCAAAGAGCTTTCTGTAGGAGATGATTCTCATTAGAGGATGACAAAGACCAGTTACTTTCAACAGTATAAAAAACACCATTTAGAAACTCAGTCCAGAAAGTGATATATCTTCTCTAAAAAAAAAAAAAAAAGTTTATTTTCTGGAATCTCTACAGCACTGGGGGAAGCTTTTATTTAAAAAAAAAAAAAAAAAAAAAAAAAAAAAAAAAAAAAAGGCAATTTTGATCATTTAAGAAAAGCAATAGATTTTTTTTTCTAGCAGTATTTTCTACTTTTTCAGCCCAGACATTTACATACGTATATATGTACATTACAGTCATTTGTTATGAAGCAAGAAAAAGTTGGATGAAAAACAGTCAGGCAAGGAAACAAATTGGCTACTGAGCTCACAAGGCACCACAACTATTTTGCTTTGACTGTTCTAGTAGTCTTGAGCAGAAGGCAGCCTAATTGCTCGTATCTTCCTTGATATTAAATACATTTATGCATAAGGGATGATCTCTCATTTTGTACAGAAAAGAGTGGACTCTCACAGAGTTTTTCAGGGACAAGATTATCAGAACATGGCTATTTGGATTCCTCATCAGAACCAGAGATTTTTGGTTGAGTTCACTGAAGAGAACTATGAGAGATTAAAAAATAATGTCCAGATTCACTAGCAATTAAAAGAGTCAGGACTGCTAAATGTGCATTTCCCTGTGGTGTATGTTTGCAGAAAGGTCTCCAACCCCTTCTTTCATCTAGTTGAAACTGTTCAATTAAACCCACTTTTGCAGTAGTAGGTAATAAAATCCTTGCAGGTGGAGAACTGCCTCTGTCATTCAGAACAGTACCCTTTCTTTGTTTATGTCATTTGGCCCCATCTCTGCTTTGAACAATTCACTTGATAGATAGTTCAGCAAATCAGCATGTTAAGTGACTTTATTCACAGTAAGTCAGAAATACAGTGGAGAATGGAAAAAAAAAGCCCTAGGGAAGCATCCAGATCCAGCCTGGCACTGTTGGCTTCTGTGTTGTTCTGCTCCTGGCCATTATTTCAGAGCTTGATGCAATCAGTACCACATCCCGCCAAATGCCAGCATTTGTCATCTTAATGAAAAGTGCCACATTTCAGAAATTATGACTTTGGAAGGAAATTTGTGCAGTGACCAATGAATACCAGTCACTGAAAATAAAATCATATTGCAGCCAATAGTGAACTAGCCCTAGTGCCCACACACTCCAAATTTGAAGGAACATTATAATTAGATTGGTATCTATTGAGAGGGTGGTAACTGTAATAGGCTTTGGTTCTGAGAGCAGCCGTGTCACCCTGGATGCATGAATATCTAGGAAGACTGGAGCTCTTTGTCAGCTTTTGATCATTTTGGAGTTTGCCATAGGTTGAACTCACTGTCTCTATCTTCTGTTTTGCTTTTCTCCTCTAGTCCTTTGATTAAAAGAAGTCACTTTTACTCCAGCTTTCAACAAGAGTTTCACCTCTGATTTCATGAGGCCCTGGTCTTGCCAATACAAAGAAATTAGCCTTTTCTGATGAGGGCAGTTAGCAGCTAATGGGTGTAAGAGGAGGAAAAGGCAAAGGTCATGGAAGGGAGGCCTTCTATACAAAAATTAGATAAAGTAGAACGAAAAGACAGAACAAGTATACACTGATAAATACCAACACTATAAAGCCATCAGGTAAGGTTAGTTGATGAGTCACAAAAAGACTCCAAGATCATGTAAAAAGTTTCCAGGCCATCACCAACAGCAACATATATTTCTATGTGACAATAGGCTCTTGTGGCATCAGCTGCAATGCAGTGGGGGTGCAGCTGCCAGATCCTCTGTATCCTGTGTATCTGCTGTATCTGCTAGGAGGGGAAAGAGAAAAACTGCCTCCAGCTTTGAGTTCGTTGCTCATGTCCCACAGTACCAAGGTTCCTATATACCTATACTACTGTCCCATACACAGCATCTGTCACAGCTACAAGCCCCTGTTGTTTTCAACCACTCGCAGGCACAACTCAGCTGCTTAAAGCACACACATTTCATCCTAGAATGCACGTTCATGATCAGAGTCCACATTGTCCATCTGATAATCTTGGCAGATCTGACTGTGAAGGGGAGGCAGCTCTCAGAAGGGCACCTCAATGTTAGTAGCGTGTCTGCTTCCTTGGTTTCTTGCCACATTCACTGGGAAGGAATCTGAAAAAAGAGAGATGAATTAGAGAATGAAAAAGGAGTTTTTATCGATAAACAATGAGTCATTCATATTCCCTCTGAGACAGAGGCAAAGCTCAGCAGCTACAGTAAGGAAAATAAATGTCAGCGAACAGGGGCTGGGGATAGCAATAACATGTACATCTAAACCTTTGTATTTGACCCTTAGGGGCAGTTAGCTGACTACCTAGGATTTTAGGTCTCAATCCATAAGCTAGGATTCAAACAAAATTTAGTAAATGCACAATACCTGCTGTATAAGCACAAAAACAGCACAGCACAGAATGTATTTTGTTCAAGGCGATGAAGCTCTTTCATATTTTAGTAAGACTTTATTTTCTGGTATGTGTTTTCTGAGATACTGTGGAAGAAAATGATGGTACTGTTGCAAGTAGATAGCTCACATTCTTGCTATTCATTTGGACATTTATTATGGAGGAAAGCTGCTTTTGGGGCATTAATTGTCACAGGTGGATGCAGATCAGCAAGGTGTAAGACCATTATAATGTTTGATAGCCTGTAAAAGAGTCCAGTAGCATTTCCCTAGTATTTTAAATGCAGCAAAATACAAAATGCAGCAGGCGCAAAGAAAATGGAGATGGAACAGTATGAGATGGAGAAAGAGAATATAGAGGGTATCTCCTCAGCCCAACCCACTGAGGGCAATGTATGATTGCTTTGCTCCAGGCACTGTCTCTGTTTGGGATGCAAAACAGGACTGTGCATGCATGTGCTTTCATCTGCAGCTGACAATGCAAAACAAAGCACTGCTAAGTGGCAGAAGCGTTTACTTAGTGGTTTCTCTGGCAAATCTTTGCTTCACCTGATGACATATCCGCTTGTAAGAACAGACTGGAGATTTGCTTGGTTGATTTATTGATTATTGAAAGCAGTGCATTACTGCTGACTTTCCCAGAAGACTGCAATGTTTGATTTTAACTCTCCCTTGATATTGGTAAGTGCAAATATTCATTTTCGAAATTTAAGCTTATTAGGCGCGTATCTGCAAAAGAGTGATGGTTCATGAGAGACTGCAAGTAACTGGGGATTTTGTCAGATGAGATCCAGTAAGAAAATTAATGTTATAAGCTGTTTGTATCCATCTGCCATCATGTAAAATAAGCTTACAATATCTGCATTAACTAGCTTTGGAACATTTTGGTAATGTATTCTTTACTGGGCAAGGTCCACTTCCTGGAAAGACAAACACATATACATTCAATTGAATCTCTTGTGTAATATGCAGATGTGTAAATATTTGTGTGTGTGTATTTGCTTTGATTTTAAACTGAGGAGACAGATGATTTCCAGTGAGTGCTTTTTGCATTTTTTTTTTTCAGAGGAGGCCTTTGAAGTCCCCAACTCTTGTATTTCTTTTAACTCCAAATACTGAGCAGTATTGAACTGCTGCCATAAAATACAACTCCTCTGAGAAGACAGACATGATTACAATATTAATATTTCTTGTAGCAACAAACAGATGAAGTGGTAACTCGTTGCTCTGGGAAGATATACACTCCAATGATTAAAGAAACACACCTGGGGGCAAGGCTGCTGTTCCCACCTCTGTTAGTGACTTGACATATAGCATGCAACAAATAACTTGAAGGCTACTTGCAAATTTGTCTGAGTGAGTGGGAAACACAAGTTGGAAGTTATGCCATTCCCATCTTCGCAATGTATTCAGTAAAGGGAGTGACTATAAATGTCCTTCACTTGATATTTGCATTCACACTAGCTATGAAAACCATAGCCTAAATGAAGTATAAATTTTAAAAACCTTTGTCTTGAGAACAGGCTTCATGCATGGCCGTATATCCTGCTTCACAAATGGTAGCACCTTGCCTATGTAGAATAGAATCATAGTATGTTTTGGGTTGGAAGTGACCTCAAAGATCTAATTCCAGTGCTCCTGCCATGGGCAGAGTTGCCAACCACTACATCAGGCACTAGACCAGATCCACCCTAACAGGTGTCTTATATTTTGTCTTTCTTGGCTCTTTTCAGTCAGGGATTACTTCCTCCCATTCTGGGTACAACTTTACCCATCCTATACAAGCATTCAACAATCCCTTATTGGACAGATGTTTGTGCTTGATAGTCTTCCATCTCATGGTCATTTTTCAAGGCTATCAGCACCACTGCAGGTATGTTCTGCAGAAAGCAGGGAGTCACGATTGTGAGGGGGTCCTGAAAACAAGAGCATGAGGTGGACAACTTTCTTCTCATATAGGAGCAGCAGGGAGTCATACTCTATTGAAATAAAAATAATGAGCACTCACCACAATGGTCAGGCTGAGGCAGAAACCCAGACAGAGGGGCCACAACCTTTCTGTGCTAATGCCTACAACCAGATGTACCTCTCAAGGAGTAACAGAGCTGTCCAGACCTTCAGCTGCAGGGAAATCTGCAAGTCCTCCAGGGATCTGAGGAAAGAGGGGGATATCATGAGTGCAAATGTGCCCATATTGACAAACTTTTTGAGCAGGTATACGAGGAAATCACTAATCTGAGAAGTAACCAGCAGTCAGAGAGACATTGATGCATGGTATCATGCAATGACAAGGGCAGACTGACAGCCCTGCCCTAAGTCCATGCAAGGGGAAGAATGTAAGCAAGCTTCTAACTCTGAGGAGAAAAACAGCAAAAACATGCAAGGAGAGGGAGACTAGACCCCAGACTCTGCTTGGAGCAGAAGGAGGAGTCTCCCCCTTATCCCTGAAGTCCCTCTAAGCAACAGTATGAAGCCCTGGGAATGGAAAGAGAAAAGGATGTGGATAAAGTTTCAGACCTGGGAAGAGACAATCTTGGTCGGTCCAACCAAGTACCCAAGTGGGAACAAGTGCCACCAAATGGTGAAGGGTCTTAGTAATTGGAGACTCCACGCTGTGGGGCACTGAGGCTCCCATTCGCTGATCCAGTGGGTGGCAACTCTGCCCATGGCCAGGGGTTTGGAATGATATTTAATGTCCCTTCCAACCTAAGCCATTCTATGATTCTGTGATCTCCTGTCTCAGTTATGAGCCTAAACATAGACAGGAGTATCTCACATCGGTCTTCTTAATGTTGTACCCGCCAAGGGAGTCACTAAACTAAAATCCCTATAAGCTATTACAGTGAAGGAAAAATCCTCCTCTACTTCTTCTTGGCATAAATACAAGAAATATATTTGAAATGTTTTTTCAAAATAAATGCAAGCCATCATTCAGGAAGCTTCTGATAAGGCTTCAAGTTTTACAGTTACACACTCTGCAGAAAGAAAGCCTATCTAAGACTTTTTACCTGCTGAATTTTGAAGTGATTTAAAATTTGTAACGATAAAGGCAGTAGAAAAGGACCACCTTCTCCTGCCAAAATGATGTCTAATTAATACCCTTTTCTATGAAAACTGGGAGTCTGATCCTTATTCTACTGACCTCAGAGCTTCTTACTGCTTTTGAGACACTAACAGATTGCTTTGTTGCAAAGAGGGTGAATTCACCTTTTCCCTGTGTCACAGTGCTATGGAAAGATCACATAGGCACAAATTACACAGCAAGGAAGACTTGAACTGCACAATAGTGGGAAAACGGTGTTTAACAGTAAGGTTTGTAACGCACCACAATTGGTAGTTTAGGAGGTTGTGGAACTTCTCAGGTTGAAGATTTTGAAGAACTGGCTAAACATTTGTCAAGAATCATGTGAGCATATCTCAGACAGGATCAGACTAAGGGAGAATTCTGGTTATCTATGATTGTCTGAGATACAATGTGTCTTAAAAGACAAGACCAAAGTAGAAGAACCACTTTCTTTTTAGGCTAATCCTGGAAGAACAACAACATTCTTGTCTGAACTGAACTCAGCTGTGAAAGCTGTCATAACATTCATCCCACTGTGCATACAAAATGCATACTCAGTTACCATAACCACCATATGACTAAATGTGTGTTTACCTAAAGCCATTACTTGTTTAGCCTTGCATTTTAGTGTAGGCATTGACTGATACTTGCAATTATGGTGACTCCATACATAATTCAGTGCAAAAAACTGGACTGAGTTCATAATGTTTTTTCAAAGGAAGTATCAATTTTCTCCTTAGAAAGAGAAAAAACAGGGGAAAACTGGTTAATAAAAGTAGCAAGCAAGCAAGCTAGCTAGCACCTCTAGCCCGAGTGGGTCAATTATAATTCATTCCATTTCAGTTGCAATATTCAAAACATATCATGAGCATCGTGCACTGATGCCAAATGAAAGTGGATCACAGAGCAATGTCCTATATATTACAGTGACTATGTGGATTTTAAATTCCCATTCCTTCCTAAAGAAATAACAATTTCAGCAAATTCTGGGGAGTTAATCCAGATTTACTTTGGCAGAAGAGTAAGAAAATGTAACCACAGAGCTGTTGGTTTCACTCAGAAGTCATTCAGTGAGAAGTTGTTATAGAGAAATGTTTGGGTAAAAATGACATAGACATCTAGAATTAAAAGTGTGCTGGGAAAAAAAGAGTAAGCTATCATAAGCAGCAAAGGGGTTTTCAATGACTAATGCCATGACTTGATGGTAAACACAAATTTACCAGGAAGTTTGGGGATGTTTCCGAACAAGAAGGTTTACCTTCTGAAAATAAACATAAAATCAAAGACTCATCGAATATCCAAAGTTGCAAGGAATACCCAGATCCCTTTTGTGGTCCTGCTTTCCAGTCTGTTGCCCCCACATCTTTATATATAGCCGGGGCTGCCCATTTCCAGTTTTTTTTTCTACACTCTTATGCCCTGCTTTCTAGAAAATTGAGAGCTTACTATGAAAAAATTGTTCTTGGATGGCTTTATTGATGTTACAGAATTCTAGATGAAGGTTTCCATCAGTCTTCTCCAGAGATTATGCATAATCAGCTTAAAAGAAAGAGAGCGCAGATAAGACTAAATCACCCTTCCCAGTGTTACTGAATTTATCACTTAATGCAAAAGCAAACCATTTCTGGTCTCCTATTTCCCTAGCACAAACACTTCAGAATTAGTTATAGCTCTACTGCTCTTGTTCTGCGTCTTTATATTTTATAAATATATTTTAAATGTATTTTTTCAAAATACTGGTATGTTATAAACCAGAACAAATTTCATGCAGTCCAGGGATAAATCACTACCTGACACTGATACATCTCTCTAAAGGAAAAAAAGTAAGCAGCAAAAAGGGAGACCTTCAGCAATGGTGATTTGATCTGAAGACAGAAAGGACTGACCTTAAATAGGCTCAACCCCACTCAACACCTCACAGGATTTTAGCTTCCCAACAAAGCTGTAAGCATCAAAGTAAGTTGATGGCAGTAGGCTGATGATAAATGGGATGAAACAGCAGCTTTCTGCTCACAGCCTCTGGATTTAATGTTGGGTCCCTGAAAATGTGTGGTATCATATCTTGACCCTTGACAGAATGAGTGGCAACGATCCTTCAGAGCACGCTATTGATAATCTCTGTGTTGTTGCTGCAAATGCCAACAGAAGGTCTGCTAATTCTATAGTTTGGTCCTGAGGCAGTCAAGATCTTGAACTCATCTTTAAAGGTTGTACTTAGAGGAGTGCTTGGCTGAATGGCTCAGGGCCTGTTCTTTGGGCTTTTGACCCCTGCAGATCATCTTCATCAACTTCAAGCATTTATTTGCTGAACTTGCTGGGTGATTGCTGGGTGAATGCAGGTTCAGGGAAATGAGCAGTGTAACATTTGAGAGGCCTTCAATTCTGTGTTTGAACTAGCAACTTTTTTTTCCCAAAGCAATGCTGTCAATTCGGCAAGACTTACTTTAGCAATATCCACGGGCTTTCCAGAGTTAGCAAAAAATTAAGTTTGTGCATGCATAAACCAGAATGGAAACTATTTATGTTCATGCATGAGAAAAATGGTGAGGACATACGTGTGTGAGTACCCAAAGCATTGAATTTATCAGCCATATTACCAATACATCACCAACATGTTGAATATTTCAGAATTCCCAGCCATATTTCATCTGGTTTTCATAGCTGGTGCTTCTGGGAGTCACTTTTCCTCTCTACCAAGACTTTCTAAAAGGACTTATCTACTGCAGAGCTGTGTTCAGCTCTCATTGTCATGTGAAATTACTTGCAGATTTTTGTTACATCACTTTTGTCAAGAAGCAGTTTGAAAACTGAAGATGTTTTTTTTAAGACTGACTAGGTTTTCTAACTAGCATCCAGTGATGACAGCACAACAGATACCTGTCAAACCTTCAAATGGCTGCTGGTCCTCTACACATCCTACTTTCTATCCCAGCCAAGATTCAACCAACAATTCTTTGGCCTCCAGGGTCAGGAGGCAGACCATACCCCAGTAGTGGCTAGTTGGGAGTTATTAAGGACTGAGGAGGTCCAGTGACAGAAGCCCAGCACACTAGATATTTCCTTAAACAGGGCTGGGAACTGGTAGCTGCCAATGTGGCAGTGAAGAGGAACCGTGTGAGTCAATGGAGTTTGCATTTAAGAGTATTGAATGAAGCATGATCCTCAGAGGCAAACCAAATGCAAGGGCTGCCCCTTCTTGCTGTCATGATTGCAGTTTGTGTACAAACATACATGAGCATATATGAATACCATGTATACTTACTTGCACATGCACCCAGATGCATTTACACAGCTAATCTCAAGATCCATAATCAGCTGCTAGTAGGGGAAAAGGAGTAAAATATTAATTCCCAGGTATAAGCTGAACAGTTTAAATTCTTACATAAGAGCTCTCATTAATATACAATACCCATGTATTCCACATAGCTGTTTTGAATATTTCAATTAAAAAATTATCCACATAGTTTATTACCTACATCCCCCAAAGCCTCAGCCCACCACACCAGATACTTTTCTGAAGCTTGAAAGCTGTTTAATCTTCTCTTCTGGTCCCTCTGAGATAACTCTCGAGTGAATTCTCTAAGCTCCTTATGATGAAAAGTGAGTTTAGTGCAAGGTGAGAAGTTCCCCATGTCCTTTCAGAGAGTGGACATATGCTGGACTGGACCAGTTAAGGTGGTACTGCACACTCAGTAAACAGTGACAGATTTCAGACTCCCGTACAAAGGAGTCTGTGTGTACTGAAGCAAATATATATGTACCTATCTAGTAGGCATTTCCTCACGACTATAAGAAATCACTAGGAAATTACCAATAGGGAGAAAAAGACAAATATTTTAAACAAATGGACTAAACCTTTCCTCTTGTGGCTGATTGAAATGAAAGTTATGAGAGCTGGTTTCAGCCTCTTATTATGAGACGCTGAGGTTCTACAGAGTGATTTTTTTCCTTTCTTTAGTTTAGATCTGTGCAAAAAAAAATTGCATGAAATACAAATAAATGACAAAGAACAGAGAATTAGGCCATTTGTCTGTGAAACCAGATAGAAGCCCCAAAATAGCAAAACACAGAAAAATGCATCAAAATGTATTAGAGATGACAGGCCATATATTACACAGGCTCTTTATGCAACTGTGGATCACGTATCAGTACCAGTGAGTCACAGAAGCCTAACATTAAATGTAAGAGGCATCTTACAGATCAATGTTAATTACAATGACAATTACTGTTAAGCACAGCATTTTGCTAGATGTGGTTACAGGCAAAAGACTGGTGAGGTGTTCACAATAATGAGTAATATACATATTTCAACCTTGGAATACACACATTTATACCCATACATGTATATGTGCTAGTAGGGGAGGGCTGTGGTAAATGTATAAATCTCTGTGAATACATTAATTTAAACGCT
The DNA here is from genome assembly GCF_023343835.1 of Lagopus muta. Taxonomy (NCBI): domain Eukaryota; kingdom Metazoa; phylum Chordata; class Aves; order Galliformes; family Phasianidae; genus Lagopus; species Lagopus muta. The sequence continues at coordinate 117,348,019 of NC_064433.1, read as the reverse complement.
ACAGTAATCTTCCTCATTTCACAGTCTCGCTGTTTGGACTCTGCATTCATTTTAAAACCTCGTAGCTGTTGCCTGACAGTTCAATGCTCAGGCTTGGGTTTTACCTCATTCACCTGTGCTAAATGTTTCAAACCAATTTCACCCAGCTAAATACCTGCTGCCAGGTCTGCCAGTCAGAGGAGGCAGGGGCAGGACCTTAGGCAGGCACCTCTCCTGATGGCCCTGTCCCAACCACACCTTGGAGATGGTCAGCAGATCCAAGCTGGGGATAGTCACAAGGATGGACTCATCTCAGAAAGGTAAGGGTAGAAACAGCAAGGGAGGTGGGCAGGCATGGGTACCAAATCTTTCCTTTTAGATGTCTCCGGAACTGCAAATTTACCTGGACAACAAAAAAACACACGGTGTGGCAGCACATTTCTGATGAGTGCAGTCTTCAGTCTCAAGTTCAGAGAGCCACCAAAGAAATGTTATAACCAAACCAAAAGTCATAAATTTAACACAGTAAAGGTTTTCTTTCCAGTATCCTTCTGGCATGTTTTCATGAAGCACCATTTGCATTAGACTGAGATTTATGACATTGCATCCTGTCTATCTTTAAGTATTCGTGTAGGACATTTGCATCCTTGCTCTGTTTCTGCACAGTGAGATATCCATAAAACTTGCCTGAGTTTCTCCTAATTCACCTGAACATAAGAGGTGAGTCAGACCCACTCCTCTGATCATTTTTATCTATCAAACAGTGAACGTGTTTCTGTGCAAGCCAAAATTTTGGGACTTACCAATATAAACATCAGCCACAATCAACCTATGGAAACCCACAGAAAAACTATTCAGCTAGGAGAATATGAAGCGTTGTATGTGCTGCTTTCCTCTGGAAAGGTTTGAAATGTAGTATTTTACAATGAAGATTAGAGGCAGGGAAGGCTATATTGCTTAAGTTTTGCGATTAGATCACCAGTTTTCACCTGATTATATGCTTAGGCAGGGCCATAATCAGCGTATAGACCTAGCAGGCAGCACACAGGTAGCCCCAGTGCTGCAAGACCTTCAAGGTAAGATCTGTGGAGTCAGCTGAACTGAGTGAAGAAGGAGCTTGCAGAAAAGCATCACAATTCCCCATCACCTAAAACAGACTATCCGGCTGACTTGTGTAATTTCAGATCACTATAGTAACTGTTTAGGTAATTATGGTACTGCTTGATGAAGTGGCATTTGATGACCATTAAAAGATTACTGCCTTCTTAGATTACACGTACTCTGATCTATCATGGAGCTGAAAGGGTTCTCCCATTTCTGAATAACATTTGTAATTAGAAAAGAAAAAGATCATTCATAATTATTTTCCCGATATACTGGCTTAGCTACTCATCCGATTTATCACGTGTCCTTTATGACACAACACGTAACAATAAGAGAATTAGATTGTCTTAAGGGAAAACGGGCACCCGGCTCACAGAATACATCATTTTCAATAACACACTTCAAAGGAATCCAGCTCCTTTCATTATAGTCAGGGATTTGTTCACCAGTTTGGGTTGAGCTGCTTGCAAAATAGATAGGAGAAACCTCTCTGTGTGATATAACCAGATGCCATTTACAGAGCCTGTGACATATGGTCCTTCAGACGTGGAGATAATCACAGAGGATAATTCTTGAGAGCCCGTTAGGATTCCAGAGGAGCTGTCTTTCCCATGTGGTGTTTTCTGATGTCTAAATATGATAAATTCACTCACTTCATTTTCAAAAACACAGCTGAAAGTCTTTTAAAAGGAGTAACATGAAAGCAAGAAAGTATCGACCCTAACTACTCAATCAAAGTGAGAAATACATTCCTGATTCCATCCAACTTCAAGGCACATTAATGAACTAAATAGAAATCTGCAGCTGAAACTCACTGATAGGAGAATAATCTAATTTTCCACAATGAACGCAATGAGGATTTCAAGGGAGCTATACAAGCTATTGTTCAGAACAGGGCTTGGGCAGGCAGAGGGTATATCTCAGTCTTTAGAAGACATTACCTGTGTCCCCCTCCCCACAACAACCACCCTTCTATTTTGGGTAAGAAGCAGCCCTGAGGAGAAGAATTTGGGAGTGTCAGTTGATGAAAGATTCAACATGAGCCAGTAGTGTGCACTTGCAGCCCAGAAGGCCAACCGTACCCTGGGCTGCATCAAGGGAAGTATGACCAGCAGGTTGAGGGGGGTGATTCTGCCCCTCTACTCTACTCTTATGAGACCCCATCTGGAGTACTGTATCCAGTTTTGCAGCCTTCAACACAAGAAGGACGTGGAGTTGTTGGAGCAGGTCCAGAGGAAGGCCACAGAGATGATCAGAGATGACCCCTCTGAGGACAGGCTGAGAGAGCAGACCTGGGGCTCTTCAGCCTGGAGAAAAGAAGGCTCCAAGGGGACCTTATAGCAGCCTTCCAGTACCTGAAGGAGGGTCTAAAGGAGAGCTGGGGAGAGACTTTCTATAAGCGCATGTAGCAACAGTGTGAGGGAAAATGGTTTTGAACTGGAAGAAGGTATATTTAGACTTGATATTAGGAAGAAATTCTTTATTGTGAGGGTGGTGAGACACTGGAACAGGTTGCCCAGTGAAGTTGTGGATGCCCCCTCCCTGGAAGCATTCAAGGCTAGGCTGAATGGGGCTCTGAGCAACTTGGTCTGGAGGGAGGTGTCCCTGCCTATAGCAGGAGGATTGGAACTAGATGATCTTAAAGGTGCCTTCCAATCCAAACCATTCTATGATTCTATGATACATGGGTTGCCTGAGAAGATAGTCTGCTATTTCGTGTGGATTGTATAAAGCCTTGTGTGAAGGTTTTGGTAGCCTGTGCTACAAGACATCAGAGGGTAAATGGGGAAAAAAAATCCTGGTTCCAACTTACTGCTGAAATAACTTCGTTTTGAATGGCTCCATAACTCAAGCAAGATGCAAGGCAATAGCAAATTTGCATTATCAGCCTTGGGTATGTGAATTTTGAGCATATGACTGTAAGAGAACATCCTTTGACTTGAGAAAGAAAATACTATGAGCTGCTAACATTTCAGATTTGTCCTACCTTCCATTTTAAGAAATGAAAATGCTGCGAGTGCTGTCACTAAATTCATTTAACAGCAGAGGAACTAGAACAAAGACATGGGACTTCCATGCTGCAAAAGATGACGATTGTGTTGTATTTGTTCTCTGCAAAAATGACAAAGATGGAATGTGTGAATGGAAAAAACGAAAAATTTGCACAACTGTGAGTCAGAATTTTTGGAACTTTTGGATTAAAATAAAGCCTTTACTGGCAATCTAAGAACAAAGATTTTTCTTGTTAATTTACTGGCCTGAAATGAATATGTTGCTTTATATGAGTCAGTGTTAATCTCTGTGTCTACCCCAGTTGCCAAAGACCTTCAAGGAGTTGTGTCCCCCTTTTCTTCTTGTTTTCCCATGTGGGCAACATGCCCTGCCAGGCTGTACTTTCCACAGCCTTCGTGCACAGAGGAAGCCTAGGAACACCCTGTGGTGTTTCACACTGACTCAGCCACAAGAAGAATCACACATTGTTTTTCATTTTTCATAGGCACAATTTCATCAAAGTCTTTTTTCATGTTACAAATTTCTATTTGGATGAAACCACTGTTTCTGATAGAAAAAAATGTTTTATGTGATTTTTTTCTACCGGCTTTTCACCATGGCTCAGAAAACAAATCTGAAGAGAGGGTAAACAAAGATCTATACCACTGAAAACAGAGTTTTCCCTGTGAAGAAAACCAGAAATATTATTTTAATTAATATGGCGGCTAATTCTTCTACTGTAATGACAGAAGTTTATCATGCACTCAATTGTATATGTAACACTCAAAGATGGAGTATTATGGTTGGAACTTATGATATGGCTTGTACTTTTAGAACTGCCATATATTTTGAAAGGCAGTACTTTAAGACGAACAGAATGGATGTCAAACTTGGGAACCAGTTCCATTGTTCTTCTTGTTTTGAGGGGCAAATCAATCCAATTCACATCTTACCCAATTTAGACATATGGGAAGAAAAACACTTCAAACACCCATGCTGAAATTAATGACTTTATACTTCACACTCCTCACAAATTCCAGAGCTATCGGGCTTTTTTTGTCTAGTAATTATATACTCATGAATCTCAATTATCATAAAATACTGTGTTACTGACTACTTACTGTCCAAAAATTCAACAACAGTACTCACAGCTTCTCTTAATTTATTCATTTTCCTTATTTATTGGTAATTGCTAGTGGATTGCAACTGGCCATCTGAGGCAGATGAGATTGAACTTGTTACCTGGTTGCATATCATCCTATCTGAATGAGAGCAGCAGTTAGCAAATGATGGAGAATTAGAAACATCAAATGTGCTTCTTTTTGATAGTCACGGGCAATTTCAATAACTCCTTTCAGCCATTCTGGCATGTGAACAGATTGTAGAATTGTTTGAGTTGGAAGGGACCCTTTAAAGGCCATCTTGTCCAACTCCCCTGCAATGAACAGGGGCACATACAGATAGATCAGTGCACTCAGAGCCCCGTCCAGCCTGACCTTGACTGTCTCCAGGGGTGGGGTATTCACCACCTCTATGGTCAGCTGTGCTAATGCCTCACCACCCACACTGTAGAAGACTTTTTCCTTATATCTAACCTATATCTACCGTCTTTAAGTTTGAAACCATTTCCCCTTGTTCTATCACAACAGAATCTGCTAAAGTCTTTCCTATAGCTCCCCTTTAGATACTGAAAGGCCACTATCAGGTCTCTCTGGAGCCTATTCCAGACTGAACAGCCCCAGCTCTCTCAGTCTGTCCTCGTAGGAGAGGTATTCCAGCCCTTGGATTATTTTTGTGGCCCTCCTCTGGACACACAGGTCTATGACCTTCTTGTTTTGGAAGCCCCAGAACTGGACGCAGTACTCCAAGTGAAGCCTCACCAGTACAGAGTAGAGAGGCAGAATCACCTCCCTCACCCTGCTGGCCACACTTCTTTTGATGCAGCCCAGGATATGGTTTCTGGGCTAAGATGGCACTCTGCTGCCTCATATCCAGCTTCCCATCCACCAGTTCCCCCAGGTCCTTTTCAGCAGGGCTGCACTCAATCCTTTCATCCCCCAGCTTGTACTGGTAGTGGAGATTGCCTCAATCCAGGTGGGAGACCTTGCGCTTGGATTTGTTGAACCTCATAAAGTCCAACTGGGCCCACTGCTGAAGCACGTCTAGGTCCCTCTGGATGGTATCCTATCCCTCTGGTGTGCTTGTACCCCACAGCTTGATGTCATGAGCAGCCACGCTTTCCTTTCTGATACAGAAATTTGAAATCAGGTTTCAAGATGGCTAAAGAATCTTTTTTTTTTTTTTTTTTTGTATGTTTGTGACTCCACTTTCAGTTGACATAAATACAGTAGCTGCAAATTTTCAAATGGAATGCACAGAGCTGCAATCAGATATTCAACTCAAAAATCTGACCATATCTCTTTACCAGACCTTTATAATCCCTATCCTAGCAGAGAGAAATACCCCTCACTTCACAGCCACACCTTATTCATGTCATTGCTTTTTGGGAGTACATACATTTGTGAACAACTGTTTTCATGACTAAAGCACAGGAAAAATAAAATTCAGCAAAAATCTCTGATTAACCCCTTGAGATCATACTGAGAATCACAGCCACTGCCACTGAACCAGACTGAAGCATTAGTTTCAGAAATACAGAATCACATGTCCCGCTAGTTTTATGGTTTTGTTGCTCTCCCTTTTTATGTTTTAATTAAAAATTAATTTAATTAAAAATTAAAATGTTTTGTTACTTACATACATTAGCTATATTGTATATTTTATGAGGGCTGCTCCAAAAGTAACACCTCCTATTTTATGATGTTGGTCCATAACATTCAAGGCAGATGTCGGTGGCATGGCATATAGGTTGAACCTTCCCACAAATATCCCATTACATTCTCTTGCCCATGTGACAGATGGCAGAAAAGGGGCACTCTGACACAATCTCATCTGACATGGAAGTAAATATAAATAAAAGTGTGCCACTGAATTCCTCCATGCAGAAAAAAATGGCACCCACTGATATTCATCGACGCTTGCTGAATGTCTGTAGAGACCAACCAGTGGATGTGAGCATAGTGAGGAGGTGGATGATGTGTTTCAGCAGCAGTGACAGTGAAAGTGGGTCACATTTGCTGATGCAGATTTTTACAAGTGTGGCATGCAGGCTCTTGTTCATCATTGGCAAAAATGCATAGCTAATTGTGGTGACTGACTGTTTTGAAAAATAATGCTTTGTAGCTGAGAATTTGCTCTATCAAGCAGTGTTACTGCACTCTTGTCTCACTCCAACTTATAGGAGGGAGAGGAGGTTCTTTCAATATAACATACCTGGTGTGAGATTAAGAAACAACAGTTCAAATGTTGGTCCAACCAGTTTATTATAAATCCTAATCGGGGAGACGGGGAAGAGAAGGAGGGCGATAGAAAAGATGTGAAAGAAGCAAGAATCGCGTGAAGTGGGGATAGTCACCACCAGGATCCAGCAGCGTCCCGTTGCATGCCGTATGAAGGTCCGAGGCAAAAGCAGCAGGGGGGAGAGCAGCAGCAGCATGGCTGGCCTTGGGCAGCAAGCAGGTAGCAGGAAGAAGTCGCAGAGCCAGTCTGGGAGGAAGCAGCAGGACTCAGGTAGCAGGCCCAGGAGAGTCCGTCAGCATGCAGGAATTCCGCAGTGAGGAATCTGATGGCAGACACCTTCGTTCTTCAGCATGCAGGTAGAGCGCAGAGCAAGTCCAGGAGGGAGAGAGGCAGGTTGTGAGGCTTCTTATGTCAGAAACCTCTTCTTCTTCATGAGGAATCTGTTGCCAGAAAACCTCAACCTCATGGTTGTAGTTCCCCTTTTTATCCTTCTTCTGACAGTGTGGCATTCCTGGGCACTTGGGTAAGAGTCATGTGCAGCACCTCCTGAGATGGCCATCTTCCTCGAGATAAGCCCACACAAAAGACTGCTTCCTGGCTATTAATCTGTGGTTTATTTTTTTCTATCTCGTTGCCCCTGGCCTTGTCCATCTGTGTCCCTCTGACAAAGGATTTCACAGCCCTTGCCCAGGACTTGCTTGGACTTGTTCATTTGTGTCCCCAGCAAGCTTTGAGACAATTGTGTAAAAGAATAATCTCATACAGCTCTTTGTAGCTGTTGTAGTTTCCATGGAAATAAACAGGAGGCATTACTTTCAGAGTGACCAACATATATGCAGTCCAAGACAATTCCTCTTCACTCAGTGTAGTCCAGGGAAGCCAAAAGGTTGGACAGCCATGCCTTAAGCACTCTATTAAAGGCTGGAAATGGAACCTTGTAAAGTGCTTATACAGTAGGAGGAAGCCCTAGACATAGACAGAATCACAGAATGGTTTGGTTTGGAAGGGACCTTAAAGCCCACCAAGCCCCAACCCCTGCCGTGGGCAGGGCTACCCCCCACCAGCTCAGGCTGCCCACGGCTCATCCAACCTGGCCTTGAGTGCCTGCAGGTCTAGATATATACTTTCCCAGACAAACTAAATTAGATATCAAGATTTCCTTAGTGTCCTCCCAGTGGTGTCTGATGAAAACAAAGACAAGAGATGAGGACTCCTTCATGCCATCAGCAGCAGTTCTCCAGAACTGTCTAGGTGAGAGAAAGGAAGAGCTTAATGCTGGAATGCAGAGCTGAAGAGCAAAATGGGCAAAGAAAAACCGTGCTTCAGGCTTCCCTCACCTATCAGGATGGATACCTGGGGACTCTGATGGCATGGCTGCAGGGGACACCTTGTCCCCAGTAAACATCCTGGCTGCTGTACTCTGCTTCAAACAGAACCTCTCCTCAGTGTAGCAAGAGCCCATGTGAAGCAAAGGAGGAATCTCTTCCCTTTATCTCTAGCAGCTGAATTCCCCCGCTGCTGTGCCAGGAGCTGGCACAGGGGATGGCCTGTGTGAGCGCTATCGGTGCCAATGTAAATTAAGCAGTCACCACCACAGGGTGACTCTCTGCTCTTCTCCCAGAGCAGACAGCTGCTCCAGAAAACACATGCTCAGACTGAAAGGAAGAACCGCAGAGATTTTATTCATAGATGTAACAGGCAGGTGTGCTGCTCTTAATGCCTGCCCACTAAGAGCAGGAATTGTCTCCCTGCCCACAATGGCTGCGTACACAATTACTTTCTGTGTATATAATACATTATACATACACATACATATTTCCCTTCCTGTTTGGATTCAGTGGGTAATTTCCGTTAAACTGTGTTGCTCTCCCTCCTACAGCAAGGTATTTGGTGATCTTAGCAAGGCAGAAGGACGAAGTACTACAGACAGTAGAAAACTGAAGTTTAATGGAGGAATTCACTCTGCCCTTTGCCTGATGCTTCTCCAGACAGTGCAAGAGGGTCATCCACTGGGCCTGCATCAGTCATTTTGATATGAAGCATCTCCTCAAGGTTTAGAAATCTGTGTATGAAATATTAATTAATTACTGTTAAATCTCACTATGCTGTTGTGAAACTGGCACAGTGCAGTTTTATGCAGCTTGTTTTCAGAATCGTTTGCCTTCTACTTCAGCTACATGATCATAGCGGTCTGCATAATTCATACACACAAGAGCCTTTTGTAGGGCACGTTGGTAGGAAAACTCCTACGTGCAGCAGAATCTGGGGTCTTGAAGAGATTAGCAGGGATTTGGGGGGTTGGAAACAAAGCACAACGAAATTGGTTCAGCTGCACTTGTGCCATCCTTGATTTTGGAAGTGGCAGGTTTGCTATGATGACTAGTGACAAAGCAGTAAAAGAGCAGAACTAAGCTCTCAACAAGCCAAAATAAAATAAAAAAACACCTTGCTGTTAATGCAAGACACCAGCTGTACCATGGCACAAGTGGATTTTGAAAGTGTATGAAAATTAGCTTTAAAACAGTTTTCATTTGAACGCAAGAAAAAGGCAGGCCCTGTTGGGAATGCAGTGCTGTGCATCAGTCACCAGCAATACTGAGTGTAAAAGCACAGATAACTCTGCTGCCTACTGCCACCAAGAGAACAGGAAAGTGATGTTTCCACTTGTCTTGTTCAGAATAAGTATTCTGACGTCATCTTTACATTAATGAATCTGTGTCAGCAGAGTGAAAATAATTTAAAGACTTTTATTTCCTCTTTATTGAAATATTCTCATTTGGACAAAAAGGAGAGGGTGCAGTGCTGTGGGGGGTTCCACAGGGGCTGCTTCAGAGGCTGTTGATGCCCACTGCCTGGAGAAAAGGCCTCAGCTGGGAGACTTCATCACTGAGTCAACAACATAGAATGATTTGAGTTAGAAAGGACCCTTAAAGGTCATCTGGTCCAACTCCTTTACAATGAACAGGGACACCCACAGCGACATCAGAGTGCTCAGAGCCCTTTCCAGCCTCACCTTGACTATCTCCAGAGATGGAGCACCCATCACCTCTCTGGCAACCTGTGCCAGTGTCTAACCACCGATACTGTAAAAATTTTCTTCCTTATTTCCAATCTGAACTTCCCCTCTCTTAGTCTGAAACCATGTCCCACTGTCCTGTCACAACAGAACCTGCTGAAAAGTCTGTCTCCTTCTTTCTTACAACACTCTTTTTTTATACTGAAAGGCCATTCTCAGGTCTCTCCAGAGCCTTCTCTTCTCCAGGCTGCACAGTTCCAGCTCTCAGCCTGTCTTTGGAGAAGAGGTGTTCCATCCCTTGGATCATTTTTGTGGCCCTCCTCTGGATGCACTAAAACAGGTCCATGTCTCTCCTGTACTGAAGACTCCACATCTGGATGCAGTACTGCAGTTAAGGTCTCACCAGTGCAGACCTTGCACCTGCTGAGGTTCCTCTGGGCCTACTGCTTCAGCCTGTTCAGGTCTCTGAATGGCATCCTATTTCTCGTACTGAGGGTCCACTCAATCCCACTATCTATTTCATTGATGAAGATCTTAAAGAGAAATAGAAGTACAGCTACGATGTGCAAGTAGATGAGCAATTGTGATGCACAAGGAGGATGCAGCATTTATACTGGAGTCATAGATGCAGTCATACAAAGGTATAACTGATGTCACCTAGTCCGCCTACCCAAAAGCTCAGTGCCCATCCTGAGCAAGGCATCCAGCCAGACACCCCTAATACTCCATCCCACGGTGTCTGGGTCCATCTTGTTGAGGCACCTGCCTATTACCTGTGGCCATGGAGGATGCCCAAATAATGAGCTTGACTGGACAATCAGCATCTGCACCGTCACCACTGAGAATGGGATGTGCCAACCTAAGAACAAAGCTTGCAACTCTTTGCTTTCCAGCTCTGCAATTAAACTGCTAAAACATGTTGACAGTATGTCTGAATCTTGTTGGAACGTCTATGGCAGGAAAACAGCTTATGCCTGTGCCTGGAATTACTCATAATTAGAAGGTGTAATTAGGACGTGGACAAACAATTTTGCTCAAATGCATACAGAGGCCTATCTCTGCAGCTGCAGAATTTCCAGGACGATCAAACAACAATAATCATGCCTTGTAGGTATTCATTTTCATAGCCTGCTGAAGAGGCATATGTAACAGCTAGTAGAAGAATGCTCATTCCTGGGCGACAGTCTTTATTCAAAACCTGTTGGGACAGTTTGTGCACAGTAACCCTTGCTGAAAATCTGAAGAAGAAATTCAGTGGATACTTCTGGTAGATAGAAATTGAGGCTGCATCTGTGTCACATCTGGTTCTTGCTCTCAGGTTCTTTGCAGAAATGTAGGCAGGTACCAAGCCTGCTAAACCTACAGGAAAAAATGTCTAGCAAATAGAATCAGTGACATGATCAAAAATAAGATTGCAGGACTCACTCCAACAGGAAGGACAGGCACAGATCTATCACCTGCAGATGAGTCCCTAGGGAGCTAAAAACAAGTTTGAGAAGTCGTGGCTTACCTGAGAGGCAGCATTGAAAGTAGGGATCTTGTAAGCTCCATGCACTCATCAGCAGCAGCTTTGCAGGGAGCTAACACACCAGGAGAGAAAGAGGCAAAGTTTGGCAGGCAACACCCCTTGATGCTCAGGAGATCAGAAGCTGCACAAATATTTCCAACCAAAAATCTGCAACCCAAAATCCAAATCCGACAGCTTTCAGAGTCACGTATTTTCCCCTTTTTCCATTTTTTTTACTTCTCCAAAGTAAACTTATAGGAAATTAAAAATGATGTAAAGTTCCTAAAAGCATGCAAGCATCCTCCTGCTGACAGGGAAGGACAGTGTAGACAGGCTCACTGCTTGATTTCCAGTTTCCAGTCAAGGCCACTCACTCAGCTTGGAGCTGTTCACCCTGATGCCCTCCAGATGCGGAGCTGAGGGTTTGTTCCTGCTCTGCCTATTTGCTCTAATTGCTTTCTACCTCACAATGGACTTGGCTTCTCACCTTCCAGTGCAGCATTTTATCAGTGGCTATTCCAAAGTTCACATGTGCCATCTTGCCCTCACCTACTAGGTAATCAATTCCCTTAAGTAATTTGGGAAAAGACAGGTTTTGCCTGTGGTGATCATTTAAGCGTTGCACACGTCCCTAATTATTTTTCTTGCTAATTTAACCAGTAATGTAGTAAAGTGAAGTTGCTTTTTTCTTTTAATAAGGGAACTGTAACTCTGGCAACACTCCAGTCCTTCTTTATGGTAGCTGGTTTTAATGGTAATTCGTATACTTTTGCTGACAGATGAACGACTCTTAAACTCTTTCAAAACTTCTGGATGAATACCGTCTGGCACTAGTGATTAATTGCATTTTTAAATTGTTCCTCATCCTTATTACCTGCAAAAAAAAGAAGCTCTGGAGCAGGTATGCCTCCCTTGTCCTCTGCGATGAAGATAAATGCTAGGAATTAGTTTAATTTTGCTGCAATTTCCTTACCATCCCCAACTGTTCCCTTACAAAAGACAGACACATTGGATGGAATTCCTTTGCTTCCCTCACTGCATAATCTATGCAATTAAGGACTTTTTTTTGACTTTTCTAACCAGGTCTGTAGTTGGCCAGATATGTCTTCTCTTGGCTGCATAAGTAGCAAAGAGTACTTCTGAATAAATAATATAACTTTCCCCCATATAACTTTTTTCACTTTTTTTAGGCAGCTGCTACTGCTCTTCAAACACCCCTAGTTCTCAGGTTCTTGCGAAGTTTTTGGTTTTCTTCCCTCTTTGTCCTAATTACATCCCTCCACACAGTGCATGTTCCATCCCACTGACATCACACAATCTCAGATTTAATTTTTTTTCTTCCTTTTCCTGCTTAAGAATACAAATTAAAGAACGTGCAGTCTAGCACCCTGCAGAAGCAACTGCATGACAAAATAGATGAAGTATCACTCCCTGTCCCAGAGGTCTCCATGGTGCCAGCAGAGCAGAAGATGACCAATGCCCCTAGGAGAGATCCACAGATGTGGCCATCACACACACAGCTGCCACTGCCACCCTGCCTCATGCCACAACGGACAGCAGGTGTGTGATCTGCCTCCTGGGGAAGGCACAGAAAAGCAAAGACATGCCACAAAATGGAATAGTTATGCCCAGAGCAACTGGGTGGATGTGGGCTTTTCCTCTTCAAAGAGAAATGTCCATGAAGAATATAACAGTGGTCTTTAATGATGTGGAACAAATGGGCAAATCTTTGTCCTAGCTCTGAACACCACTCTTTTTCCATAACCAGTTGGCAAGTATAATATTTTGAAAGCAATAAATGGTTCGGTTGTGTCAACTACAGGCCAATTCAATGCCAGGAGTGAAAAGTGGAAGTATACAGTATGAAGCATCTTTTTGAGAATTAAACACGAAAATCTATCATATGCCACTTAGCACAAGATAATTTAATCTATAATAATGATGTGACAAACTAAACAAATAAGTATACCTTTATTCTCTACACAGCCATGTTCAGAAAAATGTCACAGTGGCACAGTAGGAGTAACATGTGATAAATGTTTCATTGGCTCCCACTGGTAATATCTTTGCCAAGGCAGCTGGAGAAAATGTGAAAGTTTACTGGCCCTCGTATTTAAGCTCAGCATCTATTTGGGGAAAACAGCTGAGGACTAAGTACAAATTTGCATTAATAGCAATAATAAAAGTCTGAATCTCAGTGGCATATTTAGCTCTGACACTACTACTTTATTATGGTTGCTGTTATCACTAATAATAATAACACAAGTATTACAAATATGGCAGGCTTCAAAGTTACAGAAAAATCTACTGCTTAGAAGCATGACTACATCTAAGTATTAACCAAGGATGGAAATGCCATCCATTGCATTCATTCAAAATTAGCTCCAAACTTCATTTTATTACAGGTTTTTTTCTAAGTGCAGTAGATCACCATGTGCATCACATTGGCATTAAAGAATGTAGCAGAAGACAGTATATCCACTTACAGCAGGAATCTAACTGCAGTGGTGGCTTCTAAATAAGTTGAGCTGTACTAAAAGTACTAAATAACATTATTTTAAATTACTCCAAAAATTGCCCAAGATTTTCAAAAAATCAAGCCACTTAATTTGCACTCCTTTCTCTCATCCATCTCTGTGTCCATCCTTACCAACAAGAGAAACTGAAGAGATGAAGGAATATGCATCCATGACACCAACCTCATCTGCCTTCTTTATCATTTCCCATCAAGAAATAGAAACCAGAGCTGTAACTGAAGTCCCAGTGTTTCTGCTGAGCACTTCTCACAGAACCCAGTGCTATACTCAATTCCAGAGCAACACATCACTCAAGCATTGGAACAGCTTGCCCAAGGAAGAGGTGGAGGCCCCATTCCTGGAGGTATTTAAGAGATGTGAACGTGACACTAATCGATATGGTATTGTGATGGGACACAGTGGGTCAGGTTGGTGGTTGCACTTGGTTATCCTGTAGGTAATTTCCCACCTAGATGATTCTGTGGTTCTTTGTTTCTCCATGGTCTCTCACACCACACATAGGGACAACAGCTGAGGAGACAGAAGGATATGGAGTAGTCTCACACTCACTCTGGAGGTGTTCAAGGAACGTTTGGATTTTGTGTTGAGGGATATGGTTTAGTGAGTACTATTGGTGATAATGTGACTGGATGATCTTGAAGGTCTTTTCCAACCTTGGTGATTCTGTGATTCTTCAACACAGACAAAGGACCATGTGGTCAAAAAGATATTTTAGCTCTCTTATTGTACCACCCAACTTCAGGATTTTATCTTAAAAATGCTGCAGCATTTTTTAACCTAATAGCCACAGAAAGGAAAGCCACATCAAACACTGCAAGATGATATATAACAAGAATGATATATAGCGGGATCGGATTGAGTTTGTCTTGTTGTATTAAAAATATTAATAAGGGAGATACTAAGTTATATTGTTCCCTCTTTCTTCACTGGTAAGTTCTGATGGAAAGCAATATGGACAGCTCATTCCCTTCCTGGGCAAATATTAAATAAACAAAAGGCAGAAATACAATGTGCATTAATATTTCATGAAGTTGGGAAGAGCATCAAGAAAGCTTTTCTTGGTCACTTTACCTAGCACTCTCCCTGTGGGACTGGAAAGAGCATTAATGAGAAGCAGGAAGAAATATCTCAAGCAGCAAAAGTACATACAGAGTATGAAAATGAACTCCTTTCTGGATCTCTCAGAGGAGCAAGGCTGTGCAAGAGACAATATTTCAGATATCTCAGTAGCATGTTTTGAAAAGTCAGGCAGCTGAGTTCTACTTTGCTTGTTGTTTTATCTGATGTTGTCCACAGAACTTTCTGAAAGTGTACTCAATCAAGACACCCAGGGATGCTGTTTGAGGAGGGTGGAAGCTACTCAGAATGGGAATATTTAGGCCTGCAGATAGCTTTTCTCATTACAGCAACTCAGAAGCACTGGGCAATGCCCACAATGGTTTAACAAGAACCTGAAGAGGTGTGGGAAGCCCCTTCACCTTTCTTCCGGTCAGAAGAGGTCTTGGGAATTCCTCAGGAGTGGGCTGTACCTCAAAAGCCAGAAATTCTTATGGTCATAAGTGCCCACCAGGGTTTTACATTTCAAACCTATAGAGGAAAATTAGGAAACCATGCCACTTTTGCTAAAGAAAAGGAAATCCCATCTGGCTGTACAAGCAAATGTACTAGAGATGCAGAGAGAGGCTTTCAGAAGTGTGCCACAGCAAGGGTGCACACAATGTTAATTTGTGTCACCTCACATCTCATTCATTTTGCTTGATCTTAGACAATTATAGCACAGACATCTTCATCTGAGCTAGTTGTCTGGCTTTCTTTATAGTCAAGGAGAAATAGGTGCTCCCAGGGCGTAATTCATCTCCTCCTCGGACAGATGTCTGAAATAGAGCAAATGAATCATTCTCTAGAAACATCTCCAGCCTCTCCATTGTCTCCACAGTCATAAAGGAGGCCAGACAACTGGCTGAGATGCAGACTTCTGCTTTGTGGACACATATAAAATTAAGTGAGAAAAGGCTCACCTTTTGTGACTGAACTGTATTAGATTTGTCTACCATTCTGTGTGAATGCAGTGAAGGATACAATCACCTTCATGTAAAATGAAGGAAATAAACTAGAATTCTCATCAACCTACTTTTTCATTGAGATATGCCACAGATTTTTATATTCATTTACAAAAAAAAAAAAAAAAAAAAAGCCAGATAAGCGCTCTTCTTGAACAAATCAAAGGATAGCATATAACTTAATGAAGCAGTCCTTTACACATCTTCTGTCATTTGTGGTTTCCCAGAACACTTATCTGTTGGCATTTGTGGTTTCCTGAAGCAGGCATTTTTTCCTTTTTCCTATGCCCCAGCTTGGAGCTCCAATGTTTGGCAAACATATTCTTTGAGGACAATTTGTTTTCTTTCTGTAATTCAGTCCTTTCACAGATATGGGAGGGCAATTCTAGCCATGGCCATTTATAATAAAATCACAGTTTCACTGTGATCCTGTCTCCTTTGCTCCCTACAGCTCTTTCTGATTTCTAGAACACAAAATGTGCTGCATGCCTCTAAACAGTTCCTTAAGACTACTGTCCTTCTCCAGTTGTATGCCACACCATGAAAATGTCATCAGTCTGCAAAAGAAAAGATATTCTGTAGCACTCTTTTATTTTAATTCAACTCAGCATTGCACCGTGATTCTGTTCCAGGAAAAGGAAGAGTTGGCAATCAATATGTTTAGACTATCTGTAGGCTTTACCCTGAGCTAATTACCAATTAACTCAATGTACTTAGCACATTTGTAAAGCCTACAGTGGACATGCTACATATTTATTTCTGGCTACAAATTTCTATTTCTTACCCAAATCTGATCTTCTAATCTTTTGAGTAAACAACCATTTTTTATACTCCTGACGAAGTAGAAAACATCCATGGTGGCCTTTATAAAACATGTTAAATACTTTCTGCTAATTGTGTAATAACAGCACAAGGCCCTAAGATGTACAGTGGGTATATCTGCTCTGAATTCTCTGGCAAAAGCATATTTTTATTAATCATCAGACTAGGGTAGCTAGTTCCAGAAACACACCAGACAAAGATCCCACCATGGAGTTACGCTGCTCTTATTCCTATACATCAGGATTTAAGTGGAAGAGACCAGAATAATTCACTGTGCTTCAGTGACTGAAGGTACCTGCAATAATTCACATGATCTCAAGATGCATCCTAAGATTCCTGAACTTTCTGGGCCTCTCTTGACTATCTGGAAACATTCAAAAACCACTGTGAAGCAAAATGGGTAGATTTCAATGAATGAAATGAAACTTAAGATGTTCTGACGTGATAATAATTCATAAAGTTTCCAGGCAATTCAGAAAGACACTACAGGAACAAAATTCCCATGTGCTGCTTACGTACATCAGTTCCTAGTGAAGACTTTATGTTCATCTTTCACGACAGATGTATGAGTTCAATTTCCTCTGTATTTTATATAAAAAATATAAATTCACTTAGTAGAGAGGAGCACTGAATAAGTTTTAATGGTCTCATTACAGCACAATTTGGACTTTCCTTGATTTCAGTGTTTTAAATTCACATTCTCTTGTAAGAATGCTATACCTGAGGAAAGAAGGAAATTTCAGAAAAAGTATCTGAAAAGAAAAAATGAGTTTAATTAAATAATCATTTGTAGGTCTTTGTGGTTTATATTTGAGGAGCAGATTCTTTCTCAAGCACTGAAAGTGCACGCTGTTACATTAATTTAACTAATAGGCACTAGTTATGACAGGCTGCCTACTAAAGGTTCTAAGCCAGTGTCTTTCCTATAGATTTATACACTTGGAAATGTACACTTTAAATGAGAATCTTGCCAGTGTCAAAATTAAATTAAACTAAATTAAATCATGTGCCCTATCACAAAGATCTGAGATTCTTTTCAGAATCAGGTCCAAATTACAATCATAACTCTGGCCCAACCTCTGAATAAAATGGAAAGGCAGTTCCAACTTCATTATACCCTACTAAAG
The DNA here is from genome assembly GCF_023343835.1 of Lagopus muta. Taxonomy (NCBI): domain Eukaryota; kingdom Metazoa; phylum Chordata; class Aves; order Galliformes; family Phasianidae; genus Lagopus; species Lagopus muta. The sequence continues at coordinate 117,330,515 of NC_064433.1, read as the reverse complement.
TTGCTGGCAATACAAACATGGGGCTAAAGCCTTAGCTGAGCAAAGTAACTGGTAACGGAGTGCCTACAGGACAATTACTGTCACCCTTAAGTCTTGAATAGGACCCATTGTCATGACAACCTATGAAGAATGGCTTCTTCATGGACTGTTACCATTGTGGGGTCAAATGCTCATGAAATGATAAGCATCCAAGACCCAATTCCCACCAAATTCCCACTCCCAGTGGTCAAACCACAGGCTCAGGAGGGCCTAGCAGCCAAATTGCCATGGGATTTATCTGTCCATGTACATGTCCAGGAGCACAAACGTCATGACAGGCTGCTGCGTGCCTCATCTGAACTACTTCAGTCAGTCATAGGTAGTCATATCTTGTCTCAGAGCACACCAGTCAGACCAGCCTTGAAAGAAGTAGAGTAAGTGGTGGCTCTGTCTACTTTAATCCAGCAGTCCAATGGTTTACATGGTCAGGAAAGCCTCTGTATAAATACAGTGGGAACTAAGAAGGGCTTTTCCCCAAAAAAGGAAGATGCTATGGCTAATTCACTTAGGCATATTGCCTTGGGGTAAGACAGGATCCATCACACTTGCAGATTTTGGACCAGTAGGAGTCAGGAGCCAGGAATTGGTATATCTCAAAGACAGTCCTCTTACACTTCCATGTACACCATGTAATTCATCTGTGCTGGCTATCGTAACTGATTAGACTGAACACAGCACTGCTGCAGCCACAGACTTGTAAGAAATAGTGCTGGAAGTTAATATGAGATCAGGGCTTACACTTTGGTGGAAAGAAATCCTACCGTGTGTATCTGCCTCACCAACACATGCCCATCTCTGTCTGAGGCTAAAGAACTTTGTATACAGATTGATCACAATCATTACCTCCATCAGTTTGGATCTTGATGGTCCTTGAGGTCCCTTCCAACCCAAGCTATTCCATGATTCTATGATCATAACCAGTCTACAAGATACTTCAAAGTATCTGGCATTAATAGGCCTCGGTGGCCAGGGAAACCACCCTGGCCTGTTCCTTCGATGTCACAATATTAAAAATAAAGTGGACAAAATGCACAAATCCCCAGATAGCACTGAGCTAGCATACCAGCCCCCTCTATCCACGTGGGCTGTTGAAACCACAGGTGATAAACATGCTGTGCTGGTGGCAGACCACCCTCTACCAGCCCCTGGGAGGAGAATGGTGCTCTGCAGTTGTTGCAAAGTGCTTCCGTGAGCTACGCAAAATACACCAGACCCTGTGCTCATCCCTGGCTTCCTATGGCTGCCTAAAACTTCAGCATTTGAGCTCTCCCAAAGATCAGCCTGCAGTTTTCAAGACTTCTCTTTTGCCTGCATAGAAAGCACAGTACATATCTCCAACATATATCTGCTACAATTAAGATCAAGCTGTGTTCAGCCACTGCACCTGAAGGAGAGACCTCTTGTCAGCCAATCAAAAGTCTGTTTGAAGACTGGTTTACTGCCTGACTATGAGAAGACAGAAGCAGAACAAGTTTTTCGTTTGCTTTGCATTTTCTTTTAAATAACTTTTTTTCCTAAGCAATGCTCAAAGAAACACTTACTCTTCCATGCAGTATTCTCTGTGGGAGGGGAAAAAATTCAATGTACTATGGAGAAACATCAATTATTTTAAGAAAAAGTAACTTTCATGACTGTGCTTCCAAAATGCAACAAATAAATGTACACATTTTGATTTGGAACTGAAGACCAATCTTCCACTTTTCCTAGATGCTGAGATTTTCTTCACCCATTTTAGCATAGCTAAGGTATGCCAGCTCAGTTACCCTGTCTCACTTACAATTTTCCTGGATAACTTTGAAAATGTTTTCCTTGGCAATGTTTTCACATGCATCTGCATTCAAAACAAGCTCATCTGCGGCCTTCTCCAGGGGGGAACAAGGGTGAAGGGAACGAGGGTGACACAACAGCTCTCCTGTCATCACTCAGCAGGGTAACACAAACAAAATCAGCAGCCTACTTCAATCTCTGAAAATGAAAAGTACATTCCCGTAGCAAAGCGCCTTATAAGTACCATCCAGCAGGGATGTCTTCTATTTATGCACACTAAAGGGCCACAGCTTGAATAACAAGTATTACAATGCTGCCTGCGTGATGAAAGCTCTCTACCTGAGCAGTACAAGGCCAAAGGAAGATGCAGCAGTATCTGCAGTGATTTTCTGAAGTAATCTGGATAGCTCAGGCAACCCTTGATGATATGGTTGCATTATCTGTACACAAACTAACTGAGTTTACCCTTACGTGGTCCAAAATAAAGTCTTGGTATTCACAGTAGGACACCGGTGTAAGCCTCTGTTACTTCTTCAAACAGAAATTGAACCATCTCACAAGCTTCCTTGCTCCCTAACAAGTGCTGGTTAATCACCATGTTTTCTACATATATATTTACAATGAAAGCAAGTTCTAGAATTTTAATAAATGCCAAATAAAGAATAAAAGTTACAACGAAAATAAACAAACATATTCCTTGATTTAGAATCACTGCAGTGGGAAGGCTTAGAGCCAGACAGAGTGATATAGTTCACTGCCTTTTCCATGTTCCTGCACATTCTTCCACCCTTTCCTTGTAAGAAGGAAGGCAGATACACATTTTCAGATTATAGAAGAAATTTGATGTCCAGAGGGAGAGGGCAGATGGGGGGAAAAGAGGTTCCTGCTCCAGCTTAAGATAGCATGTGCAAGACTCTCTCAGCTCACCCACATACAATCATGGATGTCAGCACAAGACCCCTCTACCTGAAGGAAGCAAGAGGACTGAGATGGTTACATAAAAGCCAGAAAGCATATGTCCTTTTCCAAAACTCACATGAGTTCCTTCTCCATTACAACTTGTTGGTCATCCACTCTCTCCCAGTCAGTCACATTCCAACTGCTTCAGCTTGAACTAGATGTTCCAGCTCTACCAGGAGGGGACAGTACAGCAACCCAGTCCTAACTTTCTCCCCGTCTTGTCCCTTTCACTACAATTTGTGTCCCTTGGCTCTCCTTCTTGACAAACTGGCTGCAGGCAGAAATGGAGCACAATTTTAAAGCCCCATTACAAACACACAGGGGAAAAAAAATACTAAGAATTGTAACTCAAGAGAAAACACAACCACCATGCATGCCAAGCAGAAGAAGGTAATAGCAGTAATACTGCCCAGTCGCAACAGTTGGCTGCTGCATGGGTTGAAGGCATTGGAAACGCATGCTAGGAGAAAAAGACAAGCTGAGCAGGAGCCATCTAAACCTGGATAGGCAGAAGCGGCTGGCTGGGGTCTGTGGAGTGAGGTTTGAAGGGTAATAATGTTGTTAGTGGTTTCTTTCTCAAAGGCAATTCTCTAAACCACTCTATACCTTTCTCCCATCAGGAATCAGTGCCAGCTTGCATACAGGGCAAAGTACAAAGAAGCAGACTTTTCTTATGCAACTTACATCTTGCCCAGGAAATAAGAAACCAAGGAGCAGATCTACCAAATCAATGGCAGACGGGGAGCACAAGCAAGAGGACAACACTCAAGGCTTCAGCAGTGGTGGTCACCATTCAAAGTGCTCAAGAAGCACCCTCCACATACCGCCAGGCCTCCATTGCTTTCAGTACAATCCACCGTGGTCTGTAGTGATACCAAAGCCTAGGACAATCTCTATCTTCACTCTGGACTTCACTGATTCCAATGCTGCTGAAAGCATACAGTCCTGGCCAGAGAGCTACTGAATCAGTTGGTGTGTCAGATACCATTGCTGAGTTTTGACGTAGTATAAGGCAAGTGTCTTCAGCTGCATTGCATTATCTCTAGCAGTGTCTTTTTCTGGTCCAGGCTGGTATGGCACAACAGCCTGGGCCTGACAAATGCAAGTGTCACAGTCATAGCCAGTGGCACTTATCTGCTTTGTAGGTGGTTACAGCTGGGTGCTTATTGTAGTCATCCATTTGCTGAACTGAAGCAGTGGAAATGTTTTCTTTCCATCAGCCCTGACTCCTTCCAGCTCCCTCCCTGCAGGCCAACCTGCCCCATCACCAGTCCCAGTCACACCAGACTCCCATGAAATCTCAAGCTCCCTTTCAGTTTTTGCTGTCATCTCTGTTGGTTTTTTGTTTTCTCTTTGCTGAGCCATGCTTTTTTCCCCTTCCCTTTCCTTCCCGCTCTTTCCTTTCCTATTCTCTGACTTCCTGCCTAAATCTCTCGCACCCTCCTGGCCAGCTTTCACCATCTTCAGACTTTCTCAACCTACCAGTTCCTTCTGCCCACTCAAGAGGAGGCACTGGGAGATGGGGCTCCCTGTATCAGTCCAGGATCCAGTCTGCATCTTCACTGTGGGAGCTGTGACTTCAAATCGGCCTTACAAACAAGGCTGATGAATTCAGCTGTACATTACCATTAGATGTACATTAGCAAACTTCCTTTGTTAATGTACAAAATCTTACCAACTGATATGTACTCTCATTTACAGATTACTCAGTCCAGCACTGCAATTAGTTGCAGTAGAAAATGGAGAAAAATGTAAGAAGTGTAAAATTGCATTAGCATTTTTTGAACAAAACTTTTTGCTTCAGAAAATTTCATGGTCAACTTGAAAGAGTTGTTTTTAATACATGTTGCCAAAAAGAAATACAAATTTCAGATCAGACCACAGGAACTCCTCAATATTTGTGGGCTGGCCACAAAAGCACAACACTCATTATCTACATTACTGTGCACCTTTTCAAGACAGTTGTTTCAGATGCATGGATAGAGATCTTAATTTTAAATATGATCTAATATGTGAAAGGCTGTACCTCCATTTTATTTCATACAGTAGTTAAGATGAAATCAGATCAAAATATATCACTTGCATAATATGTGCTTACATATGACTCTCCCCCTACTATGTATCACACCAAGTCTGCAAAACCTTTAAAATAAATTTTAAAAATGCAGAAGGCTCAGAAAAGAATTGCAAAAATGATTCAAGGGCTGGAGCTAAGCACACCACAAGGCACTTTAAAAATTCATCAGAAAGAAGATCAAGATGTCACTTGATCACAGTATCTAAGGAGCTTCATGGGGAAGCTTTGCCAGGTGGGAGAGATGTGGCACTGAGAGACATGGTTAGTGGGCATGGTAGTGATGGGTGGATGTTTGGACAAGATGATCTCAGTGACCTTTTCCAACCTTAATGAGTCTTCTCTCTACCAGTGAAAACATGTCAAGAAATAATTATTAGGTGGCTGAGGCTGATCAGGAATTAGGCACATGGTATTAAAGGGGAAGATACTGGCCAGTGAGGAAATCTGGCAGATGTGACAGATTCTCCATTTCTACAGGTCTGTAAATCAAGACGGGATGTTTTGCTGAAGACACGACTTCTCCAGAAGCACATTACTGGGATCACTGTAGGAGTACTGAGGTGATATACATAGACCTGCAAGTCCCAGTACTCTTAGCAGAATAGGTTGAGTTCTCTTCTAAATACTCAGAATTTATGCCTTTCTTCTTTGTCAGAATTAAAAACACAGGGGGGGATTTAGTTTCCTGAGACATACCTATGTACATGGAAATGTGCCAAGGATTACAGGATATCCCACGTTTTACAAAACAAGCTGTGGGATCTTTAATACCTACAGATCATCTGAGCACAGCTTTAAACTTTGTTCAGCAGCACTGTATCCTGAGAGGAAATACCCAGATATGCACTGAATTTTTTATCACCACTTGCAATACTGTAACATCCACACTGGCACTTGCAGACCTCTTCAAGCACACAGATGTAGCATTTCCACATAAGTGCTGTCATTAGAGCCCCACTCTGAAATTAGCAGCAAAGGCCACCCTCCCACTGCAGCTCCAAGCAGCTGGCAGAGCCATTTTAATTTGGCCCTCCGTTATGATGTTCATGGGAAAACAGTTAGCTGGCATCTCAGTGCTGGTGACTAAGGGGAAAGGCCCCCACCTGCAGGGCTTTCTGCCTCTAAGAACCTCTGTTATCAGAAGTTAATAATGGGTCTGACTTTGATAAAGTCAAACAAAGATGTTTTGCATGCTTCAAGCTGCCAGTTCTCCCTGGTTGCTCTTGATGTACAATTCGTAAGTATTTTCCCACTTTTACTGGACACATGAGTTACCACGCAAATTGATGGTAGCATTTTTTGTCAGCGGTATTATTTAAGAAAAAATGCTTATTGTTTTCTGAAAGAGTCATTAATTCCCCTGAAAATATTGTTTTCTATACAAGATATTCCCTCCTATGATTCAATAACACAGAAATAAATGCTCTGTAATTGTCCAGAGACAAACTGCCTTCTAGAAACAAACTTCCCACAACATTTCATTCAGGCAGTTGAGTTTAATATTAAACCAATTAAAAGCAATATACAGTTACATGAATAGGATATTAATTTCCTCCCAGAAGTGGAAATGAGTGGGTGCTTTGATTCACACAGAGAAGGCAACTCCATCAACCAGCAGCATAATCTACATTGGCTGCAGTAACAAATGAGCGATTCACAGTGCACAACCAGATCACTGCTCTGCAGGGTTATTAATGTTCCAGCCAAAGCCTCATCCAATCTGCAATAGCCCCAGGTCACACTGAGAAAATAAAGCAAGGTGATCCCCTTAAAAATAAAATATGTGAATTAATTAAAAAAACGCTTTTCCACTTGTATCTTATGAAATTGGTATGAATGTGAACACTGCCGTGCCAAGATTTCTCCCATTTACACTGTCATTCCAAATCAATTCTGGGTACAAGGGGCACTTCCACTGAGCTGTTCTATTTGAAACCCTATTTCCTATTGCAATCAAAGTGAAAAAGAACATTTCATCCACTTTCAACTTTTTTGATCAAGGATTAGTCACAGGAAAGTCACACAATGATATTGACTGATCTGGCCGTGCACAAGGATGGCACGTGATTCGACCAATGCTGGGTCAGAAATCAATTCAGCTGAAGTCAAATGAAAAAGTTCCTGCAGTCTGAAGTGGGACTGGGTCATCTATGGATGCAAGCTAGAAAGACAGCAGACATTTCCTGTCCACCTTTGGTGTTGTGCCCAGCCAAGAAGACAAAGATGGAGCACTCATCAGTTCATCACCTCGGGCAGATACACCAGTGAATAATTCCACACATCATGAACTAACCGCACTTCAACGTGTGAGAAATGTGCCTACAACAGATAGTAATAGAAAATACAAGGTAGCAAGGTGAAGAAGCAGTAATGTTCATCAGAATCTCCGCCAGATTTTTATAATTTGAATTAGTTTTTAAATGCTTTACATTCAAGGAAGCCTATTTAGAGCACTGTCTATCAACTGAACATGACACCCACAGAAGGGCTTTATTTTTAAGTTGCAAACATCTGGCCCTTATAGAACAATTTGTCTTATGTCACCAATAAGTAACTCTTCAGAAAATTTAAGTTTCTCAAAACCACAGCAGCAGCTTTCCCAGGTGTTTCCCAATCTCCACACATGAAAGTCATCAAGAGCCCAAGAGCTTCCATAAACAACTTATAAGGCTCCAACTTTCTCTAGGGTCAGACACTGCACCCAAGCAAGATCAGATCAGATGAGGACTTTGTGAGATGTGTCAAGGGGAGAGAGGGAAATTCCACCCAGTCAAAACTCCCTGAACACTCACTAAACTTTCCTCACCTTCTATCATGTCCTGCTGAGCACTAGAATTCACCAGAAAACTCTATTTTGCCAAACTCCTTGTTCTATTACTTTGTCCCTCATGACTTAAGGACTGAACTCAATTTTTACCATCAGATACCATGAATCAACATTGTCCTCCAGATGAAAGCTTATCACTGAAAGGTTAAAGAGGGGCAAAAAGGCTTTCATTTTGGGTAGAAAACTAAAAAACCTCTGCATTGGCTTCAGGGCTACCAGCTGTTTCTTTCAATACACAAGCAAGAAAAAAGTTCATTTATAGCTCATAAGGCCAGCTAAACAACTCATAACACACATATGAGTTTTCAAATTGCCTACCAGCAACACCTTCTTTGAATTTTCAAAATGTCTACCACAATAAGTGCAGTGCAAAGTAGCTGCAATAGCCTGGATGGAAAATTCTTATCTGTAATTGATCAGCGAAGTATAACTTGGAAGTTTTGAGCATCTTCAAATAAAAGCATTTTGGTTTACAGAATAATCAAATGATGTGTTTTCTTTCTGTGACTGTGAATGTAATTCATGGCTTTCCTTGCAGGCACTAACGTGGATCTGAAAAATGAGATCTATCATCGTTTGCAGTACTTGCTATATATATTTTTTTTAACTTCCATGGATGCTGTTGCCAACAAACCACTTGTCAAAACCATTTCCATAAACAAGACAGGGAGTAAGTGTAAGTACAGTCAAAAAGAAGTTCCTTTAAAATATGAATGAACGTTCGCCCTGTTCCTTCACAGTTTCCAGACTCCTGGATAGGTTTAGCACTGTTGAAAGTATTATTCTGAAAGCAGTTTGCTGGCTAAAGGTGGATATTGATTCAGACCAGTGCTCTTTCACATAATCTTGTTCTGTTAGCTGGTGAAATCACTCATCAGATGGGGGAGAAAAGGAGAGAAAAAGGAGAGAAAATCCAAAGCAGATATAAGCACCGTTAAAGAACTTATCAGCCGGGATTTAAACTCCCCGCACTCCAACCCCAGATATCTGGGTTCATTTTCCCTATAAGTTTCCACACCACACAGCAAATTCAGTCCCATAAAATGCCAATGTCTGACCATCTCAATGCAGATGCCCTGGGAAGTGCCAAGCAGTTTTTATCTCCCTCCACCATCCTGCAATAATTCACACTGCCCTGTACTTTCCTGACATCAAAAATACACCCAGCATAATTCCCCACAACAAAACTGGGAAGACAGGTTCTTGTTCAACTATCTTAATTAATGAAAAGTTATTCATTTTTTTGCAGGTTGGTAGTTGTTCTAGCCCTGCAGTGAAAGCCATTAAAATCATTTTTACAGAACTCTTCTAATAACTAGCTATTCTTAGAGCGCAACTGCTTTTAAATCTCATGAGACTAATGTGTAATACATGACTGTTCCAGTTCAGAGCTCTCAGCACTCAGAGGACATATATCAGGTTTCAACTTGTTAATTCATTATGGTAATCAATACCTTATTCTTTTTAACCACAGAAACAAACTCATTTGCTCTTTTCAGTCTGATACCGGATTATGAATGATTTACATTCAGAAATACTACAAATGCCACATCACACTTCACAGGCATCAGCTAGGGATTTATAACTTGCTTTCCAATGGTTTTTGAGCAGAATTTGTGTGCAAATTGCCAGATGACAGAGGTGGAGCACCAGCAGTATTTGATGGCTTGGGACCGTTGCTCAAAGATGATCCCCAAAGGTGATGACATATTCATACAAATTCACAGAAAGAAAAAAAAAAGCTGATATTAAATAATCAATCATTTACTTCTTGCCAGCTAGCATTCATGTGCACTACTAGCACAACAAACAGCTGTTGGGAGCTTAGCAGACACGTTACATCTATCAACACCTCTCACTTGTGGAGAAATGTAAGTAAATCTGATAAACAAGCTTGCTAAATAGATTTGTGTCAGCTATAAACAGGCATTTCAGAATGTAATTTCCTGAAAGATATCCTGGGTGTTACCATAGGCTATAAATTAATATTTAATCCAAAGTTTAATCCAGAATTAAAAAGGGGATCAGGAAATTTCAGTGTTCTCCATGTAGTTTTAACTTCCTCTGACATCTTCTCTTACGCTCTCCCTAGGTCACCAGATAAATGCTTCGCACCTTTAAAGAGCACTCTTAAGACAGACATGATGGTCCATGAATATAGATTTGTTTATAGGATTGGGTTTTTGATGGTATTTCAGATATATTAATTTTTTAATATTTTAAAAGGTTAGTATGACATTTCTTCTTTTAATTATTTCCACACAATTCTTTCATTCCTTGGAATCTAAATTCCTTCTTGTGATTCCTCTTTGATACATTCTCAATTGCTTATTTCCTCAGCACCACAGGTTTCCCCACCTATTCTTTTAAAATGTTTATTACCAAGTGCCATGGTCACACTTCAATATTTCATCTCGGTGACACTAAACTGAAGTGGCTTAGCTTATAGGCCATGAAATTTTGATGAGTCTTAGTTAATTCTGCATGAAGATCAAGAAGCCAGGGCAGCAAAAGTCATTCATGGAAAGGGCTTTCTCTGTGGAAGAACACTTGTAAGATGAACTTGTTCCTTGATTGAAACTCTTGCTAATTACATTAACCATATTCCCCCTCTAAGCTCCCACCATTACTAAGCTTGTTATTTCATTTCCTGAGGCCCATGCACTTCTGGCTGACAAATCCCATATGAAAATATGGCTGTATCTAACTCCAGTGTATTTCAGTCCGATATCTTTAACTAGACTGTAGATATCAAAACATATGAGCTTTTTATTTTGCTAATAGTCCAAAAGAGAGTGCTTTGGCGTAAGATTAGTCAGTATTCATCTAATGTAAACGGCCCTCATAAAATACTGATTCAGCCATTTATTATAAAAATTCTCACTGCTATTTTTTTGTGATAAGAACATACCCAGTGCATTTCCAGAACAATTTGATACACAAAAATATGGGAAGTATTTAAGAGAGCTCTACCAGCCTACACTTGGAACATGAGAAATCTCAAGGGAGTAAACTTTATGTTATGCCTTCAAAGTGAGATCTGATCTACACCAGAGCATGGTAAAAAGAGCTTTGTACTGTGAGAAATATATACCTCAGACAATTCAAACCCTGAACTCCAACCCTCGCATGTGAATTGGAATGTCCTTCACATCTATTAAAATGTCGAAAATGGAAGCCTTTTCCACAGGAATCAATATTCTAATCAAGTAATTATTAAATTGGTACACTGAATTATGTCCTAAAGTTATTTGAAATGTAGCTTTCTCTAAGCAGAATCAGTAAAATATTTCACACCAAATCCTTGCTACTGAACAGAACCACTTGGGTTTAAAATTCAACAAAAATGATTCATTTTTGCACACCTAGCTCTGGAGTTGAGTCTTCAAAAAGGGCAAGGAGGAGGGCTCAGGAAACTACAGGCCAATCCTTGGAAAGATGATGGAAAAATTCATCTTGGAAGCTACCACTAAGCATGTGGAAGACAAGAAGGTTTTCAGGAGTAGTCAGCATAGGTTATTCACCAAAGGGAAATTATGCATAATCGACCCAATTGCCTTCTATGGTGGGACAACTAGCTGGATAGATGAGGGAAGAGCAGTGGATGTTGCCTGCCATGACTTCAGCAAGACTTTGGACATTGTCTCCCATGATATCCTCATATGCATGAACTGGTTCAATGGCAAGTCTCAGAGTTGTAATCAGTGGCACTGAGTCTAAGCAGTATCATCCAGAGATCACTGCTCGGTCTGTTATTGTTTATCAGTAACTCAGACAAAGGGATAAGGCAATCTCCTCAGCAAGTTGTTAATGATACAAAACTGGCAAGAGCAGCTGATATCCATTCAGAAGGATCTCTCTCACTCAGGCTGCAGAGATGAGCAGAAAGGAATCTCTTCAACTGAGGCAAGTACAGGGCCCTGCACCTGAGGAGGTATTCCCCATGCACTAATACAGGGGGCTGACCTGCCAGAAAGTAGCCCTGCAGAGAAAGACCTGAGTGTCCTGGTAGACAACAGGTTGACCATAATCCAGCAATGAGCTCTTGTAGCCAAGAAGGCCAATGGTATCCTTGGCTGCCTTAAGAAAAGCATTGCCAGAAGCTCTGCCTGTTCAGTTTGGAGAAAAGAAGGCCCAAGGGAGGATCTAATCAATGCATATAAGTATCTGAAGTGAGGATATCAAGAAGATGGGGCCAGATTCTATTTAGTGATGCACAGTGATGGGACAAGAGGCAAAGGGTACAAATTAAGCCACAAGAAGTTCTGACTGAACATGAGGAAAAAGAAGTCTTTTCACAAGAGTTGATGGAATGTAATATGCTGTTAAATGTTTTCACAAGGCCTTTATTTCATAGTTTTTAAATCAGAAAGTTCTCAGTAGTTCGATGAGGAAAAAAGAATGTCATATAACCTAAGCAATCAGAGCTATTTTTTAAAGTAAACAGTTCATAAACAACCTCACAAGTCAAAGTTAATCGTACCAACTAATCTGTGAGAAAATACAGATGCCAAATCTGTTCTGAACGAGTTTGAGCAGTACTCACATAAGTCCACCACCCACATCCTGCTTAGTCAAATCATTTAAGCTTTCTTCAGTGCTAACGATGGTGGTATCCTTTTTTTTTTTTAAGACAGCCTGTATATGGCTAAATATAGAAATGACAGCCCAGAAAAAAAAAATGGTTTGAGTTCCTGTATCAGTGATGAGACTTGCAAATACCTCCGACTGTGTATAGAAAGTGTGAAAAATTCTACAGAAAAAAAGGAGGTCTCCAACCCATGTCAACAGAAAGAACAGAGGTCCTCAACCCTTTTTATGTCCCTTACTGCTTCTAGGAATCTACCACCATCACTAATGAATTTATAAATTTCAACCTGTTGCCAAGGGTCACACAGAACCACCCTAAGGTTAGAGAAGGTGAGAAATGCACCTACTACTAGCAAGATCTCAGAGAATTTTGCCTTGTCTAACAGCTTTCAAACGCATCTGAACAGCAAATAACATTTTCAGGTCAAAAAAAAATTCACTTGCTTCATGTTGGTTTTCAAGAAGGAAGTCATGGAGTACCTTAATTACTGAAGTATCTACCCCTAGCAAAGCCATCAGGAACACAGCATGAATTTGTGGTACATCGTATCAAATGTTGAGTGATCCAAATGAATTAGTATTGATTTCTCTATATATTTGTCCCTCGGCAAGAAGTAATCACTTATTAATAAGACCAAAAGTGCTATTCAGGAAGGTTTTCTCTCTCTCTCACTCTCTCTTTTCCTATTTGTCACTCTTTTTCTAACATCTCATTACCGGGGTCAATGTTTTGGAAGCAAATGTGTACTAAAATTTGCTACAGAAAATGCAGAGTATTTCCTACAGCAAGGAATTAGAATTATATCCTTGCCTACCTATTCAGACAACCTCTCTTTCAGCCTTTTCCCAAATCATGTTTCTATTAGCCTATGTGTAAGATTATTTCTGACAGATAAATAAGATCTAATTTGCACAGAATGTTCTGCACAGTACACCAGACTCTTTTTCTGCCAATAGAACTATATTCTGACCTCTCAGGAACATGCTATTTTTCCAGCAACTTTCCTCATACAACATTAATTTTTTAAACTAGTTATTTATTATGGAAAAAGCTACTACTATTGCAGAGAGCTAACAAAGTCCCATAACAGTAAGGCAAAATTCAAAGCCTGTGCATTAACATGAGCTGTCAGCTCAGCATTTAGTGGAAATATTAAGAGATGGAGCCAAGGGTGAATTTGAGAGCATCATCTCATCTACATCTTGATGAATCATATCTTCAAACTTCTTACCCTAACTAGCCTGGAAGAATGATAGTGAGTTGTAAGCAATATGCTTCTCTCACTTCGGAAAGTAACTGCAAGCATATTGCAGATTTATGTGCTAGAAGAGTCAAAATTTATTAGCAGCTCTTAAAGGTGGGGTGAATATATTCATTAGAAAAGTTATGGTGACATCATTAGTAAATTTCTATTTACAGAACTAGGGATGCAGCAGTCATAAAGTACTACGAGAATCCATGTAGAGGCAAAAGCAAGAAAACCAGATAAAAGCTCTATTGGTAATCAGGATGTCTAGTTTAAGTTCAGGACAATATTTTTCCTTCTTTAAAGATCTGGATTTAAATCTTAGTATAAATTTTTAGTATAAATTTAAGTACTGCTAGGATAAAACTGTGTGTAAAGATAACAGGATGTTCCATTGTTATAAAGCATAAGGCTAATCTGCAAGTTTCAGATTACACAAAAGTATTCATAAATATGATTGGACCACTCTGGATCTGAAAAAAACATATCCCTAAAATTAACATCACTGAAGAGAAATAATTGTTCTGTGTCCCATACTCCTTGCATCTGTGTTATAGCTACTATCCACAGCAGGTTAGTATCCAAATAACAATCTAAACTTTTTCCAGAACCTTTATGACAAGCTTTAGACAAATGCTATATGATAGATGCATAATTGCATTTCAATTGAGGAAGAAGAAAGTATGAAAAAAAAGGCAAAAATCCTTTTAATAGATATAAAGAAAACAGATACCAGATTAAACTAAGAGGCAGATTAGAGTGAAAAAAATAGGGTTGGATAAGGGTTTGAAGATTTTTGAAATTATTTGACCAGATGCTTGCATTCAGCAGCAGAAAAGCTTGTTACGCAGTATCAGCGAGAAGGGACACAGGGAAGTCTCACCTGAGGTCCAAATCTGACAGAAGTCTCAGGGACAGAAATGTCTCCTTGGCTTCCACAAAGAAACCCTATGTGACAGACAGCAAGATGTAGATGTGAGGTACGTCTGAATTCATTTATTCATTCATATTTTTGTATTGTGGCCTTGTTGCTAATAAATAACCAAGAACCTAGCCCTTTACTTTGCTAATTTTTCTCTGAAAGCATGACTTAAAGTGACTCATACGATTCTTGAAAGAAAAAAAAAATTAAAAAAGGGACATTTTACTTCCATGGAGATAATATCTCTAAGCTAAGCAGCCTTTCATACAGCTTGGAGCCAGGACAACATGGGCACTTCCAGGTGCTGGGCTGTTTCCAACCAGCAAGTTGGAAGTTTTCCTGTTGCAAGTTGATACTAAGAAACAGCAGGAGATCTCCCTTCAGAGTATTATCCTGAGTTCCTCTTGCAAAAAGGCAGGTGGTAATAAGACAAGACACACTCTCAAGAAATTCCATGTAATCACTGAGCGTATAACAATCTCAATATTTTTGCAAGTGTGAGGCACCCTGTCCTTATCATAACTTAGTCCATATGTTGTTTTTTTCCCAAATCTCTTTAACTTCATGTCAACAAGCTTATTAACAATTCAGCGCCAAGCCTAAATATTTTAAGGGCTGTTTCATTCTTCAGATAAAATGGCCAGCAAAGCAATTTCTCTGCATATCTCAGGTTAGTGAGCCCAGAAGCTCCTTGCCTTCAGTCTCCCTTGCTCTGTATAGAACTTCAAGAGCCTTTATTCCTACCATTGCTTTTTTATCCCTGTATAAGCAGCCCTGGCAAGGTTTACAACTAGATAGGATCAGATGGCTCCAGGCCTTCGCCTCTATGCAGCAGCAATAAAGCTGCATGTTTTTTACTCTACAACAGTTCAGGAGAATTTAGTGAAAAGACTGTACCTGAATTACTAATAACATATTCATGAGATACCAAGAGAGAAAGCCTTAAAATCTGTCAAAATCAAAGCAAAACAAAACAAAAAAATCTCATGGACAGGTACACTAAATGCAGTAAAAATCCACCCTGTTAAACACTGAGCATCTAAGACTTCACTTCTTCTCCAGAACCTTAGGATAATCAGTGTTTTGCACACTCAGGTTCTTAAAGACTTGCCTGCTTCCTGCTAAGATGGGAAAACAAGCCTGAGATGCAGCAGGAATTTGTTGCATGAGGACAAAGACTGTCTTTTCAGGACATGAAGGTCTCTCTCATTTGTTTTGATGTCCAAGTGGAAACCCAAAGACTAAGGCCCTTGCCAGCCTCATCAAATCAGCCTCTGATTGCAAGGTACAATGCTGCAAGCATCATTTTTCCTTTCCCCATATAAACACAGAGTGACAGCTACATTTAGATTAGAAGGGGGAAAAGCCCACTGTAATTCAGAAACTGAACAGCTCAAACAGCTCCCACCCTTGGGGAGAGAGGATAAGAGCCGGAACAAACTCACAAGTATAAATAAACAGAGCTTACTTAATATACGTATGGAAAGCACTCGGTTGTTTCTTCATGAAACCAGGAAATAGGATGGGATGGGATCATTTTCCATTGACAAAACAGATCATTCCCTTCCTTTCTAAAATTCTAGATGATTAACATTAATTGAAATTTTGGAAAGTCTATTTGAGTTCATGCAAGTTCAACAAAAAAAGGTAGAGTAATTCGTTTCAAGTAAACACACCTGAAAGTTCTTCAGAAAAAAAAACCTTTAGTTTATAGAAGGTTAATTTTTTTTCTTCTATGGGATCATAGAATTGTGTGAGTTGGAAGGGACCCTTACAGGTCATCTAGTTCCAACTCCCCTGATATAAGGTTGTAATAGTTTAAGAATGGTATCTACACAGAACATCTAATGGTTATGTTATAAAATTCAAAATGGTGGGGATCACTGTTCAATATCAAGAGTTAAATTTACAGTTTTCATACTGGAAGATAACCATGAGGTTTAAATAAGAATACCAATATAATATTAAGTGTTTCTAATTAGAGAGAAGAATTATTTTTCAAAAAATTATTAACAGTTGTTAAATGAACTGTTAAATTAACTAATAAAATTACAAAACTTACCATAACTTTGAGATTTCTGATTTCAATGCTTTTTTCCATGGCTAAACCAATTCTTTATACTTTGCCTCATCCATCTGGGCCCCTGCTGGGAAATGTCATTAATGTTTCAGACCCCACTGAGCAGCAATAGTGCTACTTACTGAACGGAAATAATTGGAAGAGGGACAGGTATTTCTGAAAGTGTTTTCAGAGTTCCTTAGAGACATATGTACAAATCTGGCAAATACTATCTAGCATTCTAAAGAAAATGCTGCAGTAGGAGGGGAAACGGTGCTGCTGCTGCTTTGTTTATGGAGGGCTTGTTTCAGTAATTTGTTCTGTTTTCTACCAGGCTTCCAGGGTTTAGTCAAAGGCCACAGACAGAGGATTTGAATCCTGAAAGACATTCAACCACCTAGAGAAGGAAACCAAATTTCTAAGAAAACCATTCATTATTTATTTAGCAGCTGCACATTTCCAGGGAGAATATCTTTGATCCCACCAATGTATTTTAGCTGTCTGGTCTAACAGTCTCCTGGCCAATGTGTGTGAAAGCCAGAACTCAATATCCTTTGCCTGAGAGACAGCAATTTCGAAGGATAACATGCAGCCATCAGAGGAGCTGGTACAGCCATCTGTCTGCCTCTCCATCTTGATCACAGAGCCTCACT
Source organism: Lagopus muta (assembly GCF_023343835.1). NCBI lineage: Eukaryota > Metazoa > Chordata > Aves > Galliformes > Phasianidae > Lagopus > Lagopus muta. The sequence goes on along the minus strand of NC_064433.1, from coordinate 117,313,374 downwards.
TCACTAAAGCAAGTGAACATCAACTGTTTCCAGGTAGGCTACAGTACGATTTTAGAGCATTTAGGGTTTTTTAGGGTAACTCTCCCTGTGGCAGAAGTGGGATCATAGAATGGTTTGAGGTGGAAGAGACACTTTCAGATCATTAAGTCCAACTTCCCTGCAATGAACAGGGACAATGAATCAGATTGCTCAGAGCCCCATCCAGTCTGACCTTGAGTGTTTCCAGGGTCGGGGCATCCACCACGTCTGTGGGCAATGTGCACCAGCACCTCACCACCCTTATTGTGAAAAACTTCTTCGTTGTACCCAATCTAAATCTCCCCTCTTTCAGTTTGAAACCATTTCCCCTTGTCCTATCACCACAGACCCTGCAAAAGAGTCTGTCCCCTTCCTTCTTATAGCCTCTCCTCCCTGCCCTTAGATACTGAAAGGCCGTTCCCGGGTCTCCCCACAGCCCTCTCATACTCCAGGCTGAACAGCCCCAGCTCTCTCAGCCTGTCCCCACAGGGAATGCATCTCTGTGTACAAAAGTGGTAAATTAGTTTAGAGATAAGAAGTAAGTTTATAAAGCCGAGAGCATGCATATTTCTTATCACATGGGATCCTGCTAACATATCAGTACCCCAAAGGTAATGGAAGCCTGTTGAAAAGCAGAGTACAAATGGAAGTTGCTCTGTGGAGAGGAGAATATTTTTCAACAAGCATCTATTTGGATAATCAGCACTTGTCATTCTTAGAGGGCTCTGGGGAAAAAAAAAAATTAAAAAATAAAAAATAACAGAAAAAAAAAAGTGTGAGGGCACAGGACTTTCCAGGAGCTGCAGGAAGGCCCTATATATACAGTAGTAGTATATATACATATATATACATGTATATATATACATATACATGTATATATATGTATATATATATATATAGTATGTATACAGTACAGTTTCCTTGGGTCCCTGCTTATGAGAACAGACAGCACACCCAGTGTGGTTATCAGGCCATCAGAGCAGACCTTCTTCAGCAGGAGCCCATTTCTGAGGAGCAGATGCTGCAATAGACACAGACAAGCTTCCCTCTGCCCCAGTCCTCTCTCCCTTGTTTATCTAAGGCTATATTCCTGTTTTGAGGCTGTATGAGAACATCCTCAGTCTGTTTTGCACAACCATATGCAAGTGAATTGAAAAGTATGTGCACACATACGCACACCTGCATGCCAACCATGCAGTATAACAAGGCACAAAGAACTTTCTATTGACTGATATTGACTAAAAGGGTGAGAAAGCCTGCCTCCAGCATACCAGGACATGGAGAAGCTAGGGAACAGTGCTGTACAACTCTCATGACAGCAGCAGAGAGAGACATGCAGAGGAAGCCTCAGCAGCTGACTGGCATTTTGCACTGCAGGTGGCTTTCAAATGACTAACTCCTGTGCTAGAACAGTTGCACAGAGCTGTGAAGCCCAGTTTGTCCTGCTTCACAGAAGTTTCCTGTTTATACCGAGTTCTTTCTTTCACACATTGTTTTATTCTTTCCAAATACCACCACAATGCAATGCAGAGGAGACTGAGTTCTGGATATTTACTTTTACCAAAACTGCTCTAATTTCTCCTGGAGTATTTCCACTGCAAATATCCCAGTTGAGTGTGGCAACAGCATCTGAAAGATAATATCAGATACATGAAGGAGTTCAGCACTTAACCTATTTGGAGGAGGTGAAGAGGGGATCAATTTTTTAATCACATTCCTGGGGAAAGTCAAACTTTTCCCAGGCCTTATGAAGTGATGGTGCTCCCATCTTCCAGTAGCAAGAACCAAGTGCTTTCCCTATAACTTTGGGGTATTCAATGCCAGGAAATGCTACAAAGAGCATTGGCTGGGGCTGTGCTCCAGCCAGAGGCCTTCTGCTCCCTGAAACCCATGGCTGGCCTCATCACATGGCATGAAGACAGAGAATGAGAGTAAATCCCAAGACCTCCATCTCCTCTCCTTCTGCCAGAGGCTGAGAATGCCAGTGCTCCTCCTCAGCAGGTGACTTGATCAGCTCACAATTTGCAGGGGCAAGCAGCTGAAAGGATGTAAGAGAGTGAAACTACTTCAGTAGAGATGAACAGATGCTGGATCTTTCAAACTTAACTGGGGAGTCTTGGAGATGTCATTTGTCCAAAGTAGCAATGTACAGACCTTGAAAAACACAAACCTACAGAGATGCTTTCATCTAACATAGCACTGGCATTACCATGACTAATTCCACACATTTCTCCCCTCCTCCACTTCATACTGTCAAACACAGATATTTTGGCAACAATCATAGTATTGCTTGGGTTGGAAGGGAACCCTTAAAGGCCATCTAGTTCCAACCCCCCTGCTATAGGCAGGGACACCTCCCTCTAGATCAGTTTGCTCAAAGCCCTCTCCAGCCTGGCCCTGAATGCCTCCAGAGAAGGAGGCATCCACAACCTCATTGGGCCACCGGTTCAGTGTCTCACCACTCTCACCATAAAGAATTTCTTCCTAATATCTAGTCTAAATATGCCCTCTGTCAATTTCCTCTCATCCTGTCACTACCTGCCATTATAAAAAGTCCCTCCCCGGCTTTTCTGTAGGTCCTCTTCAGGCACTGAAGGGCTGCAATGAGGTCTCCCCATAGTCTTCTCTTCTGCATGCTGAAGAGCCCCAGCTCTCTCAGCCTGTCCTTGTAAGGGAGGTGCTCCAGCCCTCTGACCATCTTTATGGTCCCCCTCTGGATCTGCCCCAACAGTTCCATGTCTTTCTTGTGTTGGGAGCCCCAAAACTGGACGCAGTACTCCAGGTGGGGTCTCACAAGAGCATAGAAGTCATGCTTCCTTATTCTCAGCAAAGCTCACTGAAATTTTTTTAATGAATTTTCCATTCACACATTCTGTTGGAGGTAGTCCCACAGAAACCATCTGCAGACCAAAATACAACATGACAGTGATATGCTCCTGGGGTTACACTTATAGTGAACAGCTATATCCCATAGCTGGACCACACTATTAGTTGTCTCCATCACCTTTGTCAGCCTGAAACTTACTTTACAACCTGCATGTGTGAGCTAACCTCACTTCACTTGGACACACAAGTCAGGACACTGGGATGAAACAGAATGACTGCATTTCCACAACAAATGGTTTTGGGACTCTCATCACATCAGTGTAACTTCTGCATTTTAAAAGGATTATCCTGCTGTTACAGCAGCTTTAGTAACAGTACAGAGATAAATAAAACGTATTTTGAGGGGTCACAATGGAAAAACTCAAACAAAATTTTGCTCAAAATAGATGTGCATTATCTCCACTTATCTGCTGTCTTCTTTGGCTGCATTTTTAAGAAAAATTGATTCGTTTTTAGATTAAAAAAAAAAAAAAAAAAAACTCTATCAAATTGTAGAATACCGTAGGGTTTTCCTATGGCTTTGAACTGCAACTTCTAACAAGAAGCCAAGGAGTAAAACTGCAACAAAATTCTGGTAAAAGATGGCATTCGTTAAAAATTGATACTACATGAAATTTGTTCACTTTGATTTGTATTCGTATGTGACAATTAAAATGAAACATTGTGATTTCAAATTTTAATTGAAGAGTTTATTATACATTTTTGGTCTCACATGGCTATCCCTGTGATAAATTACCCCTAGGCAAAAACACAAAAAGAATTAAAATATTTCTACCTTTCCAGTGCAATAATCAAGAAGATCAGGACATACTACTTCTCTACTGCCATTGGCAGGTCACAAAGAGTGCCAGTTATAACAAAATAGAAGTGAAAACATGAGACAGGAAAAACACATTTCTGGACTTTGAAATGAAAATTTCAGAAACTCCACCCACCCAACAATTTTTGCAAAGGTGACATTTTGAAAATTCTGGAGTTTGTTCTGAAGCCAAGCAAAACTGAATTTCATGGTGAAGGCTGGGCAGCAGCTTCCTCTACGTTGCCAGCTGAACAGAAACAAGCCTCAGAGAGCACAAGGTTTCATAGGCCAATAGGAGAAAGGCAAATTTTAATCTGATTACTCCTCTGTCATAAGTGAAATTCAAAGACTTTTTGGCAGGCTTCAGACACTGTCGAAGCACAAAGGCAGGGGAATCCATGTTCTATGCTTCGCTTCAAATGCTTTGCATTTGTCCTGTAAAACAAGGCTGACATGGCTTCACATCTTCTAAAAGGCATTGCCCCCACACGCCTGAGAAACACTCTCAGTCAATAAGTTTGACTCTGGGAAGGATGTTAGTGAGGCAGCATGTTTTATTCACAGTTGCAATGACAGATGCACACTCTTTTAGTAAGAGAGAGAACGCATGCCCTGCCAGCAAAATACCATTATATATCCTTTCTCCCAACACACGTTATCAGCTCTCTTACTTACTCACTGGTTGAGCATCCCAGGCTCACAATCTTCTCGACGCAGTTACTAAGGAATGTTTCCATATTTGGTCTGTAACCAACCTGTTGTTTTTAAGTATATCTTGTATTTCTTTATGGAGGGCAATATTTCGTAAGGTTATTGCGTTTGTTCTAGAGATTAGGGTTATCACATTTGTTCTGTCTTGTGCTAGAGATTATCATGATCATTCTGTCCTATGCTAAGCCTACCCTGCAGATTTGCCTTATCTTGGATTAGTCATAACTCCAGTTTCTGCTTTTAAGCAAAATATTTGCCCTATCTTGTGCTAGTTTCAGCCTCCACATCTTATTGTGAAAAGCAACCAATGCAACCATTTTCTAAGAAGGCTGTAAGTTTAGAAAGGGCCTATACTTCGATATTAGAAACTTCTACTGCAAAACACAACCAAACTTTCACACAGGAAAGCCATAAAAACTGATTTCCTATGGGTAACAGCATCCCAGAGAGCAGAAATAAGAGGGAATATGGTAGCGATTTTGTGTCCCAAGAGGAACTGAATCCCAGAGCATCAAAGAGCATGCAGAATATCAGAAACACATTTGAATAATGTTTTTGAAATAAGGAGAACAGGAAGATATAAAAAGCAAGAGTACCAGCCCTGAGAAGGCACCAGGAGAGCAAGCCCTGCCTATCATAGCTGCTGAGAGAGAGCAGCTCAGGCATTCTGTAGGCCAGGGCTGGTGTCCATGAGTGTCCCCTCCCTCCCTGGCAGCACTGAGTGCTTCCAATCAGAAGGATCTCCTGCCTTCAGATCTTGGCACTGAAGAGCATACAATCATAAAATCATTTTTTATAGTAGGGGTGTTGAGGCACTGGCACAGGTTGCCTAGAGAGGTGGTGGCTGCCCTGTCCCTGGAGACACTCAAAGTGAGACTGGACGGGGCTCTGAGCACCTGATGAAGCTGTAGGTGCCCCTGTTCATTGAAAGGGAGTTGGACTTAATGACATGTAAGGGTCCATTCCAACTCAAATGATTCTATGATTTTATGACAGACATCATCTGATCTGCATGGACTAATGGCTAATAGGAAGAGGAAGAAAATCTAAAACACGGAAAACACAGAAATCAAGAAACAAAAACTGAGTGTGGCCCAGCACTGTTTTGGTTTGGAGCAGATCACACACTGTTTTTGCACCACAGACTTTATGCGCTTTCTTAGTGATTAATATTTAAAAGGATTGTTTGGCACTGGACATTCAGTACATGTCTTGCAAGGACTTGGCACAGAGAAGTAAAGAATCAGAGATGTGCCAAAGCCTTGTCAAGGAAAAACTTACGCTCAATACTAATCAAACTCAGCTCTGTGCCAGTCCTCCCACTCTGCATTTCATAGGAGAGCTAAGCCTTTCAGCATGAGCCTGCCCATACTGCTTCAGAGACAACCAACACCTTTCACAGTCAGTTGACAAAAATGAAAGTTGGGGAGGCTGAAAACAGCAGGAAAAAAATATGTAACTCACCTTCTGCTCTGCAGCAAGGATTCCTGCTGGGCGCTGAGTCCAGTTTTCTTTGCTAGAGGGACTTCTAAGAGTAAAAGACTTAATTTTCAAGTTCAAGGCACTGAGAGATGAATTTCAGTATACTCCCATCCAGCACATTTCAGTCTCAAGTGCTGACACCTTTGCAGCTTTATGGCAGCCACCATCCTGCTTGGCACAACTTCAGGCTGGCGGCTGCAGCAGGGACACCAGGTTCATTAGTGTTGTCCCTGTACTGGTGATAGATGCAGCTGCAAAGCAAAGCTGTCCCCTGGCAGGGCAACTCACACATGCAGCATGCTGACAGGCTCTGTGCACTGGGACACACCTGGGACAAAGACCATATGGGGTTACACAGGGACTCACAGGCAAGCTTAGTCTTGTTTCCAGGGGAAGGTGGTATGCTTACACTGTGTTCTCCTTCCCTTCATAGAAGAACACCTGCAGATGGAGGGCGTTTGGGTCCTTTTAGAGCCAGTTTCTTCCAAACCTGCCATACTATACAGCCCCTTAGGCAGAGCTGCTGCTGCAGCATCGCCATGTGCTCTGCCAGGCTCCTTGTTCTCTGCCTCAGCAGTGTGCTTGGCTGCCTCAAACTCATATGTGCATCCACCTCCGCTCCTGCCCTTCCTCCTCACCCACTCACCCATGGGGGAAACCCATTTTGCAGTATTCCACTTCCCAAGGAGTGCTGTATTTATCACCTCCCATTAACAGAGAAGATATTGAACAGCTGCATACTGTTAAAACACTTCCTCTTCTCTCCCCACTTCCCTCCCAGGATCAGAGGGTGTGCTGCCAATGTTTTATGAGTACGGCTCAAGAAAGCCTGCAGAGCCTCATGTCCTGGCTTTGTGGCATGGAGATGCAGAGGTTAGTTAGCTTGCCAGGGGGTGTAGGGAGTCCCTGTTGGAGTCACAGGTGCTGTTTGTGCTCCTGTTATTTATTTGCATGGCAACAACCATTTTCTGGATGACTTGCATCCAGGAATTAAAACAGGGAGGGCTATTCACACCACCTAATTCTTGCACCTAAATTACAAGACTAGTCTCCTGAGGTGCCAAATTAAGTGCTTTGAGTCATCTCTGGAGTAATATCTCTACCTCCACTGACTGCAAAGATACCCTAGGGATACAAGTCTCTGAATATAGGTGATAATAGCTCACTCCTGTATACGCCCCATTTCCTGCACAGTTTATTTAGTCTGTTCTCATTTAAGCTTAAAAATAGGGTGCATCAAAAATCTTCTGAGGATCAAATCCAATTTATCCCCGCGCCACTGCATGTGCAAAGAGTTCCACTGCTGTCAGAAGCATGGCCTGAAAATATATTTCAAGATCTCAAAATGTTTGTTAACGCCAATATGCGTTGTACACACAGAGGATACACACGGGGTTAAACACCTATACAGTTAGAACTGTATCTGACTGGGAATCTGAACCAAACTCACTTGTAAAATCATGCCATTAGAAAAATATATACTTGTACCACTGCGCTGAGATCGAGCATAGCCAAAAAATAGAGAGCAGCAACATAGTTCTCCCAGAAGAGGACGTGTTCTCCTACCTGCCACAGCACTCCCAGTGACGCACACATCACTGTTAATATTAAAGTTGCTGCAAAAAAAATGGGCTACACAGGCTCCTGTGCCACTAAAGCATGGCAGAAAAGACGAGCACAATTTGTGTCATTCTGGCAAATATCATTAAAAACAGAAGTTTAATCTCCCAATATCTAAAGCCAATTGCAAATATTACAAAAGAAAATAGATACAGTCACTTTTTATTCTGTTGCAATCTCTTTTCTCCCTTTTCTCTCTCTTTCTCTCTCTCTAGTTCACTTTTAGAGATGCTCTAAAAAAAAAAAAATTACCACTTCCACATCATTTCTACAATTTCCTACTAGGGAAAGTCACTGTTTTTTTCATCAAACATGATAGTCACAGTGCTAATCATCAGCTCAAAGTCAATCAATTATCTTTCCAAACTGACTGGTGTAGGTCCCTTGTCCCCATGTTGAGAACAACGTGCACTTTTGCAGCCAATATGCAGCAAAGGGAAGGGGGGTGGAAGGGGCTCATGCTGCCATCTGCCAGCAGTTGCACTCCCTATCTACTGGCTTTAGAGGGAAACAACTCAGAAACAAAATAAATCTTCTGATCCAAATCGTCAGCTTGAAAAATAATAATGTTAGGGAAAAAAAGTCTGAAGGAATGGCTAAAATCTTTTTCCTCTGTCTCCTCCCCCCTTAACCAGTTTTCATGTACATACTCTGAAGTCTTGGACACCAGAGCGACTCTTGCTGCTTCTCTTGTTGAAGCCCAAGGTGGGGATACAACGTACGTCTTTCAGAAAACATTTCAGGTTCTCTTAAACCCAAGACTGCAAGGGTGAGACTAGATCTCCGAGCTCTGCTGACATTATTTTCTTTCCTCTCTCACTGGGTAGAGGAAGCACAACCAGGACCCTATACAGAAAGGTAGTGCTGAACCCCAGCTTGCACTACTGCCTCTCCTGCTCCTGCAAGGATGTTCTGCAGGATGCAACACCATAATCAGAACTACTTATTTCTCCATTTCTAGATGAACAGACCAGCTGATTAGAAAAACGGTCCTCTGTTTGTAGAGGCATCAAGTGCAAGCGATGACCTTGAAGAGAAACCTTTGTTCTAAGGCAAAGACAGAATAATACAGAACTAAACAACTTTTCATCACAACTTTAATTTCAGAGTAACTTTCAGCCTTATGATCTGGGCAATAACTTACATCAGTTTCCAATTCTCTCTTCCCCTTCCACCTTACATAAAAATCTTTACAAATTATTATTGTTGTTATTATTAATCACACTTTCCACAGTGGAACTGCAACACCAAGGATTAATGAGGATGTAACCAAGCATTAATGCAGATAAATGGGATCGACCTACCTCTGCTTTGCGTGCTTACTTCCTTATGGCCCACTCAGGAACAAACAGGTCAAATAACACAGACTTCTGTGTATTCCTACAGCACTAACCTAAAAGGCAATCCTAGCAAATAAGCACAAAGTAGCAAGCTAGACTTTCTGCTCTCCAGGGAAGGTGAGACAGAAATAGGAGAGGGAAGTGGTGGGGCACAGGAGTAGTGTGGGATACCCTAGGGAAGGGAAAGGCATACCACTTCGTAGAGTGGGATGATTTAGGAGAGAACTGGAAGACAGTCAAGAGAGAGGAGGCAAAGAAGACACTGACAGGAACAATATGAAACAGAGAAAATACGAAGGGCAGGAGGAGAATAACTTATGAGTTGACACAACTTCCAGAGGGAGCCAACACGCCTGCATAGGGCAGAAGCATCCCTGTTCTGTACAAAGTCTGTACTGTTGGCTCTTCTCATTGCCCTGGCCCAAGAGTCTTCAGCACCGTTGGGGCACTGCTGCCCCATGTAACATCAGGCCAGGAAAGTGCAGTACCCACGTACAGGACAGTGTGTACCTTCTTGAGAATGCTTGGTCCTTAGCTCCTAGATCTGAGGGCCAGAAGAGGCCATTGGAGCAGCCAAGATCCTCTTGTTCATCATACAAGCCACAGAGCATCACCCAGTTGCTGCTGGAGAGAGCCAGCTAACCCTTTTTTGCCTGCCATTCAGGCTATGAAGATATCAAGGGATGGTGAATCCAGCCTTCCCTTTAGCCATTGATTCCCCTAGCTAATCCTTTCTACTGGGGAGAGAGGAAAAATGGGCTTCACATCTGAGCTCCTTAAAATAAATCTGTCATCCTCCGAAACATCAAATTGAGTTCCTGGAAACTAGATATTCAATACAGTTCCATGATAAAAAGTCTTGCAAAAAAAAGACAAAATTCTCTTGGCCAAGCAGCAATCATTCTAATATCTAACCAACTAGCCACTTCTGGATGAGAACATTAATTTGAATGATGTGGGCATGTCCTTTTCTGACAACATTGTACAACCATATTATGTACTTTACACTCATGTTCAAAAAGAGGCAGTGCAGTCTATATTGTCACAGAGCTTTGCAGGTGGAGCCAGGACAGCCCAGTAAAAGCCAAAGATGTGTCCCTACAATCAAAAGGCAAGAGATTTAGTTCAAATCTTTGCATAAGAGAAAGTTTTTTCTTCCACATAGAGCAGACAATGCCATTTTCTGCCTAGTTGCTTTGTTTCATGGAACATCAAGTAAATCTGCCCATTTAGTAGACATACTCAGGCAATAACAAACAGTGTAAGAAGAGAGGAGTGCTTATTTTGTTTCAAAAATCATGAATCAAATTTGTCCTTACACATAAATGTCATGCAATAAAGCTTTTAAGACTTTGGGCCAGCAGGATTTTTTAGGAAATAATTGCATTTAAAAAAAAAAAAATCATTAAAAAAAAAAAAAAACAAAAAAAAAAACCTGCCTTACTGCTTGAACACGGCAGCAGTGAAAATGCAAGCAAGAATAACTACCAAAAGTAAAAACATTTTTACTGTTATCTGCCTAACAAAGATATTTTGGAGTATGAAAAATCATTGAAGTTTTAAAAAAACATTAATAGCTTCATTGCAAATATTGTAAGAATAACCACACACCTATTGATTGCTAAGACTTCTTGGATTTGCTTTCAGTAGCCTTAGATTCCAATAAGAACTATTCACCAATTGGTATAAAAAAAAGATAGTACTTTGGCATAGCATAGCCATTCTTCATTAACTAATTAATTCCCTCCTAGACATCAGGCTTGTAGTCTTCTTGACTGTCGTTGACAATAACAAGTAAATAAAATAAAGCATTACATGGCACTAATCTGTCCTGTTAGAAAATTTTCCTTCTCTTCCTAGTATTGGAGGTTGAAACAACTATTAAAATTTATCCATCAGTCAAACACCACAATCTGTAAAGGAGATGAGAGACCAGATATGAGCTGCTAATCAGAGTATGATGGATTTGTGGCTATGGAAAAGAAGTGCTCTGTGTGTGTTTTTCAAATGTATTTCATTGGAGGGTGTTTATAAAAAGAATTAATGGTAGACCGAACCTCAATCTTATCTCCCTAAAGGGTAACAGCTAACCTAAAGAGAAAAAGAGATGTTTTCAGATTAATCGCAAAGTAAATAACTGTATTTTTGGCCAAGCAAAAGATCAAAGATTTGCAAGAATGTGAATCATATTTGAAATTATCTTTGACTTTAAATGAAGATGTCTAGAAAAAAAATGCTGGGTATTATCTTCCAACTAGAACTGAAAGTGAAATTGGCTTCTTTTACAGGAAAGGTCTCTTCCACAGTACAATAAATTGTATTAATCCATTAGCAGAAATGTCAAGCTCAGCTGATAATTATCAACTGGCTTTGCAAAAACACTGGCCATTCCACATTAAGTTTATGTAAGCGAACTAACTAGTGAAGTCCATTCTGATATGTTTGATGATGATTTGCTTAATGTAACAGTGTGCTTGCAATACAAGACTGGCTTCATCACAAAACGGACAATGACTTCCAGACTCTGCAGCTTCACACTAGGCAGAGCAGTCCTGTGGAACCTTATAAATATGGGCAAAACTGTGTTATGTCTTCTCTTGGAAGAAGGACAGACCACAAGTTTACTGATACAGAGAAAAGTCCAGGAAGTTGGCCAGCAGGCATCCCAAAGCATTGGACTTCCTGGAATGCGAAGCAGTCTACAGAAGTAATCTACCTTCTAGGCCAACATCTGGGTTTGGTAGTAAGGATGGACAAGAAGAAAATGGATCAGAATCAGAATCTTCTTCATTTCCAACACACCAAATTATCTGCATCTGCAGGGTGGTTTCGAAGTACCTGACGTACGTTCCTGGCTCTGCTGAACACAGTGATGAATTTCCCAATCATCCCAGCAATTGCTGGTGCTTTGCTCCTTCTGCTTGGAAAAACACACAGCAAATGCCTAGAAGGGCTGTGCTAAACAATGGTGGCTGGCTGCTGAAAGAGAAGTGGGTAAAGAGCGCTGTCTTGGTTTTCTCCAACCCATTCTGCTTTTTTCTTAATACCTAAATTTATGCAAGCAACCCAGAGAAATGTACCAAACAACTCAGAGGAAGGGATATTTTTAAAATGAAATGGCATTTAGATAAAATGTTGCCAGCATTGCTAAAAAAAAAAAAAAAAGAAAGAAAAAGAAAAAAGAGAAGAAAAAGAAATCTGCTCTAATTCTGCATGATCCTAACACTGAAGTTACCCTAAGCAGTACACAGATATCCAGATGGATTTTGAGGATTTGCACGTAGGGACGACGCTATTTCTGGAACACTCTTGGCAAATGTAAGGAGAGAGAAACCTAAAGGCTTAATCTGTTCCCCCTGGAAACCAGAGTGCTGCCCTGATGAGGAAGGACTGGGCTGCTTGTTATATAACAGCATGTATAATGGATGAGACTTTCAGGGGGTGGGTGTTCAGGTGCCAAGAACTGATGCACACAGAACCATTAGTCACTTCTGAAAAGTCTTTGGCAAGATCCCTAACTATATGGAACCAATCCACTGCTATACAGCTCAGAAGCAGGATGCTACAGACTTAATGGTCTGTTCTTGAGCATATATATGGTTTGTTTCTGTTGAGTTATTGAGTTTGTTGATGGCTTCTTGGAGCAGAGTGGAATTGAATGAAAAAGAGAAGGTGATTCATAGAAAAATGTCTGAGTTGACCAAAATACACCTCCTCAGCTCTACGTCGCTGGCTGCCACCAAAAATTCCTTTAACAGGCAGCTTGGAAAGGTGTTCCCTTCATTTTTTTTCTATCACCTCAAAACAGCAAGAGTGTGTGCCTCTCTTCATGATGACCAATGAAGGCCTGAAAACATTTTAGGAACAATAAGGTAAGAAGAGGGGATGAAAAATAAGCCCCGTCCTAGTTCTCCTGAAGCAATTCAAGATGAGAGCTATTGAGACACATCACGCCACAAGAGGTCACAGCACTGAGCCATTTATCCATTTGTCCTCAACAGAACTAGCCACTGGTCACCAGGATGAAATGGATGTGGAATGAAGGGTTTGAAAGGGACACAGGTAATATTCCCTCCTACATCAGTGTCAATCTCATTGCTCTTGTCAAGTCATCCACTTGCAAGTTCTTTTAAACAGTTATTAGAAAAGACTAAAAAGGGAAGTGACTGCTGTTTCTTCTTGCATCTCACTTTTAGAGCCATCCAAAAGGCTTCGCCCCAAGACAAGAAAAAAAAATGTCCAAACACAATGGGCAAGAGAGAAAAGAGGCACAGAAGAACAACTTCTTCAGTGACTCAGTATTTCAGCTCCATTAAACAAGACGCCTTCCTGGCATCCAGGCCAGAGGGATCGTGGCAATAACATCTTCTCAGATGTTATTTGCTCAATAACCAAATGTTATGGCAGACACCTCACTGAGCCAAGAGGAAATACTGGAGACACGTTGGTAGGAATGCCTAAAGCAGACTGACCAGCTCCAAGCCAAAGCACTGAAGCAGGGCTTTACCTGCTGTGTAGAGCTAAGAAGGGGGTGCACCAGATGAGCAGAAAGCTGCCTTTGACAGCAAAGAGGTGTTTACCTGATTCCTACAACACTATCTTCACAGTCAGTATTTTCAGTGTAAAAACATCTCTTCTAGAAATGACTCCATGGTGCCTTCACCAAGCTCCGAGGTGTCCAGCATCAAGTGTATATTCAGCAGTCCAAGCATCTATACTCTGTATCTGAGTCTCAGACCCTAAATCTCCTGTGGCAAATACTCAGACTTCTCCTTTTTGAAGTGTTTGACCCTATGCTGAGCACAAATTGCTCTGAGAAGAAGGGGAAGCTTGACATGCCATAGAGAGAAAAGTGAGGAGAGGGTGCAGAGGCACGTCCTGCTAGTATCGATAAACAGGGATATCCTAACACTTTGTTGTTCATTCACCATGGACTTTCCAATGCCATTTAGGCACCTGTTTATCTGAGCACAAACACTAGTTTCTAGATAAGTAGTTCCAAAACTACAGAATCACAGAATCACAGAATCACAGAATTGTAGGGGTTGGAAGGGACCTCCAGAGATCATCGAGTCCAACCCCCTGCCAAAGCAGGTTCCCTACAGTAGGTCGCACAGGTAGGCATCCAGGCAGGTCTTGAACATCTCCAGAGAAGGAGACTCCACCTCCTCCCTGGGCAGCCTGTTCCAGTGCTCCGTCACCTCACTGTAAAGAAGTTCTTGCGCACATTTGTGCAGAACTTCCTATGCTGCAGTTTCCGGCCGTTTCCCCTTGTCCTGTCTCCACTCACCACTGAAAACAGTCTGGCCTCACCATTCTGTCCCCCACACCTTAGATATTTATAGACCTGGATCAGGTCCCCTCTCAGTCTTCTTTTCTTTTCTCAAGGCTGAGAATTCAATTCAGCATCTCTCAATTCTCAAGGCTGAGAATACAATTCAGCATCTCTCTACATGCATCTGAACATTCATAGATAAAGACATTTCATCACAGCACATACAGTGTGCTGTCTGCATGGCCTAACTTGCAGTCAACACAAAAATGAATTCAGCCAAACTCTTACAAAAAGACCAGCCAGTTCATTTGGCTCACATTTACCCTGTTTAAAGGAAATCCAAGGGGATTTGCAGCAGACAGCTATGTGTAGTGCACTGACACTGAGACACAACATTAACAAACTACAGGAAGGCTCCGGCCAGCTGTCCCCAGGGTCTCTCATCCCACACATCAGGGTGAATTCAGTGACAACATGATCAGCCCCAGGTTCTCAAACAGTGCAGTCCATGCCCTGCTGTCAGACATTATGTCTCTCCCATGACGTTTGACAGGCATGTCACCTCTCCGTGAGGCTCAGATACAACCTCAGGAACTGACAAGGAAATGAAAGCCATTTGCCTTCAGTACCAAATTGCAAGTCAGGAGAACACGACTGTAATATTCACCTCTTGCCCAGGCAGCTGGTGATATTTTGCAATTTGAAAACTTTACCACAGGGCTTTTCACACCTGCCCAGAAAAAGAAAGTAAGGGCTTTGCTGTGGCAGGTGGAATCTGATGCACTCTGTCACAGTGACTTTATAGCCTCTGCTATATAAAACCAATTCTACACCTTCAGCCCACTTAACACACCAAGAGTAATTGGGCCAATATCTCACAGTTTCAAAAGTTCTCTGGAGCTCACTCATAGAGCAAGTAACAGTTCAGTCAGCAACAGCTGCTTCTGCTCACAGACTGCTTATTCCTGGGCACTTTTTTACCCACAATAAAGCACACAGGTTTCTCACCTGAATTTCATCAATCTGTGCAAATTACTTGCATAGGAGAGTAGCATGATAGCTATGTGCCTTGCTAATCCCAGGAGACAAAGAATTGCTAATATCCTGCCATACCATGCCCACTCACGATCCCCAAAATTACACCAGCAATGCTTCTCAACAGAGTGCGTTTTCTGAATGATCCATGCATGCTCTGCACCAGAGACCCATGGGGAGCTTTGCAGTTATGCCCCTTGGAGCTGCTGAGTAGAAAAGGTATTCCAAATGCAGCCTGCTGCAGCCATAGCAGAGCCCAGGTAAGCACGTGGTGGCTGGAGCCTGCACAGAGTCTTCCTCCTTCCAGGCCAGTGGAGGCAATACCCAAGTGCACAGTGTCCACGTCTAGATCCACATGGTCCTATCGCATGGCACAGCCCCTGTGATGGCTATGAAGCTTCTGATAAGCTTTAGTCAAAAGATCTTAGATAAAATGGCCTTCCAGATCTTTTCAACCAAATTCATGGTCACCAAACCTCAGGGAGGCTATCATCTCCACCTAAATACTAGTCAGACCAAACCAAAGGTAACTGGCATCTTCATGTTGATGGTATATGCTGCTTGAGGACAATCAAATACTTGCCAAGCCTAAGAGTAAAAAGGATTGATATTCCCATTTTCCTCAATTACTCCTAAATCTAGCTGTCCCTCCATATCATAGAGCATTTCTAGAGAGCAAATTAAGGACTTTATCAATATTTTTCCGCTGTCCAGAAAAGCTTTAGGAAGGTTTCCCCTACCTGTTATCAAAGAGCAAGGTGAAGAAAATGTCAAAATGTCTCTGAATCCACCAAAGCCAGTTCTGGTTTCCCATTTCTGGCCCCTGCTCTGCGGCCAGGCTCCTGGTTCTCAGGCTGCTGCAGGCGCCTGGCTCCTAGCCCCTGGAGTGGGAATGTGGAAACACTGAGGAATAGCATACAGAGCTACTGCATGTACCCAGAAGTCACCTTGCCAGAGATAATAACCCAGGAGAGACCCTCAGAAATGACTAGAGCCAAGAAAAAAAAAAAAACATGAAAAGCTCTCCTTGCAGTGAAAGGCATCTTTATATGTGCAGTTCATCTAAGGTTAAAAGGTGGCTTGATCACAATTTACAAGGGGCTTCACTGAGACACAGATGGATCTCGTGTCTTTTTTCTACCAGCTGTTAGAGACCCAGTACCGGGAAGCTGAAGCTAGACATTAGCTAGGTTAGAAATGAGGTGTGAATTTTTAACTGTGCAGGTAATTAATCATTGAAACAGCTTACTTAGGAATACAAAGTATTCTTTATCACTTGCATCTTCTAAATACACACTGGAATTCTTTGTAAAAGGAGACATGTCTGGTCCCAAACAAGACTGAGAGGCCTGGTGCAGGATTGTTGGCCAAGCCCTTTTGCTTTACCTCTATTGCAGAGCACAAAGTTAATAGCCATAGAGCTTTATCCAGGCTTAAAAATCTCTGGAGGACATTCAGGCTGTCTGAACTTACATATGTCTAGCCTCCTTCACTGCCAAAGAAGGCTGTGAGTCTTCTCCAAATGCAATTTACAGCAGGCTCCATACTAATGCACTCTGAATAGCCACTTTGCACAGCTTTTCCTTAGGCCATTTGTAACCAAGCTTGTCTAGACACCAGGAAACTGGAGACAAGCTCATAACTAGCAAAATGGCAAGCCACCCATATGTCACATTTGGAGGAACACATGCTATACTCTATTGCATCCAGAAGAAGCAGGGCCTACCTTTCCCTGCCCTCCTTGGAGAATAACAGCAAGCTAACACAGCAAGACCTACCTGTTCCATCTCCAAGCTCACACTGGTTCACATGCTGTTGAGGTGTCACCAGGCGCATCTCACCAAACCCGCATGCTACTCAACCAGCTTTGGGATGGGTTCCCCTCACTGTGGGAAAGAGCATCCACTTTAATGGCCTCAGTTGTATACTTAAACAACAAATTACCACTTTCTAGTTGCTTCTGCTGCAGAAGAATGGTAAAATCATAGACTAGTTTGGGTTGGAAGGGACCTTAAGGACCATTCAGTCCTAACCCCTGTGCCACAGACAGGGTTGACTTCCTTAGATCCAACCTGGCCTTGAACATCTCCAGGGATGGGGCAGGGGGGCTGGAACTTGATGATGCTTGGGGTCCCTTCCAATCCAAGACATTCTATGATTCTATCATCCACAACTTCTCTGGCCAGTCTGTTCCAGTGCCTGAACACTCTTCCCAGATGAGATTATTCCATTCAAAGGCAGAGTTTACTAGAAATATTTG
This sequence comes from Lagopus muta, assembly GCF_023343835.1. Taxonomy (NCBI): domain Eukaryota; kingdom Metazoa; phylum Chordata; class Aves; order Galliformes; family Phasianidae; genus Lagopus; species Lagopus muta. Next base: position 117,295,948 of record NC_064433.1, on the reverse strand, counting down.
ATGAAATAGCAAGAATCAACTGGATCCCAGATAAGCTTAGAGCAGAGAGAAGAGTTCTTCTAGGTAACACTGGGGAAAGTAGTCTCACATCTTCAGTGCCTCCCCTAAACTCTCCATTACTGCTATGAGAAACAGTAATTCTTTACATATCTTCACAACTATTTTTAATTTTCTGTGCTTAACACCCGTTGTTGCCAATTTCTGATTGAAATGCAAGGAATTATAATTTTGGACACATTTGCAAAATACAAAACCAAAAAAAAAAAATCCGTCTCCAAGCAAAACCCAACAGATTTAAAATTTTTTACTAAACCAGAAAGTAATTCAAGTTCATTACCACATCTCTGTGAAATCTTATTTAGCAAATCTCATCCCGAAGAGCCAATGCTTCATTCGCAGAAAGACAAAGCATTTTAGGTAACAAATCTGCCATGCGCAGTTCTACAACAAAGGCCACTGTGACTGACAGCAGGCTAATCATCTTGCTTGTACATAAAGGTTACAGCACACTCATTTTTATAATTACACATGAAGTGTTGAAAAATTAGGTGCCTGGCAATTAAAAGAATTACAAGAAAAATATGCAGTTTATTCAACCAAATCTAATACCAAGAAGAATACAGGTTCATTTGATGATATGAATTTTCACTGTTTCCTCTCCATAGTCTTGGAAAATTGCTTCACTACTTTTTAAGGTATTTGTTTCATCGGACTTTCACAAATATTCATGATTTCTGCTTGGTACCTGTAACATCAGCCATTGCCATGAATGTTTAGGATTGATACACCCAGGACATCAGCTCGTCCTAACAGATTATATTTATATATGAGTATGTGTGTGTGTATACATGCATGTGTAGTTCAAATACGGATATGATACGAGATAAAAGTGCTTCTAGTAACATTTTGACAGAGATGTGACCTTTTCCATTACTGAATGCTATTACATTTTGACTGCTAATGACTGGCAGAGCTTAGATGTTACCACGTGGAATAAGCGGACGTCTCTTATGTGCTGCTCCTCTGTAGTGCCTATCTATGAATCTTGAGAATTCTATGGGTCTTGATAATTCCTCTGAAGTCAGATGTGCAAGTAAGCAACTATGGCCATTGGGAGGACTTCGAAAAATGCAGCCTAACCTCACAAAATCAAATAAATTTGTGATGAGTCACTGTCTGACACATTAGCGGTACCCATCACAAGACCAGCCTGAAAGGAGGACTTTTCCACCTCTCCATCAAGCACATATGTAAATTAGAATCAGAGAGCAAGGTAGTTTGATGTGGGAAGTGCCTTTAGAAGAATACTCAGGAAAATAATCATATACGATGCAACATTTACTGACACTTTCCAATCCACTTGGCAGCATGATGCTTAAGGAGCACAGAAACGGCCAACTTTCAACCATGCCCTTTAAGCAGTTTGCCTGTAGAGACAGTGCATGACTCACAAAGCAGGGCATTCTCAGCTGAGACAGCAGCTTCTGAGTCAGCTGCAAATGTCTGCTGGTAAAGGTGACAGAAAGGTCAATGCAGACACAACTTCAAGTGAAGGAGAAGCTGGTAACAAGTTGAGCTCACCACCTTGGACAGCACAATTTGGCTGGAGGTGCTGCAATACATCCACCTGGTGCTGCCACTAATCACTGATGCAGTATGCGCATTTTGGACTGATTTATTAGTTCTTGTGGATGCATTCTTCCAAAATCATCACTACTACACTTCACATTTGGGTTGTCCCTATCACTGCAAAAAGCTACTTCTGCTCAGGCTGGCATATTACTCTCCTTCTATACTTACTTGCAGAGATCAAGGGTGCTATAGTCAATCAGGACAGATGCTCCAGAGCTATCAGATGGCAACAATCCCCAGCTGATTGCAGTACACTCCTTGAGTCATTTTGCAGAGATTTAGGAAGAAGGGAGTTCCCTGAAACATAGGATATTGTCATTACCCAGCACAATCTGACACTGTGCTGAGAAGTTATTTTTGTGATTTTTTTTTTCCCCACCAAATGGATCTTCTGTGACTCTTTGAGAAAACACAGAGGCTCACAGCCTTCTCTGAAACCAATGGGTGGCCAGATCTTCCCATCTGGTCTTGGCTCCCCTTCAGTCAAGCATCCTGATGTCCCCAAGCAGATGACAAAGGCACTTTGGTCACTCCGTTAGTCAGGTGTCCTCCCCTGGGTTTGGAAGGTTCCTCTCCATCTCAGGGCAAGGGATTCTCCAGATCTCAAACTGAGAGACAGTCATAACCCATCCCATTGCAGATAACAAAGCCAGAGTAAGAGTGGGAGAAAGGAGGAGGTTTTGCTGCTCAGAGATCTGACTTCTTAACGCCACAGGGGGAAAGCACAATTGAAAAGGAGAAACCTGACTGTGAGCCTGAACACCCTGGTATTCACTGGGTTTTCTGATCCTTCACAGTATTTGATGATACATAAAGCTATTTCATAGCTCCTCAGTGCCATTACTCATGTGTTTGCAACCCACAACCGTGGGGAGTAATATATTTTGCTTGCCCATGCAGCAGGATAGCTCATGAAAGCAAAGTGAATTTGATTCTCAAGCACTCCATACGGAAGGTGCAGCTTGAACCTCCCTTCCAACACACTCTGCAATGGAGGACTTCTTTCTACAAAGCAACATCAGCACATAAAGTGAATAAAGGCAGGGGGGAAATGCCTCTGGATCTATGGGGTTTTTAAAGCACAGTTGTACTTCAGAGCCTGGAGAAAGCACAGTGCCAGGGAGAGCCTGGTGGAGCAGAGGGAGCAGAACCAAGGCATCACCTTGGAGGGGGCTTAGCACTCCCTCTCCTTCTTGCTATTTTCACTGACTTAGCTAAGGTAGGTCAAGTCACACACTTCAGTGGCTTCTCTCTGTAGTTATCAGTTGTTTCAATGGGATGAGAATCCAGAGGGTACTACTGCAAACTGTAACAGTATGCATGTTTTGAATCTGTGCCTGATGTATAAGAAACGCAGCAGAAGGAAACCTATTGCATCTGAAATCAGGTCTTGTATCTTCTTGATTGTGCATCTGAGTCTGCTCCATGGCCATGCAGTAGAAATTGGGAGTTTTGTTCTCACACACCTCTTAAGTAGTGTTGAGGGTTCACCCTGATATCCAACACTGCCTTATGGTTTATCCCAGCAGGCAGCCCAGCGTAACACAGCGTTTGCTCGCTTCCCACAGTGGGATAGGCAAGAGTAGGTTGAGATAAAGGCAATTCAATAGAACAGAATAACAGTAATGATAAAAGATATTTTTAAAAAGTGATGTACAATGCAATTGTTCACTGCCCACTGACCAATGCCTAGCTAGTCCCTCAGCAGCAGCACTCCCTTCCACCAACTCCCCTCGTTTCATTGCTTAGCATGACAACATATGGTATCGGATCCCCCTTTGGCTATTTGGGTTCAGCTATCCTGGTCCTGTCCCCTCCTGTTTCCTTCTGCACCCCCAGCCCCTCACTGACAGAGAAGCACGAGAAGATGGAAAGTTGTTGGTTCTGTATAAGCACTGTTCAGCAACAACGAGGATATTGGTGTGTTATTATTCTCATTATTTTGGGATTGGAACTTGATGATTCTTGGGGTCCCTCCCAACTCGAGCCATTCTAGGATTATTCTCATCCTAAATCCAAAACACATCTTCCTCCTCAGACCCAAGATGGCTCTTTCTTTCCAATCCAGAGTTCAAATTCCATCCCTAACCACCCTTCCTGGTGAGGTGATTTAGGTACACACAAGATTCGAAGAACTATTTGCCCCCACACATTTTTTGCTCTTTTCCTCCTCCATATACCCTGAACTCCATCCCATAAATCTCATCTATGCTTAAGATTCAAAATTTTGAAATATGATTTAGTGGGGAGTCAATCGTTTAACGCAAAACCCCCAAATCATTGATATTATGTGACTTGATTTAAACAAAATACTGTAATAAAATGATATTTCTGTTTCACTGCAAACCTTTGAAAATCTTAATAATGAGCCAAAGCATTTCATTTGAGCTGAGTGCTGTTAGGACCTTGAACATTTTTTTCAATGCCTTTGGGTCACCCACACTAAGTGATTGCTCTTAGGTCTGTATCCATTTTGAAGGACATTTAATCCCCTGCAAACACAGACAGCTGTGCTCGTGCAGTTAACTGCCATCCTACTCTATTGCACACCTCTGGTTATCATTCTGTTTCTTTTCGTTGAGATTATTCCTTTTGCATTTGCTTTTATCTCACTGGTTGGGTATTTTGTTCAGCCTCCAAATTCACAGAATGTCTATTTCACATGGATTAGAGCGAAAAAAAGATTCCATTGTTCCATACAGCACATCAACAGAAGAAAACTACGATTCCCACTCTCCTCCAAATACTTTTCCCTACTCTTTCCCACAGCCATTTAAACTTCGAATCTTGGGGATCTTTCTTCAATATCTCTGCTGCAGGGAATCTGTACAAGAGAATACTCAAAGACACGAATACAATCAGAAAAGTACTGTGCAAGCTCTGGACCTCAGAGACAGTGCTCAGTATTTGCATTGCTGTTTCAAGAAGATTTTTCAAATCATAGACCTTGAAATATACTATTTGCAAATAAAACTGTTTTCCACCATCCTGGGAATAGGGGTCAAGAGAAAAGTTAATGGCGGCCTTACAAATTATACACGCAAAATAAACATCCCTCACATGCAAAGCTGTTCTCAAGAGATCATTTCATTAACAGATGCATAGTCTGAATTTCTCAGTCCTGATTTCCAGACAGGAATCCAAACAGCCACCATGAGTCATGCAGGCTTCTCAAATTTCTGTTATCATCAGTGAATCTCAGCAGCCTAAGAGGGGTATTTGGAGGACTCCACACACTGCCTCTGACATACAGCTTTGCCTCATGCATTTCACCTTGCTTCTCCTTCAAAGGCCAGAATGGTGAGACCATTCAGTCTAACAGCACTGTGGCTTCAGATGCAGTCACAGTAGGAGGAAGGGAGGCTGAGCAGGAACTTCTGGTGTAATTTAAGGGGAAGTATCCTCTGCTCTGGGATCCTAGTCTGAAAGGACCATATGAAGTACTTCATATGAATGACTTCATCTGAGCTCTAATGCCACACCAATTGAGAGCAACTATTCTGGCATGACAGGTATGAAAGCTGCTCCAAAAGTAATGGCTCCTATTTTATTTTGCTGGCCCACAACATACATTGCAGAATGTTTATGGACAGCAACCAGTAGATGTGAACACACTGAGGTGGTGGGTAGTGTGTTACAGCAATGGTAACAGCAGTAGTGGGTCACTCCTACTGGTGCAGGTTTTTACAAGTGTGGCATGCAGGGTCTTGGTCATCATTGCCAAAAATGCACAGCTCATGGTGCTGACTGTGTTGAAAAATAGTGGGAGGCTTAAAATGGGTCTGGCATGGAAGTGGATAACAAGGAGCACCTTAAGTAAAGCTGTTCAGTAAAAAAGAAAGCTTTCTCAGCTGAATTCAAGCCCACAATTATTCTGAAGACGAAAATAACTTGTTAAGCCCAAACTTTATCATCAGGCTTTACTATCTGACCACCCTACTAACATCCTTTCCTTCAATTCAGTAAAAGAGATAGCAAAAGGAAAATTAAAGTTAAGGTATTGTAATGAGGGCCTGGAAAAAACAGTAGTTTCATTGTGCCACAAGTGCTAATGGCCCATTTTGTAGAAATGGGCATATTGCCCCATGGAGCAATATGCTCAGTGGCTTTCTAGTCATTACTACAACTCAGCTCCTCAGCAAAATAGCAATGATCCATAGACACATCTTCCATACAGGCATGATAATTAGACCATGGAGCTGTTAGTCCCCTTTTCTCACTCTCCAGTTCCCAGAAGCCACACAAGCAAAGTGTACAGAGATCTGATTCCTCCTTCAAGCTGCTTCACACCACTCACTACTACCAAGGCAGTCCTAAATCACCCTTCTGAGAGGGAAGGTATCGAGCCTACAATTTTCCTATCATCCAGCAAGATTTCCTGACCTTCCTCAGATTAGCTCCTCCACAGTTCATCTGAACAACAGGGGAAGCAATTTAGACAGGCAAAGGCCTCTGACTCACAGCTACCTGCCACTGGCACAGTGGTGATGCAGGCCAGGCTGAGGAGAAGAGTGATAGAGTCCATCCCAGGATATAAGGCCTTCCCATCCCTCTGCCCATGTGCTATTAAAGTTGTAATGTTAATGTACCACTCCTGAAAACACATATATTCAAGAACAAGCCCAACCAGGCACTACAAAGGCTTTCTTTTCAGCAGCTCTGAATCCCATACCAGTCTTCCACGGCACACCAGTGTTTACCAGTCTTGACTTGTCAATGCAGGTGTTGGCAGTAAACCACAGTAAGCAGTCAGAAAAGTAAGAGCTGAAGGAGGAAAAGGCAAACAAGGTAGCAATATAGGAGCAATATGTTTTCACTCATGAGAAATGTCTGGCTGCAAATCTCCCAGATAGGTGAAGTAAGAGATGCTTGGTATCTTCCTCTTGGGACTGTACTCAACACAGTCCTGCAGCCTTTGTTAGCATGTATAATCCCATGTGACTTCCCATCATTTCTTGAAAGACAGAATCAGGCCCACAGGCTGCATCTGTCAGTGCTCAAGCTTCATTACGCAGAATAGGATCCAAACAGGCATCTCAATTAATCACGCTCATGTATTAGTAAGTAATTCATTAATTCAATAAATTGCTCCAGGCCATGGCATAATCAGTCATGTCATAGATTATAACAAAATCACAAACTAAAGTGTTAAACATGGGCCTATCCTTGCTGATCCATCATCTGTAGTTATCATTCATGGCAGAACAGGTATACTTTATATACTTTAAGACAGGTGGCATGGAAAATTAATCATCTTAATTGTGCAGATTTCCTCTATCAGATCTGCTGATTGAGTAATATAAAATCTAAGCTGCATAAAATTCAGGAGCAGGCCAACTCAAAGAAATAAACATTGTCAAGATCTGCTCACTGATAGCCAGTAAATGCTCCACTTGATAAATGGGGACTTACCTGCACAGTAACAAGTAATTTCTCATCCCCTAATCCTCAGGCACTGGATGGGAAGGTGCTGCAGGGACTGAGAGCAGCCACAGCCACAGCTGAAGCCCTGGGAGCACAAACAGAGCAAAGTCGTCCTGCACTGCCAACAGGATATCCCACTTACCTTCATCACCCTCATTTCAACTGTCTATTCCCACATAGGTGATTCCAAACAAGAGATTTTACTCATTTAGCCCAACCCTCCTAGTGATGAGTTCATGGCAAAGAGGAAGCTCTACATCATGGAGTCTGAAGAAGGGACCTCAGCCTCCAGTGTCCAATTAACCACATCTAACTTAGTGTTAACGGATGCCCATCTAGTTTCTTCTTAGAGATCTCTAATAGTATCATCCTCAGGAAATGTATTCTAGTCCTTCACTTCATCTATGCTTAGAAACTTTTTCTTGTTGTCTTCCTACAAATTAAGTTCATTACTTTTTGTCATGTCTATTGCTCACTTGGAAATAAAGGCTGCTCCCTGGAATACCAGCCTTCTGTGTGTTTGAAGTTTGCTGCCCTCTTCCCAGTGCAATTTCTCTTCTATGCTTGTGATTCAAATTGTGTGATAATTTTAGCTGTGCTTCCCTTCCCTAAAAAGGAAAAACAAATTAGAACAAGACTCCTGCAGATTTAAACTGGTGTCTTCAAGTTGGTTAAGATAGGCAATTAACTTTTAAGTTAAGTTAAAACTAGAAGGACAAAGGAGAGAGAAAAAGAGAAAGCTTTAAAAAAATCGCTGAACACAACAGAAAAAAAAACAGAACTCATTCCTATTGACAGACCATTTCATTTTATACTATTTTTAAGTCGAGGAGATGGAATTCAAGCTACAATGCAAGCAAGAATATATTTGCTGATTCCTCCTATTTCTGCAAGTCAATTAAGTTATGAGTTACATAGTATAATTACCAAAGGTCAGAAGAAGATACGTTTGCGAGCAGAAATTGAGAGAGCTATATAAAAATTGCAAAATTAACTGTTTGGACAAAAAACAAGGGAGGCTCATTTTCTCCACAAAAAAGCTTTTTCACAACTTGACCATCTGTACTTAACTGAATAGCACTTAGTTGCTCAAAATTGCAGATAGTTTTTAGCAGCCATGTTATTACCTGCAGAGATACGTGTTACTGTTCTCCTTTGCTTAATTTTAAGAGCACGTGTGCCATCCAGTCAGAAATAAAACAAATAAATGAACAACTGATCCATTGTGATGGGGCTCACAAGTACATTCGTAGTGCAAATCTGTGTCTGCAGCTTGCCCATCATCTGCCCATTACGAGGTGGATGGTTCTTTACAGTACTAAAGTCATTACATTTACAGATTAAATAATTACACCTCTGGTGTGCCAGGTCCCACATGGTTAGGATTAATGTTTAATCGGGTAATTTACAGCTACAACAATAGGCCTTGCTCTCAGAAGTGTGTCTACGTGCTCCACCTGCTCATAAATCAATTCCAGGCCTTTTGTGGTCTTTCATAACAAGAGATGCTTTAAGTTGTCAGAAGCAGCATGGGAGTACCAAAGTCCTAATCCTGGGAAGTGCTGCATACTGCCCATGAGCTGTAGAGAAACCCCTGCTGCTGCTGAAAGCTTTCAGCAAGACGGGAGAGTTAACTCTCTGCAAGACTGAGTCTTTCTCAAAAAGGAAAAGGTCACAAGGACAATTATTTTGATGTGTTATGTTGTGTATGAATTCAGTAGATGCTTTCCTGCCCCTGCATCACCGTTTTCTTCAAACTGAGAGCCAGTACACTAAGGGTGAGATTCATCACAAGAAGCTGTCTATTTTTTTTTTTGTAGTCTAAAATCAGCAGGTTTTGTCCCTGTGTAGTCAACTGAGATAGATGGGCACACTCTAGAGGGCAACACATTCTGCCCTGAAACAGATGACGGAAATATATGAAATAACTCCCCAAAGCCTGCTTTAGACTACACATCTAGCTTTGCAATGGTTTAGATTTAGCACAGAAAAATTTCTGTAAAAATGAAAATTTAATTATTTAGCAAGCAAAAACGAGGCTCTATCTGAAGTGCACTGAGTGCTCTGAGCAGTAATATGCATCACACAGGTTAGGCTGACTTGAATGTTAGGGATGTCAAGTAGTCACATAATGGTGTAGTTAGTCTCTGAGATACCACTCTTAGATCATAGATATATCCAGAGTAGCTTCTGGTTATGGCACACTGTTTCAGTGATAATCAGGTAAACACAAGCTCCTAGACCTAGGAAAAAAGGTGCATCTCAAGTTTGCCAACACTACTATGACTCAGGCCTTCTTCAGAGTTCAAAAATTAAGTGATAAAGGCTTTCAGATCTTTCAATACAAATAAGAAGTTTTGCTTTTTCATGAAACTGATCAAGATCCAAGCAGGACTGTTCTCTGATCATTCCTCAAAATCAAAATCAGTGCAAGATCACAAACAATAGTGCATGACAGTCTAACAAAAAGGCCTGTTGAAATATCACCAGCCAGTCATTCACTCCTTTGGGGAACAAGCCCAAGCCACTTGTCACTGATGTGCAATATTGCTAGATTTCTGCCTATCTTCTAATTTGCCCATCAGGTTGAAAGAAAAGCCGGTTCCCACGTCATTCCCCTGAGATGTGTCCATGACATGACCTTCCATGACACCCACACCAGCACTGTAGGGCTGAATAAAACTGCTGTGTGCTGTTCACATTCTCCATCACTAGAGGTGATGGAGGTGGCTGCCTCTATAGTAGAAGTGCACATCCTCTTGTATTCTCCATTGTTCTTGGTGTTGCACAGTCCACACTGTCAGCCACAGTTGACTATCCAGACCCCAGTAATGTATAGCAGTATTTTACATGCTAGAGTGGGGAGAGCAGAACTATCCTTTTGAGAGATTGTTATTGTTCATCAAATAAGCTTTTCACTCTGCAGTCACCGAAGAACAACAAGCAAGCATCCCTTGTAAATCACTGCACACCAGTTGAGCTAGAAACCCTCATTTCCACTCATGTACTGTAACAGAGTTTACACCAGTCAAGGAGGACGCACTAAGAACAGAACTGACAGAATTTGCCCTGAGTGTTTTGAGAAAAGATGCTCAGCCTTCTTTACTCCATTCTCAGTATTTTCCACCAGTGTGGTTACTCAGTCACAGATAGCAGCTGTGGATGTGACTGCCCTGCTACTACTGGACTGATAAGCACAGGCTGCTTACCTTCACTGTCAAAGTTTTCTTTCTTCTTTTTTGTAATATTGCTTAGTTAGCACTTTGTCCAGATGGCACCTGGCTGGCTTCTGTTCCTTGAAAAAAAAAACACAGAGTGAACTGCTCTTGTAAATTCCATCATAACTGAAACAATGACAAAAGACTCAGGACATGCAGGAAATTCTGCTCTCTGAAAAAGCCAATCCGCAGAAAAGCTAATGATTGAATTATAAAAAAATAAATGTGATTTTAAGATTCAGAATGGATAATAAATAGTATTCAAGATAAATGCATGCTAACTGGTCTCAGTACGATTATCTACAATAAAAAATATTGACAATATCTGCACCTATTAAAAATACAGAGATAAAGCATTCCCACAAGTGGTACTGGAGCATTATATTTATGCATTTATATTACACCTGAGAAATCTATTAATTCTAAATTCAAGAAAAGAAAAAAAAAGTTTGGAATGACCAGATGTGATGCAAACATCTATATTACAATGTAGGGCTTGAAAAAAAAATCAGAATTGTTTACAGTATCTTCAGAAAGATCTTCCTTGGATCTAATGCTATTTGATGTCAATGGCAAGCCTCCTCTAACTAGTCTTTTGGAGGCTCAAAAACACTTTGCTGTCTTCAGAATCAAAGGGAAAGTCTTGCCTTTGGACAAAAGCAGCTTGGCACAACACAAAAGCTGTGTAATAAAATCAAAAGCAAGATATCCTTTTCTGAACAGCAGGAATTTTCTTCTAACTTTTCTAGCCTTAGACTGGTGAGGTGGAATCTGCGGTCAGCAACATATTTTTGGACTGCATGTGGATGAGCAAAAGCCAGGAGCTGCAGATCTGGAGTCTCCTGAGCTCAGAAGATCATAGAATCACAGAATAGCTGGGGTTGCAAAGTACCCCAAAGCCCACCCAACCCCAGCCCCCTTCTGTGGGCAGAGCTGCCACCCACCAGAGCAGATTGCCTAGGACCCCATCCAACCTGGCCTCCACAACATCTTTGGGCAACCTGTTCCAGTGTGTCACCACACAGGATCAGGAGCCTGCATCCACCTCAGCTTCCCTGGGAAAAGAACACCAATGGCTTTTCTCATAAAAACAGTGTTGCTTACCTACATCAGCTACATACAGCTGGAACAGGGCCGCCGTTGGCTCTGTGGATGAAACAAAACTATGAACCACTCAGAGTTGCATGAAACAATGGCAGTTCTCACAAATGGTCCACCAAAGCTAAACTGATGGGTTTTGTACAGCGCTGACTAAAAGCTACAGTTGTGTCACTGAAATAGTGGGTACCCATAAACACAAATTTCTCACCAATCCAGATAGTTTCCTCTCAAATAAACTGCTTCTAGGTAATTAAAAGGACAGAATTAAAAAAAAAAAAAAAAAAAACTTTCCTGGCGTAATTAGACTTGCTCAAACTAATGGCCCAAGGAATTCCCAAATACTCTGATGCCCTCTTAATTGCAGCTGAGCAGCTATAATGGTAAAAACCAGTTCCAGCTAACTAAAGGCTGGAGGGTAGACAAGCTGTAAGATTCATTTTTGCTAGAAAACCTGCCAAGGCCAAGCAGTGAGGGTGACAGCTGCATTCAGCACCATTTCCCCAATCTGCAATAAAGTTGACAAATTAAATGACGTTTTAAACAAGAAATCTTGCTTGAATATTTGTGCAAAAATATGCCACAATTTACTTTTGGAAATGAATATCTTGCTAAGACTGAGAAAATGGCTATGCCAAGGGATAAAAAAGCCCAAATAATTTAAAAAGAAAGAGGTGACTTCCCTGTACACACCCTTTTTCTCATTAAATATGAAGGGCAAAGACCAATTCTACCTGGAGTACAAACACGTTCCTAACTTGAAGTAGATGGTTTCAGTGGGATACCTTCTATGTTAGGAATACATTTAGGCAACCCGGTAAGACCAGGGCTGATTTTTTCAAATAATTTCAGCACACAAGCAGCTATAAAAAAGATTTGAGAAATAGAAGTTCAAAGAAAACCCTCAATTTTCTAGATTTTGGGTCTAAAAATTGATCATCCTCCAATTTAAAGCTTTCAAAGGGACTCAGAAGCCAGCTCCACAATGCAACACTTACAAGGACTGTCTCAGGCATTTCATAAAATGTGACCATAAGGACACCAAACTTGTTACAACAAGTGCCATACCTTTGCACAATATTTGGATAATAGGTGAACAAATATCCTTTCCATAATATTCTCACGTTCTTATGTTTAAACTACATTCACAAATAAGACCTGTGACCACCTCCCACCTTAAGAGCTAAACACTGCACACAGCAAGGTAGGCATGTAACATTTCAGGGCTTGCTACTTTATAGAATCATAGAATAGAATCAGAGAATTGTTAATGTCAGAAAGGACTCCTAAGATCATCTAGTCCAGCTGTCCACCTACTACCAATGCTGCCCACTAAACCACATTCTTTAGTACCACATCCACACATGCCATCTTCAACACCTCCAGGAATGGTGTTCAAGACTCCATCACCTCCCTGGGCAGCCTGTGCCACTGCATCACCATTCTTTCTGAGAAGTCTTTTCCTAATATCCAACCCAAAGTTCCCCCAGCATAACTTGAGGCCACTCTCTCTCGTCCTATTGAGTAACCATTTAGATGTTCACTCACTGAATTTGACATGAAACACATATTTCAGCTTACACAGAGTTTTTCACACTAGTGAGTTTGCAAGTGGGGTGGTGGGGCAGGATGAAGTTTGGGGATCCCTGGTACAACAGATTGACATACTGGGTCAAGCCCAGCAGAGGCCAGAGTGGGTGAGAGAGCTGGAGCTGCTCAGTCAGGAAATGGAATGCTTAGGCTGCCCACTTACATTATGCCCCAACATTAGTTGTCTAATGGTGATTACAGAGAATCAGAAACAAGCTTTTCTCAGGTGTGCACAGCAAAAGGGCAAGCGGCAATGGGCACAAGCTACAGCAGATAGACAGAGAACACATCTCAATGAGGGTGGTCATGGAAGCAGTGCACAGGAAGGCTGTGGGATTTCCAGCCTTGGAAATACCCAAATTCATACAGACAAGCCCATGAGCAACCTGGTTTTATATTCAATTTGTCTCATTTCAAGTAAAGGGGTGAGAACAATCTCCAAAAGACTTTTTCAACTGTATAATTCTTTGATTGTAGAATTCTCTCTATGCAAGGATTTAAATGGAAATAAATCTTTAGCGGATGTCATCAAAGCATTTTCTGGTGGTATTTACATATGGATGTTCTTATTTGCATATACAGAAATTCTTGGGTCTTAAGCAGTAAGCAGGTTCTAAAATTTCCTTTTCCAATCTTAACTGTGTTCTCTATCATCAAAATGAGAAATAATAGCTGACAAAAACCATTTACTTTTATTGATGTGAGATACAGAATGGTATTTTCTCTTAAAATAAGAATATCTTTTCCTCCAAAATCACTATTTAAATATATGTTTGTATATGAATATCTCTCTGCAATTATAGGAGGAAAAAATACAAAAGCAAGCATTATGCAGGACAATTTTAAAAAAATTAAAAACAAATCTTTTTGTTTTCACAGCCAGATTATATAATATCCCAGTAACTAAGTGTCCTGTATCTAGACCCAAAGATGCATTAACCTGCTCAGCAAGGTTTTCTCTTTTACTTTAAACACAGACAAAGAAAATGCATTCCATGTTTTGAATTTAGCCAACACATTTGGAAATTATTTTTTCTGTTTCCTATGCACTCTCTGTCCAAAATGAGAAGTATTTCTTAGTGGCTCAGACAGTAAACACTACAAAACTGAGATTTTTTTGAAGGCATAAAAAAGTAAGAAAGGCGGCCATGCCTTTGGTGAGAGGCCAGCTGTGCTAGCATCCTGCCTTCAACAGCAGCCAGAAGCAGACACCCAAAGTAATGGAGGGGCATTTAAGCTACTTACCCTTGATACTTCTCCAGCCTCCACCAGTGTGAAGCTCAGGGATTTCTGAGCCAGAGGAGTTTCCACACAGGCAGAAAGCTCCACAGATTTTACTTCCATTACCTCCTCCCGGATGTCCTTCCCAGGGGTCCACATCAGCCTTCAGCACAACCCCATGTCCCCACTCCTGAGAGTTACTGGCCAGCTCAGTGTACCAATTTCAAGCGCAAAATCAGGACTATTGATTTCCAGCATGCATCACTTTTGATGAAGTTTCTGTTCTTCTTATTTTATTGTCCCTCAACCAAAGCAATGTCTTTCTGCAGTTTTGCACAATCAGCTCTCACACTGAAAAACATAGCATCAACAGTACATTTTTTTCTGTAGTCTAATTCACCCACTTTTAAGGAGTATTATTCATAAATGAATTTATAGATTCATATAAATTCACATATTCATAAATGAGTTCATCAGTTTGTGTACTGAATTGCACAGGTCTCAGCAAAAAGCATTCTCCACCTTTAGTAGTAACCCCTCTCCATTGGAAGAACGAAGCATTTCTATGTTCTGTTCCCTATCTTTTACACAACAGTTTAACCTTTACAAGGTCTTCGTTCTTAACCTGTGTCTGCCTAGTTTCCTAAAGGGACCTTTGTTGAAGTCAAAAGACTTGGAAGTTCATGTGGATCATATCAATCAGATCTCCTGCAGCTACATGCTGAGATGACCAATTGGTGGCATGACTCCAGACATAGCAATTTCCTCAGTGTGTAATATTCACTCTTCCTTCCACTGATGCTACTCTACAGATCTGCTTGGCACAGCTGTCTTTCTCTTCTCATATTTTCCCTAGTCCCCTTAAAAATGAGCATTCTGTTGACTCCTCTCCCTAACAGGCAATAAAAACAATGGGGTTTTCCCAGAGAAGCTCTGTCCCGCAGCCCCAGGAGGGATGCTCCTTCCTGGTGTTACCCAAGACACTGGAGTGAGCAGCAGCATGTCAGTGACTCTATGTAGCAAAGAATATATTATTCTAAACACAGTGAAGATTCTCTCTCTTATTTCTAAGAAAGCAAAGTTATGAACACGATGCCTTTAGATGAGCTACACCATTCCCATAAGTACAAATACTGCCTAGATGTAAAGAATCCATTCAAGCAGACCTGTTGCTGTACAGACACTCCATAGTTAATCAGTGGTGAATTCTCTGCTGCACATTCCTGCACTCAATTATCCGCAGTCATACGTACACCTAGGATTCTTCAGTCAATGCGATAAAATCAAGTGCCCAAGCACAGCAGAAATGCCAGTACAAGCACAGCAGAAATGCCAGTACAAGCACACACCAGTGAACAGTTCATATAGTTCTGTCATACTAGGTAAGTATTTAGCAGAAAAGTAGAGGAAAAAAGTATCTGAAATAAATGAAATGTTTTATCTACAGGCACAGTCTACTCCCACAGTGAGCACGTTTCAGCTCGCACAAAGTGACATACAGTGTCATGGTAACACATACATACATTCACCTGTAACAAGAGCTCAGCTGCACAGCATGGACCAGCTGCCCACGGACCAGTATAATCCTGATCTGTCTTCTTCCATGATGGGGAAAAAATGGTTTCACTGTTTCAGAGACTGAAAGTTTTTGTGCTGCAATATGAAAATTTAAGTAGATCCATTATATATCCCTATGGATTTAGAGAGGATGCACTTCCTCGCCTCTGGAATAATTTTGGACTCAAAAAATGTCTCTTGCTCTAATCCATCTTTCTGGCAACAAGACCAGTCCTTTATCATTACCCTAATGCTGTCAATTACTTTCAGTTAAAGCCAGCTCCTTTTCATTAACATCAAGAAAACATAAGCCCCTCTTTTTCTCCTGAATTCCCCTTGCAGAGGCAGGCTTTTGCTATGACAGAGGGTGTGCCTGAACCCAGTCTATGGGAATTGCTGTATCCAGGGCTGTCACCACCCAGCTGCTGAACCACCGCTGCTGCCTAAGAGCAGAATGGATGAAGAAAGGAGTTTCATCCCTGTTTGCTCAAGGTAGGGATTAGGGATCGTGAAGATTTTTTCCCATTGTAAGCCAACAGGCATTATAATCCTATCAGCATTTGTATTCTCACACTGCCTCCTTTAGCAGCCTGTATCTCTCATAGACTCACCATCCTGCAAATGCAGCGTCCATGTTCCTGTGGAGGCCCCACACACCCCACAGCTCACCCCATCCTGATACCTCTGCATGTCTCACCCTCACCTTCCACAACATATATATATGGGGTGACAGAGGAGCCCTAATGTTGGCTGAGTGAGGCATTTCTTTAGCAGGGCAAAGGGGAGACTCAAGATTCATCCTTTCTGGTTTTTACTGCCAATCACAAATGGGGAAAGTAGGACTAAGAGAAACAGTTTTGCAAAGCATTTAAGCTGCCCACCCACAGCACGCATGCAGCATGCTATTCAGGTCAGCATACTATTTCCTATGAGTCACGTTCAGCTGTGCCATAGCTGCGTATTTTAGTCAGAGCAATCTTCTCTGGAGTCTGTGCTGTGTGGAGGCTGACGGTGTCCAAATTGGTTCTGCTGTACTGGAATTTGCTCCTTCTGAGTACTGTGACTCAGTATAATCCTACAGAATCAAGCCCTTTATGCACACCGTTCCCTCTGAGCTAATTAAACAGTTAAAACCTCTGTGTATGATATGGAATAGCAGCACCAGCGTGACAGCAGTTATAAGACAATACCAAGATAGGTGACGCGGCTCAGATTCAGCTGCACCACCATCAGCTGACTGAGCATTTTGCTGAGGGAAAATGCCAAGGCTTCCCCTTCTAATGCCAGCTCTCCTGCCAGCTTTAAGTTCTTCTTGCAGCATACCTCAGGAAGCAGTATGACCACAGTTTCTGACTGCCTGTGGACACAGGGCTACCCAAGGCCTTTCCCAGGGCATGTTGCCTGGATGGAGCATGGAGGCTGCTTACCCAGCTGTGTGCCAACACCACCAGCACCTCACACCCCACTGCTCAGTGGAGGACACAGCCTGGGGGCCTCCAATACCTATGTTGCCCATCAAGGGCTACAACTCCAAAAGCACTCAGTGAACATGTTGATGACCCCTCTGGCTTGCTTTGGTTCCACAAGCACTATGGAGCATACTTTGTAGCTGCTCACAGGAGTTTTCTGGATCTTCAAGACTTGTCCAGCTCTCTGAAAGCCCACGCCTATGGGCTTCAGTGTTCCTGGTGCACGTCATAATTTATCCCACGCTAAGCAAAGGATGAGAAAAGACAGGGAGAGCAGAGCAAGACAGAGAGGAAGACCTGTCTGTTTACAAGATGGAAGCTTTGTTTTCCTTGTGACTGAACCAAGTTGGAAAAGACCCATAAGGGTCATTGAGTCCAATTCAATTGCTGATGGCAGCCACTGCAGGAAGTCCATGCCTGCTGCAGATACTGGCAGAAGCAGCAGAACAATGCTGTGCTCCCAGCGAATGCTGCATCAGAGGCATAGCCCATGAGTGAGTTTGCATCAAATGAATAGGCTCATCGCATGGGATTACAATTAACGTTGGAAGGAGATCCAAGAATTTGTAAAAGTTTAAAGCGACGCCTGTCATGTAATATTCTCTTCAACTTAAATTATATCAAAATTCTGGAGCATGTGCCTAATAAGTGAGAGCAGAATTAATCCCCTAGCTGTCAGCACAGCCGCTCTGAAATGGTGACTTACAACTAATTGCATTTCCTTTTAAAGCCTTGTTGCAATCAGTTGGTCTCTGCCCCAGCTCACACTGATAGGAACCAAGGCTGTGATGGGAGATTGCATATACAATACAGTGGGGGTATTTACATCAGCTGACTCAGCAACTCAAAAGAAGAAGTTGGTCTCCTCACGTTGTCTGTGGGAAGATGTACTCTCCCTCAGAGCACTTTAACTGTGGCATTCTGGATGGCCCCTGAAGGAGACTCTCCTCAGCAGGGAGATGGAGCTACGTAATGAGCCACTTGTGTCAGGATAGACCCTGCTGGATGGAGCCAGTATTTCTGTACCCACATACGGCAGCCGTGAAGAATAGCAAGCAATCAGCCCTATGCAGCCTTCAGTGTCTGAGAATAGGCATACAGAAATTTTCATCCTTAGTGCAGCCTTATTCTCAACAGCACTGTTCAGATCTGTTCCATGTTGATCCCCACTCCTCAACCCAGTGATTTACAGTAGCTGTCACCACAAACCAGTCACTCCATATCATAGCAATGAGAACTGGATAGGAGAATTCATAGACCTGTTTTGGGGTTTTTCAGGGGACCTCTATTGTCTCCTAATTGAGAAGATTATACTAGGAGGAGCTACAACAGAGTATACGCGCACGTCTTTGTAGGGTGTTTTTAATAACATCATGTTTCCAGAGACATTACGTGAGTGAGACAGTCCAACAATCTAAGGCAAAATTCTCTGATTCTTCTTACCTTCTTCTTCTGGATGAATGGAATTTATTTTTTTGGCTTCTCACGTATTTCTGTACTGAGGCCTGTGGGATGTATGGAGTTTTACATAGCTCTGTTTCCTCAAACACAGGTTAGAAGTAAAAGACCATATCCCTTCACATCACTGATTTGAGTTAATATTGCAGTACAGTAAGGGTAAGCATTTCCCACTTTGAGATAATATAATGTGTTAGGCCTACAATTTCAGACTAGTAAATACCAATACTGAAAATCAAATTGATGAAAAGAGAATAGCATCAGACCAAAAAGCAATTATTTGTCACAATCAATCTTTGCATTAAGATATATCAGTGATAACGCCAGTGACTCAACTTTGTGTTCATTCCACTCCTCGGGGCTGACGTGGCCCAGTCCATTCTTGTGCATACTCAGATCATCCCTCTGAAACGCGTTTTTCTTCCAGTGAAACCTACAAAGCCCATAGCAAATTTCCTCATGTAAGAAGTATGCAATCTCCCTCCATTCCCCACACCTGAGCACATCAGTTACAGGGCCTACGTGATGAAGTAACGCAAATGATTCATACCGAAAAATCTCATGATTTTTGACAAATATCATTTTTATTAACCCAACTCCATACATGGTTGATTGGTGCTTTTAATAACATATTCAGATTTCTCCCATCAATCATCAACTAAATTAGTCTTTTTATTATTATTAAAAGATAGCTCCTCCATGCAGCACTAATTAGAGAAGAGGATTGATTGAAAAGGCAGTGTTTCATTGATTCCTAGTTTTTGCCAGGCTAAGGCAGCTTATGCCATTATTTTTACATAACCTAGCCCTTAGAGATAGAAGCAACATCCTGCAGAGAACAGAAACGACTTGCTTAGGAATACATCTATAAACTTGACAAGAATCAGCACCCAGAGACTGCTCCAACTCCCATCTGCAGTCTTTAAACTTTTCAGCTGAACTATAGTTGAAAATAAGTTTCTGCAGTGCTGGATCTTAACCAGAGAAGAGTAGGTACTGCAGATTTTCAATCAAGAATCCTCAAAAAAGCGATAAAAGAAAAACCTCCACTCTTATTTTATAAAAGAACTCGTAGAAACTCTCTGTATGAGTGGGATGGGAAGTTGGTTGGTTGTTTTTTTTCTTCCTGGCATTGGAAGTACAAATAAGAGCTTCCAGAGGGCAGTTTGGCAAATAGGGACCAAATTCCTTTCAGAGTTTCAGGCCCATCCTGGGAATGCCAGCTGGGGAGGAATCACTCAATGCAGCTCACCCAACACTAATCCAAGTGAGTGCAAAAAGAATGAGCCAAGGGGTCTGGACTAGATGTGGATGTCCAGGCACCTTCCTGTTCCCTCAAAAGTGAGAAAGCTGAAGTTGAAAAATCTGGACACTTAGACAGAAACTACACAGCAGCATTATCTTTGGAGCAGATTGAAGTAACTCCTCTAAAGCATCACTGTGGTTTTTTTTCCAGGGACTTTTACAGTATGCGTTAGAAATGGGCCCAAGATACAAGATGTCAGGATCTAGACATACCATTAGCTTGAGAAGATGAAGTTAGACAAAATAAATCCCAGAACTGGTGCGAAGGAGTGACTTCCCAATGAAATGGCTCCTGCCAAACATAAAAGCAAGCAGACGAGCTGTACCAGCTAGAGAAATATACACCTGGTTTTCTGAAATAGAGGTAGACTGAAGGAGCAAGAAGAAAACATATTTGGGTTGGTAATAAGGTGAATTTACACATGCTTTTTGCATTACTCCATAAGAACAAAGGAACTGAAGGAGTAGCCAGATTAGACCCATCACATCCCTCAGCCACACCCAGTCCCTACAGCACCCTAAAAAAAAATTAAAAGGTCTTCTCCATTGTGTCAGTGTGTCTTCTCAAAGCAGGGGAAAACCCCGCATGCTTCTAGCAGTTTTGCTCCAAGGTCTAGCCCAAGAATGTGTGCACTGTGTCTTGCTGTTTGTTCAATAGCACAGAAGAAAATTCTCCCTCTCAGACAGAAAGCAGGTAGCTGGGATTAAGGGAGGACTAGAGACAGCCTAAATATATGGGGGAAAAAGGTAAATATGAGAACCAGAATGTTTTGGTTGAAACTAGCAGGAGGATGTTCAGAACTAAAAGGAGTAGGTACACTGTCCTCTCTGCACATCTGCTGCTAATAACAGAAGCTCATTTTCCAACAGACCTTGCATAACATCACCACAAAACTCAACTATTAATAGAGGTAATTTGCGTCTGGATTGATGGGAAAATACCTTAGCACAGAGGATTTAATTGATCTTGAGAAATAGTGGGAGAATTAATTTCAACAGGGTCAAGAAGAGCATCTTCTCAAGCCTCTCATTTCTCCACTTCCAGTGGCCCTATCTTCTGTAGGAGTCTCCCTCCTATCTCAGACCAAACCTCTGACTCTCACTGGTGCAGGTCACCAGAGGAGAGCAGAGGGACAGAGGCACAGGAGTCCACAGAAGACTTCACATGTTCGTTAGGAGGAGCTCTGGGTGAGCCTGCAGTTGGTAAGGAGGACAACAAAGCTTCAGTCAGTTCTCCAACTTCAGAAGCATTTTAACATGCTGAGACACAGTTTGTCATCAACTGGCATTGCTCCCACTGATTTCAGCACACTGGCTTGGACTACGAGTCACTAACAGATCGTGTGCCTTTTCTCTCTCAGCCTAAAAACCCATCTCCTGAGGCACGTGGGGCTCCCCTGAGCTCTTTCTCAAGGAATCCCAGCACATCAGCTCCACCCCTTTGCAAGGATCCTGACAAAAGTTCTTTTGTAAAAAACGTTGGCCCTGATAACTGCAAATGAAAGACAAATTCACCAGATAAATGAGCCGGATATTATTTTATTGTAATTTAAACAATCGTTTTTGAAGTTTGTAAGATTATATAGAACCTGTAATCAGAGCCAAGAGATGTCACTGAATAATACATGACATGCTATAAATTAAGGAAAGAATGATTATATGTACTAAAAAGAATAAGAAATTTCTTCTAGCAAGGAGGATAGGAACCACATTATTACTGAGCAGAGAGCGATAAAAATCACCATCTTATGAATAAAGCAATGGAAAAGGAAATGCTATAGAGAGCGTGTAAATGAGGAAGGAAGGCTTGGCCAGGGTTTGGTAAGTCAAGCCAGGTTTTTATAACTCTTCTATGGAGAACAGTGCACTGGTGCTTACAAATAATTCATTCACCAGTGATGTATAAACTATTGATGAATGCATTTTGTTTTTCCAAGGGTTTTGCTCACTACACCTTCTTGGCTGGTGAAAATAGACATAATGCATGAAGAACATGGAGTATTAGCTGGTGAGGGAGCACCCTCTTCTGTGCCAGTGCTCTTAACCTGAGACCCTTTCACAGTGCATCAAAACTCCATCATGAGAGAAGACCATCACACCGTGCCTCTGCTGGCAAAGCCATATCTAGCAGCAGACTCGGGATGAGATAAAAGTGTATTTGGTGGAAATTCAGGACTCTGCTATCTCCTGCATCAAGTAGTCATACAATAAAATAATTTGTCTATGTACAACCATTGACTGAATAATCTCCCAGCTATGACAACACCAGGTGCTGCAAGAAGGTGAGCAAGACAGCCCAGTTGCAATAACCCTCAGAAGTTCCTAATTTGTAAGGAGAATTGCACCACTTTATCAGTGCCTCCCTACTGAGCTTGCACCCATAAAGAAAGCAGGAGAGACTCTAACTCATACCCCCTAAGCCAGATGTGGTAATGGTTGAACAGAAGCTTACAAAGAATTGAAGCACTTCTCACCCAGCTCAAAGGAAGAAGATGAAAAACATAATGGCATGCCATGCTGGGGATGGAACAGCAGACCAGCTGTGATTCCTGCCCCTAAATCTTAGCTACAGAATGAAAAACTAGGTGGTGTTTGTACTCCAGCCAGAAATGCTAACATGAACGGCACAGCCTGATTTGGCAGCGTGAAGAGGTGCTTTCCACAAATGTGACTTTCTGCCCAAAGTGCAAAGAAGTGGAGAGACAGACCCACCATACCACCTCATTTGCTGGGCTTGGGAGTGTGCACTTGAAAACAGGCAGAAATAAATTCATACAAAAGACAAATAAGTCATGGAGCTCCCAGAATAGATGTAAAGAATAAGGGTGTGCTTTTAGCTTCAGAAATAGCAAACTTCAAGAATCACTCTCACATCAATTATTCTCTTCTATCTGTGCACTCTTATGGCCTTCCCATCCCATAATAAGTCAACCATTCCTAAGTATTTCAGCATGGAAACAGCACTCCTTCAATTGCTTCCTTTCTTCTTGTCCAGCAGGAGAAAAAGCTGGATTAGTTTGCCTCTTGGGATGGAAGGAAGAGGCAAAAAGGCTGCAGTGCTCACTGAAGAAAAGCTAAGTCAGCAGCCTGAGCCTGGCACTGAGCTGTGCTCCTTGGGTGGAGAAGCAAGCTCTCCAAGTCCTAGAATACACATTGCAATAAGGAGAATGAGGGAGAGGTTTTGGTTTTTTGTTTGGTTGTTTTTTTCTTGCCTTTTTTTTTTTCCTGGAAGTGCTGGATTCAGAAGAAAGGAAAATGCCCTGTTAATCAGGACAAAAATGATGTTACCACACCTATTTAGCAAGCAGGATTGATTTGTAAATGAAGTGATACATGGGCTTGTGCATCATATCTTGTGTCATTTTCTGTATAATACATCTTCAAAACCTTTCTTCCTAAAATAGCAGTTCCTTCAGGTTCTACTGCTATCTTCCCCAGTGCATGCACATCCACTTTTCTTCTTACCTGTTTACAATGTAACTTCTCCAACAGGCTATCTCCAAAGTGCTGCTGGAGTATTCTGGCAATGGCAAAATTGCCTTTTACAGCTGCACCTTGCTTCCTGCATTCATCAAGCCTCCATTCTTGCTGTGCCTTGCATTGGCACCTGGACGGTTGAGCCCAGTTTTCAGGGCTGCTCTCAGGTCCTCTGGTGTGAATCTTGAAGCAGCCACTGCAAAATACTCCCTGTCTGCACAGAGGTAAGGCAAGTTGGGAGAGCTGGAGTGTTGTGAAGAGAAAAACCTGATGAGGTTCCACAAGGGCAAGTATAGAGTCCTCCACTGGGGAGAAACAGCCACAAGGCATTGGTACAAGTTAGGGGCTGACTTGCCAGAAAGCAGCCCTACAGAGAAGGACATGGGTGTCCCAGTAGGGAACAGGTTTGCCATGAATCAGCAGTGTACCCTTGTGGCCAAGAAGGCTGATGGTCTCCTGGGGTGCATGAAAAAGAGTGCGGCTAGCAGGTCGAGGAAAGTGGTCCTCCCTCTCTACTCTGCCCTGGTAAGGCCACATCTGAGATGCTGTGTCCAGTTCTGGGCTTCTCTGTTCAAGAAAGGCAGGGAACTTCTGGAGAGAGCCCAGTGGAGGCCACAAAGATGATGAGGGACCTGGAGCATTTCCTGTATAAGGAAAGACTGAGAGACCTGGAACTGTTCAGCCTGGAGAAGAGAAAGCTGAGAGGGGATCTCATCAATGCTTATGAATACTTAAAAGGCAGCTGTCAAATGGATGAGGCCAGGCTCTTTTCAGTGGTGCCCAGCAATGGAATGATGGACATTAGGCATAAACAAGAATAAAAGAAAAGCTATACAGACATGAGGAAGAATTTCTTTACTTTGAGGTCGACAGAGCACTGAACAGGCTGCCCAGGGAGGTGGTAGAGTCTCCTTCTCTGCAGACAGTCAAAGCACACCAGGACACTTCCCTGTGCAACCTATTGCAGGGAACCTGCCTTACTATGGGGTTGGACTAGATGATTTCCAGAGGTCCCTTCCAGCCCCTACCATTCTGTGATTTTGTGACTCTGTAAAGGGTAGTTTCCAGTGGATAAAACTTCACACAGTTTGTAGGATAGTCTACATAGGATTTTTTTAATGACCAAAAATAACCATCTTCATTAGGAAATTTGATTATATGAAGGTGATCTCCTACATCCAAGAAGAAATTTCTGGGGGAAAAAAAAAAAAACCTTTTTTGCCTACTTCAGGTGTGGACTGCAAACTTAAGCCTTGCAGTCACAGAAACAGGAGCTCAGATGTACCTTGCAAGCTCTGTTTCTCTCTGAGATGATTGAAGCTTTCATTTAAAAGAGAAGAAATTTGGAAATTGTCTTTTCTGAGTAGCCTTATTTACAGATATTCTTTTCTCTCACTTTATTTAGCCTTGTTTGAAAGACTCAGTATCATATATTGTGCCTAAGAGACCGATGAGGCACTTCTTGAAATTGCACAACCTTTTAAATACCCATGATCTTGATAACCCTCTCCTGGGTTTCTTCAGTTTCTACTTGCTAAATATTTTGGATCAATTTTTCTCCATAAAACCAAATAAATTGAACCAGCTACAAACCGATTTTAACAGGTGAATTAACCTTCTAAATACTGTTCTGCACTCAGATGGTCTCTTTTAGCAGGCATTTCAAAAATGCTCCATATGAGTGTATTGAATGATTGATGAATTAAGCCTAATAACACCCCTGGGAGGTAGTACAGTTAGATAAACAGAAACACAGAGAGGTTAATTGTTCAGGGTCACTTAGAAAGTGGTTTGCAGAACCAGGGCAAGCACCTAAGGAGCCCTAACTGCACTTCCTGCAATTTGCTCTCTGAAATATGTCAAGCCTGATTTGCAATTGTCTTCATCTTTGAGTAATTATTTACTGTGGTGCAAGGCAAGTGTAAAATGGGAGTGAAATTGGTATCAAATCAAAATAGCACAGGTATGAAAGGATGAACAAGGGAAAAAGCAATGCAGAATCCCTATATTTCTTGTCCATCATGACCAACTTGTCCCTGGTTCATTAACTCTCTTGTTTACCTACCAACTTAAATGATAAATTGAACAGTGCTTTGTTGACAAAAGGGTTGGTTAGTTATCGTTTTGTTGATGGATGGCTCTGCAGCGAATGAAATCATTATAGGTGTACTCTGTGTGTCATACCACCTTTTTCCTTTGCTTTTTTTCAGCAACAATAGGTAAGCAGAGTTAGAAATCCAATTTTTTAATCATATCTGGTGACTGAATTCTGAGTCCTATATTTAACAGAATTTTCATCTAGCTCTAATCTTCTCTCACCCAAGCATGAAATCAAAACAAAAAGGACAAACTCCTCTCTTTTTTTTCTCTTCTCTTCTATTCTTTTTTTTTAATTCTTTTTTTTTTTTTTTTCTTTTAATAAAGAGGACAGCCAGCAAGAGAAAGCAGGCATTTTCAAAAATCACAAAGACAGCAAAGATACTGCAAGTGACTTTTAAATTAACAGCAACACTAGCTCATTCTGAGGACACATCATTAAGAACATCTGCTTATAAACATAAGTGATTAGACACCAAGCTTAAAGTCTTTACAACAACAGCTTGACTGAAGAGACATTGTCCACAACACTGTCCATCCAAAGAGGTTGCTACATTTAGCAGAGCTGACTTTGCAGCTGGTGCCTCATCCCAAGCGTGTGTTCTGTTCCACACACGCCTTAATATTCCCTGCTGGTCCTTTGGTGCTGTGCAGAGACACAATCTGTGTTTGGGAGCACATGGAAAAATGCAATAGAAAAAAGATGTGAGCCCTTCAGCCTGGACAAGATACAATGCTATGACAGAAGCTTACAAACTTCTAATGTAATTTTTAATCTTTAACCTTTTAAACCAGCATCAGGACTGCACCACAAGCAGGTTTTAATCTATCACTACCTAAATCCATGTGCCTTTGTCCCAGGTGTTATATTTGCTGTAGGAAATGTCTTATGATCCCTTGCTACTACAGCATTACATGGCTGAGATATGCTGCAGGATGTACCCATCTAACATCACTAAGTACCAACATGTCAAGCAATTTCCATCTCACCACCAGCTGCATGTGTACACAAGCTAAGCAGTACACACACTCCCTCTTTAGTGACACCGGTTTGCAGAAGTCACCATTAGGCAATGATCACAGTGAATAATGACCAGAGCTCACAGAACAGTGCGCACATCTCATGGGAGGTGAGCATGAGCAGAGGCCATGTGGTCAAGAAACCTTTGCTGGTGCTGGCAGCAAAAGCTGGAAGATGAGGAATACAATGAACTCCTAAAGTTCATAGCTGTACAATTGGTTGTTACAAGTGATGTAGGTACTCTGCTGGAGACATGTTTGGCCAAGTGCAAGGTGTTGCACTTGGGTCAGGGCAATCTTAGATACAAGTGCAGACTGAGAGATGATGCTTCTTGAGAGCAGCCCTGCCAAGAAGGACTCAGAGGTCCTGACGGATGAAAAGATGGACGTGAGTAAGCAAAGGCTAACGGTATCCTGGACTGCATCAAAAGAAGGGTGGCCAGCAGGGTGAGAGAGGTGATTGTACCCCTCTACTCTGCCCTCATGAGGCCTCCCCTAGAATACTGTGTCCAGGCCCGGGGCCCCCAGCACAAGAATTACACAGAGCTGTTGGAGCAGATCCAGAAGAGTGCAACGAAGATTTTCACAGGGCTGGAGCACCTCTCCTATAATGAAAGGTTGAGGGTTTGGGGAATGTTTAGCTTGGAGAAGAGAAGACTCCAGGGAGATCTCATTGTGATCTTGCAATACTTGGAAGGAGCTTACGAGCAGCAAGGGGACCAACTTTTTACACATGTAGATAGTGACAGGACAAGGGGTAATGGATTTAAACTAAAAGAGAGGAGATTTAAGTTCGATATTAGGAAGAAATTCTTTACTCGGAGGGTGGTGAGGCTCTGGCACAGCTTCCCAGAGAAGCTGTGGTGCCCCATCCCTGGAGGTATTCAAGACCAGATTGCATGGGGCCCTGGTCAGTCTGATCTAGTGGCTGGCAACCATGCCCACAGAAGGGGGGTTGGAACTAGTTGATCTTTGAGATTTCTTCCAATAGAAGCCATTCTATAATTCTATGCAGGGAATTGGGAAGAGGTAGAGCAATGGAAGCATGAAAGTATCCAGGGACTTCCAAAGGCAGCTAGATGTGTTGAGAATGAGCCATGGCCTGGTCTTCATACCAGAAAAAAACATAGAGCAAAACAACATTTCTTTCCTCCTTACTGAAAGAAAAAAAAGAAAAAAGAGAAAAAAAAAAAAAGCAAAGAAAGGAAAGAAAGGAAGGAAGAAAGGAAGAAAAAGAGAGAAAGGGAGAAAGAGAGAAAGAGTGAGAGAGTGGGAAAGAGAGAAAGAGAGAAAGAAAGATCTTAAAAGCAGAAAAGTGGAGCACAAACCACAATTCCAGGACTCCTCCTCAAGGCTGTCCTGTGGGGTGGTGGGAGCTTGGTTCTACAAAACAATTCAGCAGGAAAGGGAAGTGATAATCCCCTGGTGACATTTCACTTAACACTTTTCTGGTAGGCAATAATTCATGCATGCCACGGGAACCAGCATAATGGAAGCAGGCTCTGTCTCCAAGAAGTGCATTAATATATTTGTAGCACATGAAGGCCATTATAATGAGCTTAGCCTGAGTTTTGATGAAAGCACTGTAAAGCTTACCCAGCCTTTGTTACATTAGGCACTTTTGCTTCAGAGATGGTGTTGTTTGGCAAGCTAAACATTGCAAGACTTCAAAGAGGAAGCCCAAGCCTGACCCAGGCACTAAATGCACAAGACTACAATAGGCTTTAGGTCAGCCACATCTCAGTGCTCACCTCCCCGCCAGGTGGGACAACAGCTGCAGCTTAAGAAAGTACATATAAGTATGTTGACACAAACACTGAAGTAGTGCATGTTCATGCTGGGAAAACAAGCTTAGTCTGAAGAGCACTAGTTGCTAATTTACAACAGAAGACTGGGAGCAGTAAAGCTGGGGAATAGACTCTCATCCCCTTCTTTTTTGAGCAACTTCTTTCTTCCTTGTTTATCCTCTGACAATTTACATGCTCATTCCCCTTGCACACATAGGCTTCTTTGTACAGCTAACACTACATTTTCTTACAAGCTAGCTCTCTTCACAGTCAGTAAAAGCAGTGCTTAAACTAAAAGAGGGAAAATTCACATTTCATGTTAGAAAGAAATTCCTTTCTCAGAGAGCAGAAGGCACAGCTGCCCAGAGAAGCTGTGATGCCCCATTTCTGGAGGCGCCTAAGGCCAGGTTGGATGGGGCCCTGGGCAGCTGAGCTGGTGAGGGGCAGCCCTGCCCATGGCAGGGGTTGGGGATGAGTGGGCTTTGAGGTTCCTTCCCACCTGGGCCATTCTATGATGATGATTCTATGACAATTATCACAGCCCAACATACTACCATATTCTTACACATTTTTAAGGGCTGTTGTGAACTAAAATGTGCACTACATGAAAAAGTGGAGGAAAAAAGGGGCAAGCTAGGGCTGAAAGGGCTGCAAAATCAATAAGAAACTGTATCTGTGAATGCTATTTTTGGGTACAGCCTTAGAAACAATAGCAATGATGGATACCACCTTTGTGCCTCAGCTACATTTTGGCAGCTGCATTCCTTGTTCTTGTGGCTTTACCATTGCTGCTCAAGTAACGGATTCATCCAGGCAGACTACAGCGTAAATCAGCTGCAGAGCCGCAACTCCTTTTGCCACGTGTTACTGTACAGAAGCTAATTAGCCCCACTGAGACTCAGGCTTCAATAGCTTGAGTGCATTCGTGAACTGAGGCTTACCACAGGGAGACAACCCTTAGCTAGCAGAGGCCATAACTCCTGGCACCATGCGCCCATCCCAGTTCACCCAGAGCAGAGGCCAAGTGGGGAAAGGGGAGAATCAAGTTTGTCTTGAGTCCTTGCTATGCTCTTCTTACAAGCCATGGCTTCCTCCTATACACAGCATTTTGTTTATTACTGAGAATATGAAATCATGCTGTGCACCACTCTTTATACAAATAGTGTCAGGGTGTGGTTCAGATATGGCTCCCAGAGCACCGGGAATGAGTTTCTTAAGTTTTTTGGTTGCACCCCATGAGATCACTCTGCCTGCTGAGGATTTCTGGACCCTGTCACCCTTCTGTAGTTAAACAACTGCTCAGACCGCAACCTTGCCACAAAATCCTCTCCCCAGTGCTTAAGCCTATGGGTCTGTCCATGGTCTGCCTTCTCCAGCCATCCCTGGTTTCGAGTGAGCACATCTCTGTGGTTGGCTCTAATAGGCACACACTGTCTCTATGGCAATGAGAGACGGGAAGTGCCTCAGAAAGATGCTGCAGAAGTACTGTGTCTGGCACCAGGAGGAGACAGCAGAATGTGCAGAAGCCTGGAGGGAAATGTTCCCTGCAGGCTTAAGAAAGTGATGTGGCCATAGGATGACATAAGTGACCCAGAGGAGGATAAGCAATGTGTTTCTGTTTTCTTAAGTCAAGCTTTTCTTCCAACTAATGTTTTCATTACCTTTTATTTATAACAGATTAAATTTTAACTATGTAGTACTATAAAAAAGTGTTTATTACATTATCACTCAGCTCTGTCTTCATCAGGCTCCTGTAAACTAGGAAGCACATCCTTTCCAGCTTTCTAGTGCAGTGTGCTATGTATTTTATTGTAGAGTTGGAAAGGGCGTTATGAAATAACAAGTGCTGCATAAGAGTACTTTCAGGTGCTCTCTGTATTTATGTCAGGGTTTTCCCATTCTGGAAGAACTGCAATTAAAAGGCACTGTATTAGCATAAAAACATATTTACCTCAAAACATACCTACTTTTCTGTTTTATGATAGATGACTCCGAAGAGGAAAGCAAAAAAAGGTAAAACCCTCTCATTCACTCTTCATTGTTTGTTTCATTTCTAACACCTCCTTCAGACAAGAACAATGACACGGCCTTGTCAGGCTTAGCCTCTCTGTATGGCTGTCAGTTCTCAGGTACCAGTACAATCTTGCCTCATATACAGGAGCAAGAGAGGTTATGTTTAAAAATGTACATTTTAATGTGGGGGGAGGATTCGATGTGTTACTAGATGAAGTGCAATAAAGTCTCCAAGCTTTTGCTGTTGATAGAGTCTAACCTACCGGTTGTGATGAAGACAATAGGACAGGGATCATTAGTCATATTTTTACTATTCGCATTCACAATTTTAATCCTGCACGTACTAATTTGCTTTAAAAAAAAAAAAAAAAAAAGACAAAGACCACCTTTCTATTTAAATCCTAAAAATAAGCCATCTACAAAGGCTCACCTTTAAAATATCAGGAGGCAGATTCATTGCATAGCTTTTCACTTGCACCAGGGAAAGTAAGAAGTAATGCAGCACATTTGTAAGCCTGTTCACCTTCACTGCATTCCTGCTGCATGCTGTTTCACAGCCATGTATGCTCTACAAATGGGGAGTAGGAGAAGGATGAAATAACGGGAAGATAAAGAAGTACATAATCCTAAAGTCACTGGAGAAATCAATTTGTAGGTAATACATTCAAGTTCCATATGTCTATGTAAACAAAAGATCAGGACTTAGCTATAAATCTGCATATGGCACACAACTTTTTCTGGAATGGCTCCCTCAGAACACACACTGCTGCCCTACTGCTGAGGTTTTCAAAGCCCACAGCTTTTCTAAAAAGGAAAATGTCTGCACCTCACACGTTCCAACTTTGTGTGGGTGTCTAACCGACTCGGTTACCAAAGAAACTAGTTCGTGTTCTCCACCAGTTAAAACTAATATTGCTATTAGAACAAATAATATGAAGGAGAGGGAAAGAGGGGGAAAGAAAAAAAAAAAAAAAAAAAAAAAAAAAAGGAAGAAGAAAAAAAAAAGCCATGACTGCACTGCAGATTTGTAACAACCAATTAATGGCCAGAGAGAAATGCCAGAGCCTTTGCCATAGAGCTCTCGGGTCCCCGCTCGGAGCAGAGCAGCCTTTGCTCTCTGTGTATGCGCACACTTCCAACCCAAGCTCACACCGCTGCGTTCATGCACTGCCGCCCTGCCTACATGACGTGCTTTCTGCGGGAGTCAGGGAAAGTTACAGACATCTCCTACTGTTGCCAAGACATTCTGACACTTGCTCAGAGGCACTCGGCGGCGGCTGCTGCTGCTGCTTCTCAGAGACGCTTCGACTTCCCACACCTCGGTGTTGCACCGCGGCCCCGCCGAGCTGCCTCAGCCCTCCGTCCCGCTGTTCCGCGCCTCATCTTCCCGCCACTGCTCTGGGAGCCCGAAAGCCCAGTCCCAACCCGGATCCCGAGCTCAACCTTCACCCACCAAATGGCGCCGCGGCCCCGCGCAGGGCCCTATCCCTACCCCAACCGGCCCCGGCCCGGGCCCGCGGGAGAGCTGCCCAACACCGCCGCCCCGTGGCCGCCGCCGCCCGGCACTGCCCGGTGCTGCCCATCGGGCCTCCTCGGGGAGTGGGAGCCCTGCTTTCTGTACGAGTACTAATCGAGTTTGGGGTCTTTTGTTTTGGTTGTTTCTTTGTTTGTTTTTCCTGAATTATCCTCTGCTGCATCTCCAGCGACTGTAAAATTACCTTTTTTTCTCACCTCTAAAAGCTTGATTTTGCCAAACTGTGGCTACTCCTCACCTCCCGCTCCACACCCCTCTCAGGCTGCAGCCACTTTCACCCCTGCCCAGACTGTGTTAAGCCGCTGCCACACATCAGTGACAGAGCGATGAGTGTTACCTTCATTTTCTCTTTTACGCAGAGGCTCTCCCAGCCCTGACAAGAAGACAGCCAACAAAGGTCAGGAGCTGAGGCTGTGCTCAGTCTCCTTCTGCAACTCTGATGGGCTCACGGTCAGACTTAGTGGTCTTCCCAACCTTAATGGTTCTATGATTCTCTACCCCAGACAAACACTTTCCTCCTGCGCTTTCACGCAGATGGAATCATGCTTCCCAGCTCCCACATGTCAGAGTCCCCAGGCAGTCAGGCACAGCAGGAAAAGGCAAGGACAGAATCTAATTTTTAATCTAATAATCTAACACAACCGCATAGCTCACAAATGCTTCCTCTTCTTTCCCTGATGGCTTCTGCTTTGCTCAGTCACAGCTTCCTTCCAGCATCCATAGCAAGACAGAGGGCCTAGCCTCTGGGGAACAGGCTCATTCCATATGCAACTCACTTTCCCTAATTTTTGTTGATTCTGGGCATCTAATAAGGGGTCAAGACTTAAAAAAAGCAAACGTGTAACCATGCAAGTACAATGTGTGCACACACTGAGGCCAAATTAAGGTCATATTGACTTCTTGAATTAGGTGTCTCTGAACGCTTCAGTGCTTCGCTCTGCAACCTGAACGTTTTTAAACATGTGTCTGTACATAAATCCTGGAAGGGGGATGTTGGTAAAGCACATGGTCTCCCATCACCCCTGTAAATCCCCATGTTTCAGAGGGGCCACAGCAGATCTGAATTCCTAATACACAGTTAAGAGGGGAACTTTTCAAGGAATTCCAATGAATCACTCCCTTTGCAGGGATTGCTGCTCTTCTTCTCTGGCAGTAGAGGAGAAGGAACACAAAGAAGAGGATG
Organism: Lagopus muta; assembly: GCF_023343835.1. NCBI lineage: Eukaryota > Metazoa > Chordata > Aves > Galliformes > Phasianidae > Lagopus > Lagopus muta. The sequence goes on along the minus strand of NC_064433.1, from coordinate 117,262,865 downwards.
CACAGTGGTAGTTACAAAGGTATCTCTGTTCATTTCCCAGTCCTGTAAGCAGTGTGTACCCCAAGCCTGGCATTCACTCCTGGTGTTATATTCTTACCTGGTCCCATTCTCCCTCTGCACCACTATTCCCCAGCAGCTTCCTACAATTTCTGCATTTCCATTCATCTCTTTTCCTTGCCATTCCAGCCAGACTAATTCACCTCCCATGATATCAGAGGAGGATGCACAAAACGTATATACGTAAACAATCTAAACAATCTCCACGGACTTAGCAGAATTGCCAGGGACCAGAGCAGCCCCTGGCTTCCAAAAAAAGCTATTGCAAAGCCCCACATCGAGGATGCTAAATGCAGTGTAGTTTTAGCAGCCATCTCCTAGGAACCATCTGCTAAGAATGTGCAAATAGTGACTTTTGAGATTATTATGAGTTAGTGAATTTGGGAAGAACTTTACAGGAACAGCAAGAAGAGGCTCTAAGTACTACCATGACATAAACATTACAGAATAATGAAATCATGATTTTAGTCTTAGGAACAAAATTCTTCTCCCATGAACCAAAATGTACATCTGCAGCAGCTTTGAAGAAAAAGAAAAAAAATACTCTTAATGATTTCCTCAAAACTTAACAGTAAATTTCATTGAAATATAAAGCAATCTTTCCTCATATGATATTCCCATGCAGTCAAAATAAAGTGTGTGCTTTCAGGTGCAAAGCCAAACTCAATTAGTATAATACACAATCCAGAGCACATCCTGAATTCTGATCAGAGGCAAGCTGATGATTCATACTGCCATGGTCTGCACGTTCGTATTTGCTAGGAAAGCCAGTGTACGGATTGATAAGGGGTTTTTGATCTAAAAATAGGCATGCATGCCATTTTAAACATTTGCCTTAGAAAATTAGGTTTTGACATTCAGTTTTAATTGTGTGTCATCTAACGCTGATGGCACTTACCCAGGTAGAACACCAACTCCTTGTTTAAAATGTAAAATAACATGTTACATTCACAGCAATAATACAATTCTGCATTTGTGAGTGGAAAGTGCTGTTTGGAATGCAGCTTTCATAGAAAGCACAACCAAAAAAAACCCTCTGAAGATCAAATGGATGCTGTACAGCAGGAGAATCCCCTGCTTCTGTTATTACCTCAGGAGCATCAGGAACAATCAGAACATCAAGCCACTCCTGTGAAGGCATGCAAGAGAAATAGGAAGCTATTTTCTTACTTTGCATACACACCTGCTTAAATCTCTAGTACTTCTGAACTGAAAATGTGCTTCATAAGTGCTCTCCATCAATGCCCTATGCATCTCACCTGTTCATAAAATGTACACCTGTGACTTACTGCAGTGGGTTTCTTTCAGCACTGTATGTTTCTTGTTTTGTCATGGAAGCTTTCGTTACTTAAAAAGAACACCAGACAGGCTCTTGTCCTACTCTAACACAGCCTTCAGAAACCTTCAACTGCACACTCTCCGCTTGGCAGCATGGGATAAGTAAGTAACAGGGCATTTTGAAGTGCTATTGAAGAGCTACGATATGCTTTAGTGACCACATTTAGCATAATGTTAATCAATAATCAATAGCCCATCTCCTGCTTTTAATATATTTTGGTTCGCTTGTTTAGTTTGCTCCTTAAAATTCCTAATTGATCTTCTATTTTCTCTTGAAACTAGACAGTTCCCAACTTCATTCTTGAGTACTTACAGCAATGCAGAAAAAAAAGGCATGTTTGTGGAAAGAACAACAGCAGCTCAAGACGTGACAGTGAAACAGCACAGAGGTACGGCCAAACTCTTGCCAAGCACTTACCTGGTGCAACTGCCTGGTGTGTGCTGAGAAAGGAGGCTGGGGCAGGGCTATAACAGTAGTTATATGGGACGTGTGTTTTCCTGGGAAGCTGAAAATGGGCTGAGTACAGAGTAATTAAAACTCACTTCCCCTTTACTTTTCATAGGATTATTTGGCTCATTTCAGCACTTAATAACAACTGATAAAGCATAACAAAGGGGATGTGATGAACAATCTTATGAATAAGGTTTCTCTGGTCTGAACACTGTACAGGTCGACACTGCTGCATCCCATCGCATTTCCTACATGCTGTTAAATTGCTGATTCTGCTTTCTCCACTCCCAGTGAGCAGCAGCTTATCTCATCCCCATTTTAGAGAAAGAAAGGCACGGGAAGAAGTGGCAAAACCTGCTTCCCGGAGCTTTCAGTCCTTGGTCCATAATTCCACCAATGCTTGCATTTTGTCCTGTGATGATACAGATGATCTGTATGATGATACAGAAAATCTGTAATAGTTTAAAACATAGCTAACCTGATACCAGTTCACACACACACTCTGAAAAGCTGAGGAAAAAAATACAAGAGATTTTTTTTAAATGTCCTTTACTGAAGGTCTCTTGCTTTATAGCCAACTACATTGTCAATATGACTCAATATGCAATCTAGATGCAGGTGGACAAACGTGACAGAGCAGCATGAAGAAAATTCTGAGTCAGAGTGCGCTGTCCCAGAGCTGCACATCCGTAATTCATATTTAGATAATTCTCTTTGCTAACAGCTTTAGAGACACAAAGCTGAGCCAAAGGCTATAAAGGGCATCTAAGTCAGAATGCAAAGCATTAACGGGTGAGAGACTGACCAGTGCTGCCCCTACAGCCTGGCTGCTATGCCAGGGACTACCAACAAGCCTGTGATTTCTGTTCTTGTAGGTGAGCTATGGAGCTGTTTTCCATCTCAGTACTAAATGTCTCTGCATTCACAAGTCGCAGACTATTTTACTTTATCAGATGTGTGTGTGGGACACCTAACCTACTCTTGAGCTATATTCTAGATTCACAGAAGATAGTGCTGGTGGACAGAGACATCACAAGGACACCTCATCCATCCTTCTGCCCCAAAGTGGGATTAGCTATGCTCATGTCACACCTTACCAATTCATTCAGTTGCCTTTAATGTCCTCCAATAACAGAAAGTCTACATAGTTCTCAAATGACCCAAGTACCCTGCAAAAGATATTAACATCAGAAAGTTTTGCTAGTGTATGATTTAAATGTCCTTTATTCACTTATGTCTGCGTGTAAATATTTATTTACATGTACACTCAGATATATGTATACAAGTAAACATGCACTTCCACACATGCCATCTATGTGTATATACACGGTTGCATACACATATATGTGTATATAGGTGTGTATATGCATACATTTACTCCTGAATTTGAAATGAAATGCTATCCTATTCCAATATAGCCATGTGTGTTTTCTTTTGCTTTTACTTGCAACCTACTTGTTTTGCCCAGTTTTATGTGAAGACACATCAACAGAAAAGAAACATTCACACTATTCTTGGAGTTACGCTCTGCCAAAATTCCAGTGTCTCCAGACATATTTACTAAACTCCTAGTTAACATTTTGTTTTCTACTAAAACTTGCCTCTTTAAAACCAAAGAAGCCTTAATTTTATACACCTGGTGGTGAATTCCTGTTTTCCTAGAATAATTTGTCCCTAAATGATATTTGTTTTTTTCTGTTGGTCTCTCTTGAGTGCTGAATAATGTAATTGTTTTTCTGGTATTGTCAGGGTTGTTCTAATATGAGCTACGTGTTGTGCACACAGGATAGTAACCAAACATATACGCTGCTTCATTGGTCAAAAGACTTTCATCCTAAAGAATATATTGTTTAAGACTGTCCTCTGCTTCCTTGGACAAATTCATGTTCCTGACAAAATAGCATTTCCTATTTTTAGGAAGCTGCATCATCCAGTTATCTGCTAAAACTACATTCAATTAACATCAACCAGACTGGGACAGCGAGCAGATTTATTGTGCTGTCTTGTCTGCTTGTTTTACTTCTTAAAACGTAGTATGAAAGCTGTAAATTGACTCGTCTGCTTATATTAGGTGTTACATTTCAGTACATCAGGACCATTTAGACTGCATTTCAAAATAAGAACTTAATCCATCTTTCTGCAAGGAAGGACCTTTCTTTAGATTATTGTTGGCTGTGGTGAAGGAAAGACCCTTTCCTAATGCTGGAGGCAGTGCTGACAGAGATGTCAGCAGTCACTGTTTTGAAACGAACAGGTGAGAGGCCAGGATTAACAGTCTGGTCAGTCACGAGCATCAGAGAGCCTGGCCAAAAATACAGCCAGAGAATAATGGTCTAAAGGCTTTGGCTTAAGTGAGCCTGCATCTTACAGAATGCGGGAGAATCTCACCAAAAGCAGAACGCTGCTTTTGTGCAGCCTATGCCAACATCCAAGGGAACAGAATCATCTTTCCCCTCTACCAAGTTTTCATACAAGCAAAGGAAAAGCACAGCCTCACTGTGACACTACAGTTTTTCAGTCTGTTCATGCTAATGGCTCAACCAGGGATCTCCCATTTTTGCATCATCACTGCCAGCAGCCAGCTAATGGAGCATCTCAGAGACAGACCACAGAGCTGCAGTTCAGCCACACGGGGCACTTCCCTCTTTTTATTACACTCTATAAAAGATAAGTCACACACGCTTTCTCTTAGCAGTCTTCATGAATCAGCAAAGAGCTGCCGAAGAGTGACCATTAGGGCCCTCGGGAAAGACATGGGTATCAGCTGTCAAAGTACTACTTGGTGATTTACATTTTTTTTATATGTCTCCGTATCCACTAGGCCAGTGAGGAGCACTTATGCATTTGCATTTTCAAGACAGGCTGCAAAAAGCAGACGTGTTCACGCAGCACCAGGCGGGAGGATTTCTTTCCTTTTAGCTCATGCAAAAAGATCCCTCCTGGTTCCTGTGTCTCCTCCCAAGATCTGCATTAGCAAGTCCAATTAGCGTACATATAGCCTGCCATGGGTGGCAGAACATCAGGACACGCGAGACTGCAATGCCAAAGTGCACATGCAGCCATAGCAGTCATAGAATCATAGAATCACCAAGGTTGGAAAAGACCTAAAAGATCACCCAGTCCAACCGTTCACCTATTCCCAATAGCTCCCAATAAACCATGTCCCTCAACACAACATCCAGCCTTTCCTTGAACACCCCCAGGCTCGGTGACTCCACCACCTCCCTGGGCAGTCCATTCCAGTGCCTGACCACCCTTTCTGAAAAGTAATACTTCCTCATGTCCAGCCTGAATCTCCCCCGCCGTAGCTTGAAACCATTCCCTCTGGTCCTATCACTAATGACACGAGAGAAGAGGCCGACCCCCAGCTCACTACAACCTCCCTTCAGGAAGTTATAGAGAGCAATGAGGTCTCCCCTGAGCCTCCTCTTCTCCAGGCTGAACATTCCCAGCTCCTTCAGCCTCTCCTCATATGGCCTGTGTTCCAGACCCCTCACCAGCTTTGTTGCCCTCCTTTGAACACATTCCAGGGCCTCAATATCTTTCTTGCAGTGAGGGGCCCAAAACTGGACACAGTCCTTCACCGCTACCTCTTCTCACCCTCACCCTTCTGTTCAGTGAACATTGGGGGCTCACAGACACAAGAGGAAGAATTTCAACAAGGCTGATTGTGGCAGTCACCTGTCTCAGGAGGTAAGGAATCAGCCATCTTGAATTCTGGCAATGAAATCTGTGAGTGCAGATGACAACACACGTGGCCATCCCTTGGCCATGGTTCATTTATTAAATACAAACTATTATTTGCACCAAGACCAACTTACAACTTTCCGCGGTGTTTCTGTAACACCCTTTTCAGTATAAGCAAATCCTGTCCCTGTGCTGTACACATCAGCAAAGAGATCAGTACTTCTGGGTAATTTTCCCTCTGCAACAGGATCCAGGCTGGAATTAGGGATACCTTCGACTATGCTCTCCTGTTAACTGCAAATGGACAAAAACCACCAATCAGTTCTGAGGTTCCCTCACCAATCAGCAATGGGAGATTAACTTTGTCATTAACCTTGTCTGTGCCCTCACCAATTTAATTGGTGCTGGCCCAGGTCCCAGGCCTAAGGCCAAGAAATAGCATGCAGAACACAGCTGGGTGATAAGATGAGAATTGCTGCTTTCCCCAGCCACCTTGGGCTGGCCTCTTGGCATTCTGATCCCTTGGCACAAGCAGAATGTTTCAACATGTCATCACCAAGACTTTCTACAGGTACAAATGAACATAATATGGGGAACTTCAGTGAAAAAGGGTTTGTATCCCTTGCAAACCTAGCCAAAGTCTCCTTGGAAATTTTTCTTTTAGCTCCTTCTCAAAAACAAAGACAACTTTTGTTACCCATCTCCTCACTGTGGGTAACCTTGTTCCAGCTGGAACCTGCATCACACATCGCACATCACTCTGCTGCAAAAATCATTCCCCAGTCATAGCACTAAATCCACTGCGCACACTCCTAAAATACCTCCTCTGGTTCCTCAAGCCTAACAGAACAGCACAAAATCCCAATTCTCTCCATACCTCCTACAGCCATCCCAGCTGCTCTGCAACCTTTCCTTTCCCAGAGGCCCTCCTCGCTCATCTGAAATCACCCATCAGGAACCCCTCCTCCAGCACTTCTCAGCTTTTTCTTGCACAGGAGCCCTTTGGAAAGGGAGGAGGAAGGGGTTAGTAGTGCTAAGTCACAGGGATCAGCCCAGCATCGAGCATCAGACTCCTTGCACAGGTCTTGAAAGAGGCGTTCTGCTCTCAATAGCAGACCTAAACCCTGCGCAAATGCTGTCTCTATGAGTCATGCCTTTCTCCATCTCCCTTTTACACTGTCCCCAAAAGTGGCTGCCCTGAGGCATTCACTTTGAAAGGACATAATCACATTGCCCTCCCCCTCCTTATCCCACTCCCCAGCACCTGCACCTCATTGGATGGTCCTCTCTTCCCATTCTTCTCTCCTTAATTTAGTTTGGGAACTCTCCAGAGCAATGAGACATCATTACCTATTTTGTAAAGCGCCATTCAAAGCTGTAGTAAAGTGGCACACAGACGTGATGATGGAAATCCTGCCCTCCTGCTCCCTGCAGAAGACAGGCACAGCTGAGGGGTGCTCAGCAGAGACAGGGCTCCTCCCTACAGCCCAGGCAGGCCTGCAGACCCCCACCTCAGCATGCTGAGGGCTGTGCTGGGTGCCAGCTCCTCACATTGACTTTGCTGAGGTTGCTGTGGAGGAATGGCTGCCTGCTAAAATAATTAATAGTCCCCTTCATTTTGAGTAATGATAAAAGTCAATTAATGGAGACCAAAAGCAATATGACACTGCCAGTAGCAATGACAAGTGCTCTTTGTGAGCTGCCAATGACAAGGAGCACAAGGCATGACCCCCACTGGGTTGGAAGATGGTGAACTGGGAGAACCAGGGGACATCGGTGGGCATAGCCCAGCTCCACCCAGTCAGATGATCCCCTCACTGGCCGTGTCGGAAGCTACGAAACACTGGGTTAGCCTTCAAGCACAACCTTGTTGTGAGGGAAGAAGTGGGTACGATGGCAAGGTGGCTGTCTGTGTGACAATACGATCTCGGGTCAGACACTGTAGAGATGCACAGGGAGGGACGATGTCAGTCAGCCCAGCAGTAACCGCACCAGGCAGCCACTGCTGCTCACACAGCGTAACAGGTGTAACACCCTCAGATTGAAACTTCCCCTTCGCCCTCCAGCAGGCAGCACGCAGGGCAGCATCTGGGACCTCACACCAGCACCGCCGAGCTGACAGCTAAAAGCCGGGGGCAGCTGACGAGCGCCAGGAACCCCAACAGCCTCATACCCCTTATCAGAAACACACGTTTTCGTCCGCTCTGGTCGCTAAGCTCAACATGTGGTTTATAGGGAGATCGCGCCCCGTGCCGGGAGACACAGCCGGCGCCCGGAGCTGCCCGGGGGCTACTCGGGGGTCCGGGTACAGCGGCCCGGGCAAGCGCGGCCCCGCCGCAGGCTCCCGGCCTCCCTAATGGGCATGTGCGGAAGGCGCCGCACATGCCCACTCTGCCGCCTGAGGCCGGGGGCTGCCGGGCAGCGGGGCGCGCCGTCGGGCACCCCGAAGCGGCCGAGGGCGCCCCGTCCGCTCCCGGCGGCGGCTCCGTGGGCGGAGGGCTCCCGCAAAGCGCTCTCGGCTCCCTCGCGGGGAGCGGCCGCCCTCCGCCGCCCGTCGGGACCGCCCGGGTTCGCCGAGGCGGACGGGGATGTGGCGGCGCGGCGGGCGGGGCCGGGCGGCAGCCGGGCGGGGCGGGGCGGGGCGCGGCGTCCCGAGCGCGGCCCCGGCGGGAGGCGCCGCCCGGCGTGGCCCCTCGGCGGAGGGCGCCGGCGGCGGGGGCACCGCGGAGGGTTGTCCGCGCCCGCCCCGCCCGCCGCGGCCGGCGGATTAGTCAGCACTCTGCGGGCGGCCCCGCGCCCGCGCCAACTCCGCGGCGGGGGCGGGGAGCGGCGAGCGGCGCCGGCCGCTGCCCGCGGCCAGGGGCGGCGGCGGCGGCGGGGCGGTAGCCCCCCTCTCCCGTCCCCTCCCCTCCCCGCGGTCCGCGCGGCCGCCCGGCGGCCACAGGCAGGAGCGCCTCGGCCGCCCCGCGCGCGCAGGCGGGAGGGAGGCGGCGCGCCCCGCACGGCCGCACGCAGACGCGCGGCGGCGGCCCCCGGCCCCCCGCAGCCGCGGCCGGCGGGGAGGCGGCGCCCGGCGGGGCCGCCCCATGGTCTTACGGGGGCCGTGGGGGAGCCGCGGGGGCCCCGGCGCGGCGCTCGCCCTCCTGCGCGCCCTCCGCACTAGGATGTTGCGGCAGGTCTTGCACAGGGGGCTGGGGACGTCCTTCTCCCGGCTCGGCCACTTCGTCGCCAGCCACCCGGTGTTCTTCGCTTCGGCGCCCGTGCTCATCTCCATCCTGCTGGGCGCCAGCTTCAGCCGCTACCAGGTGGAGGAGAGCGTGGAGCACCTCCTGGCCCCCACCCACAGCCTGGCCAAGATCGAGCGGAACCTGGTGGACAGCCTCTTCCCGGTGAACCGCTCCAAGCACCGGCTCTACTCCGACCTGCAGACGCCGGGGCGCTACGGCCGGGTGATCATCACCTCCTTCCGCAAGGCCAACATGCTGGACCAGCACCACACCGATCTCATCCTCAAGGTAACCGCGGCCCCCGCCGCCTCCCGCAACAGTTGGGAAGCGCGCAGGGGGCACCGCACCGCCGGCCCTGCGCTCCTTCCCTGCGCTCGCGTGTGTTTTATCCGAGTTGGGGCGGCTCGGGAAACTCCGACTCAGCGAGCGGCTGGGAACACGGCGAAGGGCAGCACCGAGCCATCTCCCACAGCGAGCGCAGCCGGCAGCGCTGACAGCATCTATCTGCCCGCGGCGCGGAGCGGGACGTTCCCGCAGCGTGTGCCGGAGCGCTGCGCCGCGGTGTCGGAGCGGGGAGGACGGGAGCGAATGTGTGCCGGGGAGGGTCGAGCTCACCGGGCAGGGCTCGGGTGGTGCGCATAGCCCAGAGTTGTGGCAGGCTCACCCCCGCGTCCGCTCTGTTGCTGTACGGTGTATGGAAAGCCCGGGGACTCGGTACCGCTTGTCTCCCCTGTGTCGGGCTATCACACCGCGGAGAACCAGGGTAAATTCTGTTCAGCGGCTCCGGGGAGTGTCCCTTCCCTAGCGAGAACATCGGCGCAGATAGCGCGTGTAGGCACTTTGGGGAGATGCGCCCCTCGCTAAGCACGGCAATAACTGTTACAGTGGGCTCGTGGGTGTTTTATTCCAACTGTAGCCATGTAAAGAGCTGTAGTGCAGTGCCCCTCCGTGTGCTCCGTTTCCTTTTTTCTCTGTATTGCCCAGTAGCGCTGGACACACCGCGCTGCCGAGTGCAGCCACAGAAATGTATGTCACCGCCGAGCGAGAAAACTCCAGAGGCGGTTTTCATTCCTTCATTTCCTTGTGCCGTGGATTGCATCCGCATCCAGCGCACACAGTTACTCAGTCATAGGGTAATGATGGCAATGGATTTTTTTCTCTGCGCTGCTGCTTTCTCTGGAGATCTGTGGTTCTATCGATAGCACAGTGGCACACAAATAAATGCTACGCTGAAGCTCTCCACGAGCAAACTTCTGCGTCAGATTTATCATATCAGCCAAAGAGCCATAACTTAGAAAGTTGTCAGCATTTAACGCTGCCTCATTTTTTAACAGACAGAATTTGCCAACAGAATGATTATTTCTTATTTGGTGAGATAATGAACACCATTGCTGTTTGCCTGTTTACTCATACCGTTAATCTGACATTGTCAGGCATCTTTGATGCATTATTTCCAACTCCTTACTTATCTAATTAATCCCAGCTTGCCTTCTGCAGAAAAAATCCCATCACTTGTCCCAGCTGTGTTTCTGTCTGTGCAGCCTGAGGTGCCCAGCAGGTCAGCACAGCCATCCGGGAAAGAGAGCTCCTGGCTCCCCATGTCACCGTGCCGGCTGCGACGCAGGGCCATATCGTTCTGTATCAGCAAGGCTCACCAAGAGGAGGAGGCAGAGAGAGAGGGGCCATCAAGGCTCTCCTACACACATATCCATATGTGGAGGGCAAAAGGGAGCAAAACCATCTAAAAAAATTCCCTCAGGCCCCCGGGCAAAGCCATGCCCCTCTAGATGCTGCGCATCAGTGTCATCCCACCTGTGAGTGTTATTACACTGCTCACCTCCCCTTTCCTGGGGGAGCGTTGCCTTCCCAAGGAAGAGCTTTTCTGGGCTCCCTTGCCAGGCAGGGAGTGCCTAACGCTGCTATTGCTGCCCTGGTCTCATGGAGGGGAAAGAGATGTTCTCTGCAGCAGAGAAAGAAGTGAGCTTCCATTATCATCCCCTTGGTAAAAGGATATGAAGTTCTGGGGTCTGAACAGCTGAAACTTAGTGGTACTGTCAAAAGTTAGTCACTATAATACCCTAATTAATTCATTCATTATTGTGGTAAGTTCTTCGGTGGCTTCTCTGAAGTGCTGTGGTTAGTGCAGTGCAGTTCTGACAGGCGTGCTTCAGCCCGAGAAGCTCCAGGTGCCACAGCTACGCAGCACCCTGCCAGCTGGCTGGCTGTGGTGGTGAAGGGACCAGCCCCATACCCAAACCCCAAGCTGGAGCTGACAGCCCGTGTGTGCCAGTTGGCCTCCTTGGGTGTGCTAGCGGCTCCGTGCAAGACTCTGCGCTCATTAGCAGGGAAGCATGTGACTGCCTTCTTATAATAGCTTTGATTAAATTGGGTAAATGTCCATCCATAATTCCCATAACTCTCCCCATAAATGCTTGAACTGTTTTTGTGCCTGCCATCCATCGTGTTTCCAGGTGGTGTGGTCGTCTGTAGAAGAGAGACAGGGGCTTTGAACAGATAATCCAACTAAAGGCTCTGGAGTGTCTTGGTGGACAAGAGATGATCCTGAAGCTGAGAGATACTAGAGGGAAGTGATGAAATAGTGCTCTACAGCTGGGCACAAGGTACTAGCTGTCAGTGTGTAGGGCCTCTTTCTTCTTCAAGATTTCACTCTGTCAAAAGAAAGAAAGATTGGAAGCACTGATACCCAACTGAAGAAGTGCTTATCCCTGTATTTCCAAGAAGTATTTGGAGAAACAAAAATAATTTGGATTTTTGGTGTGCACCATCCTGCAGAAGTTCAGAAGATTGTATCATTTCTGTACAACTCATAGAAGCCTAGAATCCAGTCTGAAAAGAGTCGAAGAGCAGCCCCCTACCAGGTCATTGCCTTAATTCTACTTGCAGCTAGAAACTTGGCAGGTTCAGGACATGCAGGCTCGCAGGAAATGCGGACCTAACCAGGTGTTTTGAACCCTTGAAAGTACATCCTGACTAAGCCAGGATTTGAGACACCCATCGTTTTGAGCCTCTTCATTCCTCCATATTTACAGTGAGTTAACTGCATTATTCTACAATCTAATTTAGTTTTCTTATGAAAGCTTCCTTTTTTTTTTCCAGAATATCCTGTCTTCCACTTTTATTATTGTTCATTACATTAACACAGTACTTTTTATTTTTTTTTTTGCCAGTGACTCTATTTAAGATGCACAGATGAAAAGGAAATGAAATGTGACATTCCATACTGAAAAGGATTGTATTTACAGTTTGCCTGTATGAAAGTCTGTAGATGAAGGTTTATTTCTTAAAGAAACCTGTCCTGACTACAGAGTTTCAGACTCTGGTTATTGCCTCTTTCCTATGAACTGGCCATCAGTGGGTATAGTTAGCTGGTTAAATACCTAGTGGCACATGCAAGCAAATACTGAAATTAGTCATTCATATACAAGGACACATTTATTTAAGTGCTGCATAACTTGTGATTGTTGCAGAACAAGACAGCTGAACTCTAAATTTTTGCAGACCTCATACTTGTTTGGATTTCTTTTCCTCCCTCTGCCCCTTAATTGCTGTGTCTGTGCCCATGTGTGCCTGCACACTCTGTCCACAGCCTGCCCGGATTTCCCCATTTATTTTCTATGTGTGAGGAAACTCGTGGAGGAAACAGCTATGTTTATGTTCCCATGTTTGTGTTATCTCTAATTGTTTTCTGTACCAACATGGCATGCTGAAGCTATTGTTTCAGTGCTGGCTGTAGCAGAACTGAGGGTTGGGTCTGGTGCAGCTCTGACTAGCGTAAGCACCCAACCCTGCATTTCAAAACTTCGCTACTTCTGAATGCTTGGATGCAGACAGCCAGCTGCAGATCTAGCAATGGATAAGTAGTCTCCACCTTCTCTGCATAGCTCCCGCGCTAACGGCGCTTCTAAAGGAATTGCCAGCAGAACAAATAATGAATTCTGCCACAAAAATTAAAGGATGAAGTCATGTCTTCAGAGCAAGGCTGTAAGATGAGGGGAAGAGTCCTAATACAAGAAAAACAAGGGTGTGAAAGCAGCAGAAGTGCAAGCCTGTTGTCATAGCAGCACAATGCTGCAGGGCTAAAACGTATCTTATGCGAAAACAGATGAGAATTAAGATACACAGGTGAGATCTGGGCGCAGCCAGGGAAGAAGGACGGCCAGCAGCATGCTGCAGACGGGCAGCCACCAGACATGTGGTCATCACACCAGGTTCTGCCTCCTGTGGCACAGTGCTTGAGGGGACAGAACCTCTTGGGGGGATGTCATGCTCCAGAGGAGGGCCCAGGGGTCAGGGATGCCACACAACGTGGACACCAAGGCCTGCCCACTGGTGTCCAGGTGGTGTTGCAGGAGTGCAGCTGGCTAATGTGACCACGCAGAGGATTCCTGACTAAGTGACCTGAAAAACAGCCTTGACATTGGGGTGGGTAGGACAACCCCCTCACTCCTGCTCAGGCAGAGAATCAGGAGCAGATACATTGATGAACATGAAGTAAGAGCCATCTGCCATACCTCAGCTGAGGAGCCCTTCGTGAGGGTGGGCCACTGCATCATCTGCCCCCCAAGAGGTGCTGCAAGGACAGAGAGAAGACAAGCTGATGTGTGATCAGCACCAAGAGTGAAGTCTTCCTCTCCGTGCCAAACAATGAGAAGTGGATTTCAGAGCCCATGACCAGGCTCCACGTAAGGAGCCCACTTGTGCTGCTCACTCGTCACAGCCTCCAGTAGCAGTCTAAAGAATTCTTCTTAGTGAAATCCAGGTAAACTTGCCATGCTGCTGATCAGAATTAAGATCACATTCATTAGGAAAGCTTCTCCACTTCAGAGTAGAAATGTCTTCGCTCGCAATTACCAAGTGGATAGTCAGGAATGTGTACATATACGTGTATCTGCCAACATACATGTTTGAGCAACAGCAGTTGCCCCTCAGTTGATGCTTTGTGCTTTGAACAGTTTTAGATTTTAATTACGTGAAGATTGTTTGGAGAAGATACAATCCAAGTGTTTTAGGCAGCTAGAAAATTAGTTGTAAAAATACATCGCTTCCATAATTATTATCTTAGCATATTTGCAGGAAATCTGATGGTAAGACTGCTGGAAAAGGAGTCCAGCTACAATTTCTGATGTGTTCTTCAAGCTGTTAGGATCAGCAAGCCTATTCCCTTGGCAGTGCATGCAGCCCCCATCCTTGGTTAGGAGGTTGCTGGCACCAGCAACCCCTGAAGCCCTGATTTAATTTGCAGAAGGCCATGAATTTGTTGACAGATATCACTGGACCCAAGTGCCCAGGCTGGCCCCAAGGCCTGGCCCTTCTTAGAAGTTCCTTGCCTTCCCTGTCCACATTTCCTTCTGGTTAAAATACGTTCCTAGTAGTTTAATTCTGCCTGTGTCTGCACAGTTTTGTCTTCTGTAAAGCTCTGTCAGTCTTTTCTCTCATGTAAACCTTTTGCTTTTTCACTGAGGTGGTCTCTCAAAGTGAATAAAAAAGCACTCTGCAAAGGTAGGACATGACAAAGATTACTGAGATAGTAGAGAAAGTGATGAAATTTATGGCAGTCCAAGAAAAGTTTTTTCCTCTCTTCATTTTCCTTGGCACAAGTACCCCATAAAAATTATCAAAAGAATGAGCCAGCTTTGCATGAGAGTGAAGCCTGTATAGAGAACCACTGTTTCAAATCAGAAAGCAGTTCAGAGCTCAAATCAGAGCTGGGATTTTAAGTAGTAATGAGTTCACTCGTTACTTTATCTCTGAGCCATCTCAGGCCTTCGTCCACACATGTGATCAGTGAAAACTGAGGTTCTTGAAAAACACCACTTCAGGCGCCACTGATGCTCTAGGAAACCACAGATTTGGTAAAAATGACAAAAAAAAATAATGAGTTGGCAACACCGAAAAAGGTGAAGCTCGTATTTAGTTTTAACCATCAGACAAAGACTGAAGGAATCAAATGTTAGCAAAGGCAATGTAATACGGCATGGCAAAGATCTTACTCCCATGAGTAAAACATGACTCCGTGTGCCAGCTCATTTGCAATAGGGGAAGACATACGTATATCTCACTAGTTTTATCTAGTTGGCCATTCATCGACTATATGTCAAGTAACAAAGCATGTTCAGGTCCTTATGATGAGTAATGTCACCTATAAAACACTGCACAGCACTGCTCCACAGAAAAGCCAGACTAACCTTCTCACAGGCTGTATGACAAGCACAGGCTAGCTATGTGTACCCTTCATACTGCAGCTGGTGGCAGACTCAGCTCCCAGGGTCAGGCTGTCCTTCCACAAGTGAGAAATGGAATGAGAAACAGTAGTAGGGAGCTGGCACAGCTGCCCAGAGAAGCTGTGGTGCCCATCCCTGGAGGTGCTCAAGGCCAGGTTGGATGGGGCCCTGGGCAGCCTGATCTGATGGGGGGCAGCCCTGCCCATGGCAGGGGTTGGGGCTGGGTGGCTTTGGAGTCCCTTCCAATCTAAGCCATTCTATGATTCTGTGAAGTGGGAGCTTGATGAAGCTGACACATTTACAGGTCTCACCCACAGCCTCCATGCAGGCTGCGTGGAGGTCTGTGGTGAACCCTCTGATGGTCCCTGCCTCCCTGGACTGCACAGATGAGGAGCTGGGCCTTCATGGGCTTTCATTAGGCTAGCAGATAGCAAAACATAGCCATAGAGGGTTTCTGGGATCAGAGCATTTTGCAGGTGAATCGGCAGTTTCTGAGCCCTCCCTGCTGTGACAGGATCTGTGTGTCTTGTAGGAAGGTTCTTATAGTCTGAGCAAGCCATCAAACCCTGGCAGCAGATGCTTGCTTCTGCATTACAAAAAGGACTTCTATGCAAAGTGGTGGAGCTAGAGGTCTTCCTCTTCCCTTCATGTGGCTCCTTGGATCTTCTTCATGGACTGAGGAGAAAAAGCAGTATCCTGGCACCCCACCAGGCCCACAAGCCTCACCTGCTGCTGCTTGCAGGGAGGGATTTGTCTCCCTGTTGGAGCCACCTTTACTCCATTTGAAGTGAGCAGATCAGCAAGCATGGGGCTTAAAGGCCAGGACAAAGGTGTTTCTGTTGAAACATGGAGAGAGAGGGATATAAGTTGTTCTGCTGAGAGGTTTAGACTGGATGTAAGGATAAAGTTTTTTACAATAAGGGTAGTGAAGTACTGGCACAGCTTACCCAGAGAGGTGGTGGATGGTCTGTACCTGGAAACACTCAAGGTAAGGCTGAAAAGGGCTCTGAGCTCCCTGACCTAGCTGTAGGTGTCCCTGTTCATTGCAGGGGAGTTGACCTTTAAATGTCCCTTCCAACTCAAACCATTCTATGACTATATGAGTCTATGATTGTATGACTGAGCACTTTCAGCCAAAAGCAGCGCGTGAGGCCGTGGCCAGCAAGCTCCAGCAGTGCTGCACAGCCCTCGTGCTGCAGCACTCCAGCAGCATTCCCAGGAGGAGAGCTGCCTCCCAGGTCACTTGCGTTGCTTGCTAACCAAACGGGCTGTGAGCGATGAGCAAGCAGTACGTGTCTCCCTTCAAGGAAAGCTATTCAGGCAGCCTTTGATATTCTTTTAGCTCTCCATCTCTACTAATAGGATCAGCAAGGATAAGAAAACAGTTGGGTAAATGAGAATCTGGTGGATTTATTTAGGATATAGTTCCCTGCTGTTCAGAGCTGAGCATGATGACGTTGTTCCCATCAGGGCAATCCATCCTCCTACTGCTGGCAGACCCAGGCTTCTGGCTGCCCTGTTGCTGTGTCAGGATGGGAGCAGTGTGGGGCTCTGAGCCCAAAATCATTGTGCCCAAGGAGCAACAAGTATTCAGCCTTCCATCGAAGATGTTAGAGCAGCTGTGACAGCTGAATTTATTTTATAACCTAAATATTAAAAGAAAGTGGTTCAGATGTAAAAGGAAGCAAATGCAGCAGGGAGGAACGGTAGGTAAATAGCAGCACACACAGTTTGATAAAACTTGTGTGACAGTTCCCTTCCTCTGTTTTGTGTGACTTGATGGATCCTTTCTGAAGCAGTTGTACTGTTAATCCAGTACGAGCAGTAAATTCCTTTTGTTGCTCCTAGTTGTCCTCAGCTGCACTTCTCTATATGACATCTGGCTTTACAACTGTTGTCAATGAAATACATACAGCAACTGCCATTGTAAACAAATTAAAATCAGATGTCTGTCTTTGATTCAGTAAGCCAGAGCATTTTCCCCAACCATACCTTTGAATTCAATGCTCTAAAACAGCTCTTGAAGAACTTTTCAAAAGCAAGCAGGAAAGATGGGAAGAATTCCCAATGCAGGATCATTTCTCTGGCACTTTCTTGCAAATCTCTTTATTATGGTTTTAGAAGAAAGGTTGTGCAAGAACCCCTAATCTGTCACACAGAAAGTTACTTGTTCCCCCACCAAGATGGAAAATTTCTTTCTCACCATGATAAGGTCCTGTGTTCTCCCAATGCCATGAAAAGGTTCATTAGTTTGGTTCATTTCTCAAATCTGTCTTTCTAATGTCAGTACTGAACTGTTCTTGTGTAGAAAATAAAAACTGCTCAAGTGTGTAAAAAACACACCTCCAAACTGCTGGAGAAACGCTGAGATTATAAGAACTTTGTATTTTTGCAGATATAACATCATATCAACCTGAGGAATGGAGGCGGCTTGGTTAAATTTATACTCCATCACAGACAGTACAATGTAACTGTAAAATAATCAGATTGATAGTATCATCCAAATGGCATTGGTCTTATTTTTCTGCAAATAGGTCTGAAATGGCACAGAGATGTCTCTACAACCATTTAAGTTCTACAGGATTTTAGCCCTGAGTATTAGACGTGTCATCTGTTGTCACCAGACAAGTATATGAGCTGTGCTGCTGTGCCATGTGCTATCTGCTGCTTTATAATCAGCATTTCTCTTCAGAAAAAACTAGTTCCATTAGATGTCACTTAATCCCAGCCTCTACTGGGTGCAGCAACCTACTGTCCTCCTTGGGAAACTGTATACGGTTACAAAACAAGAAATTGTGTCCCCTTAGCCCATCCTTTTTGTCTTGCTCAAAATCTTAAGGCAGAAAGTGGCCATTCCCCTCTCTAGAGACAAGCTGAATGTGGGCTGGCAGCCTCAGGTGATGCCAGCACTGGACAGCAGAAGCAGTGATGTGTGGGGGTCCCAGCATTGAGGTTCAGATGTCCCCACACCCACTGCAGGACAGCAGAGGACACTCAGCCACTGGGGCTCAGACTTGGTGGGAGGAGAGGTGGTCCTGGCCTTGGCAGCACCCTTATGGGAGGTATTGGTGTCCTTTGCACAGTGAACACAGCACATCAAGAGTTGCATGGTGATAGTAATGATTCAAGGTATTTCATAAGGAAAATACCCCCAAACCAGCTTGCACTTTGCTAAGACTCCTTACATTAGCAAGCTCAGTGCTCTACTTCTGAAAAATACTGCAACCCCACTTGTTAGCGCTCTTCCCTTAATGTCTTTTAGATGTCATGTTTCTTCTGCATTAATTAAAATGGATTTAGAAGGGGTTGTATGATTTTTCTGTACTTTGTCAGAAGAGAGCATAATCTTTCTGCCCTTTCGATGCTCCAAAATAACTGAATGTGCTTTGGATCAGAGCTCATGGAAAATTTCAGCAGGATGCAAAGCGACTTTTAAAGGAGGGCTGCATTAAAAGCTGCCCGAAAGCAAACAATAAGCAGGGATAGCCCACAGGCTCTAAAATGAAGGCTTCCTCTGATAAACAGAGAGGAGAACAGTGGTGACTGTTCTGTGACTTCTTGCTCTCGGGTAGGCAGAGGGATTGATGGGGTCGAGCTGGAGACAAAAAGTGGATGGCTTAACCAGTGCCAGCTCCAGGTGCTGATGATCCTGGCCCTCCTCTGCAGGCTGCATCCCAGCTTCCTCCCGCAGCCTGGGGGTCACCAGCGTGACGACATCCCCTGTGCCAGCCAGGCTGTCCCTGCCATCCCACCTGCCCACGATACCAGCAAGGGACGCAGGAGAGTGATGCTGCTATTTTAATGCATGCTTCTTTTTTGCGCTGAGTTTGCCGTGAGTACCGCAGCCACCAGAACGCTCGCTGCTCTTGTCTGGCTGGAATAGGAGAGGGACGGAGGCTGCGAGCCGCTGTTGCTCTGGCTGCTGCCGAGCGGGATGAACTGATGAATAACGTCTGTGATTTCTCTTTCCCTTGTAGTTGCACTCTGCTGTGACCAGGATCCAAGTGCAAAGACCTGGTTTCAATTACACGTTTGCCCATATATGTATCCTGAACAATGACAAGACATGCATAGTGGACGACATAGTGCATGTGCTGGAGGAATTAAAGGCTGCTCGTTCTTCTAATCGAACTAATTTTGCAATCACTTATCCGATTACTCACTTAAAGGATGGCAGGGAAGTGTATAATGGGCATCAACTTGGTGGGGTTACTGTGCACAGCAAAGACCGGGTGAAGTCTGCAGAAGCCATTCAGCTCACCTACTACTTGCAGGCAATCAACTCCTTGAATGACATGGTGGCAGAAAAGTGGGAATCCATTTTTTGTGACACTGTTGAACTTTTCCAGAAATCCAACAGGAAAGTCAAAATGTATCCTTTTACTTCTTCTTCGCTGAAGGAGGATTTCCAGAAGACGAGCAGGGTGTCAGAACGCTACCTGATCACAAGCTTGGTCCTTGTGGTCACCTTGGCCATTCTCTGCTGCTCCATGCAGGATTGTGTCCGCAGCAAACCCTGGCTTGGCCTGCTGGGATTGCTGACCGTGACCCTTGCCACCCTGACTGCAGCCGGGATCATCAATCTCACTGGTGGGAAATACAATTCCACCTTCCTGGGGATCCCCTTCGTCATGTTAGGTAACTATCTCCTACTCTCTCTTTTGTGTGTTTGTGCCTCCCTGACGCCTTTCCCAGCCGGCGGAGAAGCAGCACTGCATGACTCCCAGTATCTGCTCCCTGTAACGCTGCCCCGTGCCAAATCCGCACCGCCTCATTTCCTAAACAGCTTGTGCCGTGCCCGGACGTTGCGATTATTTCTGGGTTTCTGCTGTATGGCGCAGTGCCCACGTGGTGGTGAGGACCAAGTACGTGCTGCTGCCATGCGCGGTGCAAGGAGCCCTGCTGCTGTTGCTCTGCGTTTCAGTGGCCAGCTTTAGGAGACCTGCGTGTGGCTCTCTTGCTGGACTGGCAGCATCGGCTGCCCTGACAAATAAAGGGCGGATGGAGAGCTCGCTCCTTGGCAGAGCAGAGCAATGCAGGGCAGGAGCTCCCTGTGTGTTGTGCTGCAGCCCCTTGCCGTGCTGCGGGATCTTTTCTGGAGGATGGGGAGGAGGGCAGGAGGAGGACGGGCAGCTCCCAAGCTGCGATCTCGTGCCTTTGTGTTGGTGCCAGTGGTTCAGGATGTTTGCCCTCCAACCAGACAGGCAGGGGCTTCCCAAGGGGCAGAAGGAGCTTTGGGGATCTCACAGCTTCTGTGTTTGTGTTTGGTTCATGAGCAGCGTGAAAAGCTCCATGTGCCGTAGGTGTTTAATGTGCCCTCGTTCCCAGCATTGTTCATTGGTGGAGAATAATGCATGCATTGATTTGATCACAGCTTTCCCAGCTGAAAATCAGTGCTCAGGAATACTTCAGATTTCAAGAGTAAGAGTGCCTTTGCTGACTTAGCTGCATCATGTAGTGATACGTCGCGTTTCAGCACAGCTGTTTTTATACTGAGCGCCAGGTTCCTGTGCCATGCCCATGCTGTATCTGTGGTATTGCTGCACTTTAATTAAAGACTATGCTTCAGTGCCTCACACTACCAGCTAATGTGCAGAATGTATTTGGTGACAAAGAGAGTTCAGCTGCATTGCATCGGCTGCAGCGTGTCACTCTTGTTTTCAGGTGATATCTGTGTAAATTGAACTGCCTCATAATCTAGAGGAGAAACAGCACAAGGAGTCAGAGTTGAAGGCTTTCTGACCCAGATCTTTGTTTTCTTTTATGGGTTCTTATGTTTATGCATGTGTTAGAAAAATCTCTTTCTCAAAGTAAGTAGTCTGTGTAAGCTACAGAAGAGTGGCCATAGCGGGAAAACAGTTTGAAGTACAGCCTCTGAAAGGAAAGTGCCTGGGGAAAGTTACTTTGAAATATGAAATATTACCTCTTTTCAGGGAGCAAGGCTGCTGCTTTCCGGGGCAGCCTTTCAAATCATGAGTTCACTGATAGTGGCTGCACTGAGATTTGGAATCCTTAAATATTACAGATCATTATGAAAAATCTGGTTGTGCTTAGTGAGTTTCAGGTGCACAGCTCAGCTCTCACTGTGAGCAAGCCAGGACAGAGCAGTGTGTTCATGGGAATCTCACATGCTTCCCTGGCTTCATTGAGGTTAGGAGTTTTTAATGAGAACTGCTTTAAAACAGTAATAGCTGGAAAGGCATGACTTTTCTTTCTTTTTTTTTTTGTTTATTTTTTTCTGCTGCAGTAACACAGCAAGATTCATCATGCATTTCAAAATGTGCTTCATTCCTATACATCACTTTGCTTGCAGACGATGGTTTAGCTCAAGGTGGCTGAAGGCTGGAGACACAAACCACTTTCCATTATAGCTGGCTGAACTACTTCCACTTAATTTCAGTGACCATCAGATTAGATCATAGATTAACTGACCTTTAGAAAGCTAAAGGATTTCTGGCTAACAGTGTAGTCCCATAGCTATTACTCATAATCTCATGGCTAAAAGCAGAAATTAGATAGAAAAAATGCTTACGCTGGACACATTTCAGGCAAGGCCCCTCTTCTAGTATAAATCATTAATGAAGTTTCCCTGGTTTGTAGCAGCTGAGGATTTTTAACTTTCCATCAGCTCTGTGAGTTGAGGGTGCTCCCCAGACATGGTCTGACCTCTGCTGCAGGACAACATCACGTCTTCCCCAGCTCTGTCTCCTTGGAGCGCTTCCCGCTGTCGCTCACTGTGCTATCTCTGCAGCATTGGCATCACGTCTAACCCGAATTCCCCTTTTGCAGCTCAGCTGCCCTTATTCATCCACAGCATCTGGAAAACAACGTGTTTTCTTTTTCTTGACGTATTTGGGAACACTTCCAGTTGTGCAGTCCTCTTCTGTTCCATCCCGGCTTCCCTCAGGTGGTTCTTCCTGGCCTTACAGCAAACTCATTGCTCTTGGCTGCTCCACATCCCCTGTGGAGTGCGGTGCCTGGAGCTGGGCGCAGGATTTGGGCTGCGGCTTTCAGCACCAAGCAAAGTGGGAGGATTATTTCACACATCTCACATATGGCACTCCTGTTCATATATCCCGACATGACATTCATTTTTTGCAGCAATCTGAAGTGGTTGGCACTCGGTTTGTTGCATGCAGTAATTCACCAACCATGCATGCTGCTTTCTGCCGTGTTTGCACAGCCGATTGTTCCAGCACGAGGTTTACCCTTGTCCTTGCTGAATGTATCATTTATGTCACACCACTGCTCCTGTTTGCTAAGTTCACCCCGATGTCATCACTGCTGTTCCAAGATACGTTCACTGAAGATGGTCGGCAATGTTTTGCAATTACCCACTTTCTCATATTTTCAGGAATTCCTTTCAGAATAGCTTGGGTTGTTTGTCCAGTCATAAGTTTGTGTTAATCATTTAGACAATATGGCCACAGAACCCTCGGTTCGGTGCGCTCTGTAATGCTCATTTTTACCCATCATGTTTCCCTTAGCATCCCTCAGCACCAGCCATTTCCAAGAACAAGCAATCTGCAGGGAAGGGTGCCAGCCTCTGTGTGTGTTCGTCCTTAACTTCAGCACCACTGGGACAATTACAAGTACTGAAATTAGCACAGCTGAGCAAGCTGCACTCCCAAGCTCTGACAGTGTGAGCAGGCAGAAACATCTTTTGCTTTCCCCACCTGTTAAATACAACATACTACTTTAAACCTCCTGTGCTTTGGATTTAATCACCTTCAGTGTACTGTCTCCTAATTTATTTTCCTCTTTAATTAAGGCAGATTACAGTAGCTCAGCTGATGAAAGGTAACTCATTGAGTTGTGGTAACGCAAGCACCAATTCCTGCCTGTACCCAGGGCCAATGCCTGTACTGGATTTCTCCTGCAAGGAGGCCAGCAGGCTGCATGCTGCCTGCAGCCTCCCTCTTCTCCAGGGAAGGCTCAGCAGGTCTGGTGGGGATCTTCTCATCAGCTTGGCAGGCTCCCACCATTCATCTGGGTGTATTTAGAGTTAGTGTATGCCTTGCCGATTCCGTGGAGCTGCTGCCACCTGCACTTAGCAGAGTCGTGTAAAGGCAGAGGTACTCACATGCCTGGTTCAGATGGAATACTTGGCTGCAGTAAGTCTGCCCACTTTTGACCCTAAGAATTATATATGAAAAGAACAAATTCTTCCTAATTCAGACGAATTGAAAATAGTCAAGTTGTTGTGCCAGCTGAAAAGCAGAAACAAAATTCTGATTTCCTGCTGCTCATTCCACTGAAATCTACAGATGTTTGGTCTGGCACAGATGCTAATGTATTCATTGCAAGTTTTCCTTTATGCATTAAATATTGTTTAATAACTGCCAATCCTATAAAAATACCAGTTTCCTCAAAAAAAAAAAAAAGAAAAAAAGCCACATAACAAGGCACAGAACAAGCAGCAGGGCTGGCTGAGTGAGATTCTGGCCTGAGTGTCTTACCTCCTGCAGGTGCAGCACAACACTAGACATGGGGGCTCAGAAGCAAACTGCACGCTGCTCTCTGTCCTTAAGGGGATACCCACAGGGGAGGGACACAGCTTTTCCCAGCCACCAGCTGGGTGGCAGGGCTCAGTTCTGTAGAGTGGTTGGTGGTGCCAGGCACTGCCAAATAGGGGAGAGACACAGGGCTGGCTCCACATGCTTATATTTAGCCTCGGGTCTGAGGTGGAACTGGCACGGGAAACACAGCTAGCAGTTAGGAGAGCAGCTTGAGTTTGAAGCTTTCTGTAAACTGAAGGGGAGCAAGCCTGGTGCCAAAGCTAACATAACAGGGAGGGACTCTCTTACTGTATCCCTCACTCCGAGCTCCTGTGTCATGGCACCCACGGCAGCTCCTGCAGTGTGGTTACAGCTTCTGGATACTGGGTTGGAGGGAGCACAGGGGCAGGACTGTTTGCTGAGGGCTCTGCACTGGGGCCATGGAGATGCTGGAGACTGGACAGCAAAGGTCAAAGGGAGGAAAGGACTGGAGCAGCCAGTGCGCAGCCCCTGGGGAATGCAAGTGCTGCAGAGCTGGGCCAGATGGGCTCAGGGTCCCTGATCAGTTTGCATGGTACCAGCCTCACTAGGGAGCTGTGACATATGCCAGATTTGTAAGCCCTAAAAGCATTCATTATCTCCCCTATCAAGCACCCATGTGTTTGCTATATTCAATAAAACCAAAGTGTCAACTTTGGTTACATATAAAGATTTACAAAGAGAAAGAAACATCTCCTGAGGTACCCTTCAGTCCACACGTAAAGGTAACAGACACACAAATGTTTGACTTTGTATAACATTTTTCCACCGTTTTCTCTGCTGTCAGCTAATAAAAATGTGAAGTGTACTGAGCCTCTCTTGTCTTTATTCCCTGCACTGAGCTCTCTCACTTCTCTTGCCAACCTAACCCTCCAACCCTGCCTGCTGGGGGAAATCTGCTCTTCTCATCTGGACATCACCCTATGTCCCTCATCCCATTCTCCTCTCCCCCATCTCAGTTGCATTTTGGGGCAGCCCCCAAAGCAGATCTCACCCATCTTCTCATCCCAGGTGCAGCACTCTCTTCCCTTATCCCAGCACTGTTCTCAGGGTATTTTGTTCTTCCCCATCTTTCTTTGTCCTTTTCTCCTTGGCCATAGCTGTATCCACTGCTCCAGCCCTTTTCTCAGTGTTCCTCAATAGCATCCTTAGCTCCCAAATAGTTTCCCACAATACCCTGCAGTAAGATTGCTGCTGCTTCAGTTTTCCCAGTGATTTCCACTGTTCCCTTGTATATTTTGCAGTGCCAAAGGCTCCAGGGACACCCTGGAAGCACACTGTCGTGGGGCTTTTTTTGTCACTCCATCTGCTCAGCCTTCCCAATTCAATCCTGCTCTGCTCAGTTATGTTCCTAATCAGTTTTTTTTTTGTTCCTCGTTCCTCTGAGCAGCCAAGCATCTTCTGCAGTCCCCCAGCCATCTCCTGGAGGGGAAGGCCCCTGGTGCAGCCCTTCTCCCTTTGGCTACTACAGTCTTCGCACCCAAACTATGGCTCTGAACCCACAGGCAGGTAGAAGAACCACCTCCTTCACCTGCTGGGCTCTCTCAATCCAGTTCTCCTCCTGACAGATCTGTTGCCCTAAATCCATTGAGGAACCTGAATACCAATGAGCCACAGAGGCATGGAAAGGAGGTTTAAAATACACACAGTAACAGTGTTTTAGACACTGTCATGACAACCCTTCTCTTGAGCAGTGCAAAAACTGCATGTGAAGCCAGTCAAGTGTGATAGCAGCACAGCCAGCATGCACCCATGTTCCCTTTTCACCACCACAGATACCGGTGAAGCCTTCACATGTGCATGGGCTCCTTGGCTTCAAAAGCATATCAGTGACTCAGGAAATACAGTGCTTTATGGAGAAGAGGAGCTGTGGCGTTCCGTCCCTGGAGGCGCTCAAGGCCAGGTTGGATGGAGCCCTGGGCAGCCTGAGCTGGTGGGGGGCAGCCCTGACCACGGCAGGGGTTGGGGTTGGGTGGGCTTGGAGGTTCCTTCCAACCCAAGCCCTTCCATGATTTTTTGATAAAAACTTTGCATACTAGACTGAGATGCTCCACGGAGACCTGGGAAAGGTCATTAGGAGTTGATGCAACTTTTCATTTTAGGTCTCTATCTCATTTAGTGCCTCTTGTAAATGGCATTCTCCAAACAGGAGATGGCTGACAGGCACATATGGCAGGGGGCTGTGGTTTTCAGGTGGTGAGACCTCTGTGTTCTGAAGGAGGACACTGGTGGAGATGGATTATGTTAAATTAAATTGGAATATGCGTAAGTTGTTTTGGTTTCAGCTTTCTCACCAGAAAAGGCAGCTTGAAGTGTGGTAAACTAATCCATATTCCACTGTACCGTTGTTCCACAAGGAAAAATCTCCTAGAAGCAAATGTTATTCTAGCTTGTGGGCTTAAAAATTGAAAAGAGATGTAAAAGCTGATTTTGCCCCAGATACGCTCACTGTGCCTTGCTCTGCCATCAGTAACTGTCAGGCACGGTGTGTCACTTGGCTATTCTGCTGTGTGGTGAGCGTTAACCTTTCACAGATGATTGCAGGTAGCTTTCATTTACCTTTAAGTTATTGGCTTTTTTATACAACGTGCATAAAATCTGTTGAAAGCTCACTTCAGGGGGAAAATCCATTTGCAGTTCTCTAAGCATGTCAGATGCAAGACAAGCCTGGTGATACTTAACTCTACATCTGACAATCCCCTTGGCCAGCAAGGCTTGAGTTTCATGCATCTCAGTGAAGCTTATTGGCCACACCTGTCATTTCTTTGCCACACTGGTGCAAGACTTCCCCATCCCAAGTGGCCACTCTACTCCCCATGTGTTCCTTCCAGCCAGACCGAGCACTTCTGGCTCTGCTTCAGTTCCATCAGGTCAGCTCTGCAGAAGGTTCAGATAGGGGGTAGACGATCATGCCGCACGGATGTAAATATTCCAACAGCTAAAATCAGATTTCATCAATGCTCAACTCCTTCCATCACACTGAGTGAAATATGACTTTCAACTTTTGCCAGGCCTTTTCCAAAAACAGAGGAAAGTAAGTCACACGTTTAAACAGACTTGACAGTCTGCTATTTAAGCACCAAAACAAGCCTTTACCCATTCTTCAGGGGAATGAAATATTCCCTGTATATCTAAAAGTAGATTTTGAACCATAACTTGCTTTGCTTATCTTTCTCAAAATAAAAAAAGCCACTCGAATTTCCTCTCAAATGTATTCTTGTTTTTAAAATGTGCTTATCTGACATTCCTGCTACCACTGTAACAACAAAAATTCAAATATTACACTCCTTCAAAAATAACGATCCAAGCAAAACACAGCATTTTCCCAAATGCTAAATCAGTCTTTTTAACCTGCATTCAAATAAATGGCACAATTCAAGATTAACCACATAGTTGCTGGATTACCCATATATTGTTATATAAGGGCTGCTCTGAAAATAATGCCTCCTACTTTATGGTGTTAGCCCATGATGTCAGAAGCAGGTGGTGGTGGCATGACAGTAGAGGTCAAACCATCCCAGCAATATTCTATTACGTTTCATTCCATGCAACAATTGAATTCCTCCACAGAGAAAAAAATGGCACCCACTGACATTCATTAACACTTACTGAATGTTTCTGGAGACTTAACAGCGAATGTGAGCACAGTGGGGGATGGATGGTGCATTTCAAAAGCAGTGACAGTGACAGTGAATCACATCCACTGGTGCAGATTTTTCAAAGAGCAGCATGCAGGCTTTTGTTCATTGCTGGTGAAAATGCAGAGCTCACAACACTGTTGAAAAATAGTCTTCTGTAGCTGAGAATTTGCTCTGTCAAGTAGTGTTACTGTGCTCTTTGTTGCTGTTGTAGCTTCCATGTAAATAAGTAGGAGGCATTACTTTTGGAGCAACCTATGTAATAACTGGTTTGGTTTGAGAGATTTGAATATAATTTGGTTTGATTTAAAAAAATATTTTGAAAATGCACTATTAAGTGAGAAGATGGCTTTTTATAATGTGTAGCTTTCATATCCACCGAAAGTTAAAAGTGACAAATGATGTTACTGTCATTGCTAATTAGTGGTCACAGTAACATGAGGACTGTGAGTACTGAGGCATTGTTTAGTTCTAGCTATTTAAAATACTTCTGCTCTTTGCTTCTCCCAACAGACAGAAAAAATACGGGAATAACTGCATCTGTCTTGCGTGTGTGCATGACTTCAGAGCTAAGGACCTCTGTCTAGAATGACTTCAGTTTCAGTGGTATCATGTAGATCATGCTCTTAAAATTAGCTTGTGCTTTGTATTGGCTTCTGAGACATCTGACTGTGCTGTGAGGGATGGTGTATCCTGTACCCCAGTATCACTGGTCCTGAGTATTTACAGCAAGACAGAAGGTGTGAAGGTGCTCCTTTCCATCAGCACATCCTTTGTGCAAATGTGCACTCAGAGTGATTCAGAAAGAGTGAGCCCTGACCAAAGCAGACAAAAGCACAGAGAGTGCTAATCCTATGCTGCATTCTCAAAAATTATCTTTAGAAACAGAGAGAAGATAGATGGGATATTAAATCAGACATTCAGAAAGCTGAGATCAGAACGATGCCGGGCAGCGGATCTGTGTGGGTGTTAGGAGCAAGCGAGCCCCTTTTGCGCTGTGCTTGGAGGCTCTGCGCAAGTCCTGAACAAGACAGAAACCTTGTGCTGGACTGCAAGAAACACACTGCTTTCCTGCCTACGCACTGAGCAATCCGAGCGCAAGCTGAACAGCCCAGAGAGTCTTTCTGCAAGATCTAAACCTAAAAATAACGCTGTGGTCTCCTAGCATAAAGCACGGAGCACCAGCTGAT
Source organism: Lagopus muta (assembly GCF_023343835.1). Taxonomy (NCBI): domain Eukaryota; kingdom Metazoa; phylum Chordata; class Aves; order Galliformes; family Phasianidae; genus Lagopus; species Lagopus muta. The sequence goes on along the minus strand of NC_064433.1, from coordinate 117,234,498 downwards.
GATTTCTTCTCTGCGTGCAGCAGCTTGTGCTGCGTGGTGTGCAGGGACGCTTGCTCTGCATTGCTGAGCTCCTGTGGGCACAGCCACCCACAGCTGTGAAACACAGCAGATACTTCCAGCTTAGTATTAAACATCTCTCTTAGTTTCCTGCCAAGTAAATACAGCACAAAGCACAGTGATGATCTTTCAGGAGACTGAGGCAGGTTTTTGTTTGGTGTGAATAGAAGGTGCTTGTATTTGTGGTCCCAGCAGCAAGCTAAGGACCATGGGCTTAACCAGGGCTTTCTGGCCGGGATGGATCTGAGGGAGTCTGGGGAGATTGGCCCCAGCAATGGAGAAGATATGGCTGTATGCGGATGTAAAGCAGTCCCAGAGCCTGATCTGCTGCTGTTGTGCCTGACAGACATATATACAGACTGACATATATAATCTCAGGAAGTATGCTTCTTTTTGGGGGAGGATCCCAATAAAGTTTAGTAAACATCTGCAGGCATAGTGTACCTTATTAATATACATGTAAAATGTACTAGTCTTTCAGACAGTAACTGCAAACACTGAACCTACCCAGCAGCGCTATATGCTGCTGAGATATGCTGCCACAGCTGTTATCCAGATACGACGCAGGTTAAGGAAGGCACTGTGATCTGTACAGCATATACCTATACCAATACCACCTATCTTGTTTTTCTTCTATGCATTTCCTTACTAAACCTGCAGGTACGTTTACTTGCCCCTTAAGCCTGAGGTTGGAGGTGTGAAGAAAAGTCAGGCTATGTGTTCTTGGCACTTCACTCGGTTTGGGCAGGAGAACACATTCAAGACGATCAGCTGCCTACAGTCAGTGACCTGTAGGTGTTACTCTTCACTGAAATGGATTGCCAGAAACACCCAAACCAGCATAGAACAAGCAAGTTAGGCTTGCAGGGCATCCAAAGGAGGGCTGTAAAGATGAAGTGTCCTGAGGACAAGGCGTATTACAAGCAGCTGAAGTCCCTGTGTTTGCTCAGCACACAGCAGAGGAGCTGAGGGGAGTCCTGACGGCGGCTGCAGCTCCTCCCAGGGAGCGGAGGGGCAGCGCTGAGCTCTGCTCTGTGTGACAGCGACAGGGCCGAGGGAACGGCGTGGAGCTGCGTCAGGGGAGGGCAGCTGGGGGGCAGGGAAAGGGGCTGCACCACAGGGCGCTGGGCGGGGAACGGGATGCACAGGGCTGTGGGCACGGAGTTTAAGAAATGTCTGGACGACGCTCTCAGACATTGGGTTTGATTTTGGGTGGTGCTGCGTGGAGCCAGGGGTTGGACTCCATGATCCTTGTGGGTCCCTTCCAACTCAGGATATTCTGTGGGTCTGTGATGCTTTTTTCTCAGCAGAACTGCTTGGGACAGGAAAGTCTGCACACTTTGGGATGTCCGACTGTGCATGTCTGCCATCCACACCACAAAGCTGCGGTTTTACACACAGTGTATGGGCCACCAATTTCATCTAGAATGATCTTTGTATTGCAAGAATGTATTGATGGTGACTTAGCTGTTCAGGTCAATTCACACCACTAAATTGTGATAAACCTGGGGAAACCTGTTGTTTAAGAATTAGAATTAGAATTAGAATTGGTCCTAATTCTGTTTTTGTGCAGAAGGATCTGGATTTGCTCTACTGTGTTGTTATTTTAGTGTAAATAAGGGTCTGAAGCTGGATGTTTGCTTCAGCTGGATGCACTTTCTCTTGCTCTGTCTGCTTGTTCAGCTGCACTGTGAACCTGCGGTGTGTTCTGCATTAACATTGTGCCTGCTGGGAGAGGCCACCTGGAGCAGGTCACTTGTGTCCTCAGGTCAGTTACAACTCCTGTGGCAACTGGAGTCAGGATTAGGATTATTTCACTTGGCTTTTCATAAGATGGGTGCTGGTGAGCTCACTGATCTATCTGGAAAAAGTAAGTCAGCACAGGGAAATTGTCTCAGCCTCTTTGTTGACATTACTGTGGAAAGCAATCACGTAGCTGAGCGATGTACATTGTTATTTTTAATACTGTCAGCTAGGAAAATTCATTGCACCTTCATTATATCATATGTTATTACAGATATCGTTTTGGAAAGGGCAATTCCTGCAACATGATGCTGATCTCCCACACACTAATTTTGCACAAGTGCAGTTCCTGAGAGCTTGCCTGCTCTGGCAGCAAGATGGGATGTGAATTTATAGCATCCTAGCTATTCTATGTTAATTCACCCAGTGTTTGTCTCCATGGATGATATTTCACTCCACTTTGAATGTGAATTAAGTTGCTCTTCCAGATTTCCACAAAGAACACTGGTGCAAGATAGCCTGTGCTCTGTAAATTTGTACACTTCCTCACTGCACGCTAAATGCCTCTTGCAGGCAAGTGTTCTGTTCACTGGGATGATTTCTGACTTGCATTAACCTAAGTGAGACTGCATTGCTATAGCTGAACCGATAGTGTTGCAAGGATAGAGTCATTACAATACAGGCAAAAGCCTTAAATCAAAATCCCAGCTTAAGCCTAGCGACATCCATGCTTCCATGTCAGGCTTTGCTGGTGCAGTTCACAAGGACACATGTATGCATCCTGCCATGACTCATTCCCATTTTCAGCCCATCGTTCATGCCACTGGTGTCAGGAAAACAGCTTGGATTAAAAAGTAACTCTCAAAAAATCTTGTGAATCTTTCTAATCCCAGTCATCCTGCTAGTCTGGTGCAGAAGCAGCCCTAGGAGCAGGAGCCTTGGGAGCAACAGGCAAGCAGCAGGCTCAGGTAGGAGAGAAGGAGTGTAACAAAGGATGAGAAGGACCTCTCTCTCCAGTTTTGCTGCCAGAGCAGCCTACTGCCTTGGGAGCTCTCTGTGCTTGTACTGGAGCTTTGTGAGCTGGAATGCTAGTGGTCAGTGGGCATCGTCCATGTTAGTGTGACATTCACCATGGCTGAGGCAGAGATCAGAGGGCATTAAGCTTCGTATACAGCTGCCCTAAAGTGGGATGAATGAAATTAATTTGTCATAAAATGCTGCCTTCCAAAGGAAGTGCCAAGAATGCAATTTCAGGGCCTTAAGGGAGATTTTATTCCGAGTGTTTTTGCTCAAGTATCAAACACACACACAGGCACACAACCTTGCAAAGATCAAGAACAAGACCCGCATTGTGCTGTTATTCTGTGACTTCATAGATGGGTAAAACTGCAAGGAACCAAAACTTCACTCTAAGTCATTCCCCATGCTTTCTCTCACTGGAAGAGTCTGTTTGAATACTCAGACTTCCTCTTACTGTGATAAGTAACCAACCTCATTTGCTTTTAATGCCAGCCTGAAGCCTCAGCTGCCAGATGTCTCTTGCTTGAGCAGCCACTTGGAGGAAGAAAGGCAGTACTTCTTTTCCAATATTTTAAAATGGTGCTAAAAGGAATGGTCACAGTGCCTATACATAAAGTACTGTTTAAAATTATATAAGTAACAATAATAGTAAGTAATAGAAAATGTTGCCTTCGCTTTCACAACTCCCCACAAGATTTTTTTTCTCTTGTGCGCACTCTAACGGATTTTGCAAAGCATGTGTAGTTGATCCTGAAGAAGGCTAATGAAACTTTTTATAGCATTTTCAGGCTACTCATAAAAGCACTGTATTGAAACTAGGAATCACTTGTTTGATGACTGATATTGTTATTATTTTCTAAAATTAAAAATAGCCCATGCTAAATTTAAGGTCCTTCAAAATAATATATAATTGTGGCTATGCTGTGTGGGTTTTTTTTGTGTACAAAAGTCACAATTTCTGTCCTCAGTTGTCCAAGACATGTGGTAGCGGTATCTGCTACAATGAAAAGTAGTAGAAAAGGACAGCATGCACAAAAAGGTTTTGGTCCCTATTTCTTCCAATACCTTTCTCATATCCCTATAACATTTTCATTTGCCCATTCAGAATCTCTTTTCCATAAAACAATCCAGTCCTTCCTTGTACTCCGTGTGCTCAGCACATAGTTGTACAGCCTAACTGTAGGGCACGACCAGTGAATCATAATAGCAAATGTCAACAGCAAAAGATCTCCAATAGCCCATTAGCTGTTTGAGTTCATATTTGTTATTTACTGAGTGACGGTGAATAATGAACAAATTGCTGCAAATCATTACAGATTTGTGGCTAAGTCTCTAGTAAAAAGGGAAAATCGGTTAAAGTAATTACGTAATTTATTTGCAATGGAAAAATTGCCTTGTTCTCATTAATATTATATAGGTTAGACATAGCACTAGCAAGAGAATAAAATCAGTTAGGGATGCAAAAAATGGAAACAAAAATTAGAGGAGAGTGAAAGAAATTCTCACAAAATGCCTCCGCTAACCAATTATCAGCCCTAATCTCTGTTATTGAGACCCGTACAAGCATCAGACAGTGCTGTAGATAATCACTCCAAGTTTTGCCTGTAGTCAGTAGTTAGATGAGTACATTAAGTTAGGTACATCTCATTATAGCTAAATCTTTGGTCAGCCATCCTAATTTTTGTATGAGTTCAGATTTATCTTTATGGGGTCGGGCCAGTATGCAAGTCTGCTGGCCATCCAGGCAGGCCTTCCGAGAGGTAAATCAGAATTCTGTAGCTGTTGTACAAATGGGCACAGGAGTCCGAGAGAGTACCACTGAAGGAAAATGACAGTTCCCAGCATACAGATTGAGTAGTGAGGGGCCGAGCCTAAAATAGAATGGTATCTAGCTATTTTTCCATTGGCTTTGCGAAGCACACAAGGGGATGCCTCTTCATGCATTTGCTTGAACCGTCCTCCAAATCAATTGCCATTTTAGGATAGTCTCAAGAACTGTGTAGAGTGATGTCCCGAAAGTGTTTTTATGTTTCCTCTTTAAAGTAAATACAGGGTATCAGGAGTTAGTCTTATCAGACATTATGCAAAATCTTACGACAGATAAAAAATCCTGCTTCATATCTAATTAGCTCTAATATTTTTTTCATTGCAAAGTCAAAGGCTGTCCGAATTAATGCAGCTATCTGAATATTTTTAGTCAGGAGCCTATTAATGCTGAAATGTTGTTTTGCAAAAACGTGCTATAACTAAAGCTCATGATGGAAGTAATTTGTAATATTCAATGACCTCATTTTATACTGTTTTGCTCACTAGAAGCTAATGCATACGATGCCATGTGAAATTTTCAGAGAAGCCTGTCTGCAGGACTTATGGGAGCCATAAATGGATTAAACTTCTCACTCCCTGCTTTGGCAAGTGATCAGTTACATTTAAATAAAGGTCAGTCTGTCTTTACAAAGAACACACTGGAAGCAAGCTTAATAGCTTTCCCTACTGAGCCTAGAACATAACTATTTGACGCATAATTAACAGCAGGGTGCCAGTCACTGATTGTGCTTTTTGCTTTATTTTACGTCTGGGGAGTTCCAGTATTCCCCATTAGTTTTAAGAGAGGGCACGGTGCTAGTTATCAAATTGACAGTCTTGACCTGGCATCTGAAAGCAGCTGTAAAACATTGCCTAGGGCAATTAAGATGAAGGCCAAATGCCGTATCAAGACCAGGACTGCAATATTGCTACAAATTGGACAGTCGTGTTCCATGCCATGATTCCAGACAACAGTGTAGGCATGGTGTCTGCTAGATACGAGAGTGTGGACTTGTTTACTCTCATACCAGGTGATAGTGATAAGGAAGTAAACCAGATGTCCTATTCCCTTGTCTTTAAAGGTACTGACCACAAAAGGGTTAATTTGTAAAGTGACTTAAATATTTAGCCCAGTTAAGTGTAAACACAGTAAGTCCTGGTTCCTGAGGATATCCCATTTGTTTAGGGTTTCTTGACTGATATTTGTAGCCTCTGTGTCAAAAGTGATAACCATCTACATGTGAAGAGAACATGGCCGACAGAACAATTTTGGTAGCCTGCAGACAGCCTGAAGTTCTAATGGAGATCTGTGAATTGCCCTGACCTGCTGGACTGGAGCACCAACTTGAGCAGTCCAGTGACTGCACTTCACTGTCGTCGGTGACTAATTCTGCTCTGATCATTTCATCTAATGCTACCAGAAAATGGGTAAGAGCAAAGCGCTGGGTACTGGCTTGTGAGAATTTCTGAGATAAAACAAGAGCAAACTGGAAAGGTAAAGAAAGGACAGGGAAAAAAAAAAAAAAGCCCAAGGAGGAAGAGAAAAGACAGTGAATAGGGTAGGATTCAATGGAAAGCATCTATTATAACATGAGTATATTAAAGTCTTACACTTTTGTTAAGGCTGTATTTTTTTCTTTCACCTCTATGTAAAACCAACTTTCATCTCATCTACTCACATCTGATTCCTGCTTGATGACTGCACTCCTAACTCAGGTCTACTATGAGTGAGCAGAGGTCAGTAGCCCTAGACTGCATCTTTTTTATCAGTCATAAAATAGGAACCAGAAGAGAAGGATGGCCAACAGGAGATTAAAATAAAACCATCCAATTTTCTCAGTTTGTCTGCACTTCGAAGTTACCCACAGGATTTTAGTTCTGCTGGTTGTTATTTCTTTTCGTGAACACAATGTCCATTTTAAGAGTTAATTAATTAATTACAAAATATAGGAATTGTCAAGGGAAAAAGAGCTGCATTTGGTTTCACAAATCCTTAGACATGCTGAAGTAAGAAAACGAATGTCTTAAGCAGTTTCATGTCAATTCTGCATTTCTTCCTCTCTAAAAGTTATTTGTGCTTTTCTTTCTTTGTTCCATTTCTAGGATTTCTTTTTCCTGATGGAAAATCTGTATAGGAAGCGGAGAAGTCAGTGACTGATTTACTTGACAGAATTCAGCTTATATGAAGGTTTCATTTTTTGCAGTCATTCTACAAAGCAGCCAACTAATGCTCTGCTTCCAGCATTGGCACTTCAAGGTCATATTTCTTTGTTTCCACCACAGGTCAGATTCCATCACCAAGAAAAACTAATTTCAAAGCATCTTCCATCACAGGCACTCCAAAATATTGAAACAGAACAGCCAGCCAGAGAAAATACTTTTTTCTTTAACCCATCAACCCTGCATCAGTGAAGCAGAACTCTCCTCCAGCTCTGGCAGTAAGGTTTGCTAGTCAGGTAGCAAACACGCTTCAGTGGCTTAGAGCTCCATAATATTTTCTCTCTTCTGCAGGATGCTTACCTCAAGAATTGTTAACATCCAAATGTATCTCCTTGGAGACCTTTAGTATGTCCATGTTACCTTTTTCCACATGTTTATTTGAGCACTTTAAATACTACTTTAAATACTTGCTTTGTTCTCTATTTTAGGTCATGGGTTATATGGGACTTTTGAAATGTTGTCCTCCTGGAGAAAAACTAGAGAAGACCAACATGTTAAAGAGAGGACTGCAGCCGTATTTGCAGACTCCATGCTCTCGTTTTCCCTCACCACTGCCATGTACCTGGTCACTTTTGGAATAGGTGCCAGTCCCTTCACTAACATTGAAGCAGCCAGGATTTTCTGCTGCAATTCCTGTATTGCAATTTTCTTCAACTACCTCTATGTACTCTCCTTTTATGGTTCCAGCCTGGTGTTTACTGGCTACATAGAAAACAACTACCAGCATAGTATCTTCTGTAGAAAGGTACCAAAGCCAGAGGTATTGCAAGAGAAGCCTGCATGGTATAGGTTTCTTCTGACAGCCAGATTCAGTGAGGACACAACGGATTCAGAGGAAACGAACACTTACGAGAGTCATCTTTTGGTGTGGTTCCTTAAACGCTATTATTGTGACTGGATAACAAACACTTACGTCAAGCCTTTTGTAGTTCTCTTTTACCTTGTTTATATTTCCTTTGCCTTAATGGGCTACCTGCAGGTCAGTGAAGGGTCAGACCTGAGCAACATCGTAGCGACCGCTACACGGACCATTGAGTATACGGCTGCCCAGCAGAAGTATTTCAGTAACTATAGCCCGGTGATTGGGTTCTACATCTACGAGTCGATAGAGTACTGGAACACCAGTGTCCAGGAGGACGTGCTGGAGTATACCAAGGGCTTTGTGAGGATATCTTGGTTTGAGAGCTACTTAAATTACCTTAGGAAACTCAACATATCTACTGGATTGCCCAAGAAAAATTTCACCGATATGTTGAGGAACTCCTTCTTGAAAGCCCCTCAGTTTGCCCATTTTTCAGAGGATATCATCTTTTCCAAGAAATACAACAACGAAGTTGATGTCGTGGCCTCCAGAATGTTCCTGGTGGCCAAGACAATGGAATCCAAGAGGGAAGAACTTTATGACCTCCTGGAAACCCTGAGGAAGCTCTCTCTCACCTCCAAGGTGAAATTCATCGTTTTCAATCCATCATTTGTGTACATGGATCGTTACGCCTCTTCAGTGGGAGCCCCCTTACAAAACTCCTGCATTAGTGCTTTATTTCTGCTCTTCTTCTCTGCATTCCTGGTGGCAGACTCTCTGATCAATGTATGGCTCACTCTAACTGTTGCCTCGGTTGAGTTTGGAGTTATAGGTTTTATGACCTTGTGGAAAGTGGAACTAGATTGTATTTCTGTGTTGTGCTTGATTTACGGAATTAATTATACAATTGACAACTGTGCTCCACTGTTATCAACCTTTGTCCTGGGCAAAGAGTTCACAAGAACTAAATGGGTGAAAAATGCCCTGGAAGTGCATGGGGTAGCTATTTTGCAGAGCTACCTCTGCTATATTGTTGGTCTGATTCCTCTTGCAGCTGTGCCTTCAAATCTGACCCGTACACTGTTCAGGTGCTTGTTTTTAATAGCATTAGTCACCTTCTTTCACTGCTTTGCCATTTTACCTGTGATATTGACTTTTTTGCCACCGTCCAAGAAGAAGAGGAAAGAGAAGAAGAATCCTGAAAACCGTGAGGAAATAGAGTGTGTTGAAATGGTGGATATGGATAGCACTCGAGTGGTTGACCAAATTACAACAGTCTAACTTGTTTGTTTGTTGCTTTTTTACAGTAGGTCTTACTGAGAAAAAAATAAACCAGTACTGACTCAGTATCTGGAGAGAGAAAGGGGTTTGGAGGTTTCTCCTCCCCCCTCTAAGCTAAATCCAGGAATATTCAAAATGAGAAATTTAAAAAGAAAATAAAAGAGCCAGGGGATTGCACCTTGATCAGCTCCAATAACAGGTATTACGAGAGAATTTGCACACCTGTGCAAAGAGGGGATGAATTTCAGACGCTTGAAGTAAAATCTAATGAGAGTGGTTGGGTTCCTAAGCAGCCTTATGCATTGCTTGTGCTGCAGATACTGCAATTATTGTTGCTAAACCCCATCAGATTGAAAGGTCAGCTGTCAAGGATGAAGTAGCACTAAGTATTTGCTGGATGTAAAGGCTTTACAAACTTTCTGCAAAGCAATAACTCAAGTCACTGAGTCCACTCTTATAGGTCTTAGCCATCATGTTTAATTTTTCTTTTCTCCCCTAATCTAAACATTTATGCAAGACTGTATAACAGATAGCAAACTGTACTGAGAAAGAAGGCAGTACACAGCAACCAAACACTTTCCAAACACTTTTATGCTATAAATCACTTTTTTTTTCTTCTAAAAATATCCTTATTTTAAAATGTAAATCATCCTGCGTAACATTTTTAATCATGGTTTTATAGCTGTTTCTTTTTCTTATAAAAACAAAAAAAGAAGAAAAAAAAAAGAACAGAAAATCCCAGTGACTCTGTCACTGTAGAAACCATATAATTCTATTTTATAAATGTCTCGCTACTAGCTAAACACATAACCTGCTTTACCAACTGTAACCTTGTTAGCACTCTACTAATACATGTGAGCGGATCTAGCAGCAGACAGAAGACGGTGTACTGGATATTTCAGCGCCCAAATCCATGATGCAAACCTCATGTACTAAAACGTTGCCGAGAAAGTGAATGTTAGGGCTCTTTTGGTGAGAGCCTATTTCAGGCCATTCACTAGTAATGCACACTAAAAGGATTAGTAGGTAGTTTTATGGAATGCGTGATTTAATCCCTCCATCTTCCTGGAGTGCCAGTAAAGCAATAGACCTGACAGCTATGGGCTCTTCCAAGACGCAGCAGACCCTCAGAGTTGTACGTAACAAACTGAACAACGTGCCCAAAGAGCCCATATCAAAGCGGCCTATTGGAAACATCTCATCCGAGAGAAAAAAGAAAAAAAAAAAGTACCTTACAAAGATTATATTACTGATTCTTGTTGGAGCTGTGAGTTCCAAATAATTCCATCAGTGTCTCTGATACGGAGTAATACAGATAACAAAGCATTTCGTCCCACCCTGTGCCCCTCTACCCCTCAGAACTACGTGATTATTACTCAGTGGTTTGTTACCGGGTTGGGATACATGAGCCAATTCTCTGGGTTTTGCTGAGAGTGCTCCAGCTATAAATGGCCTGCAAAAAAACCATCTGCAGGAAGGTGACATGTGCGTCAGGCAATCTCATGAATGTACCGACCCAAGAGTGCTGCACAAGTTCTCAGCAGCTGGCGTGGTGCTTGCCAGTGCCTGGAGGTCATTGGGTCCTGCAGGAGCCCTGGTGCTTGGCTGCAGGGCACCAGCATTGCACAGACTTAGCGCAGCTCTGGCCGCAGCCTGGGGGTGCTGCTTTGTGTGAAACAGCTCTACAGCATCAAGTCCCAGCCACCCCCAGCTGCCCCGTGCAAAATGCATTAAAGCCACCTTGTGAATGTTAAATTTCAAGCAAGCAGATACTTCTAGAGCTTCCTCCGTCACAGATGAGAGATATTTTGCCCTCCCTGAGGCAGTCTGTTGCATTCTGAGTAGCAAAACAAGTTGGCAGTGCAGCTGGCAGCATTTGCCTTTCCCTGCATAACTCTTCTCTGACCAAAAGAGAAGGAAAGTGTGTCCAGGAATGCACAGGCTCTTTGCTTGAACGAGCACCATTTGCTGCAGTACCAGCTGAGAAGCAGTAACAACATCAGCCTTGGCAGAAGTCAGACAGGCAGACAATTCAGAGACAGCCAAATGAATGTGAGGTGAAGGGAGAGGCCTTTTTCCCCTCCTTAGACTCAGGTGTGGGGCTATGTTTTTAAGCCAGAAATCATTCCTCCCATGTACTTCCACTGTAGAATTTCTGTGGCAGTCATTATGTCATTTCAATTACAATTTCCCTATGTTCTGACTGTTCAACAGGCAACTGCAGTGGCTTTTAAAATTCAGATGGCATTAACTCAGTTGAGAGCTGCAGAGGAATTGCAAACCATTTCTGACAGCAGCAATCTACTGGCTTGTGGGACTCCTGGAAACAGGAGACGTGTGAAAGAGGTGGTTTGTACACGGTAGAGAGAAATACATGGCAAACACTGATTTGACACCTCTGCTACCCCTCATGCTATCAATTCCAAATACAGGATGCAAGGATGGCTTCCATAAGCCTCTCACATCTAATTGAAATGCATACATAGGAGAGTCTTTAAAGAGATGTCCAATGACAACCTTGTACTTTCACAGATATCATTAAATCTCAGCATGCGAGGCATTCAGAGATCTTCAAGGAAAGTGGTAAAACCCATGATAAAATTGCCTTTCTGTCTTCAGATCTGTTGGGGAAGGTGTATGGAGGCAGTGCCATGGCAAAATGCCACAGTACTGTGGATGCTTGGGCATCCACAGGGTGAGAGGAAGACCACATCTTTGCCCCAAGGGAGAGCTAATGATACTGAAGTTGTTTCTGGGGGATATTTGCTCAACCCATTCTAAAAATCTGTTTAAAGGCAGATTCCTCCCCCACCAGGTCTTCCGAGCACCATGTTACCCACCAGTTATTCATGCTGGCTGTCCACAAGTGGGATGGGGAAGAGGACCCATGCCTCTCTCTGCACAGAGAAGTCCATGTCAGGTGAGAGGCAGTTTCTGAAGCCTCACTGCCCCCTAGAAACCCAAAACAGAAACAAAACCAACTTACATACCTGTCTCATCATGTTCCACCTCAAGCTGACCTTCCATTCCCCGCTTGTAGGTTTGGTGATCTGAAGTCATGGAAATGCTTAGGGTGTTCTTAGCCAAAGTCTATGAGATTCCAGCCTGAATCCTGATGTTTCAGATAGACAACAAATGTTCCTTCTCTACAGGTAGTCCGAATACCTCAACATGAACCCTCAAGGTCTCAGACTGTGCTAACCCACTTTGCCTTCCTTCCCATAGGCTTTTTCCTCTGGAGCAATTGTCTCCACCAAAGTCAATTGGTATGTGCCACATCCACTGATAAAGGTGCAGGTACTGTGCTCTGTTCTCAGTCCAAAGCACTCCAAATGGCAAACTGTGCATCAGCTTTTACCCTCACTGGTGAGCCTCCGTTTGGAAGACTACCTAGGTTTAAGCAGTCTTTGTCACCTTCTTAAGAGGCTTTCTAGCCCAGGTTTCACTGTGGTTTTGTTTACAGTAGAGATGACCCACTTTTTGTATATATTCAGTGAGTAACAGTATTTATTATACACTGCCAGGCACTGACTAAAATTTAACAGCAAAAATTTTGACTACAGCAAAAGAGAATATATAGGACTGTGGCTCACTGAGAGCGTTTATCTTCTACAAACATTAAAATTTCCACACAATAAGGTATGGTGTACAGTATATTTTTACTACAGGGTAAACATGGGGAAAAAGAACCAACTGAAGTGCATATGTCCACTAACACCTCGCCAGTTTTTTTGTAAGATATTTTCTAATGTTGGCTTAGTACAAGCCCATTTTCAATTTACAAGTTCCCTAACTGGAAGAAAAAATGAAGAGAGAAAAGTTGGTATAGCTGGAATAATTTCACCATAAAAATTAAGTGATGAAGCCAGAATTTTCTGCCCAAAGCTTTAAGTGAAATTGTTCCACTTAAATTAAAATTGGAGCTGTGAAGGCTGAGAAAAACCTGCCTAGCAAAGAACTTCTTTTCCAAAGGCAAGCAAACGCATTTATCTTGGACAACTGCATGAACCCGGAGGGAAAACAACACCAGAGTGGCTTGAGGTTGCATTGAGCCATGTGAGGATTCGTATCTGCTCTCAGAAGCTTTCTGAGCCAGCACTGCATTCAGGTAACATGTGTACTGTAAATTGAAAGGTGTACTTTTAAAGGCTTTTCTCTGGGCTAGCTGTCCTCCGGCAAGCCACCAAATCCCACCACAGCCAACACCCCGTTTATTTTTATTAACCAAGGAAACAAAACAGTAGCAGCACAACTGAGAAAATTCAGGAGAGGGAGAAAGAAATTGTGATTTCTCTTTTAAACAGGGAGAAAGTCAGAAATGAGCTCTTTAGCATGTGATCTTTGCAGGGGGGAACTTTGAAAAGCAAATGGATGTTTATTTTCCTGCTGCTTAGCTTTGAAAATAGAGTATTCTTGGAGATCTGGGAAAAGGGAGCAGGGTGGAGGAGCTGGCTTTAGGTTTGCTGTGCACATGAAGCTATTGCAATTACCCAGGCAGGGACAGGAGCTGTAGGCAGGATGGGAGCACAGGAAGAAAAGAGGACATGCATTGGGTCAGAACCAGAGCATGGACACTGAGTGCATGTTACAGCCCTGCCCTGCAGAGCACACAGGGTGTGTACAGCCCAGAGCCTGTGCATAGAGCAAGCTCCTGGACTGCCTGACACCTCTGCAGCACCTCTCTGTTCTCTGCATCTAGAAGACCCTGAACAGAAAAGGTTGTCCAAAGCCTTTCCCTCCCCTACATACGTGGATATTAAAACCCAAACTCATACAAACCAAGTTGTACAATTTGGGCCACATACACCGGGGTGAAATATATGTTCCAGCATCTCCAATGAGAAGGAGATGCATCTGGGCAGCATTCTCCTCTCACAGCTGGGCATCCCACTATTTCCATAGGGCACCCTGGATCCCCAGGGCAGGCACAGGGGAAACCTTACTCCCTCTCCCTATCTCCAGTCTTGTTAGAGAATGGGGAGATTTAGTTCCAAATTTTGGCAGGGATGAGCATCTGTGATCCCATTCTCTGCCAGGAAAGTGCAAGAGAAAAATTGTTGGTTTTTTTTTTTTTTTTTGAAGATATGGCAAAGGCTTGGACCCAGGAGGGGATCTGGAGTGTGTTCCTGCCCAGCATGCACAGGTTGGGGCAGGGGGGTGTGGTTTCTGCAGAGGTGGCCCCTATGCAGCTCCCTGCCTGGGGGATAGCAGGTCAGTATCTCCTGGGGCACCCACTGGTATTCTGCAGGTCATCACTATTTCACTTCTGGGGGGTAAAAAATACAAAAAAATTAAAAAAATTTTAAAAAAGGAAAGTCAGTATAAATAATTCTAGGTTATTTAAGCTCCAAGAAGTCTTAATCTGTGTGTCACATAAATGGGTTGCAAGATGTCAGGGGTTTTCATTTGGGCTTTTTTAACCTATTTTTACTATTTTTGTATTAATTTAGGGAAAAAAATATTGTATAATGAATCTCAATGTACAGCATAAGCCTAAAATAAAATGGCTATCTCTCTCTTTGCTTCCTGTGCTCCCCAAATGCTGCAGAAGCCCATGTCATTGCTTTGCCAGCACAGCAATTTGCCTGTCCTCTCCAAGCAATCAGGCAGCATCCTCTCCAGCTGCCACCAGAGAGGGACACTGGAGCAGTTTGGGGCACATGTTCTCTGCTCACACAAGAACTAGCCTTGTCACAAGCTGGTGGTGATGGAACTTCCCAACACCTCAGCGTCCACAAAGCTAGGAAACCCCATCATTATCACAGCGCATCTCTCTCTCTGTGGTTGCTGCCCCAGGATCTTCCCATCTCTGCAGTCCATCACCCTTCTCATTTCACCTTTCTCCAGGGTTTCCCCGAGCAAACCCACTCAAGCCAACTGTTGCACTGGAGCAGCATGGCTCTGTGCCAAGTGACAGGGGTGACAGGCACAGCTGCTCTTGTTGCAGCTGGTTGCAGTAATGAGACAAGAATCAGTTCCCTCTCCAGGTGAGGGAGCCAAACCCAGGCCTGAATCACTGCGGACAGCATCAGGACTGGGAGCGGGCTGTGGGCAGTCATAGCACTTGCCAAGGCTTTCAGTCACTTTGGTTTGATGGGGAGTGCTCCTCAAGGGTGGCTTCTGTCACCCACTCCTGACCTAGTCATACCAATCATAGAATGGCTTGAATTGGAAGGGTCTTCAGGGATCATCAGGTTCCAACCCCCCTGCTGCCAGCCACTACAGCTAGTACTGGATCAGATTGCCCAGGATCTCATCCAACCTGGCCTTAAACACCTCCAGGGACGGGGCATCCACAACCTCTCAAGGCAGCCTGTTCCAGCACCTCACCACTCTCTCTGTAATAAAACTCCTTCCTGACA
This sequence comes from Lagopus muta, assembly GCF_023343835.1. Lineage (NCBI taxonomy): Eukaryota > Metazoa > Chordata > Aves > Galliformes > Phasianidae > Lagopus > Lagopus muta. Next base: position 117,219,207 of record NC_064433.1, on the reverse strand, counting down.
TCTGATCTAGATCTCCCCTCTTCTACTTTAAAACCATTCCCCCTTGTCCTATCACTATCTACCCATGTAAAAGTTGATTTCCCTCATGTTAATAAACTCCCTTCAAATACTGGAAGGCTGCAATGAGGTATCCCTGCAGCGTTCCCTTCAGGCTGAACAAGCCCAGCTCCTTCAGCCTGTCTTCGTAAGACTGATGCTCCAGCCCTAAGTCCCTGTCACCTGTTCATTCCCACATCGTCAGAACACCATAATTCCATACCGCCACATTTCATTATTTGTACAACTACACTGCACACACATACTGTGCAGGATTAGGGATTTGAAACAGTGCAGTGTGCTCACATTTACATGATCCCTTGATCCCTTTAAATATCACTTAATTGCGTATAGGTGAAACAAAATATAGAATTTGTTATGGGGAGCTGGTTTCGATATGCTGATTTCTTTTTACTGGCACAGAGCAACTGAAATATGTGCTAAGCACCGATCTGGAAAGAGTAGAACATGAGGCCATCACTGGTTAAAGTGATGTAGCTGGGGGGCCACAGTGTGTAGAACGTTCTATTCTGATTCACTTCTGCCATATTCAGTTCCCCTGAATACAGCCTGTCCTGGGAACAGACATACTTCTGAGCAAGACTGACACTTGTGTTCCTAGAAATTACCACACTAAATGGGTGAAGTTTGCTGGAAACAAAATTTTGAATGTATATAAACAAAGTGATGCCAGAAAACACAATGTGCAAAAAAATATGCCTTCACATACATTTCATAATTAGCAATCTGTTCACTGATTCTGCAAGAAAAAATGATTTTGTCTTTGTTAGCTCTAATCAGGAAATGATATGTCCCACTAATACATATATAGTGCAGACACCCCCATACCAATTATGTATTTTATGTACACACAACTCAAGATGGCTCTGTGAGAAAAGGAGGAGGAAAATGCAATCTGAAAATATAGTTGAAAGCTGGTACGAAGAATGGTCTAGCTGTGCTGGAATTAGGAATGTATCAGCATGGATGGAACAAGAGAGAAGTTATGAAGGAGCATAGGAACAAAGAAGGGAGCTGCAGAAATGCAGAAGTGTTGAGAAAAAGAAATCTTTGGGAATAACTGTGCCAGGCGGATGGGAGAGAAATGGCACAAAAACTTCTGAGCTGCAAAGAGAGGTCTGAAGGAGAGGGAGGAGAGAGCAAAATTATATGAGGGCACGAAAGATTTGCATCTGTAATTTATACCAGGGCTGCCTAACAATACACAGGGTCTGTTCACATAAGGAAAATGAAAATTCACCGCTGCCTAATTATACGAATTCAAATATAGATTCAGTACCTCCTTGCTTCAGAATAAAAGGTGGATATCATTTGTAATGGACGCTGGAGCACAGAGCAGGAGACTTTCGCATGATATATACACAGTATTATACAGAAAAAGAGATCAGTCAGATGCACTCTGGCTCATAACTTAGTGCAAATAACAAATGGTCCCTCCATCTCTTTGAACAGAATTCTTACTCAGAGAAAAGCAGCTGACTTTTAATGTATCTGAAACAGACATACCTCCCTGATAAAATACTCATCTCTCTGAGGGATTTTTTTTTCTTCTGACAATGCAATCGATTTTCTTTCTGGACAAAAGGAGCCCTCATGCACATCACCTGTGGTAGGAAGTGGGAAATACCAGTTCTCCTAAGGTGATCTCCAAGTCAAGAGCATCTGCAATTGAATTTCCTTCTTTTCTTTCCTCGCAGCATGCGATGGCAAGCTGTCCTGGGTTTCCCTATTCTCAGCCCTGTGTAAATCACCATACTGCACCAAGGGACTGCCAGGAGGTAGGATTTCAAGATATTCCCATTGGTCAGCCCCTCTGATGGGAACCATTTCTGCCCATGGTTAAGACCTTACTGGGAGGGTTGCTACAGAAGCTATGGCAGGAAATCCAAAAACATTTTGCTGCGCTGGCTTTTCTCTGATACATGGGAGTGATGTGACGTATACTATTCAATCTGGAAAGGAGAAACATTCAAAGCCCATTGTCAGAACACCGTAGTATATTTATGTCCCCGTCTGTGTGGATGTTATTCAGCAGATTTATAATATGGACATTGCAGAAGTGGGGAGAGTAACAAGAGAGGCAGAGAGAGAAAAATACCTCTCAGACGACTCATTTGGCACTCTCCAAATCTCTCTATCTCTATAAGGAACGGTTATTGCCTCACAGTCAGGGGTGACGCCAAGCCTGAAGAATCTCATTTACAAGGAAAGGTTAAAAGAATTGGGCTTAGAAATGGGAAGTTTGGAGTTGACATGTGTGTCTTCAGAATTACAGAAAGGATTGCTAACATCTGTGAGTTCCTTTTCTTTTCCCAGCATGTGCTTCAAAAGCCAGCATCTCAGACTACAAAATATTTGAAGTGAGAAGCAAATAATAAATTTATGGAGGAGGTTTCACAGGTAGAACTGACAAATATATATTGGAAATTTGAGACAAAAATTGGACTCGGATCAGAGATATCTAAATTTACTATAGAGAACTCCATAAAAACCTGCATGGAAAAACTCTCAGATGTACTCACAGACCCGAAGAACTAACTCATCAGGTGGTCTGTTCCAGCACCAGGCTGAACACAAGGTAAGAGTTTTAAATTACTGACACCTACGACAACAGAGCTTTAAACTCTGGAGCCTGGGTAAGGGAGAAAACTTTCTAAATGATGAGAAAGAAATGTAATAGCAAACTCTTGGTATATATCAGCATCTCTCCATGGACTTCATAGGTCTAATATCACTAGGTTAAAGCATGGCTGGTCATTCTCCAGGTGACTATTTCCCTCTTCCCCTACCAGCCGAAGGCTGAGTTTCACATTCCAGCCCTCTTCCAAAGGCAGATAGCCCCTCTGATACTGCCCAGGTGCCCAAGTACCTGGGGCATGGAGCCAAGGCTGCACCAGTACAGCCTTAATGAGGGGCACCCCATGCCTGAGCTGCTGCTGGGCATAGCCTTATTACTCCTTCATCAGAGAGACATGCATTCATATTTCTACTGCTCTTTAAAGGCTTATAAGACAAATTGGCCTCTGTGGTACTCTGTAGATGTGCTAAAGACATGGACGTGCTATGGATGCTATCCAGGCCTACTTACACTTGTGCTTTTCCAGTGCTTAGTAACCTTTGGCTTCATGCCATGCAGCCCATCTGAGATTCATACTGCAGGTTTTACTGAGATAACTGTTTTTGTTTACATCAAACCGGTCTTTGTATACATGGATTGCTTCATTCGTCCCAGAATGTTTTTCACACCTGCCATCTCTGTCCTTTGTTAGTGCATTAGGAAATAGATGTGACAACAGCAGGAAAAACAATAAGTAAAAGTCTAGGTAGAAGTCTCATTATTTTTCCTAACTGGCAGCTGATTTTGTAAGGCTCCATTACCAGTAATTTTGTGAGGTTCCATTTCCACTATCCAATTTTCAAAAGATTCTTCATTCTCTGTTCCTATGCCAGGAAACCTCTGGGTTTTCAGTGTACTGATATGGCAGAGTATAACAACCAGCTCCAAAACACGTTGCCCAGCAGGTAAAAATAAAACATCAGAAACAAGAGGAAAGGAGGACAGAATTATCATTCCTCAGATTTTCAGCATAAAATATGGGCATTTCGTTAATAAAAAAGTTCACATTTTTGCCTTTGTTCTGATAAGAAAACCTACTGAGTAACAAACTCCGAGAATCATTATCACAGAATGGTTTGGGTTGGAAGGGATCTCAAAGCCCATGCTGTCCAACCCCTGCCATGGGCAGGGCTGCCCCCCACCAGCTCAGCTGCCCAGGGCCCCATCCAACCTGGCCTTGAGCGCCTCCAGGGATCATAGAATCATAGAATCACCAAGGTTGGAAAAGACCTAAAAGATCACCCAGTCCAACCGTTGGATGGGGCACCACAGCTTCTCTGGGCAGCTGTGCCAGCACCTCGCCACCTTGAGTAAAGAATTTATTCCAAACATACAGCCTGAGTCTCCCCTCTTTTAGTTTAAAGCCAATCCCCTTATTCTATCACTATCAGACCACATAAAAAGTCAAAACTTGAGGCACATAAAATCATTTACAAAAAATTCTGTCCAAACTAGGCAGTATTACTGACCATCCTTCAGGAGCTGTAGTGAATGAGAGGCTGCTGTGCAGGAGGGCAGTGGTGGGAGCTGAACTGAGAAAAGATTTGTCTTTTCTGAGTATATTATAAAGTCTCAGACCCAGCTAACAGCAGTATGCCCAGCACCAGAGCAGTGGAGTGTCTGTGTTTGGATACAATAGTTTTACAAAACAACAAATTGGTAAATAGTTCCCCAGTATGGAAGACACCCATCAAGCTTATTTCAAAATGCTGCTAAAGGAAGGGAAGGTCTTGAGGTCTGGCTCCTCCAGCAGAGGAAAATGCAGCAGACAAGCTGAATGAGCAGCACTGATCAGAAAGGCAATGACAACTGCAAACAGCAGCAAACCTGGTAGGCGTGAGGAAACACAGACTTGAATGCAGACTGCTAAATGTTACAATAAATACCCCGATCCAGGAAAAAATAGTCAGGGAAAGATGACCAAAGCCTGACTTCTCTCTACAGATCTTAACTCCTTGTTACACTTTGCTCAGCAGTTTCTTCATGCTTACGCACCATTCCAATCTATAACTGTTTCTTTAGACATAGTTTCCATTAATATGCATTAAATCAGCTAACAAAGTGTACTTAGGTGGCCAATCAGAGATAGTAAATTCCAGGGTCATCCTTCACAGCTACTGCTGTTACTAAAACCTATAGGACATAAATATATTTCACTAAATAGCAAGAAAGTCTTCACAAAATTCAAGTCTACCTGAATACAACAATTTGCTTCAAATTGGTCAAAGGGAAGTTAAGAATTAGTTCCAGCTAATACTTTCTTAAGTTTAAAATGTGAAGGTGAATTATTTCCATTCATGACTTCTGTATAGAATTAGAGAGAATGAATGTGAAAAAACCTCATGGAATGCAATTCAAAGAAGCAAGCAAGCAAATAGTGACCTGAGTGTGTCTGTAAAGCCTTGGCAGTTGACCTTCATTGGGTGAAGATGTTAAGTAGTTTGGAGAACCAGCACTTCATGAAATGGTTGAGTATATTTTCACCCCTATCAAAATATGAACCAGCTCTTCAGGTAAAAATTGATCATACAAGTCCATTTGCCTGCTCTCAGTGAGCATGAAAAAGACCTTGTTCCTAACTGAACCCGCGTTCTCTGCTGATTTTGATTACAGTTATACCCCTACTAACCACTAAGGGGAAGGAAATCCAAAATAAGAATGCTCCAAGCTTTAATTCTTTTTCCTTTCTAAAGAACCTATCCCAACCCTCCCATTAGCTTCTTTGCTGTGCCAGACCTCTCTGATGAAATTCCCCAATTTCAGCCAATTGGCTCAAGCGCTCCCCTAACACACTCTTGCAATTGTAAGCACTCAGGGGTTCCACTAAAAGGGTGGCTGGATGCAGCTTCAGGACTAAGCGTATCCTAAGTTATAGAATTATGCACCAACAGCTAAAAAGGACACAATGACAAGGTGAACTATTGTGACACACACTGTGTAATGTCATACAATCAAATGCAACGTTTAGTAAACATGAACCTCTTTGTCATTTTGTATTTATTTATACAGGTTTAAAAAATAATAATAATAAAGCACACATTTAAAAGATCCCTTTCTCCTTTGTGTCTGTATGGCATTATGCAACTTCCCAGAGAGGCCAATGGGCAGGCAGTGGCTCAGTGCTTGAGGGACCAGGCAATGAGTAGCCAGGACTACGCCATACCTACCGGGCTGAGTTATGCAAACAGCTGCAGGCTTACCAAGGGAATGGAAGAAAAAGAGGGGTTAGAGAAAGAGCTAGGGGGAAAGAGCTAGGAAGTGCCTCTAAGTAGTGACCTGCAGCTCAGCAGAAAGCCAGGCTCCTGCCAGTTCACCCAAGGATCCATGGCTTGGCCCACAGTGCCTCTGTGAGATGTGAAGGCACTGCCTCAAAGGCTCCCATCAGGACAGTCTCCCTCCCTCTCCTCAGGAAGTGACAGCACACGTTTCCAGACAGTTCTGCGCTTCTTTGGAAGAAGATTTACCTGGCACTTTGCCCTCCTGCGTTGCCATCCTCTCTCTCTCCCATCCTCATTTATGTTCATTCTCATTTATCTCACACACACGTAAGATATTCCAATGCAAGAGAGGTGATCTCAGCCCATTCCCCTCCAGCTTAAGCCAATGCAGCCTTCAAAAGCAAAGGAAAGTAATCTGTAATTCTGGCAAAGTGAACATCTTTCTTCTTTTCTCACTTAGCCACAGAAACAAAGATAAGCAATCTAAAGACTGATACCCAAAATACCGCAGAGGGAGCAAGGGGCAAGCAAGCTATTAATTTCTGCAAACACTACGTCACAAGTCTAATGTAAGTACAATGAGTGCTGGAATTACATCATTTGTAGAAATGATACGGTGTCATTTTTTCCAGTGGTTAGTGAATCACAGTATTTTGTGGTAGCAGCTTTGATCTATGCTCTGAATACAGAGCAATTATGGTGTCAAGTGGCGTTATTCAGCAAAAAAAAAAAAAAAGACTACAAAATTAAATTTTGTTTAAATGCCAGCATTATTGTGGTACAATACAAAATATTATGCTAAATTTTAACCTCATCTCTGTACCTCCTTGCTACGCACTTGCACTGCATGTCTGTGTGAGCACATATTTTGTGCACTCAGTGTTTTACTTAGCAGACACATGGAAGGGAAATCTCACATGGGCTGTCGAGGCCCAACTATGTTCAACGTTTTCATAACTACTAGCATGGTAGTCATGGAAGGGAGAGGATATTAATAAAGTAGTTTCTGTAGTACTAAGTTAAGAAGGACTACACAATTTCAGCGGTTGAATTTAGAAGTCAAAAGGCACTTGACACATTCTAAGAATTATATGATATCAACAATAAGAAATTCAGAAAAGACAAGTTCACAAGCAGAGAGAAATCAGTGGCACGGAGACAAGACATGGGAAAATCTGCTAAACAGTAGTTCTGTAGGTGAGGATCTGAGGTTCCGCTCATTTGCTGCCTCATTGAAAATTAGTTACAAAACCACAAAACCTAATCCTTACTACATTTATTAAACCAGTAACAGACATGGAAAACTTTTTTTTTTTTTTTTCTGTTTACCTTGAAGAAAAGTCTTTGGCCAAATACCTCAGGCACAGCACTTCAAGAGTACAGAAGCGAATGAAAATGAGGAGTTGGGAAAATGCACCTTCTGTGGGAAAACCTGCTTAGCCAAGTAGAGATTAATTTAAGGAAAATGACAGTAATACTATACTGTATGAAAAGGATATACAAGAACAACAGGTATCAAGTGTTTGCACACTCTCTGAAGGTGGAGTAAGACAAAATCAGCTTAATTTGTAGCAAATATAATTTAATTTCCACATCTTAATTCCAAGAATAGGCACGCAGTGGGAATATGCTGCCTCGGCTGCCAGTGGAAACATCTTTACTAGGGTTTCAAAAACAAGTAACACCAAAAAACTGCTCGAAACATCTTGGATAAAGATTCAGCCTCTTTTCTACAAACACAAATGTATAATCCAGTATTTTCAAACTTCAGTATGTTATAGTGATTTAGGTTGCCTCTAGCTATGTCCCTTTAAATTGGCTCAGTTTGGATATTCTTGAAACAGAGGCACTTAGAATGGCTTTTCCTATTATTTAACGTAAAAGCTGGGCTCTTGGCCTGTAGAGGCCAAGATGTGTTTTTTAAAAATGGGAGATTTATGTATCTGTAGCTAATACTTTTAAGTATGGCAATTTAAAAATTTGTAGCAATTCAGCCACAAGTAAGAGGAGAAAATGTGATGCCTTCTACAGTTTTCTGATGCACTTTAATATACAGCTATGAAATCCAGGCTCTTTGGCTCACAGGAAATCTCTGATGTAAAACATTCTATAAAGTAGTCCATGAAATACAGAATAACAGCAGAAAAAAAGAGGCAAATTCATTCACCGGAGAGACAATTACTGGAAGCTGAGAAGAAGAGAAATACCAATCTAAAGGTTTTCTCCATTTCCTTCTTGTAAATCAATCTTTGGGTGTTTAATGAGTTCCTATCTGCCTATGCAAATAATTCACAATGAATAATTTATCAGGTGTTTCTTTTTCTGTTTGTGGGATCTCTAAAGGCAAATTGGTTTCAAAATTTTGTCAGCACAGCTTTCTGTATGTTTCCATTGCAGTCACTTTGCTCCACAGTTGTATATTGATTCCAGCAGCCTGAAGCAAGCACTCCAACAGATTCTTTCCATTCTCCAAGCAGAGATTCTTTCATGCTACAGGAGGTCCTGCTTTCAGTCAGCCTCTGCAGGATCTTTCTCTCACTAACCTCCTAATCTGATCCCCTGAATAGGATGCTTGCATCTGGATTAAGATAAACAGCAGGGATTGCCACTGGTGCCAAACTAGGGGCCCACCTTGGGCTCCCACTTTCTGAATTAGCTGGCTGAAGGGAAGCAGTATTTACCAGAGGAGCAGAAGCAGCACTCTTCTATGCTTTCCATCTCTCCCCTTATGCCGCCATCTTTCGTATTTATGGCCAAGTTGTTCTATTTCACTGTCATATATATGCTTACACTTTATTTGCACTCAAATGCAAAGATTCTGACCTTAGTCTCAAGTCTCATCTTAATAGTACCTGCCAGAAGGAAACTATCACCATACCAGGAGCTACTCCCATTTGGAATCAGAGTATGGTAATGTTCAGCACATGGATTAACAGTGAGAACTCTCCTTCTGCTCAAGGGAACAAAGAATAAATGCTTGTGCAGAAAACTTTCAGTTCACATCTCTCATGAAATCTGGGGATGCCAGATAGGTCAGCAGGCCTATCTGCCATGTAACACACCAAGGATGCAGACAGTGCCAGAAAATTGACAAAGTTCCTCAGCAAGAAAACTCTGAAAAGAAAAAGGGAAAATTAAAGAAGACTACAATGTTTTTCTTCCAAATATGCTCAGATCTTTGGATGATCAGATTATATGGTGGGAGTTCTATTACAGTGACTTCAGTGGAGACAATTAAGGGCTACAGTAACTGAACGCTGCAAAATATTTGAGTGGCAAGGAGCATAGTTTGCGTTTGAAGAATCATCTTCCTCATAAGCACACCTCAGATATTCACTATTTCAGATTACTAGAAAAAAAAGTCATTCAAAGCTATGAAGAACATTTCAATTCTCAAATGGAAAGGTTCATCTTCTTTACCTCAAGATAGGCCATCTAAAACTGCCATTTGTTGCTGACTTCTAATGTAAAATTGGGAGAGCTTGCATGGTGAAAATAAAAAGGGGGGGGAAGGAGAGGACAGAACAAATGGAAGAATAGAAGGCATTCAAGGAGAGAAGGAAGATTAAAGGAGTAGAGGAAAAATAGAGGTAAAGAAATAAGAGGGATGGGGAGAGGAAAGGAGAAATATACTTGTATGATGTTTGCAATAACAGCAACAACAACAAAAAAGAAACAGAAAAAAAGGATACTGGCAAAATGCGGTGAAAATACTAGACCTTAAAACAGCTCTAAGAAAATAGTAAACGGTCTCAAAATCCCAATAATTGATTTTGTTGCCTTGAAAAGCCAATTACAGTTTTGCTTCAATGTTTAGCCATATAAAATCAAACGCCAGGTCTCTGACTGCGTGTATTTCTAAGTGAAATCAATGAGAATCAACAGCAATGGCAGCATTCAAATCTATGCTGTTTTCATTGCAGAAAATGTAAGCGCAATACTCTTTCTGAATCTGCACTTCTGTCTCTTTGCAGCCTCCATCACACTCCTAATATATGACTATCCCAAAACCACTGTTGTTAGCTTTCCTCTATTGATGGCATCTAGCTGAACAGAAGCCAGAAAAGGAGAGTGAGTACATTGTCTGTTCTTAATAAAGAATCATTAGAAGATACATCAACAGCACCCCTGCTTCCTCCAGCACTTAGTCTATTTGCCTCTAGTCACTGCTCTGCACTTTATCCCTATTCTTGCATAATTGAATACTATATTTTACCTTTTTTTTCTATGCAAGAACTACTCTTATCTGAAAAGTATTGCAAACTCATTCAAATTTCATGAACTCATACTGGGCCTAATGCAAACTAGCCAGGAGGTGGTACAGGGAAAAACAAATAAATGAATAAACTGACACCTCCGCACTGCCCATCAAGAGTTGTGCTTTTGTTCTTTCTGTCCATGGCTCTCCAGTCTTGCTTACCTCCCCCGCCTCCTCTTCTATGGAAACTGCAAAATTAATGAGCAGCCAAAACTTAATTATTTCAGTCTCTTCAGACTTACAACTTACTGCACAAAGCCTGTGTTCAAGCAATCAGATTTTCACACTGAGACTTCTCTTGAACTGTTGAAGTTTCCAGTCACTCCGCATGATGGGTCTGGTATGACAACCTGCAAACAAGGGTCAAGTGAGGTAGCAATGGAGTCGCACAAGAGTTAGAAAGATGCTCCACTGGTGGCACCAGTTCAAAGATCTCCTGACAGTTTAAACAAAAACTCAGTGTCACTGTACATGTGCTGGTAGCCTATGAGGTCCATGGCCATCTGGAGGGGCTGGCAAGAGACCAGATGGTTTCTGGAGGCTGTAGAATTCCCCGTTTCCCATTGACCTCACAGACAGTAGTAACCTTATTTCCTACAATCTCCCAGCCTATATTATCTCTCTGTGATGGACTTCCTATATTGAGTAGGCTCTGGCATAGCACAGCACCAACAGTCAGTTCTGGTTCCTTCAAGTAACCCCAATGTGTGCCTTCCAGAGGAAAGGGTCAGGCTGCCAGGCTGCCCTTGTGCTGCCCCATGGCTGCCCTGGAGCCAGAGGGGAACACCACTTCTTCTCAACTTATGGTTTCCATCAGATCAGCTCAGGTTCTTTATACTGACAAGGGGATGGGCAGAAGTACTACATGCATTGCTACAGGCAGTGGCTCAGTGGCCCTGCCTGTGTGATGGCACACAAGGAGTTCAGCACATCATGTACTACAGATCAGCACGAGTGGGATACACCATCATTTAAAAGCTCACCCTAAAACACAATAGGGTGACTGTGTCTTCAAGCCTATTTTGTCTGTGCAAATGTCGAATTATTCTTCCTTTTAACATAGTCTAGTTACTGGAGCCATGAAAATCCATGGGGAGACATCAGGCTTGTAGCCTTCTTTACATGTCTCACTGGGGATGGGAGGACAGATAATACACAATCATGTTAATTAGCCAGAGAGAGTGACTTACAGTCTCCTGTACTGTGTGCTTTGAATTCTGACCATGGTTGAGCAAGGGAACAAACTCAGGTATGTACTTGAGTTGTCTGTACAGTCAAATATATCCATCTCTAGGCCCTAACACAAGAGAAATATTTGCTTCCCTTTACAAAATCAAGGTCTCCAAGCACAAAATAGTGAAAGAAAGAAAACTTAGTATTTCCTTTTAGAAGTCTTTTAGCAAAAGAACGTGTCACTATGATGTACACAGATAGAGCAAGAAGACAAATTTGATAGAATAAGAATAGTGAATAAAGATTACTTTTAAGGACACTGTCCCAAAACATTTTTTGTTGTGATTCAAAGTCATGTATTTGATTTGCAGTATAGAGCCTTTCCAGAAATACTATATGACTTGTAGTATGCTGGGTAGTAAATCAGAGTCATCAATCAGGAGGCAGAACAAGTAGGTTTCTTATTTAGAAAAGGATACAGTTCAACAAAGCTGTGAGGTCAGCTGAAATGAATAAGCAATATTCTTTGAATTTTTCAGTCACTGGGGCTGAGGAAAAGCCTTTCTGAATTTTTCTCATTTACAGTGTGCTTGTGAAGCTTGCTGGTGCTCCTGATCTCACCACAGAAAGAACACATTAATTATGAGGAATCACTGTGGTTCTACAGTTGCCAAGTGGAACTTTGCATGAAATACCTTTAAGAGATGCTAGCGCTAGATTTGCTTAGGCTGAAAATTAGGAACTATTTATCATGCTGCATCTGTAAAGCTATTTGTATGACCATGAACTCCTGGAAAACTTGCTGCATGTCTACTCTCAATTTCTTTCAATTTCTGCCCTAATGACCACTTGTAATGTTGATCTCTGTCTCGAGTGTGTTCCTCCAGTATCTTTCACCAGACCTTCGTGGCTTCTGCTTGCCTTTCTCATGCAAGTTAAACTCAGTGAAATTACCAAGTTCAGTAAGGTGAGCCAGATTTCCCCATTAGCTGCTGGAGAATTAATCTGCTGGGGCTTTGTTCTCTGAATCACACAGCTTCTGTTCCTGTCTTCTCCACATGGTTACACACATGGCCATGATGATAACCTGGCTCTCTGACGTGCTGCTTTCTCCTCATGTACATCTGCCAGATGGTGTTGAGTATCAGCTCTGAGGATGAGCGCTAAGCAATAGTGCCTGCTTGTTGTCAGACGGGATCAGGAACACACCGGCTGTGCTCCCAACTATTCACTCTTTGTCTGGAGTTTCTCAGATATTTCAGTGCCAGCCATACATCACAAATTTAAGAGCTGAGGTGACAATTCCAAATATGAAAATCATTGCAGAGTAAATGAAGCAAATGATCATTTTTGACAAATACACATGAGTGTTGCACTCCGAAATCTGGCTTGAATGTCTCTAAATAATTAAATTTATCTACCTCAGTAACTGCATTTGAATTGCAAATTAACTCACAAGCTCAGCCCTGCTGCGTACGTGTGCACCTACTGCTACCTGGTGCTCTCCATGGCTGCCATCCTGCGGTGTGCCAGCACATGTGGCAAGCACATTTTAGAGTGAGCATGCCTGGGCAAGGATACCAGGCCCTGCAGTGTAGGAGCAGCTCAGAACCACTGCACCATGTTTTGTCAGCCTCCTTCCTTGTGCTTCCCTTCAGTGCTGGAACTCAGCACTGCTGAGGTTTTCTCTCTGTGTTGCTTCTGTCTTTGTTCAGTGCTTCACTGTTCAACTTATCATTCAAATCCAGATGCACAGTCAGAATTACCCATTTCCCTGCATACTCCTCAGCAATTTCCCCCAAACAATGACCTTGTTCCTAGGAGATATGACTTCCTTATGTCCATTTCACAAACAGAAAGCTGACATACACATATGTTAATGCCAACAAGGTCAACACATTTGAAACACTTAGAGTTTGACTTTCCTTCTCAGGGAACCTGGTGTCCTATTGTACTATATTTCTCTGGAGCAAGGCAGAGCTCTCCTGGATTCCACTGGAAGCTCCAAATGTTCTTCATCTCATTTCAAGTTAGATCAATGGGCTTAGATAAGAAACCCTAAAATTGAAGAACATGGGCATCACCTGTGAAAAATGTTAGTGAAGTGATGTGATTTAAATCTCTGTGGGATTCAGGCAGCATCAAGAAAAATTCTCCAGGGCAGTATTTAACAGCCCATCCCAGGAGGCTGAGCTTGCTCCATTTTACTCTACTTTCCCAGTTCCTGCAGCAAAAATATAAGGAGATCCTAGAGACAGTATCCTCTCTCATCACAGCCCTGACACATCCTTCTGGCCTTCTGAACCATTTGCAAGTCTGCTACAGCTCTCTGCTTTCCTTCTGCTCTATCCTTTGCACTAGCCCTGTGCATGCAGAATGAAGCAAGCAGAAATTGCAGTCTCGCAGGGGTGTTTTCACAGGGAGAGCAAGAGACAATTCTGACACCAGCCCAACTCTTCCCTCAGCTTACCAGTCCTGCTGCAAAGCTCTTCATGTGCTGTAAAGTTTGGAACTTTTACAGTCAGGTAAGGCAGTCATCTCTTTCTTGCAAAGATCCAAATTGCATTAGAGAACTAAAAATGTAGGCCCGAGATAACGAGGTGACTTCAGCTGACAGCTGAATGGAAGCACTGGTTAGTGCAGTGTCCTCAGGTGGATGGCCAGTCCTCCACCAGCTGAGTCTGCAGGGGTAAATTCCTCCTATAGCAACCCTTTTCTGCATGCAAAAGTGAAACCCACAGTTCTTCAGCAGCACCTCCTGTTTACCCTTTCCACTTACGGATTGTGCCATCTCCAAAATCTTCTCCTCTCTCTGCACAACAGCCAATTATATCACTCTCACCCCACCTGGGTCAGATCATTGTGTCTGTCTGTACCACAGTCAACACAATCAGCACCTGCTCTGCCAACCTCATACTCGCTAAACGTGCCCAAAAGCCATTATGGCCAAATGGCAAACAGTTCTTAATGAGATTTTGCTGGCCCATCTAAAGATTTAGGTGTATTCAAAAGTGTAGGGCAACTAAAGGATGCCAAGCACCTTCTGTCACAGTTACTGATGTCAGATAGCCATGGAGAGAGGAGGAGGCTTGTGTGGGCATGCACTGTGGGAGTATGCTCTGTGTATTTTTAGAATTTTGCTCAAATCTGTCAAATCTGTCAAATGAAGAAAGGATTTTATATCGATTCCAAGCACCTTCATTACTGCAGCTGGCAGCAAAGTGCTGAGTAGCTGCACTGCCTGGTCACAGACCCAACCCACCAGCCCATTGGTCCGCAGTAGAACCACCAGCACATAGACAGACTCAACTCTGCAGCAAGCCTAGATCCATGTTTACCCCAAGCCTGAGATCTGTCAGCAGAAGCTTGGCAGCGCTTCTGACGTGTTCCACTACTGCAGTAGCCAAACTCATGTGTGGCAATGGCTGCAGCAGCACCCACCAGCTCCAGAGATGGTGTTTTGGCTGCACCATGTGCACTTGCACTTGCAGCTCCAGGTGGTGTCCAAATGCACAAGGGAAGTTTTGGGTAAGATTCAGTCTGGGTAGATGTCAGTTCCCAAAATCATGCGTAAGAAGTTGAGGAAGTTGCTGTCTTAACCAGGAGCCCCCTCTGCTTAAATACATGCTATATGCTGAAGTATTTCATATATATGCATACACACACACGTAATATTTGAGAGTTGGACCAGATGACCTTTAATGGTTCCTTCCAACTCAAATGATTCTATGTTTCTATGAATATCTTTTTATTCAAGAAACCAGTGAAAAAATTGTTTTATCTTCTTCTGATATAGTAACATAGGTACAGCATCTGCAGTTATTTCACTGCTTGTTGAAACACTCTGGTGTTTCGTGCAAGTGATGTCTTTCTGGAAATAATTTTCTTTTTGACATAACTCTATATGTATAATTTTTTGTTTAGGCATCCTGCAGGTTAATAGAATTGAGAGCCAGATGCCTTGAGACAAATTAGCTATTAGTAAAGTATAATGCTTCACAGTTTGACTTACGGAAGACTCTGATCGCATGGCTTTGGGCTGCCCATGCTGCTTACTGCTATGTAAGCTCTGTTCCTATTATGGCCTTACCTCCACAGAGCATCTATCTTTAAGCAAAGAGTTTATCTAAATAAGAGCTGTGAATGATATCAGATGGCTCTGCACTGAAAAGACCCATCTGACTCTGCACTTGCTTAGTCATTCTGCAATGCATTCTTCATCTACAAGCTTCACTACATTCACACATAAAACCAGGATGTTTTTATAAATGTTTGAAAAATGACAGTGTTCTGAAGCTGTTTGGTATGGCTTACAAATGTATTTGTGTTGATAAAGATCCCTCTGATTGGACCAAACATTCATCCAAGCAACCACACATTTGTTAACAGACAACTTGAGAGAAGACAGATTGTGAAAAAGTTTTTTTTTTTGTAATTAAAAATCACTCTTATCATCTCCAATTTTTCTTGCTTAGTTATTATTCATGTCAGGGTCCTTCTCATCTGGGCTTTGGTTAAGAAACATTCATGCTCCAACCTACTTTCAAATAAATCAGTAAGATTAATTTCTAACCAGTGCAGTTAATTACAGAAGACCTGTTGCCATGTCATAGTTAAATTTAGCATGCAAAATGCAGTTTCACCCTTTACTGTTTACCATATATTCTCTTTTTAAAACTTGACATTTATGAGGTGTTTCAAGAAAAACAGTAATTTAGGCTCTAAGTGCTAAGTAATTAATAGTTTGATCAAAAAAGTTTGTGTTTTGAGCTTTGTGATTTCTTGAAGCCCAACTACACTGACTATGATAAAACTGAGTAGGAGAGAATGTTCAAATGCTGAGAGTTTATTTGTTTCTGGGTGACTGTACTTATTTTACTCAGTAACACTAGCCTTTAACATTCAGACTTCCAGCAGTCACAGAATCACAGAATCACAGAATCACCCGGGTTGGAAGGGACCCCAAGGATCATGTAGTTCCAACCCCCCTGCCTAGCAGGGCCACCAAACATACACATTCAGATCAGGTTGCCCAGGACCCCGTCCAACCTGGCCTTGAACACGTCCAAGGACGGGGCATCCACAACCTCCCTGGGCAGCCCGTTCCAGGGCCTAACCACTCTCCTAGTAAAGAACTTCCCCCTAACATCCAACCTAAATCTTCCCTCCTTCAACTTGGATCCATTTCCCCTAGTCCTGCTGTTGTCAGCCCTTTTGAAGAGTTTACTCCCCTCCTGGGTGTAGGTTCCCTTCAGGTATTGATAGGCTGCAATCGATCAACAGAAAATGATATTTCTGAAAGTTTCCTTCCACAGAATGTGAGAAACATTTAAACCAGATCAAGAGCAAAATCCAATGAGATCTGCTCACATAAGAGCTTTCACTGAGGCTCTCTGCCTCCAAAGCCAAGGAGACAAAAAAAAAATAAACTTCAGTAGGCTTCTTATAACATCAGAAACATATTTTCTGGGCATTCACTGCTGGTGTATTGAAGACAGAGGCCCCTCTTTCAAGATGGAAGTCCTCAACTGGCTGACAACAACTGCCTCAATGGAAACCAAGAAATCTGTTCATATATCAAAGCTCATGGATCTCTCATGGTGCCCAACCCACCCACAGATATCCCTTTGATTTATAACTCCTTGAACCCTGACTTGAAAACATGAGGTCCTTTGCACTCCCGTCCTGAAAAAAAATGATTTAAAAAAAAAAAAAAAAAAAAAACTTTTTAAAACAATAAAACAATTTTGATAAGTGTGCTGTTTCTCCTAGACTCCTAATGAGCAGAAAAGAAAAAGTCATGTTCCCACTAACACATTTCTTATCTGAGCAGTCTCAAGAGGACGCATTTCTCAGCTCATGAAGGACAAATCCCAGAGGTAAGTAACCACATCCACCCAAGTTCTGACTGCCATCATCCCCTTCCCTTCCAGAAATCAAACCCAGTACAATGTATCCTCATCCATGCAACCCTGCCATGGAGTTCAAACACAAGGAAAAGAAACAGGGGTGATGAAAGTAGCAGGAGAGTGTGGATATTCATTCACGGAAGCACAGATTCACCATTCAGCCTGTTATTAAAAGCAACTGAACCTGGTTTGGTGTGGGTACACAGCCACAGCTACTTGTAGTTGCTACCCCTGCAAAGTTATCTTTGGCCACCCTGCTTGTAGCTTCCAGTAAAGTTTTAGGCCACCCTTCCTTTTTTTACACACAATTATGAAGTGCTGAGGGTTAAATTTGTTTCAGCAAATGGGATTTGGATGGAAAGGGAAAATGTCCTGTGGAAAATGTGTCTAAAGCAGGGATCTTCTGTTCAGCACCTCAGAAGAGCAGAACCTCTTCTGTTCAGCGTGTGTTACAGCCTTGGAACCTTTGTCTGACAGAGGAGCACTTTGTACTGTTACATGTCTACCTTTGAAGGTTATGAAGGGAGGGACAAAGCTTAAAGCTGTGTGTTCCATAAAATGGTTGGAATGTATTTCTGTGAGTGCCCTCACTATAGAAAGTAGTTGCCCCAGCACTGTGACAGTGTAAAGAACAAGTATGCAGCCCAACAGCTTGATTTCAAAAGCTCAAAAGTATGCAACATATGAATGAAAAAATATGTAGATTAGTTGCATGATGTCACAGTGTTCACCTTCCTTCTAATTAAACTTTCTATTTAAGGAAAAAGAGAAAAGGGATTTAAATCAACATGAATGCCAGAAAACAGTTTATATTCCATACCTTCATATTTATCATGTTGATGGCTAGGAAGAATTCAGCACTGTCAAATTGTGCCACTGAGGAAATATTCTTGAAAGCCAAATGAAACAGTCAGAAAGTACAGATTTTTATCCAAAGAAGGAGAAAAATGATTGAATACATTTAGGGGAAAAAAAAAATATTAATGAAAAAGGGGATTTTATTTCCACCCGAATCCCCACCTCTTTTATTTAGCAGTCAGGGAAACAAGTGCCTGTCATTCAATATCTTCACAAATTACAGCCCAACCTGTAAATACAAACTGAGCACTTGATCCAATGCTGAGGTGTTTCTATTTTCTCTTTAATATTGTTTCATGCATTCATGTGCTAATAGAGGTTAAACTAGATGATTCTTCAAGCTACCCTCTATGTTTTATCTGCCAGAGCTACAAAAGCCAAAGAAAAATCGACGCTTTTATATTGCGAAAGGAGAAAGTCTCCAAACACTGCTATGAAGTAGGATATTTCTTCTCATGTATCATTTCAGCAGCAGTTGTTTAGAACAAAAATATTTAGTCAGAACTGGATTTTTATGAGGAATACTCATGTGTTACTAATGTTCTGCTGGCATCAGACTGATTCCCCCGAATCTTTCATTTTCTCCTGGTGAATCACTCTGCTCATAAAGCAAATTGCCTTGTCCTGACTCTGATTTCCACATTGTTTTTGAGTGTTGGCTTCAGGTGGAGGATATGCAGCAGCTTATCCTTGAGAAAATTCAGCATTGTTGTGCTAGCGCAATCTTCATCCTAAATCAACACATACGATCATCCCTATGCAATGAACAACACACACACACACAAAAAAAAAGGGAGGAATCCATTCCTAAATGCTTCCACTCAAGGGATGACTGCCTTTTCATCGCTGAGTCCAGAAGCAGACTCAGATGTGAAATTAAATACAAGAGAGACCACTTAACCACAGACAAGAGGCAAACCAAAGTTTTTATCAAACTTACTGCTTATGCCCTTTGAATTCCCAGCTTTACCTTCAGCCTCCCTAAAAGACCAATTAATCCTCCTTCATACCACAAATACATGAGCCCCTTTTTAAGCCTCCCAGCAGTCTTAAATATGGACCCAAAAAACCCTCTGTGGAGCCCCACTATAAGAAGCTGACAAGGTCAGCTTTTCAGATTTCCACATCTTCCCAAAGATTTGGAGGAAGGTTAGGAACATAAACGGCTGAGAAAAGAGATTCAGAATTGGAATAAAAGTGCTATAAGAAAAAGATTTAATGAAAATCTCTGTAACTCACAAAAATTCCCAGACTGCCCAGTGGAGAGGGAACCATTGAACAACCTGGAGAGAGCAACTGGGTTTAGCAAAAGTGCTTCATCTGTTTCAACTAATCTTCAGATCAGATAAACAAAGAATGGTTTGGGTTGGAAGGGCCTTGGAAGAACATTAGTTCCAACCCTCCTGCTGTAGGCAGGGACACCTTGCTCCAGACCAGGCTGCTCAGAGCCCCATCCAGCCTCGCCTTGAATGCTTCCAGGGAAGGGGCATTCACAGCCTCACTGGGCAACCTGTTCCACTGTTTCAGCATCCTCACAGTGAAGAATTTCTTCCTAACATCTCATCTAAATCTACGCTCTTCCAGTTCCGCTTGTCCTGTTGCTACATGCCCTTATAAAAAGTCCCTCCCCAGCTTTCCTATAGGGCCCTGAAATCTTGATGCCTCCACTGATTGGGTTGGAGAAAGAGATCTGATTACAGAAAAAGCAGCATATTCCTTTGGACAGAGCCAGTAAGAAGTCTACAGAGAAGTAAAAAAGCAAGCATATGCATAGCAAAAAAATTACAATAAATGCCTGTGTGTTACTATAATGTTTCATAATCAAACAGGATTAGACACCACAAACTAAAGGCCAAATTCTGCTTTGAAAGTGCAAGATAGCCTTGCATTTATAGCAGCAGTGATGCAGGAAATAAATTTTGACCATGACCTTCTATTTCTTTTGTGTCCTTTGTGCCAGAAGCCAGATTTACAAAGGTCTTTTATGAGCTACAATTGCGTATGGGCCCATTGACATAAACACAGGGACCTGCAGAAAATCATCCCAGGATGTCTGGAAAGGCTTTTTAAATTTTTAATAACAAATGAATCACATTAGAAAGAGTATACAGAATGAGAGCTGCTACCATTGCCACCAGCAATGGTATTTTTAAGAAACCATACTTAAGCTTGCTGATTCTAAGTATCGCAACCTCCTTCTTTCTGTCATTTGCATGCACACACTTAGTCTGACAAATCATCCACAAAATTAGAGCAGTGGATTTAATTAAAAAAAAAAAAAAACCTGCAATGAAGATTTTTAGAAAAATCCACCATGGTACAGTAAGATTATTTCATTATTTTCCCATCTTTTCAATTTAATCTGAAAAATGGACATTTTGCTACATCCTTCTCTCAATACACTTCCTATGCATCCAAATTACATTAGGAACGCCACTTTTTTTAACAACTGTAATCAAGCCAAATTTGAGTTTCTCCAACATAATTTTTCTGAACTACTTCCTTCTCTTTTCATATGCATGTATTGACTTGAATTGTTTTTTGCATTTGAATTGGAGCAAGTGACATTGAAATAGAGCAAAATATTTAATTTCCTTAGATCAACAGTTCTTTACACTTTCCAAATACGGTCTTATAATCTGGGGGGACAGTGTGAGTTGTTCTTCCTATCAGAGACCGAGTCTGGTAATTTCCCTGTGCAGCAGGCACTGCCTGTTTACTCTAGAAAACAGCTCATCTGTTGAAATATTGAGTTATGTTCTTTGAATGAAGTATTTTGTTGCATCGCATTGTTGGGTTTTTTTTTGCTGAAATGTCTTCCTTGAATGCTTTTTGACATAAATTGGTAAAATGTAGGTCATCTAAATGTCTACAGTTGCCTGCATCATCCTCTCTTTATTCACTGTAGACTACGATCCTTGAGAGTCTGCATTTGACAGCAGTGCCATTATCCAAGTCACTTACAGAGTAAACACTGCAGCCACAGCAAGAACTTAAACTCATGCTTCAGAGGGTTTTTTAGCATCCCTAATTATTGTTCTTTGGTTTGGGGTGGTGCTTGCAGCTCCTAACAGCAAAAATGATCCCTCACAGGTATCGGGTGATGTGTAAATGAAAACTGGAAAGGAAGATGAGCAAAATGACTTGTTGATGGGTATTTTTTCACAGCTGTCATTTATACACACACTCACGCTTTCTCTTCCATTTTTATGTTAAATGCTTTAATTTTGACTGAGCTTGTGTTCAGCTTCAGCACCATTCAAAATATTTAGGGTCCAATTTAAGCCCTATCCAAAAAACGTGGCCAGAAAGACTGACTTCATGTCTCTGAGGATGGCACCAAGATAGAGAAGGCTCCTACATTCCTGCGGTGGCAAAAGCCAAGCCCTGGGGACATGGCACTGCAGTTGGTCCCCGCATACATCCCCATAGCATGGCACAGGTTGCTGTAGGGCCTGGCAGCTGCAACAACACCACTTCAGCAACAAACCCACCATGCTTCAGCACTGGTGCTTTCCTGCTCTATTCCCCCTCTTCTCTCCCTGTCTCTGGCACTAACACCAGCCATTTTCATTCCTGACATCACACTGTAATTTAAGAAACCTCTTGTTCTACAATTTGAAAAACTATTTTTATGACTGCATCTATTCAGATAAATCTTCCTCAAGTCTTTGTACCAGAGCTATTGAAGCAAGCAGGAGTCTCAAAATGGTTCTGAAAAGTGCTTATTAAAATTGTTATATCTAAAAAAGGCTTGCTAGGAAATCTTTACACAGGCTTCAATTCCAGGAAACAACCACGATCTTCCCTCCAAATGCGATGATCAGACGAACAAAAAAAAAAACCAAAAAAAACAGAGAAATAAAAAAAAAGAGAGAGAAAAAAAAAAGTATAACCTGGAAAACATCACCCTGCAATCAGAAATAACAAAAAAGAAACTCCACGGGCTGCATAACATTATCTAGGACCCATCTTCTTGGTAGGAGCATCACAGGGCACGTCTTTGGGGGTGGCAGATGGAGGTGCAGGCCTGTGAGGTAGAAGCAGGGTGAATGAGTGAGAGCTACTCATCTTCTGGTGAGTTCCTCTCCCCCAGAGAGAGTTACAAAGCCACAGGATGTCCCCACGATTCAGAATTTGCATTCCCACTTCAGAGCTAGATGAAAGACTTGCAAAAGCATATGTATCCACATAGCTCCTTAATGACTCTGCCTCCCAGGGGGATTTTTGTGCATCACTTATTCAGGAGAAAGACAGCAATAGGTTGTACCATGTACACTTACCAGTAATAATTGCTTTTTAAGCAGCTGTTTTCTTCTGCAAAGAGCTTAACAGGCACCTACTATCAATCTTCACAATGAGGGAAGGTTACAGATCTTCCAGAGATGCAGATAGGGAGCTGCGGGATAGCAGCCGAAGCCATTTCCATAGCCTAAGGCAGCATCTACATGGCAATTAGTAAATACATATGGAGAGAAACAGTTGGTGCTGAGGACCTAATGCCCACATTATTCAGAAAATGGGGAGGATTTTCTTCAGACTGCTCCTGTCTGGGTTGGTGGGCTGAATGCCCATGGGCGGCTGGGAGCACTTGTCTCCATGTCCTCCAAGAGGAGTTGAGTTCATTTAGTTCTGAGACCGCTCTGCAATGAAAATCAACAATGTCCATGCAGACAGCTGCTTCAGGATGCACTCCTGATCTGAACAAAACCACTCCTGAAATGCACACTTTTTCATCCCATCTAGCATCCTGCTCCTCAATACCTTCAAGAGCACTGAAATAAGTCATGCACAAAGGTACAACGCAAGGAGAAGAAAGCCTGTGCAGTCATTTCTCTTTTGATTCGGCTCGTACACTTTTCATGTTGCTTTGATAATAAAGAGAGGGAAAATCTGAGGCAGAGCTATTCAGTTAAACCACACTTCACTGCCTTGTTTTGAAGAGAGAAACTCCAAGCTTTTCTATCTTAACTATCGAGCTGTTTTAAGACAGAAAATTTCCTATTCTTGGTATTTTTTTGCATTTTCCT
Organism: Lagopus muta; assembly: GCF_023343835.1. Taxonomy (NCBI): domain Eukaryota; kingdom Metazoa; phylum Chordata; class Aves; order Galliformes; family Phasianidae; genus Lagopus; species Lagopus muta. Next base: position 117,196,087 of record NC_064433.1, on the reverse strand, counting down.
CTGCATTATTGAGACATTTTTCATTTTCTCTCTGAGAATTCAGCAGTTTTCTGAAGTTAACAATTCTACTTCTTGTTCCCTTACCACCTATTTCTGCATAGCAGAGAATGAGCTGCTTTTTGTTCGGCTGCAGCTTTCTGGTTATCTGCTGCAGCTGCAGTGCTGAGCACCTTTCACAGCAATACCGAACTCTTCCACATGCACTGATTTTGCTGCAACAGAATTAGAGCTTCCAAAGCACTCTTCCCATGGCTGTGTAAATGAGGGCATGAGGAAGCCCAAGGCAGGAGGCACAGCAAGGTGGGCAGAGCTGCAGTGTTTCTTCACAAGGTTGGTTGTAGGGGCAGGTGCTTCTAGTCCTTCATTGTGCACCTTTCTGAAACTGGGAATTGCATATGTGAATAAATACATAAGCACTTCTGCTTTCCCAGTCCCAATGCACACAGCAACACCATTTCTTGTGGCAATAGGGAAAGTAAATGACAGCTTTCAATCAAAGTGACTCTGTTTAAACAAGTACATTTGCTTTTTTTTTCCCCACTTTTCCACCCTTCCACATGCTCTGGCAGGTGAAGTGAGGCCAGACAGCTTCTGACACAAGCATCTCCACCTGCAGCAAAAATGCCTTTGGTCAATATTTTCTAGTGATGAGCTGCTGAATGATCTTCTGCTTGGCTGCTAGACCCAGATACACCATACTTCTAAATATTTCACATTTTGGAGAATGGTAAACTGGTCTGTTTCTGTTATTTAGTGACAAGTGCGATAGCACCACAGTAGAAATATAGCACATGCCTTTCATTTTTTTCCTCTAAAGTTCTTGTGTTACTGCTTATTGTAATAACTTACTGAGTAATCTCAGTGCCCACAGAACCGAACAAGGGGAAATGGTTTTAAAGTAAAGGAGGAGAGATTTAGATTAGATGTCAGGGGAAAGGTTTTCACTGAGAGAGTGGTGAGGAATTGGCAAGCTGCCCAGAGAAGCTGTGATTCCCCATCCCTGCAGGCACTCGAGGCCAGGTTGGATGGGGCCCTGGGTAGCTGAGCTGGTGCGGGGCAGCCGTGCTCACAGAAGGGGTTTAGAAATGAGTGGGCTTTGAGGTCCTTCACAATCTGAGACATTATATCATAAAATGAGTATAAGTTGGCATCAAACCAAGGACAATGCAATCGGTGTTGTTAAATCCCTGACCAGATATTGTAATCCGGTATTCATTTAAGAGATTCCCATCCTAGTAAATTTTCATATTTCTTCACGTAAATGCCTACTTTTCTTGGATGCAAAACACCAGAAAATGTCTTTTTAGCACTAAGATTATCCAAAGCATACTATGCTGGTACGTACACAAGCATAACAGAACAATCGAGATACAAATTCTGGATCTATTAGTTTTAGTAGATGAAGACTGTCTTTTTTTAGAGGAAATCTATGCACAAAAGTACACAGCCTCTGCATATAGACACATTCCTTCAGCAGAGCAAACGCCTATAAGAATTATTCAGAGCTTCACTTGAAGTTGGTTACAAAACAATAAGCAGAGGAGGTCTGGCAGGGCAGAAGGGAGCAGCTCCCTGCTGGAAGCAGTGCTGGGGTGCCACTGGGAGACCCGGCTCCTGCACCCCCTCCCTCCCTCCCTCGCCCTCTCATCGGTCTTTTCCTTCTCACGACTCTGCAGAGCTTTCCAAATGATGAAGCTGTTTCCATGACACCAAACCCTTAATTTGAAGCATACATATAAACAGCCTAGGATTGTGATCACAATGCACCATTCCATATTTATTTTATTCTTTTTAGGCTCTGTTTTGGACGCCGCTAGAAAAGCCGTATGAAATCTGAGATAAAGATGTTGTGTTGTAACTGCTGAACGGTTTCACCATTGCTGTTCTACAAACACCTCGATTTTGTTCTCTGTTAAATTTCTTGTCATATTCAATAAGCTGAAAGAGAGGACTGGTCGGTTAATCAGTTGCTTTGTGCTTTGCCCAACCCGGATCAGTCTCTTCGGTGATTTTTGTGTGTTTTGTTTTTTTGTTGGTTTTTTGTCTTGTTTTGGGTTTTTTTTGGTGCAGTCTCAGCTCACTGCATCTTTTTTCCTGGTTATTTACTTTTTCTCAAAAGCTGTTTTCTGGTCAAACTCTTCCTTTCTCCGGAAAGCTGTTTTATAGTCTTCTATCATGGCAAACAGACAGTACAAAAGTACAAATGTAAATATTCTCATTCTCTATTTATCCCCAAGATAAATATGTATCTAAAAGATAAATAAAGACTCCCTTGCACATAAAAGCTGTAAGAAAGTATATGCCATATTAAGGAAAACATAATATTGAGCTGAGTAATGAGCAGCACTGTCATCAATGGAACTTAGGCGCAAAAATCCATTTTATTTTTAATTTCATAATTGTGCCTACTTAATCATACAGTTTCACTTTCTTAAAGGCAGACTTCAGTAAAAATATCTTCTGCTTGAAACACTCTGATTGTTTGACTTCCAATGGAAGTGGAAGGCAAAGAGCAGGAATGAAGGCTCTGTTCGCCCACAGCATCCCCTCTCACCCAGCCACTGCCATGAGTGAACAGCATGGGCAGCAGTGCTATTGCCAGAGCAGCTAAATACTATTCACATCCTTGGCTTCATTAACAAGCCCGAGACACCTACAGGATATCCACGCACACACACACACACACACACACACACACACACACACACACTAAGTCAGCTGCCGGGGAAAGAGCTCCTTTGCTGAATGCCTGATTTTCGGTCATTCAGCACCAGTGGGGCAGCCGCACATGGGATGCAGTGCCCTCTGCTCCCTTTTCCCACTGGAAGATGAGCAGGGCGGCCCATGTCCACCCACCACAGGGCAGGGAGTGTGCTGCAGTCGCAGCTGATTCCTGAGTGTGCATGGGGGACACAGGGAAAACTACAGGGTGGCACGTTTCCATCCGGCCCTTATTTGTATGCTCGCTGCTGAGCAGCAGCTCATACCTTTGGGCCGTGTCTTTCACTGTCCTGGAAGCCACAAAGCAACAAAGAAACAAAAATATTGGGAGCTGCATTTTAATGTGGAGGCCTGGAGACTCCTTCCTGAAATCCGTGAGAGACAGTGCTAAATAAATCAAGTGATTTAATGCAAGAACCAAACCAGAACTGGCCCTTTTCCTGTCTCCAGATTATCCAGAAATTCCCATGTGCAAAGCCCGTGTGGCTTTATGGAATGAGACAACCACAGATAGATTTGCAAGCTGAGTAATATATATGAGTAAAGGGTGCAGAGAGATTTCAGAATTGAAGCAATAAATTATTTTACAATGTGATGACAGCAGACAAGGTCCTCCCATCCTAGTGCTGCTGTGGTGTGCCTGGCACTCACCGCCAAGGGTCATCTCTCTAATTTGCTGGTCTATTTCCTGACACAGTATCATCTTTCCTCTTCAACTGGGATCCCTTAATCCCTCAAAAGAACAGCTAGGAAGGACAGAGAGGGTCTGCAGATGGCAGCAGTGGGCAGGCAGCCCCATCGCACCTTCTCACACAGGGGCAATTGTGGAAGAGGGTCAGCCAGATATAGTCTAGTGAGTCTTCATCAGCAGCCACCCTCTCAAGATTTATGCCAAGTTGATGTCTAGCTCATGATAGCAGAGCCACTGACCCAGCAAACATCAGTTTCTAAACCTAGACAGCTTTGGGACTTGAGAACAAGTATTTTGAGGGCATCGCTATCCTGTTGTTGGATTATTTATCACCTACTTTGCAGAAAACTTAGAAGAAAAGGAAGGTGATTTCACTATTTAAAGAACTCATGTGAGATCATAGAAGAGCCATGCTCAAGCCTGTTCCACTACAAATTCGCTTTGGAAACCTCAAGCAAGCTTTTTGGTCATCTGTCAAGGAGACAGCAGCATGGCCACACATCACAGAGGGGAGATGAAGACAGACATGGAATGTAGACAAGTCTGAGGAAGAAGAAGGTTTGGTTTGTATCCCTGCCTTGCAGAAGGGTTATCTGATATAGGAAATCTCAAGCACTGCCAGCATATTGACTAGTGGGTGAAGTGTGGCTCTGGTCCCACCGAGACTGCCCAGAGCTCTGGCCTTGGTGGATGTACTTGGGGCTTCTTCAGGGCTTGCAGTGAGCAGGACAGTCTCCATATATGATCTGGGCTGTGAACAGGGAATGAGAAGAGGCAGTGGGAAGATGTAGGAAAGAAGTGGGGTAACTAAGGAGGGACAGAGTTACTCACTGGATCACACGTATAGCACCAGAGAAAAGTAAGGATTTATACTATTAAGGTGCTGCCATTCCATGTATTGTTCTGAAAACTACTCACGTATCTCTATATTCTAGTTGAATTATATTTTTTCCCTTTAATGCACTTGTTTATTAAGTCACGCCATTTTAGCAGTATTTATGTCTATCTCTCCGTGTGCTTCCATAGCTATTGTCCTCTTACTTTTTCTCCCCTATCTGTAAGTCTTTTTAATTCTGACTTTTGTGTGAGCCCCGTAGGCCAGGGATCATACCTACTTCTATTTTTGGAAACCACCTACAGGGAATAAATTATGGTAATTAAGTCCAGCAAAATTAGATTGTAGTGACTGCCAGACATGGAATAGTCACTGTCAGATATCCTCAGAACAAGGTATCTGGTTTTTGCCCTCAAGGAAGACAGAAACAAGGAAGATGCACCAGGCCAGTATCACGGAAGAACGTATTTCTAATCTCTAGGAAAGCACCTGGTGATCTGCCTACAGCCAGGGAATCACAGAAAAAGCACCTGTCCTTTGGGCCTTACTGCAGAAAGGATGCAATAACCTCAATGAATGCTGAATTTAAAACTGCATTCTACTAGAATTTCCATTCGAAGCTACACTTATTCCCTCACCCAGGGCTTTGAGAGGGTAAAAGGGTGACAAAAGTCAGTTGAACACAACTTTCATTTTACACATTGATATTTGAAATGTTTCAAAATGATTAATGATCTACATTTGCCTCAGACAAGCAGTGGCTTATCTAATATTCTGTTTATGAAAAATATGAAAAGATGAAAATGCTATTTCCCATATATTTGAAGCAAAATCTTCCATTTCTATAATGGAAAAAACGGTCAATTGTCCTAACACAGAAGTAAGTTTGTGGCATAAGCCTCCCAGAGGAAGAAAAATAAGTTCCCATTTGAAGATGCTCAGTTTAGCAGTTTTAAGGTGAAGGATGCTGAAGCTGAGGTAGTCACACATTCATTCAGTTTAGACACTTCAAGTTGCAGTGGCATGATGTTCTAGAGGTAAGGCAATTTAAGAAGACAAGGTGCAGATTGAATTGCCCTAGCTTGCTGATGCTTTAAGTACTTTAAGCACTTGTCCTATATTGATGCATCTAAATACCTCTACAAGTTTAAACATGGCCTGTGAAGGGAAATAAATAGGAGGCATTATTTTCAGAGCAACCCATCGTCCTGAGTAAAAAGTATCAGCATAAACTGCAGCTTCATAGCCTGTCTGCAGTGGGTCCCCGTTGTACCAGGTAGGTGGAGCTAGGTGAAGGATTAGGTGTCCCTGGAAGTGCTTTTCTACCCAGTAACAAACCACTTGGCCAGCAGGAGAGCAAACTGGAACACTCCGAATATTTTTATTCACACTGAGGCATGATCAATGGATTATCAGGAGAGCAGAAAAGAACAGATATTTGGGGTATGTGCCAGATCTCGTTATGATCAACCCCTATGAGTCAGACTCACAGATTTCCACGGTGGTTAACATAAAAAGAGAGGAATTCAGCAGGCAACCCATGTCTGCTAAAATCAGTGCCAAAGCCCCATAGCCTCCAACAGGTCTGGATCTTTCCCCATGAGCCAATGACTGATTGCAGATTTTAAACCTCTACTTAACCACACACAGTAGTCCTAAGCAAGGAAGCATTTGAGGACATAAATCTCAGTAACCAGTTTCTTGAACGAACTCCTTCAGATCAGTCTGATCTGAATGTGTATGTTTGGTGGCCCTGCTAGGCAGGGGGGTTGGAACTACATGATCCTTGGGGTCCCTTCCAACCCGGGTGATTCTGTGATTCTGTGATTCTGTGATTCTGTGACTACAACCAACATCCCAAACTGCAGCATTACGGCAACCTGTGAAGAAGTTTCCATGCCCACAGAATTTCAGTTCCAGCACAGTCCTTGGAGCTGGTGCATTCCACTTTTAAGATCAAATGTGCCAATTATCTGGTACTGAAGGATAAACCTGGACCAATTATACAAACCTTTTAATTAATGCAGTTCTTGACAAAAGATCCAGAAGAGAATAGTGAAGTAACATCCATTAAAAGAAAACTGTGTTGCGACCACTTGGAATTACTTCCCAGTCATATAAAAGGTAATTGGATTAAGTGAAGGGGAAACAAATTCAATGTGATAAAGGTAATAGATATTTATTGCTACAAAGGATTAGCTGACATTATGATCAGGCACGAATTCGATGCTAGATTCGATAATTTGATAAGTAGAACTTGCCTTTCCATTTCGTATTTTATCAACTTTTTTTTTTGTTATGATGTACCATAACGGGGAAAAATATTACATTATGGATTTGCTGGCCTGTGGGATAACCTTGAAATTGTGCCACTGAATTCCTACATCTTTTTTTAGATCCTCAAGATGGGACCAAAATAAAGTTGAAAGTATGCGGAAGATTAAAGTGAGGAGGAATGCTGGTAAATACAGAGTGTGACCTTCCCTTTGTGTGGAGAAAGCCCCGCCACCTCCACTCATCAGGAGTCAAGGCACAAATGAAAGCTCCTGGGTAGGAGAGGAAGAGCACACTCAAACACATAGCAAAACTTACTCCACCGGGAGCATTCCTTATTGAATTAGAAATAATTATTTTAAGCTATCTCCCTGTACATATTATGTATATGTAAATACTGGTGACATACTCATTTCGCATCTATATTAATTCCTTGCCAAGGGTTGTGATGAAGCACATTATATTTTCCACTGTAAATAATGACTCATGTGCTATCTATATTAAACCAAGCAGAGAGGGGAGGCACGATAGATACAAACACAGAACAAATTTGTGAGTTTCATAATTCCTATCTTCTTTTAACCATCCTGTTCTACTCTCCTTCGAGGAAAAAAAATCATAAGCAGCAGTTTTGTCTGAATAAGTAATGGCATAAACAAGGAGTTGTGAATCTATATTTTATCTTCAAATCAAAATTGCTGACACCTACATCATTACAAAGCAATTGGATTCGTCTTTAATTGCTAAATTCCTCAGTGGTGGACCTGTGTCTGTAGGACTGTCCCCCAGCACAGTGGGGTTGCTAATACAACAGCAATAACAACCTGCACGCACAGCCCCAGGGATATGACTCTTTTTCAACAAAAAAAAAAACCAAACCCGACACACAGAACAATTGTATGACACCATCAGACACACTCATTCCAATTTGTTCTACCTCAGTACTGACATTTTTCCCCATTAGCTATCACATCACTGTGATTTTAATATAATTATTTCAGAACATTGCTAAGCTCCTGTCTGCACTTGGAAATTTACCAAAATAGCTACAGTTATTCCGAGATGGTTTATTTCAATATAAATCCCAAAGTGGGCACTCTTATTCCAAAATAAGAGTTCTTGATTCCAATTTAATTTAATCTAGTTCTAAAATATCCTCCTGGGAGCTTATGCTGGAATAGCTATTCTGGTACATTTCCAAATGTAGGCAAGCCCAAGATCAGGGATTGGAGGCTGCAGTTTGCTGAAGAGAAAACTCTATTTCCACTTTAAAAAAAAAAAAAAATTCAAATCAAATAAGCTTCAGAAATCCATCCATTTGAGAAATATAAGCCCTTATACAAAAAAGGATATGGATTCTAATTTAATAATGGTAGTTGCTTAACTCGGCACATGTTCATATCAATTAATGTCTCCCATCACAAATCCTCTTCAAAAGAGTCACTCAAACCTCACCACCCTCTGTTTTCATCTAAACACCTGCTCTCAAAGCAAAAACAGACAAGCAAACAATAAGAGAGTTGGAAACTAAACTAAGAAAATCATCTAGCCTGAGCAGCTTTTTGATCCCAAGAGAAGAGAAATGCCAAAATTTCTATTAGCTCAGCCAGGGGCTTCGCATCCACTGTTGATTTTACACAAAAGGGATTCAAATGCTGAGTTGTTAGGCAGTATACAAAACCTAAAATATGCAATCTTCGAGAAAAGTAGAAAGAAGCCAGTGCTCCTACCTGGAGGGCAAGAAAGGATAGCATCTGCTGCTTTTGAAAAGCAGCTATAGGTGTTTTTAGTCTAAACTTTTTAAAGCCCGTATATTAGCAGACAACATTTGTGCTAGCTTAATTTCTCATACAAGATATTAAGTTAAATATTTGGTTCTATTCCTGTCAGATTTCCACAATATTGCACTGCAGGCATTTAAACAAGCAAACACATACATAAAATAATAATCCTCATCATAATGAAATCAACAGAGCTCTCTCATTCACTGAATGTAGATATTTGACCCAAAACAGTTATTTCAATAGATACGTCGCATGGTTGCTAAGAGTTGTGGCCTGTCCTTTACATTCTGTTGGAGACTGGCAGCAACACAGCTTTTGGTTCACTTTATGCTCCTCAAACTAACAAGAGAAATCCAGGCTTTCTCATTTTTAGAGGCCTTTCTGCAACCTGACCATGCACAACACACGCACAGCAGCGTTAAATTATGCTTCACTGGCTGCCCACAGTGCCAGCACTTGTCAGATCTACCTTGCATCCCGTGGTCACCTTTGAAATCTGTCCTGGGTATCACTACCATGTGGATCTCCTGTGCTGGTGCATGTGCTCTGCTCTGGGATATCCCAAACCCTACCCTAACCCTGCATCTCCACAAGGACCATCCCCATGAGCCTTCTCAGCAGCCTGGCTTCACATTGGATCAAGCACCATAGGCAGCCAAGACCCTGGGGACAGGGAAGGATTCTCCTTTGCACAACATCCACTTGTTGAGGTTCAAACGTGTGGAAAGGCAAGGAGTACGTATAGTAGCTTTGGGTCACTCAGATCAGTGACACTGGCAAAAGAGCTTTCACCAGGTACGCAGAAGAAACGCCTTGGTCTCTGCTGCTTTGTTCTACAGGCAACATTCATCCCCTCTTCCTTCAGCTTCAGAGGAAGAGCAATGGTCATCCTCTCCCTCACGATGCTGAGCTGTGAGAGCTCTGCACGTCCCGAGCTGCGCAGGCGGGTCCTGATTGAGATGGAGAACGAAAGGGCAAGAAATAGCAATAACAGCTCCCACAGCAGCTCACAGTGCGCTCCTCTCCTTCATGCCTCAGTAGCATCACCGCTACCTGAAGCAGCACGAGATACAAGGCGTTGCAAAGTGAGCAAATAGCCCCATCTAGCGTCCCCGGGTACTAAAGAGCAATTTTCCACCCCTGATTTCTTCCAGCCTCCCTAACTCGGTGAGAAGGACTAACGAGAGACCGAAAATCTCCGCTGCCCATCTAACAGGCACTGTGCAAGCTCTCGGCCAGGGCACCACTGATCAGAAGGTTTCTTCAACTGCAGTCCGAGCTTTCTCTTGCTATTCCATCTTACGCAGTCAGTAACTGCCTTCTTGGCTTTGCTTTGCTAATCTGACCACAAATTGGCAAACTATTTCAAGAGGAGAATTCAAAGGGGTTTTCCTGTGGCCTTTGCCACCTCTTTTGCATATAATGCCCGATGGCCTCCTTAGCTCTTCTAGAAAAGCTCTCTGGCTACAGGAGCCTGTTATTTGAGGGTGAAACGCATTAGCCTCTGTTTGCTCCAGATTTAATTCATCTATTTAAATAATTTAATACAGCATCCATCAGCATGAAAGCTACGCAAATTGAATCCAAAGGATTTGAAGACACATAGATTTAATAAACTACCTTCAAATCCTGGCTCTCAAATTATCGCTGTCTCTGGATTAATTCTACCTTAATTAGACCAAATAATTTTCTCAAACTGATTAAATTAACAAAATAAGGATGAAATAAACATAAAGCAAAAGCAATTGGAATATAAACAGCCAGAAAGTACGAACCATAATACTGAGCATCAAATCACACACGAAAACTCAATCCATGTATGTTCTCATTGGAGTTCCTCAAAGTCCCTGAAGGGCTACCCCAAAATACAAGAACGATGGGGCACCACATGAAAATTCCAGACAGAGCTTTGAAACAGACAGAAGTGGGGTCTTCCTCCCAGGATGACCATTCCATTGCCAGACTCATTGCCACAAAATGCTGCACTCATTAAAAACACGAGTAGAATTTGACAAGTCAACAGAAGAAAAGTCTACAGAGAGCTATCAAACACAAAGATCAGAACATTTTTAAGCCATAAACTACTTTGGGGTGGGACAGCACACCGAGGAAATGTCTCTCAGTACTTTCTTTGCTGTTACACCCTTTCCCTAATTATCAGCTGCTCCTGTCAGAGACAGGATACTGAGCTTGACAGGCCTTTGGTCAAGAATAATGGGGCTATCTTTATATCTGACAAGTCATTAATTGAATATACTTTAAGTTGTTGACTCTGGCTTTGGAGCCTTATTGCAGAAAGTGACTAAAGCTAAAGCTCAGCTCATGGAATGTAGGATAACAACTAGTCTCACAGGCTTATCTAGCCTACAAGGGTTGTTCATGTTACAACTCCAGTTAACCATCAGATCCCTTATTATTGCAAATGCTAGGTCAACAGCTCGTGCTGACAGCTAATTACAACAAAATGGACAACAAGACTCTAGGAAAGATTCCAGGCAAGCAGATTCATCAGAAACAAGGACTTAAGGACTTTTTGGAGGAAGAAAAAAAAAAAAAGCATCTTCAAATAAGACCCACTATTTTGGGTACAGGATCCAAATATTTTACCATATCTGTCCCAACCAAATAGCTGGAAACTACAGTCAATATAGCCTAATTTTTTTCTGGAAAGTTCTTTGAAAGAAAGAATAAGGAGAGCACCTTGTGCATGTCCCAGTTGGAAGCAGTGAACAAGAGCACAGAATCATAGAATTATAGAATATCCCAAGCTGGAAGGGACCTTTAAGGTCCTGGCTCCACACAAGACCACTCAAAAATCAGACCATGTGTCTGAGAGAGTTGTCCAGCATGGAAGATCCAAGTCAGAAAGGTCTTTGCCCAGACCAGCCCCTGGAAACAAGAGGCAGAGCAGGCCACCACGCCAGAAGACAGTGCAGCCTCAGTGCTGAATTCAAAGAGATATATGGAAATGATCTATTTTTATACCCTTCCAGTATTCCAGGTGCAGACCCATATCCCTCCACCTAACAGGCATCACCACCTCCAGGCTGATTTATTCCATTTTGACAGCACTGGCAAGATTTCAGAGCAATAAAACATCCAGGCAGCTTGGTTTGAAGCCAGTTAGCCTAAGAAGCACTAACAAGGCCAGGCTGGATGGGGCCCTGGGCAGCCTGGTCTAGTATTAAATGTGGAAGTTGGTGGCCCTGCCTGTGATGGGGGTGTTGGAAATTCGTGATCCTTGAGGTCCCTTCCAAACTGGGCCATTCTGGGATTCTGTAAGAGAAGAGCTGCTGGGACTCGGAGAGCTTGTCCTAGTTTTGCAGTCTGTGCTGAGCTTCTTGTTGACACATACCTTGCTGGCTGCACCTGAGCTTGCTGAAAGTGCAGACTTACAGTGTGACATCCTATGAGAGAGTTGCAACCATTCAACCTATTTTAGACAAAGAGAAAAAGGTGTTCAGTCCTGAAGTTCTTCTCCAAGCCACAAAATGACCTGAGAACAAATACAGCTGTATATAGTCAGTATTACCACAGCCACATCACCTCCTGCCAGAGTCGGATCCCTACACTGACTGTATTTTGCAGAAAAGCCCATACATATTTTCAGCCACTAGAAAAATTTGTGTGTAGTAGGAAAAAAAACTAGATAAATAGAGCCTCTGGGCCTGATACAGTTCTCACTATCACCAACAGAAAAAGCCCCAGCAACTGTCAGGAGAGCTGGAATGACCCTTCTGCCCATTTTAGCACACTAGGGCCCCCCAAAGGCTAGGCGGGCAGCTGCCCAGAAGGTGCCATGCAGAAGGATGGATGGAAAGGATGTGTTCCTCACCATTCTGCTGCTTTTCACAGTGGCAGCAAAACAAGTTCTTTTTCCTAAGTTCCCCCTGTTCTCTAGATAGAATACGTGAAAAAATACCAGAATCCAAGCCTGTAGCCTCTCCTGCGAGAACTCATTAAAATCAGTAATCTTTACCATTTTCCTCAGGACTATGAAATCTATTGTTTTCCATACTACAGCTTTGGACTACTGTAAAAATATTACACACAGTAAATGTGCATTTCTGCACGTTCACAGCCAGAAAGAGGTATCGGCGTCCCTCTGCTTGCATACAACTTGCACTTTGCCCAGCATTTAGAGAAATATGTTGAACCTGGATCAGGAAAGGAATTCGGCCTGCAAAAAAAGCTGTCAGTATCTCTTCTGAAAAACAGCTGACACAATACAGCACAGGTTCATCTTCAACTTGGTCACCTTTCTTTCTGAGAACAGATATTTTCCTCAAATAAGCTTCTTTTATGTAAACTCTTCTGCTTCCACTTTCAACATGCTTCTGCTTCCAGATTGTTTTCTCCTCTTCTCTTTGCTCACCGTACAAGAAAGAGCCTTTGGAGGACACATCCAATCACTTGAAGGACTAATCCATCCATTGTAAGAGGGAAGATCTCCATAGAATAAGATATGAATATGTGAGATGATAGTATATGTGAGAATAAGAACAGTGGAGCATGCTTATTATGGTAAAGAAGAGTCACAAATAAAAAATTAGACGAAACAAGTACGCCTGAGCAACCTGTCCAAATTTCATTAAGGCTGTTTAATGTGTTCCTCTTGGTCAACTCCACATATCTATCACACTGCATTTGCATCTCAGTTAAAGGATACAGAAATGATCTGCAAGACACGATTTGAAGGGGAACAAGAAAACTTACTGCTTCTTTTCAAATGTCAGTGCCCAGGAGAGAATTAATACCAGGCACTTTGAACACAATAATAGTGTTTTCTATTGACATAGGAAAGCATAATATTTTGCCCTGCTCTTTTTAAACGGAGTTCCGCCATTAGAAATGAAGAAACGGGCTGTGCCAGCCCCTGTCTCAGCATGCAGTGGTTGCCAGGGGCACAACCGAATCTCAAAAAGCATGAGGTGGTTCTGCCTCTTGGTATTCTCACCCACGTTCAATTCTTTGATTTAAAAACCAATGCAATGAAATGTGCCAACTGTGTTTCCACAAGCAACAGGTGGCTTCTGCAGTAACTCCTCATGGTTAATAAGGTCTCGAGCAGCACATCAAGAGGGGATGAATGTTGCTCCCAGGGGCATCCTCAAAATTTGTCATGCTTTCATTTATACCAAAATAAGAAAAACAAAACCTCAGGGATGCCAAATATACATACATAAAAGGAAAACAGAAAGTGTCTGCAACAAGCACGGTCTCCTCTGCAGCAAAAAAAGGCTGTAGAGAATTTCAGCTCTGGAAAGTGATGCTCCCTGTTATCCTCATTTCCATGAGGTAAGGTGGTGCTGCTGTAAAGCATCCAGCATGCATTGCATGAAGGGCAGAGTCACAGGTGGGCTACGTAGAATGAAGTGCGTGCATCTACTCCATTTTCCAGGCACCTAAACATCCACTCCCTTCTTCATATCCTTTTTGTAAGGACGGATCGTGCCTGTAGCAATTGTGTTTTCATTAGTTAACACTGAATCTGCCTTTCCCAACAGGAAGAAAACCATTCATTTTTAAAATGATGATGCAAAAAGCGCCACTCCACTGCAGGATATTTAAACCTTTCCTAATCAGATGGAAATCATTAAAATTAACACTTATATAGTGCTCAGATCATATTTTCTTTAATTATTCAACCAGTAAAAAATTTTGTACTTTCTATACTGAGTCCTCCACTTCTCTTTCGGAGAGTATTCCACAAAGAACAGCTATGGCTATTCAGAACATGGCTGAGTTAAGCCTGTAGTACAAAACATAAACATCCCAAATCCTGTTCATATATATTCATGTTTTCAAAGTAGAAGTACATAAAAACCCTCATTAAAATACAAAACACTGAATATTTGATTACTGTTTTTGCATCACTACAGCTCCCAGAGGATGTGATATTTTCTGTCACTATGTGTCAATTGAATCCTTATTAGCAGCACTATTATTTTCCTGACATTGTAATTTTGTTACCACCTGCCCACAAAAGTTTTGGCTTTGGTTTTGTAACTTACAGTGCTTGACTAGAAACTGTACCATAGAAATTGACCTTGGAGTTCTTCTGTTCCTGGAGTAACAGCACATGCAACTGCACAGTGAAAGTTAGGATCTCCTAAAGAAAATCTGCAAAGTGAGTGAAAACTCCTGTTGTTAGGGGAGCCCGGTTGTGACAGACACTGTAGGTGCTGCTGTACAAACAGTTCTGGGCATGCACTGGGCATAACTGATAATGTAGCTGATAAGAGTAAGAAGACTATTAGCTGATAAACGCCACCCAAGTGAGCAATGAAGGAAAGTTAGGTCAAAGGGAAAAAGCACAAATCACCTTTCACTAAGCACTCTTCCAATTCTTTCCATCCTCTCAGATGTCTACTGCAAATTATGGGCATGAAATATGTGGCAACTTATTGTATTTATAAGATGAGGAGGAATCCAGAGCATCAGAAGCCTTATCCACCTGTATTAATAGGCATTTTTAACTCTCACAGATACAATGAAAGGTGTTTTATTGCTGGCTGAGCACAGAACTGCAGCTGCTAGCTGCAGTCTACAGGCAGACTGGGATAGTAAACAAATGTGCATTTCATCTGGCTCATGTGGTTTCAGCACAACTGGTTTAGTTATGATGCTGTAGTGCCAACACTACCAAGGAGGGAGTTGAAGGCGGGGGAGAAAGAAATGCAAAGAAATGGGCAAAGAAACCCTCTCAGAAGTCTGAAAAGATAAAAGGAGGTCTCCTCATTAACAAATTGACCAATATGAGAAAATCACAATCGTCCATTTCCATCCATGTAGATTTTGCTATTAATAATTTCACATGAGTTCATAAAGGCTTTCCATACAGTTCTCAGCCTGGCAGAGTGTGAGGCAGAGTGAGTTCTGAGCAGGTGGTAGGTATGTTTCAAATACATCCATGGCTTGGCTTCATTTCTAATGGTTTCAAACTGAAAGAGGGGATATTTAGACTGGATATAAAAAGAAGTTTTTTACAAGAAGGTGCTGAGACACTGTCACACGATTTACCCAGAGAGGTGGTGGCTGTCCCATCCCTAGAGACATTCAAGGTCAGGCTGGACAGGGCACTGAGCACCCTGATGTAACTGTAGGTGTTCCTGTTCACTGCAAGGGGGTTGGACTAGGTGACATTTAAGGGTCTCTTCCAACTCAAGCGATTCTATGATTCTGTGTTCCTCTACATTTTAAGACAAGATATATATCATTTTGTCATCACCAGTAACAAGGACATTCCCATAGAACAGCCTTGAAGAGCCTTGGAGACGACTTTTAGAGTCATGTAGAAATATCCTCTATCTGTATTACCAGCCAGAGCTTCACTGTTGCTGCTGCAGGAAAGAGAAAAATCTACCACCTCTGAATGACTTGAAACAAGAGTCAATTAAAGCTGTAATTCCAAACGGACAAGTTTTTACCTGGAGTACAGATTTGGAGCCTGCTGTTAAATTAATATTTAACAGGAATCTCAGGGCATTAAACACTGCTACACACTGCAGGCAGTGTAACATCCTATTCATTATGCTTTTTAATAGTAAATAAAAAACTCCAAGCACCAGCTAAGGTTAAGTTGTATGGTTGTGCATCTACTTGTAATGGGGCATTTTGCAACACAGGTGAATACAAAATACCATATTTGTCAGATGTGAGCAGGGCCCACAACATGCGTGCACTGCTTTCTATCCCGTTAGAGCTGCTTCTCAGCTGGGTGAACAATGCTACTTGAAGCTGTGTGCTGCTGGGGCAGAACCACCTCCTTCACCTAAACAGCGTATTTGTCTTGGGTACCACGACAGTGTTTTGCATTCTAAATCACAGACAAATCCAAAAGGATTAGCAGCTGGAGAGCAGAAGATGAGCTGAGAAAGTCGCTCCGCCAGCCAGATCAATGTAGCAAATGAGTCCTGGGGAATGGAAGTTGAGGGTGCACCACAGTTCGAAAGAAATGCATATCACTGTCTCCTAAAACGAGGCCTCTGAAAGGACTGCCTGTACCAATTAAACTAAATCAACTTCACAGCCTATCTTTCAGCACAGCACAATCATCTGTAGATGGTGTTATTTAAATTAAGAGCATTTGCTCTCAGTTTAGATTAAGCCAGTTCATTGCAGATTTTTAAAAAGTCAGTATAAACCACTTCTGAAGTAAAATCACAGCGTTGACAGCACACCATTAGCTGATTTCATCAAGCCTTGATAAAGCAACTTCTCAGCAAGACATACAAAGTAACGAGCAAGGTTTTTGTTTCTGAGAAAAGATTTATTATTACTACCATTATTTCCAAAATTCATTTCTAAAGCATTGTAGGACTTCACTTTAGCATGGCTGGCATTTTGCCTGAGTGTCGCAAAGCAATTTGAACACCAAGGAGTTTTCTTGCTGATAAAAGATATTGAGAACTTACACCCTCTTAAGCTTGGACTATTACATGGTCACTGAGCATCTACCAAGTCCCAGGTGCAGTTTTATTTAATTAACGTACAGATTTGTTTAAGCAAATGTTAGATAACTTTTTAAAATCTTCTAAGAGTTTTTGTTTTGGTTTTTTTTTGCTATAGGAAAAAGAAACTCTTGAACAGTGATGCCAGCAAATGGTGTTGGTTGTTGAGTACCATCCATCAGATGTTAAGAACATTCAGAATTAGCATTGAAGTGTTCGGTCAGACTGAAACAGGTTTACAGAGAAAGGGAAAGAGTGAGAATATTTGAGTTAAATTGCTTACTGGGGATATCTATTGGAGTTTTTGTTCCCTGAAGCAGGGTTTTATTCACCTCATCAGAAGCAAGATCCACTCCTGGAATAATTTTCATTATAATCATTTCCCATGCATGTATGGGAAAGGAGGGAGAGAGAAAAAGAGACAGAGAGGAAACTAGGGAGAGGAAAAATGAGATCAGATGATGTTTTGGGACTTGACAGCATAGATGTATTTCTGTTGGAAAATCGCTGTAGCTCTTTTTTCTTTTACTCATATATCTGTATAAATAGGAATACCAAATGTAATATTTTTGCTGTAAGAATCTTATAAAGACTACAGCTACATTACACAATTGTGAGCAATCACATTACTACTGCTCAGCTCATAGTTCACAGATATGTAGTGAACTGTTTGCACATCCTGAGTCCAATTTAGTGTGAAATAGGTTGGACCATTCTGGCTCTGGCAGTTTCAGGTACAAATTACCACTCCCACAGCTTGAACACTTTCAACAACTTTCAGTCTGGGAGCTGGCTAAGCAGTCACAGCTTCTGCATCGAAAACCTTTTGAACCATCTCAACTGAGGATTTTGCACTTCTCTGGTTATACTATAAGAGGGGTGAGCAGTACAGCTATTTCACTGCAGTACCTTTCTTCTGCAGTATCCTATGCCCATGATCCAGGAAGACATGATCTGAGACACTACTTGCAACGTTTTGACAGTATTTCGTGGTCCCTTCTCCTACTGAACAAGCAGAAGTATCAGCCTTCAGCCACAGATAAGCAAAGATTCAGTGCCATCCCTCCAGCCAGCCCTCCCAGATCACTGCTACCCAGCCATATTATTTCAAAGAAATCACACTGATATGACTTCTGTCAGAAGCTCCAGCTTCTTGAACTGTTCTCTGGGAAGTTCTCCTCACCTAGAAAAGTTGATAACGTTCTTACTTCAGTAGAGAATACATTAGTTTTCTATAAGCAATCTACTGAGCAAGCAGGGAAGAACACAAGGAAGAATATGTATCAAGAAGACGCAATGTTCTTCTCTGGCAGTGTGGAATGACTGGCACATCACAATGTTCAGGAATACTAAATGACACTCTAGCACTTCCACTTCCTACTTGATCAATAGGCTTAACATACTGATGCATCTGAAAAACAACTATTAGCCCAGATCTGTGTAGGTCAAGGTAAGGGCAAAAGAGAACTATTAAAAACTACCTGAGAAATTTAGGTTGAAAACAGAAAGAGTTAAAAGCAGGTTACAATTTTTTTTTTTTTTTTTTTTTTTTTGCTCCTAAAAATAATAATACAAAAAGCAATATCTCAACTAAAAAAAAGAATATATTGTATTAAAGATACGCACAAAGCTGAAAGTAGTAGCTGACATTTGAGTGACTCATGTCACCTCCGCTGTAGGCTGAGTTCTGTGGTCAAACTGCACACCCTGTCATGCCTGAAGACATCATTCCTCCTCAGTCAATGTGAAATCATTGCTTCTGGGAAACCTGGTTGAAAGGGCAGAATGGAATCGTGAGGAAAATAAATGACAGTTTTCACAAGGATTTGGCACAACACTTCCAAATCCAAAGACTACTTTTGTTTCCAATGAAAAGAAGTACAAATTTCTGCCAGAATACCATTGAGTAATTATTTTATTACATCTTAATGATTAGAAATGTTGCCTCCTCAAATTCTGGGAATTCTCCTCCTTGATTCATAGGAAACAACAATGGAGTGATCTTTCTTCTTATATTAATACAGAGAGAATATGGTGTTATACAACTTGGCTAGTTTTGCTAGACTTCGAAATCTAGTAATTGTATTCTTCATAATTATTTAGTCTTTCTTAATTCCACTTCAGTTAGCTTTCTGCTTTAATTAAATCACAACATATTTTATGCCAGGAAAAAGTTGGTCATTTTGAACTGGTATAATTACAAAATACCACCACAATGCACAAGAGAATTCTGAGCTCGATGGCTATAAATAAGCTTAAGAGTTAATTTTCTGCTTCTATTTTCCTTACAATATTTACAGCATATTTGCATTGCTGATATGTTTTACGCTGCTATGTTTTATAGTGTTTTGCAGACAGTGCTGCAATTCTCAGCATGCAATAATAGGAATTAAATATTTATGGCTGTGTATAACTTCAATTATCTCTGCAGTCTTCAGGATTCCTCTCAGAAGTCAGCATTTGTCAGCTCAGAGCCTGCACTGGCGCCAGCAGTGGTTGTACCAGCACCGCTTCCCACTACAGCAAAGGCTCTCTCCAGCCCCAGCTCATCCATAATTCCAGTGCCTTTCATCCCATATTCTTCACAGAAAAAGTTATCAAAGTCAAAAATGTTGCCCTACTTTTCACATCCGAAGAAAACACTTGGCTGAACACAAGCCAGCAGCACGCCCAGGCGGCCAAGGAGGCCAATGGCATCCCTGCTCGTATCTGAAATTGTATAGTCAAAGGAGCAGGAAAGTGATCATGCCACTGTACTCAGCTTTGGTGAAGCCATATCTCATGTGCTGTGTTCACTTTTTATAGAAGAAAGACACTGAGGCACTGGAGCATATCCAGAGATGGGTAACAAAGCTGGAAAGAAGTCTGGAGCACAAGTCTTATGGGGAATGGCTGAAGGAACTAGGATTGCACAGTTCTGAGAAGAGGAGAAGTGCAATTCATGCTTCTGATCAGGCCAGGACTTCAGCTTTTTCTGCATCTGACAAAAGGTCATGTAAAAGATGCAAGGAAGAGGTATACTGGATCTCTCTCCATGGCATTTGATTCTTGCTGGAGAATGCAATTGAGGGACTGATGGAGCAGGTTCCCAGGAACAGCCAGCCTTCTTCAATAGCTACTACATAACAGGATCAGAAGAGTATACAATCTCTTAGCAGAGCCAAAATCACAGCTGACAATACAGTGGTTGAGACAAACTTTTGCCTACTGCTGTCTTGCTCCCTCCTGGGTCTGGGTCTCATCTTTAAAGCTGCTTCTGGCAGTGTTCCCAATTTTTAAGACTTTTTTTTCACTAGCAGACAGAAAAGCCACTGAGGAATTTAGCCGACACGGACAAAATGGAGCTGGTAACTTTAAGGAGGGATGTACTTTAACTATGTGTCACCTCATGTCCAGTCCCCAGCAGACACAGGCACAGCATAGAACCACTGCTTCCTTCCTGCCTCAAGCCAGCAAGCTGTAGCAAGCTACAGGTACACAGAGCAGAAAACTAAAACCCATAAAGAATCAGAAGCCTCAAGAAGTGCTTCTAAGGATCAGCATCACCACTCACGTGAATGACACCAGCATCTGATGTCACTGACCTTACCATTTACCCGAGAATTTAAAGCAAACAAAAAACAAAACAAAAACAAAAAAACCACCTCAAGTTACTATTATCTCCGCTGTACGAGATCAAATGGGCTGCAGTAAATCCACAGCCCCCTCTCACAACTTTAAACCTCTCCATGTAAGTGATGGGGAGGGAGGTAATAGCCATATGATTGTCATAAAGCTTAATTTCTTTCAAAAGAGCCTCAAAAGAGAAAGCTTACTTACAACGTTCAGAAGGACTTGTTTCTCTATCATCTGAACCCATCTAATGTTAGTCCTTAATTCCTACAAGACTGAGAGCAACCTGAATTATCTGTATCTGTATTCACTCTTGTGTCTATAAACATTTGCATTTATTCCCTTCCTGGCTTATTCCCTTATTGGATTTGTTGTTTTCTTCTCAACATAATCCGTTAGAGAACTGGTAAATCACTTTACATGGGCACATGTTGCCATTTTCAATCTTGAGTGTAACCATCTAAAGAAAAAGGGCAAGAAAGTCAAATATTCTTGTACTGTATGTACTCTTGTATATTGTTCCTAAATATAATTTCCATTTCTATCTGGCAGAAAGAAGGAAGGGACAGCAATGATTTCTCTTAAAAATGACAAAAGCTTAACAAATCCTGGAAAATGATTAATGCTTCCAAAGGCCTATTTGCCCCAAATGCCCTGCGTGTATGTCTCAGTATGAGCAAAGGAGTTACATGTCTTCTTGTTTGGACACCAGACTGTCCCCAAGTGCCCTTTCAGAAAGAACATACGGTTTGTTACTCGGACACTCATTACATAAAATAAAAGTGAGGATATCCTTTTTATAACTGTGTGCATAGACAATGATCCCTTGTGCATAACTGCATATGCAAATTTCAATTTTTTATACATGTGTATTTGTAAATACGTGCATCTTTATAATGGCATGTATGTAGAGAGAAATAATTAATTAGACAGATAAAGCACTTCTACCTATTCTGGTGGTAAAAAATTATAAATATCTTAATGAAGTACAACTGTGTGGTAACTAAACTGGTTCAGAAGGTGCTTGATGCCATTATGTATGCATGACAGCATTCTGCTATGTCTACCCTACATCTCTATTGGTCCAAAATTAATTCCCATTGCAAAAAAAAAAAAAAAAAATTGCAAAATGAAAGCAACTAGTTAAAGCTAAGGAAAAGCATCTTGGCTTTTAGGATCTACCATTACAACCAAAAGGAAGTAGCATTGTTCAGTCCTGATCTTACGTTTAAATCATTTAAATGCCATGTAGGACATGCTGATGTAGTAGATACAGATAGAAGACTTATGGTGAAGAAAATAAGGAAGTCACGATACATTGGTGCAATACAGATATACAACATATCAACAAAAAGAACAAAAAACACAACAAAAAGAAATCATGCTATCAAGAAGAATACATGGAGGAGACCAGGTGCTTTTCATCAAAATATAAAGGAAGACAATTGTCCAAACTTCTCTATGTAAAAAGTTGGGAGCACAATAGTTTTAAGGTCAATGTTTCTCACGTGTCAATAAATTGAGGACAACTATTTTCTTCATTAATTGTTCAATCTTCAGCTGATTAGCTCCAAGCGAAGTCTCAATAATCAAGAATTTAACATTCAACGAGAGACCAACTCGCTTTTCTACCACAAACCAAAACATCATTCCTTGGGTACATGGCGTCAAACTTACCCAAAAAAGTTGTTTGTCCATGACCTAATCAGCATATGACTTATTTGGTGTGCTGTGGCTTGTAACATTTAAAGTCTGGCCTTCTCTGCCTTTCAGAGCTGCTCACCTAAGGAGGCACAGCACAGAGTGAAGCCATTACTTGTGTCAGTATTACATCCTCTTTGTTATACACATATAACTGATAAAAATTGCCTTGGAAGTGAAAGTATAGATTAAAAACTGGGGCAAAGAAGTCTTAAAACTACAGTTAATAGCAGAGCATCAGCTAGCAAAATTTACAAACTATGTGCCATCTAAAGTTTGTATCCATGTGCCATCCTAATGCTTCAGTTAGGAAATTTATAGAGAAATAACATGGGCGGTGCCTGAAGAATTTGCTCAAACACCAGCTACATATGAACAAAGCTAGCCCCAGCCTTGCCAGTGATTCTCATCTGAATACCCAAACATAGGTGTCACCCATCCTGGAAAAGGGGTGCCCAAGGGATTTCTGCCCACTGATCATTAAATTTAAACCCCACGTTCACAAAGTAGAGTTACAATCTAGAGGTACCTTGACAGGTTTGAGAAGGAAGGCCATGCAAAATTCATAAACTTCAACAACACTAAGCGCAAGGTTCTGAAAACTTGGGTCAGGGCAATCCCTAGCATGAATACAGGCTAGGCAATGAGGGGATGGAGAGCAGCCTTGCAGAGAAAGACTTAGGGGTATTTGTGGATGAAAAGCTGAATATGAGCCAGCAATTTGCCCTCATGGTCCAGAAAGCAAACTATATCCTGGGCTGAATCAAAGAAAGTGCAACTAGCAGGTCAAGAGAGATGATTTTCTCAACTCTAGTTCCCTCTCATGAGAGCAACTACACCTGCATTCAGCTCTGGAACTGCCAGCACAGGAAGGATGTGGGCCTGTTGAAGATGGTCCAGAGGAGGGCCATGGGGATAATCAGAAGGCTGAAGTACCCTAATTTCCTATAGAGATGGGCTGAGAGCGTTGGGGTTGTTCAGCCAGTAGAAGAGAAGGTTCTGGCAAGACCTTATAGAGACCTTCCAGTTCCTAAAGGGGCCTATAGGAAAGACTGAGAGGGACGCTTTACTTGGGAGTGTAGTGACAAGACAAGGAGTAACGACATTAAACTAAAAGAGGGGAGATTTAGATTAGATCTTAGGAGGAAATTCTTCAGTCAGAGAACGGTGAGACACAGGAACAAATTACCCAGAGAAGCTGTGGAAGCCCGTTCCTGGAGGTGCTTAAGGTTGGATGGAGCTTCGGGCAATGTGGTCTACTGGAAGTGTCTCTGCCCTAGAGACTAGATGATCTTTGAGGTGTCTTCCATCCTAAGCTTTTCTATGTCAGGACTCATAGTAAATACATGCTTAAATCTCTATGAAGCCCATCATATATAGTCCATTGGGATGAGACAAGCCCAAGCAGAGAATATCTTTATTGTTTACTGAAGAGTAGCTTTGAAACTTGAATTTGAATTACTTGAATTATCATTCTGCTAGATGTATGCTTGATTTTTAAAGGAAAAAAAATCAAAACTAAAATGACTTCTTTTTATGAATTCTGATTAGACTTGAAACTTACAGACAGCTTACTAATTTGTTGGGCTCAAATTCTCTTCTTTAGCATTCTGACAATGACGGTCCATTTACTTTCCTTAGATGACTCACCTACAGTTAAATCTCACTGTCTGATTTAATTCTGAATTTTCAGATTAATTTTCTCCTTTCTTACCAATGTTTTGTCATTTGAGTACACTTTCTGATCCTAGCTATTAAGAAGAGAATTTGATTCAAGTTTTAAATTACAGCATTCTTCTCAGGACTATGTGCTGATAAACAATGCTATGCAAGTTTTGTGACCTGTCTCTTACAAAAAACAAAAACAAAAACAAAAAAACCACCAAAGCAATAACACTTTTATCTAAAGAGCACAAATATGCTGGAGGTGACCAACAAAGACAAAGCAACATTTCAATAGCTTAAATATTCTACAAAGTCAGCAGAGTAAGGATGAGTTTGACTGAAAAACACATCAATCAATAAAGCAACAATCATAATTTTAAATCACTCAGGGAAAAAAAATATGTTTATCTGTGGCTGCTTTAAAGACTGGAAAACTAATTCAGCCAACTTTCAGTGGTATATAAATGACCTTTTGCCAGAGCCACCATAACAAATGTTTAATTGCTTTCTAACTTGTTGCAAGAGCATCCCACGTGGCAAGTAAGTGTAGAGTCGCATCAGACAGGCCAAAGGGGGTTCTTAATACCACCAGTTCCAGTCCCCTATTATAGCTACACTGATATGGATAAAAAAGAAAACAGAGAAGGATGCATAGGCTAACTCAAATCTGTGATAAGGTGTGCTGCTGTATTTTGGATCAATTGCAAGTGACAGGTCAGTTTTACCAAACAAGATTGGAGTTACAGCTGTTAAATCTCATAAAAGCATGGGTTATTATTGCCAGATCAATATATGATAAATAACAGTGTATCCCACATAGACCATGTATCTTAAATCAATCCTGTCAAACTACGTCTGTTGAAGAAAAGTTAAAAATGTCATTGAAATTTTTCAAGCCATTTGTACTTCACAGTGAATCCGTTCAACCTGAATAGAAGTAAAGAAAAAGCAGATACTTTCAGAGAAATCATGCTTATCTAGCAAGAGCATTCCTGCTTCCCCAGCACTGAGGACATTTTTAAAGCATCTAACTAGCAGTGTCACTCAGGTATTCCTTCCCACGGAATTGGGTCCTTAATTGAAGAGTACATCGAGCATAAAACACAGCAGTGAATCACAACAGTCTTACACCTCATGTCTCCTTCTTATCTCCCTAGACACCTCCACTTTTGCTTTCAATAACTAGTTTCCAAACTTTTCTGACAAATGAGTTACCATCCATCCACCCATGGCAGAAAAGAAGCCACATGCAATTTTTTGGTGCTGAGAAAGGCTCACCCATTGCTACTGAGTGACTGAGGGCAGCTACAACATACGGCCCGAGGTGTGGGAGAGCTGGCCTCAGCACCGTGACCATATCATAGAAGCATAGAATGGGTTGGATTGGATGGCACTTTAAAGATCATCAAGCTCCAACCCTCTGCTGTGGGCAGGGCTGCCACTTACTAGATCAGGCTGCCTAGGGTCCCATCCAACCTGGTCTCATGTCCCCCATTACAGCACACATCCTCTCAAAAAATGGCTGATAGCTCCAGTTAACGTACTATAACCACTAACAATTTGGTTATTCCTCAAAAAATGGTGATTTTTATTTAACTATTTGAAAGAAGCACTTCCTATTTACCACCTTCCCTCTGAATCTCCAGGTTTACCCAAACATTTCACTTCATGCCTATCTCACCCTGTGTGGCTGCTTTTTCCACCTTCATTTCCTTCTCCACTTGTTCTCTCTATTACCAGTAAGCTTCTGTTTAATATTGTTTCAAAATTACAGTTTTAGATTAGTCCATCTAAACATACTCTATAAAAAAAAAAGTAAATGGCATTAAGCGTATTAGAAATTTGTGCTAAGCATAAGCTGAAATGAAATACACATCTAAAAGCTTCTGCAGCTCTTTACCATGTTATACTGATATTAGCCCCATTAGCTAGCTAATTTCTTAAAGTATGAGCCCTCTTTTCTTTGTATTTTCTCAGACACAAAATTCTTATTGTTTTATTAGCCATCTATTTTTAATTTTTTTTTCCTGGAGAATGTCTCTTCCCAATAGCATCACACAATCATCAAATGTTTGGGTTGGAAGACACCTTTAAGATCTTCTAGTTCCAACCCCCCCGCTATAGGCAGGGACACCTCCCTCTAGACCAGGTTGCTCAAAGCCCCGTCCAGCCTGGCCTTGAATGCTTCCAGGGAGGGGGCATCCACAACCTCACTGAGCAACCTGTTCCAGTGTCTCACCACCCTCACAGTAAAGAATTTCTTCCTAATATCTAGTCTAAATATACCCTCTTTCAGTTTAAAACCATTTCCCCTTGTCCTGTTGCTACGTGCGCTTATAGATATTCTGAAAACACCAGCAATCATTTCTGATCTATTATAGGTAAATCAGCAGTATTAAATTATCTCCAAAGCACTTCTGTGGATGGTGCAAAATGTATGTAAACTATTACAGCCAGTTACTGACAGAATTATCTACCTTCTGGTGCCATTACACTGAGCAGACTAATATACATAATTACAGTGATTATGCAGAGTACAGTAAAAACAAAACCAAAATGATACGCTGCTTCACGCTGGCACTCTTTCAATCAAATTCATTTTCACATTTAAAGTATTTCAAATATGGACAACATTATTAAAACACTATTATGAGTACAACTGCATGTTAAATTTGTGTTTTCTGTCTTCACTACATTGTAGGTTGCTGCTTTGATGTCTTCTCGATGGGACATTAAACCAGTGTATGTCCAAAAACCTGCAAGTTTCTCTCTGCTTTTCTATCAACCATATCACTGAAAGTTAAACATTCCAGTATAGGTAATCATCTCCCTGCTTTACATGGCACAAAGAGCTGGTCGGAATTATCAGATAAAAAGTCTTAGCATCGTGCCCAAAAAACTGGTCCAAAAATGACATCTACAGGTACGTGGTTATTTAAGAGAAGATGAGAAGCATGGGGAAGACCTTGACAACAGCAGCCTGGCTCCTTCAGCCACTGCCATGGAGTTCCCCAGTCCCAAAGGACTGCTTGAGAAGAAAACTACAGATTGTCTCCAGACATTCCTTTAACCAGCTTCAGTTCTTATTTTAAAATGAAAGCTAAAACACAAACATCTAAGGAAACAGGGCTATGCAACAATGCTCTCTTTTTGCCTTCTTGCCATTTAGTTCAGCCTATTGGCCAGTTTTCTTTTAATATAACAGGCAGGAAATCTCAGAGACTACACACTTACAGAAAATATGGTGTGGGTAGAAGACCTCCTTGATGCTGTCTGTGAGGGAAAGATTAGCAGGCAAATTCCCACCTCTTTAGGAGCCAGACTGCAACCAAAAGAGAAAGCAAGAAGTAATGAATATCTCAAGTATGTGAAAAGCTTCACACAGCTGCAGACGATACAAACAAAAAACTCAAGTTATAGGAATCCAAACTCCCTTTTTAATCTGTTTTTGACACTTGGTCTCATCATTTGGGATAATTCTACATTTTTAGTGTCATTACCTAAAATTAGAAAGGGACCGGGTATGTCTGTGTGTGGGGCCAACTGTGCACATCTCTGAGCTCACAGAAGTTTGATATAGGAGAGAAACAAACCTCAAATAAAACAAACAAACAAACAAAAAAATTACTCATGCACATCAACTGCCCTGAGCCTGGGAAACTGCTGTCTGTAACTGCTGATAATTGATGGTCACTGATGGAGCTCCGGCTGATGGGTGTCATGTTGAAGATGGCATTATATGGGCAGGGCAACTGCTTACAGGAAAGGAAAGAAAATGTTTGATTTCCACAAAACAGCTTAAACCTAAGATGAAAGCTTTATAATCAGAATTGAGGCTGTGGTTCACATATTAGATAAATATTCTGCTTCTTTGTGGAGATGTTATCCAGCTGACCAGAGCAGCTTTGACTCTTTGATAATATTCTCTGTTTATGGTTTAGAATCAAATAGCAGCCAGTTCCTCACAGTTCCTCCCCTAACTTGCTAGCCTCAGTTCTTGCACTCCTACCACGTTCTGACAACAAAATAGTCTCCAGTGGTCTTCGCCTCGAAGCTACAGCAACTGCTTACAGACAACAGCCTAAAAGAATTTTTCAAATATCTTTTTTTAATCTTAAATTGATTTTAATCTCAATTTCTAGAGAAGAAAAAAAAAAAAAAAAAGATTAAAAGGTTTTAAGTAGGGAGTGTGATGTTTTTATTTAACTTTTTTTTTAACCATAGCATTTCCAAATATTTGTCCTTTTCAAAAGAAAAACTTCCCCTATAAGTACTTGGTAAATAAAATTTATTACATAGAACATTTTCAGCTTCTGTCTTGTCATTATGATATTTAATTTCTGCATCCAGTTTATTTTATGGGAGTGTTATGTCCATTTTACTTCATTCCATGATGTTGCTAGTATGAATTAATGTCATGCTTCGATCAAACCACCTCCCTGATACGCTTGCTTATTCTTTTGGCCATGCTGCCAGAGTTCAGTGGAGCACAACACTGAAACTGCTGAGACAGCACATCCAAACCTGCACAATACCAATGAGAGATCAGTTCTACTTCAAAAAAAAATCATACGGCCACAACAGTATTAGAGGTAAAAGCCTGGCTTCTAAGCAGGTATATCCAGGTTAGGTGAAATATGGTGCTCACACTACTGTGACTGCTCCCTGTCTGCAGCAGATGTGATGGATGATCACTACCAGCTCAGGTATTTCTGCACATTGAACAGGGTAAATATTGCCCATGAGAGGGAAAAAAAAAAAAAAGGCAAGGGGATTGGATGGAAATTACCTATATACTGACCCCTGTAGGTACTTCAGTCCAACACAGAAACTCTCAAAATAGACAATGAAGGTCTCTCTCACAACCTATGTTGGCACCTGCATTTTTAGCCATAGTGTTCCTCTGGTGCCCAAAGTTCAGCCCTTGAGCATATCCAGGCAATGCTGGGCAGATCAGGACCTGCCTCAGTCACAGGATCCTATCAGGATATACAAACCCCAGCAGTCATCCAGCAGCAGTCCCAGAACCGCTTGAACGCACAACAGACCACACAGGGTAGGGACATAGGCAAAGAAGAGCATGCCCAGGGAAAAGGATATGGCTGCAGAAGTTTGGGATGAATGGTCCCAGCTGTGTTTGGGGAACAGCCCTCTCATTCATGCGTGCCTCACGAGCACCAGCACTCCATAAGGGAAGCAGCCATTCTCCTCTAGGTCTAGCATATGTCTGCTTGAGCTTCCCCCCCCCCACCCCCCCCCGTGCCAAGGAAGCAGGTGACAGAGACACTACCAATGGACAATCACTGAATTTTACATTATCCAAGAAGGAATTTTCTTAATGAGTGCTAATTAAGAGAGGTTCTTTTCTTGCCTTTCTTGGAACATCTTAAAAGATACAGAAAGCTAGCATCAGTATTTACAATTCTGTCACAAATTAAGATTACACTGAGTGCAGCCACTAATGGCCAAAAGGCAATCTTTCATAGTTTTCATGGGTGGCAGCAGGATAAATCTAGAATTACAGCCAGTCCCCAGGAGGATGGCTGTCTGCAAGCTTTTAGTTTTCAGAAAAAGAGGCAAAAAGCTAAGGATTTCAAGAAGTCAAGAAGGTTGACTCAGTAGAGATCCTTTTTGGAGTCATCTTAAACTATCTCTACTGGACATAAGGGCTCTGTTCTTTGCTCCTTTCCTCATTAGAAGGTCCTAACCAAAATGTACAAAGGCATTCATGTTTCACAAAATTGCAGATTGGTTGAGGCTGGAAGCCATCTGGTCCAACCCCCTGCTCCGAGCAGTCAACAAGCAGGTTGCTCAGAGCTGCTACATCCAGTTGCGTTTTGAAAATCTTAACATTTCCAAGGAGGGAGATTCCACAATCTCTCTGGGCAACCTGTGCCAGTGCTTGGTCACTCTCACAAAGAAGAAGGGGAAAAAAAGCTTTCCAGACAGTGTACTGGTTCATGTGACTGTTCCTCCTCAGAGGCAGAGATCTGCATTTTACTTTGCTAAATTTCTTGAGGCACCCATCAGAACACTTCCCCAACTGGTTGAGGTCCCTCTGAGCAGCAGCACAACTAGCCATTATGTCAACCACTCCCCTCAATTTTGTACTATCAACAAATTTGTTACGCTCAGATGTGGCTATCCCCTTCCTGAAGTAACTCCAGTTTTATTAGTCAATCATCTGGAAGCACCGAGAGCATCTCTCTCTGCATGGACTTTGTTCATATATTTAGTGATCTTCTGGCAGGAAGGCATGAGTTTTTTCCTATAGAGCTCAACATTAAATGACGCAATGTTTCTATAAAAACCTTTATCTGTAGTTCAATAAAAGATCTTTCTCCCTAAAACTTCACATCTCTTACCGACCAAAATGGTTGCTACCAGTACTGCTGCTATTGCTACTATAAAATTTCAATTTTCTTATATGGCTTTAAGAGCAGGTTTTATGGATTCTTCACCAGTAGACTATTACTGACTCACTTCCGACTGTGTCATAGGGTTTTTTGTTAAATTGCTATTAATCACACTTATTACTTGAAGATTTAGGCCTTCACTTGAGAGGTCCGTACACAGAGTAAGGAAGCACACAGTACTGGAGGGGTACATTGCTACCTACTTCTTCCAAGACACCAAAATCAACATCACCACTACAGCCACCCTACTTGCATCAAGTAGTGCTTTCCCTTTAACATCTGAAAACTATTCCTTATTTAACAATGGCAGACAATTAAATAATCAGAGATGCATCTGCCTATGGAGACCACTCAGTCCCAGACACAAGTGAGAGAATGTTTTTTTCCTCTCTAATTAGCACGGAGGCTGATTTCCTCTTTAACTCTTTATCTTACCACCCATTTGAATTTCTCAGAGCGTTCACTTTGACTCTAAGAAAAGCAGTGTTTAAAATGCTTCTACCTCTGCTGATGTCCGGATTAGCACTCCTCCTTTAGCAAAGCATTCCACAGAATGGCTCTGATTAGCAGGACTTGGCACCCTGTGTGCAAATCAATCCAGGCAATTTCAGGGTCACTTTTAGCAAAGGAAAGCCTGCCTGTTAAGACCAGATAAGAATGAGGTCATTGATTTATTTTTTCCTCATTATCTGGCAAGGTTTCAGTTGAAGCCTAAACCCATTATCTTGGAAATACAAACATGAGTTGGTCCCTTGAAGCAAGTTAATTTAGTTTGAAAACAGTTAGGGAGTTACCCTCTGAATTCAATTAGCTAATAACTCCTGGTGGGTATGGGTCATAGCAGATCAAGGCATCGTGCTGGTTCAAGCTGAATGCAATTGCAGGTGATATCAAAGAGGTGTGTTTCCCTTTCGTACTGAACCATAGCTGCAGCTTCCAGCCACTGTCTCCAAAATCTCCATCAATAAGAGAGAGAAATTCAAGTTAAGGGGGGAATGCCTTGGGGATAAGGACAGCGGCAGCACTTTGGAGTCACAGAAACTTCCCTTTGTGCAGGAAGGAAACCAGTGGGGAAAAGCTCGTTCCTTGCAGCCAGGCTAAACAGGGCCCCTCCACTCCCTCTTGGTGATCAGACTGCACGGATGTCAAT
The DNA here is from genome assembly GCF_023343835.1 of Lagopus muta. NCBI lineage: Eukaryota > Metazoa > Chordata > Aves > Galliformes > Phasianidae > Lagopus > Lagopus muta. The sequence goes on along the minus strand of NC_064433.1, from coordinate 117,164,785 downwards.
ACCCAAAGCCCTCCAAGCTCCAAGTCTGCAGCGCAGTGTGGGATCCATTTTCTATTCCCAGGCAGTGAGCAATGCCTGTTTTTCCTACGTTTCTAAAGAAGTGACACTTATGCATCATTCATGGGCCAGCATCCCAAGGGCTGATTCAGGTTGGGCTGGGAAAATATCTCTGGATTAACAGCCAGATTAGAAAACAACAGCCTGAGAGAAGCACTGGCAGTTCAGATTGGAGCACGCTTGCTGCTACTGCTGTAATGAAGGGGAAGCCAGCAGCACAAGGTGATGTCTCCCTTGAGGGAATGTGGGACTACAGCTAGCTATGTGCAGCTGCCTCCTACAGACACTACAGACACTATTCCTCATGTTGCATGAAAGCCCTTTTCTTCCCAGTATTACCTCAGGATGTTAGTGGGATTATAATTCTTCTGTTTTTCCAAACTGCTTTCTACCTTAATTTGATTTTGAGCACCTGATTAAATTTAGCCTCACTAAAGAAACAGACATTCAATTTAATTCCAGCTCGACATTATACTTGCACCAAAAATGCAGTGCTCACGGTTGCACTTTTAGTTAAAGAGCAATTTTGTCACTGTTTGGAAGTGGTACTCCCTAACCAGGGACGATATATTTGCTCCCTTCTGCATGCCTGCTGCTCTACACAAGCTCAGAAAGCAGCCACTGCAATGCAATGTGCAGTGAAGAAAGGGAAGCCAGGCCTCCAGAGAACTACCACGTGCCAGGTTACAGGACAAGGCCACGCATCACACGTGCTCAGTATATTGTGTGTGCCCTTCCCAAGTGACTCCTTCCATCCCACAAGATGCTCCATGGGACCATGCACAAGGTGCAGCATCAGTGTTCATCCTGTGTGTCATCCTGCAGGGAAGTGAGTTCAATACCCAAAGCACAGGGCTCTTTGGTTCATCATAACAGCCCTCAGGGCCCTCCCATTTTCACGTGGCTGGAATAGGACTTTCTCCTTTGAGATTCTGAGAGGATATTCAAACTACATCTAAATTATGTCAATGAAGAGAAAGCCTCAGGAGCTTGTGAGTTTCTGGTGTATTTCACATGCCTTTCTCCAAGGCTGACTCCTCATAAAAACATTACACAGAATAATTACATCAGATCAGATCAAAGTCCATTTGGTCCAGTATTCTGCTGCAGACAAGAACCAGTAGCAGATACTAATGGAAATAATTTTTAAAAGGAGCCATCGTGCAGACTTTTTTTCTCCTTTACACCCAACATCCAGCAGCCTGCCACCCTGGGGACTCCTGCAGTAGGGTCATCAACTCTGTGATTATTTTTCCCACTACTTTGTGTGATTAGTTTTGAGCCCATTAAAGCCCCTGACTCCCACAGGATGCCGTGGGGCTGATTCTAGTGTAATCATAGAATCATCAAGGTTGGAAAAGACCTCCAAGATCAACCCAACCATCCACCAACCATCAATATAGAGCACTAACCACATCCCTCAGCGCCACACCTCCACATTTCTTGAATACTTCTAGGTAACTCCACCACCTCCCCGGGGCAGCCTGTTCTAATCTCTCACCTCTATTTCTGAAAAGAAGTATTTCCTAATATCCAACCTGAACCTCCCTGGCACAACTTGAGGCCATTCCCTCACATCTTATTGCTGTTACCTGGGAGAAGAGGCCAACCCCCACCTCACCACAACCTCCTTTCAGGCAGTTTTAGAGAGCAGCAAGTTCTCTCCTGAGCCTCCTCTTCTCCGTACTGTACAATCCCAGTTCCTTCAGCCATTCCCCGTAAGACTTGTGCTCCAGACCTTTCACTGTGAGGAAAAGGCTGTTTGCTGCTGTTTGCTTAAACTGCAACCTGTCAGTTCCACATGATGTCCTACATTCTTGTTTTCTGAGAAACACAGTCATTTGCTATGTATGTCCTCCATGCCTCTTGTGCCTTTCTACCTCCTCTTTTGCCCTCTGAGGAGTCCATTTAATCAGTCTCAATTCAGAAGCCATTCCATTGCAAGCAAATACTTGTCAGGTTCCTCTGCTTCTTTCCAGCTCAACTACTTTTTCTCAGACAGGAAGATCAGAAGTGCTCATAGTAATCAAGAGGTAACTGCACAACAAAATAATTATTTTGTTTACTGTGTCTTCCCTAGTAATTTCTGACAATCTGTTTGCTGTTTTGAACATTGCTCTGCCAGAGCCAACATTTCTTAGAACTACTCACAGCCACTCTGAACTCCATTTCTGGAGAGGAAACGGGTAACTTAAAGCTCATCTTCAGCAATATACAGTTGGGTTGATTTCATCCCATGTGTGCTATTTTGCACGTTGCACATTAGCTCTGAATGGAGGTTGCCATTTTACTGCACTGCCACTTGGTGTGAGATTCTTCCACATTTTGAAAGGCAGATTTTTGTTTTTTCTACCCTGAATAATTTAGTTTACCATCTAGCTCTTTGTTGTTCAGCACACTTTCCAGGCCAGACATCACAGAAGCCAACACAGACCCTTGAGGGATTCAGGATGTTACCTCATCCTCCCATAGGGCTCTTGGATTTGGAGAGGACTTTAAAGACCATCAAGTTCCAACCCCATGCTGTGGGCAGGGCTGCCCCCCACCAGCTCAGCTGCCCAGGGCCCCATCCAACCTGGCCTTGAGCGCCTCCAGGGATGGGGCACCACAGCTTCTCTGAGCAGCTGTGCCAGCGCCTCACCACCTCTGAGTAAACAGCAACCACCCACACTGTTTAGAGCTGCAGCTTTTCTCTCACTCCCCACGACAACACTTTTCCAACCTCTCCACAGAAGTGGCCTACAGATGCTGGTGGGTGTTTCCCACAGCTGCTGGGTTCTGGGCATTGTTTCCACCCTGCCCATGCCCTCCACACCACGTGCAGAACAGCAGATATTAAATAGGTGAATGCCCATGACAGAATTCTTCTAACAGCATCCATTTGGCTGTAGATATGGTAGTTATTCCAAATTAGTCTGGTTACTCAAAATATGACTTAACTACATGAACATATTTAGGTTCTTTCTAATGTTGCTTATTTTTGTGTTAACAGACTTATTTTTATCATCATGCTTTGTAGACTTTTCCCTCAATGCCTTGAAATAGAAAAATGTGACAAGAAAACTCACCTTTTCAGGTTATGACACAATTCCTTAGAGCTTTGTAAATGTAATACATAAAAAATCCACCAAGATTGTAGGCACTGTTTTGCATGTATGAAGTGCTACCTGTAAAAGAAATCAATCAGAAAATTCATTACCAAATGTGAGAAATGGCCCAGAACCTGCAGTCCTAGCTGCAGCTGCAGCGTTCTGTACACAGAATTTTATAACTGGTATAAAGAGGAAAATTGTTTCCAGAAGGTACCAGACAGATAAGACAGTAAAGATGAAGTCTTCCAGACAAGAAGTCAGCAAACAGACCACACAGTGATGCCCAAAAAGGCATCAGTATAATTCAGATTACAAACACTCCAGTTAACTCTGAGCAAGTAAATATGTATCCACTCACATGAAGTAAGACTGAGGATTAAAAGTGTTTCTGTCTCTGAAAGCAGATATTATGAAGTACGTTAATATTAATGGAGCATCCTCTATTGAAGAGGCAAAAAAAAAAAAACAAGTTCATTTGAGTTTTCTCACCAACACGTCTGAGTGTGTACATGCATATAAGGAGCTCACAGAACACTGTGGAAGTACATGCAGCAATCTTTGCACTGCCCAGCACACACATGCTTTTAAAACTGCAATAGAAAACAGGTGAGGTGGTACTACTTTCCCCTTGTAAAACATTCAGACATTTCATTTCAGAAGGAATGCTCTTTGGATGGGCCAGATGGGGCCATTTGTGTCACTGTGCTACAGTAAGTACCATTAGTCAATAACCAGTATCATCCACTGTAAAGTGTAGTATACAAAAACCTCCTTCCACAGCACTCAAGCAGGCAGGATGACATGTATAAGGGATGTTTCAGTGCTTAGCTCTCATAAAGAAAGGAAAATCCAGCAGCATTAGATGCCAGACCCAACCATATTAGGACAATCACTGCACAGAAGCACACTGTGAATGCTGGCTTCTGGCTAATTAAAACCTAACAGCCACAGCAATGTTTCCAGCTCAGTGTGTGTCACTATTTTTTTTCATTAATGTTCATTTCAAGTAATATATTAGCAGTGTTTGTGCCTCCTGAGTCTGCTGATTGTAAGTCCTGATACACGGAGCTGATCCAGCTTCCTTGCATCCTTCTAAGCTAAGCTCTGCACCACAGACCAAGCCTGACTTGTGGCAAAAAGAAGGGACTCTTCAGTCCATCACTGTCACTATCTCAAACCTCCTGACTTTTTAGCATTTGGATTTGGCAATGCTGCATCAAAGCTGGAGGGATGTGACTCATCATGGCTTCTTCTAGGTAGCTTCTTGCAGCTGAGGAGGATTTTTATATAGGAAATTTGTCGTTGTGACAGGACAGAGATATACCTGCAAAATTCTAGGAAACTGATTGCCTGACAGGTCTGGGGCTTTTCTGTGACATTTCAGTCCAGCTATTTCCTCTGCTGTTGCGCTGAGAAGTGCATTGCTGCTTCTCAGCAGCAAGAAAACCTCACACTGCTTTTCTTGTGAGAGTAACACCGACAGCAGGCTTCAAACCAGAGACTTTGGGGCTAAAAGCAGAAATCTTCATAGCTTTTGAAAAGCAGACATCCTCCGTGGCTGCAGACAGAGCAGATCTACATTTTTTTGAGAGGTACAGACGGATTTAGCACACTTACTGAGAGGACTATGCATCCCTTCTCCCAGAGCCTTCTGTTGGCTTCTTATTCACAACTTATCCAAAAATCACAGCATTAAAACAGGACTGGCAACCCTGTTAGATAAGGTGGGGAGACGACCATCCACTGTGCTGCTGGGGACAGTCCTTTCCCAACACCTCCTCCCTGTTCACTGCCTTGCATCTCTCCCAGTATTATCAGAAGTGCCAGGAGATGAGAAACGTGGATGCCCTGAAGCACAAAGCAAAGTGGGACTGCAATGAGCTACTGATCCTTAACAAATAATTTGGTAAGTCCAAACAGCCGTTACCTATGGTGACCTATTCCGACACACACAGCTGATCTGCATACCAGCAGGTAACTTGCATGGCATGCTGCTGCTACCTGCAGAGGAAGGGAGAATAAAACCCATGGCATGGCAAAACTGTTCACCACTGTTGGCTCCAGTAAATAAACTGGCCTTGCAGTGGCACTAAAGTGGAACTGGAACTGGAACTAAAGTGAAATCACCAGAGATGACCTGGGGCATTTTTCACAGAGCAATTCTGAGTTATGCCTTGCTAACCAGCTATGTGTTCCATTCTTCTCATAATGCTGCTACAGACTCACCAGGACTAAAAGTGTTGAATCAGCCCTCTGTCAAATGGCAGAAAATGTTGCAAATGACCTTGAAGACTGCTTCCTTACAGGAAGATCAGGAGATATGGAACCTGACTTTTCAGAGGTCTGTTTTCTTTTTGTAAGTGTTGCTTGCTTCACTTCCATTAAAAATACCATCTGGCAGAAATCTTATCTCAGAAATCAACACTCAGGTCTAAGAAAGGAACTCTGCCCCAAAAACCATTCTGTGTTATCAACATTTTTAGCTGGGAATTTCAACTCACTCAGCCAACTTTTATGGAGTATTTCAAAGCATACGCCTGCAAAGCACTTCCATTTAACAGGGAGCTGTGTAGTATAGATCAACACATTATTTTATCTATCTCACCAATACCTACCATCTTAACCGCATGACCCAATCCACTTTTTGACTGCGTTAACACTCTAGATTCCACACTGAAGAAAGTTGTGGTAGTATTTTGGGTTTTACTCTTCTAATTTCAGTACTTAAATTGCATACTATACTTTACCATAGGCTTTGAAAAAGAGAGTAGCAGATACAACAAAATCAGCTGCATACAACATAGCAAAGATTAGGCTTTTCTAAACATTTTCCTCTATTTTTTTATTCTGTAATGGTGAGATCATAGAATATAGCCATATAAATAGTCTGCACACAAGTTGTATACTTTAAATGTAGTGTCCTGAACACATTTAGTATCTTGAAATATCTGCACTTTCACTTAAGAGATCATCAACAAAGTGTAAATAATCCTCTTCTGAAGAAAAAGTAAGAAAGAAATAATAAATAAAACTCTTAGATGGTCTTTTTTTTTTTTTTTTTCCATTAAACTATGGGAAAACAACAGCACTCTTCAAGGTTTAGATGCGGAGGTCAAATATTGGCTCTCACACAGAGGCATGGCTTCTCAAGGTCCCATGGAAGCTGATAGTCCAAAGCAGAGAAGGAGCTTTGACTCAACAAGGTATTATGTTAGGATGTGATGAAATTACTGTACAGTTCACCACTGATGCAGCTTATATACTAAATTAAACTGTGCGAACACATGAGGAGATACAAGATCTTGAGATCCCTACAGTATATTATATGATTTCCAATAATAAAGAAATTTTCTTTAGCAAGAAAATATCTAACTTCTCACATTTGACAGGACAAGAGGTAACGGCCTTAAATTGCACCAGGGGAGGTTCAGGTTGGATATGAGGAAATACTTCTTCTCAGAGTGGTGAGGCAGTGGCACAGGCTGCCCTGGGAGGCGGTGGAGTCACCGGCCCTGGAGTGTTCAAGTAATAGGCAGATGTGGCATTGAGGGACATGATTAGTGGGCATGGTGTGGATGGACTGATGGTGGGGCTAGATGATCTTAGTGGTCTTTTCCAACCTCAGCAATTCTATGATTCTGTGATTACACTAAGAATTTTCAGCTGAATCTCTGAAATGTACACAAGACTGGAATTGGAATTGGAACAGATGAGAATATTAACATTAGAATGGTAATAGAATACCACTAGAATTTATAGCAATTGTAAATGGACTGAAGACACCTTAGACTCCCAGTTTTTCCTCTCAGAGATGTTATAACATCTGTAGATTTCATATTCTAGAAAGAATAAAAAAAGATTTGAGGACTTACAAGCAATTGCAGAATGCCCAACTTCCTCTGCTTTCATTGGAAGAACAACATTTTACTGCCACCTAGTGAGCAATGTAAAACAGACCAACACATTAAGGGGTGTATTTCTGGTCAAACACAGTCTTTCACTTTCATGTGTCCACATAAATCAGAAAGGCAAAATTAGATATTGAACAACTAGGAAGTTAACAACACAAAAAGGCTTTGTTTTTCAACCAGGAGAGAGGAGGAGCAGGCAGGCTCCCAGCAGGAGAGGAGCTGGGAATTATTTAAGACCAAATTACCACAGAATCACAGAACTGTAGGGGTTGGAAGGGACATCTAGAGATCATCAAGTCCAACCCCCCTGCCAAAGCACTATCCCTGTCTCATGGAAATGTCACATCCTCTTCTCTGCATGCCTTGATGGGTTTCATGTCGTGGGCTTGATTGCAGGCCTGAGGAGGCAGAACCAAGGTCAGGACCCCAAAAGGGCAGATGAACCACTGCAAAGGACACCAACAGGGATCACTGAACTTGACATAGCTGTGCTTATCACTCTGTGGTGATGCGATAACCTCCCTTCTGCAGGCTCAGTGCAGGTAGTTGGGCCGGCCTTGCTCACAGGCTCCCAGCTATGCTGGTCTTGGGTTAGGTCTTGATGTCTGCACTGCTATTGAGGTGAGGTGCAAATGTAGTTCATGATGATGATAGTAGATGATGAACATCTAACAGCTACTGTTCAGTGCTGATATTCTCTGTCCTCACTGTCCAAACATGGCACTAATTCTCAGAGAAACAGGGGGCACTTTAATACTTGCTTTTTAACACAACGAGAATTGAAATACAGAGTGAACACATTTGTACACATCTGCAAGGTGACAGCCAAAGCAGAACTGACAGGGCCCTGCAAGGACAACATTATCTGTTAGGTCAAGGAGACAGTTTTGCAGGACTTGTTTGTATTCACCACTTTGTAGATCCTGTCAGCCCTTACACAGGTAAAAGAGAGCTTTGACCGGATGGCACGTTACCAACATGTATTCCCTTGACTAAAAATATCGAGTGCTCTTTTTTGTCATGCCCGGTCAAACACATTAATAACATGCTTAGCGCTGTCTCTATCACACAAGCCCCTCAGGGTTCCTGACACTGATGCTGCAAGGAAACAGAGCTGGCTGCAGTACACTCACAAGGAGGAGAAAGGGAAATAAATTAAGCACAGCTTTCCTTGGCAGCTGTGTTTGCAGAGGAAAAACACCACTTCATCCCCAAACACCGGTGCATTCCCCAAAGGTAGGCTACAGGAATAAGTACAGCTTTTATGCCACTCCACCACCTAGCGACGGACTTTACAAAGCTGCTGTTTGCATTTAACCAGCCCTATTGCTTCAGCAGTGCCACTCACAGCTGCAGTTAGGAGTCAGAATGACCTTGTCAGCAGACACACAGCTGGTCCCACCAGCCTTGCCTTATCAGGAGCCAACAAGGAAAACATTTCTCTAATTGGTGATTTTAACAGTGATCACTTACAAAACAGTTATTTTCCACCATCCTTTCTCCAGCAAAGTTTTCTACACTATAAATTTTTGGCAAGCAAGACAATGCATTTATTAAAATGTCCATGTAAGCTATGACAAGGACAAAACCAACTGCTAGTTTCACCTGCACGATGTTGAACATCTGGTGCATCTGTTCGTGGAAGTGGTGATTGGCATCTCACTGCAGTATGCTCTGCTATATTTTCCATTATATATTTTCTTTCTTTTCTTTTCTAGCAAGCTGAGGGTTGTTTTTTTTTTTTTTGTTTTTTTTTTTTAAACAACAAATGAGCAGACAGAAGGTGTACAACCATTTTTAGGCTACTTGTAGCAGTGACACTTTGACAGAAACAAGCACTTGCCCAAAAAGGGCGGGGGAATGGGCTGCCCAGTGAAGCTGTGGATGCCCCATCCCTGGAAGCATTCAAAGCCAGGCTGAATGGGGTCCTGGGCAGCCTGAACTAGGCTAGGGGGTTGGAATTAGATGCATTTTAAGGTCCCTTCCATCCCCAGCCATTCTTTCATTCTATAACTCAAACTGAATCATAACAGGGCTCAATTGCAGCACAGCTTGTAGTAACATAGCCTTTCATGCATCTGATAAAAGGAAGGATTTATAAGCAAGCTTTCACTTCACACATGGTAAACCCTACCTGCTTCAGAAGAGCTGTACAAATGGATGATATTCAGCAGAGTGATCAATGTAACACAGTATTTCCACTGTTTTATATTAACAGTATAACTAATTTCAGCAATTCAAACACAAAAATCAATCTTTGGGCCCAGCACTGGACAAAGAGAGAAGAGTGCCTGTGTTATCGTAGAATCACAGAATGGCCTGGGTCGAAAAGGACCACAATGATCATCCAGTTTCAACCCCCCTGCTATGTGCAGGGTCACCAACCACCAGACCAGGCTGCCCAGAGCCACATCCAGCCTGGCGCTGAATGCCTCCAGGGATGGGGCATCCACAACCTCCTTGGGCAACCTGTTCCACTGTGTCACCACTCTCAATTCAGTGTTCTCCATTTGAACTCTGAATGATATATATTTGGATTTAATCACGGATTTAATCTACAAAATTTTTCCTGTTTTAATGACATCCAGAAATCATCATAGTACAAGAGCCAGACAGTCTTTCTTTCTGATATTTTGAACTCTGGAAACGTCTTCAAATACATAATTACGCATGACTCTCAAATTAGTGTTAATATAATATCCTGCAGATCAAACCCGCTGTCCATCATTTTCTCCATTCACAAGTGGTTCAATTCCTTTTTATTTTAGAGCATTATTTTTACTGGTTTTCTCTCTCATTTATTGGTATTTGGGAAGTTTTATTGACTGTGGGATGTTAACACTAAGCAAAGTGTATACCCTTCAACCTCTCCATTTTTTTCCACCTTACTTTATGACTATTCTTCCAATGACCACTCTTTCTTATGGTTCAAAACACCAGCAAAACGAGAAGAGTAGCACAATTAAAATAACTTTCTGTGCATGCGTGGAGGCCATAGCTGTCCTTCATTACAAGCAGGGAGATTTAGGAAGACATGGTGTTAAATTCAGTACTAGAGCTGGATCATATAAGACAGTACTCTATCAATCACCGTATTTTAGCAACATTAACCATAAGGTGCACCTGAACTCAAGATGGATGGGAGTACAAAGACTCTTTAAGTGCTTTTTATCACTGGGGCCAGAGTGCCTAACACTTTGCATGAGCAAATGGGTTTTGTCCATATTCCCTTTAATGACTTGTTCTTGATAGAGGAGGAAAGTGAAACTTAAATAGCAGCATTAAACTGAAGATCAGATTTTATCCTGCTTCCAACATTTTAGGAGATATCATCAGATGCTGACACCACCAACTCACTGCGAAAAAACAGGATGAGGGAACATCAAACCTATCCACCAAACCTATGCACCATCCTGGAGGTGTGTCTATCATAGGTAGAGATGGGATGTGATGCAGATGTTCCCCTGCAAGATCCTGAACTGCCAATTTCTCCAGGGGATGGCATCCATGGTGCTCCGAGAGCAAAAGGTCCCCACTTTGGAGGAGGCATAGCTTCAGCTCTCTCACACCTTCATTTCCAAGGGCCCCAGTTACAATCTAACTGACCCACTTGAATCATAGCACATTGAAGGCTCAGCATAGCCCAGGGCAGCCAGACACAGTGCTGCTGTGACCTACTGCTTGTCATGGAGCCATAGAACACCCCAAGTTGGAAGAGACCCACAAGGATCACTGAGTCCAGCTCCTGGTTCCACACAGTACCGCCCAAAATCCAAACCCTATGCCTGAGAGTGCTGTCCAAATGCTCCCTGGACTCCAGCAGCTTGGTGCCGTGCTCACTGCACTGGGCAGCCTGGAATTATAGACCTATAGAATCATAGGGGTGGCAGGGACCTTTGAGGATCACCAAGTCCACCCCCAGCTAAAGCAGGCTCCCTACAGTTGGTCACAGCGCTCATCCATGAATCTGCCATGAACTGCTGCACACGTGGCACCTACTCAGGAATCTGAACCAAAAACCAGCATGTTGTTCTAAACTGACTACACCTATTAGTGCAGAACACAAAAGCTCCAAGCCAGTACAGACTGGTAAAACCGCACACGATGAAATGCCCACATTGCCACAGATGAGAACTATCAGATGGGAAACGTGACACAGCGGTACAGCTCCCTTCCGCAATCACGCACCGCACGCACGTTCTCCTTCCACAAATACCACTCCTCTTTCCGTCCAGGGAAGCACACGACGTCCCGCTCTCCCCGGGGCTCAAGCAGCCGCTACTTCGGGCCGGAGCCGCTCCCCCTGGCGGCGCGGCGCCGTGAGGCCATGCCGGAGCCCTGCCCGCGCCGCAGGGCGGCCAAGCTCCTCCCAGCCACCGCCCCTCCGCGCCGCGCGGCGGGGACGTGCACTCGCTCGGCGGGCCATGGAGGCGGCTCGGCGGGGGCCGCGGGCGGGGGTCGGGAGCAGCGCGTTGCTTCTGGCCTTGCTGCTGCACGGGGCGATGGGGGCGGAGGCGGAGGAGCCGCGGCCGCCGCGACAGCGCGGGGACGAGCAGTGCCACTACTACGCGGGGGGACAGGTCTACCCCGGGGAGGCGGCCAGAGTGCCCGTCACCGACCACTCGCTGCACCTCAGCCAGGCCAAGAGTAGGTGCGGGGCGGACGGGCGGAGAGGAGATGCTCCGGGTGCGGGGTGCGGAGCTGGGGGCGGATGGGGACGGGGGTTGGGGCGGGGGCAGCGGTGGCGCGGCCACGTCAGGACGAGCACTCGGCGCGGGGCTGGACGGGACTGGAGGGGGAATCTTTTGTGCTCTCGTTTGCGTTAGAAATACCGAAAAGCCGCCTCGCTCGCTCGCTTTGCCCGTGTCGCTCCACGTCAGCCCTGCCGCAGCGAAGCGGGCGGTGATTGGAGTGCCCGCAGTCGGTGCGGGGTTTGGTTGGCCGCCTGCCTCCGTGCTTCTGCCCGTCATTCCGCGGCCGCGAGCTCTCGGAGCGGCACGTGGGCTGGGAGAGCCTCCTTTGGTGGAGCAGAGAGCGCAGAGATCCATTGGAAACGATCTTTGCTGGGAGAGCTCACGCTGTGCAGTCGTTCCCCTGCGGCTTCCATTTTAAACGTTCCTCGGCAGATGCAATGAGAATGGACAACCAGTCCAGATGCACGAGGATTGTTTGTGCTTTTCTCCCTTTGTAATGCAACTCTGCAGAGTCTCAAGACAAGTATTTCGAAAGGAAAAACAAAAACGCCTGAGTTTAAAAGCAGGCCAAAATACAGCCTATTTATTTTATATTCCATCCCCCTCCTAATCGGAAAGCTGGCTGGAGGCAGTGCTTTCCTACAAAGAGAGGTGATTAGGATTGCTGTTTTTGTGAAGAGTGGCATTTGGAAGTCTTTGGGACAGTGTCCTCTGAGTAACTCAGGCATTAATTTCAGCTTTCTCTTGAGAACAGTCCCATACCTACATTAAAAAAGCATTAGAAGTTCTGAACTTTAGATCTGATCAGAAATAATTCTACACAAGACGTAAGAGGAAGAGCATTTCTTAAAAGTAGACTGAAATCATCAGTTGTGGCTGCTGATTCTCTCTGCTTGCATTACTGCATCCCTGTAGCTCACACAAGGTGAAACTGACAGAGGCCATTCCCAGAGGCCCTATGTCTGGGGCAATCCCTGTTACATCTCCTCACCAGCTGAATTCTGTAGCTGTGGGTCATTCTATGAAAACAAGCTTAACAGCACAGTCATTACCTGGATAGTAATTAAGATTCTATTTATTTTTCTCAACAGCATAATAATCTCCTGGGGCAGTGTGTCAACATCCTGGACATCACAGGTGTATTGACATCAGCTGGTTCTACCTTTTATATCTGACATACTCTACCCTTTGTCTCAGAATTCACATTGTTACAAAAATGGTATCTGTCAGAATATTTTTTTTAATATGTTTAAATTCAAGGCTCATCCTTTTCAATAGGAATAGTAAATACATTTCATGTGTTCAAAAAAGCGTAACTGTCTTCAAGTTACATTTGTATAGGAGCTGTAATTTGGCTAATACATACCCCATTTTTAGGCATTTGCTTCTGAACATGCTGTAGTATGTATTTTCACATGAATTTGAATTGCAAATGGTTTTTCATGCTGGAAGGATGAATTTGAACCATCTTAAGCTTCTTTTTCCTAACAATTATTCAAAATAGTGTGATTTCCTGAAATCTAAAACAGTTTCTCCTTCAGTCTAACAGATGTTCTCCTATGAACTGATAGTAGGCTTGTAGTTTGTTAACTATGAAGAGATAATGCTTGTGCAGCCTTGATTACCAGTGATTTGAGAAGCTGATGCATAAGCACAAATTGATTGCATTAGGGGAGGTTGGACTCGATGACCTTTTGATGTCCCTTGCAAAGCCCTGCAGTTCTGTGATTCTGTCATTAGCTGCTTTCCATGCATACTAAAATGCAGATTCCTTCACTGTTCTGTTACCTCTGCTGCTTTGACCTCTGCAAAGTAGTAAGAAAGGTTGATTTTGTGACTGTGTGCAGTAGGTTGTTTTTCAAGCAAAAGGACAGCAGTTGTCCTTGTACACGAGCTAACGAGCAGCTTGCTTTGAACACGTGCTTTATACTCTGACTTTAATTTGAATGTCCTTCATATTTCAGTCTCGAAGCCAGCGCCTTACTGGGAAGGAACAGCAGTCATTAATGGAGAGTTTAAAGAGCTGAAACTAACAGATTATGAAGGAAAATATCTTGTCTTCTTCTTCTATCCTCTTGACTTGTAAGTATGACATGAGTAGACAAAGCAACATTGAGATCACCTACGCAAAACATCTAATTCCTTCATTTTTCTGTTTTATTTCTGTTTTGTTTTATTTGGGAAGGGTTTGAGGTAGAAAAAGAGAGCAGTAGGAGAAAATACTCTCTTTGCCATCATATTATATTATCATTGTGCACTGATAAAACTAAAGCATGATGCTTGTTGTACTAGGTGTGTCTGCTGATTTGTGTTTTAATTTAAAAGATTAATCAGTCTCTTGTACCCAGTAGGGCAACCTCAGCATTCCATATTATGCTGTACATCACTGCTGCAAACAGAGGGCAGCATCCCATTTGTATTTTCCAGAGTATATGTAGGACACTGAGGGTGTTTGCCATTGAACAAGAAGTTACCAGTATGATCTTGTGAAAAACTTGGCATATTGTGCTTAAATGCAACCAGTTAATATACAGAAGGTCTGTAAAAACATCTGTATCTAGACTGCAAACTAACCGTAGGTTTATAACTTGCAGTAATAAAGCATTTGGAACCAAGCTAGGATCAGACTATGAAACTTGCAGGCAGTATTTTGCTAAATACTTGAAGAAGTAAGAAAAAAATATGTGGAAGCTGAAATAATTTCTGATGTAGCCACTACTTTCCATTATTTTATGTAAAAATGTAAGTGCTTTGACGAGGCTGCTTATTGGTGTGTTAAACAGAGAACTTACTGAACATATCATGAAAATATGACTTTATTTTGTTTAAAATTACCTAGCACATTTGTATGTCCAACCGAAATAATCGCCTTCAGTGACAGAATTGAGGAATTCAGAGCCATAAATACTGAAGTAGTAGCATGTTCCGTGGACTCCAAGTTCACTCACTTAGCATGGTACGTATCTTATCCTTGTCTTGTGCTGATAGTTATTCGTGGGTCCATCTGAGCTGAGGAACCATGTCCCCAGATTTATAGATTGTGTAGGTGTATCATAATGTGTAACAGCATGATGTTATTGATACACATGTTAGAATTGCTTTTCAGTGATAAAACATGTTAACTCTCTTGTGTGAAGATATCTTAATCTTTGAAGCTTGTTGATGTGCATTGTTTGAAATGTGCCCTGTCCCAGTCCAAAATTCTTCAAATACTAAAAATGAGATACAGATGCTAAAATCAATAAAAATGAGGTACGCTCTCCCAGTTGTAGGTATGTTAGTATAAGGCAAATATGACTGATAAGAAAGAGGTCACTGTTAATCAATGTGGCCAAACACTGCAGAAGAGCTACTGTACACGTTGCTGGAACCAGAGATAGCATTCACTTTCCTGGTGTGCAAAACAAAAAAAATGTCACTTGCACTGAATTCTTCTGTCAGTACTATAATGGCTTTTGGCTTCTAGTTTTGTGTAAAGAACAGAAATCATTATGAATAATGATTTGTATCTAATTACTTTCAAAGGATTAACACTCCTCGAAAACAAGGAGGACTCGGACCAATGAAGATTCCACTTCTTTCAGATTTAACACACCAGATTTCCAAGGACTATGGTGTATATCTGGAAGATCAAGGACACACACTTAGGTATTCCACTTGGTTACTGTTCATTTTGTCTCGATGAACTACTGTTTGCTAATTCATATCTAAAGATGCACTGACATTTCTCTTTTATGCTATCCACTGAGCTCTATAGATTAATATTGAAGTGGCTCATATTTTTTTGTACAAAATAGCATGTCTCATCTAACACTACTAGCACTCTGAGCTCTTCTTTATGGCTTGTTAGCAATCCCACAGTATGTGCATACAAAAGGTCTTACCTCCTCATATAAACAGTTTAAATATTCTAACAACACATCATTATTTATCCTTTAAAAAAGTAACATATGCTAAGGAACTTTTGTATGAAGTCTTCCTTTACTGCTTGAAAGCATATGAGTACTTAGCAGTCTGAGTGAGGTCATAGTAATCCCCCATAGATGTTGGCATACTCCTTTGACAAACTACTCAAAACCAAAATGTTGCCCTGTTGCAGAGCAAGAGCATTTTTTGCCTGACAATTCATACCCAGGGCTGAAATAAGAACGTACAAAAACAAGCTGTAATGAGTCAGAACAGAGAGCATGGTTGATAACCCTGCGTTACAGACAGCAGATGTGAGGGCAAGGCAAGCACATGGTGAGAATTCCCCTGAATTGTTATTACTCGGGGACTTCCAAGTTCAGCTGGAGTCAAGAATACTGGTAACTAACAGCCCCAAGAGGCAGGTCTTTTGTAAACCTCTGGGATCCACCTGACACCATAGCATCTGCATCATCTCCTGGTTGGGCTTGCCATCGTTTACTTGTATGTTTTGCATAAAGTGTATTTTCCTTGTTTTTAACTTGCCCTCATCCCATAGCCCAGGTAGACCAGTGGGTTAGTAGTATCCTAAGGAAATAGGTATCATGTAGTGCTTGCAGAGACAAAATTTCTCCCCATCCAGCAGACATAAGATAGGATGTGAATACAATGAGGCAATTAGTTTCGTTTCATTAAAAAACAAAATAAAGAACTTGTTTGTTACAGAGGCCTTTTCATAATTGACGATAAGAGAATCCTTCGACAGATCACCATGAACGACCTTCCTGTGGGGAGATCAGTGGATGAGACGCTGCGTTTGGTACAAGCATTCCAGTACACAGACAAACATGGAGAAGGTGCTCTTTTAAATATTTTCATGTTGAAGATTGTTTTACTTAGACCAGAAGTTGTATTTATAGATATATTTTTTAAGTACTCAGTAGCATTAGAGATTAGCCTTATCAAGTGAATGAAGTGGTTTGATGGTTCTGATACAATAATCTCTGGCTGGACACGGCTCTGAGCACCTCATATAGCTGTAGGCGTCCCTGTTCATGGCAGGGGAGTTGGACTACCTGAGCTTCCAACTCAAAACGATTCTGGTTCTGAGGCATTCCCTGGTCTGAATAGAGGCATTATCTACCTGTCAAAAGGACAAAGCAGTGTAAAATACAATGTCCTGAAGAATCAGGGCAAATATTGCAGTATGCTTTGATATCCTGAAAGAATCAAGATGCAGGTAGTCCTTGTCCTCTGTCATTTGTGGATGATGTGTGACAAATAACTGTCAAGAAACACAATTATGCTGTGAAAGTTATGCTGCCATTGCCGTATTCTTTATAAGCACTATGTGATAATTCTCCACTGACAAATAATGTTTCACTGGCTTGTTATAACTTCGTCTCAAGTATGGCTATATTTCCTCACTGCAGTTCATGCATACGATGAACTTGTCATGTTTTTGTTTTTTAAATATTCAAGTTAATGTATCTGTTTAAATATGTTTATTTAACTACTAATGTACGTATTTAGCACTTTAACCTCCATTTCAGCTCAGGTGTGGGTTTGGTTTTTTTTTGTTTTTTTTTTTTTTTAGTATTTAAATGTACCTTTATCCAAAGGTACAAATCATCATTATGTTTTGGTATACAGAATTCATAAACCTAAATGCTGGTACTTAGGATATTTGTATCCAAGTGAGGAAGTTGTCTCCATTTCTTAGTTACAAAGTCTCCCTAGTGCTTCTACTGAATCTGATGCACAGAATAGGAGGAAAAGTTCTTTGCAATTCCTGTATTGCATTGGATGTATTTAATCTGACAGAGCACTTAAAGCAGTATAGTAAGGCATAATGACAGTGGCTGAAGCATGACAACAGATGAGAGTTTCAATTTGGAACATAAACTGTTCAGATGGCCACAGAGCTTTTAGTCGCGTTGCATGTTAACTATGTGCTGTCATCCCATTGCTCCATTTTAAAGAAAGGTAGATAGGTGTGTAGTCACCTGAACTTTATCATGAAACTTCTGTGTTTAAACAGAACAGGTGTTCATTTTCAGATGCTGTGCTTTCCCTAAAAAAGCACGAGAATTAAACCAAGCTGCAGGCATCCATCCAGAGAGGGACAGTTTTCAGTTAACAGAAGTGTTACGTGGTACCAATTATGAACTGTGTTACTGACACCATCCCATGTATAAAAAAGACTGCATATCAGTTATTTGTAGATCCTTGTTTCTGACACTTCAGTGGTGTTCTACTTCAAGTTTGGGAAGAGAACATGAAGGAAATTCAGAAAAGGAAGCATGTGTGAAAATACTTGTACAAACTTTGTCTTTCTTTTCTTTTTCCTCCAGTTTGCCCTGCTGGTTGGAAACCTGGCAGTGAAACAGTAAGTCACTGTTCATATTTAAATGCATATCCTATTAGGAAACACCAAGATAATTTCCTCTAAAGTCAAATCCAGAATCTTTGCAACTCTGAAGAAGATGATAGGAATCAGTTCACATTATTGTAGTTAAAGCTTGAGTGGAAGCTGAAAGGTTAAGATTAAGTTGATTCTGTCCTGTCTTCTCAGTTATATGGCCATGTAAATTCTTGGTTCTGTGGATCCTAGGCACTGCCATGAAAAAGGGATGCGAGTTCACAGTCTGCTTTAGAATCTGGTAGAGCCAGTGTGCCACTATCACATCTCCAGCAGAGAGCACTGCTTTGCTACACAAAAGCTCTTGTGCATTTGTTATACTCACCCACGTGTTAACACAAGCAGAAGAGCTGGGGTTCAGATAAACACCCATTGAACTTGTTTGTGTTCTCTGGGCTTGGATCAAGCTTCAGCAGGATAATGAAGCTTTTACTAGAGGACTGAGCTGCTTAGGTCACATGAGATCACTGTGGTTAATTTGAGAATGTGGCTTTCTTTTCAACCATTTGGTGATGACCGAGCACTGTTGCTTAAGAGCTGTCTCAACTGAAGGCGGGTCCCAGTAGCCTGTAAATATGGAGAGTAGTGAGCATTTTTAACTGATAATAAAAACAGAGGAATGTTTCTTTACTGCGTGTGAAAATCTTCATTGATGACTGCAGTCTATGAGTCACCTCTTTGCAGCTATACAGTCTCAGTGGGTGCAGCTGGATTTTAAAATTGTAAGGTGAAGGAGGGCTGGCTGGTCTAACGGAAAGACACATTCTGGCACTGCAGAGCTCTGCCTGCTCTAGCCACAGGTTACCTAAATAATACAACATTAACATATTTTCTAAAGCCTATCAAAATGCTGAGAATAGGTCCAATAGTACTATTTTAAAGCCGCCACATAAGCAGTTGTCTTTCTCCTCGCTGCAAAATATGCAGATAATTTAAATAGCAGGGTAGCTCAGATACTTTCTCGAAGATGTAGCCATGCCTTGTAAATGTGTTTGATTTAATTAGATCAAACCAGAGGAAACCATGAGAGTGTGGTGGCCAAGGGAAGAACTGTAAGTAAATTCTAAGGCACTTGATTATAGAAACTAATTTATTAAAATATCTTGCTTCTGGGGCAAGGAGCATAAAGGTATCTGCTTTCAACTGCCAAAATGCTTCCATTGGTAGGCTGCACTCTCTCTTCCCCAATTAATTAACTAGTTTTGCTACTCCCATTAAGTATATTTAGTGATGAACAGTAATCTATTATCAGGTCAAATGATAAATTACTCTCCAGCGGTTATTGTGGGTTGGCTTTGCATCCTGATGAGATGCATCTGCAGGTCCTAAAGGAACTGGATGATAAAGTTGCTAAGCCACTATGCATCATATTTGAGATGTTGTGGCAGTCCAGTGAACTACCTGCTGTCTGAAAAAGAGGAAACGTATCTCCCATCTTTAAGAAGGGAAAAGGAAGACAGGGAAGTACAGAGCAGTCAGTCTCTCCCCTCTATGGCCAGCAAGATCATGAAGCAGATCTTCCTGGAAGCTGTGATAAGATGCATGGAAAACAAGGAGGTGATTAGTGACAGTCAGCATGGCTTCACTAAGAGCAAACAATGCCTGAAAAATTTGGCTTCCTGTGGTGGGATTACAGTATTGGTGGATAAGGGAAGAGAAGCTGATGTCATCTACCTGAGCTCATGCAGAGCGTTTGATACTGTCTCACACAACGTCCTTGTCTCTGAAATTGAGATAAATGGGTTTGATGGATAAGGATCTGCCTGGATGGTCACGCTTGTAGAGTTTGCAGTCAGTGGCTCAATGGATATGGGACTGAGTGCACCCTCTGCAAGTTTGCTGATGACACCAACCTGCATGATGCAGTCATGACACTGGAGGGGAGGGCTGCCAGCCAGAGGGACCTTGATAGGTTTGAGAGCTGGGCACGTGTGAACCTCATGCAGTTCAGCAAGGCTAAGTGCAAGGTTCTGCATGTGGGCCATCCCAAGCACAGATACAGTCTGGACAGAGAATGGATTAAGAGCAGCCCTGAGGAGAAGGATTTGGGGCTTATTGGTTGATGAAAAACATGAACTGGCACTGTGCATTTGTAGCCCAAAAAGGCAACATATCCTGGGCTGTATCAACAGCAAGTCCAGAGGAGGTCACAAGGATGATCAGAAGGCTGGAGCACGTCTCTAGAGAGATGGGTTGAGGGAGCTAGGCTTGTTCAGCCTGGAGAAGAGAAAGCTCCAGGGAAACCTCATTGTGGCCTTCCAGTACAAAAGAAGGCTTAGAGGAAAGCTGGAGAGGCTTCTTACAACAGGATGTAGTGACAGGACAAGGGGGAATGGTTTTAAACTCAAAGAGGGGGGATTTAGATTAGACATTAGGAAGAAATCTACTCAGAGGGTGGTGAGGCACTGGAAGAGGGTGCCCAGAAATGTCCCATCCCTTGGAGGCACTCATGACCAGGGTGCGTGGGGTTTTGGACAACCTGATCTAGTGGAAAATGTCCTTATCCAAACCACAGGTCTCTGATCTGAGTAATCTTTAAGGTCTCTTTCAATCAACCATTCTATGATATTTTGAAGTATTGTACTGTTCTGGATTCACAAGTTTTTGCATTTGCATAGTTTTGTTTTTAGACTAACATTTTCATTTTCTTTCTTGTGCAGATAATTCCAGATCCAGCTGGAAAACTGAAGTATTTTGATAAACTAAACTGAGGCTGACTTCCATTTAATTACTTAGGTCACGTTCAACTTGATTTTTGCCAATAAAATTTCGTTAATTTTCTTAACTTTCATGAGTGTGACTGATATATACCTGCAGCAGACAACTAAAGCTCTGGTAGCTTAAATACCTGTTAGAGGTATAAATACTATATTGTCAGAGCATGCTTGTGAAATACATGTTTACCCTGTAAGTTTTGTTTAGGTGCTTGGTTTTCCTAAAACACATTTTTCTTAGCACCTTGGGCTTAGATTCACAAGTTTTGCTACTGCTAGATAGCTTGATTTCTGCAAATATCATTTGCTCAGTCATGCTGTTAGAACTACAGAACAGGCATTTGGTTGTGGTATAACCATAGTCAGGTGGAAAGGGCAGCTAACCCTGAAGCCAGAAATACAGTTGATGAATTAAATTTCCAGTTTTCCAAAGCTAGAAGATATTTTTCATTAAGCTCCTATGCACATAGCCTAGGCTTCATTACTCAGTGCAACTGCATGACATAAAATAGCACTATTCTAGTTCATCAGTTTCAAGAGCTGAACCAGGATTTTTTCTTCCATGCTTGCATTTGTAGCTGATGGACTGATAAGATCAGTTCCATTACAGATGATCTGCATTTTCCCAGGTCTTACACTGCTACTGAGGTCCATACTGGTTAGTGTTGTGCTCTGCCCCTCTCATTAGCCATAGCTCCTAGCTGTAAGGGAGTGACCTCAAAGTGAGTGTTGATGTGCCCGGTGGCCTTCAGAAACTCCTGTGGGTCACGTACACATGTTACTTCTTTCAAGGGGAAAAAAAACTAATGACTTTAAAGACACACTTAATCCTTTTGTGCATTGGAGACCCCTTCCATAAGCATGTCTTTTATTGCTTGTTCCTATCTCACCCTCATTTTAATCTAGCATTCTAGTGTTTGTGCAGCTGGATAAAGATCACCTGAGAGCAGAAGACAACCTTCACCAAGATCATCCTTGCAGAGAAGGCTTCCCCCCAGCTCCAGTCCAGCAACGCTGCATTGCTAGCCTTGGCCCCCATGCTCCTGAGACTTCAGTTCCTCTTCCCCCACCAGACCATGCAATATCTGTCCCTGTGCACACATGTCACTAACTAGGGTTCTGCAGAACTAGCTCAGCAGCTTTGTTTTCACCATGAAGTTACCTGGCTTTGTAAACTTTGGTGAGTACTGCCCAGCTGTGTCACTGCAGACAGGGAGCACATGCAGCTGCTGGACCTTAGCTTCAGCTCTGACAGAAGTAATAGAAAAGTGCATGCTTCACTCAGGCAGAGGGACACTGAGCACCACGGCCCCATCCTCAGGAGGCCTGGGGAAAAGAGGAGCTTGTGGCAGAGGCACAGCTGTATGAAGAAAACTGCCAAGCTGCTGACATGTTGCTGCAGCCCCTGCCATCTCCAAGACTGGAGGGTGGCATTTAAAGAGCAGTTTTCTCATGTAACTGTGTTGTTAGTCAGCCATTTGATTTTACTCAGGGTTTTGCCTAAAGCCTTCAACAAGCCTGAGGCACCTAAAATATTATCGACTTCTTCCAGGCCACTGCATCATGACTAATGCAGGTGCAGTTATTCATGGCTGGTCATAAGCAGTCAAAGGCATAAAACAAGCTTCAGCTATGTGCCTGCCTGTAGCAGCTGTGCCCTGCTCTCCAGCAACACCTGCCTGCCTCCAGCCAGGTCACTGTCACTTAGTGCTAGCAGCAAGAGCCTCTGTTACACTAAACCAGCTAATGAGATGTTACAAAACAGCAGTAAGCTATCACCTGTGTTTTGAATGCGTGCTGACCTACACCCTCCTTGCTGAGCCAGGTAAGTAGCAAGTCAGAGAACAAAACCACAGGCTCTATCGCTGTAGCAGATCAGTGACAGCATCAAACAAAAAGCAGACATGGAAAGCTGGACAAAGCCCAAGCTGAGAAAACAGGATCAGGAATGTTTACTGAAAAAAAATAAATAAAAACCAGCTCTGCCACAGGTTGTCCAGAGAGGTGGTGGATGCCCCATTCCTGGAGCTACTCAAGGTCAGGATGGGCAGGGATCTGAGCACCCTGATCAAGCTGTAGGTGTCCCTGTTCATTGCAGGGCAGAGTTGGACCAGATGGCATTCCAAGGGTCCCTTCCAACACAAACGATTCTATCAAATAGTCCTTAAGCAAAGGCCTGACTCTCCATATTACATTACAGGCTTGAAATGCTATTTCCATGGAAAGAGGATGGGGTTCTACAGAGAGATCTGGGTATGCTGGCAGGGAAGCTGCGGAAAGACAAGCCTGAGTGAAAAAACACAGACATAGTGGTGTTTGAGGGGGAGAGGTGATAGCTGGCAGAAAGAGAGAAGTTCCAGGAACAAGAGGGACAAAAAGGAGGAAAGATAGTTCTATGAATGAAAGAATATTGGAAACTTGAGGAAGAAAAACACTGACGTCTCTCATTCTGGGATTGTTAGTAGGATTTGCAGAGATTTAAAATGAAAGGTAAGCTGAGAGTCTTGCTTGTTGCTGCCTACTAAAGCCACTACTCTTCTAATGAATCTATTGAGAACTTTATTTCAGAGCACTCTGAGCCACCATATGCCATTTAATGGCATCACTTGATTTCTGTATCAGCCTTCATCATACAATAGCATGAGAAACAACTCAGAGCACTCCAGGCAACGGTTCCCCTATCTCCGGGGTAACATCAAGGAAGCCGTGATGGAAAACAGAATATAAACTAACAGCATGTGGACAGAGTGATAAAGCTCTTGAAAGCGTACAGCTCTACTCTGCGCTGACATTTGCTGGAAGGATCATGTTCTTCATGTTACATACATGCCTGATAAATGCAGTAAAATAGCAATGAATCAATCGTGTAACTAAGGATGATGCCGTGATAGCTGCTACTTCAGAGTCTGGGGTGACTGATTAACACTTAGCGTGATACAGCCAGCATGTGGAGGTTTGGAGATCTTCCAGCAGAAGCACCAAGAAAAGTAACTAGAGTTTGCATACATCAGTGTCAATGTGGTCCGCAGTTGGCAAAGGCAGAGCAGAGGCAGTTGCAATTAAACATCTGAAGTTCATTCTGACTCATTCATGCTAATGAAGCGCTGAGGCAGTATGGAAACCCGCTTGCCTCTACTACGTGCAAGGCTGGTTCCTGCCCTTAGCTAGGGGTGCCCTTGGTCCTGTTAGCATACCTGGGAACGTCATGCCCAGATGCAGGGCCAAGACCTCCATTCTCTTCTTTTCCTTTTAGCTGGTGAAGCAGTACTGTCATGCACACCAACTTTAAAATGCACTCGAGGAGGACCAGTAAGCCAATCTGTCACCAAAGGCTGAACATACAGCAAAAGCAATCAGACATGCAGTAATTTTAGAGGCAGTTTCTGAACTAAAGCCCTCACTTACTGGTCAGTGCTTTAAGAGCTGCAGCAGGTTTACATTGTGACTTAGCTGCCACAGTATCACAAATATTTGAAGAGCTGCTCCCAGAAGCTGTTAGAGGAAGATTGTTTTTTAAACACAGAAAAATAGAGGCACTGAAAACAAAGTGCTTTTTGGGCACTCAGCCAATTGCAGAGTTCTCCTTTTACAGCAGCATTAACTGAGGAGGGTGTGGGGGAGGCCATCCAACTCTCAGCCCCCTCCTTCTTGCTGTACCCCATGGCACAACAGCACTGAATCATCTACTTCCTGCTACAGAGCTCCAGCCAGATATGTTAGCTATTAATACAAAGATTTTCAATTAATAACTCTAGACAAGTCCAGTAAAGGGTTGCTCATTAGGCTCCAATACAAACTTAGCATTAATTACTATGGTAAAATGTTTTTATTGTCAATGCAAGATCTAAAAATAAATAATTTTCATCTCATATGCACAGGTACACAGAAACATGCACAAATAATGTTCCTTGAACCAAGATTCATTTACCTATTTTCAAAGGTGACAGTGTGGAGTTACTGTCACAGACTAAAAACATGCGAGAACAAATTGTATTTCTATATAGTAAAAGATGCATTCTACATGGTTTATATATGTATCTATAAACACACAAGTTCTGCATAGCTGTAAATACATCTTTATAACTACTATGATTGCAGTAAATGGTTATCATGAACTATTACACCCCCATCCTTTTAAGTATCTTCAGTCATGTATTCCTTTTCTTTCCTGTGCCCAGAGGTGCGACGTCATGCTTTGCTTCAGACTCTGCCATCTCCTTTTCTTCTCTCCCACCCCCCTCTCAGAAGCTGAATTTAGAAATGATGATAACTTCATGTTTAAATAAAACAGAAAGGACAGAGGAACAATTTGGTGCCCTCCAATGTAGGACCCCTGGGTCAATGATAAAAGCTTGCAGATAGTCAGAAGCATCTGGTTCTGAAACATCTCTCTCCATTTCCTGCATTCCTGCTTATTTCTGAATACCCAGCAGTGACATAGGCAGTGTGGAAGAAAGAAGCTGGGATGGAATTTCAGTTCTCTACTTGTGTAGTCAGTCAAGTATATTCAGTTTCCAAAGAGTTTTAGAAATAAGGAAAACAGAAAATGTAATACATACCCACAGTGACATTAACCATTAAAGAAAATAACTGATATATGAATCAGCAACCAAAGAGAGAAATTTAAGGAGCCAGAAACCAGGAGCTTGCTATCTCTGCAGTGCAGTAATCCCATTTGGTCAGATAATAGCCCTGGTTCCACCAATGGAAAGCTGCCTAGCCTATAAATACAGGCAATAAATTCTTAGAAAGAAAAGGCAGATGTGTAACATCATCTCATTGCAGAAAAAGCTATTTAAGAGCCATTAACTTTACACTATCCTTCTAGGATCAAGGAAAGCTGCTCCTAAACACGAATCTTCAAATCTTTCTTACTCTGAAATAAAAATCACAACCCACTGATTTAGTTTGTCAACTTGTATCATCCACCTGTGTTGTCACATCACTTTCTCCCATCTGCTCAGCACAGATCCTCTGGACATATAATTCTTGCATCAATCAAACACACCCATTCCCATTTTTAAGGGAAGGGGGGGAATACAGCCCAAATTGGGTGGCAAATTCCATCTAAGGTTAAATACCAGCACGAGACCAATAGCCAACAAGTAAATGCAAGTGGAAAAGAACCTTTAAAGAACTTCTCTACCTCCAAGCCCTAAGAATCCAAAACATTCTGCTCTACAACACCATTTCCCAGCCTTACCCAATCTCACCAATCAGAACTGTGCAGGCAGTAAGAAATCGTTCATCCAAGAACTAGCATGCAGTTACAGCAAAGGAAAAAAAAAAGTTCTTCAAAGAGGCTGACAGGACCAGCTGTATAAAACTAGAGTATCAGAACAGACCTTCCAGCCACCTCATCACAGAAGAACTCTTCCCATGAGGACAGGAAACCATCCAAACCAGAAGCTGCAACAGTCTTGTAAAATCCCAACTGATTGAAAACACCTGCTTGGACAATGTGCACACACTTAGAACTTCTGAGCTTCTGCTGCTGCCCAGACGCCTGTGTCCTTCCTCAAAAACAATACCTTAAACCTAATTTACTTGCAAATACAAGTCAAATGGCTTCAGCTGTGTGTATCTACTGATGGCAGATATTTTTCTGAAAGAACTTCCATCCCCTCTCAGAAAAACACAAAGGGGAGCTACCAAAGGAAAGAAGGCAGATGGGGACAAGACAACAGGGGGGGTAATGAGATCTTTCAAAGCAGACAAGAGAAGCCATCTATCTAAAGTTTTTCAGTCTTATTTCCTAACAGAACTGATGTGCCAAAGTAGATTGTAACAAATCCTAAGAGCAGAGAATAAAACAAAATCCAGTTATGTGCAAATATATAAATAGCACTGAAAAGGAGCAGGGAGTTGCTTTGCTTGCTTTTGATACTGCAAGCACATGTCTCCAGAGATGGCTCACAAAGTTCCTTCCAAGCCATTATGCTGCTTACACAGCTGACACAGCATTCAGTGCCTCTCAGATTTCTTTCATGATTGCAGCAAAGTGTCGCTTCCCATCTAAGTACAACATGGACTCTGAAACAAGGTGAAGAAGAGAGAATGACATGAGAAACTTAGTACTGATATTGGGCAACTACACAGAAAGACAAGCTTAAGAGGCAATTCTTATTGTCATCAAAGCATAAAATAACCGTCCTTTGTCAAAAAATTGTTATATTATTCAAATGCCAATCATTCATCTAGTAAGATGATCAGTGTTACAACAGAAAGTCTTTTCCACAGTTATTGTGACAATGCATTATTTGGATACTTGCCTCCATATGTTTTGGGGACAACACGTGGGACCTCATTCTCTGACATAAATGTGAAATGGAAGATGTTGGTTGTGTGGTGCTCTCTGGTATTTGCATCATAAACCTCACTGTGGACTCGAACCTGGATGTAGTTTTTCTCTGTGTAGCAGACCTAAACATTTCAGACAGGAGTTACAGTTCGTAGTATATCATTGACACCAAAAAACTGTAGCAGACTTCATTTTACTACAGAAAATCATACTCTCTTGTAACATGTCGTTTGTTATCAGTGTCTAACAGTGCTAACAAGAGGCATAAGTTTTTCTGTTCTTCAAAGAGAAATCAGCTCCTACCTGTCCAGAAAGCAGTAACATGGATCCAACCTCAACTGGCCTCTGAAACATGATATCATCAACAGAGACAATAAAAGGTCTGGAACACCTGAGCAAGAAAAAGGGAAAATTTTCTCTTTAACAGCTGGTATGCTTGCAGAAATCAAAACTATTTCTTTGACAGCATTTTCATAAATGGACACTAGAAAATAAGGTTTTTATTTAATGTGTTAAAGAATTATGCTATCACCCAGGATAAAATTAAGTGGACAAAAGCTCTTGAACACATAAAAATACATGTCCTTTAAGGATATAATACTGCATTATTGTTGTATCTTATGACTTACACTTCCTAGACAATCTTCATACCATCTGTCTCAGGTTATGACCTCCTTCACACTTCGTAAGCACAACTTGCTACTAGAAATTGTTCTAGAAACTATTCCTCTTGCGTGCGGATGCAGTACTTATTTAACAGAACGTTTATTTAAACATTCAGAAAGAAAATTTCAAAAGTCCATCCCAGTAGCTTAGCAAGATAAAACAAAACAGAAAAAAGATGTATTTTCTATCTTCACATGTTTAAAAACCAAGCTCCAAGGAACAAGATATAAATCTCTTCGCAAACACGACAGGCACTCTAAGAAAAACAGTGCTGCACACAAATAGTGGAACATCCTGTAAGACATGAAGGTCTCTTCTATTCATGTCAATAGGTTGGTTAGCATGGTATCCCAATCAACCTACTGTGCATAATGTTCTGGATTTCATCCCTGGAGGTGCTCAAGACCAGGTTGGATGGGGCCCTAGGTAGCCTGAGCTGGTGGGGGGCAGCCCAGCCCACAGCAGAAGGTTTGAAATGAGTGGGTTTTAAGGTCCCTTCCAACCTAAGCCATTCTGTGATCTTATACATACTGCAAGTCTGCAACTCACCCATAGCTGCAAGCAGTTGCCCATCCCAATTCAAATGCCTTTCTCATTAGGAAGCCCCCAAAGATCCTGTTGAAGATGTTCCGCTCCTGCACACAGGAAAAAAAAAGAAAAAAAAAAAAGAAAAATCAAACTGCTATATCACATCTGTTTTCCTCAAAGTGCTGCATTGAAGTCTGCATCTCAATTCTACTCTGAGTTTCTGAACCCATGAGGAGCACCACTGAAATACATATACAGAACTCCAAATGTCCTAGGCAACTTTACTCATCTGATAACATAAGGCAAAAACCTCAAGACTGTCATCAGTTGGAAGTCCAACTCAAGTAATTTGCAAATGATTTTTCTTTAGACAAAATGAGCAGTTTGGTAGGAAAAAAAGGCAATGAAAAATCTTCTATTTTGCAGTGGTAATCCATATAGATATTTTCTACTGTATTCTAAATTATGGATTGTCTTTCCTATTAGTAGAAAAATGGCAGAAGAAACTAAAATCTAAATACACTGCAAGGACTACAGAACTTAAACAAAATAATGGATTGAGTAGTCTTAAAAGATCAATCATAATTCAGTAAGTAAATATTTTTGTAATTTATTCACATTTTTCAAAATACCTGAGGATGGCAAATCTGTAGGCCCTTTAGCTTTGCATCTTCCATCCACACTGAATTGGGTGGCAATATACGACTCCGAAAACTTACTGTCCTATGGATGAGACAATACACTTTATAACCTACATAACAGAATGCAGAAAGTCAGAAATGCACGAGAAGCAAATGCACACACACACAAAAATCTACAACCACCCAGAAATGTTGTCACTGAAAGCAGCTCCAACTGATCCTGAAGCCTTATCTAAAATGATATTCTTGATTTGTTACAGCATCATAAAGCCTACAGTTCTCATCTTGCAGAAATGCCTGCTCATGTCCAAGCCCATGTGAACCATCAATCTCGAGAAAGGTACATGAAAGATATTCACAAAGCATACACTTATCCACAAAAGCTCTACGTTGCTCATTAAGTCGCACCATGAGTTAAAAGTACATAAGCCCAAAGAGAAATTCAACATCAAGCATGCAGAGAGTTGGAGCTGTTCAAATCCAGGCAAAATGTGTACAAGGCACAGCTGTTCATTTTAATGGAAGGTATGTCTCACTTGGTAAACAACTTTAAAAGTAACAATTACACAATGCTAGAAAGTTAAAGAAATTATCCACAAATACAACAGTGCACTGGTCTTATTGCACATTTTTCTACAACCACATGCACTGGACAATTTCACAGAAATGTCACTCCAAAAATGTTGGCAGGCATTATACCTTAAATGCATCATGAGGTTACCTGATTTAAATATGTTCAACTCCTGCCCTGAAAGAAGTTTTTCTATCAACGCAGAAAACTCCTGCATTGTGCAAGTCACACAGCTGTAAAACCATCCAATTCCCTTATTTGGATAAACATCATTAACCTCTTTCCTTGAGATTATTCATAACAGCTTGCTCAAAATTTCTTCCACCAGCTTGGCACAGCTAACACTCCTGGATGATGAAGGACTCTTTCAAGAAGCGTAGATTGGATATGAAAGTTTGTGCCTGCATTTCCAAGTAAAATGCCCCAGAGTTTAAATGGTGAAATGGGAAAGCAAAATGTATGACTTCATACTAGACTACCCACAAACAGCCCACTCAAAACACTTTTCTTTCTCAAGACTTCCTTTCCCCTCCACCCTTCCCTTCCTTACTTTGAGTCCAGTGTATTAAGGAATATGTCATGAATGACATTTCTTTCTTCTGCAGTGGGAGCCATTTTCAGTAAGGAAGCAGTGCTGAAATCAATCCTCTTCAACTTGTTCACTAAGCAGAAAATACATCGGTATATTAGAATTCAAAGGTGAAAGAAAACAAAACACATTATTTGGCTCTGAAGATTTTAATCTGGAATCAAATGACTTCCCTCTTTTTTTATTCCTCCATTAAATTAAAAGCTAGAGGTTCACATTACTAGACTCAAAACAGAAATTTGGCTTTTAGAACTGACTGCAACTAAGAAAAAATAAAGACCTGTTGAATAATATCTGCTGCTCTTAGAGGGAATTTATGTACTCCCCCTGAAGATCAGAAACACATATCAAGCAAGAAACACTACAGAAAAAAAACAATCTTCTTCAGGTTTTGTCAATGGTACACAAATGCAAATTTATGATAAAAAAAGTGAAGATGCAGCTGCACTACTTCTACCCTCCATTTTCTGAGTGTCTTTCCTAAAGGTTCACGGGCACCCAGACAGGAAAGGAGCTGCTCCAGCAGACCCACCATGGGGACAAACAACCAACCACAAAGGCCACGTTCCTCTCAGTGCTGACATCAAGATAGCAGCCTGGAAATAGAAATACGGGGTGCAGAGTACAACAGGAGCATCCTTGTCCATCAGTTTAGCTAAAGAGCTTCCAAAAATGAGACAGCAGTCTTTGAAATTCTCCACAGTATTGACACAAGAGACGTGACAAAAAAAATTAGTGTTAAACAAATTAGGACCACTTGTAAGAAGCAGAACTTCTGCAGCTTACTTCCTTCCAGCAACTAATTTGGACTTGAGGCAAATTTGCATTCTGGTAAGAAATACAACTTACATTCTCCTTGCTTGAAGATTTCTTCTTCCTCAGGGCTCTCAGGAACAAGCGGATTAACAAAGGCTGACCTGTGGACAGAGGCTTATTTGGTAAGTTACAGACTATAAAAGAGTTTGTCCCACAAAAACATTTTAAGCGTTGCATTTACGTTTATAAACATGCTGTGAGATTAAAAGATGTACTTCAGATTATATCACAGAAATAAATTCTATTATTTCATAATGGCAGCTGCCCACGGAATATCACATTCACCTCAATCCTGAAGAGGCAGTGAAGTGAGCCAACCACAATCAAGCATAATTAAGAAAAAAAAATAACTGATGCAGTGATGTTTCTTAAGGAGCCAAAACCGTACCACAGATCACACGGAAGATCATTAAATATTTGCTGAGTTTCTCAACAGTTTTCTGTAGAAGATGATCTAGCAGAGTTTAAAACAGGTGCAAAAACTTCAACAGTAACATTCCTCTTGGAATAGAAACAACACAGTGCTGTAGGTAGCAAAATTTCTTATAATCTACACATTCCCATGACAGCCTTATCAACAGCCAAAAGCTGTTTACATGTGCACTGCTTATCAAAAAAGATGATGTGAGGCTGCCTTGAGTCCTAATTCCTATGTCTGTTTAACTGCACAAGTAAATGTACTCTAACGTAGTTGTAAAAAGCTTAATTATTCCTCTTCACAAGGCAAGGCAAAAGCTTATTTTCAAGACCCATTCATCCCTGTAATTTCTACAGATTATTTTTTTATATTTTAAACATATATATATATGTGAACAAATGCTCAAAATAATATAATGTTTAGACACACAAACACTCATATAAACACATACATTTGTTGTAATGTTGGACCATTGGGACACACCAGCTCCTGCCCTATTGCACAGCTCATTCTATCTCTTTCCAGCTCAGGACCCCTCTCCATTAGTTCTCTTGTCAAAGCCCCAAGAGGCTGAGATGCAAGTTTGCACTTTCTAAACACAGTTGGCTTGTGGTCAGCTGGTGTGAAGAACAGCCACTGAAGTCTGTAGGAAGACTTAAGCTACCTGCACAAGTCCATGCACATTTCTCCTTAGTTATCCTCAACCCATTTCTAAAGCAGGTGCCCAGTGGGAGGACCAGAGGCATAAACAGGAGCACAGGAGGTTCCTGCTTAACACCAGGCAGCACTTCTGTGCTGTGCAGCTGATGGAGCACTGGCACAGGCTGCCCAGAGGGGTCTCCTCCCTAGAGATATTCAAAAGCTGCCTGGATGTGGGCCTGGCACCCTGCTGTGGGTGTCCCTGCTGGGGCACGGGTTGGGTCAGTTGGACCCAGAGGGCCTTGTCAGCCTCAGCCATTCTGTGACTCTGAACCACTGAGACTCAATCTTTCAGTTTTTTAGGCAAGAAAGCAGTTAATTCTATTACTGTGTAACACGTGTGTTTCTGTTTTTGTGAGGACAGTCATTCAAACAGAGGAAAATCTGACACAAAAAAGGGACAGACCACATGGCTAGCAGCAATTCCTAGTGTCACCTGACTCCTGAATTCAATGCTCTGAAGCTTGCCCTAGCAAAGTATCACTTGCCAAGAGAATATATCAACCATACAATTCATTTGCATTTCACTCTGCACAGCTTCGCACATACACAACTGCCATGTTTCACACTTTCACCATAGTAGCAGTCTGTTAAGACTGTTTCCTTGTCTTACAAATTACCGTTTGTTTTCTGGATCCCTGGCCACCATGACAAAGGTTGCATCTAACACAGGGCTGTAATCACCATCGTGTAGCTGAGAGAAACAGGAAACAAGAATATCTTAAACTCTCAAAATACAAAAGGTTTTTAGCAAGTTATTCAGCTGACATCACCAATGCAATTGCACTTAACTTTCAGTTTGCCATCTAAAACCTCTCACAAAAAACTAAGCATAAAAGAACACAAAACTCCAGCTTCAGGAATTCTGCAACAAAAACATTAAGCAGAGGAATGCTAATTATCTACTATTTGCATCTAAAATATAAAATAAATAAAATAGAATAAAATCAACATAGGCACTGTAAAATAACTTACCTTTTATTCTGAGAAATGCCAAAACAACAATTTGTTATCAGTGCCAAACTGGCACCACTCTCAGCACCGGGATGCAGTGTGTAACATTATCTTCCACATTAGAGCCACCCATTTTGTCTCTATGAGTATACCATTCTCAAAGTTAATTACAAAATGCTGCTAAAGACAAATTAAAGTACTGAAGAGTACCTTGCCACACCTAGACCAATGGAAATCATCTTGGTCATTTTAGAAAGCGTAACTTAGACTGCTAATGTAATCACCCAGAACTCACTCTGCAGCAACTTGTAACTGTCACAGCAGAGGCACAGGAACTAACCTGCAACATGTGCATCTTCACTTCCATTGAGGTCTTCCCAACCCAAGAAACATTGCCCGTGAATTTGATGTCACAGTCTGGATATATGACTTTCTTGCACAAATCTACAAGACAAACATTGGACAATGCTGGGGACAACTCACTCATAGCTCATATTAGAAAGTCTTTTCTAGGACATGTGTTTCTGTGTCACGTGAGCAGCAATACACATGAAGAAAAGTCAGAAAAGATAGGGCTGCAAAGGACAACACTGCAGTTTCTGTTTTACCTGTTTTTACTAAAACCAAAAGAGGAAACAGGCATGCATCTGTCAGACGGATGGCCGACCCACACAGGGGTTCAGCAAAACGTGACAGGAGTGAGGCCCAGCTCCACCAGAACAAACACTGTTTAATAACAGAGCTAAGAAATGCACATGCTAATATGAAACCAAACACAGAAGCGCAGGAGATGTTAAAGTTGTGTTTTTAAAGGTAGGGAAATATGACATTCTGAAAAGCATCCTTTTCTGTTCCTCCCTTCAAGAAAACCCTGAGCATTCCAGAATTCAAAGCCAAACCATTATAAGGTGAATTCAACAGGAGAGGGAAGAAGGTATCCTCAGTAACAACCATGGCAACACAGTAGCTGCTGAGCAAGATAAACAGATGGAAACATTTCTACTGATCAAATAGCCACTTACTGATTTTATCTACCAGGGCTGTAACTATGGATAAGGGAGATCTCGGCTGCATTTCCTGCTTGGTGTGAGTATAGCAAATAAGAACTGTGGAGAGACCAAAATGGAGTCAGATCTTAGTTTTCTTAGTTTTTTTTGTTTTGTTTGTTTTTGTTTTTAAACAAGAACTTTAGCAAAAGAGATCAAAACCATCTTTGTGAAGCATAAGAGGCACCTACAAAACCCAAACTGAAGTATCATATTACAGGAGTGCACAATGTCCACATTTTCATGTACATAATTCATGGGATTGCTATTTAAAAAAAAAAGCAGTAATTTAGCAGCTGTGTCAGTTATATGCATATTTACTTACTATAAAGAGAAATTTAAATTAACCTATTACTCCACTCCTTCCATTCCCACCTCATCTGTTCCCTTATCCCTGCAGCTGTCTGCCACAGATCTTTCATAACCTTCTCACTGCCTACTTTGATTTCATGCAGGTTGTTCAGGGATACTATCTGAGGACTTGTTTTCAAATACTGATTCTTCTGAAGAGGTGCCAGATTAGATAAGCTATGCCTCACAGGCATCAACTCATGGTTGGAGGTATTTATCACACTGTAATACCTGCTACCAAATGACTATTTAACTCAATTAGCTTTGCTCAGAAGAGTATATGCAAGTAAACAGACTCAGAGTAACAATGTTGCAAAGGTATTTTTCTTAGTATTCAAGTGATTTTCATTCAGTACAGTTTTCAAAATTATCTCTCTGTATTTAATGAGATAAAAGATCTCTGTCCAGGAGATTTTCAGGAAATGCAAGGTTTTCTTTCCCTAAAATTCCCTAATTCAAAAGAACTTTTATGCCTATCAGTCATGGCATCAATTCAGTTAATAAGAGTCTGAATGGGATTTTATTAGAATCCCATTGCCAAAGACAGAATCTTATAAATGATCAGAATAAGCTGCCCAGAGAGGTGGTGGAATCTCCTTCTCTGCAGATGGTCCAATGCCCTTATGCCTTCATGTGCTTAGGGAACCTGCTTTAGCAGGGGGTTGGGCTGGGTGATCTCCAGAGGTTCCTTCCAAACCCTATGATTCTGGGATTTCCATCTCTTTCAGCATTGCTATCTTGTTCTCTTCGCCCTAGAGAAGGACGTCATATCGATGTGATCCTCCTTCTGTGGACACACCGTATTATAACAAGCAGTACTCAAACTTATTCTCTTTGCATTATTACCATATTCCTTTCACAGGCTCATATACACACCTCCTAAACTGTCCAGATCTTCAAGTATTCTTCCAAACCTGTAAGACACATTGTTTTATAATTACATAAATGAATCCATACTACATCAAAGTTAACACTTTATTGTAGGCGTAATATACTTGCTCTGTTACCTTACACTGTTGTGCACATTCAGATACTTCTCTCGTATTTCAGGTTGACTTCCTAGAGGCAGAAAAACTTCCAAGTAGCTATCTTTCATTCTTCTAGGAGGGAGATCTTCCTGTCGTTTTGCCAGTAAAGTATGAAGAGCTTTTCTTTCTTGCATTGCTTGCACATGATCCCTGGCAAGGAAAGATACACTCTCTGGATTATGACAACAGTATACTTGACAGCTGAAATCCCAGCTAACAGATCTCATATAACCAAAAGAAAAATAAAAAATAATTGAGCATTCTAAGGCAAAACAAGTGTGTCTTGAAAAGAAAGAGAAAGGCACATAAATTGATCACAGAATCACAGAATCACAGAATCACCCGGGTTGGAAGGGACCCCAAGGATCATGTAGTTCCAACCCCCCTGCCTAGCAGGGCCACCAAACATACACATTCAGATCAGGTTGCCCAGGACCCCGTCCAACCTGGCCTTAAACACGTCCAAGGACGGGGCATCCACAACCTCCCTGGGCAGCCCGTTCCAGGGCCTAACCACTCTCCTAGTAAAGAACTTCCCCCTAACATCTAACCTAAATCTTCCCTCCTTCAACTTAAAACCTTCCCCTAGTCCTGCTGTTGTCAGCCCTTTTGAAGAGTTTACTCCCCTCCTGGGTGTAGGTTCCCTTCAGGTATTGATAGGCTGCAATGAGGTCACCCCGCAGCCTTCTCTTCTCCAGGCTGAACAAGCCCAACTCCCTCAGCCTGTCCTCATAGGGGAGGTGCTCCAGCCCCCTGATCATCTTAGTCGCCCTCCTCTGGACCCTTTCCAAAATCTCTATGTCTTTCTTGTACTGAGGGCTCCACACCTGGACACAGTACTCCAGATGGGGCCTCACAAGAGCCGAGTAGAGAGGGACAATCACCTCCCTGTCCCTGCTGGCCACCCCTCTCCTGATGGAGCCCAGGATCCCATTTGCCTTTCGAGCTGATTTACAAAATTTACAAATTGATTTACAAAGCAAGACTACTGAAGGAAAGGATTAAGTAGTATTGTCTATCAGTCAATACAGAGATGAACAAAACACATCCAATTCTGAGCGCTACAAAATTGATTCTCCTTGAGAACAACTTAGTTTAAAAAAAAAAACACATAACTTACATACAATTGAACTGTAATGTTTTGTGCCTATTCATGTCTTCCATAGCTACTGTACTACAGCTCTTCCTACCCCGTCAGTTTTAGAGGACAGTCAACTTAGAATCTCACCCAAGAAGTAAAGCAGATGTACTGGTTAGTACTAAGAACTAAGAGAACTAATTTGCTAAGAATTGCTGTCATCTACAGATGATTTCTTCCCTCTCAGCATCAATTCATGCAGCATACACTTATCTAGCACACAAAAAAATCGAGAATTAATCCAGGTATTTCCCTTTCTATTCAGTTATCTTACAGCTAAACTGGAAAGTTGTGAAAAGAAATAATACAGGAAAGGGAGCAATAATTCAGTTACTTTTCCATCCCCACCATGTCCAGAGGAGCTGCAAGTCTCACAAGGCAGTGCAGCCAACTTGCTGTCATTTCCTTCCAATCTTCCAGGCTTGTTCCTTGCACAACCATCTGTGATGCAACAACCTTGCCCATCATATTCTCTTACCTGTTCATCCAAAACATCCTCACCTTAACAGTGCAGCCTAACTGAATAAAGCAAGTAGATCACAACATCCTTTGAATCAACAATAAAGCACTAGAAAACTCAGGGTTAAGTGCATGATATTTCAGGAGTAAAGCAAGATGTGTATGCACAACTATTAACTCATTTCACAGTGCAAGAGAAGGCATAAAACACTAACCAAACTCAATTGTAAACTTGTAGTGGATACGTGCCATTCATTCAGTAGTGCATGAGGCACTGCTGTGGTTTGAGTGCCATTCCGTTTAACAAAGTCAATTAAAAAATATATATATATATATATTTTTTTAAATAAAATGGAAGAACCTTTTCACCAAATAGAAAGTTTGTCTTAAGTTTTTGCTTTGGACTGATTTTGAGTACTAGTCATACCGTGAGATAGTGACTTCTTTGGTTCGGGTTTTTACGTTTGAGGAGAGGAAGAAAGCAGTAATACTGTGTAATCAAAAACAGTACAAGTTTAGTAAAAAATGTCTTTTTTCTTTTTAGTGTTTAAAAAAAAATGAAATGTTTTACCTCATTTGGGCAACATGATTACCACAGACTTCAAAAAAAGAGAGAAGATAACAACCCACTCTAAAATACTATTTTCTAAGTTACACCACTGTGCAGAAATGGAATATACCAGTTGAACAAGAAAAGGTGCAGTGTCCAAGATGATGCACCTTTACATTTGCTTTAAAGAAAAAAAAATACTTGTATTCAAGGCCTTTTAGTGAAACCTTTAAGAGAAATTAATCAGAAGCAATCAAAAATTTGCCTGCAAGCATACGAAAAACAACAACATTTCAACTACATTCTGTTTTCACCAGTGCCTTCCAGGCTCCTTTGAGTCAGCAGCAGAACTCTTCTGGCCTTCAGCTTCAGAATGTACTCTTCATTATACAGAAATATCGAGCTCAAGGCAATACTATTTTTCAACTGATAATACTTCTATATACAGCAATAATATTTAATTTAAGTAGTAGCTAATAACTGCCTGAAACATTCGGCAAAATGACATTATTTGTTTCTGAAATGGCTACGATTTTAGATTAGACCTCATTACAGTTCATGTAGTCATCCCATTAATCTGGCATTAGCCTGTATTGCAGACCAATTTTACAGGCCTTCTTACATACAAACCTTCCCACACAGTAAGCCTAAGTCATTCTCCAGCACTCCCAACTATGGGCTCCATGACATTGCTTCTGCATGACAACTGAAGTGTACAATGCCCTGCAAACCACTTATGTTGTATTTTATACAGCACAAGAAATGTGCCTATATAAGAAAAAAACTGCTTTGGTGATCCTGGCTTCAGCCAGCTCTCCTTTCAGACTGGGTGTCAGTGAGGGGAAAAGAAATGATAGAGAACTAGATTTGTCCAGAGCCTTGTGAGGCTTTGATCCTTAGACAGTACTTCATATAGCACATTTCCTCCTTAGCTATTCTGGGCTGAGGGAAAGACTTCTATAAACTTCTCAACCCATTAACAGGTGACCTACCACAAATTTCAAGCCCCACCATGCTTGATTATCAGTCCTACCAACTAAAAAACAGCCTCACAGATTCAGGTATTTTCTTCAGTGTGCCTATAATACTGTTGAGATTAACCTAGTTAGAGAGCCAGGATATATCAGTTACTCCACCGAGGCAAGCCTCTCCACATTTCCTTATCAGCGCTCTAAGTGTGAAATGAGCTCAGCAAATATAGTCATAAGAAAATCAGTGATCAAGAAAATAAACATGGAACCAACCAATCAGCAACAATTTTTCCCCTGATTGCCACACTGATTTATTCAGAACTCTTCAGAGTTATGGGATTATAGTAAACTCTGGCTTATCCAAGAGAGTAGAGAGGGAGGCAGGTAGCCTGGATAAAGACAAAATTTGAGATGACACAAATTAAATGTTAAGTCACAGCAGAGTAAGAAAATGCCTGAGATACTCCCAAATGGAGAGCACAAGCCCCAAGGTTACACTCTTATGGCTGCATGGATGCAGCCAGGCCGTTCACGTGTGGCCTGCTTCAAGCAGAACCAACTCCGTTGCCTAGAAATCCAGTACAGCATAAATTCAACATGGGGATAATCCACCAAGAGATAAGAGAAAATTGCAACATAACGTTTCTAGTATAGCTCTGAAGCTTTTAAACTTCCACCAGATTCCAAGTTAACAGGAGAATCTTGTAAGCTCATGTATTTTGTTCCCTTGATGCAGAAGATCTGCCAGAGAAATCCAAGAAGTTTGTGATTCACAGAGTAACAATTTGAAACTTTGTTTGCATTACTTTTTAGTTTCAATCTTGTTTTCTTCCCATCACTTAGTGATTATTGTTGATTTCTAATACCACAACTTTGTGCTCCCTCAGGGTTTAAGAAATAAGTTTAATATACACTGTACCTCCAGTTGGTAGATGCTCCCACTATATCCCTCAATCTGCTTCTCACTGAAACAAAACAAACACAAAAAAATCAAAGCAAACCAAGCTTGGTTCTGCACGTAATGAATGTGAGGTTGCTTGGTGCTAAAAAGCACAATCCTCATCCCAGAATAAGAAAATTAAGTAAATTCATGCAAGTAATAGCCTGAAAAAAAGAAAGTTTGGCCAAATCCACCGATGCTGTTAGTAGGTGTATGACAGTAATGGGTTGAGTAACATGATTCTGTAGCTTATTTTGTACAGCCAACAAAGAATGCATCTTGAGTGTCTGTTAATGCAATCGAATGCCTGCAGTGCTAATTAACAGCTGAATGAAAGAAAGAGCAGATCAAGACCAGATCACTGAATTCTGATGTGAAAATATTTTAGCCTAAACACAAACAGAAAACAAAGATAACACAGATCAGAAAGTCATTAAAGGACCATAAAAAGAATTGTGCAGCTGGGAGACACAGAGTGAAAAAAGATCATTTTTAGCTAGATCTACCCATGAAGGACAGGCAATGCCTGCACACTGGCTGTTACCAGGAGGACTCTATATTAAATTTCTAGCAGCCTTAAAGAACAACACTGAAGAGAGCTCTGTAAAATTGCTTACCACACTGTCTACACTATCTGTGTTAATATTACCTCTGCCTAGGACTTTCCTAAATTTCAAGAATAACCCACTTAGAGAGTTATTCTACTCTTTCATTAGATAGGACTATGAAGTGAGCCAGGGTCTCATCACATCTATGACAATTCTCCATCACTGTTAGGCAGGTGAACATATGCTACTTAGAAACATCTAAAACAAGTAGCAAAAATTCCCAAATTCAGAAAAGAAAAAAAAAAGGAAAGAAAAATCTGAGAATTGGAAAGCACAGATGCTTACAGAAGAGGGTTTAAATACTATGACAAAATAGTTGCTGACACATCAGGGAGGGGCTACCAAAAAAAAGAAAAAAAAACATTCCCAAGGAAACAGAAAGTAGGCTGCTAATGACTCATGAGCTGATTATTTTTATGAGACACCATCAGACCTTGCACACTACAAACTGAATGCCTGCGGGTTGGACTAGATGATCTCCAGAAGTTCCTTCCAATCTCCACAGTTCTGTGAGTATTCACACAGATCAGCCAGCTGACCACCAAACTCTGGAGCAAAGCCTAATTCCCTACAAATTTAAATCACAGAGCCCTCCATTCGTTCCTTACCTGCAGCACCCTCAGCTCTCTCTGGACACCCCCCAGTCAAGCACCAGCATGAGCTGTGGTCAGCCCAGAGCTATGCCAGCCTGACAGCCAGCTGCCATACATACAGAGGCCAGGTACTTGCCAACTGCCATCAGGTCACTGGCCAACCTGCAACACTAGCTCTAGCACCCTCGTCATCCCTGATTCAAAAGGCAATTTCCACAAACCTTCTGGACACACGGTTCGAGATTTGTGCTCATCTATTTTTGCTGGCACCAAGCAACAAAGAGTTCTGGAAGGGAAGAAGAAGGGGACAAGAAGACAGACAAAAAAAACAGATCACTTAGGCCTCATTTATTTGGGAAACCAAGCTAAACATGTTTTGAAATGAGTTCTACTACTAATTCCAACAACAAAATGTCAATTAAAAAAAAAAATGATTGGAAATTGAAGAGTTGATTTTTTTTTTCTTTTTTTTAAAAAGGCAGAAAGTTCTGACTCCTTTTTCTCAAGAAGCAGCAGGTTTGCTTACATAATAAGTACTACTTTCCTGTTACTCACATCCCACCTGTGAAGCTGCCATAGCATGCACTGATTAATACAATGTTAGCAGAAACACTGTTTTAGCTTCTAGAACACAAAACCTCCATTTTCCAATAGCATGTGGGCTGTGCAGGGATGGAAAGGGAATAAACAGCACTTTCTCTGTCTTGGTTTAAACTAGGTTCATCTTCCTTGTCAGCTTTAGAGAGGTAAAAAGCTCTGAAATACCGTGGGTCCACACCTGCAAACATGTATATACACTGTTAGTATAATTTAATACTTCTGATTTCAATTCTAGGCATACATTTGCCAAGCTGAAACCACATAATTTTTGTTTTAACAATAAGAAAATGTATTGTGAAAGTGTTTCTAAGATGTTGCCCATCTAAATCTAGTCCATTTTACAGGCTCATAAGCATATATTTCCTCTCTTTTTTTTCCCTGGGAAAACTACATTGTTATAAAATAATCGACATCTAGAAAAGCAAAGAATTAAGTAATTAAGCATAAAAATGCATATACTTTTTTTTTTAATTGGCAAATATCTCAGACACGTGCAACAATTACAACAAATGGATTGTATCTCTTATCACATTGTGTATTTCACACTAATTCCTCATCTGTGGTCAGTAGATCATTAAATCCAGAGCAGCAGGGCCTGAGTTTGTTTAAGCTGTGCAGCACAGTAACAAAGTATATGAGGGCTGCTGGCCAAGCTCACCACATCCACCTTTGCCATCCCCACTCCCTCATGCAGGGGCCTCCCCAGGTTGAGGCACATTACCAGGACACATTTTACAACCAGATCTGGTGTAGAGCTTGGTCTGGCCTTCTGGGAAGGATGACGATATCCACTGCATCTGTATGACTGACAGCCTTCTTCACTCGAACACCTAACATGAAGCTAAGTACTGCAGGAGCTGCTATGTAAGAGATTTTGTATCCCATGAGGCAGTTAAAAATGTGTTATCCAGCATGCTATCAGAAACAAACACAGGTCCAGTACAACAGTCTGGTCACAGAGATGACCAGAGCCACTCGCTTGTCATGATCAACAAGCCACATGTCAACAACCAACAAACCTTAAAGAAGGTAAAGGGGGTTTTAGGCAAGTCAACAGAAAAGAAGAGGTTTTCACTTTTCAATAGTGCTGAAGTAAGGCAAAACAGTAGCTAAGGAAGTTTAGCATTTTAGCAAATATTAAAATATATACAGGTTACCACAACACACCATTATTCACATGAATGGGTAAGTGTCCTGTGGAGTGGAAAACACAGGTTAGATTAACAATTAAAAGAAACAATGGAAATTACATCCATTAATGGCCTTTACTTATTTATTTTACCTGCCTAAACTCCATTTAATTAGATAGGCCTGAAGCTTAGTAAACAACTGTAAGCAATTTGTCCTTGCACATCACCAAAGATTTATAGCTGATACCTCTGTGGTTTCAACTGAGTTACCAAATTAAAGGAAACTAGTTAACTTATCAACAGAAGCTTGCATAACGTTCTTAAGTGCTACAGTTTTAGATCAGAACCTGAAATATTTACTGTCATTATAGTCCAAAAAATCTTAGTATTCCTTAGACACAATATGGAGGCAAGGTCAGGGTAGCTTTGCTACTTTTACAGGCCTCCTAGGTGATATAATCACAAAACATCCGAATAAAAGAGCAGGGCAATATTTGCAATTATGCAATGTCCTGTATCCTTACTTCTCTCCTTTAACCTCTTAAATTACTGTCTCTAAAAAATATTGAAGAAAAGCTATCTAATAACCGAAAGCCCTCATCTTCTCTTTAACTGGATAACCTGGGGTTTCTGTTTAGAGTAAAAGGGAAAAACAGTATCGGAAATAGGCAGAAGTCCACAAAGAAGTAGTTTGAGTGCTATTTTCAGTGCTCTTCCTCCTCGTTTCTCAGTACATGGGATAAGAATGCAAGGGAACATTTTTAATGCTTCTGAAACAGCAACAGTGTGGTTTATTAGTAGCAGAGTGTTAAAAGAATCTTTCCACACAAAGCTCCATTGAGCTTTGAGCACATTTTCACAAGGCAATCACACTAATCAGATTAACAGGTTTCTCTAACTTTATAAAATTAGCAGTACTGACAACTTAAAAGTTCTGCACCACTCATTGTTTCCACTCAGTTCCTCTGTCTTTTGGCCATTCTACTCAGGCTCCTTGGCACCTTGTTTTATTGCACTGACTTTCTATCTAGACTTGCTCCTCCAAATAGAATTGCTTGCTGTTCCAAGACTAAAGATTCAGGCATCTGTAACTTCAGTGACCTACGCGTACTTGTTGCCATGTATCTCCAAAAACATGCAGTAATTTTCTGACTCTTTCTAAACATTTATAACATAAGAGTCAAGGGCATGCCCATTCACAGTGTACGCAAACCATATAAACAAAGTAAGCTGCTGAGAAACATTCATAAATCTTTCAAAGTACAGGCAATTACTTTACCTTCAGCCATGTCTGGAAGCAATGGTGAGCCATTGGTCCCAGACACCAACGTTCTAGCCAGAAGAGAAGGAAGTTTCCGCATGGTGTACAATCTATGTGGAGGAATTCAGTGTGATTAGTTTTAAAGTTGTGAGAATAATATCAGATTTACTTTGGAATGGCACCGATTACTTCAGAACCCCCATGTTTTGTTTTTAGTCTGATTTCTTAGAACCAGATGCAATCTATACAGCAATTCAAGCCAGCTGCTACCGTCTGCAAACAGGAAGGATGAATGATTCACTGAGGTGAATATTGACTGTGACTGTTCAGAAGCAAGAGGGAAATCATTTTGTTTTTACATGGGTAGACAGGACAAGATGAGACAATTTTTAAATAAGAGATTTAAAGTAGATGTCAGGGGGAAATTTTTCCCTGAGAGGGTGATGAGGCACTGGCACAGCTGCCCAGAGAAGCTGTGGTGCCCCATCCCTGGAGGAGCTCCAAACCAGGTTAGATGGGGCCCTGGGCAGCCTGAGCTGATGGGGAGCAGCCCTGCCCATGGCAGGGGTTGGGTGGCTTTAGTGCCTTTTCCAACCTAAGCCATTCCACGACTGTATGATTCTCTGATGCCCTAGGACAACCAGCTCAGACTAAACTCTAGCTTTTACACCACAGGCATCCTGACACAG
This sequence comes from Lagopus muta, assembly GCF_023343835.1. Classification (NCBI taxonomy): domain Eukaryota; kingdom Metazoa; phylum Chordata; class Aves; order Galliformes; family Phasianidae; genus Lagopus; species Lagopus muta. The sequence goes on along the minus strand of NC_064433.1, from coordinate 117,120,442 downwards.
ACAGGATCTGTGCACATCTGGGAAATCAACCATGACCCCAAACATACGCTTTGCCTGCATGGGGCTGGAATGCACAGAAGTGTAAGGTGGAGCACCCTGAGGTGCCTGTCACACAGCCTCCAAGTCAGCGCCAATCAGCTAACCCTGGTGCTCCTGCTCACGGTTTGGTATGGGTGCAACACTGAACAAGCCCAAAGAGCAGGATTATCCCTTAGCTGCTCAGCAGAAAGGGACAACCATGAAACCTTCCACAGAACAGAACGCACCCTGCAATTCACCGAGTGCTTAACCAGGCACCACAGCAAGCAGAACGGTGACAACACAGCACAGGATAAAGGAATAAAACCCCGGACAGAACAGAGTCCCCTTGGCAAGAGACGGGGGCTGCCAGTGCCTTAAGACGGGGCTGGGGAGCAAACAGTTCCGCAGACTCCCATACACAGCGATCAGAGCGGCAGTGACGGTACAGCCCTCCGTAAGGACCCAGCTTCGGGGCTAAGCTCCCCTCTCACAGCCCAGCCAGCAGCCGACCTGTTGCCTCTCACTTCAGAGCCCGCTGCCCGCTCCCACGGTCCCCTCACTACAACCGCAGCCGACGACCGCGCCCAGCCCTGCCGTTAGGAGCCACGGGACGCATCCCGCTCCGCCACAGCCCGTCCCCCCGGCCGGCGGACCGCACGGTAACGGGGGGGAAGTATGGCCCCCCTGCCGTGCCCTGCCGTGCCCTGCCGTGCTCTGCCCCGCCCAGGCCGCGGGGCAGCCTTACCGTGCAGCCAGCATGGTGCTCCCCACGTCCCCACCGCGGCTAGGCACCGCCGCGGCGCCACGCCTGCCCCAGGCACGCGGTCCTCCAGCACCATAGAGGCGCGGCTGGACGGCGCGGCAGCGCTCTTGCGCGGCCCTTCCGCTGGGGTGCTCCCGCCCCCAGGCAGGGAGGTGCCGGGCGCTGAAGGCCAGGCTGGAGGGGGCCCTGAGCAGCCTGAACTGCTAGAGCTGCCCTGCCAACGGCTGGGGTTGGCGCTGGGTGGGCTTGAACTGCCTTCAACCCAAACCGTTCTGTGATTCTATGATTCTGCGATATGTCTTCAAAAGCAATACCGTAATGCTCTTTGTATTTCTAGTAAATGGATATTCCATGTAGTTTGATTGCAGGGACCTGTAAATCCTGCATTTACCCCACATTCTGAGCAGTACTATCGCAGTATTTCCTTACCACTCTGCTATAAATGGATATTTTTGCCAGTGTTGATAAACTGTAAGTTGCTTGAACAAAAATATCTGAAAGCAACTGTGAACTTATAAATATCAATTCTAAGTATTAGCAGCAACAACAACAACAAATAACCAAGTGAAATGCTAAGAGAACCCTGCATGCTGTCCTAACACTGGTCAGGAAAAATAACAGATCAACACTGAGTATTATCTGAATATGAATATTTTGCTCTGGAGATTTGACAAAGAGATATAATTTGGACTGAAGTACTTATAAACAATACTGTAATTAAAAAAAAACACAAACATTAACTTGCCACATTTTAATGCAGATAAGCTTTTCTTACCCTTCTTTATCTATTATAAACAACAGGGCATAAGAGAGGCACTAATTTAGGAACTTGAGGAAACTTCCAGCAATCGAAAAAATCAAAAATTGCAGAGTTTGATTAGTGGAAAGTAAGGAAAGAAAGCTGGTGCCCACTTTGAGCCTTTCCCTCCAGCCTTCAACAGAGGAGAAAATCCAGGCAATTAGATGCAAATTAAAAACATGTTATCAGTGCAAGTGTCGAGCTGAGCTTCCCAACTCTGAATCAAACGTTTGATCACATCACTATTAAAGGATCCTGGGGAACCAGCATGACTGTTTCTTGTGGGCTAAGACCAGACTGGGCTTCTGTCTCTGTGGAGGACATGGGGAAAACATGCCTTAGAAAGATATATGGCGCCTCTTATGCTTGTATTAATACCAGTTAATACCAGGACACTTACACTCATTCCCATCAGAAGTGCAAATAAATAGGCTGACCAAGCCCTCAGGAAATCATCTGGAGTTTAAGTATCAATTTCTGCTACACCAGGAGTGACATCAGCAACACTGAGAAACGAAACTAGTGGAATGTGTCCCTGCCCACAGAGGGGGAGGGCAGAAATAGATGATCTTTAGGGTCCCTTCCAGCTCAAAGCACTTGGTGACTCATTCCGTGATTCTAAGATGACGTGAAACATTCTTAAAGGCAAATGGACCTGAGGCAAGTGTTAGAAGCTGCTTCCAAAGTATGAAGCTCAGCAGCCAGATTTACTCACAAAACTGAGTTCTTTTAGAACATCTTTGTTAAATATGCTTGCTATTACACTGAAAAAAATACCAATGGTAACATATAAATAAAGAATTGCATCATAAGTCTGAGATCTCGATATCTTAATCATGAGGTTTTTTTATGGAGTGGAGTAGGGTTGTTGGGTTGATTTTTTTCTGTATTTGCCATTGATTCATAAAACTATTTTTGAGGCTTGGTGTTCTTACAGTATTTTATTCTTGTGCCTTGTGAGTTTGAAATCTAACTCCAATGAACTGGGTTAACACAATGTCAGCATATTTCCAAGCTACTTAGAGCAAGATTCAAAAATGTTCAGGTTGGAAAATGTGGGTTTGTTTGTTTGTTTATTTGTTTTTCCTCTGAAATTTCTAAAATCACGACTCTTCTGACTTGAAAATGAAAGAAACCAGGGACTTTCTGCTCTTACACAACAGTAAGATAGTATTACTTCCTCATTGTGAAATAAAAAATAGTTGGGACAATTCATGTACTGTTTTTGACAGACACTATTCCCCATTTCTGATCCCAGAGAGATTATTTCTAGGAGTTGAAAATACATCTGTTCATGAAATCCATTGTAGTTAGGCTGGACCTGTTTTTGGTAGCTCATTTTGGTTGTCTCTGTACCAGATTTTCAGGGTTTTCAGATCCATAGCTCCTCCCGAACAAATCTTATCTCCTACTGGCCACTGACTGAAAGGCTGAGAGTCCAGGAACTGTTCAGCGTGGAGAAGGCTGAGAGGGGCCTTTACTCATGTGAGAGTCAAGTTGATGGGGCAATCTCTTTTTGGTGGTGAGCAGCAATAGAACAAGGGGCAATGGGCAGAAACTGGAATGCAAAAAGTTCTGTACAAACACAAGGAAAATCTTGTTCATTGTGAGGGTGACAGAGCCCTGGGACAGGCTGCTCAGGGAGCCTGTGGAGCTTCCTGCTCTGGAGACATTCAAGACCCATTTGGACACTTTCCTGCACAACCTGCTATAGGGAACCTGCCTCAGCAGGGTGTGGGACTCGATGACCTCTAGAGGTCCCTTCTAGCCCATACAGTTCTGTGATTCTGTGATTTTGTGACTGCCACTTCCTGTTTTGGATATGCTTCTGCTTTTTGGACGTCTACATGTTTGATCTAATAGAGGGCAAATGGAATTTAGGGTGAATTTAAGATGCTAGAGTCTCCCAGGAGTCTAAGCATGTGCCAGATGATTTTCTTGACCGAGCCTGGCCACCAGAATACACTTTTCCATACAGTTCTTTTGCATTATCATGTTCCATGTTGGTCCCCATGTCTAAATGAAGACAAACTTCTTAAGTCATTGTGTGCATTGAAAAACAGAGTGTGAGTGTTATGAAAATGTTCTGAGATCTGTGTTTTAAGAACTGTTATTCTGCATGACTTAATGTCTTCACATACCCCAAATTACTCCTGAAACCAGTTAAACCAGATAAAGCTAAATGTGGAGAGGAGAGGAGAGGAGAGGAGAGGAGAGGAGAGGAGAGGAGAGGAGAGGAGAGGAGAGGAGAGGAGAGGAGAGGAGAGGAGAGGAGAGGAGAGGAGAGGAGAGGAGAGGAGAGGAGAGGAGAGGAGAGGAGAAGCTCATTTACAGTATGCAGGAGTGGATGTGATAGTTGCAAGGTTTATAGAAAAAGGTGAAAATAAAACCACTTATATTCCAAGTCATTCTCTACTTCTCATCCAAGTGGCCTATCTGGTTGGCCTACAGCCATGCATGTCATTTAGGCTAGGATCCAGTGGACATTTACATTATCTGTAGGTCACACATCATACTCCAAAGCCTTGAAGAGCTCTATTAAGACAGAATTTCTCCAACAAATGTCAGGCTTATGGCCCTGATATGGTCAGGGAACAACAGCTTGGCTGGGCACTGTGCGAGCCCTCATCACAGGCATGGTGACAGCTTTGGCCAGGAGCGTACCTCAGTATCGGGCATTTTTGTTCTCCAAGGGATCTGGTTCTGTCACAAACAAGTGACAAACAAGTGACAAAGCCCCCTGCACACCGGACCCCCCCACCGCCGAGAGAAGGGAGGAGCCTGTCCTGCTGCGCCGCCCGCCTCCGCCAGGGGGCGCCGTGGGGGCGAGTCACGAGACATCCGCAGCAACTGTTGCTGGCAGGGCGAGGCAAGATTCCGGGGAGGGGCGCTGCCATTGGCTGGGGGCGAGCTCTGCGGGCGCTCCCATTGGCTCTCATTCGGGGAGAGGCGGAGCGCGGTCGTCTATAAATTGAGGCGGTGGAGGTAGCGCAGGCACACTTGGAGTTCGAGCCGTCGCCGTATCCGGGGGAAAGTGGTCTGCTTGTCGAGCGCCGCCGGGACATGCTCGCAGCCTGACTGACCGCAGGTGGCCGCCGCGCCCGGGACACGAATGAAGAAGCAGCTGCTCCTCCTGTTCACGCACCGGGGACTCGTCAGCCGAGGGGGCCGCAGGGGGAAACGCCGTCGAAAATGGCTTCGTTCAGTATCCGCGCCGCGCGTCCCGAGGACTGTTCCGACCTGCTGCGACTGATCAAGGTGCGGGCGGGCGGGAGGGTGGGGGGTGGGGGGTGGGGAGGCGGCCGGTTCCGGGGCAGGCCACGGCTGAGCGCAAACAGGGCGTTGCGCAAGGCTGCGGGGGGGGAGGGGGAGAGCGGCCCCAGGGAGGCGGCTGATTTGTTGTGCTCTTCCAGGAACTAGCCAAGTACGAGGACATGGAGGATCAAGTGGTGCTAACCGAGAAAGGTAGGCAGGCGGCGGCCGCCCGCCCCGCTGCGGCTCGGTGCCAGCGCCCGCGGCTGAGCTGTCCGTTTGTTTTGCTTTCGTAGAGCTCCTTGAGGATGGTTTTGGCGAGCACCCTTTCTACCACTGTCTCGTTGCGGAAGTGCCAAAAGAACAGTGGTCGTCTGAAGGTGAGGTTTTGTTTTTACGCTCGTTTTTATGCAAGTGATGCCTTGTGCTTACTGTGACCTATCTGACGTTAGGTTCCAGCGAGGAGCTGGGGTAGGAGGAACAGGCTAAGCTTAAATGCCGTAACATAGAGTGATGCTGTTCTGAAGTAGTTGCTAACCTTGGAGATGTTGGATGATCAGGTGTAACATTGTACTTAATGCCAAGTAATTAAATGGCTTTTCTTGTTTGACCCTAACTTAACCTTATGTAATCCTGTTGAATCACATGTTTTCTTTAATTTGTCCCCAATCTTCAGGTTACAGTCTCTAGCTTCGCCATGTACATGGCCCTTCTGTGTACATGGATGGGCGGGGAGGTAACTAAAAGATCCGTTACACAATAAAGTAGATGATCATAATATGAGGTAAGGTCTACAGGGACAAGTGCTATTCCCAAACCTTTACCAAAGACACAGTAGATCAGAAGTTTATGCACGCTTCCTTTAGAGTATGTGCAGAGTATTATGGTAGATGTTACCATTTTTAAGGCTTAGATTTGAGTATGCTACTGCTGGAAGAGTTGGTTTCTCTTTCCTGTTGAGCAGTGCGGTTGTACTTGAAGATGCAGCTTTATTTAGCTTGACTTGCTGGTGCTGAAGACAAAATAGTGCAATACCATCAGTGTGCACATAAGTTAAGGTATCAGAAATGCTGCTGAAACAGTTGTCTGTGAGAACACTTTCTCTCACAGTACTTACTGATAGGTACATTGGAAGATGAACTGTTCTGTAAAGTTTCATAGATGGTTGGGGTTGCCAAGAAGGCAGAGTTGGGGCGGTTACATAGGTTTTGAACTGCTCTGTAATGCTTTGTATTTCAGAAAGGAAATACTGATAAATCAGTAGGGTATGTATTTGTAGGAAAAAAAAAAAAGCCTTTGTTCACTGCTTACTATAACATTGCTCTTGAGCATTTCAGGGTGTGAAGAGGGCAGTCTTCTGTTAGGCTGATGCAAGTTTATACTTATGTTTTCAGTTGTGCTTAATTCTTATTCTAACCTTATAGCAAATGGCTGCATGTCACAATCTGTATATTTAAACATGCATGTAAGACTTAACTTGTAGTAGTAGTTTCAGACCAGCTAAAGCTGCATGCTTTGTTTCAGGGCACAGCATTGTGGGCTTTGCTATGTATTACTTCACTTATGATCCATGGATTGGAAAGCTGTTGTATCTTGAAGATTTCTATGTAATGGCTGAGTACAGAGGTAAGTACTACGGGCTTAGATGACTTGCTTCTTATAGGGCTATTTTAAAATTCAAACTTTCTTACTGTTTTTTCTCAACTGTATTTTTTGTTGCTTTTTTTTTTTTTTTCCTTAGGACTTGGCATTGGATCAGAAATTCTGAAGAATTTGAGTCAGGTATGCCTGAGTGATAAGTCTAAACAAAGAGCACTGAGGACATGTGACAGCAGTCTTGCTGGTCTTGCTTTTCTGTTAGCTGCAATCAAGTTTCTCCTTGAGCAGTACACAGGATTAGCATATCTGAGTTACTAAGAGAGATGATAGAGCACCAGACAGCCTTAAATACTGTCTAAAGGCAGATAAACAGTGACAAGTGCTGAACTGAGATATAAAATGAACTTCATGACTTGTAGTGATATGCAGCTGGCTGCTGCTCAGTGTAAGGCCAGTAAGACCCACTGGCCTGTGGCTGCTACTTGAAATGTTGTTGCACTTCTGCAGGTTGCTGTCAAGTGCCGCTGCAGCAGTATGCACTTCCTAGTTGCAGAGTGGAATGAGCCCTCCATCAGGTTCTACAAGAGAAGGGGTGCCTCTGATCTGTCCACTGAAGAGGGCTGGAGGCTCTTCAAAATCGACAAAGAGTATCTCTTGAAGATGGCAACAGAAGAGTAGTGAGAGAAGATTCCAGCAACTAAACTCTTCCAATGAATATACGTGCTCTCTGAATAAACTCCTTGCTTTCTGTGTTTGTAGTGGAATAAAATAGTGTGGATGCTAATACTATGCAACTGTGGTCATAGAGTAATTGGTACTGTGAGCTGGAGTGGAGGCAGCTCAAGTTGAATATGTGCTTGTATCCATCCTTTACCAGTGTGGGCTTGTAATCTTTGTATATGGAAACTTCATTCTTGTAAGTGTCATTCAAATGTGTACAATGTACACACTGGTAGGGTTTGTTTTATTTCCTTTTATAAAAATAAATAATTTTCACTCTATGACAGTGGTCTGATTTAATTCTCATGTGTAGCCCCCATTTTGGATAACAGTACTTGTGTCACCCATAGTTTCACAGGTGAAGCACTGCTTACTGCTGTTCCTAGAAGGGAGAGAAGACACTCCTGTTTTGTTTGGAGGACCTAGGGCTGAGGTACTGCAATGGCTGGACATCTCCATGTTTTCCACTGTGAGGAACATCCTAATCAGTGTTGGGTGTGCTTGAAGCTTGAATATACTTCCTAGGGAATGCATAAAGCTGTACTGCTCATCAACTCCTTAATCTTTTAAGTTTGAAAGTAAATGTATCAACTTCACTTTGTAATACAGTATCTGCCTCCCAAAAGGCCAGTGGAAATGGCTGCATGAGATTTTTATGTTTCTATCCTCTTGCTCCATAGGATGCCCACAATGATCAGTGCTGCTTTCATGTCTAAGGAAGAAGATTTAACCTATCTTGTAAAGTAAAGTGCAATGAATTAAAGGAAATGAAGTTCTACACTGACTTTGTTTATTGTATAAATTGCATTATCTGGAAGATGTCTCCTCATTGTAGAGCATTGGGCAGTAAGAGCATCTGGTAACCCTAACCTAAATTTGACAGTCAGGCACATGTCAGCCCAGAGGGTGATTCCTAGTAGAGCAGTTTAAGAATGCTTTTGTTTTCAAATTAACAGCTCATTAGATATCTAGGACAGAACTGCTTCAGTGTCAAGCCCCACTCCTGTAGCACAATCAAGCTATCAAAGCAGCATGACTGAATGCAACAAGCTTACTAATTAGGCACTGTAATTAGGAAAGCAAATACCCTAGACACATTTTCAAGCAATTTAAAAGTGTTTCTCATATCGTGCTCATCTTCTTCTGCCCTTACAGTCTGGCATTGTTTTTTTCTAAATGAATTCCATTGAAGCAGACTCTAAAGGCATCACAAAAAAAACACAGCAGGTGGTGGTGATGGAGAAGACAGCCAGCTGCAGTTGTGCTAAACTTTCACACGCAGAGGTAAAGGCAACCTTTCTGATGTGGTTTGTGGTACGGGTTCTAAAACCAGCCCCTAAGAGAGGGATGGCATAGCTCAAGAAAACAGCAGTGCTAAGGTTTGTTTGACGGCAAACCAGTTATTTTCAGTGCAGGAAGCAGAAAACCAGCCCTGTACATGCGTGTGGGCTGAAGGTATCTCAGCCTCCTGCCTTATCTTACTTGCATGGTATGGTTTTCCTGCCTCTGAGGAAGTTAGAAAAGGGGTGTACTGACAGATGGTAATGCTTGCAGGAAGGTGAAACCCTTGCCCTCCCAGAAACATTGGGAAAAAAGCTTTGTGCAAAGCAAGCCAGAGAGACATTTACAACTAAAACCTTCCCATCGGGTGGGGGTGGAAAGGTGGCCTCAGGATGAGGGAAAGGACAAAGGGACAGCTCCCCACCCCTCCTTCTGGATGCTTTCCTGTTCACAGGCTCCCTCACAACTGTAGCCGTAGTGACAGCCTCGAGGGAGGATTTTTTTTGCCCATTTCACTTAAAACATAAAACGTGCAAGAAAAACAGCCCAGCCCCCTCCCCTCTTCTTCTTGCTGTGGCTGTGGACCTCTCCCAGAGCAACCAGCAGTGTCTGCATGACCCCACGTGCTGCCCTGGACACTGCAGCCTGGCACATTGCCTGCTGACCGAGGCTGTGCTGGGAAAACCCCGGTGACGTGCGCAGCCAAGTGCAGAAAGCCATAGCAAAACATAATGCAAATGGGCTGGATGTAGCATAATACTGGTTCTCGTCTCCCTCTGTTGATGAGAAAGGAAGGAAATGCACAAGACCCGAACACCCTAAAGGAGGAAATCTTACAGAGTGTCTGAAGGAGCCTGAAATGTTGCAATACCAAGCACCTGACTTCAGCTGAATGAAACCAGCTTCCCCTGTGCCCCCATGCCCTGTACCACTGCAGTCCCCAGCCCATGGGGCACTCTGCAGCCTCCCCAGTGGTGCAGAAACCTTCTGCCAGCACTTTGGTGCTCCAACAGACCTTGGGAACTCTATTTCAGAGAAGAGGATGTAATTTCAATAAAAGCATCAGGTGCCCTAAAACAAAACAAAACACAGCTAGCAGGTTGGCAGCTGGTGTTTAATCTCTGCAATCTCAGAGCAGGCTGCAACTCTGCCACCCAGGCACAGCTCCCTCCCCAGGCCCTCCCTACCCCCAAGGCCCAGCTGATCCAAGCTCTTTGCTGGCAAACACAGCAGCCCTATCTGGTAGCTGAACTGAGCGCAGGTACACCTCTCCTCCAAAAACAGGGTGGGGAGATAACATTCATCTTCACGCCAGTCTCAGTTTCATTTTAAAGATTTAAGATAAAAAAGCCCCAGGGGGTGGTTAACTCATGAGAATGTAAAGCAAATACTGGCTGCAGAACTGCCTCTAAGTTACACAGATTGTTTATTTGCACTTGGACGTCTACTGTGAGCTGGCTGTGTTTGTTCAAAAGGAAACTACATCTCCATTTCCCAAGGCTCTCTTCCTTCTCCCAGGCAGAGGAGGCAAGGTCTGCTGCTCGTTCCTTGGCACAAGGCAGTGGTCATAGAATCACAGAAGGAACCCTTAAAGGAACCCTTAATAGTCCAACTTCCCTGCAGTGAACAAGGACATCCACAGCTCCATCAGGGTGCTCAGAGCCCTGTCCAGCCTCACCAAGTGTCTCCAGGGACAGGGCACCCCACCACCTCTGTGGGCAACCTGTGCCAGTGCCTCACCACTCTTACTGTAAAGCACTTCTTCCTTATATGCAATTTAAATTTCCCCTCTTTTAGTTCGAAACCATTTCTCCTTGTCCTATCACAACAGACCCTGCTTATGACTGCTTCATTCTTACCACTCCCCTTTAGATACAGAAAAGCCACTATCAGGTCATCTCACAGCCTTCTCCAGCTCTCTGCCTGTTCTTGTAGGAGAGCTGTTCCATCCCTTGGATCATTTCTCCTCTGGACACACTCCAACAGGTCTATGTCTCTCCTGTACTGGCAACCCCACACCTGGACACAGTACTGCAGGTGAGGCCTCACCAGTGCCGAGCAGGGGGACAGGATGTCCCCAACCCACTGTGGGCAGAAGCAGGTGCCAGCAGCGTTCCCAAGGTACTGAGGTGTTTTCAAAACCAGCCAGTTCACATGAAAGTGAGTGAGACCAAGGTTAGAGAGTCCAGAGAAGAAAACCTTACCATAAGCAAATATGCAGGATTTATAGGCATCAGGTGATGACCTTCTCAGCACAGGGAAGCAGTAAAAAAACTTCAGTTAAAGTGCAGGGGGAGGATTTTCAAGGCTGGTTGCTGTCACTTGGCATCCCACTACCACTACAGAGGCACCTTTGAACCGCTGTCCTCTAGCTTTGCTTATGATGGACTCCACCCTGGGTCTTTGTGATCTCCATGAACCTTTGCATTAGCCCTGTTCCAAACGACTGGCACAGCAACAACAACAACCGGACAGGAAGAAACAGAAAACCTTCTCAGTTTTGGTTTATAGACTCAATCTTGGCGCAATCAGTTTGGGCAGCTGAATTCCACTTTTTTCCCCAGACCAAATTTCCTAACACGGGCCAACACAGATTTGCAAGAATATTAACCACCACACAGCCAGAATACATTTTGCTGCACTTACGGAAAAAACACCCCTTGTCCCTTAAAAAACAACACCACTACAAGAAGATTTACCCCAAATGAGAAGCTCCTCCTTGTCTGGGATTCTAGAGGAGCAGCAGAAGATGCTGCAGGAGCCTCCCTGCACTCAAGATGCCCTCAGCAAAGGAAAGCCCAAACAAACTGGCAGTTTCCATGTGCATCAACCCAAAATATTTGGTAGGGTTGCTGTGTTGGTGTTTTTTTTTGTTTTGTTTTGTTTTTTAATTACTGCTACTTTTTATTGCTTACTAGATTGATCTTAATCAGCACAAGCCAAACTGCAAAGAAACAGAGGAAATGGCCCATACAGACACCCACCCAATGTGGGAACAGCCAAGGGGTGTCAGGGTGAGCCCACTGGTATCTCCCCTGGGGGTCCCTGAGATGTGAGGTCTGCCAATGCAGTAGGAAGGAAGGGCAGGAAGAGTGTCTGCAGCAGTGCAGGGCATCACGTGCAGGGCTGGCTGTGAAAATGGCCCAGAAACAGAAGGCTCCTACTTTGCAAAATGAGACATCTCATAGATAAATTCTTGGAATATATCAAGTACCCCCTGCATTACTGTTACCTTCCATTGATCTCTTCAGTCACACATTGATGGATTTGCAAGCAGGGGTTACTTGTGTCTGAGCAGCACCAGGCAGGCCTGGCAGAGAGGCAGAAACAAGTGTTAGAAGTAAGACTGTATTAATTCACTTTTAGACAAAAGTGGCTGAAGGTTCCAGGGGTAATGGGAGCACACACTGCTCCTCAGCCTTGCAGGGAAACACACCCATCTTAGGTAACGACATATCTCCAAGAGCTGACAGGCCAAGGGAATGAAGTCCACTGCATGACACAGTGCAGCCAGTTCAAATGAAAGCGAATGAGACCAAGGTTAGACAGTCCCAGAGAAGAAAACCTTACCATAAGCAAATATGCAGGATTTATAGGCATCAGGTGATGACCTTCTCAGCACAGGGAAGCAGTAAAATGATTCTGCATTTCCATGCCAAGCTTGCCATCATCAAACTGTGAAATCTGACCAGAAGACCTGCAGGAAGCTATGCCCAAGGAAAGCCCTTTATGCGCAAGGAAGCTGTGCAACAACCACATTCCCAGAACTGCTTTCCTTGCCATTTGGACTTGGCTGTTGCTTCAGGTTGTGCAAAGCCAAAGAACTTTTCACCCTGTAGTTGGACGCCCTCATGATCCCTGCTGCATGCCCCAGCAGGACCATCTTCAACTCCACACACCTTGGCCATGTTCCCCTGTACAGAGCAGGCAACCAGAGGCACAGAGCCTTTACCACAACCTGTTGCAACTGAGTGCTGCACATAGCGCACTCTTCCCTGCAGATGCATGCTGTGCTCAGGGGGGCTGAATCACAGAAAGACAGGATTGATGAGGCTGTTGGGTCCTCCAGGTCCATCAGGTCTCGTCCAACACCCAGAGGATGCCCATGCCCACAGCCAGACAGCTTTTGGAGATCTCCAAGCAGGAGACCCCACAGCCTCTGGGTGGCTCCAGCTGGTGCTTTGTCACCTGCACAGCACAGAAGTGCTGCCTGGTGCTCAGAGGGAATCTCCTGTGCCACAGTTTGTGCCTATTGCCTCTGGCACTGGGCACCACAGAAAAGAGAATAAAGTCCTGCACTGCAGAAACACCTTCCTCCAGCTGCTCCACAGTGAGGCATGACGGGTCAGCACCTGCAGTTCCTGCAGTGCCAGGTGCCTTTAAAGAAGCCATAAGAATACCGGTCAGGAATCTGAAACTCAACGGTTTCTTTTCAAGCAGAGGCTCCACTGCATGAGGTTTATCTGCTCTTTCCTGCCCAGCACGACCCATCGCCAAGCTGGCTCACCTTGAAGTAAACAACATCCTGACAGCCCGGCACTCAGCAGGAAATCCTTGCCTTTGCTACATCTGCTACGAAGTTATGAGATGCAGCTGTGACCTTCAAGTGTGCACCATAAGAAACATCTGGTGCTCTTTTCAGCAAAGCATTCCACAACATTTACAAAACCAGAACAAGCACCAAGTTGGAATTATCATACAATAAATTACTTCAGGGTGTTGAGTTTTGCTTTCAGGAAACTAACCAATGGCTGAAGCTTGTTAAACAATTAGGGCAGCATAACTAACAGGAGAGGACCAGTTAGTTTCTTCTTTGCCATAAGCACCGTTTTTCTAGTCTGTTTTTTGTTGTTGTTGTTTGTTTGTTTCTGTTCTTAACTTTTCCTTAGAACAACAGATTTGATGATTAAACCTATAGGTAAATCTCTATTCCAAGAGAGGTGAGCCACTCTTCTGTCCACCTTACCACATACGAGTCAGCTGTCCTCCAGGAACGTCTATAACATCTCATGTTAGTTTCCCTTTCCTGAAGTTAAAAACATTTGAATGTCAAAATGCTTACAGAATATGTTATCTGGAACAATCAAAACTGGGCACAAGTTATGCATTTGAGCATTGCCTTTCCACAGTTCAAACTTGATTTGATTCTCACATTTAATACCAATGTAGATTGGAAAAATTGATTCTTCCAGTAAAGAACTTCCCCCCTAAGGAAGGGGAAAGCTCTGTTAATGCACAAGTGGGCAGGCCTCCTCCAAACAAGCCATGCCCCAGCACATAGCAAGCTACAGGGGCATGTGAGGACAAAGCAGTGACAGCAAGGCATGGGGGCTGCTGAAGCCTGGAGAAGCCTCAGCCTCAGACTCCCTGCAGAAGCCACACAGCCCTCACCTGGCTATAAGTCACTCATGAAAATGCCCCCAAGGCTTTAGCTTTGGGAGGAAAATGACCTTGCCCCTGCTACAGAGCTGAAGTCTCCTCCTTGGAGATCTCCAAAAGCTGCCTGAAAGTGGCCCCAGCTCCCTGCTCTGGATGCCCCTGCTTGGGCAGGGGTTGGAACCCGTGACCTCAGAGGTTCCCACCAACCTCAGCCATCCTGTGACACTGTGACTAAGGGAGGAGGAGAGATGGAGCCAGCAACCCACCCTTACTGCTGGGGGAAAGACCTTAAATGACAGTAGGGACAAACACGCACACACAAAAGGAAGCCAGCAGTTTCTCTGCATGCTTTCACTGCCTCTCATCCTTGGCAGAGGAGAGGCTGCTGCGCAGCAGGGGACAGCCTCAGGCAGCTGCCTTGGCACAGGGCAATGCAGCCAGAGCTCTGGGGAGCCCAGCCATACAGCTGGAGGTACGGAGCTGGCACAGAGCCCAGCCCCATGATAGGTCAGCGATGCCACAGGGCCGCCACAGTGACAATTTAACACAGCTGAAAAGCTCCACGTTCCAAATAAATGAACATAAAAGAGTGAACTTACTGTTCTCTGGCTCTGAAGGTAATAATTGCCTGCATTTTAAGGAAATGTAGTTATGCGATCGCTGATAAAAGCCATAGCAGTAACTGCACATGAGGAGCCTGAAGGACCTGTGGTAGAGGAACCTAGAAAGCAGGGGAGACCAAGATGTGACAGCTCTCCCAGTTACTCTGGAAAGGGCCAGAGGTCAGAGCAGCACTGGGAAAGCAGCCAGAAAGGGGCCATGGGCCAGAATGAGGTTGTCGCCAAAAACCAGGAGCCCAGCCTGGATATGTCACTGGCTGTCCCACAAGGGAGCCCCAGGGGAAGAGTTGGGCATGCTCAGGGTAGGCTTCTAAGCTGGGCCCTGGGCAGGGCCATGCCGTGGGCTCACAAGGAAAACCAAGGTGGTGTTGCAGGCCTGCTGGCCCACAGCCTGCTGAGACAACTCTGTGCTCTAAGCATGGCCTGCTCCACACCGAGGAGCTGCAACCTACTGCAGGCACCAGAGACCAACAGATATGGGGGCTTTGTTCCTCCCACAGGTCTGCAGGGCTTCTGGGGAAGCAGGGGCTGGCAGAGGACGCTCCTGCATTAGCCATCCTCTAGCACACCTCAGAACATAAGGACAGGTCCTGCAGGGGCTAATGCCACTCTAAAAATGTGTCATGCATGATACATGACAGCAAACATACTGCTCCTGGACTGCTCCCTGCCTTCAGCAGCCACCATTTGTCCAGGCAGTTGGAAACTACTCTTTTAAGATAGATCAAAAAACCCTACGGGAACAGTTCCAAGGGTAGGCGCACAGCTGATGTCAGCAGGCTGTGTTCAACAACAAAACCCCGTTTTTTGTAGGAAGCCAAAGCATGGCACAGCGCTTTGAACGGAGGTTACCTTTATGATTCATGGCATGAATGAGCACTCGCTCGAGCGCCCTACGAGTCAGGAAATGGCTCCCTCAGGAAGTGAGTCTGAGGCCGGCTGTATTTACAGAGACGTTTGTGGACTTAATCTAGGGCAGATGGTGGGGGAAGGGAAGAATCCGTTTCACTATGGATGGATGCACAGCTCCGTGCATTTCTATACACAAATACTAACAAAAGAAGAAAGGATCCAGAAACACAAAGCCGTAGAATCATTAAGGTTGGAAAAGACCACTAAGATCATCTAGTCCAGCCACCAGCCCAAACCCACCATGCCCACTAACCGTGCCTCTCAGTGCCACATCTCTACAGTTCTCAAACACCAACAGGGACAGTGACTCCATCTCCCTGGGCAGCCTCTATAGCTTTCTGCTTACAAGCTTTACTTGGTGCATGCATGCAGCCACTTAGTCTTGCCCAGCTTAATGCTTAATCCTTCTCCCTACCCCCAGGAAGATGAAAGTGCTCACCTGCACCCTCCAGGAAGCCATCATAAGGCAGTAACTCTGTGCATCTCTGTTCCAGGCCTGCTTTGCCCCCTGGCAGGCTCCATCTGGGTCCAGGTGGGGATTGAGGTCAGCTCCATGCTGCAGGTGACTCCTCCATAGCATGGGTGCTGTGCCCTGGAGCTGAGTGCATCACGTTGACTACACAGACATTGGGTTTATTACTACAATGGGACAGAGACCATAGGATTTCAAAGAATTCCAGTATGGGAAGTGGTGTGGTTGTGTAGCCATCATGCAGTAACACTGAAAAAAGATTTCTCGTTCTTCCTTCTAAGTTAATTCACTTACCTGGTCACTCATTTCTGTATTAAAAGGCATCCTGAGCAAGTCCTGGTCCAACACCTGGACCAGCTCCCCAGTGTTAAGCTGTGAGCTGCCTTCCCTGGGCAGAAGGACTGAAGAAGGGCAGTAGCTAAAGGACCACAGCAAGAGTCTTCTGGAGCAACTGCCCTCTGCCACACAGTGCACCATAGCAAACGACCCACCTTGCCCACTTTGCTACTTTCTGTGTCTCTGTTACTAACCTCAGCATTCAGACTACAAGTAAAGCACATCCTTTAGCATTAGTCCCTATCACATTAAACTCCTGAGGTTTATGCAGTTCCTATATTCATAGTATAAACAAGTATAAACATAGTTTCCAGACCTTCACTGTCTTTACAGTGGGCAGAGACCTGAATGTTGGGATACTGTTTGTGTGTAGCTCAGTCTGCTGCATGGCTGCTCCTGGGAAGATACTAACAAGTTGCCCAGGGACAGCCTCCCTCTTTATAGACCCAAAAAAATGAAACACCAACCAAAATTTTGTCAGCCTGTGCCCCCAAGACACCTCACCATCTATCAAGATCATCCCTCGGTATCTGGGTCTCACGATGGGGCATCACACCCAGCTCACCTGCTGCAGCTGGAGACGCTTCAGACACCCACCTTGCTTTGGGTGTTGGCAGAAAAAAGGTCTGCAGAAATCACAAGAGCCTGGCAGCTTGGCCTAGAGCAGGCACTATAAAGAAAATCCATTTTTAGGGGAAGAAGACTGATAACCACCTGTGAGACCTCCTGACCCCACCTTTGATTTCTCCAGCTTTCAAGCCCAATGCAACAGCTACCAGTAACACCGGGTGAAAATGTGGTAGTAAAAGCAGCATTCTGGTGGAATCCATAACATCAAGATAGCAAGATGAAAGTCCAGATTAGGCACTGGTCTTTAACAAAATGACCAACAATAAACTTCACTGACATGGAATGGGAGAAAACAATGCAACTGCATCAGTACACCAACATGGCTTTCAGAGAGGCCTTGAGAGAGCAGTCAGCTCCTGACACATCAATACACAGTCAAGAAACACTAGAATCAGCTGATTGCCCAGATGCACAAGGACAGGATGTTGTTACACAAGACTTTTTTTTTCTGCTAAGAGATATCTCCTCTTCTGCTTTGTAGTTATGATATTGCTATCAAAGGTTTTCCTTGTAAACAAGCAGCTTTTGTACCTGTCAAAAACACTGCACAGAGCTGTTGACCCAGGCAGCTGCCAGGCCATCCAGGTGCAAAAGTTGATCCTGCTCTGAGATGCTACATTCAGAAAGATTCAGAAAGGCCCAGTGGGAAAGTACGTAGGCTCCTCTGGCAAGCCTGAAGAACTGAAATGCTCTCTGCTAACAGCAGATTATTATATTAAAACTGGCTTTACAAGGAGCTTGTAGTTTACAGGAAGGTATGAAAATAACAGTAATGAATTAGAAAAGGAAAAAAAAAAGTACTCGTACAATTTTTTGTGCCACGGCTAATAAACAGAGCTGCAGCAAGCCATTTCTCCAGCTCTAAAGTACCACTCCTGCTGTCTCAATCTTGCTTTCTCACACTGAAGAATTACAACTCTCTTCAGTAGTGACAGCTACAAGGAAGGTTTCAAAATACTGATGATAAGTTCATACTGGGGGCCTTCTGCAGTCAGAGCATTAAGCCAACTTCTTTTCTTTCAGTAAACACTTGTGTCAAAATAGTGTGATATTATTCAAGGCTGCAAGGTTTTCCACTTGCATGGGCTAGCAGGATTAGTCAGCTAACAACATATTTCTGGCAAAATGAGAGGCTGCATTATCCACATTTACTCAGAGAAAAAAAGAAACTACATATAGGAATTTCCATCCCAGACCAAGGGCTGAATTGGATAACCAGATCATCTCCACAAGCTGCAGAGCTTAAAGATCATGTTTTTAACAGGCAGCATTGCAACCCGTCCCTAGTAAATTTGCTGACAGTGTGACTGAGGGTGCTAAGATAAGGACAGTTTCCTCATTTACACAGGCTCCAGTTACCAAGTCGAAAGGCTTAGGGTGGAAGGTTGATCAAATTGCTGATGTGAAACTTGGGAGGGGAATGTACTGCTTTCATCTTATGTTGTAATACTCACAAATGAAGTCTGGCAAAAGATAACGCATGCAAAAAAGAGGCTGCAGCATCTGTATATGTATACATATATCAAACAGCAGCCAACTGCGCTCCTGTTCCTCACGAGGAGTGTGCCAAGTGTTGAAAGCCTATGACCTCGTGCACTCTCAAAAGCATGCAACATTACTTTTCTGTACTTGTGAAAAATCATTGCTAGAAGAGGTAAGGAGTCCAGTTAGGGACATCTTGTTCCAATTTTGGAACCATCTCCTCATTTGAGTGTGCAGGTGGCTGAAGGCAGCCTTTTTCTGCCAGATAAAAGCATTTGCAGCCTATTGTTTGGGGACATTTCTAAGAAGCAGTGCAAACAGGCAAAATGAAGATGCACCCAAACGAAAAGCATTTGAGTCACCATGCTTAGTTAACCTGGGATTTTTTTAAACAGCACATATAATTATTCACCAGCCTAAAACATTCATAAAAACATGTGCTGAACATTTTGTGAGATACTATTTCCTGCCTGAGGCAACTACGTGCCTTATGCCCTATATCAAAGAATTTGCCTGTTTTATAACACCCAGACAGACTGGCATTAGCATTGCCAAGGTTCATCTCTTTTTTTCTCTGTGGAAGTCTGTGGAATATAGTCAGCTGGAAAACCACAGCAAGTAATTACAAAGATGTTTAAAAACATTTTAAATCCTTCACATGCCTTCTTCTTCCAGAATACATCTTATAGCACTTGTTTAGTTTCACCCTTTCCTCATATTCACCGATGATTCATTCAGGAACATTTAAGATTCACCCACAGAACTTTAAATATTATGAGCTGCTTGGATTATAAGCACCACAACTGACTGTGTATCAGTATCTCCTCAAGCATCACCAAGGGAGACATTCCTGAAAATGGCAACAAATGATGATTTGATTGTGAAAAATGGTTTTATAGTGAAAAGATTTCAAGATGTTTGAAATCTTCTTGTACTTCCCTTTGCTACGCTTTTTCTCCCCTTCCCTAGCCCAGAATGAGGAAACAGACAAGTTATTCTATAGCTGGTTCTCACCACCACAATATTCTCATTCCCATTGAGCTGTGCATTCAAGCAAAAACGAGAACAAACATTAACAGCTCCATTCCCACCCGTCTACTAGACAGGAATTCACAGATGCTTCATTATATACCTCCCACTGGCACTGGTGAGGCAGAAGATTTGTACAGAAAGGAGAGGGAGACTCGACAAAACACAAGATTCATTGTAGTTGCTGTAATGCATAATTCCATTACCTAATGTCAACCAAAGCATCGTGCTGCTTCTTTTCCTCACTGTTAGATGTACTGGCATTGTCAACAGCACCTTAAGAACCTTTCCCAGATTATACCAAGGTCACATATACAAGCTTAAAGAACAGAGGAAAAGAAATCATAACTATTTTATGTAATAGGAATTTTATTGTATACATAAATAATAACAAGACTGAGGAATTTTGGGACTTGCTACTTGCAGTGCTGATCCTGCAACAGGACAAGTGTGGCAGACTTAACTCCCACTGCAGAACAGAGGACAAGGTCTCAAGATTGACCCAAAATACAGCGTCCTTTCACAAATACCATTGCAGAAGCCCAAGCAGCACATTGGCAGTCTTTCCTGAGGCAGAAGGCAGATTAGTCACATTCAAAATGGATTCCAATGGCTGTCCTCTTCTTCCTAGGAACTTGTTGCTTCTATCTATATTTTTATTCGCCTGAAGTCAAAAGGGCACAACTGATATTGAGACAAGGGTGAAGAAAAGAAAAAGAACAGAATTATGATATCGTAGGCCTTTTAATTGTCAAAATGCATTTATATTTTTTTCTTTGATGTTGAAAGCTGATCAAAATCCATTTGATGAACACTCTCACTATTAACATCTTGTGTAAGGATTTAAGTAATCATATTTCTGACATGACAGCACTAATCCTAGAACGGCTTAGGTTGGAAGGAACTCCAAGGATCATCGAGTTCCTTGGTTCCTATAGCTATGCTGTATGGAAATATAAAAGAGAGAATATTTCACAGTAACAAAGCATCAACTGGCATCTTTTGTAATAAATCAGCATTCTCAAATGGAATTCTATTTCATTCCCATCAGGTATACTTTCTCTAATCTGATTTACTCTGGTATAAATCTAGGGTAATTCAATTGGAACAAATTAGATAAAAATGAACCTGAACAGGTTAAAAACGACAGATGCCATGGAAAAACACAAACTCTTGTCACCTCCATAAAAGTTCACCAGCACAACTGGATAAAATTAAAGCTTGTTTCTCCCATGATGGGATGGATGTGGTTTGGGCTGTAGTTCGCATATAACTGCTAACCACAAACATGCACTGAAGTGCAATGCTGCTGGAACGGAGAAACATGTTACTGCTTCCAAGCCAAAGCAATTTTGTCCCTGATCAGTCAAAAGTCAAAGACCCATGCTGTGACAAATCCTTGTAAGGAAAATGAGACCACATTTACTTCATAACCAGATTCAACTAGGATTATTGCCAACAGTTTAATACACAGTGAGACTCTCAGGACTGATCTCATTCAGAATAAACAAACTCATCTTTTCAAAGATCACAGCAGCGTTCTCCAACGTTTGGGATCACCCAAACCCAACAAAACAGCTGGACTTGAGAATGGAGTTAAATAATCGGATTTGATTTCAAGCAGAAGTAACAAATTGCCACCCCCACAGAACAGCTGAAAATTGAGACTGAATTGAACTTCCATCATTTGGTTGCTCTAGGTCAAAACTCTAGTAGGTGTATTTATGCAGAAACAACATGTGGCAAAGCAAGCAGATTTCAAAACCAGCAGCACCCAAATACTTTAAACACATGAGCAATCTTTACTCTAGCAAGAAAGACAATAGAACATCTGAGGCAGCAGCTATTAAAAAAAGCATGCCTCTACTTATACAGCATACTCTACGTGTATACTAATGATTGAAATCCTGAGGATAAAGGTTTTGGATAGCTTTAGTATAAATCTTCCTGACAGCTTTTCCTCCTACTTTTTTTTTTTTTAATTTTTTTTTTTAAATTTAAAATTCTTCTTCTAAAGAAAACTTGCCATAAGCACAAGTACTGAAGTCTCAGAGAGCAAGTAAAGACCTGGCAGAAATTATGCTCATATGCTAAAGAAAATAAGATTTATTTATGGGTTTCTGTATTGAGCATTGGGACAGCATCCCATAAATATTCAAAACTTAAGCTTTCCTGGCTTTATCACTATTAACACTGTCCTAGCTAAAAAGAAGCACAATATGTTAGTGAATTTCAGAGCAGCTTTCCTTGCTTTTCTTGATATCTTACAAAAAAAAAAAATATCTTGTTTTGTGTATTTTTATGTGGCTGTCTAAGATACTAGAAAACACATTTAGAGACTTCATATTCTGACAGAAAACTAATTCTTGTGTCTGAAGGAAAACTTCAGTAAATCAGCCACTCAAAGTATCTTTGCCCTTTTGCAAACTAGCTATAGCAATTAAATATTTATTAATGGAAGCACAACATTAAAAACTAGTTTAGCTGGTAAAGCTGTAAAAGTAGAACACTTGTTCAGCAGACGTGCACTCTGCGTAGTGTTTGCGAGTGGTGATGATGCATGGAATAAAAACTGGGGGAGTTTTCTAAATCTGAGCTCTATTTAGACAGTTGGCAGCTAGGAAAAAAATAAAAGAATTTTACTAGTAAAAAGAACACTGAAAAAAAACTTAAGAGAAATCCCAACAATGCTAGAATCCTGATGAAAAATAACTCTTTAACATAATGTGGAAGTAACATAAGCAAAGACAGACAACTAAAAAACATGTTAAAAAAAAGACATCCTTACTATCTTCCATGTGAGAAGATAATCTGATATGTCCTAAATGATGTCCAATTACATAATCATTAGTGATAACAGGCCTTAGACACACAGCTACTTCTCTTCTATGAACTAGAACTACCTTCAAAAGTTAGGAGTTTCTGCCTTTTGTTTTGTTTTCTTTCTTTCTAGACAACTGCAACAATCACAGGACTTGTTGCATCTCAGAAAGCAGCCTAAACCAGAACTGGAGTCTCAACTTTAGCTTCTGGCTCAGAGCACTGAAACATTGCCTCCATTTCCTGCACTATAGTTACCAACTGAAGAAGCAAGTTTCATTAGTGAAGTGCACCAACATGAAAGGTCAGGCACACCACAGATTGTTACAGGCTGTAAGATGAGGCTGTACCTTAAAACTGGCAAAACTTTATAGAGAAAACCTAAGAGCAGAGAATAGGTTCCTCTCCCCTTCTCTATACCTGCACAGGCAAGCAGTTTTTTGGTACTGGAGGCAGAAATGGGATGGGGAGAAGAAAATAAACAAACAGTACTGAAATTATTACCTCTCTTCCCCTCTACATCAACATGAAGAAGATAATTACATACAAGTCCAATCTGCAAGTGTTTGTGTTACTTCACAGCTGTGGTCATATACTATTACTGATTTTTATCCTCTACCTGTTTGACATCAAGTGATCCGGTGTTCTACTTCAGGGCTCGCTCTTCATTTGAAGCAGCATGGACTTCCAGGGGCTTGTCACCCTCCACTTCACTCTTAAGGAGAGAAAAACAGGCACAACATTTCAATTGAGGCAAGCCATTAATAATATTTTTGCTAGAACAGGAGCCCTTGTCAAAAGCTGGAACAAAAACTTCTTGCAGAAATCAAGTGATTGATGAGGTTAGTTCATTGTGATACCCTCCCCAAACTGTTTTGAGATTTTAGTCTTCCTGTAGTTAGCTCAGCAATTAATGGATTTGAAAGAACAAGTAGCTCAACAGAAGATGCTTTAATTGACTCATTTTTGCCTGCACTAATAATAGAGGATGAATTCCCACAGAGTAGTTGCTATTTTGCATTCTTTGAATTCTGTGTGAACTTATACAATAGGCCTCTTTTATACATATCCTTTGAAAGAGTGTTCTCACACTTTCTCTGAAATAAACGATGGAAATCAAAGAATGAAGAGATGCTTGTTACAGCATCTGGTTTATCTATTTGCCAAGTATGCTATAACAAACAGCCACTTGATTACTGTTTTAAATAGATGTCAATAAAAAAAGAAAAAAACTTAAAGGGACATCCACACAGACAGAGGAACGAAGAACACAACATTGGAGAACAGGCTGAGAGACCTAGGCCTCTTCAGACTCAAGACCAGCCAAAGGGGAAGTCCAATTTCTATACACAGTCATTTAATGGCCATCTACACATTTGGAAGAGCCAGGCTCTTCCTGAGGTTCACACCAAAAGGACACGGGAGCAGCACAGCAAGTTTCTAGTAGTAGATATAAGGAAAGAGGGAAATAAATCACACCACAGGTTGCCCAGAGAAGCTGTTGAATCCCTATCCTTGGAGATATTCACCACGTGACTGGACAAGGTCCATGCCACCAAATCCATCTTCAAATCCGGTTCTCCTTCGAACGTGGGGAAGGATGAAATGACGGGAGGCCACACCCAACCTCAAACATAAAAGTTACTTTTACATTCTCAACACTAAAATTAAATTGTCCTTTGTTTGTATTCAGAAAAGAGATTTTTACCAACACGCCTTAAATAAATGTGATGGAAAAACATTGACTGAATTATGAATATCACTCACAGTTCCTACTCAAAATATCACTAGCAGGACTTTTAGAAGGCAAGTCTTTCTTTAGAAAGAAAAAACACTGATTTGATCACTATCCCGGATATTTCATAGTAAATGAAGTCACATCCACAGAACACACCCATTTCAAAGCAGTGACATAGTTTATAATTCTCATGTACAGGAACTTGTACGTTCTGACAGTGAACAAAGTGACTCATGATGCCTCATCTCAGGGATTACTCAATCCTGAACAAATGAACTAAAAATAAGTTGTTCACAGAGGGTTCTGCGTTCTTCCACTTGCTTGTTTTGACTTGTAAAAATAAAAATGATACCCAGGTAGAGTGCTTTTTCTTTTTTTTGTGTTTGGGGCTTTTTTGGCTCTGGAAGGAGAAGAAAAAAAGCCAATATAACAAACAATAACAAGTGTAGAGAAACAGGGATTCTGCTTAGTTCATTTGTGCTGATGAGATCAGCAGGTCTCATCACAGGACTTGCCTTCACCAGACCCATCAGGAGTTGTTTAATTCAAGTCAAACCACCACTAAACTGTCACTCCTCACATACAAACACGTTTGTTCAATTAGCAATTAACACATTCTTTTAACTCCATTTGCTGCCTGTGCTTACTGCATCAGCAATGAGTGAGCCTGATAAAGCATTAAAGCAGGTAGACAGAAAAAAAAAAGTCCTTCGAGCTGGCACAGGATATAAACACAATTTTACCAAGTTCCAAGATCCTCAAGTCTCACCCAAAACAAATTAGAAGCAAACTAACACGGTTAGGTCAATGACCCAGAAGACAGCCTCCTCCATGGCACAATGCCTTCTTGTTATTAGAAGCAGGCACATAGTCAAAAATCTTCCTATTTTCTGGCTCAACACAACCACTCCATAACACATCTGGGTGAACAGAGGAGTTCATGCATCAGATTTCTATCCCACAGCAGGAGCGGAAATATTTTGTACTCTTATGCAACTGACATTTTCAAACGCACGGTGACTGTAACAAATCTCCCCAATGCGCTCCTGTACTCAATACACAAGGATTCCACAAGATCTAAAGAAGAAATTCATTATTTGAAATTCAAAATAATGAAAGTAAGGTGACTGTACACAATGTTTTTTATAAAGTTTCAGACAGTGACTGATTAAAAAAACAGTCAAGTTGACTTTACTGAGACCTAGGCTCTAGACTTGAAGCCATCAGACAGGGGTTGCTATAACATTTTTACTCACATATTTAGAAGAAGTTCAGAAGCAAGCTGGTCTAGTTAAAAAAAAAAAAAAAAAAAAAAAAAAGGTGGGGGGGGAAGTGGTGGGGCTTGCAAAAGAGAGTCTGGTCCCAGAAAAAAAACAATTACAAAAGAAAAACAAGGCGTTTAGGCTCACAGATTATTAATTTGCCCTTTCTTCTGTCTCTTTTGTTTGCTAAATGTTGCTTAGAATAAAGACATCACCCTTTCCCAGTCAGTCAATAGCAACACATTCTCAGTTGCTTACTTCTAGTTGAGCTTGAAATTTGCTCTCTTAGAAATATGGAGCACTATAAAAATGTTATTGTATTTTAAGTCACTCTAGAAAGCACAACCTTTGGTAGGGTAGATTCTTCCTTTTTCACCTCTCAAACACTTCATTCATCACGACCCAAACTAAGGATTCAGCCCCTAAAAAAACTGCAGCCTTTTCAAGTTCCTTTCTGTTTTTGTTCTTACTACCAAAACAGTAAAAAGTGAATGTATGACAGCAGACAGTATTTTCTGTCAGAAGTAGATGTTTATCATTTAGTTCAGGTTGCTGTCTCTTAAGAAGCCACCACCACCAAATCTTCAGTATTTACAGGAAATCTGTCAGCTGCTCATGCTTTGTTTTAAAATATACTTAAACCACAAGTGACTCAAACCTCCCAAAACACGATTTAGGTTTGCTATGATGACCATTAATGATGTCCATGGTTAAGTTACCCAGTCAAGACACTGACACCACAACTTCCACTTTCACCACTCCCTTGATCCCAGTGCAAGAAATGAGCAACCCAAAGCTGAACAGTCTTTGGGTTTCAGAGCACTTTGTTACCAGCTGATGCTTAATAAGATACTCAAACAGCTGTGCTTAACTAAGCACATGTAGGTATGTATGTACACACATATGTACTTCTGTATATGCAGAAAGTATTGGTAAATTTCAGATAATTGCTATCACAGGACCAGGAATGAAACTCAACCAATAAGCTGTATGAGTTTCTCTGAATTTCTGAAGCTCCTTTAAAAAATATAAACAACAGACAGCATGAGAAAAAAAAAAATAATCCGTTTTCTGTACGATCTTATTACTGATTGGAACAAGGTGAAAGAAGCACACAAAGAAAGGAACACAAACTGAAAAGGGGGATGTTATCAGAGCTCTAGTGCTGTTCTGTTTCACTACATTTCAGCCATTTCAGTAAAAACAGTGGGTGCCTGGTTCACTATAACAAGGAAGAGGGAGAATCCAAAACATCTGAGAACAGAGCAAGCTAACTCTTTGATTGGTATGAAGAGAAGACAAAGAAAGAACTAACTGACAGAATAAAGCGTTTTTCTGTGTTTCAGTATGTTTCAGCTCACTGGCTGGAACAAAACCCGTGCCTAAGTGACTTGGTGCCAGGACACAGGCCTTCATCACTTGAAGATGAAACCACTGCAGCACGAGAGCTAACAACCCCACAGAACAGTACAGATGATAAAAATAGCAAAACCAGAGACAAAAGAGGAAAGACAAAAAAGGCCACATTTCATGACAGCTATCAGCAGAGGAGCTGAGTGACCAACAAGAAACTGACAGGTCAGCTGTATTAAACTGTAGCTCTGAAATACAGATGTTTAAGCAGTTCTCTGTAAAGAAGTTATTATTATCTTTTGCATGTAAAGCTACAGTCCTTAAAGCTGTTGCACAACAATCGTCCAGCCATTACAGTTATTTTAGCCCTCTGATTTAAGAGCAGGTATTACAGGTGATCTCATCGAGAATTAAACAAAGATCCTGTAGTGGGAAAAAAAGAAGCTGCAATTCACAGGCTTAACAGTTCAGCTAGACTTGAATGGTAAAGCAAGAAGAAAAGCGTAGAGGGAGGAGATCTTGCATGGATTTTATTGGGCAAAGAGACCAGTTACTTAACAAAGACTAACCAGAGCCAGTGCAGAGTATGAGCCTTCATAATTGCAAAATTCCAGTAATGAAAGTTTGGTGTTGCCTAAGGCTACTCTAAAGAGCTCCAAATAGCATTCATCATTCCTAAAAACCATATAAAATCATAGATGTGATTCTCTATCAACTGCAAACCAAGATAAACAAGGTTTGAATCCACTGCCACCTTTCCTGAAGGCTTACTACTTGGTAATATAAATGTTAACAGTAATTTCACTGATACTTGCGAAATCACTTCTTGTGAGTGAGTAATCAAGTAGGCAAAAAAATATTCAGAAGACAGAATGCTTCACATACTCCTGGGCTACCAATTAGCTGGTTACATTTCTTGTTCTGTCTTCTCTACTTGGGGGAAGATATAGCAAAGTTGTCCACTTGATATCAAGGTAACACACAGAGAAGCTAATTAACTACTCCTCGTGTCCTTTTTGAAGAAAATGTTTCACCCTTCTTTAAATAAAAAATCTGAACGTAGATTGTCACTGATGGTATCTGTATAGTTTGAGTTGAGCGCTTCTAATCCGACAACCTCTTCCTTCAGTAAACCAGCATCAGGATACCAGAATGCTATACTGCAAATCACATATTCCAAACTAGAGACTAACTTGGTGTACAGAGGGGCTCCAGTCAGCATTTCAAACACTGGAGCAAAAGGTCCTGGAATTCATCTTTCTTGGCAGAACCTAGTTGATATGACCTCAATTTGGCATAGCTTACTGCCTCATAAAACCTTTAGAAAATCCACATACCACATCAACAAACATGAAGTTATGCACAGCTGTGGTACCTATGACTATCAAACAAATTATGAGCTGTGTAACAAATTAACACAAGCCAAGAAGAGCCACCCGTACACAGTTTGATTATTTGCAAGGATGCTTTATGTAGCAACAAAGAAACACGAGAGCAAATGTCACAAAAACAAGCAAGTAACATCACTTGCTCTGGCGTGGTTTCAGGAACAACTGCCATGGTAAGAATTCAAGAATAACATTTGCATTTGCCTAGTTAGGAAGCCTAGCTGCCTGCTATATCAATTAGGGAAAGAATATATAAAAACAACCTGATTATTTCACCATGTTGTCAAATTAGGGTAGAAAAAAAAACCTGTTGTCCTACAACCTACCCCAGAATGCTTTGTCAACTTTGGTACATGATAGTTAGAAGTATTTACAGAATCATAGAATTGCTCAGGTTGGAAAAGACCTTAAGATCACCAAGTCCAACCACACCCTAACCACACTACCTTCATAACAACCCTCTGCTAAATCGTGTCCCTGAGCACCACATCCAAACGGTTTTTAAACACATCTAGGGATGGGGAATTTCTTGACATTTCCATAGAAGTCCTATTGATGTAATAGTTTGTACCGATTTTCTGGATCTCATCAACTGTAAAAACAGAAAGTACCTTTCTACATTAGTATAACTACAGAGCATTACAGATGGACAGAAGAAGTTTTTCTTTGGAAGGCTTCCCCTTTCATTTTAGTGGTGCTCTGATGGTCTGTATGTACAAAAAGAGGTTTTCATTAATAGGTATGGCTGACCACCTCATCACTACACTATCATTAATAAGCAAACAAAACAAACAAAATCATATCTTTTCAACTATGTATTTGGTACTGTTTCACCAACTTAGACCTAAGGAAATTGCCCAGCAGGTTTTTCTCATCACCAACTTAACTGACAACAGGTAACACCAACAATACCTGACCAGTTACATTAACTCTAGAAGGGAACTGTTAATCTTTTGTGCAAATAGTTTTGGAAACTGAGGAGCACAATATAAAGACTCGGCAAGGAGGAAGAGAAAGAAGTGTGTTTACTCAATGGTCTCTAACTTTGCATGTTCTTTGTTTTTCTGCTGAGGTAGCGAGTGCTTGAATAAACCTTATAGTATGATGAAGGCTTCAAAAGTTTTTGCCTTCCAATAACAACCACGTTTTCCTTTTGATATCTTAGGACACAATGAAAGAAAAAGCTCGGCTAATTTTTACTGATGCAATCAGTTTGCCTTTCTGACATATTTTTATGTTGCCTACTTTTCTGAGACATTTTTTGACAGACAAGGTTTTAGGAAAGGTACAATATGATTAAATAACCTTTGCTTATTCAAAGAGTAACACAAGTGCATTAATTAAACAGCCTAGGGGCCAAAACAGGGCGAGTATCCACAAGAAAAGTCAGCTGATAATGGCTCCCCTAAGACTCAGCAGCTGATAAAATAGGTGAGCATTTCTCCAACTCATTTTGTTTGGAACCAGCCCCACGCCTAGCCCTGCGCAGAAAACTCACTTCAATACCCAAAACTCACTCAAGTGCAGTTGCCTGTGCAACCTGTTTCTCTTGGTGGCCATCCCACTTACTTCTTAGACCTCTGGGTTGCAAATATCTTGCTGTGGTCTTCAGGTTTCTGTTCCCAGAACACCACCATTAAAGCCACGCATCATCGTCAACCTAGCATGAACTGTTAACATACTTATCAGGTCACAGTGAACCACCAAGGCTTTCTGCTGGTTCCAAATTGTTTTCAAATCACATTTCAGTTCTGCCATAACTAAAATAAGAGAAAGGAAGCAATCTGCTGCTAAGGCAGCAGTTTGCATCAGCAGAAATAGCACAGTTGCTTAGAAATTAGGAATAAAAAACACACTGAGTCTAGCAGTGGATTTTAAACCTCAAATGCTTTATGTTACATAGTTGAATTTTTAACTAGAAGTTTAAAAAAATTCCCTGAAAAATCTTACAGGTTGTCCCTCATGCACATTTTATATAACAGCACAATTGTTCAGTCTCTTACACTGCAATTCACTGAGCCATCCACATATATCTAGTTTCTTTATCTATATCAGAGGTACAACTACAAGGACAGCCTGCCCCTGAGGCCTAATGGAAACGTGTAGTAGATAAAAAACAAACATCATTATGATAATTAACTCCAGAAGCTTTAGGCAGCCTATAAATTATGACCTAGACATTACATAATGTAACGAATCAACAAAACAAGTTCCCCTTTCTTCACAAGTCAATTCTAATTGTCAACTAATATCACTTACTGCACTCATTAGTGCACACTGCACTACTTTTGAATCTTGCATTTTGTAGAATGCAAAGTGCATTTGAAGTAAAATAGCATCTTCCTTCAAATTTTGTGGATTTTCTTTTTCCTGAAGTATTTATGAATAGTTGCCTGAGCATAACGATGCCACTGCATGCTGCTCTATCAGACATTATTATCCAGTCACAACACATAGACCTAATAAAAATAAGCAATGATAGAAATATAAAACAACTACAAAAATAAAACTTCCAACCACTTTCTGAAACTGAAATAAGCCTCGTATTTTTCCACAACTTGGAAATATAACATGAAATCTTTGTCCTTAGAAATGTAAGCTAAGTCAGAGTAGGTAAAATTATTTCTTTGTCTGAAAACAAGTTGGTAGATTTTTCTCCTAATCCAGAAATCAAGTTTTTCAGTCTTCTTACCTTATCACCTTTTTTCCCAGACTTCTTCTTTTTAGGATTATCCTTCCAAAGAGATTCTACAGCAATATATCCCTGAAGACTCCAGTCATACAGATGGGTACCAGCAACCTTTGAAACAAAAGATACTTGAAAGCATGAGTCTAATCTGAGAAATGTTGATTTGTTTCTTGTTCATGTGGAAAAAAAAAAAATCCCAGAACCCAAGACCTTTAACATCTTCCTGTTCAAGCTCAGAGAATAAAGTCTTAATTAATACCTTGGGGAAAAATAATACATGGGAAATTAGAAAAGCCAACTCGCTAGAAAGCGCTGTTAGAAGACTAGATGAAATACATCTGTATAAAAAGGAGTGGAATGATGATGTGCGGAAGCAATTCTGAGTTTTATAATGTTATAATACGTTCAATATATTTAATATATATGAATTATTTCTTCAATCGGCCATGCTCACTTTAAAGAGAAAAAAATCATTCTCACTTTGATACTATTTTGCAATTTGACATTTTCACTGTTTTGATAGACTAGTAGGAGCTCTCCCTTGTTTCTTCTTATTTGCAATTTAGAACAAAAACTTTATGTGCTGACAGATGGCTGTAACAAACTAGCTATTAAGCCTCAAAACAGAAGACAGCTAAGGAAAGATAGTGCTTGCTGTATTACACCATTACACCAACAGTGAATTCTGTAACAGAACAAATTCCTAAGTCTAATGTGAGAATTCTCACCCCTTATGATATGGATCCACAATAATCATAGCATCCACAGATCCATAGCATCCTAACATCTACGAGTTTTAGGTTCTTACAGCTCCAGGTTCACATTAGTAGTAATTTTCAGATTAACACGTTTTTCTTATAAAAATGGACATAAAAACAGACAATTTGATTAACTAGACAGATTAAACTAAAAGCTAAGTGAAATTGAGAAATGAGAAGGTATAATTCTCTCTCCAAGAGAGAAACTGGAAAACTACCACTATCAGATCAGAGCAAGTGTAAGTGATTCTTCTGAAGTTTCTTCCAGCTTCCAACAATGTGCTGCTCAGAGTTTCCCTGAACCAGAGGCCATTCCTGTGTCTAACAATGCCCAATGAATGTACCTCCTTATGAACTTATCCTGTCTCCTCTTGAGTCACATGCAACTTCTAGCATCCAGAACATCATGTGCTGAGGAGTACTACAGCTAGGCACGTATCACAAAGAACTACTTCCTTTGGTCTGAACCAAATAAACTATGCCAATTGTGCACCATCACCATGACAGATGTGGGCAGAGATCACAGTGCCACCTTTGTATTGCAGCTTACGATTACAAACTTTCAAACAGTACTGAGACCTCCAGCCTTATAATTTTTTCAGTGCTGCATTAGATTTTAGGAAGTGCAAATAAAAACCTGCAAGCTGCTTACAAGGATAAATACTTGATAGTAAGGATCATAGAGTTCTCTTTCAGGTGGCAATTAAAATTCCACTCAAATCAGTAACATGAGGATTTGAAATACATCAGTAGACCAGCTTATGTCCACAAACATACGAGGTTCTAAAAAACACTGCATTGAAAACCCAGAGGCTTTATGCAGTAATGACCTTCTGCTGATATATTAAGATCACATTCACCACACAGGGAGTTTGGCATCAGCATCTCAGTAACAAATACCTCATTCCTAAATCCAGACTTATCAGTATACAGAGAAAACCAGATGATCTCAACAGCCAGCCACAAATCTGCATAAACCCTAACTAAAGAAGCTACTTAATAATGAACATACCAGGAATTAAAACCAAACAAACTAGAAATCCAAATGCAAACCAACAGCAGCATTTCTAAGCCACAACTGAATTTGAGACGTGGGATGTTTCAAATACCAACAGCTAGGATCTTCGTCATCATCTTTGATGATTACAGCTGTGATTTGATTTTAAACAAATTGATACAATGCACAGAGTTTTCCCCTATATTTTAAGTCTATAAAAGTCATCAGGAAAAAAAAAAAAAAAAAAAAAACTCAAATAGTTCTGGGGATGAAGGTGTTAAATCTCCAGAATCCTTCCATGCAAGCAACACAGGTATAACCATTCATCTTATACAGTATTCAGGAGTGCACACTCTCGAGTACTCCAACAAACTAGTCCTGAAAACCTCTGCCTGATCTCATAGGATGGTGCAAGGAGCATAAACGTTCCAGGACTGGAAGATAACTGCTACAAAACACAAATGCAGGGTTGGGTTTTGGTGGTTATTTGGGGTGTTTTGTGTGTGCTTTTTTTTTTTGCTGCAGTGTTACTGAGGACAAGCAGCAATCAACATAAAGTGAGAAGCAAGAAGTGTCCATAACATCTCTCTCGGTCCTGCTTAAAAACTGAACAGCACCATTTAAAAATATTCTACTGATGGAAGTCATATGATTAATTATGAATTATACTAAATGACAAACTGGTCCTTCATGTTGTTGGAATAAAGTAGCTACATCATAGGTACAGCAACCCACATAGGTTATTCTACCAGAGTCAACCACTACTCCAACATTTGCACACACCTCTCAAGAGGCAGGACCCACGCAGAGGCTCACAGTTCACATGCATTGTGAAACACAGTTCTAGAAAACTGTAAGCTGCAAGTTACAAGGTCAACAGGATTATTTCCAAGAAATTCTTGATAATCATCTGATACACCCTCTTATTAGCAGAAAGCTGGAGGTTGTGTTGTATCATGTACTTTATATCTCTCCCTTTCTGATAGAGCAGTTTCAGAGGAAACAGGCAGGTACTGCAGTCTCCACCACTATTCTAGGGAGTGGCACTTCCAATCCAGAAAAGTAAAAGGAACAGAAAGAGTACAAGAAGTTCATTCAGCTGTTCTAAGTGTTCATTTGAACACCGATACAGAGTTCCTTCCAGACAAGGACATGTTTTTTTCCCCAACAACCATCCGCAATTCTTAATTTCTGAAAGATAATTTCCAGTTTGTTTGCTTTAAATTATTACATGTTAAAATACCTCTGTTCACTGCAACGCTGGAAGAAAGTTTGTGTGCTAAAATGTAAACAAATGTTCAAAACTCAGATTGACTGGTTTTGCACAGGGCCTCTGAAATAGTTTAAAAGTGACCCTGTGCTATGAGTAGCCATATTTGGCCCTGCTGTAGCACCATCTGCATATCCCAAGGCCAAACGCACATGTGAACACTCTTCCATCTTTTAATTCCACACAAGACTGTAAGCATATAATACTGAATATTCTGTATGTTGGATGTCAAGATTATCAAGGAGAATTAGTTAGCAATTCTTTAGCAAAACTGCATGCTGAAAAACTAAATTGAGGATCTGCTGCCTTTTCTGCTGTACGCTGCTAATGAAGTAGTACAATTTTACATGCCTCTTCTATTCTGCAGTGAACATGGATCAATTGATCCCAACTCCTCCTTTTCAATCTATAGTCTCTGTAATTGTGTCATGCACTCAGTTGCGTCAGCACAGCTGTTTATGCCTCACAGAATAAACTGGACAAGGGAAGAGACACACATTCAGAAGAGAAACAAATAATTTTGTGTGTTTACAAGTAAATAAACTCCTGTATTAGGAAGTTCTCATTTCAAGAAGCGAGCAAACATAAATCACATACTGCTACATGGAACGTGACAAGTTCTAATACCAGGGAAAAAATAATAGTTCTAATGACAAAGAGAATGATTTCAGTAATTTAATAATGGAAAGTTTTCCAGTTGGAAGATAAATCATAGTTAATGCAAAACATTTTGAAATGCTTTATGGCTAGTTGAAAAGCAATGCAGCTCTTACACACTAGTTAAAGGTTCCACTACAACAAAAGAAACATTAATATTAAATTTGGTTCCCTTACCACTTATACAGCCTGACTGGTTGTTCTAAGGTATACAAATGAAAATAATGCCAACAGTGAGGAAATAAATCCCTTACAAATTTGCCATTTGTTAGAATGATTACTGAAGGACAGAAAAAAAGAACAAACCCCAACACCAAGTCCATGCATTTTAGTGTCTGAAAACTACATATGACTAACACTGTGCTCTGCTGCTATGACTTCAGTTTTCAACTCACACATTTCAGCTAAAGTAAAAAGATTTCTTCCAGATGTATCAAACATTGCACCTCAACTGCAGGTGTACTTTGCTGTGCTTATTTCCAGTTCTCCGATGAAGAGTGATTAAAAAAGGAGGAAGTATTTTTTTACTTTAAAAAAAAAAAAAAAGCCAAATCCATTAGTTTAGCAGATGAAAGCAACTGTACCTCTGCAAATGAAAATCGCTGATGAAAGACTCAAAAGAAGAAAAAAATACATAAAGAACAGATAACAAAACCTTAAAACTTATGTTCCAGCTTATTTCCTATAGTCCTCTATTAACCTGGCACATAAGCTTAGTGCTGCAGCCACCTATTTTAGTCTTACAGAATTTTTTTTTCACATGCCTTGAAAACTTTTCCAAACAATACTAGGGGAGCGTTTCCAATTTCAGATTCAAGCGTTCGAATGATAAGATAGGAAAATATGATATACTTAAAGCTTTTCTTCTTCAAGAAAAACACGTGTGAGGTTAGAGGAACCAAAAGAGCGTGCCTAGGATATCACTCTCTCCACAGAAGTTTTCAAACTCTTACATCTAGTGCCCTGACCAAGTCAACAAAGCTAAACCCGCTTCGATCAAGTTCCAGGCTCAGAGTCCCTCACTGGATTTTTTGTTATTCAGATTGCACTAAGACCCATGAACTGATCAAAGCAACACCGTGTACTTCAAAGTTATGGCAAAATAAACAAGGTATTGTGAAGCTGTTAGTAGTAAATCCACAGTTAAGACTGAACAGAGCTTTTTTTCAATACAGTAACATCAGTTTGATCACCATTTAATCATTTCTCACTTTATTGTTCAGATGACAAATAGAATTTCAAATTTCACAACAGAAATATCTGAGCTTCTTGAATTTTAGAGTCTTTTTCCTGCCACTTGTGTAATTTTCACTCTCTGTGGATAAGTCAATAGACTTATCTGTATTTAGAGCATCTGAGTCCTGAAAGCATTAAAAACAAATTCAAGATCAGCATATCACCATGGTGACAAAGGAAAAAATGCTGCATTTGAACTCCCCTTAAATCAGTGACCTGTCAATTCTCAAGCTGTATGTTCTTGAGAACATCATACTTTCATCCTGATATATCAGCATCACACACAAGCCAATTTATCAAAGCCTAAAATAAAAAATATTTCAGATACACTGAAATAAAGGCACTTCGTGGATTTGAAAAAAAAAAAAAAATAATAATTTGATGTAGAACTGGGGAATCTGACAGTACAGTAAAGAGCGTGTAGACAGCAAGGCATGTAAGATGAACAGGGAATGTCAGTAATTGTCAGTAATTCTTCCGTCCTCCCCAGCCCAAGAAATGCACTGTACATTTAAGTTAGAATGATGTGTAAGTGCATGAAACAACAAAGGCATCAAAAGAGAAGGCATTCAATAAGCAGCAGAACCCTTACGTCATTTCAGAACGTGCACAGTATCTTTCTTCAAACTATTCAGCAAAACCTAATTAATGATCCTTATCTCAAAATGTTATTCATATGATTTCTCCACAGAATTTCCTTTTGCTTTTTTTTTTTTTTCTTTTTTCTTTTAAATCCTATTTTCATTTGTTCTCAAGACATTTCAGGCTTCCTTGTAACTAAACATGCAAACTGTATGTACTTATTTATATTAATTTATAATTACTTGAGGTTCAGGATTCAGAAAGGAGGTTATGTACCTCAAACTGAGGACTATATCAGATTTTAAAAAACAAAACAAAGTCATTGAATGAAATGGAGGCACTGAGAGGCTTAAGTTGGAAAGGACCTTAAAGTCCATCCAGTTCCAAGCCCTAACAAGGGCAGGGCTGCCACACACTTCATGAGGCTGCTCAGGGCCCCAGTCAGCCTGGCTCCAAACGCCTCCAAGGATGTGGCACCCACAAAACGCCTGTCCTTCATTCAATGCATACCACATGCCCTTTGATGAAGCTATTATTTTTTTAAGCACCAAGCATGCTGACAGGACTTCTATGAAAACAGATTAATTTGAAAGGAAGCAATAATTTGAAGTAAAAGACACTTCTTCAAAGAAAGATATAGTCACTGACCTTTGCAATAGCAACTGCTTGTTGAGGATAATACATGGAAGCACCAATACTCATGAAACCTGCAGGATACACCAACTTCTTTATTTTTGATCCTGTTTCACAATGAAAAATACATTGTTAGGATATATGTTAGCAGACAACTGAATGGCCCTACTCAACTTTTACTTATAAATAACATAATTCTGTTATATAGGGTTTAGCACTGGTAAACGGTAATCCCTGGTAAAGTAATTACTTTACTAATACCAGGGAAATTTGGGAACTAACTAATGAAGCACAAACCACAGTTAAGAGATACTTAAGAGAATTTTATCAACTGATATTCTTTTCTAAACAAAGAAGAACAGCTCAGGCAAAGAAAGTTTAGGTCAGCATTCTCACAGAACAAGTAAAGCTCTACTATGAAATTTGCAAGTTACCTTGATTCACAAGCACTTATATGTCCATAGCTGTTCTTACAACTAAATTGTCTTTCTAAATTGTTTCATTACAGCAGTTCACAAAAAAATTGAAGTATTTCTTTAAAACAAAAACTAACAAGTAAGCTGTATGCCTACAGCTCAATCACCAGGCAAATTCTGAACATTTTAATCAGGGCACAATGCAGTTTAACAAGGAATGGAGATGGGACCAGGTATGGGTACAAAGCAAGTAGTAAAGCAGAAAAAAGAGGAATTGGGGGTCACAAAAGCGACACACTGGTGTCAGGATTCAGTAATTCTGTTCCTCATAGAACAGTTTTTTCTATGTGCAGTCATATATACGTCTAGCAACAGTTAGTGTTTTTAGTTATAACTATCATAGAATGGCTTGGATTGGAAGGGACCTCAAGGATCATCAAGCTCCAACTAGGTATTTATACTACATGGGATTTTTAGCTTTTATTAAAACTTAGGACCTTATATTTCAGATTCAGTCTCAATACTTCCCCCGCCCCTCCCCCCAATCTTCATGTTTTTCATAATTCTGCTACAGACAACTGGAAACTGATATCATTCATAATTGTGTAACTCAAGACGCAGGAGTTTGAAGAAAAATGTCAAATGGATTAAGACAGAGATCTTGATTGTCATGAAAATGCCCACACCAGAAAAGAAAGCATTATTACATCTTATGAGGAGTACAAATATGAATGTATACATTGATAGAATGATTTCCATTTCTGAATAGCCAAGCATATGCTTTATTTCTTCAACACTTATGTTTTATGTGTACTTTTATCCAAAGGGAGTCCTCCCTAGTGTTTCAGTTCTGCAACTTCGTAGTTCCAGTACCAAAAAGTATTCATCTTGTTTTACTTCATTCCACTACAGTACAATATTCCACTACCAATACAAAATATTTGTTCATGATTAACAGTTCTTAACATTTGTAACATTTATGTTTATTTCTGTGAAAGTATAACAGATTAGTTTCTTCAACTAGTGCAATGAAACTCTGTAGTTCTCTACAGTAATTTACGTATGTGATCAAGAACTAAAAAAGATTTTTTGGCTAAGAAAAAAAAATAAATTCCTTTCCTACTTTTGTTATATTAAACTAGAATTGAAGTGGATCAAAGGCCAGAGTCCAATAACAGATACAATATTCATAAACATTAATTAATGGTTATATACACTTTTTACAAGAAGGTTCTGTATAATTTGAAGAATACTGTAGAAACATGCTTGTACGATTAAGTCAGATCTCATGTGTCACAGTTAAACATTAGTAACAAGAAAGAAACCCACAGATAAATGCGTTATTCAAAATTTTACCATAAGCAGTTCAAAAGGTTCCCACTAACCTCTGGCAAGAAACAATCCAAGAATTCCAGCAAAACCTATCACACCGAGCCTAGGGTAAAATCCAGCAGGGGGGTTTTGCAGAAATTCACAGCCCTCTGAAAAGAAGTCAGAGCACAGTGCATTAATGTAATGTGAAAGTGTTTTTGTGATAAGAAATCATCAATATATGCTGGCGATTGTTACAAAACAGAGTTATCAAAACACATTTAACTATCAGGCACATTTTAGATCTGCTGGCATAAAATTCAAAAGCCTTTGAGATCTTCTCTAGTGACACATGAATGAAACTGAATATTGTATTGTATTTACCAATTTTTGTAGAAGACTTTGCCTTTGCTACCAGGCCGCCTGCTTTGCTCTGCTCTTTTGCACGTTGATTATAACCTTTTCAAATTAATGTTTAAAATCCTTTACAAAATAGATTAGTGCATTTACATGACGACAAGTATTAGTTTCAGTGAAACACTGTACATAAAACAAATCACAGATCAAAGGAAGAACACAGCAAAAACAAAGCTCACTCCAGGGTGGGAGTCTGATGAAGATGAAACACCTGCCATTAAAGAGATCATGAGACTGTTGAATTCAGGAAGGAAGAGGTGCAGTATCTGAAAGGAGCCCTAGATAGCATCCATGCTCAGTCTTAATGAGACTAGATATGATGCTTCCAAAACATTCACAAATGAGTAAGTTACTTTGAATTAATTCAAAATTCTTAGGAGATTCAAGGAAATAAAGCAGTACGAGGTAAATTTCAGTTGCTGGGCTGAGTCAAGCAAATATTAATATATTATGCTTGGTTTAGGCTGGGAATACTTTGTCAGTCTTTTCTTCCTTATGTGTTATTCTTAATAACATTGGTTATGAGAGATGCAGGTATCAGACTTCAGCTGTTTAGAAAAGGAAATTTAAATTGATACACTGTGCACAGAAAAGTAGTCTCAAATGGATTAAGAAAACCATATACAGTGACTCCTAGTGAAATTCCTTTCTGATAACAGATACACTACAGTCCTACATTTTAAATTGCTAGTCAAGAAAACTGAACTGATTTACCTCTACCATGCTCAACAGCTTTCTCTAATTTGGGCATAGCTTTGGCATAAAGATCCTAGAAAAAGAAAAGAAAAGAAAACAATGGTAAACAGATATCAATCAGATGAAACACTAACCATAGATTTTCACTGAAAAAAAAAAAAAAAAAAAAAAAAAAAAAGAAAAACTGTTGGGTCCCTCATGGAGCCTCCTAATTAAACTAACTATAATGCCTTTGTAGCTTTGGACCTGTAAAACCTACCTGTAGAACTTTTCATTTAATAAAAAATAGAAATAGAGGGAAAAAAAACATGCATTGCTTTGTACCAATATACAAAACCAGCAAAGAAACTGAGGAAAAACAGAACAATTTCACAGTTTCAATTTTACCCATCTTAAGAAAGCTACTTGTTTTTATTCCCACTTCCCCATTCACTTATTGCGGGGTTATGCTAGCATACATATTTTTTTCTCCAAGCGGTCTTTGGATGGAGATTAAACACAGTACCTCAAAACACAGGAGTCTCCTTCAATATTTCACTGATTTCCTGACCACATATCCAAATTATTTGCAGAGAGAATTTCAGGTTTCTCAGTGTATTCAGTCATTGCGAAAGTACTCGAGTAAATGCAAAGGAGGCAAGTACAGCACTGCAACAAACTCTTTCCTAGTGCTTTACAGGGGGAGACATGGCTTATTTTGCAAGGTGATACATTACTCTTTTCAAGAAACTGTATCTAACAAAAATGAATTTTCGAGGTGACTTGGAGAAACTAGATGTTGGTGCACTGTCCTAAGTAGATGGAAGGGCACCTTATCAAAGCAAGG
This sequence comes from Lagopus muta, assembly GCF_023343835.1. Classification (NCBI taxonomy): domain Eukaryota; kingdom Metazoa; phylum Chordata; class Aves; order Galliformes; family Phasianidae; genus Lagopus; species Lagopus muta. Next base: position 117,080,098 of record NC_064433.1, on the reverse strand, counting down.
TTTTACTTGGACTGAAAATATACAAGACATAACAGACATGCAGATAGATATATATGCAGAGTTCACATCATGTTTTATCACATAAAAGACTGAGTAAGAACAGCCTTGCTAATTGCTATTAAGCGAAAAACCTTTAACAAGTTAGACAGTATAAGACTATTCATTAATTAAGGAACAGGTTCATTAACATGTATGCCCAAAGCTAAAGAAAAGAATGGTCTTGCAACACCACTTGAGCTCTATCTGTGGAACAGCATTTGTTTGGGATACTGCACATGGATATCATCTTTAGAACTTCCATTTCCTCACTGTCAACAGTGACCTAACAAAAACTTGTGGCAAAAAAAAACAAGTATTAGCATGTGACACACAACAAACTTAAATGGGTGTTGTTATTACAAGCCAGTGAAAGAAACAACAAACAAACAAACAGTGTTCTAAGGACCACGTAGGCTAAGTAACTGTGACCTATCACAGCTCACACAAACCAGTTCATTTCTGTATCTGTGTTTTGAATTGTTTCCCATAGGGTTAAGTAATTTTAGAAAAGTAAAATTCTGAATATAGTCAAGTTCCTCAATGTTGTGGGTTGTGTTTTTAAAGACAATTGTGAGACAACTAAAAGATGATTTTCTTTTTTCTTTAGCGTGTCTGGGGTAAGAATCCAAATTATCTCTGACTACGGTTAAGCAAGCAAGATGATCCCAGGCCCATACAGGCTACATGTTCTCTTCATAGAATGAGTCAGTAAACCACTGCCAGGAAATGGCTTGTTGGATGTAAACAGAACAGCACGTTTCATGTACATGACCACCATCCAGCCAAAAAAAAAAAAAGGCAAATGAGAAGACAGCAGGCCAGTGAGACACAAAGCTTATGAGTAATCACTCCAATCAGCCAACACAATTTATCTCAAATTTCACCTCAGAATTACCACAGGTAAAGAGGGAATTAGAGGCCAGAACTCTAACCAAATTAGAGAACTCTAAACAAAGTCACCCATTGTCTTCAAAACTGAAGCTAGTACGTCTGCTTGATGATGGCACTTTAGAAACACATCACTAGTCTGAAAAACTCTGAATATTTCTGCAAAATGGTTTGGTACCATTAATGGTCAGTATCTCAACAGAGAACGTGCAGACAGGTAGGACACCCTGATCTGAACATTTTGGCTGTTTATGCAGAACAAGAGAAACAGTTTGCAGCTTAACAAGAGGGTTCACAGCTGTCAGTTTGTAAAGCAAAGAAACATGTACAGCTGCCAAGAGGCAACCAGATGACAAGGATGCCCTGGCTTCAAAAGTCAGCTTCAACACACCCTGGGCCATCATACAGCTCAGTACTCTAATATCAATAACTTAAACCTTCATTACAAAGACCTTTGCTATCGTCTTCGCTCCAATGACTGCTCTTGTACTGCATGACTGTTTATTATAAACATGATGGCTAAGCAAAATATAAAAGCAAGTTTCAGAGTAAGGCCCAGAGGTCAGGTTTGCTGCTGAGTAGCAGCTAGGGGATTTTTGCTCTTCTGGAGAGCCAAGTTCCTGCTCTCAACATTCCCAGTCAGTAAATACTGATTTTTAAAACTTTTTTTTTTTTTTTTTAATTTTGCTTTGACAGAGTTGTAGTGTGTCATATTTGCAAGGAGGGCAATTCAGTACAGCTGCCTGCAAAACACACTGCTTGAGCATGCAAAATGCCAATTTATCATTCTGCTGTCCTCTTGAATCACAGGACAGTACCAAATCCAGATATACCACAACCTGTGATACCTCAACCTTTCAAACTTCTATATAAGAGAATGGGCATCTAATTAATTGTACTAAGCAAAATGTTCAGGCTTCATTAGCAAGTCTAAAGGCGTGCTATAAAAGAGCAAACATGACTTTACATTATTAATGTACTTGAACAGATTTTTAATCAAAAAGATTAGTTTCCAGTATCTAGTGCTATCACTAAGGTGAGGGCACCTCAAAAGCCTTTTTTAATGCTTTCTGCACAGCAAGTTTCCTTTAGAGGTAATGCTACCCTGAAATAAATAAATAGATAAATCATTTTACAAACATTAGAAAGCAAACTTAAAAGCAAACAAACAAACAAAAAAAACAACTCCAAAACAGCAAGTTTTCCTGCTGTAAGTAAAACTTAGGAGATTTGTTCATGCAGACATCAGCACTTTCAACAATAACAATTGATTCTCTGTTTATGAAGTTGATCATCAACCTCTCAAGTAACTTTGTTCCCTGATAACTACTTCATGAAAATTAACTGCGCAAAGAATTTACAGACAGTAATTCTAAGCTTCAGCTAGTAACTTTTTTTAAACAGAAATTGTGGAAATAGAAGGGAATTAATTAACAGAAAGAAAAAATAGCTTGAGTGATAAGGGGTAAACACAGCTAGCTTGTGGAAAATATTAGGAGATGCAGCATTTTGGGAAAAAAAAAAAAAACTTGCATAGCTGTTATTTTCTTCCTAAAAATCCTTTGCTGCTATCTATTAATTCTGTGCCTAAAACCAGAACCCAACCTCCACCCTTACCACCAAAGCACTACCAGACACAACACAAGACCATGATACCTGGCACCAGGCTGTGTATGGCTCCATAGCATGCCGTAGCTGTGAAACCCCCTCCTCCAATTGGGTTTGTGGATTCTCCACATATTTAGTCTCACGAGCTGGAGAGGAGTAGAGTGACAGCTGTGAATATTAGCAAACGAGAGGTTAAAAACAAAGGTGTAACTGCAAATAAGTTCTCAGGGTACAAACAGTCTAACCAGAGGACATCTAATGTGGTGGTTACTATATGAACAATGCACAACAAAAATTCAGGTACAGCTTTGAGACAACCATTATGAACTCAGTTTAATTATACACTGTGATGAAGATGACTGCTAATTGCTGTGCATTCATCTGTAATTCATCCATAGTTGCTATATGATTCCAGTCACAGGTTATAGATTAATATTAAACTAGTTCATAAGAGTACAAAACATAATAGTGAAAAATGTTTCTAGTCTTAATCAGCACTGCTGGTTCCCAGTTAATACACTCTGAAATCACAGTTGATCATTTTCTATATTTGCACAGGCCATCATTAAAGAGTTTTAGTTGTTTCTAACACAGGTAACATCCAACACAAATTTGGCTATTACTGAGCAGGAAAATGGTGCTACATCCCAGTGTTGCTGTCATTAATCACATCAGCAACTGTCAGAATTAATAGCACCACGCGCCTGAGCAAATAGAAATCTGAAGAGCAGTGAGCATCCTCACATGGTAGATAGAAAAACACAGTGTTCAGAGTTTTGCATCACAGTGTATTTATTACAGTCACCTAAACACATTTGAGACTGTAGCACTCAGTTCAAAGACTGAAGCCTATTCTGCCCAGCAGTAAAGTTCAGATCAAAATAAAAACTGTTCCTAGTGGTTTCTACACTGCACAAATGTTTACAGTGAGATATTTTTATTTTATACCACATTTGCTTTGGTAGTTTTTTCTCAGCTAACATTAAGAAGCATAGCTAGCATCATTTCAAGTTGGAAAACAATGCCATCTCTTACATTAAAAAAATCTGCTGTTAGTTAAGATACAATCTGACAACTTGTGCAATTGGATGTCCCATAATATTTTCAAAGACAAACATCTTAAGTTTCATTTCCTCAGGAAATGCGGTCATCTCTTGCTATACTCAAAACCATCGTAACTTTGACCCCAACAGAAACCCCAATGGACGTGCCTGGCAGCAGAACAGAAGTCTCAGGGAGGAGAGTGAAATTCCCACGCATTTTATGAAACCGGATGGCTGCCTGGTTTGAAATGAACATAGGCTGCGAATGCTCAGGACAGCAGCCAGAAACCCAGTGCTGCACATTCTGCTCTGCTGCTGGTTGGCAAGCCAATGACTCGGCACACACGTCATGTCAGCCTGCTGCCTCATTACTGAGTCACACCAGTGGTGGCACGGGGCACGCAGAGGCCCAGGTTACCATCACCAAGGTGAAGTCAGGAGGCCGCTTCAACCGCTCCTCTCAGACTGACTGCCCATGGGAGCTGTTGTTGCAGACACACACAGATGACCCACGTACACACAGATAGGTTACGTTTTGCTTTCCTGCTCACGGAACACTTGAGCTTGGGCTGAAGTACTTCATATTTTAAGGCAGCCATAAAGCTGTATTTTTGTATTTCATAACCAAATACACCTTTCCACTGTTGGAGGCTGTTCCAAACCTATGCAACAATGCCACTGAGTAACCACAGAACTGCTTAACAGTGTGTTCGAGATCTCTCCTTATGAAACAGCCAGAACCTCTGTACCACCTTAGAGAAGAAATAAAGCAGCAGGTAGTTATTATCATTACTTCTCATATTAGTTGTTAGTTACGCCTGAATGCTGCGAGGCAGGGAAAACTGGTATAATTCTGGGCAGAGGCAATCTAGCCTGTAGGCTACAATGTTCAGGACTGAACTTCACCAAGAAAAAACTTTGCCTGAAAAAAAAGGAAAATAAATTACTGTGTTTTTAAAAATAAAACCTTTTGATTTTGCCACTTTATTGGAAAACTCAAATGAAATTTTATTACGGTTTTCCAACACTGTTTATTCATAATTAAAAATATAAGGTGTTACTTAGATTAAAAACAGTCCTGTGGATTTTAAACATGACCACAGTAGGTCTACAAATGGGAAAAAGTAATTTCTCAATGAAGAAGAGAAGGCTTCAACGCAAAAAAGACTTGCATACAGACAAGTCTATGCTGTCAAGCAGAGAGCAGCAGATGCAGCCCTGGGTAAGAGAAACATAGTCACATCAATGCCTCTAATGCTGAAAACTGAGAAGCAAGTTTAAAGGTAGGAATACAAAGTGTAAAGAGAAGTACCTAAATGAGTTTTATACATCAAAGTATAGCATCTTTCAGAATACTGCAGGTATTCTTGCATAGATACAATGCTAGCTGCTCTAACCATACTTACCTCATCAATTTTCAGCAACTCTTTTTTGGACGTTCCCTTCTCTGAAGAGGAAGCATAAACCTGGATAGAAAGCAAGCTCAGGCTTACTGGGGTGGCCCCCAGCCGAATTACCTATAAACATTAGGGGAAGACAAACATATCTGTAAGTTCAAACAGAATGCAAACATGTTTGAACATCCACCCATGTAAGCTACATACATGGCCCAGTAGATGATAAACAACAAATTAACATGGAAGTCAGGGGAGAGGGGGAAGTCAGCAGTGCAGCACCTAATGCTGTCAGGCACCTATATGAGAACATCTTGAATATTAGGATGGTATTTAGAAAAGCCTAACACTAAAGGAGACAGTAGCTGTAAAACCTTTCATCTCACAAAAGGTCTTCCATTTTTTCCCCACATTTGTCAACCTTGCCAGTATAAATTCTAAGAATATGATATTCATATTTTAGCTTTATGAGTGTCCATAGCACCATTATTTTTTATTATGCAGTCAGTACTAAAGAATTCAGCCTTTTATTTCTAGTTGTTGAAGGCATCAGATCAATCACCAATTTCTAACAATTTTAGGAATGACAGAATGCCTCAGACTGGAAGGAATCTCAAAGCTCATCCAGCTCCAACCCCTGCCATGAGCAGGGCTGCCCCCCACCAGCTCAGGCTGCCCCGGTCCTCATCCAACCTGGCCTTGAGAGCCTCCCTCCAGGGATGGGGCACCACAGCTTCTCTGGTGAAGCACAGGTTGCCCACAGAAGTGGTGAATGCCCCATATCCCTGGAGACACTCAAGGTCAGGCTGAATTGGGCTCTGAGCACTTTGATCTAGCTTTTGGTGTCCCTGTTCATTGCAGTGGAGTTGGACTAGATGACCTTTAAGGGTCCCTTCCAACTCAAACAATTCTTTGATTCCCAGAGAAAATTTCCCCCAACATTTAACCTACATCTCCCCTCATTTAGCTTAAAACCATACCTCCTTGTCCTATCACTATCTAGGCCACAGTGAGGTCTCCCTCGAGCCTTCTCTCCAGCTCTCTCAGCCTGCCTTTGTAGGAGAGATGTGACTGAGTTTAAATACCTCAGATTCAAGCCACACAACACAACCATCTCAATGAAGGTGAATGTAATTCTTCTTATATTCTTGACCTACACCAAATTGCATTTCTTTACAGAAGAGAGCACTTTAACAAAAAAAAAAAAAAAAAAAAAAGTATTGGCTGTGTAATGAAGCAAGCATGTGCATTTTCCAGCAAACACATCTCCTTATTAACAACAACGCTTTACTCAATAAATGCAGTTCAACATGAAACCTTTCAGTGTCTCATGCTCTCATTCCTGCTTGATAGGCCTGTGCTTTGGTTGTGCAGCAATTATAGCTAGGCCTAGCTCTGCCCACAGCACCCATTCCCAGCAGTCTTGCTTTGATGGCAGACACCTCCTATCATGAGGCAACCAACCCGGCCCATTTAGCCACAGGTCAGTCCTGCACAGGTGGAAAGCTTCATGCGGGGTCACCAAGTTGAGCCTACTCATGAACATATTTGTGCTGACAAGCACCAGAGGGCCGTGCAGTCTGAGAAGGGAGGGTGAAGAAGGAGAGGGCAGCACAAGAACCAGGTCATAGGATCGCTTTTCAGAAAAAAAACATGAGGGATCTGATGGATCAAAAGCTATGGAAAAACTTACTTAAAAGTGAAGTTTTTCTGTATTTGTATTTACAGACACGTTATTACAGCACTATAATGGAACACCACAAAGACTGGGTCAGCTCTGTTCAGAGCCAAGGAAAAACGGGAGCAATCTGCAGCATTGATGCTTAGAGACTTTTCACGTACTCCCATTAGCCAAGATGCACAAACACCACTAACCATTCATAATTGCAGAATACATTTCCTCATTCTCGCCTTTTTTCACTGCAAAGCTGTTCTCTCACTGAAAAGGCAAAGATTTAAGATGCATTTTCATTCAGAGAAATACGCTTTCAGTAAAATATTGCTTCCTGTGATTTTTCAAATGCTTAAGAATAAAACACATGGCTAGAAAAGATATCAAGACACCCATCCACTTTTACCAGAGTAATTTCAAACTAAAAGACAACTTCAAGGAAAGGCATAGAGACAAGTACCTAAAGTTTAATTCCCAAATATGGCAAAAGTCTGTTATATGAAATAAACACCTGCACATTTTTCACGTAATGTTTCCACGAGCGTTTACTGTATAAAGTAACAACGAAACCGAGCAACATCACAAAATAATACCAAAATTAATAGCATAATTTGTTTCATTATGATAAACAAATCCAGACTGCTGCATTACACAGTAGGCAAGGTTCTCCTGCTTCAAATACTACTTATGTTCTAGACATCAGCAGCAGAAGTAACAAGTCCAAAATGCTTCAGTGTACTTCAGTTTTCCATACAAGTCTGCATGCAAGCCGTGGAGCATAAGGATGAAACAATCCTGGTTTCCTCAAAGAGGCCAAACCGACCACACAACTACTCAAACAGAAAACAACTGCTGCTCATAATCATAAGACAGAAGTGCAGGAGGTCTTTGACGGTTTCATAGTTACATGTTAACCATTAGAAGTCTGAGATCAAGCTCTCCTTAATGCACTGCCTAAGCTACACAGCAATGGCCCTCCATACTGACTATGTTCCCAGGATAGACATAACCAGTAATCAAGTACCATATATACATACAAGCACAATAAATCTCGTATTCACCATTGTGAGAGATGAGTAGTTCTGCCTCCAGCTTCCAAAGCCTACATTTGGACTTCACATCTTAGCTCCATATTAACCATGTATTATCAAACCAACTGGTTTAGTATCACATTTTTGTAGAGCTGTGCCCTCAGTTTGCCTGTCTTACAGCTGTTCAGTTGATACCAAAAAAGTACAATAGGCTCTGCCTGGGTGCTCTGCAGGACTCTGCATTTACTTTAATGAAAAAAAAACCATGTTTCTGACTGAAGAAATAAACATTATCTGAAGACACCAGAACACTCCTAAGTAAATTATATCTAAAAATCCAAGTGGAAAATGCAATCACATTTCAAAGAAACAGGATATCTCAAGGTGGAAGGGACCCACAGTGATCATAGAAACACAGAACGGCTTAGGTTGGAAGGGACCCCAAGGATCATGCATCTCCAACCCCCCTGCCACATGCAGGGCCACCAACCTCCACATTCAGTACTAAACCAGGGTGCTCAGGGCCCCGTCCAATCTGGCCTTGAACATCTCCAGGGACAGGGCAGCCTCCTGGCTCCATACTGCCCTCCTCCGAGTTCTTAACCACAAAACGCCGATAGGAGGAATAAATCGCATATTAGTTCTCAAAACAAGTGATGGAAGATGAGCTAAAAGATTAAAGAGAAGTCGTGCCATATTTTTCCTCGCATCTATAGCTTTGCATTTTACTTGTTATCATTATTATCAACTTGTCAAAGCCGGGGAAGAATATAACAGAACGATTCCTCCACTGTACCTTCTGGGAAGGCTGATATTTGCCCTCGCATATGAAGTTACTACACAGAATCGCGGAATCTCAGAATCCTTAGGACTGGAAACGACAAACGCATCTCGTCCAACCTGCCCGCACCATGCCCACTAACTACGTCCTTACTGCCACATCTACACGGTTCTCGGCCACTACCACCACCACAGACAGTGACATCGCCGCTCCGGGCAGCCTGCCCCAAAGCAGCAGAGCAGTAGCAGGGACAGCAGTCATAAATAACGTGTGCACACCCGTTATCAGCCCGCAGCGCCGAGCTCCACACCCGCCCCGGTGCTCAGCACCGCTCCAAGGGCGCCACCTGCCGGTCTCACCGCGCTGCGCCGCCCGCCTTGAGGATCCCCGCGCCTCCCGCCCGCCCGCCCGCCCGCCCACAGCCACGCCGGCTCCTCGCCACTACGAGGTTCACTTGGGGCTGGGGCGGCCGCAGGGGAGGGCTAGCAGGAAATGCGGGGCCGAGCCGAGGAGAGAGACTGAGGAGTGGGGATGGGCAGCCGCGGGCGGACCGCGCTAAGCAGTGACGGCCACCAACAGCTCCCTCACCTTGAGCATGGTGCCACCCGGCTACTGCTGCACCCGCCAGTCGCAGTTATGACGTAAAACAGCGCGTCGTCGCGTTGTGATGACGTCGATCAGCGCGCCGCTACAACCACCAGTGAGCGACCGTTGGGGGCTTACGTCACGGCCTGCGCACGGCTCTGTCCCCAAGGCGCATGCGCAGATCCGCAGCCACCACGTTGTGGGCAGGGCAGCGGGTAGAGCTTGCGCAGCAGCTGGAGAGGGGCTGGGAGAAGGAAGGCGGGAGTGGCTGAGAAATGGCGCCTTGAGTGGTTGTTGCCACTGCGTGCCTCAAAGACAGTCATCCAGACTTATTCAGCCCATTACGCCTACACTATTGGGTTTGTCATTCAGCTGTAACTAGAATAATAAATACTAAATTCCTTTCAACTAAGATAAACCAAAACAGTGCTACGGTCTGATTTAAATAATGGGAAATCTCTTCCCATGTTATCAGTTAATTAGCTGTGTTCTTTGCTTCTAAAGATTTGCTGGTCAGGAGTTTCCACTTTCTACTGCTTTTCAGATTTCTCACACCGCTCAAGGCCAAGGCAGCAATAGTGGGCAAAGGAAAATGAGTCAACCAAATGAGATGATTTAGTTCATGTGTCACCATTTTCTGATCAATTACTAGGATCTCAGTACTTGTTATTTTTAACACTTTGGTAGATACTTATTCTCCTGCTTAATCATGCTCACATAGTAACACAATTCAAATGCAAACAAGCTTCATGTTTTCACAGAATACTGTTAATGTTTAGCTAGCAATGGAAAACCCTCTTTAATAAGAAAGATGTTTTAGAGCATTTGTCTGTATTCTTTGTCATGTACAGAATAATTGTCATGTACAGAAAATCCAAGTGCAAACAGCTGTGCCATACATTTACTATTGCAGTTCTGTTGTGAAGCCGTGCTGCCGCGACTTGGCGTGAAGGGGAGACAGGCTGCTTAACTTCCAAGATCCGAGAGGAACCTTTGCTGCCCAGGCATGGTGTGAACGTGAGCACCACCAGAGGGTGTTATGAGAACCTGTGTTCTGCTTTGAAATGAGCTCTATGATCAATCCAGTCCTTTTTCCTGGGACTGGGAGAGAAGCCATCGTGAAGTGGGGATTGGCCTCTTCTCCAGGTAACTACTGATAGAATTAGAGGTAACGGGTTTAAGTTATGCCAGGAGAGTTGCAGCTTGGATATTAGGAAACAGAAAGAGTGGTGAAGCATTGGATTAGGCTGCCCAGCGAGGTGGTGGAGTCCCTGGAGGTGTTCAAGAAACGTGTAGATGTGGCCCTGAGGGACAGGTTTAATAGGCACGGTGGGGATGTGTCGAGAACTGGACTAGGTGATCTTAGAGGTCTTTTCCAACCGTATTGATTCTATGCTTCTACACTTCTAATTTAGACACACTAATAAGAAATTGGAGAAGATAATACTGATAAATAATACTCATTATTTTTTTCAAGTCCAAAAATTACAGTAATTTAAAATATTTAGTATTGCTTTTAGAACATGAAGATAATCAGTCCTGCAGAAAATATAAAAAAGAATTAATACCTAGAAGATAAAGCACCTAAAGAACACAGTAGTAAATGTTAATCAGGAAGCATTTTATGGAAAGACAGATGAGCCATGTACCTCTCACAGTCGTAAATATTCTTTGTGATTACGGTTTTCTTTGTTCTCTCCTAGAGAAGGTTCCTATATTTGTTTATTGCAGTCTATTTATAGACTTAATGGAACCAGGTGAAGCAAGAATAAATATTTTCCTGATGAATGGGGATGTTTAAACCTCATATAATACAACCGGACAACGCTTCTCAATGTGCTGATTGTAAAAATAGCACAATCCTTATTTGCTGATAGATTCAACTGTTGTCAGGAGCCATTTGTCAGAGGTGAAGGAAGAAGACTGCAGGTTGTATCTGCCTTTTTTTTTTTGAAAGCTTTATCATATTTTTCTGTTGTATTTTACAAGCAGTGGGGGATGGTTACAAGTTAATGAGATATTGGAAGTATTTCAAACAAGTGGTACGAGTTTCAGTATCAAAACTAATAACAGGTATTGATTACAGATAACAGGTATTGCTGCAGTGAAAGATGCATGTAAGAAATGTTTTTACATCAACATTACAGGTTTGGTTATAAACATCCCCTCTCTAACAAGACTTGTATCTAAAATGCTAGTTGATGTTTAGTTGCATCTGAATGACCTCTGATTAAAGAATACTAATGGGCCTCTTTCACCGTTGAATTTACTTGTGCAGTCAGCTATACATGTAGGAAATAAGCCATCAGAGTATGGCAAACATTTCTGGAAAAGTGGTTTCCAGTATTCTTTGGCAGGTTTGTGAGCGTGCAGAGTGAATGGGCAGTTTGCAAAGCAGGCACATTTTTTTTAATGTCTTTTATTCATCAGCTGTATATATGTTACAAATACATATTTTTGTGATTGACTTATATGCAGTGATTACACAGCAATTATTGATAGATACATAAATACATAAAGAACAAAGAGTTGTTTTACAAAAACTTATGATGCACATGATTTTATCAGCTCTAGTATTGAATGGACTTTTTGTTTCACGTGGAAGTTTATCTATTAAGTGACTGATATGACTGACTGACAAGAATGGGAAAACCTTTATAGAGAAGACCAATAAAAATGCATTCGTTTTCATGTATGTACACTGTTATTTGCATTATATCAGTAATCTGGATGAAACCCCTGCATATTTTCATGGCAGAAATAACTGCCAGAGAAGGGTGTCTGCAAGATTTCTCCAGGACAGTGATAACACGTGACATAATGGATTGTGCACAGTCCAAACCTCTGTCAGACAGGCTTCCAAAGAAACTGAAGTTTCTGCAGCAGAGGCTACGGAATAAAGGCCTTTGACTCGATCAGCTCACAGCTGTTTCTAGTGTTAGGTAAGAACCTATACCAAGCTAGAGTTTCATTTCACATTTCACATTGCACCTTTCCCTGTCCTTGGTAAATAGCTTTTCTAAATACTTGTGAAATAAATGTTTTGTTTAGAAAGCTACAGCTCAGAGAATATTGAAGATGTTGATACAGCTCATAAACTGTGCCAGTCCAGGCAGAAATATAATTTAAGAAACTCATCTTTTGCCTTCCAGTCTGATCCTTTTTAATGCCATATTAGATTGTTATTTACAGCTGTTTTTTTTCAGTAAGATAGGAGCAATTCTTTACCAGCAGCACAACAGGTATTTATTTGGCACGCATTAAGAGGTACGGTAGAAAAAAAATGGATTTGTTGCACATTCTTGTTAAAATCTGAGCTTGTAACATCTACTTATTAAATATCAGTGCAATCAGCTAGTGACACTGATCCATGGAAAACATCACAAAGTGAAAAGCTAGCTTATTTTGGTGTTCTCCTACATGATAAATCTTGTATATTTTTTAAAACATATTTTTCCATGCACCTTTTCTTCTCTAAAATGAAATTTCTAACGCCATGGCTTGTCACTACTGTTTTGCCAGCCTGTTTAAAACTAATTCCTAAAATCTTTGCAAAGCACTCTGCTTTTCTGCCTCCTACCGCACTTTTATATGTTTTAACTTACAGGAATACTGTTCAGCACATCTCTTTTAAGTTACTTTCAAAGTATGTTGTTAAATATACAACTGTAACGGCTCCTGAACTGAAAGTGGCTGTGTGTTTTGGTGGGCTTTCAAAATATTCTGCACAAAACACAGATGTGACACATCAAGTATACAGCTTTGCCACACAGGTCTCCAAAACATACAGTCAGTTTTTTACATTCATGTGAATTTTAGCACGGTTGTTCCAAACAGCCAATTCAACTCTCTTTCACAGGGTGCAGTGAAAGTAGTACAGTTTGGATACTCATAAGCAACCTATTTAATTCTGTATTTCTCATTCCCCAGTTTGAAAAACAAAACAAGACAAAAAAATGTTTATTATTTCTGTGTTTAATAATATTTTTTTCTTTAATCTGGAGTTAAGCTTACCTTGAGCTTTTGCTTCTCATTCTTAAACGTATTTTTTAAAGCATTCTGAATGTAATGCTTCTCAGAGTTGCTGTTTTGGAATCTACAGGGTTTGTAGCAATATGTTGAATAACTAAACTGAAAACTAAGGACAGATGCCATTGCAGATTTCTTCATGCTTTCCCACTGACCTACCTTTAACTGCATCGGAGGCACTTCTGCATTTTAGCACACGCTGTCATCAACTTTGTCACGTTCTAAGAGCTTCCAAAACATACTTGGTGCTGTCTAAATCCTGAGAGGTGACAGGTAAAACAGACAAACGTATCCTGAAAAAAAAGTGTAGTTCAATTGAGTTGAGTTTCACTGTTGATAGCATCATGGTTAAACACTGCAGTGTTCCTTCCATAATCCAGATCCAGATTTCTTACTGCAGCTCGAGTTCTACATTTTGAATTACACCATCCCAGCAATGATGAACAATTCTTCTGCTAACAAGTTGCTGAAACTACCAGCAGAGATGTCAGCTAAAAGATGCACAGTTGTAGCACTACTAGTAGCAGTGAGAACATAAACTAACAGACATTTTTTGATGCTTCTTAGCACTCATCACAACAAAATCCAACTCTTCAAAATTTAATTGCATCTCAAATTTCTATTGAGCTGATTACATTTAGGATATTAACTGCAGCTAGAATGTAAAATGTCATGCAGCAGTTACGAATCTCTAAGATTTTAACTGCAATCTTTTCATCTTCATAAAAAAAGTTATTTTCACAGTACTGATGAATTTCTTAGCAGGAAAATGTTTTTATTTATCTTCATATTTATTGGCAAATGAGGTATTAACCTCAGCATCTATGTATATAAACACAAAATGTAGCACTTTATTTACCCAAATACCAATTGTTTTGTAATGCTTCTAACAGTAGCCACACACACTTCTAACAGTGAGAATCCATGGGACTTACCCATTCGCACCTACAAAGGAAACTGCTGGAGAAGGGAACCACTACATGCTGTGCTGCATCTTGCATGGTACAGGTTAGCTGCAAATATGAAAATATGGCTTCTCACACCTGTTTAACAAGTTTAGCAGAACAGACAGATTAATTGTAACTACAAAAAATAAAACAAAATCCAACTGTACTGCCAAGCTGGCATAAAACTGGAATGTATGCTATTATCACACTTGCTTAGGAGCAGAAATTCTCGTAAGTACAGTTGGTTATTTGGGTGTCACAAAACTTGTATGGAGATTCCTCTGGCTGGAGGATTTAGTTATTGAACTTACGCAGAGTTAAGCCTTACTCCTCTTGGTTTCAGAAAACAGTACTTAGTCAAAATCCAGTTGTCTCAGAAATCAGCTAAAATTTTCTGATGTTCTTAGTAATAATTGGACCATCTCCCAGCATTAAGAACATGAATATTCATTAAAATAGAAGCTGCAGTTCAGTTAATGATAATAATCTGTTTTTTTCCTGACTGCACAGTTCTTTTCAGTGCTTCGGATAATCGAGGAGAAACAGCAAAGGGAAACTATTACTTAACAGTAAGACTTTCAGGTTGCAATAATGTACTGAAAATCAAGGGGCAATGTTTTGCACTGTAAAATGTCTTAATTTTTAATGCTTTTGGTTTGCTGTATTAAAAATTACTACTGGAAGTTACAGTAATTTCTTGATATTAAGTTGCCATCCTTGTGAGGTTAGAAATCCAAGGGGAACAACCTGTGAGGGCCAGAGCCAGAAGAGATGTTACAAGGCAAATCTCACAGAACATCCACAGCTGGTCAAGAACAAACCATTGATTATGACTCCATCTTGGGAATAAATCAGCCAGCAGGGCTTTCTGAGAGGTGCAAAAAGTTAGCAATCCCTTGCTTTCCAGGAGTGAAAATGAAGGCTATTACTACAGCAATATGGAGGAAAGTGCTTAAGCCATCCATTGTATTGACTCCAGTGTCACCACCACGAATGCAAATGCATTTTGATGACTTGAGCAATCTGAGAAGGTAAACAGGAGAGGAATATACTGACCACCCTGCAATTCCTCCCTTCAGATTTAACCACACAGAAGCACATGGGTGAAATATTTGGTTTCAGCTCACGCCATACAATTCTTTTGAGAAAAAAGGGACGGTAAACTTAGAAAGTCTCAAATAGTTAGGAACACACCCATCACATACACATTTGACTTCAGGAGATAAAAGACTGTCACACAGAATAAAGAATGATACGATCGGTTTAACTCAAACTTGTGAGATGAGCTACACGACAAAAAGCAGTAAATGAAGCAATACTTAGACCGTGCCCGAGGATATGCAGAAAGAGGGTGTGGGAAAGAAAGCTGGCAGTTTATGTCAAAGATGCATCTATCTCATAAAATTAAATAGTGCAATAAAAAGGTTCACAATTGAAGCCATTTATCTCATTAGAAAAATAGTATTTTTTATTCAGAGGTATTTTCTGAACATTTATCCTTATGAGAACTGTTACCATGGGTGACATCAGCCTGAGACACAATGCTGACATTCCTGTGGATGGAAGACTAAAGAGTCACTGGGTACTTAAACAGATCAGGATGAGGTTTATTTTTACAAAGCACCTGTCAGTGCAACTAAATGGACAAATGTAGAAGTGAAAAACATTAATGAGAACAAGAAATTACTCATATTCCCCTTACGCTTCTTGAACAAGCAAAAGCTTTTCATGTGCCAAGAAAATAACACTGGCCAAGAAGGTACTCTGGTGAAAAGATGACACAATAAATAAGATTTGATGGGTTAATGGCTGGGGGCAGGGAGGGGATACATCAACAAGTATGTTATGAACCCAAAAACAAATACAGAATAAGAATTACAAAATGGTCCGGGTTGGAAGGGACCTCAGGGATCATGAATCTTCAACCCCTCTCACCACATGCTGGGCCACCAACCTCTGCATTCAATACTAAACCAGGCTGCCCAGGGCCCCCATCCAATCTGGCCTTGAACACTTCAGGGATGGGGCATCCACAGCTTCTGTGGGCAGCCTGTTCAGAATCTGTGTAACCCAAAACAATCAACAGTTTTCAAAATTACTAAGCTTACAGAATTAAAAAACAACAACAACAACAACAAAAAGCCCAACAATTTGCAGCAAATGGGGAACATCTGTCAAAAGGAAGAATTTCACATCAACAAGGGTGTATAATTAACAACAACAAAAACAATTAACTGAAAATTACCTTTGCCAAACTAGCTACATGTCATACAATCAGCTGAATGCAAGAGTGAAATATTGCCAAAAAATAAGGCAACAGAATCCAAAACAGTGAATAATTTGATAAGAGTAACTTTGAGCCAGTTAATTGGAGAGCTCTCTTTAGAGAAACAATGGATGCATTATCTGATCAACAAAGGAGGTGCTAACAAGGAAAAGCTGGCCAGCATCATGGCAAAAAGGTATTGTCAAAAACATGACCTGGCTCACAAAGGAAGGAAGCAAAAAAGACAAACAAAATTAAATAAATAAATGTACAACATGGAATGATTGCCATCTTCTTCTCTTCCACTGTATCAGCCCACAACATTTGGTCTCCTTTCCAATGAAAAACAGGGAACATCGCAAATAAGAGAAGCCCCTTCTCTTGTGATGCATTCCACTGCTGCACCGTTCCCTCATTAAACAGCACTAAGCGTAGCGTCAAGTTCAGCCAGCAAAGCAGGAGGGAAAAATGATTTCATGCAAATAAAGTCTTAAATCATCCTATGCACTGAAACAATATTAAAACACTGTTTTAGAACTCAAGATTAAAGAGAGAGAGAGAGAAAAAAAAAGAAGAGACGACCAGAGTTACTTTCAAACATTTTTCATGGCAGATTTTTAAACCAGGGTCTTTGACAGATAGAGCTGTTGAAGAACAGACAGTGGCAGAAAAAAAATCGTGGCAGAGGACTGAAAGGGAAGATTTTTCAAGCAGTCTCATGAAGGCAAGTCAAGACCACAGTCTCTCTCTCTCTGCTATTTTACCTCACCCCTTCCCTTCTTGGTAATGGATGTTGTCCTGATCTGAGGCATTAATCCTGACATGAATGCTTCATTATGGAAAACTTAAAGGATTATGATTTAGGCTTCTGGCACTTTGAGGCCCAAGTGTGTAAATGCATGTTATTTCAGAGCCTCTGATTCTATGCATTTGATAGATTTGATGGAACCATCTTTCTCCCAGCTCAGACTAACACCAAAGGCTGGCTTCAGTTCTCATTTTTTGTCGTTTCAAAGTATGCCTTCATGCTAGGTTACAAATGTAACCATTAAGTCATGGAACCTAGGTTCAAGCTTGAAATGCAGAGGGTACGATTGAATGTACTAGGCAATTAACACTGGGAAGATTGTAAAATATAGCTAAAGACACAAGAATGATGCTATATAAGGACATCCAACTTTTCTTGTTACTATGACGTTGGCTATCCTTAACACAGCACTATGAATGATAGCGACACAAGACATTTTTAAAGATTTGTTTAGCTTAGTAATCTCTGAAGTCCTGAAATCCAGGCACGCTGCACTAAATATTACAAAGTATACAGCAGAGTGTTTAAAGCTTAAAAATATTTTATTTACACTTCTCTTTATACACATTTTTATACAATTTTTTTTTTCAGTTTAAAAACTGAACAGAGCACAAATGCAAGTCTGAGCATACTGTACCCACAGCTAGGGAAAATTACCTTCTGCCAAAAAGAGACAAGAGAAAAGGCTTTTTAAAACAGTTTAAAAGAGGCAATCATAAATTTTTTCAGATAAGTATATAGCAGCCCTGATGTAGTCATTAGACAGTTAATCCAAATGTACATATGAGGTCACATATATATTTATATATATATATAACATTAATTTTATATAGGAAAAGTATTTCCAATTGCTAGACATAAACACAGCAGACTTCGAAAATAACTTTTCCTGTTATCAAATACATTCCTTTCAATACAAAGAATCTGATATTGTACACTAGAAACAAGTGGGATACTATAGCAGAATTGCATTCTCCA
This sequence comes from Lagopus muta, assembly GCF_023343835.1. Classification (NCBI taxonomy): domain Eukaryota; kingdom Metazoa; phylum Chordata; class Aves; order Galliformes; family Phasianidae; genus Lagopus; species Lagopus muta. Next base: position 117,062,029 of record NC_064433.1, on the reverse strand, counting down.
GCATATAATAATATACTTTAAAAAGATCTAAAAAAATAACAATATATAGGGAAAAATATTTAAAATTAAAAAACATAGCTCAATCTTCCCTTCACCTGTTCCCATAACTGATGTAGAAGTTAGGTGGGTTCCACTGAGGTAATAAAAGCCCCCTAAGCACAGCTGCAGTACAGTCCTACATAACACTGTATCTCCTAGACTTACAGCAAAGCTTTCTCTACCGGACCCATAAATTAAATCTACCATCTGCAAATAGAAGTGGTTTTCCCCTAGCTACCAACTCAATATTAATCCAAAGGTATCTGACCAAGGAAAGCTATTTTAAAAGACTATCTAAATGTTAATTCTAATTTGGGGAAAAAAAAAATAGTAGCGATCTAGTGAAGCTTTGCACAAAGAAGTAGGTTTTTCTGCCACCTGCCACATGACTGCTTTTATAATGTTTGCCTACAGAAAGGGAAAGTCTAAATTGTTTACAAACATCCAAACATAGAATACAGATGCAAACGTAGTCATTAATATTTATTTTAAGCAGCTTCAAATTGCTTTACAAACATGAAAACCTCAAAATGTTAGCTACAGGACACTGGCAAGCTCTGTTCTAAACGGATTACATGCATCTCTCCACTCTGTTCTCTCCCACATTCCTTCAGTGCACCCTGCCACATGGGACAGACCATACTGACTGAAGTAACTTCACCAGGTATTTGTTACTAAATGAAGAACAGGCTGGATGTTTTCTTTCATTACCAAACCCCTGTAAGCACTTAGGCACACATTTAATCATGTTTGTGCCTTTATGCTTTCTTTTACGTAACTTAGAGCTTTATGAATTCTTTATACGGGACTCTTCACGTGTGTAAAGTCCACATTTGAAGCATTAAAAAGAATGAGGGGCCCAATTCACTACTTTTCTAATGAAAAATACCTTTAAAAGGCAAATGTGATCTACAAATGTGATTGTCTCTATTTCTAAAAAGACCTTGTCATTTACAAAGGTGAAAGAAATTTATTTTTAGGGTAATTTGCATCTCCCTATAATGCTTACCTTCATTTCACGAAAGAACAGACATAATGAGCTAAGCAGTGCTTTTCTTTTCCTTTTTTCATTTGTACCTGTTGAATGTTATCCTTCAGTTCCTGAGCACCAGTGCTTCGTTCTTGACGCAAATATGTACTGTATTATCGGCAGGAAAAAAGGCAGCCCTTGTGTTTGTAAGGCAGGAGGTCTGTAAGAAATAATGGCTGCAAACCTCGGAGACCAGAGAAATATTGAAGTCACAAACCCTTAGAACTAGTATGAACTGCCACACTGCAGAAAGTGGGGCATCCCTATGTTTCAAAGGAGGTAACAAAAGCAGGTTGCCAGGTACGTGACACACAGCTACTAGCCCCTCTCGCTGGCAGTGCTTTCTGAAAGAGCAGATCCTTAGAAAAACTACATACTGCCTCCCTGCAGTTGAATCAAAGGGGAAAGAATTTCAAAAGGGTTTTTTTCAGCCTAATACCTCCCACTGTGAAACCACTGCCAACACCTCGTGGGGAAAAAGTAAGCTATTTTTTCCTTATGTAGTAGTCTGCAAAGAATTATCTGTTCCATTACAACAGACATAGCAGCAAGCTGAATGGCAACAGGCAGCGTTCAGCCAACTCACAGAAGCACTATGCTTTTTATCCATTCTGGATCATTTGGAAATAAAACTCCTTCCTGGAGTTAGATGCTAAATTAAGAAGTGAAGCCGATAATTTTTTGCTATGAGCGTGAATAAACTAGACTGTAACTCACTATGTCCACCTTTTCTTAAGGAAAGGCAAGTACGCTTGCAATTTTAAAGGAGGTCATATGTTAAATTTTAAATATCTAGGCAAGACCAGATTTGCAAGTGTTGTAGGAAGGACGGAGTGGAAATAGACAAAACCCCCCTCAAACTTCCCAATCAAAAATTGCAACTTACCTTCTTCTTGACAAATGAAAGATGCTTTTAAAATCCTCCCTCTTTTACCCAGTTTACTTTTGTTTTTATTTTAACACTTAACAATCTAGGGCTAAAACTTTCAATAAAACAGAAGATACCCCTGTGACATAGAACACAACGATAACTGCCTCACAAGTTCCACTGCAGTGGAAAAGAGAACAGAAGCCTCAAATTCATGCTTGAAACAATAAAAACATGGTAGAAATGTGAATTAACAAAACATTCTCACATACCCCTGTGTTACACCCAGCTTCTTGAAGACAAGACTGCATGGAGGCCCTAACCAACAGTTCAAGCTAGAATTTCACAATTCTGAACAATATCTTTCAGATCTGAACAGCTGGAGATGAACAGGAACTTAAAAGCAGAGCATCTAAAAATGATCTGGTTCTTAATGCTTCAAGTATCAATACACACCAAAGCCTTCACTAGCAGTTGCTTTGCCGACGAAACTCAGAAGTTGCTTAAATACAGACCTGAAACATAACTTGAAACACTTCCATCGTTACCATGACTTCTAATTAAGTCTTAAGTAACATCCATTTACTACACCTGAATCATGGAAAACCAGATTCCCAGAACCACATCCATTTCCCAGACAAGCCCTTGTGGTATATTACTGTATGCTACAAGGGCTGCTCCAAAAGTAATGCCTCCTGTTTTATTATGGTGGCCTACAACATCAGAGGTGGATGTTGGTGGTATGGCAGTAGATTCTGAACCTTCCCACCCATATTCCATTCCCTTTTGTTGCTGTGTGACAGATGGCTGCATAGGGACAGCGTGACACAATGATGTCTAACATGGAAGTGCAGGTGAAATAATGGTGTGGAATTGAATTCCTCCACGTGGAAAAAATGGCACCTACTGATGTACAACACTCACAGAATGTTTCTGGAGATCCAACAGTGGATGTGAGCACAGTGAAGTGGTAGGTGGTGGATTTTAGCAGTGGTGACAGTGACACTGAAGATAAGCCACATCCCAGATGGCTGCTCACAGATGTCACACTACAAGATTTATCCACGTGAATCAGCAGATTGTAATCAGGAAACTGTATAGGATAAGCGTCTACTTTAATGTGTTGGAAATAATGTTGAAATATCACAAAGCTTGCACTGAGTGCCAGAAACGCTCACACAGGAACAGAAAGAACACTGTATGAAAGTTTGTCAGGACCTACTGAGGCTGAAGGTGACAGTTTCCTCAACTGCACCATTACCAGTGATGAGATGTGGTGTCAGCACTGAGTGACTGAGTCAAAAATGCAGTCCTTGGAGCAGCAAGATGTGAATTTTCTATCAAAGAAAAAGACAAGACACAGCTCTCAGCAAGTACAGTAATGCCTTTTGGGATAGGAAAGGCGATCTGTCTGGATTTCCTGGAAACTGGACAAACCATCAACTCTGACCCATACATCATGATGCAGACTAAGCTGAAGGCTCTAACTTCCAGAGTCAGGCCAGAGAAGAAGACAATCTTTCTCCTGTTACACAATAACTCCAGGCCCCATACATGTTTGAAGACCATGGATCACACTGCCAATCTTGGCTGGACTGTCCTACCACACCCACTGTGTAGTCTGCATTTGGGGCCTTCTGATTTCCATCTGTTCAAGCTGAAGAAAGATGGACAGCATAGGCAACATTTTCAATGCTGGGGAACAGTGGGTCACCACCAGTGGGGGACACAAACTTTTATAATTGTGGCATGCACGCTCTTGTTCATTACAGTTGAGAATGCAGAGCTAATGGTGGCGACTGTGGTGAAAAGTAGTTTTGTAGCTCAGAATTTGCTCTATCAAAATGTTATTGTGCTCCTTGCATATGTTGTAGTTTCCATGAATATAAACAGGAGGCACTACTTTCAGAGTGAGCTACATATTATTAAGTCCCCTTGAAGCTTGCTCAAGCAGGATTAGATTTTTGCTGCCCCACACATTTATTAAGAAATGAGGTTGTGACAAAAAGAGTAAGAATAGTAAAGAAAAAGGTTTTGGCTTTTTTTTGTGCCCTAATACTCTTTGAGATAGATACAGAAGAACCTTTTTACTTGCACACAGCCAGCACCTACTGGAATCAGGTCATCTCTGCACCTACAAAGGACAATGTACGCACAAGTCTCACAGTAGAACTGAGGTTTTAGTGTAAATAAAGTTGGCTTTAAGTTAGACTACTAGGAAAGTAAATGATATTTCTCACTCAGTAAAGACTTAAATTTAAAAGCAACCCTTAGTCTACATGAGAAGGCTGAAAATCAATATTTGGTCCAGTCACTACCGGCATAGATAACATTAATACAGCTGTGATGGCATAAATTATCCTTCCTGTTAACTTATAGAAAGAAAATGCTCAGTAAGTCATTTTTAAGAAAAAAAAATCTACTGATCTGATTTAGATTAACACATCTCAACCCAGAACATAATTACTACAAAGATATCACAAATTATATAGATGAGGAGTTGTATACATTGTTTTCACTTCTGTTGATGATTTAAAATTCAGTTTAGGTAAGTAGATGTTATTTTTAACACAGGACATTTTGCAGTGATTTTGGTCCTTCTGCAAGTGCATTCTTCTGAACTCCCTGAGTACTGTACATTCCTCTTCTACAGTGATTTTCAACTAGAAGATGCTGAATAAAGTCGATTTGCAGTGCTGTCTATTAAGTCTACTGCTTAAAGAAAAGCAAAGTAGCATAAGACTTTATAGAAGATGCAAATGCATGTTTCAGTATTTTCTCCCTACACTCCTGAATCAAGTGTAAGCCTATGAGTTACCCAAATTTCTCCTTCAGATTCTATTGACGATTGTTTTTACAACATTAAAGAAAGTAAGAATTGAATTGTCATTATTTATACCTTGGCAAATCATTCTTACTGATATCTGCAAGTTAACACAATGGAGTTATTAAAAGCCCTCAGGAACAGCACATTTCATTTCAGGCACTATGAGGTCAGTAGCTACAGCCATGAAATTTGTTATTTTTTTTTGTAGAAACACAAATGGTAGTAGCCATCCAAACACCTAACTCAAAACACAGTAGTTCACAGCAGCAAATAATTAAAAAAAAAACCCTACTATTAATAAAAGATTTATCACTTCTATACGAGTACAAGCAAAGCCACTGCTGAGAATACACTATAGTACATCCAGTTCTGAAAATACCTGTGGGTCAAAGCAGTGCTGGTGAGCATTCGCTTACTGACACTTTCCATTTTCATAAAAAACAAGACTGGTAGCACATTCATACATAAAACAAACTCAGGTAAGATGTATTTAGTTTTTTAAAATAATTTATAAAACAACAAATTATTAAGAGTTCGTTACGTAAAGTCAGTATAAGGATTTTAAAGTTACTGAATCAATCAGTATATGCTAAAGATACTTTGATACCAAATGATGCTTCCAGTTATGTAAGAACTTTGACTTACTTAGCTCATTAATGGATAAAACTACACCTTAAATTTAACAGATATGGCTGAATTTGTGCACTGGTTTAAATATAGCTGCATGTAAAAAGGTTGTTTTTTGTTTTTTTACAATGTATATGCATGTACATACTTTACTTACCAACAAACATAATGCAGACAACAGAAGGCAGCACAGAAATAGTGTTTTAAATAATAATATTTTTAAAAAGTTAAAGTTTTTTCAATTCAGTAGAAAATGTGTAATTCACATTTTGGCAGACTTACCAGTACTAATATACAAAACTTGGAAAAAAACACATGCAAAGAGACTGGAGGTTATACTTAACAGTATTTAAGGGAAAACAGAAACACCTTGCAGATGTGAGAGTACTGTGCAGTTAATGGGAAGAGCATCCAAACACAACATAAAACACAAAAATGGTTTTAGCTTTGTTCTTTTAAACTTAATTGTATCCTACTACAGCTTATGAGTTCTACTTTGATGCTCAATAAAAAAAGAGAATCAGGTCTTTCTTCCTTCCACAAATGTTTTGTTAAACTCAATTGATTTCAGAAGAAATCTGGTACCGTGGCCACAGGAAAACAAACAAAAAACAAAAAATCAAACAAGTATGGACATGAAATGCTATCAAAAGAATAAGCACACCCCAAAATATATATTTTCTTTCCCCTGTTTACAACTGCATTTGTTAAAACAAAACAAAAACAAATCCCACAACTTTTACAGTATCAGACCAACTATTGGCTTTTCTAACAAACTTGGTAAGTATTCTCCCTGTAAATCGTGTTTCTCTTAAGCATTTAGCAGTTGTCCTTACACACAACATGCTAACGTCTCTGAAGGAATTCAACTAGATTGTATGTTAGCTGCTCCAAAAGTAATGCCTCCTATTGTATTATGTTGGCTCACAATGTTGGAGGCAGATGGCGGTGGTATAGCAGTAGAAGTTGAACTTTCCCTCCAATAGTCCACTACATTTTGTTGCCATGTGACAGATGACAGCAGACGGGCAGTCTGGGGAAGTGGGTGTGAAGTGTGTGTGACTGAAATTCCTCCAATAAAACAGGAAACAATTGCACCCACTGACATTCACTGACGCATGCTGAACGTTTCTGGAGATCAACAGTGGATGTGAGCACAGTGAGGCAGCGGGTGGTGCATTTCAGCAGTGCTAAGTGATGTGAAAGACAAGCTATGTTCCAGATGGCTGTACACAGCTGTCACATCATGAAATGAAGAGTGTCTCGATCAGACCACTTGCGTGAATCAGTGAGTTATGACCAGGAATCCAGTGCAAGGCTGAAAGTGACGGTTTTCTGGATCGCATTACTGATAATGAGATTTGCTCTCAAAATTTTGAGCCAGTGTCAAAACAGCAGTTCACAGAGCATGAATTCCTCACAAAAAGTTCAGGATGCAGCCGTCAGCAGGTAAAATGTGTGCAGTCTTTTGGGATATAAAGGCGGTGATCCTTCTAGATTTCCTGGAAGCCAGATAAACCATCATCTCTGACCGCTCCATCATAGTGCTGATTAAGCTGAAGGCTTAATCCAGAGCGAGGCTGTAAAAGATCAACAAAAAATACTTTATGACCTTTTGGGGTGTGCTTGGTATGTCTCAAACACTTGCAGTGCAAAGCTGTTGCCGTGACAACTAGCTGACAGGTGGGACGTGACATAAACCAAAAAAGAAGAGGGCCTTTCTCCTGTAACATAGTAACTCCATGCCCCATACTAGTTTGAAGACTGTGGATCACACTGCCAATCTAGGCTGGACTGTTCCACCACATCCATCGTATTACCTGGATTTGGGGCCCTCTGATTTCCATTTGTTTGAGCCGACGAAAGACAGACTGCACGGACAACATTTTCCTATGAACTATGCCATCAAAGCAGCCGTAGAACAATGGGTCAACTCCGCTGGTACAGGTTTTCACAAGCACAGCATGCAGGCTCTTGCTCGTTACAGTCGAGAATGCATAGCCCATGGTGGTGACTATGGTGAAAAACAGCATTTTGCAGCCAAGAACTTGCTCAATCAAGTAATGTTACTGTGCTCTTTGTGTATGTCGTAGTTTCCTTGGAAATAAATAGGAGGCATTACTTTCGGAATGATCTACTTTTTTTCTGACAAATAAGATTCAGCTTTTCATATTTCACTGAGGGTGTTTATTCTGTTTCAGCTGCAACGTCTAACATGTTCCAAAACATATTCAGGGAAGTGCAAGCTGCAGACCTGTAAGCCATCCAGCTTGCAGGGCATCCTTGGGTATTCATCTTCTTTCCACTTGTTTTCCTCTGGATCAAAGGTGAGAATTGAGTCACTGTAATGACCATTGTAACAGAGGCCTCCAAGAACCATTATCTGTTTGTCCAGAACAGCTACACCGTGACCACTCCTACCAATTGGCATAGAAGCCAATATAGTCCACTGATCAGTATCAGGGTCGTAAACCTCTGTAGAGGGACATCCTTGAGATTCAAAGGAAGCCCTGAGGATCACACAGACACCTCCAAAGACATAAAGCTTACCATTGTAAGAAATCATTTTGTGAAAGCATCTTGCATAATTCATTTTGCATTTGTTCTCCCAACAGTTAGTGACCACTTGAGTTCTCCTTGTTCGCTGCTCTACTGTCCCTTCTTTACTGGGATCAAATACACACACTTGCTTAGAAGTTGAAGATGATGTAATTCCACCAGTGATATACAACTTGTTACCCAGCACAGTTCCTTCATGTCCATATTTATTGACTGGATAGGGATCTACAAATTCCCATTTATCTTCAGTAATATCATACCGTTCAGTTGAATAAAAGGTTTCATCCCTGGTTCTCCCAGCCACTGCATAAACGTACCTCCCAATAACTCCAACAGCAAACTCAGAACGCGGGACAGACATGTCTGCCATTCGTAACCAAGTGTTCTGTCTTGGGTCATATCTAAACACTTTGGATGAAGCATGAAACTCACCATCTGGCCCCAGTTCTTCCCCACCTAACAGGAACACAAAGTTATTCACAATGGCAAGGCAGTCTGGTCGTAAAGGTACTTGAGGACCCTCTAGTTCCCACCAGACCCTCGGTTTGTGCAAGAGAAGAATTTTACTGTTTACCATACTGTGTCCTATCATTCCTCTAAACACGGCAGTCTGGGGTTTGGCAGAACGAATTTTGTTCGATTTCATTTCCATCAAAGGCTGCTGGTGAACGCTATGAAAGTAATTCATGGCTTGGTCAACCTCATGTCGCAGCTGCCGGGAGTATCGGTAAAACTCTGATGTTTTTACCTATGAATACATTTAAAAGATATTAAAATTCTGACCAAGAGAAACAATTCAGAAAACCTAAATGGCTATGTGTAATTTAAAAATTATTTTACTTAGTCTAAGTCAGGTGTTCTCAACAGCAATTGCATTCATGTATGAAGGTTAAAGATAACGTACAGTTATTCAAAATCTACAAGGGAGTTTAGTGATTAAAAGCACAGTGGCTAATGTTGTCACTGGAATACTCACACACAAAATTTAAGCAGGGATTACGCACAGGTGAAACGCCCAAGTCCAAAAATCATTATTCCTTCTTCCCAAGAAAGCCTCTTTACACCTTCTGCTTCATCGATGAAATGTCTAAGTTAAAAGCGTACTATTTCCCTGGTTTTTAACGATATCCTGCACACCCATTCTGTATTTACCTAAGTCCACTCTAGACTGACTTCTAATGAAGTCTCACAACAGAGCCCAAGTAGGTATTCCCAAACACTACACTCTGCTCACAGGACTATTTGTGATGGAAAGGCAAAGTTCAGAATCCCTTCCTTCCGAACACGCTATCACATTTCTCACTCTACAAGGTTCCCTCTCTGTATGTCTCCTCAAGCTAACACATATCTTTAGTACAAGAAGAAAACATATCAATCAATATCCCTTTGCTTGCACATTTTATTGGTGAACTGTGCAGGTAAGTTTGAACTTCCATCTCCCAAGTGAGCCTTACAACCTTTGTACTACCGCCTAGTTATGACACTCACCTCACTGTCAGTCCTCAATTTGAAGAGCCTGCTCAAATTTTCTTAAAGAACCATTATAAGACTCTACCTACTATCTAAGCTAATTTTGAGTTCCTCCAGCGTTTTCTGCGATGATTCCAAAACACATCCTCTGATTGAAACGTTCCAAACATTTTTATTTGTCTAGCACCAAACAGGTCTTGGATTACCTCCTGCTGTACAGACAGCCTTGTCTCACCACAGCATTCTCACTTATACCATTAAAACAAATTTTAAAAAACCAAACAAACCACAACAAAAACGAAAAGCTAAATATTGCCAAATGCTCAAATCCTCTATCAGACTTTTCACATAAAACTGGACTGCCTTCAAAAGCTCTGTACACCATTAATTCCTACCAACTCCAAAACAAGGAGCAGTACTTTAAAAAAATGTCATGCCAGTCCAAAATTTCAAAGCAACCACAAGAAAACATGAGAAGATAATGTATTTCAATATCTGTTCCCCACCACTTTGCATTCCCTTTCCCAAGGGGCAAAAACCTGTACCACCACCTATATAAGTAGCAGTGGTGTTAATGAATTTTCATGTATATGAAAAGCAATTTCAGACAGCTTCTCAAGACAAGTGAGACAATCTCTTAGTAGGTTACTACTTAACTTGGTAAGGGCACCACTATAAAAGCAAATCCCCAATCTCTTGCCGTAAACCAGGCAACAAGAAGCAAATGCATCTATCAATTAAAAACAACTGTCTCAGACTAAAATATGTAGAGAAGTTACCTACAAGCACAGACCTGAAGAGATATGAGTTCTCAGAATATTGAGAAAAGAAAAACAAGGTGACAATAGACTGTTTATCTATATTTCTGTGAGAAAACATACCTGGAGGCTTCCTAGCCTTTGCTGTTGGGAAAAAATGCTCTCACCAGCACAATCTCTACCATATACAAACCATACTTCTCCTGAGGCTCAAATGATGGTCTAAGATGAATGCTAGTATATGCCTACATGAGCAAGTAGAGACTGCTCACGTTTGCTTGATATTAACAAACTCAAGGTAACTGTAGGACAGTTTGCCCACTTTCATATTCACGTGTTTTCTGTGTGAGAGCTTTCAAAATTACGCTAAAGTCCTATTCAGCCCATCGTAAGGAAAATTTCCCATACACCTATACTTTTTAGTAATTTTATAATAATTTGCATGCATGTTCAAAAAATGAAGCAAGCACTGAAACTTAAGTGTTTCATTATTAAAACACAACAGTGGATTTGGCAAGTTTTAGTAAATTAAGAATATGACAGCAAGCCTTCTGTGGGAACTGCTGTCTGATACCCAAAATATGCTGAAGGAAAATGCTTAGCATCCAAAAGTATGCTTCCGTCATTCCCTGTAACCAAGAAGTAGTTGACCAAGAAATATCTAACTGCTAATGTACCAATTTTTTTTTCTGTTAAGTTCAAATGAAGAAGCTCTAAAAGGCTCACGTAGCCAATTGGTAGCATATGAAATCAAAGAGAATGCTCATAAGTTTGTTCAAAAAATGTGACACATGGACATATACACTGACTGGGATGAATCTTGAGGTGAAAAAAATGTGCACTGTTAAGAGCACACTATCAGCTCTGAATTGATTAGAAAAATACAAAAGCTTTACAGCATTCTCAGAGTTTAAAGAAAGACTTTCTGTTCTCCTTCCAGTTGATAAAGTTTCATTTGCGATTTTTTTTTTCCGCATTCTTCCCAATATTTCCCTTCAGTTTTCTCTATAAAATCTTCTTAAAGAGGGTCTGATAGGACATAGCATCAATGTAACTGTTACCCAGAGGTGAAATATCTTATTACATCATCTACCAGTTACAGCTATTCAGTCAGACAGGCAGGGAACATCATGAATATAATGAAACGTGCCTTTTCGTAAAAGAGGATTAAAGATAATTAAAAACATCAACCTACATTTATCCCTCAGGTAGCCAACACCAAACACATCAAAGTTTCAACAAAACTGTTGCCATCCACCCAGCCATAGTACATTGGGGCTGGAACGCATTTTCTTTTCTTCATTTTGTATCAATGAAACACTGCCTTCCCAAAATAAAGCAGCTACTGATGGTTGTCTGTTTTCCTGCAGAACTGCAACAATTGCAAATTGCTCTTCTAGTCCGACTGGCTATAGGTTTAAGAATTTCTCTATCTACATTTTAACAAGAGAAGAAGTCAAAATACAAGCCCTTACACTAGTTTCTATCTGAAAAGTGAAGTGGCCCCTGCAAAGCATCAGAGTGTTCTACATTACTCTTTTCTTATTTTTCCCTTTTAACAAATAAGCAAATTACTAAGCAGAAGAAAGGTAATGAAATGCAAGATAAGTTTTCTGTAACAAAGTTTGTCTTCAGTACAGAGCTTACTTTTTTTCCAGCAACCACGTACAAGTATTGCTATATTTTTATTTTTGTTATCTGGTGTTTTAGGGAAAAACCATCCAGAAAGACACTTTTAGTTACCTAGTTAACACATAGCTGATGTTTGAAGTGGGCACTCAAATCTTAACATGTTATTGTCTGGGGTACAAATGAGCCTGGTTCCTTCTGTAGATCCAGTAAAAACATCAACAACCACAGAATGGCTCAGAATGGAAGACACCTCAAAGCCCACCCAGCCCCAACCCCTGCCGTGGGCAGGGCTGCCCCCCACCAGCTCAGCTGCCCAGGGCCCCATCCAACCTGGCCTTGAGGCCTCCAGGGATGGGCACCACAGCTTCTTTTCTAAAATTAGTAATTCTGAATATCTAAGTGAAGTAATACAAAGTCAATACACGGAATACAGAAATTATGCTATGTCTTTTCAATGAACAAAGATATTTGTATCAGATTTCTAGAGAGCTTATTCTTCCTCTTCCTTGCAGATAAATAAACAATTGAAATTTGACCAGGCATTATGCTGACTGAAAACTAAGGATTCATCAGCCTTCCTACGGTTCATACTGTTTTCATATCTACTTATCTCTGGCCATATTCAGAACATAATTATAAGCCTGTCAAAAAACATTATCAAACTTTTGACATGCTGACTGAATTTTGAATTTTGAAGTGAAACAGAAAAAAGTTAAACATGTCTCTAAAATGGCAGCAACCAAAGTCAACCTGCAACCACATATCAGTATACACAACACTACGGATAAGTTGCTGTATGTAACTTTTCCTTTTTCTAGTCTGGGTCTTTACTTACATGTGGAAACTGGTCAGTACCTGCACAGGACTTGGAAGGGTTATTCTGCAAGAGCTACAAGTGCTTGGCGTTTGTCAGCCTAGCTATAAAAAGATAAAACGACACAGCCTCTATGCAGCAAGGACAATACTGTCAAAATCAGTGTCTCACCAGTTTATAAAAGGGAACAGCAAGAGAAGTTGTCACAGTCAAGCTGAAATGTAATGGCAAAGAACTCTCAGAACAAAACCAGCCATCTGTATGCCAGAACCAAGGTGCTCAGCAAAAGATAAATACTGCTAGCAAGTCTATCCAAGTCAGTGATAAACCTAAGACAGACAAATACAAGTGCAGAGCCCATTTAAGAGAAGTAGAAACCTCTAACCTTAACCACTAGGCACTTCTTGTTCTTAACTTCAGCATATGAAGTTGTAGAAAATATTTGAAGTGATTCACTAAACATGGAGGTGAGAAAAACATCGATAAAAAAGCGCTGAACATCCCTAAAGACAAAATGACAGGGACATAAAATTATAATGCCATCTTTCAAAAATGATGATATGCTAGTCCAGGAAACCACATACTCAAAGATGGACTAATTAATATGCTTTTCATCCTATCTCTGAAGTACAGGTTGATACTCCCAGTGATTAAGTTTCTGATTTAAACTGGGAATTTATTAATCAGCATGGACTAGTTGTAACCCTACACAAAAGGCACTAGAAAAAAACCCAGTTTTAAGGTCACAGAGTTTTGAAACAACGCTTCATCTGTTCTTATATACAAAAACTAAACGGAGATTAATTAAAATATGCAGGAAAGGCACTACATGCTCACAGTACAGTAACAGACAAACTCAACTTTCCTCAAGCCCTGCAGAGCTCAGGATAGGTTTCAAATAAGACAGATGTAACATGCACAGTGGAACGCGTGCTTCCTAGCCATAAACCTCTCCTTTCTTTACCAACGATTTCCTCAAATCCTTCCATTTTCCTCATCCATCTACATTAAGGGCCAAGCAACAACAGAAGTACCTATTCCTACCTCAGAGGCAGTTCTTCCAGGCAGTTCAGAGCAAGCACACAGGCTACACCTTCCCTTGTGCATCCCATGTGCATGTCAGTCTTGAGGTATTAACCCAGTCACTCATCACTTCCCTTTGAAAAATACAAGCCATCCCACTCAGATTGTAAATCTCTCTTAAAACTGCTGTAAGAAACAAAATGGCTTAAGATGCATAAAGTATTCTCTCTGTGACATGGAAAATTAAGTTATGTAAGTTATTTATGTCTCAGGATAATGCCACGCATCTTAGAAATGTCTATTAGAAAGATTACATAAGAATACATATGACAAGTCAGTGACTGTATTGTGAATGCTGAATTTGCTCAACGGTAAGAGTCAGCCTCAGACTGTATTTGGTACATTCACACAGGATTTTACCCTGTGCTTCAGCGAAGGATAAATTTTTATCTGCTCTGCAATCTCCAGAAAAGCACAGTTCCCAGTATTTTCCCCTTCCTACACAAAGGAACGTGTTTCCTTCAAGTTACTGACAGAACAGTTAACAAACATGCTCTTTTATTAAATAAAGAAAAATTTTAAAGCTCGGTCATATTATCATGTTTGCTTCAACCGCAGATGCCTTTTGTCACTGGTTATAATGAGTTACTCAGCACTCTCCAGCCAGGTCAAAAAAACATTCTTAGCTGCAGTGGTGAATGACATCCATGTTTAGCCCTTCTTCCCTCTACTTAACACAGCACAGTCCCACAATAGAAATTTGACTGGCTTTGTTCCACTGTCGCATACAATTAACGGATAGGGCATTCACCAAAAAAAATGCTTTTACAGGTGACTGTGTAGCCTGGGATGCTGAAAAAGACATCTCTCCTTTAGTTTAGCTGCTTGTAGCTGCCAAGAAAAATTGCAAGAAGCAATGCATGCAGAATAGATATCAGTGATACTAAACCAACTTCAGAAGTTAAACCTAAATAGAACCCTAAAAAAGCACAACACACATTTTTCACTTGTGCTTGCAGAAAATTACGCTGAAGACAGTTTGATACTTGAACTCCTATCCCAAAAACTCAAAGAGCTGAAATAGACTTTCACATGTATTTTAACTTATGTGATTGACTATAAGAATATCCGGTGATATCAGTTTTCCTAATGCAGACCTTAAACTATGCAATGAAGTAGAAGTTTTATTACAAGCAAGACACTACACAGCATCTTGCAGATTCCAGCTCTTACTAGCTGGAATCATTTTTAACCTGATATAAACATCACATTCGTGTTCTAAAACAATTCTAGGTAATTAGATTTATTTTATGTCCATAGGCTAGTCAATATAAGTTATGTATTAAGTCTACTCAATCCACACACACAAAACAATAAAAAAAAGTAATAATTCAGTCTGAAATTATTAATAGTTTTTATAATTTATAATACAGTCTTATCTGTATATAGATACCAAAGTAAAAATGTATGAGAAAATAACGGTAAGAAGCCCAACAAAATACACAGGGAGTTAAATCCTATTAATTCACTGAGAGGTGAAAAATACAGAATTTAAAAGTTCATCTGAACACACAAGATTAATAACAATGACATAACATAACAGCACAAGCTGAAGAACTCCTAACTTGAATACCCTTTCAGTTACTAGCCTGTGAGAGCTGCTTACAAGCTCTGAGTTCTCTACCCACATCAAATGTTCCCGAGTTTCTTAGGAACTAGAGAGCAATATTTTTTGTCTATTCTTCAACAGAGCAGTGGAAAAAGCAAGTTCTCATTTAACCTCTTAAAACATACAATCATTAGTTGAATTTTTTGTCACCTCTTACAAAGACTCCTCTGATATTTCAAGTAAGTCGTTACATTTCACACTGTCAATCACTTCTGACCGTATGATATGCCTTGAGTAAAATCACATGGACGTGGAACTTTGCAGGATCGGGGCTCACTCCTATCTGCTGTGTAATAGCACGAGTACTGAAGATACAATAAAAACAAAAACACTGCAGATTTAACAGCAGATGTCAGTTTTCATTTGTAAAGAAGAAAAATGTACTTAAAACACACAAAATCTACAGTGAGCACGTTTTGATTATATCAGTAACATTTGTTACAATGTATGCTCTACAAAATCTCTGGGAAGCAAGAAACAACTTGCAGAAAACAGAAAGAATGACTGAAATAAAACCAGATACAAGTGACCTTATCTTAAAATGTCTTTTCATATGAAGTAACTTCAACACATATATTACAACCTACCTGTTCTCCAGCCACTGTACATACTATTGCCTAACAATCAGGTGGCAGTACTTATAGATGTTTGTTTTCTACGGGTCTACTGTTCCTCCTAACAGGACTGGGAATCCTACTTGTTTAATGGTACGTTGCCCTAGCTAAATGATGAATTCTGCCTACTGCTTTTCAAATGCACCAACCTTCTCAAAAACACTGGATGGTGTCATCAAACAAAACCTGATGTTCTGAATGATGGTGTCCGTATGCCTCCAGCGTCTTCTATCATGGCGCAGCCAGGCCTGAACAGCTTCATACAGCTCTATCTCTGGAAACCTGCTCAGATGATCATTATCCAAGTAAGACATGAGCTTTTCAAAGCTCAGATATGAAAGGAAGTCAGGTCTGGACATGAGCGGCACAAAATTCTCTAGCAGGAAAGAGTCTAATTTTTCCCTGACTCCTTCGATGTTTACACCAAAATCATCCAGAAGTCTCATGATTTCTGCACAGTTTTCTAGGCAGATTTTAGCTAGGAGAAAAGAGCAGCAAAATTTTACCACCTCTATAAGCTGGACGTACATGGCAGCCTGAAGGATTTCGTGAACAGTGTTCATACTCAGTTCAATAGTTCCATAATACATGAATTGGAGGACATGACTGAAGCCTGTAGCTGTCAGACCTTTCAAATGGATTTTGTCCTGATCTCGTTCCCGCATGTCAGCTGTGAACATAATCCTGAAGTAATCACTCTGGGTGGCAAGCAGTGCTTTATGGGCCTGAAATTGGTGGTCTTCAATGACAAGTGTGACATCAAGAAGCAATCCCTCCTCATACAGTGCTCTGAATCCAGCAGAGACACTGGTGTCATGGATGGAGGAGCTAAACCCTTCCACGTCCCCTGCCATGAATCACCTGAAGAAAAAATAAAATAAAAATAAAAATAAATTATTTCTAGTATTGAACACATCACAAGCTCTTTCTGACCAGATAAATGCAAACAGAAGTTACTTTCATCAAGACTTAGAAGTCTTCCCCATCCTTCTTGTCTTCTGTTCAGTTGAAAAATTAACTTGAGATTTAAAACTGAAACTTCAATTATTTCCCACCCCAAAATATTCTCCATTTAAAGGTAATGAATGTGAATAATGATGAGAAAACACCAAAATGATTCTTCATTTCAAACTACTCAGAGGTTAGGATAATGCATATACGATGCCAACTTCACCACTGTTTTCTCCCTCCTCTCCTCTATCTTTTCATAGTTATCTCAGGAAAGTAATGAAACACCCCATCTTGAGTATCAAAGGTTTAACAAAGGAAGCAGAACTTCCTTCACTTCAGAAACAAACTCCAGAAGGCCCATACAAAACACAATCTCCCCCCAAAATGTAGTATTTTTTAAAATGTGTGTTAGTTTACTCATAAATTATTGCGAGGAAACAGAACAGAGAGATATTATTCAAGTTTCTGTCCCGTCTTTCTCAGAACACTACAGACCAGTATTTCCATTTCTTATTCTCAGCATTATTTATGTAATGAGATTTATAAACTGCTGGACACTAAAGCCATAGGAAGCACTAACAGGATTACATGATAATAAATAATATTTTACGTACAGAGTTTGGCGAAGCTTAAGTGTTTATTAAGCATATGAATATTAATAAACATATAGCGCTGCTTCTGTGCAAGCTAGAGTCAACTGCAAATAAGCAAAAAAAAACACAACAAAAAACAGAACAAAACAACAAAAACAAACGAAACACAAAACCATCCCAATGCCCTGTTAAGGAAACTAAATATTCAGTGAAAAAAAGCTGCATCAAAAACTACTCCAAATACAAGAACTTCTCAACACCTTGCACCCAGTGTCTAGCTGAAGGGCAGCTCCATTAAAAAGTCTGAACTAAACCAACAGTTTATGATCGTTCCCCACAGCAACTGTTCACTCCACTCCCCCCTGTCTGTCATTCTGGAATCTGAGCTCCTCCTGTCTACTCTGTGCATTTTTTGGTGTTTCTTGGACTGTTCTGGAAAATCCATTCAACTCATAAATAAACCTGACAGAAAATAAACTGTGAGGAACACCGAATACAGAGTCTGGCAGCAGAACAGATGTGATGCAAAAGGCAGGACATCACACATTAGCAGGAAATTAGCAGGAGGGTAACACTCTCCCCTTTTGGCATTAATAATCCATTACAAGTGGCTCAGCCATTTTTATCTTCACCCCACTTTGAATCACACTGGAGAATTCACTCAGACTGCTATTTGTGCATTTAATTACTTAACTCTGACATTCCCACCACTGTTAACAATTGGAAGCAGTACCGTACTGATACGTTGGTCCACACTGATGTGTTGGTCCACACACAAAGCCAAGTACCATTAAGATCAATACATGTAACAAACTGTTCATTTTCATGGCAACAGAGTGTTAAAACAGAGTATGGATGCTGAGTTGGCCAAGGTTTTGCAACTTCAGAAAGCAGTTATTGCGTTGTAGCCAGCTTCCTCAGTTCTACCTGCTGCCATTGTAACTGATGTGTATTTGATTGGACTCCATAAGCTGACAGCAGAACTGTCAGGAGCGTACATGAAAACTGAGGCTTGACAAGAAAACTCAAACTCCTCAAGGTTAGGGCAGGAGCAAGAGACAAAGCTGTCAAGCCAATCACTTTGCCAGCAGTATCCATGGTAGCACACTCCCCTCGATGTCCCTGAAGATGGAGAGAAAATTCAAACTGCTCTAGAACTACGTGTTTTGAGTCCCTTGCTCCTGAATACAGCATATCCCTACCAGAAAGGGAAAAAATCAAACCCTTCTTTTCTTAGTTGTTAATCAGTCTTGTATAAAAGCAGGCAATTATCTATCTCAAGAAATAGCTATCTCAAAAAGAAGCAACAAAGTGATGAGGAAGCATAAAGCTTGTGCTTCACAGTAGGATTTATGATACCAAATACAAGACAAGCAGTAATATCAGCATTTTTTTCTTTCATTAGAACATCTATAATACCCTCCTTCCACTCCCTGCTCTCTGATGTTGAGCTCACACTTCAATCTTTTCTCCTTATGAAATTTAATGGTCACTTGGCTTTTAACACCACCTCCCCATTTCCATAAAATACTCAGCAACATGAGACAACTACTTCTCAGTTTAGTTTGAAATTGAACCAGGGGCCCAATGGTGAACAAGATTCTCAGACAGTACAACTGAATAACATACATTTCCTCAGGAGACCAACCAAGCTGTGTACCTCAGTTCCAACTCCAAGATGAACCGAGGTGACAGCACATAAGGACAGGACATAGCTGGAATTTGCAAATGTTAGATGTGAACAGACTAACAGAGGAATATATATTAAAAAGACCAAAAAAAGCAACATACGATAATCTGGAAGTAATGGGATCTCTGACCACATTGGCTTATTTGGCTCATGCAGGTCCAAATCTCAAGGAAAGGATTTCTTCAAAACAGAACACATTACTGCATACAGAAGGATCATAAAAATTCTATTAAAAAGGCAAAAAAAACCCATCAGAAATAAACAATTACCATTCAAATTTTCAATGTATCAAAAAAGTAAGGAGGTAGCAATCACCAAAATGTGTTAAATAAATAAAGACAGCATTGAGGGAGCACTTCTTAGGCTCCAATTTCCACATGTCCCTGAAAGTGATTACTTGGTAAAAAACATATTAAAACAGGAAGTCAGATACAAAACTCTTCAACAGAGGCAGGTAATCAACACTCTGAAATTATTATTTCAGAATGTTTCAAAAACTATTAAGTTTTAAGTCATTTAATTCTTCTTTTCACATCTCCTGTATTATTTTCAGTAAATCCGCATTTTCCAATACTAAAATATGTTTCATCACACACATCAAACTGCATTTAATGGATTACTTAAGAAGAGCCAAAAATTATAAGACTTCTTCAAAACCCATCTAAAGTTCCAGAATTTTACAAGCAACATGGGAAAGAATACTCATCTCCCTCTATTAAATGAGTAAATTCCCCTTTACTGGTACTAACCCATACACTGTATCAGAAGTTATAGTTTTCTTCACAATACAAAAATGTATTGGGCAGCATATTTATTTTAACAAGGGGTTAAAATAGTAGAGAGACTGAAAGACTTAACAGTTAAATGCCTATTATGACCAAGTGGGAGAACTCCTCATTTCTAAAGCTAGCACACTAAGTCAAAAGCAAATGGCACTGCGGCCATTTGAATAACAGAAAAGCATAACAAAATACTCACAAATAAAGCCATTTTTCTAAAGCAGAGCTATCTTCATTCCTCCCACACACTTTCAATCTCAGATGTAATTCTATGAGCTATTCAAATGCTGCAGCTTATTTCCCTGAAGATAATAACGTAACATTTTTTCCCCTGTTTTCAATAAAAATGCAAAATCCAAGAGTTACAGCTTTTTCCACCCGTGCAAATCACAATGGCTCACTTGATTTGAAGGAAGACGTAGCCTACGGTAGTCTGTAAGAAAATTGGAACAAAAAGAAAATCCAACCTATAAACAATAAAGGGGGAATTAAAAAATCCCTAGTTGGCGTTCTGCATTGTCCTGCGCATACTGGAGCTGATGGGTATAATGCAGTACAGGAAGGAAGATTCTCTGCTGGAAGAAAAAAAAACAACAAGAAATACTCTTAACCTTATTCGCTTTTCCTGACATTTCTTTCTCTTCATTACAGCATCTACTCTGCCATGGCTGTAAAAGCTCCTTCTTGGAACACTGATTTCTCATCTTTATTCTGCAGTTGTAATAGAAGTCTGAAAACCCTGTTCCAGACTATTTTTCTTGCCAAACAAAAAGAACCTTCTTTACTCAGAGTGTTTGAGGCTTAGAGCAGAAGAGAGGGAGCCTCAATGCACAAGCTACCAAGGATGAAGTTAGGAAATACCCATATGTGGTTTACACCCTGCTTGAGAATCTACCCAAAAGCACAATTTCCCTATGGGCAAAAAGAAAAATAAAATGCACTGCAAGAAGCATCTACATATAAGCAAGCTCACATGCACTTTCTGGGGATAGAAATGTGTTGTTCTGGTAAAGCAGTAATATATTCCAGCACAGCATCTGAAAGGCAGATTTTTGCTGATCCTTCATATCTCACTTGTGATGCTGAAACAGAACTGGCCACCTTATAAAACACTACTTGGTTCATTCTACCTGCCTCCTGGAAATTCCGAGAAAGCATCTACATGAGCACAGCTTTTTCACCGAATAGTACCTACAGATTAGACAAAATATATTTCACCAGACATACAGAGCAGTGCTTTCGTATCACAGTACTAAAACAGAGCTTAAAACCCCCAAATCTTTTCCATCTATCCCATTCCTTTCATCTGTCAAATGGAGGCATTTCAATGCAAATTTTAAAGCTGGTACATATGCTTTCTGTAGCATCACACACAGCAAAAGCTGGTTTGAGCTCATGTCTTTGACCCGAACACTGTTTCAAGTGGCACTTTCCTGCACTAACAGGACATATCTCCATAGTCAAATTTCACACATACGTATCAAAATGCTATACATGCAAACAAGACATTTCCAATTGCTCAAACTCACCACCAGGCCTTTGAATGCAGCTAGATACACCATTAGTGTATTAACATGTTTATGCAATACATGTATCCCCACAAATTTAAATCTCTCTTTACATGGTTTGACACTGAACTATTAAACTTTGGCTAAGCCATCATTTTTCCTCACAATTCTCCACTAACAGCAACAGTAGGAATGACCTAGAAGTAAGTAAGATCAATAACCAGTGGCTATCAAAACTTTCCATTCCTGAAATAACTGCAGATGAGGAAACAATAAGTAAATAATAACCACTTTTCTGCATATGTAAAATCCTTCATAATTAATATGCTAAGCCTTGGGAACAATTACTCTTAAATCCATCGACACTATCTGGTAGCTTCACTCTGCAGACTTCCCACAGCCCGAGGTGAGGGTTCCCAAAGCACCAGGCTGCTCCAGAAGCACAGAGCTGAGCAGAAGCATCATGCTGCCACGGCTCTAGAAGCTAACTCTTGGGTTCTCCTGCAAACTACCCACTGCACAAAGGATTTCTCTTACTGGCACGCATCAGATGCTGACTGCTCTTCTTACAACCTTTACTGGTGCTGCTACCTGCAAGCAATCTGCACCAGCTCATAACAGCTGTGGCACTTGTGCAATGCATCAGTTGCCTGCGAGGTCGCTGTGGTTATGCTGGAAGTATCATCAGAACTAGTGTGACCAAGCATACTACAACTCTAAACAGACTGTCTCAGCACAGCTTGGTTATACGTCACACTGGAAGTGTACTGTGGCTGCCTTCACAGAGTACCTACCATACTATTTGTGTTTCCTTTTGAAAACACCTCTAACCCAAAGCACACGTGCTGCTGCATGCATTCACAATGGACAACTTTTCAACCCATACTACTTGCTGTTCCTAAAAATTGCCATCATAGCCCGATTTAGTCTTTCTGTGCAGAAAGATACAAATGTAACAAGCACAAAAAAAAAAAAAAAAGAAATCAGAACCATTTTGTTTTAAAATACTGATGTAGAGCATAGGTTTCACATACACTGAATTTAGATGAATACTGGAAGATTTTATGTCAGAAAGTTCTCATTTTACAACAGTAAGCCACCAGAGAACAAAATGCACTCCCCCAATGAGCTCCTAAATCAAGTCCTGCGATGATCATCAAAAGGACTCTGATGAAAGTACATGCCTCACAAACTTTTTAAAATGCTGCCAGACATATGCAGCAGCTGTAGCTGCTTGACCAGTTTAGCCTCACCAAGTTTCAATCTCATAAATTAACAGTATGGAGGTATACACCAGTTTCTCGTACCATTAGGTGCATTAAGTGGATGACGTAAGTGCACTTGACAGACATCAAAACAGCTATGAACCATTTGACTAAAAGATCAGTGCAGTTCTACCTGTACATAAAACCACACTACTTGCAAGGAGCAAGCTCAGCCCAATCTTGGTCGAGTTACATTTACTGATGCCAGGAACCCAGTCTGAAATATTTTTAACACAACCTTAAGAATCTACAAGAAAAACTTGCATTGCTAGTATGTAAGAGGTAAACGATGGCAGTGATGAAAATAACGCATTTGTCACTGCTCTTAAAGACAGGACCACCCTACCCTAAGTGTCAGCATTCTTTGTTATATATATTTGCATCTTATATCATAACTTTATCAAATGCCAGGATTATTAATAACCACTGATTTTCTCACTGCAAAGATACTCATTAAGAAAACTATGCTGTAAAAATCTAATTATATTTGTTTACAGGAGTGTTTGGGCTTTAACGGTATAATAAACGTATTAATAAATGGTAAGGAGCAGGCAGTGATATTGCAGTAAAAATAATTCTAGCTGTCAATGCTTTAGGATAATTTAGTAGTCCTCTGAGAAAATACAACTGAAAAGATTGTGCCCTTTGTCCAAGGCATGGCATTCAACTACACTGCCAAACACCAACTTCATTTGTCAGAAAGACAGAAAGCTTCTGCAGACTGGCAGCTCCATAGATGAATAAGACCCAGTACCTCCAGGGTGAGCCCAGCAGTGACCTGGCCCGCTCTGCCTGCTGAAAGGCAAATCAGCACGTGTATATCCATAGCAGCCATAGGATGTAATTAAGGAAAGTGAAAGGAGATGAGTGACAGTGGGAAAGTTTATAGGACTTGTGGTGGAAATTAAACTCATGGGGCTGGATGTTGGGAGGAACAACAGAAATGATGCTGACACGTGGTGGTGTGCTGAAGGGACTCGAGTTTGAATTGGGGCAATGGCAGTGGAAGCGCCGGGTTACATCTGAGGAACATCTCTACGACACGGCAAAGACAAGAGCATGCACATTGCTGCAGCGCTGCCTTTTTAATCGAGGAACAGTTTGATGGCTACGATGATCTTTTTAGAGAAAAGGAAAAAAAAAACACACCGTGTTTTTGTGCGATATTTACGTATTAACCAACCTAAGCCAAAGCACCCCAGCACCAACCCTGAGCAGCTGCCCGCTCCTTCTACTTACAACCACTATTCCGAACGCTGCGGCCGGCACCGTGTGCTGACCTACTTTCGCTCGCCCACCGACGCGCACACACCGGCCCGCAGCGCGGGAGCTGCCCCGAGGAGGACCGCGCCTGGGAGCCCTCAGCGGCCGCCCCAGGCCCCGCAAGGCTCTCCCGCGGAGGGCGGACCGACGAGGGGTTAAAGCGGGAGGCCCGGGGGCGGCTACACCTACCTGCGGGCGGCAGCGGTGCCGGGGCCGCGGCTCTTCCCGTCGAGCCGGCAGAAAGGGAGCTCGCGCGGAGCATAAAGCCAGAGGCGGCGGGCCGCGCCTGGGGGCCGAGCAGAGGGGCAGCGGCCGAGGCACGACCGAGAGGAGGAGGAGACGGAGGAAGGGGGGACCCTGGACTTCCTCCTCCCCGCCGCCCGCGGTCGGGGGAGCCGCCCCCCGCCGCGCCGCCCGCGCACCGTCGCTCCCAGCCCGGCCCAGCAGGGCCCGGCCTCGCCCCCGGGGTCCCGCCCGGCCGCCCGCCCGTCGCCGCGTTACCTTCGGCGCTGCCCAGAGAGGCCGCCGGCGCCATGTTCCCCCTCCGCGGGCGCCCCGCGCTGCCCGTCACTTCCGCCGCCACCTGCGGGCCCGGGACGGCGGCCGGCGGCGGGAGGCCGCGCCCCGAGCGGCAGAGGCTGCGCCGCCTTCGCCCGGCCCGGTCCCGCGCGTTCATCCCCGCCCGGCGGCGTTCCCATACCAGCCAGGCATCGGCCAGGCCGCATCCGTCGGCCGCGGGGATCCCGGGCGGATGATCCCCCGGAGAGGGAAAGGCTCTCACCGGGGGCCGGGAGCGGCCGCCGCTGGGGATCGGGAATGCAGTTCCAAGGAGCGTCATCTGCTTGGCTCGTCCGCAGGCGGCTGCAGGGCTGGCCGCGTCGTCTCGTCCTCCCGCTCGCTGCGGCCCCTTTCAGCTCCCGCACCGCAGTTCCCACTCGCCTCGGGCGGCAGCGCGGCGAGTACAGAAGTCGTACGGAAACCCGCTCCGAGCGGCAGCGGCCCCTGTCAGGAGCCGGCTGAACTCCTCCCCCTCGCACCTGGCAGCGACGGGCGCTGCAGCTGACCCCGGCCGCCTCCTCGTCACACGCAGCCCTGCCAGCCGCTGTGGGAACCAGGTCACAGAGCCAGGCGGGTCAGGGCCGCCGGCTACGGCTGCTCGGCACAGCCGCGAGCAACGAACTGCACGCAGCTCCCGGCCCTGAGCAGAGCTCTGCCTTAGCCCAAGCTTCCCCTCCTTGCTTTCTGTAGCTTGTCGCTGGCTGGCAAAAGGTAAAGAGGTAAAACAATCCAACAACAACCTCCTCATGTACTTCATGTACATCACAGAATGTCTTGACACTATACAAAACTACTGTCCTTTGGGCTGTCCCTGCCTTCTTCAAACTATTCACAGCCTGCTACGTATCTCCTATGTCACTCACTGCTTTAAATAACAGGCTGTGCTCTGCCATCCTCTCCCCATTTATTGCTGTTCCCATCCCCTTCGCTGTCTATTTTCAGTTGCACATTACCACCCCCACCCCATTCTTGGTTTCTAAAACAACAGCACAATTCCTCTATGACTGCCACCCCCAATCTGAATGTCTATCCCACCTCTTACTGCTTCACACAATGAACCTGCTGTTGCATGCACAGCTTCACAAAAAACTACCCACTGCTATTCCCACTCTGTTAACTGACCTCCCACGGCTCCCACACAGCCTACTTACTCCACACCACAAGCAGCCTGCTCCCATTCACTGACTCCTCCACACCGGTGACCTGACCTCTCTCTGCTCAGTCAGATTCATACCATTCCACCTCCCTCGCTTAACTCATACAGTAAATTTGCCCCATTTCCCCAGTTGCTGTTTCAAAACCTGTTACTCGTGCAACCAAGATGATATAACCAACCATTATCAGAGCAGCTACCGTTCCTAAGTCCCAAAGGAAAGACACGGAATCAAATGATCTTTCAAATGATCAAATGAGTTGGAAGGGCCCTTTAAAGAACATCTGGTCCAACTCCCCTGCAATGAACAGGGACACCTACAGCTACATCAATTGCTCAGAGCCCCATCCAGCCTCACCTTCACTGTCCCCAGGGATGGGATATCCACCAGCTCTCTGGGCTGGGCAATTTGTTTCAGTGCTTCACTACCCCTATCATAAAAAGCTTTTTTCTTATACCCAACCTAATCTCCCTTTATAGTTTAAAACCATTTTCCTTTTTCCTATAACAGACCCTGCAAAACAGTCTGTCCAAAATGCTTTCCTTTACACACTGGGTCTATCTTCTGATATACCAAGCACACTGACGTCTCATGATTTGGCAAAGAGAACCTAGAGCAGAAAATCTATTTTTCATGTACAGAATCAACACAACAAAACATCATACATCCCTCTGCACTCTGCAGATTTTCAACCTGCGTAGGTCAATAAGGGTAAAAAGACTGGCAGGGCTGTTTTGGCTTTACCTGACTGTCATTTTGCTGTTTGCAGTTTGTGGTAAGCTGAGGCGTAAGGTGATCTTCAGGTCTCTTCAATACACTGCCACAAAAGCGGATTCAAACCTACTCCCCCAGAAAACACCAAAAAACAACAAATAAACAAAAACATCCATCAGCTGTGACATACTTATTCCCAGCATTTAAGAGCACAAAAAAAGTGACTCCTCCATACAGAAAATTTACCTGTACTGAAAAACTCAAACTTAATAACGATTCAATCTCCTAAAACTACAGCGCTGTTAAACTTTACTACTAGGCCCTAGACAGTAACCAGTCTTCAGCTTTGCGTTTTTCTTCGTGCTACAATTATCCAGTACAGTAAATCAAAATATTAAGATAGAATATGTAAAGTAGACAATTTTATTGTTCAAATAGAAATGATAGTGTATTTCTTCAGATTTCTGACAGAATTCTTGGGAAGGAGTAAATCATTTCTACAGGCTGCTGCAAATGTAACAACTGTTTCTATAACCCTATACTGCACTGCATTATTGCATAATTACAGCAAGTAAGTACCTACAGAATCCAGTATTTTCAGCTCATTTTCATCAGTGATCATACATGCCTCATGCTGAGGCAACCACATTCAAGTATTGCATCATATTCTCCATGCTTGCTTTGTATGTCTTGGTCGTAAGCATATATGGTTTTCTCAGAAGCAAAGCATTTTATATAAAAATTGTATAACATCACGTAGTCCAACAGAAGATTAGAAACGAAAATTTATTTTCAAGACCAATGTGCAAAATTATTTGGTAGGAAGACGAAATATATTTTGTTATTAGCAACATCATTACTGTATTTTCTTACCACGTTCTTGTATTCTTTCCTTCGAAACAAGAATGCTGGCAATGCATTTGCTATTGTATATCAGGAAATACTATCAGGAAAGAATGGAAATGGCATTTGTGGAAGTGGGAAGTGACATATCTTGTTAAACCAGGCATACTGGTTTAGCACACATTTCCCTCATCGCGTTCCAATCATATTGCTGGGTGCCTGGGAATTATTGCCTTGACATAAGCAGTCAGGCAAAATCTGAAAAGCTCCACACTTTCTAGTGGGCAAAAAACACTGCTGATGAATATGAATGTACGTGACACAGATGGTTACTTGTATTGAAAGCAGTTGCTCTGATCATAGGGGAAATTTTGTTAGCAACAATGTCTTCTAGGCCTGTAAGGTGTTTCCACAGAGGAGGAATCAGTTCAGTTCCCCACAGGGGAGAGTTGTGAATTTGGCTCTTAGTCTCTAAACTGGCTGTCATCAGTGGATTAGGGATTTTACTTGATTTTTAAGGAAAAACCTCACCTGACTCTTAAAACAGGTGCTAGCTGTCTGGAATCAAAGACGGAAGCTGCTTGTGTCTTCGGGCTGTATACAGCACTCAGCCTACAGAGGACACACTAACATGCCAACTGAAATTAACTTTCCACAAACTACATGGCCAACCATACCTACGTTTGTCAATGGACAACTGTCAAATTTCTGTACTGGTTCCATTACAGTCAATATGTAATTAGAACTTGGAGCAAGTAGGTCCTGAAATGCTATCAGCACCACTGATCTGAGCCTAATATTTTAAATGGCCACTTCTCCTCAAATACCATTATTTCCATTTTAGGTACCAGACAAAACTGATGGCAAGTCATATCACTTACAGATACGTTCATTTCAGGGGAAAAAAAACAACCCTACAAATTAGTTGCTTTGTGTTCTGCTTTTTTTGTTATCTTTTCTGTCAGAAAAGCTCTTTGTCCAGATACAGCACAAGTGTTACAATCCACTGAAACATCCCTCTGTGCCATTTTCTGAATCTGCTTATGGTAATTTCAAAGCCTGCAGTGGATCTCTATGGATGCTGCTGAGTTCAACCAAAGATTCACGAAGGGAAAGACTGATGGCCAGCAGAGATGACTACCATACGTACAGTGGCCTTTACCATTAGTGCCAATAAGCTGATGGCCACCAAACCAGGGATGCTCACTTCCAGTACATACAGTCGCACACCGCTTTAACTGCACCCCCATCTCCTTTCTGCACCACATCCCTCAAACACCCGCAACACACCTACGTTTCCATGCTGTTAGATACGCATCGACAAGCGCCGACGTCCTCACAGCCACAAGCACGGGCCGAAGCCTCCTGGCCTGGGGCGTCTCCCAACCGGGCCGTGCCTCATGCCGATCCTCCCACCGCAGTTACTCCGACACTTTACAGGCAGCGACGGCAGGCGGTGACCCCGCGCCCGGCCAGCCCGCCGTTCTGAGAGATAGCCCCCCGTCCCGCAGGCACACGTGGAGGCACCGATGCCCCCGGCAGCCGTTACCGAGAACCTCATCCAAATCACCCGCACCGACCCGCCACCGTTACCCCGCAGCGGGCGCGAGGCGCACGCGCGCTGCCGCCGCGCACGCCCGCGCTCCCGCACGCCCGCGCATGCGCACGTCCTCGCTTCCCCGGCGGGTCCGGTTGCATCACCCGGTGCGAGGGTGCCGGAGGCCTTCTCGGGGCTGCCCGGCGCCGTGCCTGAGCCGCCGTCGCTTCGCTGCGGGGCTGAGGGCGGCTCCGCGTCGCTCAGCGCGGAGCGTCCCTGAGCTCGGGCGGGCCTCGTCGGGTGGCGAGTGCCGGGCGTGGCGAAGGCGGCGCCGAGGGGAGAGAGAGGTCAGGCGGCCGCGCGGCCGGCCCCGCTTCCTCTTGCGGCCAAGATGGCGGGGGACGAGGCGGGAGTGACGCTGGGGCAGCCGCACCTCTCCCGGCAGGACCTCGCTACCTTGGTGCGGCGCGTGCGGGGGGCGCCCGCCCGGCGCCGGGGGGTCGCTGCGGGCCGGGGGGCGTCGTGCGGCGGGCGGAGCGGTCCGCGCCTCGCCACGGGGCGCCGCCGTCTCGAGGGCCGGGAGCCGAGCAGGCGGCGCGCGGGGGTGGCTGCGGCCGGGCGGCGCGGTGGGGCTCCTGTGGGGACCGGGTGGGTGCGTGGCTGAGGGGGAGCGGTGAGAGCTGGGCGGAACGCGGCAGCCTTCCGCGTGGCTGGCCGGCCCGATGGTGCCGAGGGCTCCCGCTGTGATAAACAGGGTGCTGCGTCTTCGGAGCGGGCCGGCGGTGTGGGCTGTTCGGCGTGCCCGAGTCGGGCGGGTGTGCTGTGCAGAACTGTCGGGGAGGCGGCTGTTCTTAGCATCGCAGAATGGTTTGTGTTAGAAAGGATCCTTAAAGGCCATCGAATCTGTCTGCCCTATAAGGGGCAGGGGCACCTACGGCTACATCAGAGTGCTCAGAGCCCCATCTGGCTTGACAGAGCCCGGTGCAGCTTGGCAAACTACAGAACGTTTTGAACATCTATAGCACGTTTGGTGTTTTTTGTTTTATTATTATTAATTTCTTGTCACTATTCAAACTTGAGTTTGAATAGGAAAATTCTTTTTGTGTCCTAGCAAGTTTGTTAGTGAAGCACATCAGTAACTTCAGAAAGCTTCTTGACTTCTCTTCCTTTTTCACTGGGTATTTTGCCAGCTGGAAAGAGTCCAGCTACTCCTAATTTTCTGAACAACAGGAATTACCATTCAGCCCCATTCTGTACTTTGTTCAGTGGGCCCTTGAAAGCCTTCAGCTCACTGTAGCCTGTTGCTGAGCTTAACCTTATGCCAGCCCTAAAGGAAAATGGCATTTGTGCTGATTCTGTACTCGGGGAACAAGTCTTTTGGTGGCGGGGTTTGCATCATTCACGGTGCTGTCATCCTGCTGCACGGTGCCCCCTGCAGGTCGTGGGCCTACTGCCGGCCTCAGTGTGCTCAGGTGGTGAGTTAGCTGTCAAGAGGTACAAAAAATATAGTTGTGGCAGGTAGAAGGAAATTGCTTTGTTTTGGACCTGAACTTATTACTCATTTAATACTTGAGATATAAGTAAGATTACACTTCTGTACGGTTATGGACAATTGTAATTATGTACAGAACCTGCTTGTGTCGCAGTGTAAATATCCTTTGATTTCACAAAGCTTTATATCCTGTTCTGCAGCAGACACTTCATGAATCTTTGGTTGGACTCAGCAGCATCCATAGAGATCCACTGCAGGCTTTGAAATTACCATAAGCAGATTCAGAAAATGGCACAGAGGGATGTTTCAGTGGATTGTAACACTTGTGCTGTATCTGGACAAAGAGCTTTTCTGACAGAAAAGATAACAAAAAAAGCAGAACACAAAGCAACTAATTTGTAGGGTTGTTTTTTTTCCCCTGAAATGAATGTATCTGTAAGTGATATGACTTGCCATCAGTTTTGTCTGGTACCTAAAATGGAAATAATGGTATTTGAGGAGAAGTGGCCATTTAAAATATTAGGCTCAGATCAGTGGTGCTGATAACATTTCAGGACCTACTTGCTCCAAAATGTTAGTTCTAATTACATATTGACTGTAATGGAACCAGTACAGAAATTTGACAGTTGTCCATTGACAAACGTAGGTATGGTTGGCCATGTAGTTTGTGGAAAGTTAATTTCAGTTGGCATGTTATAAACAATTTAATTTTGGGCATGGATGGGGTGTATTTTTTTTTTGTTTGAAAGTTTCCTTTTTTTGTATTTCTTGCTTCTTTTCTTTATTGCTTTACAGCCTAATCTTATTGTAGACTTGTTCCCTTTTTACCATTTCACATACTTAAGAAAACTGGAATGTATAACTCGAGTTACTTTAAGGGGTTTGATTGGATTTTGAGAAAATATGTGTAGCACTCTAAGCATTTTGATAACAAATGAGTAAATTGTAAAATCTCTTTCATACAGGATGTTACCAAGCTGACTCCTCTTTCACCAGAAGTCATCAGCAGACAAGCCACAATTAATATAGGTAAAAAAGCAATAAATAAATCTAAAGAATGAATGGGGGACATGTTAATGTGGTGCTTCCTGGTGCTCATGTGTTAACGTATGGTACCTATGTGGAAAAGTAAATTAAGAAATTCATACCTATACATAATGATATAGGTGAGGTATTTTTATTACAGATTTTGTCAGGATGCAGGAAGAGACTTGTCAGACTCTTCTAACTTAAAAAGCACTACAGTTTTACTTCAAGAGCACTACTTTGAATGAAGTGGGGAGTAGTTGCTACGGGAAGGTCTTTTTAATCTTTAAATTAGGAACTGAAATGATTTTCACAGTAGTAAAAGGGTTTGTTGAGAGCTCATTCTAGGCTTTTGTTGGTTTAGACAAAGTAACTGAGGAATCCATATGTATTTTAGTGGCAGCACTGGGCTTACTGGCTCCAGAGTGTTTGGGTAATTGTGTTGATGGTCACTGTACACATTGAATAGCAGTTAACTGACAAACATTTGCCTTTGAAATATAGGTACAATTGGCCACGTAGCCCACGGAAAGTCGACAGTAGTCAAAGCCATATCTGGTGTTCATACTGTCAGGTTTAAAAATGAACTGGAAAGAAATATCACGATCAAGCTGGGCTATGCCAATGCAAAGGTGAGTCACTGATAGAAATCGAGCAAGTACGTCTCTAAGATATTACAAGGTGGACATAAGCTTATCAGTAACTATTAATGAATTAAACTCTAAAAAAAAATACTTACAGATTTACAAGTTGGATGACCCAAGCTGTTCCCGGCCAGAATGTTACCGATCCTGTGGAAGTAGTACCCCAGATGAATTCCCTACAGATATTCCTGGCACCAAAGGGAATTTCAAACTAGTCAGGTAAATGCTGTAAAATTAGTGGTGTAAATTATGTTTGATTTAGTTATACTTTCTTTACGTAACTAAAAATAGTCAGGGTTGAGCTGCATGCTGAATGATAACAGCAGACCACATGCTCTTAGGCTCTGTAGATTGGATGCCCCAGATATGAGACATCATGTAACCTTTGTTGTTTTTATTAGTTGTGGTGCATGATCTGAGGTAAAGCACAGCTCTATTTTGTGTCCATGAGTGCTTTGCTCTGAAGTGAAACAATATTTTTTCCTGCTCTGAAGATAAGTACATGTTAAAGCCACCGGAATAAAAACTAATGTGGGCCTCACATACTCATTCTTTTAAATTCCTTTTTTAATTGTGACCTTTCTCTTACTGGAGGCAGAAAAGTTTTCCGAGTTCCAAAAAAGAATGTTAAATAAAGCCTGATTCTTAATGTGAGATCAGTCCTTGTGCTGGAGCATAGGTGCCCTTTATTAATTTCATAATCATAGCGTGGTCATTATACAAGTCTAGTAATCTAGGTAGTTGTTGTGTGAGTCTTTGCAGTGATTGAATGAGACTAGTCACAAAGGCTGTTGCATGACAGGATTCTTAGTTCAAGCGTCTGTATGAAATACATGCACTGCTCTAAGTGTGTATTTCCTTCTTTTAATCAGATCTGTGGTAGAGCACTTGTAACAGTAACTGCTGATGGTGTGTGATTGTTACGCAGCCGTTAAGGTAGTGCTTAAAAGCATTAGGTTCTGTATCTTGGTGCTTATTTGCTTGCAGTAGTTTTTAACTTCAGGTTACAAAGCAGCAAATTAGTTCCTTGCTCTCTGATGGTGTGTTACATGGTTTCTTCATGGAGCCAGTTGGCAGCAGAAAGCAATGTATTGACTGTGATGGTCTTGCACAACAAAAGCATAAGGTTGGAGCTCATGGCTGTAGTGTTGTTTCTGTGTGTAAATCTTTGAAGTGAAAGGCAGTTTTAGTCATACAATTAAAGGCTTACAATTTTTGAATATTTCAGAGTGGGAGACAACTTAAGAGATGGGAAATGGGATACAATATGCTGTACCCTGTGAGTTTTGTTGTTGTTCTGATGCATTTGAGTCAGTCATACATTTGTGAAATACTGCAGCAATGCCTAGCATGAATATAAGGTATTGAATCATAGAACTCAAAACACAGAACATAGAATAGAATTGTTGTTTGGTAGCCTTTCAGTAGTCTGCATTTCTACAAATGTACTTCTAATGTGTTACTCCTCAGCAACTGGTTCCGTGTTCCTGTTTATTTGCTTCATTAATTTATCTTAAGGACTCATTTAATTGGTGTGTCTGCTTAGGCATTCACATTGACAGAAATTGTTGGTAATTGGCTTTTTGCCTTTCTCACTGTTGTCTACAACAGGCATGTCTCTTTTGTGGATTGTCCTGGCCACGACATTTTGATGGCTACTATGCTGAACGGCGCAGCAGTAATGGATGCGGCTTTACTGCTGATAGGTAAGGATTGCTGCACAAAAGCAGTGCTTCTCTTTGTTTTAAATGCCATAGGTCAACTTTGTGCAGGTTTTGAAGTCAGCTGGGGTGAGGTGAGTTATTAAATGAATGCTTTTGAGATGGGTTTGAGAAGCTTAAGTAAGCGGTTGTATAATGAAAATATAACCTAGCTAGCTGTTGTGGTTTTTTTTTTTAAACATAGCTGTACATACTCATTAGCCTGGTAGCCATCAGCTACGGTGATGGCTCTACAGTGCTATAACACTAAAATTTAGTCAGTGTATTTCCATGAGATGTTATTTTTGATTTTCCTCTGAAGTTCTCTTTGAATGTTTAGCCTCACCCATACAAAAGAGTCGACACACATCAGTAGTAACGGTACAGCCAGATGGATATGGGCAAAATCGAGGTATAGGAGGCAAAACTCGGCTGAGGAAATTGTTCTGTTTTGCAAGGGATAGGATGTGAATAAAACTTATTTTTGTCTGTAGAACACTGTAGTGTCTACAATGATAGCCAGGTCTGTGTTCCATGCTGTTTGTTTTCTTTTGTTTTATGAAGACACAGCAGAAATTAGATTTCTTAACTGCATGAGTTTTGTCTACCTCTATAGCTTTTTATATTACAATCGCTTTTCTTCTTACAGCTGGTAACGAGTCATGTCCTCAACCCCAGACCTCAGAGCATCTAGCTGCTATAGAAATCATGAAACTGAAACACATTTTGATTCTGCAGAATAAGATTGATTTAGTGAAGGAGAGCCAGGCTAAAGAACAATATGAGCAGATTCTTGCATTTGTGCAAGGTAAGCTTTTACCAGCAAAAGTCTGGTCAGTGTAGAAGTTCTTCACTGTTGAAGCACAGTGTTTTTCTATATATTTATGTAAGAAGCCTTGCTACAGTGGTGTATGTGTTTGTGGAAATATGTAAGAGGAACAACCATCAGAGTTGTTCCTCTTCCATATTTCAGATTGCTTAGAGACAATAATGTTATGGCTGTAGCTCAAAGCACTTGATGTAAAATAGTAGCAATACCTGATGTCTTATAGCTTTCATTGCATTTGTGGTTTCTTGGTAGTGCCGACAGTTTCTCTGCTAGGAACTGTACAGTAATTTTACTGCAGTTCAGGAGAGAGTGAAACAGCATTCATAGGGGTACCTTGGGGTATAAATGTGTCATTTTTCATCTGTTCATGAAAGATTGGCCTTGCCTCTTTTTAAGTCCAATTCAAGCACTGTCCATAATTTCTATTCAATTTTATTCTAATGCTTTGAGGTTTCATCTTTCCCAGAAGCTTCTGCCATTTTCCTTGCTTGTCTGCTTTAACTGGGATATGGTAAAAACTGCAGAGCTAGGTTGTCACCATCAGAGGTAGCTAATGGGTCTCCTTTGTTCACAATTGTTGCCTTGCATAAGCTGTTCTTAACAGCCACATCAGTGGCTTAGGATAGAAAGCCAAATTCCTTTGTGAGAACTGCAGACACTGTGGAAAATATAGATAGAATTAAAACAAATAATATTTAGCGAACCTTGATAACTAAATTCTTCTTTGCATAGAATTAGGGGTTTTTTTCTAAAATACTTGCACTGCAGAACTTAGAAAAGGTTGATCGTTAAGTTGATAGGAATTTTGGTTCATCAAAATTAAGTCTGACTTGAAAATTAATATTGATGTATGAATGTTTAGACACCCAATCTCGCTATGGAATTTCTCTTAAGATTTTTTTCTAATCTGACCAAAAAGCAGAATATTGTCTGTCACAGTTTTCACAGAGCAATTGTGAAACTCCATTGTAGCCAATTACCCGGTGGCAACACAAGGGCTGTTTCAGATTGCCTTGCAAAATAGGCCTGGCTGGTTTGAGCTGAAATATTAAAGGGAAGGGCAGATGCTGTGATACTTATTGCTTTGCAAAATATGTGTAAAGTGTACTTCAAACTTTGTTAGTGCTTTTAACAGTTACTATGAGAATGGTGAGGTGCTGGAACAGGCTGCCCAGAGAGGCTGTGGATGCCCCATCCCTGGAGGTGTTCAAGGCCAGGTTGGGTGGGGCCCTGGGCAGCCTGGTCTAGAACTAAATGTGGAGGTTGGTGGCCCTGCATGTGGCAGGAGGGTTGGAGATTCATGATCCTTGAGGTCCCTTCCAACCCTGTAATTCTGTGATTCTATGAACAGTTACAGAACTCTTGATCGTGTTTCTACAAATACAGTATTAAGGCTTGATGTCAAATTTCTTTCAGGTACAGTTGCAGAAGGAGCTCCAATAATTCCAATCTCAGCACAGCTGAAATACAACATTGAGGTAGTCTGCGAGTATATAGTGAAAAAAATTCCAGTCCCTTTGCGAGACTTTACATCTGAACCAAGGCTTATTGGTATGTAGATGCTTGTGTTTGAGCTTTTGTGGCTGCTATCTGTTATGGCCTTAGAATACCTGTGGCAGGATTCTTAAGAAGAGGTGGGTTTAAAAAGAGTGTACAAGTGTTCTCCTCCTTTTAAAGTATTTTCTGGAAGCTGTGTTGTTTGTTTGTAGTTAAACTACTACACTTAAATCTATCTGAGGTAATTGTTGGCTTGGTATTGTATGTACAACAGCAATAAAATGTGATAATGATGAGAAAGTTGTTGATTAAAACTTTAATTGCTAGAAATTCCATGTAACAAAGTACTGACAAACTGTTGTATGTGAGAATTATTTAATGAAAGTCCTACAGACAGGGTAGCCTGGTCAGATTTTCTGTATTAAGGAGTCTCAGTTCTTGTCCAGTATGCTTAGAAATCTAGTTCTGCTACAATGGATCTGTGTTTTTTGTCTTTCCCAGCAATCCCACAAAAAATGGAAGACCTTTTAAAAAGAAGTTTATAATTCATATGAACGCAGAATGTTAAAACACAGTTACAGAAATGTTGGAACTGTGAATATTGAAGCTTTTCTCAGAATAACTGGTCATTCCTTTCTTTTTCAGCTATTGATATTTATTCTTTGCTGTGAATAAATATCTTCTAAAATGTTGTTTATGTGGATGAGTGGCTTTAATGAATTTGAGAATAAAATCAGCTACATAAAATATTCCTATTTTATTCAGACTGAATTATGTTTTTGTAAATAATTACATACCTTCAAGATGATAGGGAAATAATCAAAGTTGTTAAAGAAAAGCACATGTGTTTTGAAAACTGGATCTTAACTATAAACTTGATTGTATTCTTTTTAGTTATTAGGTCTTTTGATGTTAACAAGCCTGGCTGTGAAGTTGATGACCTTAAAGGGGGTGTAGCTGGTGGCAGTATTCTCAAAGGTGTTCTAAAGGTAATCTTTTCTCTCTTCTTTGGAAATTTGTAGTGATGATAACGAGGAGGGCTTTTGTTGTTGTTTTTCTTCTTGCATGCTCAGTACAGAATCTATGAAATTGAGTTATATCTATATACCTGTCTTTTCTGTACGTGCTGTGCCTCATTGATACTTTCCTGGTTTTTACAGGAACAACAAACACTTATTTTGCACTTAGGCATGTAGATAGATAGATATCTATATAGATATATATCTGTTACTTTAGTCTTAGCTTTTTCTACTAATGATACCATCTTCATTGATTACAAATGTCAAGGGAGCTGCGTTTTTTTTCTGTCCCACCACTCCTACTTTGTGAATTACTCTGAGGAGAAAGGGGGAAGCCTTCAAATGTGCCTCTGAGGTGTGAGTGGGTTCTTAAAGATCCCACTTTCCTGCTGAAGTATTCTGTGTATGCATACGTATGTATATGTATTTTTTTCTCATGGGACATTGTCAATATATGGGAACTTTAAAAGTTATTCTTAGGCTGAAAAACAAACCATCTTCAAACATTCATTCAACGTACATATTCTTGTCTTTTAGTTTATTGGTGATCAGTTACATGAATCAGATTAACTCCGTTTTTCTCAGTGCTTTAACGTTTCTAAATGAAATAGTTAAAAATAAATGCAAACCCTACACTTTGAATGTTGGAGTTACAACTAATAAACATCCTTTGCAAAAGCATTATTTAGAATGTAGTGGAGAGAGAAAAGTTTTTGTTTCATTGGAAGTAAGATGCAGAGGTTTAGGTATTGTTGGGTTTATACTGAGTAGTGCAGAAGAAGTACTCAGCTTTGGTGAGGGCGCACCTTGAGTTCTGTGTCCAGTTTTGGGCCCCTCACTGCAGGAAAGGCATTGAGGCCCTGGAGCGGGTTCAAAGGAGGGCAACAAAGCTGGTGAGGTGTCTGGAGCACAGGGCTTATGGGGAGTGGCTGAGAAAGCTGGGAATGTTCAGCCTGGAGAAGAGGAGGCTCAGGGAGACCTCACTGCTCTCTATAACTACTTGAAGGGAGGCTGTAGTGAGCTGGGGGTCGGCCTCTTCTCTCATGTAACTGGTGATAGGTCCAGAGGGAATGGCTTCAAGCTGTGCCAGGGGAGATTCAGGCTGGACGTTAGGAAATATTTCTTTTCTGAGAGTGGTCAGGCACTGGAATGGGCTGCCCAGGGAGGTGGTGGAGTCACCGACCCTGGAGGTGTTCAAGGAACGTTTGGATGTTGTTTTGGGGGACATGGTTTAGTGAGAACTATTGGTGATAGGTGGGTGGTTGGACTGGGTGATCTTGTGGGTCTTTTCCAACCCTGGTGTTTCTGTGATTCTGTGAAGATCTGCAGTAGCCCAGAACCAAGGGTTTGTATCAATCCTGCAGTCTTGGAATAAGCACATCTTGCCTGTGACTAGAAAACTAGCTTCATGTTCCTGTGAAACAAATTGTTAACAACTTTCTCATTTCTGTAATTAGGTCGGTCAAGAAATTGAGGTCCGACCTGGTATTGTGTCCAAGGACAGTGAAGGAAAACTCATGTGCAAGCCAATCTTTTCCAAAATTGTGTCACTCTTTGCTGAACATAATGATTTACAGTACGCTGCTCCAGGAGGACTTATAGGTAAGGATATTCTTTCATTGAAGAGATTTGTTACCTAATGCTTATTGGAAGCACTTGTTTATTACACTAAAAGTCATTGCTAAGTGAAACCAAGAAGGCTATGAGCAGTTTAATGTGTATTTATAAAGAAACAGATGAATGATGTGTATGGAAAGCCAGTATTTATGAAATAATTTGTCTGAATGTCAGTAGCGAACTCAGTTCAACTTGAATTGTTAATTGTATCACCTTTAACAGTAGAATATTTTTTCGTCTGTTTAGACAAAGTCAGAATGTCAGCAAGACTCTGATAAGTGCTGCCCAGGTAATAGGGAATTCCCAGTACATTCTCATATATTGTTTTTAGATCTCATTCAAGTATTTGAAGATGCAAATGTGACAGCCACCTTTCAATTACTCCTTGTGACGTTCCTTGTCGTGTTGTAGGTGTTGGAACTAAGATTGACCCAACGTTGTGCCGGGCTGACCGAATGGTGGGGCAAGTTCTTGGTGCAGTTGGAGCGTTACCTGAGATATTTACAGAGCTGGAAATTTCCTATTTCTTGCTGAGACGACTGCTAGGTGTGCGCACTGAAGGAGACAAGAAAGCTGCAAAGGTCTGTACTGCTTTTTGGTTGTGTTTTTTGTATAAATTGAAGAGTACTGTGGGCTTTTCTCTGATTTCTGTTAAGACAACTTGTGCAAAGTTGTATTAATATGTACGTTTTTGAATCATACAGTGATTCTGTTTCCCTGTTTGTAGGTGGCTGTCATAAATCTGTTGTCTCTTTAATGTTGTAGAATAAAAGTTGTCAGAGGAGTAGGAATTCAGATCAGAGTAGATTAAAATACCATGAAGTATCTACGTCTTCAATTCAGATGTTCTTCAGACCTCATTTGTAGCTATCCTTTGCTGTCAACCTATTAATGTGTGCAATAATCAGCTTTATATACACACTGATCTACTTTCTGCTTGCGTACTCTTTGTAGATTCTCTCTCTGAAGAACTTTTTAAAGCTAACTATTTCTGAAACACTTAAGTGAGCTTAATACGTAGTATAGTCTTTTGTTCCATAATCCTTTTTGCACTAATCAAACTACAAGATCATTTTTAATATTAAAGCTCCTTTTTGAATTAGAATCTACAGATCACTTCCTGTATGAGTAAATTAAATGCTTTAGCTCTTTATCATCTGTGAATTGTTTTGGGTTTGTGGTGTTTTTTTGGTTTTTTGGTTTTTGTTTTTTTTTTTGAGAAATCCTTTTGATGTGTGTAGGCAGATTATTTAAAGAAACAGTAACTTCATAGCAATATCTAAGACAGTTGTTTTGCTTTCAATGCAGTATATGCAATACTTGGTATGTATTGTAGAAAATTGCATGACACACTTTCTTGAAATTCCTCTATTATCTGTGCTACTGCATACAGAGCATATTCATATGTTTGTCCTTCACAAGAGTTAAAAGTAGACAATTTTTTATCCACAAATGCTCTTTTGCATCATTTGTGCATGGGTTATATATAGTTTTTGCATTTCTCAGCTATCTTGTTTTTGTTTTGCAGTTGAATCACAGATGATGTTCAGTACTGTCTGTGGTATTTCTCTTTACTTGAGCAATTGTGTTGCTAAATACTATTGCTTAGTGTGAATAAGTTATTTTAAATACTACAGCTTACATTTAGAGTGTGTGTGTGTTATTTCAGGTGCAAAAACTATCAAAGAATGAAGTTTTAATGGTAAATATTGGATCTTTATCTACTGGAGGGAGAGTCAGCGCAGTAAAGGCTGATTTGGGGAAGATAGTGCTGACTAACCCAGTATGCACAGAAGTGGGAGAAAAAATTGCCCTGAGTCGAAGAGTTGAGAAGCACTGGCGGTAAGTTGATGCTAAATTGGTAGAATACCTGGCTGTTACCATGTAAAAAATAAATCATGTTAAAAATAAATAGATCTGATCATGATCTAGAATAGGAATCTCTATTTAAAAGAATTTCTCTGAATTCTAACACACTGATACTGTTACTGTGGGGTGCTTCATCTTATACTTTTGTCCTCTTTCAGAAGAAGCGTGGTAGGTGATGAGATGTCTGTTACTTGACAGACAAGAAAACATCTGATATTTGTGGTTCTGTTGGTAAAACAGCCATGCAGTTGAGCTAACAGTAGGCAACCTTGGAGCAGCAGGTTGAAAATTCAAGTA
Source organism: Lagopus muta (assembly GCF_023343835.1). NCBI lineage: Eukaryota > Metazoa > Chordata > Aves > Galliformes > Phasianidae > Lagopus > Lagopus muta. Next base: position 117,021,254 of record NC_064433.1, on the reverse strand, counting down.
ATGTTAACACCAAAGCCTGTCTTCATGTGTGCCACTGTCAGTGGAATTCAACCTGTGGAGCTGTATGGAACTTGCAGTGCAGCCTCTAAAGAAGCAGCAGGGGAGTGGAGATGGAGTGTATGAAATTCTAGCATTTTACGTTCCCTGAACAGAGGGAAAAGTATTAATTACTTCCATCTGTGTAAATGCCAAGTATAAAAATGGCTGCCTGCACTGAAATATATGGAGGCTGAAAATGATGAGCAGGTTTAACTGATGATTCGTTTCAGGCTTAGTATCATACTTGTCTGTAGATGATTATACATATGGTACCTTTTACATGTTCTACATATTTCATAAGGATTTAACACTATTTGGATTCCTTGACCCTACACAGCTCTTACAATGTGAGAGACAGTATAAGGGAACAGAAGCATTCACCTGAGATGTTCTTGCTGTATGAAAAAGAACTAAGACTTAAATATCAATGGGTGATTTTTCAGATAGAAAAAGCATGGGCAATTCAGTGTGTGCTGTCCTGGAGACAGCTGATAAATCAGAGAACTGGTTATTCCCTGGGGAAAGGGAAGAAAAAAAATGGAAAAAAATGGCATGTCTTAAGCAGGCTTAAAAACCCAAACCCATTAAAGTCAGTGAAAGCAAAATGAAGAGGAGAAGCTATGTATATTGGAAAGTATGTCATTTTAAGCCACTACTGCCAACCTATGCAAACTTTAATGTGAGTTTTGTTCCAAGGCATCTGGCCTTTGTAGATTACTTCCTGCTCGTGAAACATAACCAAATTTTGCCAAAAGCTGACTTATTTCTCTATGGTTGGTATGAGAAGGAACTTAACTGCTTGAGGGAATGGAATACTGAAAAATGAGAAAGCAAGAGAAGAAGAAATAAAATAGGAAATAAATATGTGAAGGCATAGAAGTTAAGTAGCTAGCACACAGCGAAGCAAACAGCGTGCATTAGTGATTGGAAGGAACTGTGGTTTCAAACATGGAATAGCTACAAGCTATGAATGTGGCCTCAGAAAGTAGGAAGTGCTGCAATAATATAATTCAGTTCCTCTTTTCACTTATCTGTCGGAGTCCAGAGGGAGCCCCTACTGCTAGCAAATTAAATGGGAACATGCTTGTGGTTTCTGTGTAATTCCTTGCCAAAAATGAAAAATGTGTTTAAGGTAGTTCTATGGACTGCCTGCTGACTGTGGAAATGAACACAAGCTCTAAGTATATTCTTCTTCTGAGGCAACAGCAGCCTTTAAAAGGGACTTTGGTACTGAACTTACCTGAGACTTGAGTTACCATTAATTTGGGTTGGGCTGCAAGCTCATTAAGAGTTAAATTTGCAGTTTTACTGCATTTGTCTGTATTTTTCCGTGTATGTTTCTCTTTGAAAGTAATGCAGCGCTTAGAGGTAGAAAGAGAGAAAGCTATAGTTAGAGTTAACTGTTGCAACATACATTACAGAATTTTCCATTTTTAAGTTCACCATTCAAAGGTACGTGATTGATTGATTACATACATGCCAGTGTTCTGTGTCCCCCATCCTTCTTCATTCTGTTTCTACTAACCACTCGTAGATCTGGCGAGATGTTCTGTGAGGGAGGTGAGTGGGGAAAAAAATCCAAAAGGCTCGAGTGTAATAGAAGTATGCTGATTTGTTCTGGCTGTTTCTGCCTGCTATCGAAAGTGATATAAACTGGTTTTCTTTTTGCAGTTTAATTGGTTGGGGTCAGATCAGAAGAGGAGTGACAATCAAACCAACCGTTGATGACGACTGAAGAACAAAAAAGAATGCTTCATTTGTAAAGATGAAGCACCCATTTCTATTTCGGAGGGAGGATATCTTCACAATGGAATTGGAAGCTGTGCAACCATTGTCTTTGAATTGTATGGCTGTCCTTGTACATTTTATTGAATTTTACCCTCTTACTAAAATACTAGTCACTGTCACCATTAAAAGTGTAAAAGAATTGGAGTGGAAGTGGGTTTCATTTTCCACATTTTAGTAGAAATTAATTGTACATGTCTCATGGCATGTCTAATGTTATTTTGTGTTTTGGACATACCTGTTTAATATCAGTCAAGCCAGCCCCAGTGTAACACACAAATGATAAATGTGGTATTGAAATAAAATATTGCTTATTTTCATCATGTAATGTTTTGAGTAACAAAAGGCAGTGGTGATTGTTCAACCAGTACATGAATTAAAGGCAAGCAAAAGCCATTCTGGCTTTGAAGACTAGTAACCTTTCTGCACAACATCTTGGCTTCTTTAGGTGTTTCTGCTGTTTACAGGAAAAGCTTTCTTCCTAAGTTTGTGTGGTTTTGACCCATGGGTTGTGGCTGTGCTACGCTTTCTAATTAAGATGGCAGTATTGACTGACTTAAATTTGTCCCTTCCAGTGTTACGAGGAGCTTTAGATAAGCCCTTCAAGAAAGAGACACAAACTGGATCCGAATTGGCAGTGCTTTCTTTGAACTTCATTTAGAATGGATTTATGAAAAGAACATAGTTAATGTGAACCATAGCTGCTTGTCCGTATTGAACTTGATGTGGGTGACCTGGCAGAGTTTAAATTTCTATTAAGCTCTTGAGCAAATCATAGCTGTGATCTTGAACTACAAAATACCAGGGAAGTGATGTAAAGGGAATGATACTGGAGGGGAAAAAAAACAGTATGTCAACCACGTGTGCTTGGCTAGTCTGGATCTTGCTCCTTGGGAGAAAACAATGTAGTATACTCACTGTAGGATACTAACACTCATTTAGGTTTCATGTTTTCATTTGTACTAATGTATTTAATTGTAGGTATTTTATATATACTGGGCTCTCTATGAAATCATGCTACTTTCCATATTTTTATACAGAGTACTGCCTTCATTTTCAAAACCTGACTTGAGTTATTCTGTTTAGTATCTTAAAGAGCTTTCTAAGGGTAACTATTTTTTTCATTCATCACGATGGACTTCAGTGAAGCAGACTGTTTTGTTTTCAATTGCACATTGTATTTCATATTGCCTTATTCCATCTATGTTCTTGTACTCAGTTTCTCTGTTTGTAAAGTACTTCTACCTCACGTGGTGTTGAGACTAAATACATGAATATTTGTATAGTGCTTCTCTTTTTTAAAAGAGAGTGTCAGATACAGTTCTTCCTGATTCTTCCATTACTTGACCAGCATAAAGCTTTGAATATCTATTTCAAATGCTTCATCTTCAAAGCTCTGGAAGCTCATTTCTGTAACTCTTGAATTCCAACAACTTAGATAAACTTAAGTCTTAACTAATTTACGGGCATGGGGGCACAAAAGAAAAAATAGGCCACCACAGAGAACAGGATTGATACTGCCACAAAGTTGAAATCTATTCCTAAGAGTTCTTCCTGGATGTACTGAATAGTGCATGGGTGTAACACTGCAGAAATGCCAAAGTGCTTCAAAAGTGGTTAAGCACCCACAGGTGTTTCTAGGCATCCAGATACTTTGGAGATTAGATGTTACTGTCTCAATGTGCAATTCGAAATAAGTGCTGTAGGCTTTCCAAAAGCCCTAATATATTCCTTCATGTAGGGAACTAGTAAATACAAAGCGCTTGTCTCCTCCTGCTAGGACTAGCAGTCATGTTTCCTTCCAGCTGAACAGCTGTGGGTCATTACTTAATTTGGGTCTAAACATACTCTGATACCATCTGCCGTGGTAGATACCAAATTCATTAGGTAGGTAGTGTAAATGGTATGAAGGAGTGCTTAGGTTTGTGCGTGCTGTGCTGTGCCATGCAGAACAAGCATAGCCTTAGAGCAGACTGTTGTTGAAGAACTGTCTGGACCCCACTCTGTTCCTGGCTCTTCCTAAGAGAAGGGATTTTAGGCACATGTCTAAGTGACTTGTGGGCTGTGACCTCTGTGACAAGCAGCGTGCTAAATATTCTACAAGTAATATCCATGTAGTTGTGGCTTTGTTGTTGTTTTTTAGAAAAGGGACAAGTCAGTGGTAGACAAAATAAAATCAAAATGGCTGTTTGTCTTTCCCCAGTACTTTGGCTGTTTCCACTGCTTAAGTTGTGTTCAGAATTACACTGAGCTGACTGAAGAGAGGAGGCACATCAAAGTATGGAGCATCACTGTTTCCTGGAATACATTGGTTGGCTCTACAGCTGGAAGGGTTACTCAGGAGAACTTCCAAAGGTGTGGTAGTGCTACTGGTAACAGCTACAAGCTGGCTTTGCCACTGTCACAGAAATACTGGAAAGAAGTCCTTCTCTGGTGACATAGTGACATTTCTCAAAAGCATCAGTACATTGTGACTTACACTGTTGCACATATGCAACATTAGCTCACCAGCAAAAGGTCAGTGAGCAGCTGGGCTGGAAATAGAATAATTCTGAAGTGCAAAAGAGTTATAAAGAAAGCTGAGAGCTTCTATTTGCATGTGTTACAACCAGAAAGATTAGCATGGTGGGAGGGTAACACAAAAATGTAACGACAGAGACTACCACGGATAGAATGGTATTTCACAGGAAGGAAAATGTGCTCACCTATCTCCAAAGATCTAGGCTCAGAGAAAGGACTCCACAGGGGCCACAGGATCTCCAACCAGAGATCCTTCCCCAAGTGGCAGTCAGCCCTTAAATGAGGTCTAAGAGGGGTGCAGCCAGGCTCCTCTCCTGGTCACACAGCTGAATTGCCCTCATCTGTGCTCCCAGGGCTGACCGGGTCCTTTTCTCAGGTGATCAATCCGTGGTTCAGGCCATGCTTGAACAGTTCCTATACAGCATGTGATGCTTTATGGAGTCTGTTCTTTGAAGAAGTAATTATAAGGCACTGAGAAAGATATCAAGTCTCGAAAACATGGTTAGGCTTAGATTCAGAAATAATAAAATAAAATAATAAAAATTAGGGCAGTGTTTTCTTTTGTTGTATTATATGCCTTAAGATGAAGAGGTTTTAGGAAAAGTTGGTTTGTAATCATAGCCAAAGGCAGTAAGAAATAGATTCCTAAAATGCAGGGCTAGTTGCTCTCTCCCAGTTAAACCCAGTGGGGGTTTCTTTAAGCTAGCCTGAATAAAAGGCAGGAGGGGAATAGCGAGGGCAGTAGCGGTTCTGACAGTCCAGCACCGGTTGTGTTAGCTGCTGTGCAACCCCAGCACAGTTTGAGCTGTCGTGCAGCGTTTTGTAGCGGCTCGGGTTAAACAAAAGCGTCGTGACAGGGCCGCTGCTGACTGCAGGCGTTGTGCCAGGCGCCGTTACTTCGGGATGATGTAACGAGGCGGTGTGACGCAACAGCGCTCTGCAGTACCGCACGGAGGCCTCTTGTGCAAACGGCGCGGAGCTGCAGCGCTGCATCAGTAATGCTTTCTGTAACTTTCACGTGTCTCTGGGAAGTGCCAAGCGCAGGCACAGCTCGCACCAAGTTCTGAAGAAGCGTGAATTTTTTTTTCAGGAAAGTCTTTGCTGATTTTGTTCTGCTACATACGAAATCCGGACGGCGTCTCGCTGCGTAGCCAGGGCTGGGCATCTGCAGGCTTCCCAGCGGCCGCCCTCCCTTTCTCGCAGCCGTATCCAGGTATTGCACCAAGCGCAGCGTTCAGAGCCCGTCCCTTCCCGGCCGTACGATGGCGCCTGTGCCTGTCTGATGGCAGCCAGCTGCCTGCCAGCCGCGGTGGGCGTCCGTCCTGCTTCAGCTCTGCCATTGCCATCGTCATTGCCATCGCTGCTCGGCGCAGTGCCCGATGCTTCCAGCACCGCAGTGTGCGAGCTTTTCAGCTGCAACAGTCGAACATGTTTGTAAATGGCACAAACATGTAAGTTCTCCTTACTTTTCTCGAAAGGGTAAAAAATGACAACCTGAAAAAAGCACCAAAAACAAAACAAACAAACAAACAAAAATTAGCAAATGCCACCAATTTAACTCTTATGTTCCATAATCATAACAAATGTTGGCCATTCCAGCTCCTGCCCATGGTAGGAGCAAGGCCTGCTGGGCAGCTCTGCATGCCTTTCTCCCACTGGCCGCTTAAGGGTCCATTTGGTGTGAGGCTGATCTGAAGGGATTTTGGAGCACTCGGATGAGTCAGGGCTCAGCTCTCCTCCACTGCCTCTTGGCCAACACTGGTAAAGAAATCAGACATATGAGACAGGGGTTGTTCTGAACAGAAAGATATTCTCAGCCTTCTTCCTCGCCAACACTGCAGTTAGTTACTGCTTCAGTTTATTTACAATATGATCGAAGGGCCTGAAAAGCTTTTCCTTCTTCAGATGCCTTAAGGTTTTCTCTCAGGTTGTATGATTCATTTTTGTTCCTGTTTGTGCTTAATCATCTGTTCTTAATCTCAAAATGTTTCATTTACTCTAACTACTCCCATTCAGAATTGAACATCTCTGCTTTGGGAAGGTTTCACACCAGGACTTTTTAAAAAACTATTTGATATGATTGGTACTGGATATACAGATATTTTTTTTCTTTTCTACTTTTTTCCTGCTTACAGTGAAAATGTCACTGATAACAAAGCTTAGCAAAAACTATTCCCCATTTGTTCCCGCAGTAGTAAATGTGTATGACTCAATTATTTATAAATTTAAGATGTTGTCACACTTTACACCAACAAAGGTATGAGATCATCATTATTCGTTCCACAGCACTTGCTGGCATTCCCATATTCCCACGTGGCTTTGGCCTCTCACCTGCCTATCTGATAACATGTGTGTTAATGTGCTGAGCCAGCAGCACCAGTGTGTCCCAGCACACTGAGTGTGTGCACACCTCAGGCACACAGTGTCCTACTAATACCATGGGACTTTCAGGTGCTTAAGGATAAGCTTGTGTTTTGTTTCATTGCTTTAATCTTAAATCACTTCCATTTTCCTGAAGGAGGCACAATCCTTTCTTCATGTTACTGAGTTCATGCTATTGCTATTCCAGCAGTGTGTATCTTTGTGCTGGAAATTTACCTTTTCAATGCCACGTTTGCCTTGTAAAGGACTTTCAACTTTTTGTCAAGGTGTCTGTGTATATACTAATAGCACAGACAAGTGGACTCTCCATCCTTACTGGTGCAGCTTGGCAAGCTGATGGACTGCTGACAAGTTCCTGTGCACATTATTACAGAGCACAACCCCCCCCCCACCAATGTAAGGAGCCTAGAGACTCTGCATTCCAACTCAAGTAAGGATGAAGAAATAAGGGGCTTCATCAGAGAGGCCTTTACTTCCAGAAGCTGTGCTTTGCTTTTACTTTTGTTCCATTCTCAAGTCCCATAGGTCTAATCGTACATGACAGTGTCACGTCACAACAGGTATTTTCATGTCAGTTTAGGAAAGAAATTGCTCGTGTCTGTACTGAAGGAACCCACTTTTCATGACTATATGGCATCTGAGATCCGAGAGTTTCCACGTCTCATACACACATAGCTGCAAGAATTTTGCTTGACACAAAGTTCACTTTTGGATTCAGTTTTGAAACAACAAATACATAACTTAAAAAAAAGCTTATACTATTCTACAATTCAAGTCCTACTGAAAACAGAGTTTGCCACTCAACGTAATGATTTGTTTTGTAATGCCCCACTGTCTTGCTTAACTATTTATTAGAGAAGGGAGGGGCTGGCACAGTCCTATTTCAAAACACAATGCTTGTGTAGTCACCAAGGCAGATAGCCCTCAGGGCCATGTGCAACTTCTTTAGCCAAAAAGAGAATAAAAATACCTTTTAACTGTCTGAGTCTTTCCTGGCCCTTCTTTTTCAGGATCTCTCAGGCTGTCCTCCAGCTATGTTAGGTTGAAATACCACTCCTTTCACCTTCATCACAAGTAGCAACAGCTCGCAAAGAGGTACCTTTGTTTCTTGAGAAATAAGACAAATGAAATGTGAGCCTACAGAATTATAAGGTAAGCCTTGGACTGTTTCCCCTAATCTTTTGTTCTCTCTAATACAATGAGAATTTAAACCAAGAGGATGTTATTTGAAACTGTAGAATGAATGTTTAACCTCCCTACCCTGTTAAAAATTCCTTTAAGCTTGCGCAGCACTAAATTATGAAATTAATGTGGAAATTCTGCCTTTAACAACTAAATGTCAAGAAGTCTATTGAGTACTGGTAAACCAAGAAATGTCAATGCTTTTCATGCATTATCCAGAGGACAGCCTGCTCCACACAAGGACCACTCTGCTGTTTGAAATTAAGATCTCTTTTAAGAACTTTTTTCTTTCTACAAATTTGATTTTCTTTATTACTATCATTTTTTAACAAGGGAAAATAGCCTGCAGCTTTGGTCTCAGGCAGCTGTAAAAACTGTGTCTGGAACCTTTCCAAAAACAATCAGTTTGAGGCCAACACCCCGAATGGAAGATTTCAGACTTGTTAAAGCTGGCAATGTTCTATGAGCATCTGAAAACTTGTATCATGCAAAATGTCACACATCTTCAAAGGAAGGGATGCTATGCTGCCAGCCTCCAATGATTTAACTGAAGAGATTACCTGAGATATACAACTGCTCAGATCTCATTGGCCTTCCAACATTTTCACCAGTTTAAACATATTAGGTCAGCTTAAACCCACTGCTTTTGCATAACAACCATGAGAAGGAATGTAAACAGACAGATGCTCTCCTGACACTTCTCTACAGCCACCTTGCAGAGCACAGCACAAGTAGACCCAACATAGGCCCTTTACGTTCCTCTCCTTGTTCCAAACACACCTCATGCTTCTGCTGAGATGCATGAAAACACTTGAATAAAGAAGTCAGTCATCAGATTGGTAATTCTGAACGCGTGTTTTTGTTACTCTTCTTTGTAAATAGAACAACTAGAGGCTCTGTCCAAATCTGAGCCCATTCTTCAGATATCAAGCTACACTGACAAATACAATGCTTACGTCCCATTTTATTGTTCAGCATGTGTACTTCCTATTCCTTTGCCATTCAATATCCCATCCTCACCATAATGAAATGCCTCCAAATGAAAAAAGTTGTAATTCTTTCATAGGTTTTCCTTTATACCTTATTTTTAATCATTTTACAGACCTCAGCAAAGGTATATGGCAGGACTAGGAAAAATTATATGGTCGAGCATTGGAACAGCCTGCTCAGGAAGGTGATGGAGTCCCCCTTTCTGGAGTATTAAAGGGAAATATCAAAATGGCACAGAAGGACATGGTCTGGAGAGAGGGCTTGTTAGATCAAGCTAATGGATGGACTTTCAGCGGTCTTAGGAAGTCTTTTCCAAACTCCGTGATTCCATGATTGTACGAAAGTGTGCTTTGAAAGACTGCTGATTACATGAAAACTTGCTTCTATGAGAGTGGTTGAGCATTGGAAAAGGCTGCCCACAGAGGTGGTGGGGTCATTGCCCCTAGAGACGTTCAAGAAACGTGAAGATGTGGCACTCAGGGACATGGTTTATTGGGCAATATTGGTGGTAGGTGGACAGTCGGACTGGATGATCTTAGAGGTCTTTTCCAATCTTAATTAGTCTATGATTCTATGAGCATATAAGCAGTTTTAGAGGAAATTATTTCAAAAGAATTTAGTGTACTAATAGACAATTCTTCAAGTCAATCATTTTTTCATTACTTCATTCACTACAACTAGCTTTCCCATCAAAGGAAAATATTTCTCTTATCCCTTCATTCATTTTCCTTAGTACCTAAACTTTTGGCTCCCAAGCATTTCAGCTGCCTGTACACATGGGCAGCCCAGTGAACATCTCCAACTCATCTAAATTTGTCCTAAATTTGGAAACAGATACACACGGTCAAATTCAACCACACTGCTGAAAAAACAGGAGAGCATTTCTGGTCCTAGAGATAATTATTAGGCTACATCATGGGGTGGCTCTGTATGCCTGAGCTCACTTGGCACTTATGTCTCTGAGTCCATGGGCTGAAGTGAGTCAGTAGCTTGGTGCCACGGATATTGGAATGGGCTGTAATATGCCTGTCTCAGTGGGCCAGACATTTATTCTGACAAACAACAAGCCAGATGCTGCCTAAACCCCAGGCTTTCTGAAAGCCTGGACACTTCTCCAACACAGGTTGTGCCTTCTAAACTTTGTATTCCATGAGGAAACAAACCCAGGAGGACTGCTGCTAGGTGCTGGAGTCAAGAGGATAGTGCAGGTGACTCTCACAGAGCTCTGTGCTGATTTTATCCTCTATTCAGTGATGCAAATAACTAGCAGAGCCACCTGAAGAATGAGGAAAACTCTGTTTGTGAAGAGCCTGTGACCGTTTTAGTGCCAGAAGAATACCAACAAGAGCTGTGATTTGGAAGAGGGTTGCAAGGTTTTAAAGCATTTGCCCTCTGATACTTATGGACCACACAATGCGTAGTGAGACCTGGGCAGATCTGTAGGCTTGCAATTCCCTCTCTGCAAGACAGATAAATGGAATTCATCTCTAATTTCTCCATGCAGCAGGAATTCCAAGCCTTGGCTCCTCTTAATATCCCTTCATACCTTGGTGCATCTTGTATTCTTTGTCCCACTGCATCTGCCCCATGCTGTGATTTCTCTGAATTTGATGATGTTGGTTTCTTGGGCATAAAATGACTCAACGCCTCATACTGCAGATAAGACATTTTGTCACTTCCAGATGACTTCAACTGTCTTCACTTTGCTGTAGGCAGTTTCAAGGGTCTTCATACATTCAGACTTGTGCATGACCTTATTCCTTTATTACTGCACACAGCAATAACTGGCACTTCCTGTTACTCTACTTGGAACTCTCCACAGGTTTGCTTTCAGCTGGGACAGTTATTTTTTCTTCACAGTGTCTAATATGCTGTGTTTTGCTTTGGGAGAAAACATGTTATTACCACACATTTTACTTCTTGCTGAGCAATGCTGTACAGAACCGACAATGTTTCAACTTCTGGAATTGTGCTGTCAGTGATGGGGGCTTCAGGGCACAGACCAGGACAGCTGACCATAACTGGCCAAAGGAATATTTCATACAATATGGCAACACTATAAAGCTGAGGGAAGTTGGAAGGATGGGCAGCCACTGCTTAGAGACTGGCTGGGCACCAGCTGCTGGATGGTGAGCAATTGCATTGTAAATCACTTGTTTGGTAAATGCATATTATTATCATTACTATTAATATTTCCCTTTTCTCTCATTTTCTGTCTTAGTAAAAAGTTTTTTATCTCAACCCATGAGTTCTTTGTTTCCTCCTCATCCAACTCAAAGTGGGGAGAGAGCGAACAACTATGTGGTGCTGAACTGCTGCCAGGTTAAACCAAAACAGTATTAGCTAATGACATTAGTTTAACTTATAAATGTAAATTAATGTCTGGACAATCCTTCAGAAATTTTGAACAGCCTTATGCAGACTACAAAAATTACAGTTTCTTACTGTCTACCCAACAGCAATAACTACTACAGGGCATGTCCTGACACAACAGAAGGAATGATTTGAAACTATTCTTAAGTAGAAATATGACATATTTCTAGAAATATGACTCCATGTATTCTTACAGATACCTGTAATTCTTTCCTCTTCTGAAATTACAGGGTTATGCGAATTTCTCTATGGCATAAGCCATTAAATCTCACTCACTCATGAATCAAATGGCTTGGATTCAGTCAAAAATACCAGAAACCCATCCTACCTTGAGCTGAAGAACTGAAGGGGAAAGGAACCAAATCCGTCCCTTGTGTTTTGGTTGTGGTTGATCACATTTTATTGTTTAGAAAGTAAAGTCTGATTTTTAAATGGAATCCACTGTTCGAACATCCAGCTACCAATTTTGGCTACATCTTCATGTATTTCTCAACATAGTAATCACCATTAGCCAATTTGTGTGGATGAGCTGATTGACACACTCTTCATTTTGTGGGGCAACAACTCTGCATGGCTGTCCAGAACGTGGCTTATCTTTCACATCACTGTCACCACTGCTGAAATGCACCTCACTGTGCTCACATCCACTGGTTGGTCTCCACAAACATTCGGCAAGTGCAGGTGCCATTTTTTTCACATGGAGGAATTCAATTCCACAGCATTACTTCACATGCACTTTGATTCGTCAGACGGCCCCTCTGTCACATGGCAACAAAATGTAAAGGGACATTGATGGGAGGGTTCAGCCTCTACTGTTACACCAATGTTCTCCTTGGATATCGTGGGCCAATATAATAAAGTGGAAGGCATTACTCTTGGAGCAGTCATCATACAAACACTTTCATATTTGGACATCTTAAGACATAACTCATTTAAATGGTTCAATTTACAGATTAATCCAATCTGTGTAATTGTTCTGCATTACTGTACTTCTCATTACTTACCCAGCCCACCATCATTGTCACAATGACAAAATTACTAGATGGAGGTGTGCAGCCAGATACCGTAACTAAGCCCTGACCTCTATGAACAACCAGCTTTGGTTATTTCTTCAGACCCATTGGCCCATCAGCTTTTAAACAATTAAATATACCGCACTGATGCTAAGTGAGACTGAGTAGTATGAAGTACTCTACCAAAGTTCGCTCTACAAAGTTTTGCTCTCAAGCTTCTTACAACACAAGTGATGAAAATCGGTATACTTGCCAAGATCTTTTCTCCCTAAGCCATACTTACTGGTGTTAGTTGTAGTCTTATCATTTCATTCCTTATCAAAGAAATCTCATGTTTTCCATTATTTTAATGAGGACTGACTTTAACACGATGGGCTGGTTTATTAGTACCTGACTCATCTTGCTCAGCCAAATGGGAACTGGTCCTGACACTCCTTTCTGAAACTGCTCAAACATTTTGAGATTTACATTTATTACATTAAATGGACCATCCATCTCCTCCAATGACAGAGGTGGGCAGGAGTGTATTTTGAAGAAGGTACCACTCTACACTTGCCTAGTGAGAAGTACAAGTGCAGGGCATTTTCTACTTGTTAGTGACCAGAAATACCTTAGGAGGTCTAACAGATCTTTGGTCTGGCAGCCTTTTCTTCATTATGATTACTTATAAGACTCCAGGGTTATCTGAAACTGCTGATCAAATAATATAATGACTGCTCACCCCTCATACTTCATGTTCAGACACCCTTTTACAAGGAATCCTTTTCAGTATAACTATTCCAAATACACTGTGCATGAAAAATGCTTCTAGTACAGTTGTAGCTTATACTGTAAACCACCACTTTGGTTGTTAAGATTTATGCCACGCTTCTTCCTAAGTAAAATAATTCTAATAATGGAACTAGCTTTGCTGAACAAACCTATCCCAGCAAAAGTTCACAATTTAAAACTTGCCCAGTGCTTGTAGACTGAAAACAGCTTTATTTAATCTCCATGAACCACAATTACAAAGTAAACCTTTCTACCACGGCTATGAGCAATCTTCTTTATTTTCCTTATTTATTTATTTTTAATTAAATAATTTCAGGTAAGTATTGAGACGTGAACAGTACTATTAATAACTAAAAAAGAAAAGGGTATGCAAGAGTTTAGACCCTCAGATAAGAGTATTTCCTCCGTATTATATTAAAAAGTTTCAAATATAAATGGGAAGACACAAAAATTTATTTGTACAAGAGCTGCTCTGAAATAACACCTCCCATTTTATTAAGTTGGTCCACAGTGTCAGAGGTGGATGTTGGTGGTGTGGCAGTAGAGGTTGAGCCTTCTCACCAATATCCCATTGCATTTTGTTGTCATACAACAGATGGCAGCTGAGAGGCAGCGTATGGGAACTGCCAAATCACAGCCTGAACCTCTGATTGACCACCTGAGGCAAGCAATGAGTCAGCCCTGGGAGCACAGATGAAGGCAATTCACCTGTGCTACTGGAAGGGGTGGAGCCTGGCTCCACCTCCCCTAGACCCATTTAAGAGCTGGCTATCAGTGGGAAAGGTTCTCTTTTGGAGATTGTTCCTCTTGGGGTCTTCTTAGGGAGCCTAACACAAGGGTAAGCTTTCTATCTATTCTTCTTTGGTGTGGTTACCTGTTTAGCCTAACTTTCCTGTATATTTCTTAATTATAGCTTCTGCGTATTTACTGATTATACAGACAAAATAGCACCTGACATGGAAGTGCATATGAAGTAAAGTTGTGAACAATTGCACCCATTGACATTCACTGATGCCTGATGAACATTTGCAGAGACCAAAAGTTAAGTCAGCACAGCAAAGTGGTAGGTGGTGCATTTCAGTACTGGTGACAGCAACAGTGTGTCACCTCCACTGGTGCAGGTTTTTACAACTGCAGCATGCAGGCTCTTGTTTATTGCTGATAATTATGCTGGTAAGTATGTTAAAAAGTGTTTTGTAGTTGAGAATTTAGTCTACCAAATGGTGGTACAGTGCTCCTTATATGTATGGTAGTTTCTGTGGAAGCAAATAGGAGTCATTACTTTTGGAATGACGTTCCAGGTCCTTCTCAGACCAGCTGCTCTGAAAGTATATTAGCAGAAGACCATTCTGAGAGAAACTAGAACAACCCCCCCACTTCCCTTCCTAACCCAGCAGCCTTTAATTTTCCTCCCTTACTGTGGCCACGTAGGAAGACCTTGAATATGCCAACAGGCTCTGAATAATTTTTTGTACTTGGCAGCTGATTTAACCCCAAATTGATGACTCATCACCAGTTGATGGGTTTGTCCACCATGAAAGGAAACATCATAATGTCAGTAGCTGATAAAACAACCCAGCAAGGTGAAAAGGCAAACAGATCTTACATAAAGGCCTACAAAGCAGCCAACAGAAAGTTGACTACCCCGAATGTAGTGTCCCATTTCTGTAACTTATGACAGTTAGCAATGGTAGAGCTAGAGCTTCAGAAATTTGATAGTTGTACTTGGACATCTGTTATCAGTGATGTGGGTGCAAGCATTAACAGCTGTAGCAACTTGCAGCCACACCAGTTTTTCATGATGAATAAAGCTTCTCTCTTTTTGAGAAAACTTAGATGGAACCTGAGCAAAACAGCATAATAAGCAATGCAATAATTAAGTCTCCAAGTAAGAGATTACTACTGTGTAGCTTTGGAATTAACCCAGTGACAAATGAGTTTGAGTAGAATCCAAAATGATATTTCATCAAAAGCCCCAAGCTCAATTGGTGAGAGCAAAGTCAGACATAGCAAGTTTGGTTACTTCTGGGCGACAGACACTAAAACAAGTTTTAGGGAAGACTAAAGACACACTGGACCATAGGTAAAATTAGAGTCAAAAGGTAAGAGCTCTGTTTGTAGGCTGTGGAACAACTGAGCTACAAACTAACATAGAAGCATCTTCTATCTTCTGTCTCTGTATTAAATCTAACCCAATCTCATCTCTAAGGTCTGAAATCCTACTGCTTATGATGTATTTTTTTTTTTACCATTTGTCTACTGCACTCCAAAAAGTGCAAGTTACATAAACATTTGTGCAAATACATTACTGTATGTTTTTACAAAGTGGTGCAAGCACTCTTACTTTATTTACAGCTTTCAAGCGTTCCTGCTCTTGGACTCCCTCATTACATGTGAGAGAAGAAATGGCTGAGAATATCAGTTGTTTACATGGCTTCCTTTCTGGCAACTCAAGAAATGGGAGTTCCCCCATTCCTGATCATGCCAAACATACAGGCTGACATCAAAAACATTAGTAGCTGGGGATAACATTTAGGTGATGAATAGATCAGGACAAGTAGTCTCTCCTTAATGACTTAAAAGCTGCTGTAGCTGGCTCTCGAGCAGCAAGGAAAAAGAAGATAGAGGTGAAATGGTTATATGTTGACAGGGTGAATAACCAAGAATGACCAGAAAAAAGTTAACATTCCTATTTTCACAAGACATTTGGCATGGAAGGCGATGCACCTTCCAATGGCATCACAGCTTTTCTTTTGACGCCTATCCTTCCAATGACCTAATGTTTGGATATGGTGAATATTTGAAGGTAATGTGCCACATTCTGGACTTCCATTCCTCAGTTGAATGACTGATTTGTATGTTCTCAGAACTAAACAGTTTGTGGGGTGCCCTGCAGTTCATCATAGTTTTCAATGCACTTTGAATTTGTTGGAAAAAAGGCTTCAAAAGTATAGAAGCATGAAAATGGCAGGTACCTCTGCAGAATATCTGGTCCAATTCCTGCTCAGAGCAGGGTCTTGAGCTACAGCAGGTTGCTTGAGGCTTTGCAGTTCTGTTCTGAGCGTCTCCGAATTTACCAGTTCAATCAACTTTAAGGTATGGTTTTTTTTCTTCTCATATTCCAATTTGTGCCACTGCCTCTCCCTCTGACACTGAACACCAATGAGTAACATTGGCGATGTTGTCTTCACTCCCCTCATGAGGTATTTTATGCACAGGTAAAATCCTCCTGAGCCTTCTTTCTTCAGCCTGAACGGTTCCAGCTCTTTCAGCCTCTTCTCATATATCAAATGCTCCAGTACCTTAACCACTCTAGTATCTTGGCTTCTATGAAATATTGTATAATAAAGGCCATTAGAGGCAAATCCCAGCCATGGAACTTACCAATGCACACGTGAAAAACAAATAGTTTGACCTTTTTAAGAATTGTCTATATGGTATCTGACTTGCTATTGATTATGAATCAGTGAACATCTTTCTCTACTCCTGCCTCCTCGGCCTCTTCCATCCTAACAAGGATATTAACTTATATTTATATCAGACTTATGGTGAAGACTAACAATTCTTTTAAAGGTAAATATTTTAGAAACCTGTCCTGCAATACAAGGTTGTGCTGATTCTATGAAAGCTTAACTAACCGGGGTGATGTGAACCAAACTAAATGTGTTTTTGAAGCATAGTGACTTCTCCTCTGTTAATGGTACCATGGTCAGAGTACGCACTTGCCATGTAAGAATTTCACAAGCAATCCCAAATTACTTTCAAAGCCTGTGTGTTAGGACAGGAAACACTAGAGCACAAAAGTACAGCTGAGTCAATGCTGAGCCCAAAGCATAAACATGCCCAACATAAACATTGTGTGTGTGCTGCTCATGTCCAGATAAGTAATGCTTGCATCAGTTGATAAGTGTGACAGTCAGTTTACTTCTAGTTTACTTCAATGGTAAGAATGGCACAAGAAGCAGTCTCCTCCAGCCCTGATCACATAATTACATGAATTTAACTCTTTGTTGCCATAAGGCAGCTTGTGGTATGTAATTTCTGATAGCTTGAACACTCTAGGCTGCATCTCTCATGGATCAACAGTGACTGTTTTCTTTGAAAATAAAAGAAAATCTGATCAACTTTTAGAACAAAGAGCATAAAACACTGCCAGCCAAACACACTGTTTATGACAGAACATTCCTCCAAATGTTCTGCAGTCTATGAAAGGAGACCCCTTCTCTAATCTTCTCCCATTTCTGTCTTCTCGTGTGAGCAGCGCTGGGTTGAGGCACCATGGCTGCCTTTTACATAGGTGCCAGTAGCCCTGGGGGTAGCACCGTTCTCAGTGCGTGCAGGAGCTGCTTTCCCCACTGAAATCTGGGGCCCCTCTGCTTAGTTGTTATTACTGTTAGTAATACTTGCGGGGTGCAACCGCACCCGGTGACACAAGGCAGCCCGAGGTCCCCTAACACCCGTTTCTCCATCTCCGCTCCCCGAAATCCCCCCATGTCCGCACTCCGGGACGCCTCGGTCAGGCCGGCGGCAGAGCGGGGCCCGCCGGGCAGCATCACAACAAGGCCGGGCCGGGCCGCGGGCCTGCACCGCGGGATAGCGGCCTTAGGGCGGGGGAGGCTCCAGTATGGAGGGGCCGGGCCGGGAAGGGGTCCCCGGGACCGCCGCTCCGCTCCAGGGGAGCACGCAGAGCCCCGAGCGGCGCTTGGCGGCCGAGCAGCGGCGGAGGCGGCGGCAGGAGGAGCCGCGGAGAGCCGAGCGCCGCCGCGCCGCGCCTCCCCCTCCCGCCGCCGCTGCCGCCACCGCCGCCGCCGCCACCCTTTCCCGCGCCGCACCAGGCACAGGCCCCGGCCCCGGCGGGCGGCTGGCCCGAGGCGGCGGGCAGCGGCGGCGACGCGTTCCCTTCCGCCTTTTCCTGGGTCTCTCTCGGGCAGTGACGTGACGTGCTGACGGCGGGCCCGGCCCGGGGAGCTTGGCCGCTTCCACTCAGCTCCGAGCTCGGCCCCTCCCTCCCCTCCCGCCCGCCCGCCCGCCCCGCCGCAGCCGCCGCCGCGCTCGGCCCAGTCGCGCTGAGAGAAGCCGCGCCGAGCCGAGCGCCGCCGCCCGTCACCCGCACGGTAAGCAGCCCGGGAGCGGGCCCCGCCGCCCGGCCCGGCCCGGGCCTTTCCCTGCCCGCAGCAGGCCGCGGCGCAGGCCCCGAGGAGGCCGCAGGTAGGCCGCGCCAGGGCTCCGTCACCAGAGCGGGCCGCAGGGCTCGGGCCGGCGTTTTCCGCGCGCCCGGGGCGGCCCTGAGCGGCGGGGACGGCGGCGGGAGGGGGGCGGGAGCGGAGGGGGGCGGTTGCGGGCCCGGGGGGAGGCGGGCGAGGTCGGTGCCAGGCCCCGGGCCCGGCCGAAGGGGGTTCGGAGAGTGTGTGGAGGAGGAGACAAAATGGCGGCGCGCGGGGGGGGGGGTGGTGGAGGGCGCTGGGCGCCATCTTGAATTAATCGCTCGCCATAGCCGTGCCTAAGCGCAGCCCGGCCGGGCCGGAGGGGGGAGCCCCTGGCCCCGCTCTGCGCGGCGCCGGGCCGCAGGCTCCGCAGAGGGACAGCCTGCCCACTCCGTCGCTCCCCCGCCTCTCCCTCCTCCCCGCCTGGCAGCCGGCGAGTCGCGGGGGAGCTCGGCGCTTTCCGGCCCGCGATAGCTTCCTGCGCTGCGGCGCCGGGGCTGCTAGCCCATCTCTCTCGCCTGCCCGCGGCCTGGGCCGGGCGGGTTTTTGCGCAGTCGGCGCGGCGGTGGGAGGTTTGCCCTCAGCGTCCTGCCCCGCCGCCAGCGAGGACCCAGGTGAGGAGGCGCAGTGTTCCCGGCCCTCTGGGCCCCCCTCGGTTGTGGCCTCTTCTCCTCCAAGCTGACCGACCCCTCTGCTGTAGAGGTCTCCAGCACAGTGGAAAGTAGTTTCTGAGGGACACCCAGCACTGGTTATATCTTTAATGTAGGTTTTGTTGAGCGTTAGCTTAGGTGTCGCCTGGTGCTCAACAGCTCTGTGAAATCTGGAGAAGGCCTCTTTTGTAACCAGTTTCTGCAAATACTCACACCCCTGAACTACAACAAAGAGGAAAAGACTTATTTTTTGTTTTGTTTTGTTGTTTTTTGTTTATTTTTACCGTACCACAATGAAAACAGCAGTGCTGATACTCCTGCTAAAACTGAGGGAGATGCATAAAGAAATAAACAGCAACATGATTACACTGTCACCTTTGTAACATTGTTTTTATTCCATTTATTCACCCAGTAATGGTGGGGGTTATATCCAAGATAAGGATTAGGTGCTGCAGGAGTCTCATTTTTAACCTTTCGTGTGTGTGATTGAGAGCATGTGTGCACATGGCATTCTCTGTAAATGGGTCACGTAGGGAGTTAAGACACTGTAATAGTGGTGTAGACTGAACCCATGGTGGTCTCATGCCACCACGAAGCTTCAGACAGCAAAGGGCTCCAATCCAATTGGAATGTATGAGGCATGCTGTTTTTTTAATGTGATGTAGCAAGGCATGATGGGGACGTGGTTGTGGTTGTACTCAAGTATTTTTAGTGTGGGCTGGGGCTATTGGACAAGAATGGGAAATTTTGCTGTTCTTTGCTTTATTCTAGGATGAGTGAGAGTTTCACTGTGTGGTATTTGGTTCTTTTTGCCTCCCGTTCTGGATGAACAGATAAACTGTTCTTTCCTTAGGAGTACACAGAAGAGTAGTCTGTGTATTTCTTTATCCTAAGGATGGCTTTTCCAAGGTCTTCCTCCTTTTTTTTTTTTTCCTTTACTTCCCCACTCCCTCTTTTTTTAGCTCAAATACTGACCACTTCTGTTGCATATAGTTATTTCCTTTTAAGTAACTCTATTTTTTTTGCTCTCTCTCTTGATAGCGTGGTCATTTTTTCTTAGTTCATCTTGATTACATTGCTAGGCCTATTAAGTCAGGGATTTGTTTGTGGCATAACTACTTCATGTCTGCATTTCTTTTCTTGACTGATTGTATTCAGGGAGGAGTTTTATGGAAAAGGCCGTATTTTGCTTGTGGAGTTTACTTTATTGCTTAATAGCATTCATTCCACAAATATGTGTATTACTATTTGTCCTTTCACTTGAAAATATTGCCTTCATATTCATAAAACCAAAACCAGGCAAGTCTCTGAATAAATATGTAAAAGTCATCTTGTAAGAACTGCCTTTACAGGTCAAATTAGAAGTTTTTTTAGGGTTGTATTAGTTCTAAATCTACATAACAATAGACTGAAAACAAGTAAAAGATGTATGTGTTTAGTTCTTTGTAGAGATGGAAACCCATTGCTAAGGTACCTGGGCTTTTCCCATTCTAGTTAGAAGAGCAGTTCCCAAATTACTGGGCTTTGGGCAAAGAACCATATAGATTCAGACACTGAGAAGGACTAAGTATTCTCTTTATGGGCACCTGCTTCTCTTCAAGAGTTTTGGTTCCCACACCAGAACTGGAAATGCTTCTGTCTGCTTCATTGCCAGAACCTGCTCCTGAGGTAAGTGTTGTTGGAATATTTTGAAGAGCTGAGAGGAGTTTCTGCCCTTCTTGAAACCTTGCAGGACGAACTGCTGGAATTGCTTCTTAGCCTGAAGATAGAGTTTAGGGCGATCACCAAGGAATGTGAAGGTATTTTGGTGTGGTGCTCACAGTGAGGCGCTTTGATGTTTCTCACGTCACAGCAGAATGGTCTCACCACAGAGCTGCCACTGGGTGCAGAACCACTGGGCATACCTTCCTTTGTGTGGTGAACCTAGGAGCACTGTGCTGGTCCACTGATCAGATGAAGAGAAAACAGGAAGAAGTTTTCATCCTCTGCTTAGAAAGTTCAAACCCTGAAATGGTTTTGGGATTTTTTTAGGGATTTTTTTTTTTTCTACCCATGGACAAATGCCTGGATGCCTTTTGGACTGCAGATTTTGAATTAGGTGCCTTTAATGTTTTGAACAGTTTACTTAAATCCTGTTTTAGATGCCTGACCTGATCCTTTACCCACAGCACACATTTCTGTGTATGAGTGGAAGTCTGTGCCCTACTGGAGCATTTTTGAGGCCTCTATGGCCCTGCACAGGTGTAGGAATTTGTGTACACGGATTTGTTGGCTGGATCTGGATACAGAGTTCATTGTGGGAAACCTTATGTAGGAAGAAATGCAGATAAATTTTTTTTTTTTTTCCCCCTTCTTTCGATATCAAAGCATAAATCTGTGTCCTCTTAAAGACTGAGTCTTGAAAGTTCAGTTGCTTGGGAAGCTTCTCCAGTCAGTTTGTGTAGAACATGAGCCTTCATTTTGTGGAATGTCATGCCTCTGTACGTATAAAGAGCTGGGTAATACAGAAGAGGCCTTACTGGTACGCAGAGTATGCAATTGAAGGTTTACTGGGCTGTCAGCACAGGTAGCTGCGTCTTTGCAAAATTGCATCACCGTGAACACAACAGAGACTTGCTGGCTTTAGCAGATATCACTGGGGATTTGGGCAGCAGGGGTGAAAAAATGGTGTTGGTGGAGAAATGGTGTTGGTGGGTTTGCTCCGGAAGCTGGGATGTGGTGGTGGTGGTCTCTTGAGTCCCACATGTGAGAGGACAGGCAATTGGAAGATGGAGAGCCTCACAGAGACAGTGAAGAATTTGAGGAAAGGGCAGGGTAGAGAAAGCAGGAGTGCATGTATCATAAGCAGTGGGAATTTGTGGTTGTGTGGTGGTCAGGTGGATGGCGAAAGCAGGAAATAGAGAAAACTAATGCCAGTTCCTCCAGTGGTTGGAGGTGAACTGACATGTCAAGCTCATTGGGTTCCAGTTGATCTGAGGCCAGTACGTATGGTAATAAAGCATAGTCATAAACAGTGCCTTGGCTTTTCTCCGAAACCTGGACAGTGAGCACTAGCTTCTGATGGGCCTCATCAGAGGAGGGAGGCCATGAGTTTCCACTAATCTGGAATGACTCTGCCTCCTCCCCAGAAAATCTCCAGAAAGCTGATACAATTTTGCTACAAATTTATGGGAGGTGTGGTTTTGTGTAAGTTATGGGAGTGTACTGTAGTTGTAAACTGAAAAGATCAAATGAGCAAATGAGCAAGTAATGGACAACGTAAGTACTGAGACACCAGAAGTTAGAGAAGAGTTCAACAAGAACTAAGAACTGAAAATAATGCTGAAGATGACAGCATGTTTAGGAGAGATTTGTAACGAGTTGGCTGTGTGTGTTGGGATGGAATTTGGGCAGGAATAAATCTTTAGTAATGATTGCATGAAACCTTGTTTCTTCTCTATTCTTGGTTCTCTGGCCTAGCAGAAGTTGATCACATCAGGCAAGCAACGTTTTGAAACAGATTGTTTGCTACAAATGACTGTTGCAACTTTGTGTTTTTTATCCCCATGAAGACTTACTTAAATGTTAGTTGGTATTATTTCGAAAAGATGATGTTTCTTATGGAAACATTGGGCAAAATCTTCATGTTTTTTTTTCTAGGCCTATTGTGAAGGTAGCAGTGAAGCTGGGAGATTCCCATCACTGAAAAATGGCTGGGGGATAGGAGAACTGCTGAAGTCTGTGTTGTCCGCTTGCACAGAAAACATTAGTTTTCTTGCTGGTTCAGTATTTATGAGGCTAGTTGTCTTTAAGTGCAAGTTTACATTAGATCTTGCTTTACCCAGCTAGGTTTGCCTTATCCTGGTAACAGTGCTTGTATGTAAAGAGAAAAACACAGAGTGGGGTTTTGAATCTAGTTAGCATTTTGACTTTGTAGTACTGATTGGCTCTTTTGGTAAGAGTGAAAGTGTTACATGTTGAAGAAGAGCAGACATTCGGTTGACAGACTTGTGGCAATTTTTGAGAACTGGTGATATTTTAAATATAAAAGCAAATTGGTACATTGTCATGTGGCAGGTGTATATTCTAAATATTCACACATCTGAAGTTTGAAAACTCATGGTGTTATACTCTGGAAGCAGTTTACATTGTTGACTTCAGTTCCTGAAGTGGACTAAGAGTAACTTTCTCTTGGCTGTCGTGTACTCTTTTCAGTATATGAGCGGGGATGTATCAGAAGTGAAGGGTTTCACATTGCTAGCTGCCTACCTTTAACTTCATCTTCTTCACCGTTCTTGATTTGAGAACATTGCATCCCCTGCTACCCCAAGAAAAAACTTGAATGTGAACTTGCTTAGGCTTTGACTTTTTGTTGTTCCCCATGTAAGATAATAAGAAAATCATGTTTCCATATCACTTTATCACAGCTTTTTCTATTCTCTCTGTATTTCTGGGTTTTTGACAAATGGTCTGGGATAGTCAAGAGATTGGCCTCCTCATACTGAATCATGAATGTTTGGTGTTCTGGAGTAGTAGTTGTTGAATGCCAAGTGATGGACTCTGAATGATACTTAGGCTGTCTTCAGGCCAAGAGATGTTCTCTGTTCAATTTCATATGCCCAAAATTTCAGCTTTTCCTGTGATGAGTATTGCACAGGCAGAGGCAACCTTCTTAGCGTAATACTTATAACTTAAATAACCTTTCTTCTTTACCTTCTACAGACAGTGTGACTGATGAGAGTTAAAGGCCATGGATGAAGATGGGCTTGAATTGCAGCCGCATGAGCCAAATGCGTTTTTTGATCCAACAGGTCTGTCAGGAGATAATATGTAAATAAGAATATACACATCAGATGCTGTTGACTGCTTTTAGTTCATGTTGTCTTTGCTTAAAGGTTCTATGCTTCATCAACGCTTTTGTAAAGAGTCATCACTTCAGATTTCATCAGCTTTTGTTACTCAAAGCAGTACAAATGAGCCACTCTTCTGTGAAGTAATAGTTATTTGGATTGGGGGAGATCCTAAAATCTGGTAACCTTTTGTTCATCACGTTGTTCATCTTAGTCATGTTACCATCTACTGAGGATTTGCTTTATCAGCTCCTGTATATCTGTCTGCCTGTTTTAATTGCTTGTAAGCTATTATGGTGGTTTTGCTAAATGGCTACGTAGTGTAAAAGATGAAGCAAAATAGAAATGATTTCAATATTAACTGCTTCATCTGAGTTAGTTTTACAATGTAAATGTTATTTTAATTGTATTTTTCAGGAGCAGATGCCACACATATGGATGGAGATCAGATTGTTGTGGAAGTACAGGAAACAGTATTTGTTTCAGATGTAGTCGACTCAGATATAACTGTGCATAACTTTGTTCCTGACGATCCAGATTCTGTAGTAATCCAAGATGTCATTGAGGATGTTGTTATTGAGGATGTTCAGTGCCCAGATATTATGGAGGAGCCAGACGTATCTGAAACTGTCATTATTCCTGAACAAGTGCTGGACACAGACGTGGCTGAAGAGGTTTCTTTGGCTCATTGCACTGTTCCAGATGATGTTTTGGCTTCAGACATAACAGCAGAAGCAATGTCTATACCAGAACATGTACTGACGAGCGAGTCAATGCATGTACCTGAAGTTGGACATGTAGAACATGTAGTTCATGATAATGTTGAAGAAGCAGATATTGTCACTGATACTCTGGGAACAGATGTTGTTTCTGAAGAAGTCTTGGTGGCAGACTGCGCATCGGAAGCAGTGATCGACGCCAATGGGATCCCTGTGGAACATCAAGATGAGAAGGGCAACTGTGAAGATTACCTGATGATTTCTCGTAAGTGTCTGGGTAAAGTCGTCAACATTTTTATGATGTGAGCTCGGTTGATGCTCGAAATATCTAAATGAAGGCTTACAACAGAACCAAAACCAGATTTTCTCTATTATTTAACAAAATGCAGGTCTCACTAATGTGCTTAAATTGAGCTATCTTTAGGAATGTGTACCAGCTAAAACTTCTGGTGAAATTAATGGAGAGGACAACTGGATGAACAAATGGATGACTGATTATAGATATGAACGGTAGAGTAAGAATGCCAGTAAACTGTATGCCATATACTTAGTAAGAAGTGAAAGAAAATAAGTGTGACATTGCTTGGACAACCATTTATGTACCAGTTGCTAAGATTACTGGCAAGTCAATAAGAAAACCTAAAACTTATGTAATGGAAAAGATAGAGTCAGAAAAATGATTTTTAGAAGCTTGAAACACCAATTTATCCTTGTCTTTTTATTTTTGTGAAGACTTCTCCTTCTACTTCATTTACGGGTAGATACAAGCAACAGTGTATTTTTCTTTGCTTTTTAGGATGTGGTCTTTTCTTTATTAAGCACAGGACAGAGGTGTGCTGCTAATTAAAAGAGCTGAGAAGCAGTTGTGAATATCTTAGTCTTCGGTAGAACAGTGGCACAATCCATTGGATTCACATTTCAGAAGGCTTAGAAAGTGGGCAAACACAGTGTATTATCAGTCTTTTTTCTACTGAGGATATCCATTAGTGTGGAGTAGAGCCTATTCTGTTACCCGTTGCCATGTTCGCTTAGTGCAGCGCCTAGAAACATCAGTGTCGCTACTGAATGTGTTCTTCCTAGAAATAGAAAAGCTTTGTTAGGCTGATATATTTAATTGCAACTCCAGGCACTTCACTTTTAGCCAGCAGTCAGTAGCTCTGTTGAGAGGCATGCTTTTTGCTCTCCTTCAGTTACCTTTTTTTTTTCCTTGTTTTTCTTTTGCTTTGGGTGCTTCCTTTGACATGTGTGATAATTTGTTTTAATTTTATATTCTGTGCTTTCGGATTTTAATGCTGTTTCTCCTTACCTAGGATCACTGCATTTCTTAAATTATCATCTCTTGAGTTTCTTGAGTAACCTTGTGCAGCCATGTTTTGAGTTTATAGGAGGTATAGTTAATTCTCTATTATCTGAGAAAACAATGAAATGGGCTAATGCAATATATGGATAATACAAAATATTGTAAAGTTAAGCTGCAGGGACGTACTGAAGTGGAGAGAGGAGGGATTAGGAATGCTGCTCCCTGAAATACTGTGTATCCAAACAGATAAATGCTCTCTGTACAGTATGCTGCATATAGAGCTTTCCAGTTCTGGTCCCCACTTAGGTCAGATGAAATTAAGCTTAAATGTTTCTGCACCTGCAGCATAGTTAGGCAGCAAAGTGGATAACCCATCCATGGAATTGAGACCTGACCGTAAGGGCCCTGCTGGTGATAGTTGTGTGTTTCGTATCCTCTACTCTTGTTCTTCCAAATGTTGTCTCACCTTCTTCTCTGCAAACCTTTTCCCTACAGCTTGGACAGCTGTGAAACCTCTGAGGTTGCAAGCACAGAAACACTTAGCATACCGTTGTCTGCATTCATTTAAGGGGGAGGGGTGGATAGAGACGTCTCCCATTCAGCCGTTTCTGGTGTAATGGAGGAGAGGGTTGATGGTTGAGGGATGAGGACAGAAAGTATTCCTTGATGCCATGTAGTGCAAGCCCTAAAATACCCGACCAGCTGGGAAGCCTGTTAGATACAGGTGTCGTCAGCAGCTCATACCTGATAGAAGACAGGAATCTGATTGCTGTGCTCAGATAGTCTCCATTTTCAGTCACATGCTTCTCCATATGTATTTATATGCTTTGATACTTTATTTAGTATTAAACGCTCCCTTAGTATCTTGCAAAGTAGTTTCTTTGGATTCGGAACCAGGCAGCATTTAAAATGTTTGCTTTTGTTACCAAACACGTATCTTCTGTATTTGTGTTTAAAATGTTAAATATGTACTACAGCTCATTTTAAAGGGAAGTTCCCTGTTACCACCTACTGTGTTTAAAGCCTGCATAACAAGTTCTTCTGGTTGCAGAGTCAGAGGCTAGTGCTTTCCCGTCAAGTAAAGGCAATCTTTCCAAATAGTCTCTTCGCTATGTGGAAAACATTATCTTGAATTCATTTCCTTTTTTTTTCTTTTTGCATCAGCAGTTATGTGTGTTTATTGATCTTTTCTGATGACTGTCTCTGTTCTTCAGCTGTAGGTGGTTTTTAAAAGGAAGTAAAATCAGCCCTGGTTTTTATTTATTCATCTTAACCTGTAAGCTCATGCTTGATTTTGGCAAGCCTCCTTGAGCTGCTGGGGTGGATGCTGGAATACCATTTTGTCGGCCATTACAACAGCCAAATGCAGCTGCTTCTCAGAACTAGAAGGCAGATGTTAGGGATGGTTTTGTCCATATTCTTTTATCTGGCTGCCTGTAAAGCGGGTGGTGACGCTTTCGGTTCTTTCTGTGGCCATAGGTTTCACAGAAGATCACAGACCAAACCTTTTTGCTATCTTTTTCCTATCTTCTGGCTCTCTTGAAATATTTGCATTCTTGTTTCCGATGAACTGAGCCTATACTGATTTTTTTTTTTTTTTTTTTTTTTTCTTCAAAATAAGATAATTTCTTCACTTTTATCCTGAAAATACTGGTTTCAGAATGACTAACATACATGTACTTCAGTGTTTGTGTCTCTGCCTTCTTTTTTGGTTTCATGCTGTTTGGTATCTTAAGTGAATGTGGTCCCTGTGGATTTCATTGAGTGACTTTCTTTCAATAAGCTAAGTTTTTTTTTTAACCTCCAAGATCATGTTCCTTGGCACAGCTTCTATTATCACTTGCTGATTGATATATTCACCTTTTTTTCTTGGGTATTTTGCCCTGAAGCCTCCTTTTTTTGGTCTGTAGTAGATTTGGGACACAGGAGGGCTGAGTCAAGTATATGCTCATCCATCAGAGAATGCAAACTGCTACTAATTAGTAGCTTGAAAAGGATTCAGGAGGGTTTGATAAATCAATTGTTCTTTCATGTAAGGCTTAAGTCAGTTCATAGGGATTGCCCATAAAGTTTGATCAGGAAAGGATAAATTGTGTTCTGACTCACACTGATCCGCTTTGTTTGATTGTGATTCTGAAGGCCTGAAAAATCAGCTCTCCTCATGTAAAGCAGTAATGGTGAGATAGGTGGTAGTTAGCAAAACCAAAAAAAAAGAAAAACAACCAGCATTTGCTGACAAAGGAGAGTTGTACTGTATTAAAGAAACTAAGGTTTTTGCTTGTTTGATTGTATTTATTTGTTTTTAACAGTTTGGCAAAGTAAGATGCTTGAACTAGTTCCAAAAGAGAAACACTCTGGTATTCTTGTGTTTAATTGCAATAAAAACAGTGAGGCACCAAGGGGCTTTGATCAGAGGAGTGTGGGGAGAGGGAAGGGTCACCTTGCAAATTTAATTTGGCCTTTTAGAAAGTTAAGTGATGTATCCAAATGCAGGGAATATGTCCTTTGACCGAGTTAGATGCGTCTTTGCATGCTGTATCTAACTAACGAACGCGTTTCATCACAGGAGTCAGAATCCAGGGTGCTCAAAGAGATGCAGTAATGACTGTGACTACTTTTTTTTGTAGGGTTAGGGGAAGCACATGTGTTCTCATCCATGAATAACATGCCTAGGTTGAAAGGAATGGATCTTACACACAAAGCCATAATGTTCGTGCCTTCACTGCTGCCATACCGTGGTTGACTTCTAGTTGACTTCTGCCATACAGTAGACTTCTGATCAAGAAAACAAGATGTTTTGGTTTGCTTTTCTGGTGCAACTATTGTAAATAGGTACCTCTCCTCCTCACCTTTTTTTTCCCTTGAGGCTCTTAAAGATTCAGGAAATCCTTTTTCTTTCTGCGAGGCAGAACTTGTTGCCATGTGTTCTGCTCGGCCTTCAGAAGGGCCCCAGCAGTTGTTGCAGATGGGCTGCACGGGAGGTCGCCGTGAGAGGGAGGGAGAGTTCCCTCTGCCCGGGCGTTGCCTCAGAGCTCTCTCTGTTTTGTGGTCTGGGGAGCAGAACCGGAAGGGTGAGTGAGAGTTAGATGCTACGGAAATGCTCCTTGATTGCTGCCCTGAGGGGAGCTTCAGACTCTTCAGGGTATGCTGTTGCTCATGTGTAATGGGAAGGCATTGAAATGAAAATAGAGCAGATTTCTCTTTTCCCACAGGTTAGGAAACCTACTTTGCCATTAAAGAAATAACTGGATGGTAAAAATAACTGAAGTGGGATAGGAATTCTTTGTTATCAAGTGAGGTACAAGTGAAATGTTTGTACGACAGATAACTGAGCACTCTGTCTGAGGAATGCAGCGTGCTTTTAATTATTTCAGAAAAAGCAAGAGAGTAAACTGCGTCCTTTGTCATTAAGAGTAGGTAAATAGGGTAGTTTCTTTTGTGTATTGGAATATCACTACTCCTATTTTTTTCTAGCATGTGACTTAAGTTTAATAACAACCCATTGTGTCTCCTTGAAAAGAAGTGGTCTCTATAAGCTAAAATGATGATTTTAAGGTTGGTCAGGTTGGCTTTTTTTTGTGTGTTTTGTAATTTCAAGGAGGAAGATGTGTGGGATCCTTTAATGGACTGTGAGTTTGAATGAAAACTGTGAATGTCACCAGAGCTTCAGTTTCTAATGTTGATCAGCCAAGTAGTTATGAATATGAATATTTTTTTCTGATTGTGGGGCTGAGATATGTGGCAAATGTAGAAACGTAAGGAAAGCGTTAAATAGAAATCAAATTTCATGAATGCTACCAGAGAGTTAAAGAATCTGTATAGATAAATGCTTATGTGTATCCGTAGGACAAAATACTGTGGAAGTGGTGCTTTGTAGGTAGATACCCCTTCTCTTTTGCCTTATTTCTCTCTCCCTATTTTCTATTCCATTTTCTTTCCATGCTCCTTTTCTTCATGTTTCCTGTTTATTATTATACTGCAAATACTATTACTTTTTCAGGTCCTTCAAGGACTTAGTTTTTCACTTCTTACCTTGTGTCGGAGTGATTATTTTTTTTCCCTTTTGTATGAGAAGAGTTGGCATAGTACTTCTACAAATCAATTTCATTACATTTGAATGGGGCTGTTAAACAGTACTTCGATTGAGAGACCGGGGAATGTTCAGCGTGGAGACTAAGGGGATCTTATCAATGCTTATCAATATCTGAAGGGCAGATGTCAAGAGAGTGGGGCCGAGGTTTTTTTCAGTGGTGCCTAGTGACAGTACAAGGGGCAGTGGGCACAAACTGGAATGCACAAAGGTCCATCTGAACACGAGGAAGATCTTCCTTACTGTGAGAGTGACAGAGCACTGGAACAGGCTGCCCAGGGAGGTGGTGGAGTCTCCTCTGGAGGTGCTCCAGTGCTGCCTGTAAACTTTCCTGTGCAACCTGCTGTAGGGAGCCTGCTTTAGCAGAAGGCTGTGCCAGGTGATCTCTAGAGGTCCCTTCCAACCCATACAGTTCTGTGCTTTTAAAAATACTGTTGGGTATGGAGCGAAGTCAGGGATAAACAAACTAGAAATTATGTAGGGAACTTTATTCTAATCATGTTGTTTAAACATGCTTTTGAACCTTGGAGAATTTACTTCAAAGAATAAACACAGTGTGTTTTTAAGGTCCGGAATTCTTCTGTTGTGTAAATGTTATCAGTGGATATTTCTATACATGTTCTGTTTTTGTTGAGAGAAACCAACCTGTTCCGTACAGTGCATGTAGGTTTTTCTCTTTAATTGCTTCAGCTGTAGTTTTCCTTCCTTGATGTTCCAGCATCAGTTGAACTTGGTGGTAGACTTCCCCTTTGGCTTCAGCGATGTAAAATCAGTCTACGCTGATTTGAAAGCCTTCCAAGTACACATGTGTGGCATTGATGACAGCCAAGTTAAAGGAGAGCAACTACGCATATCTAGTAAGGGCCAAAGCAAGTCTTCTTTTTGTCAGAGTTGCAGTGAAGTTTGATGTTTGATGCGCATGCAGAAGAATTGATAAAAGTCCACTCAATAACTGAGTGTGTGTAACTGTAGAGCTACACTGTTAATGTGATTCAAATCAACATCCAAGGGTTTTTACTTCTGAAATGCTTTGGGGTTCCGCTGAAAGACATTAAGTAGTGCCTTGCCATCGTTTTTTTTTAAACTACTGTGTTATTTGAAAGGGGAACTGTAGAATTGTCACAGATTCTGAACTTAGAATAAGAGTATTAAGATTTTTTTCTGCTGCTGTTCTTGTGAGGAGAGGAGGAAGCTAATTTATTTTAGTGCTCATTAATGCATTTAACTTTATTCGTATTTCTTTTTGAATAATGGTGCCATGTTGAGAAAAAATACTTAAATATCAATCATGTTTGATGCACAAGACAGAATGCATGCTACTTTTATCTAACAAAAACCAGTTCATTGGCTTCCTGGATTTTGAACTGAACTGAATTCCTGAACAACAGTAATGATAACAGTAATGAAAATGATCTTCTGAGCTTATATTTGAGCTTATATTTTTTTAATTTTAAGTAGATTTTCAAGTAGAGAGAAGATGTGCAGTCACTGAGTAGTAAAGTTGTGCTGTAGTTATGAGGGTACTTTTGTGAGTGC
The DNA here is from genome assembly GCF_023343835.1 of Lagopus muta. NCBI lineage: Eukaryota > Metazoa > Chordata > Aves > Galliformes > Phasianidae > Lagopus > Lagopus muta. Next base: position 116,989,871 of record NC_064433.1, on the reverse strand, counting down.
CAGTGAAATGAGCACCTGTATTAAAAGTTCTTATGTGCTAAGCATGGTAGCTAAAAATGCTGCAGCAGTTCCTGTTCTTATGCATCTTTTTAGTGTATGTCTTATACCTTCATGTTGTGAATCAAAGCTACACTCAGCTCTGAGGGAGCTGGATCTTCTTTTAAATGTAGTTAACAGTGAACTCCCCAATTTCAAAGGCATGTTGTCACATGAAGAATTCTTAAATAATCTTAACGCTGTGAGAAAGTTGTGGAGCTTTTGGAACTGGAAGATCGTGTAGAGGTTTTGAAATACTAGATTGGATTTTATTAGTGCATATTTAGCATTTTTTCTTGAACACCCATGCTTGGAAAAGTAAGATGGTGTGTGTGTGCATGTGCCCATGTAGTGTGTGTCTTAAAATCAGAAATATGTTCCTTAGAAAACTGGCTGCTTGCCACGCTTGTGTGGGAGGCCCAGGCAAGTTGCGGCAGTTCATGCTGGAGCTGGGTGTCAGCTCACTTCTGGGAGGGAGAAAAGAAAATTTGAGATGATAGTTAGGAGAGTTTATAGGACTGCGGTATAAAATCCAGTGCAGGTCCCCTCTGGTAATGGTGCTGTGAGTTGGATAGGTGCTGCAGCGTGAAGGCGGTGCTTTGAAACTGTGAGTGGATGAGAAAAGGTGCAGCAGAAAAAGCGGTAATAACACCACCTTGCAAGAAACCAGACTGAACTTGCAGAAATAATGGCACTTATATTAGAGGGAGTGGAGCAGCAGATAATGCTTTGGAAAATAAATGGTTAACAGCTTATTAGGTGCGAAGGGGAAAGCAGCTGAAACTGAGAATAAGTAAAATTACACCACAGAGTAAGTACTGACGTGCTGTTCCTTGCAACCACCATCTTGCTGCAGATCACCATTTCCCTAGTAGTGTTGCCGGGTGTGGTGCTCATGCTTCTAGGCATGCAGTACACTTGCACTTTCCCCTTAACTAGGAGATGTGGCTTGAATTTATTTGCTTATTGACATTGATTTCAAGGATGTGAAAAAGAATTACGTACGGGTAGGTTATTTTTCACAATGTAATTTTAAACCGCTTCCAAATTTGAGAAATAAAATTTTTCATAAATCTGTCTGTATATGGCTGGATAATTTTAATAACTTGTTTTTGTAGTGGATGATGCTGGTAAGATAGAACATGAAGGTTCTGCTGAAATTACCATGGAAGCAGAGTCAGAAAGTGGATCTTGTAAAGTGGATGGCATTTGTCCAGAAGTCATCAAGGTCTATATATTCAAAGCAGACCCTGGAGAAGATGATTTAGGTAAAAAATGCTCATTTTAGAATACTCCAACCTGACATGTGAAATTTTGCATAACTAGAGACGATGGTTTCTCTCAAGTCAGCTGTAAGGAGCTGTGGGTCTAAATGTGAAAGAGTTGCAAACTTTCAGTTTTCTGCAGTTTAGAATAGAATTCAAACAAAATGTATTAAAATATTTTGTCCTGGTCTTCCTAATTAGGGGGCACAGTAGACGTTGTGGAAAGCGAGCCAGAAAATGATCATGCAGTTGGCTTACTTGATCAAAATAGCAGTATTCGTATTCCAAGGGAGAAAATGGTTTACATGACCGTAAATGATTCTCAGCACGAAGACGAAGATTTAAGTAAGTAGGTGGCTTTCATTTGGGAACAGGGATTTTCACTTTCAGCTGTGCAGTTCTTATGAATTTTTTTCTTGATTTCTGTTTCTTTTAGATGTTGCAGAAATAGCCGATGAGGTTTATATGGAAGTGATAGTAGGAGAGGAAGATGCAGCAGTCGCCCATGAACAGCAAATTGATGACAATGAGATTAAAACTTTCATGCCAATAGCATGGGCAGCAGCTTATGGTAAGTAATATTCACACAATTCTTCCTGGTGAGAAAATACTGGGTTGGTTTCTGGAGGGCTGTGGATTGTCTGTGCTTTTGTGCTTGGTTTAGTCTAAGAATCGTTTCTGAGCGTAATGAGGCTTAAAATTAAGAGAAGAAGAGAGAAGCTGTGAAACAGGCTTCTTTCTGTTCCTTTTTTATCAGACCTTTTCCTTCATGTTGTCATGATGTGGAAAGGGAAGTGCACAACCTTTCAGTTGAAAAAATTGCATCTCAAGTACACTTGTCTTTCACAGTTTTAGTATATATTGATTGGGAATAGGACTCTGGGTATTTTTATTTGGAAGAGAAAAAAGCAGATGGGAATATGTAGGATTCAGTGTCACCGTGAAGAGCATTCCTGGCCTCTAGCTTGGTTTAAGTGTTTTCTGGAAGGAACATATAAATACGTGATTTCACAAATGGAAATAACTAATTAACAAAAAAGATGCTGGAGGGACGCATCTTAAAATTATAACAGAACCTTGAGAATATTTATTGAACATTAGTATCTGAGCACCAGCTGGTGCTTAAACTGATTTCCAAAACTTACATAGGCTATTAGAGCAAAATCTCATCTTAGGAATTTTTCTTTATTGCTCTCATCCTCCTCCTGAACATACTTTGAGTAAACAAAGCAGAAGAAATAGTGGAGTTGAGGACAAAACTTAGGAGATGTGTCTGCGTGATATGAATTTTGGTGATGGTGCCATAATCTAATGACAGGGAAGCGCTGAGAGTGCAGCACAGGGCTGGAATCGTGGATGTAAGTCAAGTGAGGGCAAGATTTCAGGGAGCAGTGTGTGGTGAAAAGTGCTTAGGAGGTGGATGGTAATGAACCCAGAGCCTTACCTTTGGCTGAATGTAGTCGAGCATAGTTTCAGTGCAGAGGAAAGGACAGACGTCTGGCTGAGTGGGAATTCAAAATGAAACGAAATGAACTTGAAAACAGTTGTAGAAAGAACGCTTAGTGATTGTGGAGAAGGAGGATAAAATTGAGCAGACTGCTAAGAACACAGAGATAGAGTTTAAAGTGAAGTTAAGAACATAGGAAACAGTAGAGAGACTGTGTCAGCAGCAGCAGCAAGCAACCTAGCATGCAGCTTGAGAGGTGGTGGGGAAGGGAAGAAATAATGAAGTATGAAGGCGTGAGAATGGCTGAGGTTTGTCATTTGCACTTTGCAGAGCTCTTCTACACTTCAAGATGTATTAAAAGTTGATGACAAATGGGATCTTACAGTGGCAAACCTGTTTCATTGCTGTATCGTAGCAAAGCCCCGTTCTTCTGTGCATTCTATTCCAAAAGCTATTTACTTTTATTTTAGTATTAGAAAATGTTTAAGGCTTTCTTTTTTTTGTGTTACCATCTAGAAGGACTCTTCATACACCTATTGCAAATTGTACTATCTGTGTGTAAGATGTGAAATTTTTTTATTTTCAACATTTACATCACTTGCCATGTTTGCTGTTCACCACTTGGGCTAGCAGATCAGAATCTTCAGGCTCTGCCCAGGGCCGTTACTGGTTCTGATTCCTTTTGCATTCAAGCATGAATGTTCATTCACAGCACTCTACAAAGAGAACAGCTATTGAGCATCTTACACTGTCTCCCACATTAGTCCTTCATGTGCTATTCTTTTAAACACAAAGCTCTGTGAGGCAAAGGTTGTTTTCTGTGTGTTACACACGCTCTCTGTTTCCAGTAGGAATAGTTTGTGTTAAAATAGAGGCGTACAAAGAGTGTACACACTTCACATGTGAGTTTATGGGCTGTTCAGAACAATTGGCTGATCACAGTTCCTGTTTTGAAACTTAGTTTGGGAACTTCAGTGAGGTGAATTCAGATGCCCAGAAGTGAATGAGAGCAGATGTGGATGTATTTCAGGGCTGCTGAAGACCATCAGGCGCAGTAAACATTGTGACCTGTTTTTGTTTACTGATACTAAACATCTGGGGTGTAATTAGTAGCCAAAGAAATGCAAAAAAAAAAGTGCACTTAAACTCTTTGTGAAATGGAAAGCCATTTACTCCTGTAAATTGTGTACTCCTGTAAAATTAGTTCTATGGAGCCAGGGCTTCCAGGTTGATATCACTGTAACTAGAATAGTTCATCAGTTAGCTACAGAGCGGTTTTTTAACTCATCCTGTATGTTAGAATGCTTTAATTAAATGTCAAAACAATAGCTTATCTTTTTTTTTTTTTTTTTAAGTAGCATTATAGAGTTTGTTGCTCAAATAATCTGTGGTGTGGTGACAGGAGGTAACTTTTAAACCTGCTTTGTTAGGTAATAATAACGATGGCATTGAAAGTCGGAATGGCACTGCAAGTGCTCTTTTGCACATAGATGAGTCAGCGGGACTTGGGAGACTGGCAAAGCAAAAACCAAAGAAGAAGAGGAGACCTGAGTCCAGGCAGTATCAAACAGGTAAGTCGTGGCTGTCTGCGTGCCTGCCTGTAAACAAGTGCTTTGCTGATAGCATGTGTAATGCCTTTTAAAAAAGAATACTTAGAGAGTTGTTTTGTTGGCAGTGCTTCTAGATCATGGAAGTGTGCAAATTTTCTTTTGAAGTTTTTTAATAAAACAGTATTGGAGCAAAAAGTTTAAAAAAAAAAAAAGAAAAGAAAAGAAAAAAAAAAAAGATGAACTTAACTTGCTACGCTGATTTTAATGTGTATTGAAATTAACTTTTTTTAAAGATAAGGTCAGATTGATAAGCAGTACTCAGTAATAGTACTTTTAAAAAACCTTTTTGTCTTCATTGAAATTATACAGAACAATACACTTTGTTACACCAGCTCAGCTAGGAACTGGTAAATATGAACATTGTATTTTTTGGTAGATAGCTTTAATAGATGCCCTTTTCTTTTTTAATTGTGAAGTAAATTGCCTCTGTTTATTGCAGTGTTCTTATTTGCATCTGTAAGAACAAATATACTATTTTGGTGTTATTTGGTTTCTGCTACTACTGTGTTACATTTTGAAGGGCTTATTTGGTCTGATAAAGTTGAAAAGGAGCACAACTTTTCTTTAGTAGTCCTGCCTTAAATAATACTAGAAGTTTCTTTCCAAATCATGACTTAACTGTAGGAGTTCTGTTTTGTCTATCTCTGAATAAGTAAACCCAGCAAGTCTTAATTTTCAAGTTGGCTTTTTCTATTTCCAGCTGCGTACTCCGTTCTCCTAAAACATTTTTGGATAAGAGAGTTTTGTAGCATGCCTAGACAAATTCAGGATAAACAGATCAGACTGATGAGCAAACAAGTTCCAAAGCTTTGAGGTGCCTCTGTGTGAAACGTGTTCTCATTGATCCCTGCTTGGTACCTCTTCAGATCATAACTGGCAGATGGCACAAGAAGGAGGTGCTAGTTTGGGGACATAGGAATGGTAGTCAATGGGAGGTGGCCAAACTGCCAAATGTGCAGATTGATGAAAGGTCAAAGAAGATGGTGTGATAGGCTTACTATGTAACGCTGAGCGAGCTGCCTGCTCCTCCTTGCTCTGATATTGACTTCTATGTGTGTTCAGTGTGTGACCTCAGAATTACTTGAGCTGATGAGCGGTTGGATGATGCTTTGGTTATCTCCATCTGAAATTAGTATTTCCTTTCTCCTGATGATGATAATAGATGAAAATGCTAATTCTCTCCATTTCTTTTACTTAGCCCAGTATAACAAGCCTGGTTATTACATAGCAAAGCATGTGTGTCTAACTCGATCTTAGCAATTCAGCTTGGTGTTAAGGTTGAAAGGAAAGAATGGAATGAAGTATAGAGTTGTTGAAAGGGTTTTCTTTGTTGTTTTTCAGCAATAATCATTGGCCCCGATGGTCATCCACTGACAGTCTATCCCTGCATGATTTGTGGAAAGAAATTTAAATCTAGAGGTTTCTTGAAAAGGCACATGAAAAACCACCCGGAGCACCTTCTTACTAAGAAAAAGTACAGATGCACAGACTGCGATTACACTACGAATAAAAAAATAAGTTTACATAACCACTTGGAGAGTCATAAGCTGACCAACAAAACAGAAAAGCTTATTGAGCGTGATGAGTGTGGGAAAAGCTTCTCTCACGCGGGAGCGTTATTTGCGCACAAGATGGTGCACAGGGACAAAGGAGTGAATAAAATGCACAAGTGCAAATTCTGCGACTATGAGACAGCAGAACAAGGATTGCTAAGTCATCACCTTTTAGCTGTTCACAGCAAGAACTTTCCTCATATTTGCGTGGAGTGTGGCAAGGGATTTCGTCATCCGTCGGAGCTGAAGAAGCACATGCGAATCCACACTGGTGAGAAACCCTACCAGTGCCAATATTGCGAATACCGATCTGCCGACTCTTCTAACTTGAAAACTCATGTAAAGACTAAACATAGCAAGGAGACGTCGTCCAAGTGTGATATTTGTTTCCAGACTTTTTCAGATACCAAAGAGCTACAGCAGCATACACTTATGCATCAAGAGAGCAAAACACATCAGTGTTTGCATTGTGACCATAAGAGCTCAAACTCGAGTGATCTGAAACGACATATAATTTCAGTCCACACAAAAGACTATCCCCATAAGTGTGATATGTGTGATAAAGGCTTTCACCGGCCTTCGGAACTGAAAAAACACGTGGCGGCTCACAAGGGTAAAAAATTGCACCAGTGCAGACATTGTGACTTTAAGATTGCGGATCCATTTATTCTGAGTCGCCACATACTCTCAGTTCACACAAAGGATCTTCCGTTCAGGTGCAAGAGATGTAGGAAGGGCTTTAGGCAACAAAATGAGCTGAAAAAACACATGAAAACACACAGTGGCAGGAAAGTGTATCAATGCGAGTACTGCGAGTATAGCACTACAGACGCCTCAGGCTTCAAACGGCATGTTATTTCCATTCATACAAAAGACTACCCTCACCGATGTGAGTATTGCAAGAAGGGTTTCCGAAGGCCTTCAGAGAAGAACCAGCACATTATGCGGCATCATAAAGATGTTGGGCTGCCTTAAAGTCTCTTTCACAGACTTACGGCTGGAATTGCAAAGGAATTTTGCCTTTCGGGCAGTTAGCTTATTTTAAAGCCAATCACCTGCGATCACACACACACACAAACACACAAAAGAAAAACCCAACAAAAAAATACCCCCATACTGTGCATTTGATTTGTTGCTGTATAAAAATAGGATTCTTGCTTCTAGTTGACTTTTATACTTTTGTTCAATAGCGTGTTCTGAATTCTATTCAGTTTGTTTAATAAATGAAGAAAAGATGGCAACAATAAAGTTGCATTTAATAAAGTAAACCCTGTCTCTTAATGAATTTTTCAGGCGTAATAGTTTAAGTATATTTATCTTACTGACCTCGTTGATACTCACAGTGTCCATGTTAATGCAGTTCTGTTGTGAATCTTAAAACTATGAAATTTCTCTTGCTGAAATTGTCAGAGGTGTGTATGAAATGGGGAATTGTAATGCTAAAGTCACTAGGGCCCACCTGATTGTCTTGTTCTGACTATACAGACTTTGTGGCAAGTTAACTGTGTTGCCTTTAAGGAGTTACACGTCTCACTTTATTGCGGGAAAACTTCTGCGTTTTAATTCAGATTTCAAAGATAAGATTTTAAAATGGTTTGGGGCGTTTTTGGTTTTTTGTTTTAATCTTTGACAAATTTAGAAGTATGCTCAAACATGCTTATTGTTCTGTGCTTCTTTGTCTTGGAGAGGTTTTGCGTGTTACAGAGGAGTTGTTTTTTCTTTTCAGTTTACTGTTGGCTTGGTATTGGAAACATGACATACTGTTGTTCCATTTGCAGAGTTAATAGGTCGCAACTGTCTGCACGTGCCGGTAAATGTACCTCAGTTGTAATGGTTTTCTGTGTATTAGCATTTCTTTGGAAGAATGGTGTGTTGTTGGAGTCACATTTCTATTCTCAGTTGACTTAGAATAAAATGTAAGACCAGGAGGTGCCTTGATTTTGGAGATGAGATGCTGACATTGAGAGCTTCCAAGGGGTCGGAACGGGGCAGTTGCGTTCATAAGGAGTAGAGGTGTTTTCATGTAGCTATGCTTCATCAGAACAGTAATGTAGGGTAGTAGCAGAACTGTTTCTAAATTGAATGTTTTTCCTGAGCCATTAGCAGCTGTGTTGAGCTGCTGCTTATTAACGAGTACAGCATCCAGAATTAACCCAGTTCTTGTAATCTGTTTATAAACAGCTGGGAGAACATTACAATTATTATATGCAGTTTTGCCACCTGAAGACTATTACAAAGCAGTGCTGTATCATTTGCTAATTGCAGAGTAAATAAGTGTACAAAGTGTGAAGTCATGTACGTTAACAACAACTGTTGGGCAAAAATGGAAAAAAAGATTTTGTTCTATGCCAGATTTTAGGGCCCAGACCCACTCCCCTTTCTCAGATCCTTTCCTGAAGTTGCCAGCTGGCTGTGCATTGCAGAATTTGGACCCGATTTAGATAGATTTGGAACCAACCATTCACTAACTATTGGCAAAGATTCAGAGCCCATCCCAATTCTTTCCCTTGTTTGTAGGCAGGTGAGCGTCCTGTTAAACAGGAATTTCAGTAACCATTTCAATTTGGGGGCCATAAAGGGACAAAGGTTTCCTCTCAGATGCGCACCTTCTAAACATTCTGTGTTTGGTTTTGTTACCAAATCTCTGTGTTTCACAATAAGCTTCAGTACTTGTGTTTATGTGGCTGGTTTAGGAGAGCCTAAAGCCCCGTCCCTGCCTTGTACAATGCTGCTGCTTTGGATGCTGCCTGCCAGTGCCCCCAGGCTTGTGCCGTGCGTAGCCCTGCCGGCGGCTGGCCGTCACCTCAGTGCGTGGCGCTGCTCTGCGCCTTGGCTCAAGTCCCCGCTGCAGTCAGTGGATGCTGTGTGTGGCTGTAGCTGTCCGCCTGTCGCCTACAGATTGCCAAATCAGATGCGTTACAACACAGTGGAGGTTCTTCACGCGCGTCTTACGGAGTTCCCTTCTTTGCTGTTGTTTTTTTCCCCCACCTCCTCTTACATTCAGGCATTTTCGAACTGGAAACTTGAGAAGTGTACAAAATCTGCATAAATTCCCATAGGATTTTAGCCATTTTTGACTTTGTTTTTTTTAAATAAGCTGAAAGACAAAGAACACAATTTTACACATTTGCTTTCTCTTACGTAGCCTGGAATCATACACACACTTTTTTTTTGTTGTTTTTTTTTAAAGCACAATGTTGAAACTTTTTTTTTTTTTTTTAATAATTGAGGGTTTGGTCAAGTGGATTTTGTAAAATGTATTTGTCTGTATAAAGAGAAAATGAAAATATAGTTATTGTTAATGTACTGACATTAGTTACAGGTTAGTTTTAATTCTTAAATAATTTGCTTAGCAAATGCTATGAATGGATGTTTCAGTTTAATGTTTAAAAAGGTACAGATTTTTACAAGGACATAATATAAATTATTGTTCTGTAGAAAATACCCTGTTAAATATTGTATACGTCCTTCCCTCTGTACACTTTGTAAAAAAGACAAAAGAAAAAAACAAAGTACATAGAATCATATAGGGATGTGTGACATTATTGTAACTGTGTACTTGATAATAACGTGAAAAAATAAAATTCAAAGTATTTTCCTGTTAACAAATGTTCGGTTTATTTGATGCCAGTACTGAGACCGAGGGTTCTGAGGGATGCGTTCCTCTCGAGACCTATTGAACTTCAGCCTGGTTCTCCACTTCCCATTTCTTCAGCTCATTTTATCTGTTAACAGGATGCAAGTGATGGAATCCCTCGTTTGATGCAATGTGCTTACGAGCAGCCTGTGAAAGCAAAAGAAGGAGACAGTAGGTCTTCAAAATCCATCTTGGTGTCCGTTTTTATATGGAAGGTTTAATGTCTGTCAAGCTTCTTGCAATGTCTTAATCTTTTTCAGTGAGGTGGCAACTTCTTAAGTGCTTCTACACTGTCCCACCCTCCCCTCCCCCCCCCCCCCAAAAAAGCAAATCTTGAGCCCATTGAGGCACTTCTAGCACACATTGGGGCAGGAGCTGGTGGCTCTGCTTGGCACCCTCTCCCTTGCCCTTTGCCAAAGCTCCTGGCTGGCTCTCCGTTCTGCTGCCTGTGCCCTGGCTCTTCAGCCCGCTGCTGCTTAGTGCTGCCACTGGTAGCAGAGGTGGAGAGAGCTTGTGGCTGCTGAAATGGGTCCTCCCACTCCTCTGTCAGTGCTTAAGCTCAATTGAATTAAACAGTGTAACCTGATGGCATCCAACTGCCCCCATTAACCCGATCGCAGAGCTGCTGCAGAGTGCCGCTGCCCTCTTGACCTGTGTGAAACAGGAGGAGGTGAAGTGTGACTGCTAGCTGGCCCAGGTGCCCTCAGGATATGTTTGCTCTCATCTCGCGCCTTGAGGAAATGCTTGCTTGTTACTCCCAATCTTGGCGTGTTGTACAGCAAGGCTTGCATGAAGCGGCTCTTCAGATTACGAAGCTGTGGCTCAGCTGCCCACCGTCTGCTTTTTCTATTTTCTCTGTCCTCCTCAACCACTTCTCATGGAGCCAGCAACACTCAGGGCACTGCAGAATGCACTCATTTGTGGCTGCTGGGAGTTAGAGGCAGGAGCAGTTGCTGCTTCTCCCATACGTGGACTGGCAAACCCTTCCCTCCTTGCATTTGTTCAGCCATAAAAGCTTGGCTGCTTGGCTCTGGAGCTCCCCTGGGCGAGGTGCCCACAGCCACACCAACAGCAGGGCAGGAAGGTGCCTATCAGGGCTTCCTTGAAAGCCTAACTTGCCATTGGAAAACCTAATTAGGAAAACTCGAAGCCAGCTGACAGGTCACCGTGTTTCACTGGCTTATTAAAGGTAGTAATTTGAATGACATGATATATAATTAATAGGAAACAATATGTAAACAATTACGACGGGTGAAGAACTGGTGAAGGTGTGGCTGAGTGGATGTCAGTAAGCAATGGGGCAGCAGCATGGTCTGCAGTGAGGAACTGGAATCACAGATGCCTCATGCTCAGAGCGGCTCAGGGACCACGCAGTGTACTGCTATTTGAGGCATTCACTGGAATTACAGAGGAACTCTGTGCATCTGGAAAAGCATTACCACTGAACTGAAGGCAAAACTCGGTATGCCATCTTGGCACGGGCCCAGGCAAAAAGAGGCAGTAACATGGCCCCCATTTCCCTCTTGCACCGGCACAAATGGAGAACACTGTTAAGGCTGCCAAGGCACTGTTAGGAAAACTGGGGCATGTTGCATCTGATACAGCCCAGGAACACAAGGAATGTGAGGGCTGCATCCATCCAACACAGTGAATCACTCCCTGCAATCACACACAGGTGTGGAACCTGGGTGGTGCAGCAGGCCAAGTGATCAGCAGAAGCAGAGAGATTAAAGAAATACATGAAACTGAGGATATTTATGTGTATTTATATTTTTTCTTTAAAACATAATAATGGCATCATTAATACCACTTTGCATATTGATCAGGACCTACTACCAGAGAGCTTTTCCTCAGATGTTAGCCTACTCATTCAATAGCATTGTCCTCTGCCAAGGAGCAATTTCTGGCCGCTGGCAGCAACACTGATACGTGACCAGACAGCCCCACGGAGCTCCTTTCCAGCAGTACCCGAAGCAGTCACCTCACCGGGCAGCTCAACAACAGCACAACAAAGCTGAGCTGTGCACAGGAAATATGTCAATCTACACTGCAGCACAACAGACCTTTACGCTGCTCACTGTATGCCTTGTGGACAGCAGCAAGCCAGTGCTGTCTTCCCTATGAACACAGACCAAGGCCTGTCCCATAATGTGGGGCCTCCTGATGGCTGCTCCCCTGCTGCAGCGGGGCTGTGGGGCCAGCGGGAGGACTGGGACAGTTGGGAAAGCTGAGCGACAGCCCTGTTTCACTAGCTGTCCCTTTGCACAGCTGAGAGCTTCTGAAAAGAGCTGCAGGCAAGCGAATGCGACCTGCTTGGGCATTGGCCCAAGGGATAAGAGAAGATTTCCTTCCTGCTGCAGGAAAATGAGAAGACAGTGGTTAGAAAGGGGAAATCAGCAATTAGGCATCAGCTGCAGTGTGTTTCCTAGCACACCAGACATGTTCTGAAAGGAACATCCCCACTCTCCAGTGAGGAGAAGTGATTCTCCATCTCTGCACAAATGCATGCAAGTGAGAGAAGCCAGGAGATGTCCCCTGGAGCACACACACTGCCATGAAACACATTGGTGTCTCAGGTACAAAAGATTTGGCAGATCCTCTGTTTGGTGTGTCACACAGCTTGCTTAGAAGGAAACGAAAATGACAATCTAGACTCTGAAAATCAAAAAACAATTTTGAATTGACAGAGGCCTCTTAGTTTTGAGTTTCCTAAGGTGCCTAAAGGTAGCTTTTGTGGTTTCTTTTTTTTCTTTTTGTTTGTTTCTGCAAATGGCAGGTACCAAACAGTTGGTCCTGAAGGCCCTGCCTACCTTAACCAGCAGGCTGGATGCCTACTGGAGGACCTGCAGAGGAAAATGTTTGGTGCTGAGGGCACGATGCATGCAGCTCATTGTTTGGTGCGTTTTGACCTGGATGCCCAGCAGGGCCACTCCCAGGCCGTGCCTTCCAGGTGCCAGCAAAGTGCTGGCAGTGCTGGGGGCTCACTGCCAAGGCATTGCCCAGCCTGCCGGGCTGGGTTCATCCCTCCCGCCCCGAGACCTTCTGACTGGGGGGTCAAGAGCACACGCACACAGGGCAGGATTTCCTTCCCTATCACAGGATTAAATAAACTCTATCCAAATCCTCATCAGACCTGACCATGCTTAGCTCGTTAGCACTAAGAGGTTTGCGAGCCTTGAATAGGTGATCCCTTTAGCGGAACCTGCAGTGGCAAACGCCAAGAGGAGAGGATGCTGCAGGAGGGAGCTGGTGCCTGCACCCATGCCAGTGGGAGATGGATAGGTCTGCGGGTTGCTGTGGGATCTCGCTGCTCCCTTCGCCCCCTGAGTCCTGCTCCCTCTCAGGGCCACCGACCTTGAAGGAGAGGCAGAAATCCCCGCGGGCCGTTTGCTCCTGGCTTTCAGTTTCAACGTCAAGTTAAACCCGGCTGACAGACCAAACGATGGCACAGCGGCCCCGCCCGGGTCCTGCCACGAGGCTGTCCTCCGAGGAAAAGCAGCTTGATTAAAAGTGTTGGAGCTCTTTCTGCTCTCCTACGGCGGCCGAGGTCGGGGCCGCCTGGTCGCTAGGTGGCAACAATGGCTAAGGCCAGGCAGGGCCGCGTCCCGGGCACCTGTGAGCTGCCGTGTGCTGAGGGAGGCGGAGGGTTTGGCTGCAAGGTGTTGGGGGGTGCACGGCTGCGCTCTGTTGGACTGAGCACGTTGGGCAGTGCCCTGTCCCACTTCCCTCCCAGTTGAGCAGGGGGCAGGAAAAATCCACAGCCAGCTTTGTCTTGCACGCTCCTCTGCCATATTTCAGCCATTTCTATGATGACCACTCAAGAAGAAGGCAAAGCGCTTATTTTAAGACACAGCATCTGGAGCGGTTTTGCAGTGGAAGAGGTGGGGTTGTTCCCGTGGGGCCTGGAGAACCCTGCGAGAAAAGTCATTTCTCAGAGATGCCGGCAGTGAGGGAGTTTATGTGGGGTTAAGAGACCTGCAGGTATCGCCCTGCAGGGACTGCCTGGGGGGTTGGCCCCTACCAACACCAACCGGCTACTCTGCTCCCAGGAATCACAGAATCACCAAGGTTGGAAAAGACCTCCAAGATCATCCAGTCTAACCGTCCACCTGCCACCAATGTTGTCCACTAAACCGTGTCCCTCAGTACAACTGCTAAACGTTTCTTGGATGCCTCCGGGGACGGTGACTCCACCACCTCCCTGGGCAGCCTGTTCCAATGCCTCAGCACTCTTTCTGAAAATAAATTTGTTCTTATATCCAAACTGAACCTCCCCTGGCACAACTTGAGGCCATTACCTCTCATCCTATCACCGCTATCTGGGAAAAGAGGTTGGCCCCCACTTCACGACAACCACCCTCCAGGCAGTTGTAGAGGACGATACGGTCTCCCTTGAGCCTTCTCCAGACTGAACAATCCCAGGAAGAATTTAAACATGGCAATGGCAGGGATGGTCCTTACCCTAAACTTCTTGCACAGGCTCACTGTGGCTGACAGAACAGAAATGCCACTGGTGAGCTGTCAGCATCAGTGAAGGAGGTGCCCAGTTGAGCCCCCAGGAGTGGGGAAAGTAAAAGGTGCCTGCTGTGTGGGGCATGGCAGCAAGAGAGGAGACCAGGACACTGACCAGCAGGAGAGCAAGCATGGAACACTGACACCAGTTCACTAATGAGGGGTGGAACAGATTGCCCAGAGAAGCTGTGGTGCCCCATCCCTGGAGGCATTCAAGGCCAGGCTGGATGGGGCCCTGGTCAGCCTGAGCTGGTGGGGGGCAGCCCTGCCCACAGCAGGGTGTTGAAGCTCAGTGGACTTCAGTTTCTTCCAACCCCAACCATTCCATGGCTCTGTCTCTATGTTAGTTAATGCCAAGTGAGGGAGAGATTATACATTTTCTCCATCACAGCAGCAAATACGTTCATCATAGGTAATGTTTTTACACCAAGTACCATAGGAATTAATGATTCACCACTTAATTTCCTCTTTCCCTACTCCCTCCACCTTTCTTTTGCTGGTCTTCAGCCAACTGCAACATCAGGTCTGTAATAATTTTAAGCACCATTTATGCTGCCATCGTGGCAATTTAAATTGTCACTTTCTATTAAAAGGTCTAACTCCAAATGGTTGTAGCTGAAGGCATCGGCACTGACAGTGCAATTAAATGAAGAAACTCTTTTCTTGGAATGTCAGTGCAAACGCATTTTAAATAAGGGTTCAGAAGTACTTTGCTAATTTTAAACTACAGTATAGCTTTCTAGTGAAGAACAATACCTGAATCAGGGGAGAATTTTCCACACTCTATGACAGTTTTTACTGTCATAGTAAGAGACTTAAAGGAACAATGTGCCAAAGGAGCCCAGCAGTCTTTGAAAGCCTTTTAACCATGAACATAGATGATGCTACAAAGGAGAAGCCATAATTTCCCATTTTAAACCCATGAAAGAATGTTTATCTGATTTGCTTGCCTCAAGGCAACTTTTGAGAACAGTTCACTTCATTGGGTGTACATAGAAATACTTTGTCTACAGCTACACAGGTTACCTTTTAGATATGTGCTATGTATGGTGCGCTTTGCATACCTCACATTTCTTTTATCTACAGATTCTACAGAGTGTACATTCATCAGAGCGTACCTCTGACACAATATGCAAGGGAATAGGATCGGGTGTAACTTTCTTTAAAGAATTACGAATATTATTTTGTTTCATTTCTGGTTAGGAAAGAGAAAACCAGCAGATAAATATGCTGGTATTCTGAGGGCAAATGAAAAGAGGGTATTGCAAAAAAGGTATTATAGTATAAGGGAATTCAGGTACATGCAGTAACGACTTTTTGCTCAATAATTTTGTCATCGCAGAAGTAGTACATCCATTAAAATGAAAACTTTTCATGGGAGCAGCCCAGTTTCCTGGCTTCAGTGGAGCTGTCTCTTTGTGCAAAGCCTGCGTACTGCCTCTCCCCTTTGTCATCTGCCTAATTTTTATATTCTCAGCTTTGCTTTTAAACATCTTTATTTTCCAAATTTTGACATCCCCCAGCCCCTTTTTTAATATTTAGAGAATTTCATGAGACATAAAAAAAAAGCATTTACCGTCCGGGTCTTATTTTGGATAAAGGAATAAAAAGTACCCAGATGTGATTAGGCAGAAGGATTCTCCAAAAAGGACAACACTTATATGCAGAATGGCCAGATGTGAAATGCCAGCATCCTTCACTATTAGTGAAAGCAGGGGAAGAAAAGTGAGCTACACCCTTAATTCTGCAAATGTGCACATAGGACTGAAACTAGGAGGAGCAGCTTGATAATCTGGTGTGATAACCTCTGATAGCACCTCCATAGCGTGAGACATTACCACTTCTTCTTACTGCTTCATCAAGGCCCCGTACAGGGCAAAGGGAAACCCTTGTTTACAGAGATGGTGGAACAAGAAAACTGTGCTCGTTTCCCAGGGAGATGTGTGTGGCAGTAACATGCCTGTGACAGGTTTTCTTTACCTATGCCTTAAGCTTCACTGCAGCTAGGTGAAGTGAGAGCCTCACCTCTCCATGCTCCTGCTCCCCAGAAGAGCCCTGCAGCCTTACCATCAGCAAAAAGTAGGTGAGGCCACTGGTGTTGAGCTCTTGGACTTTGCATGCCCCACTGGTGTTGAGCTCTTGGACTTTGCATGCCCTGTGTGCCTGCATGCATGTGAACTAGGTGGCAATGACAGGATGCCAAATTCTCCTTCCTGGGGAGGTTGTGGAATCAGTGTCCCTGGAGGTGTTCAAGAAATGTGCAGGTTTAGCACTGAGGGACATGTTTAGTGGGCATGGTGTGTGATGGCTGATGGTTGGACTGTATGATCTTGGAGGTCTGGAATCTTTATGTTTCTGTGTTTCTATGATCTCCACCCCATGCCAGTGCCATTGTGGATGATGTCGTTATCCACCATGATGACAACAGGTAATCACCATGATGAAGGTGATAATCACCACAATGGACACCCTTTCTAAGAGACAGCCTGTCTTTGCCCATGTGCACTTGGTGATCACCATGACACAGGGCCTGGGTCCAGTGGTGTTTTTGTTTGTTTTTGTACCCAAGGTGGGGCAGAAATGCCCTTCACTCTGCCTTGACTTCCCCTGGCACAGCATTTCCTTCAGCTGAGGGGTCAGGGCTGGCCAGATCACAGGCCCATGCAGCTCTCAGAGCCTTACAGCCTGGGCATGTAGATGTGTACCTCCATCCTTGTTCTACTCAGTACATCTGGACAGCCTTTTCCTGAGCCATGGTTTAATTCCCACTGGAGCAGGTGTAGATTCCTGCAAGCACAGTGCTGTCCCTGGGTTTTGGCCTCTCTGCTCCTTACAGGATGACTTTCATTTTGAGACTTTACCCAGATTGTGCAACTGATAGGTAACATTTGATATGTCAGTTCTTATCACAGATAAACTGCTTCCAAAGATAGATAGGCTGGATTGTACAATTAATGGTTTTATGATAATTTTGTCAGAACAACCCTGACAGAAGGGAGTGGTTCTACCCTTAATACCCAAGGGACCTACCAAAGTTAAACCTGGCTCACAGCTGAGGATATGCAATCTAAAGGTGACTCTTTTGGTTGCCCAGCTTTTCTATTGGGACTTGACCAGGAAGAAAGAGACACATTTAAATAAGATCACTCACCTCCTTTCCTTCACATCTCACCCTCTGTGAGAGACTATCCTAGGGCTCAGTGTGTTCACTTTCTCAATTTACTCTTGAACAGAAGTCAGTTGCCTTAACAACATTTCAGCTGAGAGAAAAAACAAACAAACAAACAAGCAAACAAACAAAAAAACATTTGCAAGATAGATGTAAAGGATAACATAAAGTCCCTACTTCCTAAGCTTACCTATAGCTATTTAAACTTTTCCTTGTCCTTCTGGTAGAGCAGCCATCCCTGTGCCCTCCAGGCTGGGTCTTTGAGACTGCTAGATCTCACAGACTGTGCTGTCACCCAGCCATGCAGGGGGCCATTCCCTCCACTCATGTGGCTTCCTCCACCCTTCACTCCTGTGTGACGCTGCAGGTACAAAACTCCTCAGCTCCTCTCACTTTCCAGAGGCCTTTTAAAGTTTTCATCTTTTTTTTCTTTCTCCTCTCTTCTCCATGGGATACTGGTAGGATCTTCCTCCTTTTGTAGATTTCCCTTCCCCTTTGGAATCCTCGTAGGGAACAGGATGGACTAAGGGTTTGCTAGTGCTTTAGACCTCTGCTACTGATGTTGTACCAAGTGCACAAAATGAAACGTGAGCCATTTTTCATAACTTCCTCAGGCATGTGGAAGGATTGCTGGTGTAGTTTACTTCTTGATGACCAGTGAGTGTCTGATGTAGGTGTAGAGGTAAGAACATACTGGCATTTCAGTATTATTTGAGCATACAGATCATAGAATCACAGAATGGTTTGAGTTGGAATGGTCCCTTAAAGGCCATCTAGTCCAACTCCCATGTGATGAACAGGAATACATACGGCTCAGTAGGGTGCTCAAAGCCCCGTCCAGCCTCAGCTTGAATGTCTCCAGGGATGGGGCATCCACTGCCTTACTGGGCAAGGGGTACACAGGTATACTGATAGGTCAGAGAAATACCCATGTTCTGTAAGCAGGCATTTATAAACAAGTATATCCCAGCAGTGCAGCTGACATTGTAAAATGGTTGGGTATACATTACAGCACGTGTATGATGAGAGGCTGAGAGAGCTGAGACTGCTCAGCCTGAAGAAGAGAGGGCACAGGGAATCTTCTCCAAGTGTATAAATACGTAATGGTTAAAGGAGAGTATGGAGATGGAGCCAGTCCCTTCTCAGTGCTGCCGTGTGACAGGATGAGAGGCAATGGGCATAATTAAACACAGGAAATTCCATGTAAACATAAGAAGAATTATAACTTCTTTTTAATTGTGAGGGAGGCAGGGTGGCTGGACACCAGCACAGGCTCTTGCACAAAGCTGAGATATAGATGTTTTCCATGGACACACAAAGGCAGTGCATTGCTTAGGCACAGGCAGATCTTTAACCTCCTGAACAGGATATTGCCTTTGCTGCATCATGGCTTACCAGAGACCCCCTCAGCTGGCTCCACATGGTTGTATACAGCTCAGAACCCTTACAGTGGGAGAGAAACAGCTTCCACAAAGGCTACTGCTGGCAGTGGGGGCTGCAAACAGCAAGCAAATAACAGCACAGAAGCATCCCTTCTTCCAGAACTGTAAGAATTGTGTGAAGAAGCACATTAATGCGTTTGGGAACCATACTGGGCATGTAACAGCACTTTGCTTTACGTCTGTTTTTAAACACCAGAGGCATTATACCTGACTTCTGTAAGAGGGAACAGGTTTGTCAAGTGTTGCAAAAAATATCCCGAGAATCATTAAAGCATAGTTTTGGCTTGAATATATTCTCTTCAGCATTCAGCTGCTATAAGCCTGGTTCACAGAATTATGAGATTTAAAGATATATGCTCTTCTGTGTTCCGTATTCTTGTTTTGGTTTGATTTGTTTTAGTCTTTAGTGCACACATCACATTTACAATATTTTTCTGATTAAAATGTCTCTAAAAACAGAATTTTATTTTGAGCAAGAGCTGAGATTTCTTGCAGAACAGTTGACTTCAAAACAACAACAAACAAAAGCTGGTGTTCTGAAGTTTCCCTACTTTCTGGAGAGAGAACAATGTGCCTTTTTGCAGGCATTTCTCTGAATCAGTTTTACTGACACTAATGTTTTCAGGCATACTAAGTCCCAAGCGAATGTTGTCAAATGTTTACATAAATTATTTTTAGACCATGTAATTATGTCTGTAGTGCAGAAATCTAACCCTAACTATTACATGTCAGTCAGACAAGATAATCTTTCCTATTGTGGAAATCAAACACCTCCCCCTCAAATCCCCACAGCTCAGCATTCAGGTGGAGCTCCTTCAGCTCCCACGTACAAAACCAGAATGAATTACTGGGGAGTAAGGACTGTAGAAGGTGTAAACTGACTGCACAGAATGAGGAGACAGGGGATCAAAAAGAAACAAAGAGCATCTGATAAATTATTCTCTGAAAATTATTATGTAGGAATGACATTTCTGAAACAGACAGCTGTCAGCAAAGGGCTGAACCATGCTGGGGGGAGCGGTGATAGTCGCTATAAGAAGGCACTAGTCAGCTTGTCAAGTGCTAGGAAAGGGGAAATTGGTGGCGAGAGGAGATAATACAAGAGGCGAGTGGAGATAAATCTGAAAGATGTCAGATTAAGGCAGAACCAAGACATGTCAGGTACTGCCAAGCTAGAGCAGAAAGCTTTCTTGGGATTCAGCATGTGAGAACACAAGCCTGCAACTTAAACACTGACATAAACAATTTACCCCTAAGACAAAAAGATACTCTAATAAAATTTACAACAAGAAAAACAAAGGAGAAGACAGAGGGGATGTAAGTAGTGTCTGAAAATATTTAGTGAATTCATCGAACTCAAGAAGAAGATGCACAGCAAAAAGTTTTCTGTAGTGGCTAGCTCAGAGAATGCTGTAACTTCTTCTGCCTATCTGAAGTTAAAGAGCTGCCTAGGCTTACTGGGTCTCAGCCATAAATTTTCCTAGGGAAGCAAATATATTGATTAAAATGTCACGTCTCAAAGCTTTCCTGTTTTTTCCCTAGCTTACACAGTTGGACTAATAACATTCATTATCTTTCCTTACAAACTTTGCCTTACTAGCGTGCAAAACATCTGTTCTTTGTTTGTTTGCTTGTTTGTTCTCTTTCTTTGTGGCGATATTTTAACCTTTTCATAATGATTTTTTTTTCCCCCTCAGGAACTCTGGTAGCAACGTCAGAATATATTTATTCCATGTCCTGAGATGAGATGATGAAAGGGAGGAGGAATATGCAACAACTGCTGGGAAAATTATTCAAGAAACAGAACAGAAGTGGCCAGCACTACTGTTTCTAGTTGCTCTAGGGCATCTCTTTCTTTCCTGCTTTCGGCCACAGCCTTCCTGTCCCACCCATCCCAAGCTCACTGTGGAATTGTAGAACAGAATCATAGAATCACCAAGGTTGGAGAAGTCCTCTGAGACCATCTAGTTCAACCACCCACCTACCGCCAATATTACCCACTAACCGTGTCCCTTAGTGCCACATCTACATGTTTCTTGAAAGCCTCCAGGGAATAACTGTATTTGTATCACCTTGGGGGTGCCATGCCACTTGGGGTGACGTCCTCCTTGCAGGTGTCTGCCTGCATCAGCTGATGCCACTTTGCTAGAACATCTGCCCTCTGTACCACAAGAGGAGCAGAGCCAGTATGGGCGGCCCAGCAATGTCTGGGGCATACCAGCATACCCTTGTGTGCAGTGCAGAGGTGGAATGTGTAAAGTGTTGGCAACGTTGAGCCAAGTCTTTACTATGTGACTTTATTTTTTCCTTACCAGGTCAGATGTGGACCTTCTGGAAATGCAGGAGGACTGAAAGTCATTGGGAGTAGGAATTTCTATCTAGCAAAAAAGACATAGTAGAGAACTTCCAAGCTGTCTGCTGGCAGATGATGCTTCTGCTTCCTTACTGAAAGACAGCATCTTTGTTCCACCCAACTAAACAGGTATGGAAACCCTTTCTGAGCTGAGCCAAATATGATGTCCTGGAAGTCTGGCTTCACTGCAAATTGGAGCCTTCATTTGCACTTGGGAGTCTTGAGTCTCAGTTCAGAATGACTATGGCCTGTCTTATGTGTTTAAGTACTTAAAATGGAAGGAGACAACAAATTAACATTTTGAACTTTAAATAGCTTTTCATTCCTAGCAGGCCTTCTCTAATTTGCTTAATGCATCATCTTCCGTTCCAATGAATCATGAGAGTTAACTCTGTCAGGAGTCTGTCAGTGTTGCTTGGGTAGAACTGCACTTGAAGATGGCATTTTTTCTAATTTTTTTTTTTTATAGCACCAGAAATGAAATCATGGATGTTAGATTTCAGGTGAAGGTTTGACAGGACAGAAGCACACAGAAAGTAAAACTTCTGAATATATACATGTGCTCACTGTAGCCATACAGTTTGTTTTAAAGGTGTTATGGACCTGTTCTTTCAATTATTCCTTGAAGACTTTTTGTAGTAATTTTGTACTGTGACTCCATTTTGTCTTTGGACAGTCACAGATTTCTTGCTGTAACGTGTAGGAGCTGCTAAGGTTTACAGTCATTGAGGTTCTTTATGTTCAAGAAATAAGCTGATTTGAAGCCATCTTTTGGCTACCATAAATACAGATAACACAGTTATGCAGTATGTTTCTCTCTAAATGAGTCCTTTTACCCTATACTTTGGAATAAATCACAACAGTTTATTTACCCAACACGTCTGCCCAATCACAACCACTGTGAATCCAGTTGTTCAGTTTTGGTTTTTGAACGGAAGCCTAACTTCCGGTTTTCTTCTGCAGACTGTTGTTTTTTGAGCCATTACAAACGTGTCTAATGTTTATTTGAAGGATCCTGCTTTTTGTTTCCCGTCGGACTGTGTCTCAGATGATGCTGTACCTCCACCAGAATCTCTCCCACTGCACCCATTGGCTCAGTCTGTGTACACACTGCGAGACAAAAATTCAAAACTGAGTGCCATTTGAAGCATGTCTGTGCTCTTCTTTCACCTTCACAGTTCAGTGCAAACTCAGGCAATGCCTGTGAGGTTTCAGTATGTCTTTAAAACCAGGAACTTCCCATGCATATACGGACAGAGGTGAAATTGAGGTAGATTTCAAACAGCATCAAACTAAAACCAGCATTATGCTTCTGAGCTCATCTCCAACACTGCTTGGAAAGCAACAAATAAAAGGAAAAGCAACAACAACCAAAAGGAAACAGATCATAAAAGCATGCAACAAGTTCACTAGCTTCTACTTGTAACATTACTTGCAAACTGAGCTTCAGAATTTCATAGGCTGTATTTATATAAGGGTGAAAAGGACGGTTTCAGAACATAGCTTTGATTTTGCATGCACACAGTGCTGGAGCTATTGGCACAGGCAATCTCATTGGTAGTGTGACTAAAACTCATGCTGATGTTTTGCATTCATACATGTATATGTATTTCTTCTTATTTTCTTGTGCGAGGTCTGCTGCTTACAGAGGTCAACATACCCCTAGTTTTCAAGGCTGTTCTGTTTTGCTTCTTTTGTTATTATATTACAGCTTTATAGTTGTGTGTGTAGGCTTTGTTTTCTATTTCTTCTTTTCTTCTTCCCAGTAAAAGCAATTCAGGAGGAGAAAAAAGCATTTCTGTCATGCTATAACCTGTGGGAAGAAATGCATGACCTGTCTTGCCCAGCACCTAGCTTCTGTGGTAAAAGCAGACTTAGTTATTAACTGCAGAGTGCCTGACAATTTCTTCCAGTAGAATAACGTTATACTGTAAAGAGACCCCTACTTTCCTCTCTGGGAAACAGCTGCAAAGCATCACCTTTAGCATAGCTGTACTGACACTTGATAACCTGCTCCATAAAGAGGTCCCTTAATTCTCAAAAATCTTGTCAGCCATCTTCTAGAATTTGGAGATCATAAATTAAGACTGGGGAAAAAAAAGAAAAAGAACTACAGAAATTTACACTAGGGAAAGAACATCTTGATCCTAATCTATATCCTTCATGATGCTGGAGATCCATGAGGTTTGTCTTTACCCATCAGCGTCCTTGGCCACATAGGAGATGCTCACAAAATGGCACTTACTTGGTCCTTAAGATGTATTTGTCTCACTCCTCATCAACACTCCTTCGGGGAAAAAAACCCTCTCCCATTGCTGAAAAGCTCTGCAATCAAATTTATGTACTTTATCACAGCAACAGCAGAGAAAATGCACTTCCTGCCTCTCTTCTACCTCAGGATGCTGATTATTGGCTAACCGCCCTCACCATCAATTTGGGGTCCTAATTTTATAAGGTTCTGTCAGCTCTTTGTTCTACTGGGAAGTACTGTGATTTCCTTTCTCTTCTTCTACTGTCACATCCAATTGCTCATAAGGTACTTAAGAAAATGCAAGGGGTGGCAATAATTACTGCTACCTGATTGAAAACGTAAAAATATACAACAAAAGTCAAATAGATAGATTAATTCTGCTTCTTTATTTTTTCTCATGTACTTTGACTGCCAGAAAGTGATTTGCTTTTTTGGTAGGGAGATAAAATCAAACTCCTGTTTAGCTTCAGCTTTAATGCAAGCCCCGCTCCTATACAGGTGTAGAGTAAAAACCTCTGTCTAAACTTTCATCCTAAAAGCACAGTTGTAAAGCTTCTGGCACACCTGATACTCTTTTTTTTTATATGGAAATCTGTCCAGCTGAATAGGCATGAAAATCACAGTTTCATATTGTCTCTGTATTTCTCGGTTGTATTTAATTGCTGCCAGGATCCAAGTAACAGAAAATCCCGTTATTAAATTATCTAACTGTGATATAGGTCTTCCTTATATTAATGAGCCACCTTTTCTGAAATTTCCAATTTATTACTGGCAGTAGGTAAAAAGTCAATGGCTTTACCAAGGAAAAGGTTAAGTTACATCTAAATTCAACTCCATAATATACTGTACCTGAGAAATCAGTTTTAATTTCATTATTAGAATTGGCTTTTGGGAACTGTATAATTTTAGCTGACCTTGACCGGTTGGGTATCCAGAATTTTGGGAAATCTGATACACATTTCTATGGCTCCAGAAACTGTTGATCTGTTTTTCTAATATCAGCTTTTCATATTAGCTTGAACTCAGCTGAACATAATTTGCCCCCAGGAAAGTTCTTTGATTGCACTGATAATGATATCTGCTAGATTCCCCTGCAACCATAATAGCTTAGCCTATATGTTCTACATGATGGAGTTTAAAGCTTGTCCTGTGACAGCTCACAGGATCTCCTACTGTTCCATTTATGAGTCAGGACTGCCATTGGGATGTCCAGATAGGCTTGGATCCCCGTAATGTGACCAAGGGGCTGTGTCACCTTCTGAAGGCCAGTGTGCCTACTCCAGGAAGAAGGCAAAGATAGCACCAGTTCTTCCTGACTGCACTCTGGGAGCACATGAGGAGCTGGAAGAAAGCTGTTATACCAGTGAGGCAGGTGAAAAAGTGAAAGTCATCACCAACAGGAGATAAGATAAACATCTGCTGGCCTTCAAAAGAGGAGCAATAAAGGGGTGTGTTCCATAAGAAGAAACAAATCTGAGCAGTACTGTGGAGGGGAGCTGAACCACAAAATACTCAAAAGCCCCCAGGAGACAAAGGCAGGGAGCTTTGATTACAGGTGTTTTTTATTCTAAGTACCTGTGTAAATCTCTTGATGCATCTAAGTGGCCAGTGACTGGCTTATATTTATACCTCTTTATATTCTACCTTTATATTTTACCTCTCTACTACTAGAGGTAGGTTTTTGTGGAAAATAGTATGCATTCGACTAAAGTGTTAAACCAAAAAGTGGAATAGTGGAGCTGGGAGCAAAATGAACTTTAGCTCCTGGGGATTTGAAGGGTTTGACATCAGCCTAAGACTTGCATTTGTCTTAGAGGCCAGTGCTGAGAGGGCGCTGATGGAGAGCTGGGGCTAAGGAAGATTGCAGAGAGCAGATCTCCTGCTGTGGTAGCTGAGGTGTCACTGTGTGCTCTTCAGCCTGATTTATTAAGATTAAGGTCTGTCAGGCAATTCTTTTGTCCCAAGAAACTGGGTGAGGAAGAGATGATGTTTGGACCAAAGATAACAAATGGTGTTTCTAACAAGAAGAAACTGCAGTAGGTATGTAGGTTTTAGACACTATTCTACGTGACTCCAGCAGAAGAGAGAGGAAGATGGATCTTTAAAGGAGTGCAGCAGATGAGAACCCCTTTGTGTTTGCTTGTGGGGCAGCTTCAAAGACCCTTGGCCATCTTTCCATCTCAGCAAATCCTAACTGGACCTTTCAGTCTAACTATCCAGAATGACAGCGCTGTATGGGCTGGAAGGGACCTCTGGAGATCACCCAGCCCAGCCCCGTGCTAAAGCAGGTCACACAGGAAGGCATCCAGGTGGCACTGGAGCATTTCCAGAGAAGCAAAAACTCCACAGCCTCTTTGGGCAGCCTGTTCCAGTCCCTTGGGATGCCTCACAGAATCACCCAGGTTGGAAAAGACCTTCAAGATCATCCAGTCCAACCATCCACCTATTGCCAATAGTACTCACAAAACCATGTCCCTCAACACAAAATCCAAATGTACCCATTCCCTTTTCCAGGAAACAACCTGAAGGTGATGCCCAGCATGGGCTTCAGATGCTGCAGAGATCCTGCAAGCAGCTGAAATAAGCATGGATGCCTGCAGATCTCCAGGGAAGAGACCCTACAGCCTCTGGGCAGCCTGTGCCAGTGCTCCGTCACCTGCACAGCGCACAAGTACGTGGCACGTTCCCACCTTTCACTCGCTCTCCTTCAGCCAGTACATAAAAAGGTGCTGCTTCTCCTATCCTCCCGGCCAAAATCAACTAAAACCCCTCGGTGGAGGACTACCCTGGGAATCCTTTAGGAAACGCTTTGCAGCGGCCATACAAACAGCCATCTCCACGCGCTGCTCTTTGGGCGTCCGGCCGTTGGGCGCCAGGAGGCAGCGCGGAGCGGGGCCCGCCGCTAATCATTAACCTCTCCCGGCCGCTTCGGGCTGCGTGCATCGCTGCTCCCGCACTGTCCGGCGCCGACGGCAGCTCCTCGCTCTCTCTCCGTTCCCCCGACGCCCGGGGGGCAGCGAGCCGCCATGGAGAGCGAGGCGAACGACACCTTCCTGACGTCCTGCGGCGGGAGCGAGCCGCCCTACGCTCAGGAGCTGCTGGGGAGTAAGTGCGGCGCCGGGAGAGGGAATCCCCGAGCAGTCCGGAGGGAGCGGCGCTGAGAGGGAGTTGCCGTGGCGAAGGCTGCGGGGAAGAGAGCAGGGGAGGAGGGAGAGCAGCCCGCAGCCGCCTGGGCGAGGAGAGAGGGAAGGCGGCTGTGAGCAGGGAGGCTTTGGCCTGACGGGGTCTTCCTACCCCACACAACTCCCAGTGAGTCTCCGAGGACTCTGTCTGTGTGAGGAAGTGATGCACAGACCTGCCTTTGGACTTGTAAGGGAAGCAAAGAATACTGTGTAGATATGCTGCTGTTTGTAACCTGCTTGGTTAAGCTCCTAGAACAACCTCTGTTACTCTAAGAACCTTGGTCCTAGAATTCCCCTTCTCGAAAGGACTTTTGCATGATGCTTGGAGGCATATCCTTCCTGGATGCTGCCTGTGGGTTCTGGGAAAATATGTTCACAAACTTAACTACTTGGATCATCCTCGAGTGAGTGGTCCATGGCTGTAGCTAAGAACAAATCAGAGGATCACGTGGCAGCTGATGTTGGCAGAGCCCTTTAGGTCCATCTGGCCGAACCCCTGTCCCAGCAGAACACCCAGAGCAAAGTGCCAGACCCACATCCAGATGTGTGCAGATCTCCAGGGAGGAGACCCCACAGCCTCTGGGTAGCCTGTGCCAGTGCTCCGTCACCTGCACAGCACAGAAGTACTTCTGGTATTCAGAGGGAACCTCCTGTGCCCCAGTTTGTGCACACTGCTGCTGGTCCTGGCACTGGGCAACACTGGAAGGAGCCCGGCTCCAGCTTCATTGCACTTTTGGCATGTGACTTTTCAGGAACAGGACTAAGATGCCCCTCCAAGATGCTGTTTTTACATTAAATGTTCAAAGTACATGAATGTATGAAATGTGTAAATCAGATTTTTGTTTGTTTTCTTTTCTCTTTTTTTTTCTTTTTTCTTCTTTCTGTAGGCCTTGACCTTGCTGGTAGATTTCTCTTGGCAATCTTGACTCTGATGACACTAATTGCCGATCTGGTATTTATGGAAGAAGCGATCTACATCTACAGGAAAAACCCCTCCTCCAAAAGATCCATTTTAATTTGGATAAATGCTGCAGCTCCAGTAAGTGTTGTGGAAAATAATGCTGAAAATAATCTGGAAATCCGCATGGCCCTGCTTGACCTCTACCCTCCATACAACCCTCCTCCCTTTCTCTGTAGGTGATTGCTACAACCTCATGCATTGGCATTTGGATTCCTCGCTCAACAATGTTTACAGATTTCACAGCATCAGTGTGAGTATTCTGCTCGTTCCTAGATTTGCCCCAAACCCTGCTTTTCTTCCCTTTAAACATCTGCTACTCTTGGTAAACACAGTCATTTTGTAAATTTAACAATTTAGTAATTTTTGGTTTGAGTTGAAATCTCTTGGCATCTCCTTTATTTTTTTGCTGAAGCACTTCCCAGCACTGCAGCCCCCTAGTGTGGGAATGTCAGCATGAAGAACAGTGACTTGCATGTAATTGATTGTCTTGATTGATGGTAGTTTTGAAGTAATACCCTTTCCTTTCTCTCTCTCAGTGTCATGTAGGATGAGATTCTGACCTGTGACTTCTTCTCTGTGCTTTCATTAATGATGAGCTGCATAGATCTATTATTAACAGTGGCAAATGAACCTCCAGTGAGCGCATCAATGTAAAAATCCTCCACAGCTGTCCTGATAAAAGCCCTTTCTGTACATGTGACAGCTCTGACATACAGAGCAGGATGAAGCACGGTCCCCGCTTTCTGAATGCAATGGGGCAGCTCCCATAGGCAGAGCCAGATGTGGGGAGCGTTGGGTGCTCCAGAACGGCTGGGGTAGTTTTGGAACTGCAGGACCACATCACAGAACCTCCTGCACAGCCCCAGCCCATGTCACACTGCATGTGCAAAGAGAACAGAGTAAAGAAGGATGGAAAACAAACTGGTGGGGCTTTTGCTGCAGGTAGTGCAGGACTTCTGAGGACCCATCCTATGGCACTTTTAGCCCATCTCAATCTCTCTCTTGCCTCGTCCAAGCTGCAAGTTCCTGTTCCCTTTCCTACCACTCCCTCTTCTCCAGCTGCTCCACAAGCTCCTTTAAGGAGTTACCACAGCTGAACAGGACCTCCTTTATTTGGTGGGACTGGATTTTGGTGAATAAGTTCCCTAATACAGTATGGGACCAGGAGGAAAGGGTGGCTGCACTATCTGTTGTTTGTGGGAGGGCTGAGAACATGCTGTTGCTGACAGGAGAGGTGGGGCTGCAGTAGTCACTGTTTGGATCAGATTTGTGTGCAGAGGGACTGCACCCTAACTGGAGCAGCACATAGGATGTTAGGTAAACACATAAATAAACCTAGCCACATGGGTTTTGCTCTTCTTAATTTTAAGAGGAGGAATAGGACTTGCTTTGAAAAGTTTGGGCTAGTCACGCCTAGATAAGTGGTAGAAAAATACATCTGTAACGACTTGGGCTGGAAGAGCCACCAGCACACTTAGGGAAAGACCTGCAGATTTTTCAAAGCTAGCTCTGGGCTTTCTGCTTACTGTGAGGCACAAACTTTAAAAGATGTGGACTGAAGGTTTAAGAAACCTGCACAGGTCTGTCAGAGCAGTGTGAGAGATGTACAGAAAAGCTTAAGCTGGCTCTTTCTTCCCCTCCTAGATTTTTTGCCATAGTCATCCACAAGTTCCTGATGATGATGATAAAAGAGTGTGGGGGTCAAAAGCTGTTCCTGAAACGGTTTGAAAATGGTCACTTCAAGATCAGCACGGGGCCCTGCTGTTGCTGCTGCCTGTGCCTGCCCGGTGTGCGCATCTCTAGGTGAGTTGCCCTTTAAGATTTCCCAGCTGGAAATCTGCTGCTGGAATCCAGCCAATTTGGCAAGCCTCACTTACAGCAAAGGGCCTCCCTCCTTCCAGAAAGCCAGTTTCAAGCTGTCTCTTAAACAGTGCCATCCCACAGGGCTGTACAACACCGCTTATTTCTCATTTTTATAACGAGGAATTGTATGTAAGAGCCAGAGCATGAGGTAACTCACTTTAACCCAACGCCGTGTTTCCGACACGTAGTAACGTTTAGCACTGTGGTGTCTGCTCAGCTAATCCCGTTGGTCTTCAGTAAGCCTTTTCTATAGTAAGCAGAAAAAGAGTTTTCACTCTAGAAAATCTAATAATTGAGATTTCGGTTGAGAAGCGGGGTAAGGATGGAGAGCTGCGCCTCCTCAAGAGGCAGTGCGGTGTAACACAAACCCTGCCCTTTTGCAGTGCTGTCTGCTAGGGCTCCACCTCTGGTCAGAGTCACCCCACCATTCATATGCTGCTCCCAGACTGAAAGCCTCATACATTCCAGGGTTTTCCTCCTGGCACAGAGTACATTCCTCAGAGCACAATTCCTTTCCATTGAAAGGAAAAGCTCAAGGTATGCTTTTAGGGGAGAAAAAAAAAAAGAAAAGAAAAAACCCTACATTTTTATTGTAATCATTTTTCTTTCAGCTACCGCATTTAGTATTATGATGTTAATTCTTATTTCCATTAATTTATTTTAATGGAATATTGGTATTTACTTACATAGAGGGAGCACCAAGAAAAAAGCAACAACAAAGGAATGTAATGCAATTATGTAAAATCAGCAGGTACTGATGTGGATCTAAATCACTTCTAGTGATTTTGATGGGCACTGATTCAGGCTTGTGTCAATAATGAATGCTGAAGAAATCTATGGGACAGCAACATGCTACAGATCTGCAGTGTCACCAGTGCATGCATTTTTCTTTCC
This sequence comes from Lagopus muta, assembly GCF_023343835.1. Classification (NCBI taxonomy): domain Eukaryota; kingdom Metazoa; phylum Chordata; class Aves; order Galliformes; family Phasianidae; genus Lagopus; species Lagopus muta. The sequence continues at coordinate 116,959,696 of NC_064433.1, read as the reverse complement.
ATGTCTGTCACCCTCTGTATTTTCTTGTGGTAGCTGAAGGATGGAGAGAGGCTCCTCTACTCTGCCTTCCTGATGGTCAGTCCTGTGACAGGTTAACCATGAATATTGAGAGGGCTGAAGATGTTAGCCTCAGCACAAGGGGGCTTTTTACTCTGCTGAGGGCTTTAGGCTCCTCTTCTGGAATCTGTAGTACAGGGAAACTCTTGTGATGTCTCTGCTTCTGAGTTCTAGCCCTTTCCCATTAGAAGGTATGGGTCGTTTTTTGTTGTTGTTTTTGTTTTAAATGAGCAAGCCGTGACAGAGAAAGACCAGTTTTATATTGCTTCCATAGACAGGCAAAGTAATGGGCTGTCCCAGTAGATAGAGATGTGTCAGATGAGGTTTTTTTTTTAAAAAAAACAAAAACAAAGAAAAAGGAGACCTGCATTTGCAAGGCAAACAAGTCCTGGCATTGCAGGGACTGCAGTATTTGTCATATTGTCCTTCAAAGCCAATGGGAGTAAGGCAGGGTCTGTGGCCAGAATTGGAGCACTGTAGTACTTTGCCGTTCAGCTGAAGGTTACTCTTCCCAATCTCTTCAGAGAACTGAAATAGCAAGGCAAAAAAGCAGCAGCAAGTGGCATTGTTCAGAATGGTTGTGCTTCTGCCAGCTCTGCCGTTTGCTCTGGGGCAGGAAGGAACATCCCATTTTGTCCCTGGAGGTGTGCAGGAAACGTGTAAATGTGGTACTGAGGGATATGGTTTAGTTCCATGCGCACCATGTTGTCCACAACAGTGGTGATAGATGGATGGTTGGACTAGATCATCTTGGAGGATCTTTTCCAACCTACGTGATTGTATGATTCTGTGGTTTTTTTGCTCAGCATTGGTTAGTCTTCATCATTGCCAAACAAGAAAATTACTGCTTTTGGAGACACCTTAATAGACCTGTCTTTAAACAGGCATTTGGGTGATTCTTGAAAAGTTTGAATCTTGAAGTTGTTCCTCCCTAGACCTTAGCGGTGTCCAGTAAGAGTGCAAAAGTTTTGCTGTTTGACAACATCAGAAAAATGCTATAAAGATTGCTAATAAGATTTTTCCCTCTGTGACATATATTAATATTTTTTTTCGTCAGGCGATCCCTCTTTTGGCTGAAGGTGGGCACCTTCCAGTTTGCTTTATTTCGACCTGTTTTCATGTTTCTGTCAACAGTGCTTTGGACCAATGACAATTACAGCCTTTCCAATGTAAGTGAATATTTTAATCAGAGATGGTCTACAGAACCCATAGCTTTTGGTTTGATTTTAGTATCTTAGCCTACAACTAAACTCTAGAACCCGAGAGCATTTCTGACTGAAGTATCTCACTTCAGAATGTGTTTCCTTGCCTCTCTTGGAATGAGACTGGGTGTTGGGGAGGGTTAGGCTCTGTACAGCTGGAGTAGTAGGACTACACATTGCCCTTTGGGGTATACTCACCCTGTGTGTTGTAAGGTACAGCTCTAGGAAACAAGTGTGTGCACAGATGTGTAATTAGAAAACCTAATTCTATGCTTTTCTGCAAATGATGGCAGGTAGTACAAAGCAGAGGAATGGTACTGTGTAAGCTGCAAAATGATGGAAAATTGTATCTGCTAATAACTGTGCACCTCCTAGATAATTCAAAATAACCGTAGTATTTTTGTTGTTGTTTAATGGTGGATAAATAGATGATGCCTCAGATGGCACGGTGAGTACACTCATGAGCCAGCTGAGAGCTCTCAGTAGGGTGCTGCTGAGGTCAGATAGAGGGGCTGTGTCATTCTTTACTGCAGCTGGTAGCACTCTGATGGTACCACACAGTTTTTCTCAGCTTTTATGGAGACAGAAAGAGGCATTTTAATGTCTGCATCATTCAGTCTGCAGCTCTGCCTGGAAATAGCAACATTTGTGCTATAAAGCTTTACAGGTATGTTTGATTTGCTTTTCAGTTATCTCCCAAAGGAGCTGCAATATGGATTAACTGCTTCGTTGCTATCCTTACCATTATTGCTCTGTGGCCAGTTGCAATCATGTTTCAGCAAGTTAGAGTTCTCCTTAACCGTAAGAAGATCATCCCAAAGTTTGCTCTTTATCAGGTGAGAAATTCAGTATTTCCAATAAGAATTGATCTTACTGTTGATATAGCACCACCTATCCAGGTTTTTAATCCTTTGCTTAAGGATTATAGTATTTTTTTTCCATTAAATGCGCTGTGCAATGGCATATTTTTACCTGATTAAGGCTGAGTCCATTTGAAGCACTTTCCTTGGCTGCTGTTCAGTGTCAGTTTGAGCCAATTTTACCTCTGGTCGTTCAAGCATGCTGGAGATGTGAGCTGTATAAAATCCATTCATCCTTGGGCAGCTGAAATCAAAACAGCACCTTCTACAAGGCTCAAAGGAAGCTTTTTAGGTGCCACATCCTGAAACACAATGTTAAAAAGCTGGTGTGTACTTTCAAAAAGCAGGAGAGGATATGGAACATTGTGTGAGTGGGTTTCAGCAAGTCATTTTGTTTTGATAGTATTTTTCTTGGCCATTGTGCATTTGAGAGTTAGATAATAAGGAAAGTTATCTAAAATATTACTGGCTGGAACTCACTAAGGAACAGATCCAGATAGGTTATGGGCAGGAACAGGTCCACCCTCTCCCACATCGTCCAGAAGAGAGTACAGTAGAATTCTTGGCTATACAGCTTTCTAGTACAGGACATGTGGAAGACTAGTGTGCTAAGGGCTCTGTTAAGAAGATCTAAAACCCTGATAAATGCAGCAAGCAGGACAGTTGCACATGCAAAGCTACACAGACGTGAATCTAGGTTTAAGATGGCAAACCCTGTGATGTGAATGTTTACACTGAGAGAATTACACCAGCGTCTAGAGACACTTTGTTGTGTCTGGTGAAGGCCTAGCTGACTGAATAATAGGTAAAATAAAGCGTGATGGTTGCTGAACCCAAACTGGAGAGACCTTTATCCCTTTTGGCAAAAAAGACACATATATAACATGTATATATAACTGGGGGAACACTGCGTCTCCCTGCTGTGACAAAAGATGAGACAACAGAAATATCGTTCTTCCCACTAAGTAAGAGCATAAGCTCTTAGATTAACAGGAAGCTTTTAAGACATTTTACTTATTACTCAGAGCCTGATATTGTTTAATATCCCAACTGGGAGCTCTCTCTATGTTGCACCTCCCACATGAAGAGCTGGGAAAACACTTCTAAAACAGAGGTTTTATTTAATACTTGCATTTCGAGCAATAGCATCCTGACCCAAAGATGAATTGTGCAGGATGGCAGGCAGCCTGGTGGGAGATGGAAGAAAGGGAGAGCAAGAAAGGAGGAATGAGATAAAAGAATGAGCTAAAAGAGACTCTATTATGAAAGCAAAATAGTTGTGTGAAATATAATCCTTTTTTTTTTCTTTTTTCTGGTAACTAAGGCATCTATTTTCTCTTTCTGGTGTAGTTTATCGTCATTCTGATCCAGTTGCAGACAGCTACTATCAGCATTTTGGCTATGCAAAGAATTGTCCCTTGTGTTCCACCACTCTCTTCTTCAGCAAGAGGAGCATGTAAGTTCTTTTGGAAAGAATGTTCTTTGTTTTCTTACAGAAGCATCAGTTCAGTTTTCCTAACTGCAATATCTAGTGTTTTCCCCAAGTATGAATTTCATGGGATTTCATGTAGCTTCTGGAGAATCTCAGCTTTTATTTTAAAAAATAATGCATGCATGATTACTGGTAAATCTGTTGGATTTTGGATGTGTAATGTATTGCATGCTTATTGAGGAGCAGTACTGTAACTTTGTAAATATTTTGATGCCGAGAATGAGAGGCACTCTGTTATGGGAACAGAATGGTAACTTTTGTTCCTTTTGCACAAACAATGATTAATAAAATGGTCTTTTTCCTCTCTCTTTTTTTTTCCCTCTTTTTTTTTTTTTCCTTTTTCCCTCTTTTTTCCCCCAGATATAAGCCACCAGGTCCTCATCATGGAAATGTTTCTAATAACTTTAATGTCAAGAGTGGTCTATCGGAGAAGATACAAGGAGCTTGACCCTCCAGAATGTATCAGTGAAGAAGCTGGGGTCAAGAAGCAGGCTCCTACCATGAATGTTGCAGTTAACGAAGGTGGATTGTCAGGGTTTTAGAGGCTTCCAATGCTCCTGTTCTGCAGCAGCTGGGAGCTCAGCTTCAGGAGCCTCTTTCACTGTGTATAGCCACAGTGCATGTCAGAACAACTTCTGACAGAAATGCCTGTGAGCTGTGCTGAAAGGACCAACGAGTGGAAAGATAAGCCTATTTATTTTCCAGTGATATGTACATGGTGTGTTTTCAAACCATGTACTTTTATCTTGTTCTTCAGCACTTGATGGTAATCAAACCATCTCATAATGTGATTTTTTTTTTTTTTTTTTTTAAATTAGCTATTAGAATCTCTGTGATTTAATGTAAAGCTGTTCCTGTTTCATCTCTTGATTTCATTTAGCTCTGTTTCAGGTAGCCTAGATTGTCCTCATATGTCTAAAACAGCATATTCCCATCCTTTCTGCATTAAAATTTATCAGCTCTCAATGTTACAAGGTCGCCATAGCAAGTCTGATCAGTAAATGTTTGTTTTGAAGTCCTCAGACTGGTAATGAGCTCTCCACCTAAACGATGATCTCTTTAGGATGACACTTTTTATATTCCCTGGCATTTCACCCCCTAACCTGGTAAAAACACCGTTGCCATTTGTAAATATGTCATTGGCTGATGCTCTGTTGCTAGAGAAGGGAGATTCTCTGTTGCTGGTCTGGAAAAGTAGGAGTCGGCCTGAGAGGTGTTCTGTCACTGCTCTGTGGTGTTATGTACTACTTTGGTTTTCTGCTGTGGAAAATGGGAATTATGATACTCAATATCGTTGCATTCAAGATGTCTATGGGAATGAGTACTGTTGAAAGGAATCTCTTTCAGAAACCTACCTCCCCAGCTTCTCCACCTCCAAATCTGTCCTGCTCAGTGTTTGTACCCATTTTGCTGAAAACAGTTTTGGTTGCTTGGTTGGTTTGTTTCAAAAGATCCCATTGTTCTTCAATGAGCCTAATTATTTTGATTCAGCTCACTATAATTTGTAATATGACAGCAAGCTGTTGGATATGCTGTGTATTGGGAAAGGAGGTGCAGAACTATGACGCTAGTGCTCGTCTCCTCATCTTGTCTGATCCCTAAAGTAAATACTTCATCCATATAGCAGGAATGTTTATTCCATAAGGAGATGGGGAAAACGCTTTGTGTTGGAAAAGATGGTAATAACATCCTTTACCAATATGGTATCAAATACAACTTTACTGGGGCTTTATTTCTCATTTACAGGGAGCTCCAAAAATACTTTTAATTTGAGAATTGGCTGTTGAAAATGAAATATTCCAAAAGCTTTAGCTTGTGAATAAGCCGTGAGAAGAAAAAGAAGTTGAATTAAACAGAACATTTTCTTTCTGACTGAGGTTAAAAATAGTATTTTCTTTAACAAGGGAAGAATTTCATGATGCTAGAAATAACTGAATTATTTTTTGTTTGAAGCGGTTGAAACAATTTTTATATGAATTTTTTCTAAGCAGGCAATCCATGAAATTAACACAGATTCTTGAACTGCATTAATGTGAGAGAATCTACATATTTTTCTTTCCTTGAAAAATAATTCAGGTGAAAATTTTCACTCTACTCTGGAGTGTGTCAGCAGAATTAACAAATCAGCTGATATCTTTAATGTGAGAAATCTTCTTAATGTAATTTAACGTTATGACTATTAGCATACTCCTAATGTTGTTTTATATCAGTCTCAGTCACAGATACATTTGTAATGTTTCTCGTATCAACCTGTGGAACAGTACTTCATAACAATATTGGGAATGGTTGGCTGTGAGCTGAAGAAGTTTCAAAATTGGAAAATAAAACATGTTGACTTGGTAAGGTGTTTTGTGAACTGCTGTGGAAAAGACTAATTACTAGATCTACTGAGCACTACTGGAAAATGTTTTCTATAGCAGTTCTGTAAAGGTGATGTCTTGGTGAGTGCGATCTGTTGCAAGGAAGAACACGTCCGTGTGCTGAAGCTTGATTGCTTTTGAAAACAGATGGAGCATATGGAGAAATGGTGGTCTCTGTCTGTCCGGTGAAGGCACCTGAAGGCACAGCAAGAGCCTTCACCCGTTCTTCTTTTGGGGCATTTATTCAATGAACAAAGATCTTTTATCACTTTTGGTCTGGTCTTTGTCATGTCTCTGAAATGTCTGCAGAATGTATCTTGTAAACATCAGTGTAGGCCTGATTTATCTATAGGTGTCACTAGCTGTTATGCTTTTGGGCTGATATTTAAAACCTACTGTTGTATTCACCTGACATTCTTCAGCAAGAAAATGCACTGTCAGGTGGCGATTGTCAAGTGGACTTTACATTTGACAGCAGACACTTCCCTTAGTAAGTGTAGTAGTCTCATTCCAGAAGTCGCTTGCTTGCACAGAACCATCTTGAAAGCAAAATTAGATATACTTAAATATGTGCCTAAGAGCTTTCCTGAGTTACAGCTTACATGAATGCAATAGAATATGTGGCTTTATTGTTACAAATCCTTTCATCTTTTTGAGCTTGTAAATTAAGAATTTCTTCCCCACCTCAGGGTCAGACTAATAGCCCATGCAACGTAGAGGTCCATGTCTGACAGGGCAGGCATCTAAGAACCAGTGTGCAGGGCAGCAGGTGGCCTGCACTGTGGTACATTCATTCAGATGTTCTTGAAATGAGAACACTGCAAGTCACAGCCTCCAGGTTGGACCTCAGGCAGTCTGAGTGAGGAAAAACAACACAGAGAGCAGGAAATTTGATGAACTTGCCCTAGGAGGTAAGAGAAGGGAATTTTGCATCAGCTTAGGATCAGGCTCTAGGAAACACCTTTTCTCTTTATCTCTGTGTATTCAGAAATCACAATTAAGATTGAAAATAAATCTACAAATATCCGAGTTAAATGATTAGATAAGTTAGATGCTGTTTAGATGCTTCTACCCCAACAATTCTATACAATTCTATATTGTGCTTCAAACAAGAAAGAAAACAATGCTGCAGAAAGTAATCTGAAAAAGAGGAAGAAACTTTGAAGAAGTTAAGAATTTTTGTTTGTTTGTTTGTTTTAAATGGGGAGAAATCAGACATAAAATCCTGACAATACTTTGGACATTCTTGGTCATTTCTAGGAGAGAGAAAAATTGTCCAATGGCAATTTTCCTTTGCATCTACAAAGGGACCTGACTGCACAGTGCCTGTTGTACAGTCAGGTGTATGGACAAAACTAATGAGAGGATAAAATTACTTTATTTTAATGTGATTGACTAGCCAAAAAGTGTCAGTTCTCCCCTATAGACAGTCAGGCACAACTGAAGGCCTGGCCAGCAATAACTCTTGTGCTTTGCCAAGGGCAGGGAGCCCAGGAGCAGGTTCTACCTATATATTGTGTATATGGACCCAGAAGTTGTAGGTTTTATTTTTTTAAGTAATGAAATCTCTCTTGCATGGCACATAGCAAAAGGCATCTAAATAGGCTGACCCAGAGAGGAAGGATTAGAGAATACAGCAGGTCTGTACTGCATGGGCTGTATCATTCTTTGAGAACCGTGGCTCCAAGAGCTAGAAGAAGAGCAGAAAACAGCACAGAGACAACAACTGACTTCACATCCATCTTTTATTGCGATTTACTGCAAAAAGTGAGTTTCTGTACTTTCTCGTAGACTTGCAATACACAGCCAGCAAAGGGTATGAGCTAATTGTTCAATTCCGTTCAACAAGTTCCTCATTAGGGGCAAATTACTTGAGTTTGAAATCTGCTAATTTTCCAATCAGGATGAGTGTTTGCACTTGTGATTTGGAAATAATTAACACATGGTATAACATCAAAAGCAATGTAAAGGCTAATGGCAGAAGGACTTATTTCCTTGGTATGAGAATGGTGTGTTTGGTTTCCTCAGAGGCCTATTGCTTCCCCTTTGGTGAAGGTATCTGCTGTGTAACGTGTTCTACTAATTAGTTACTTTGACTCTATAGGGAGCTGTTTGTTTGTTTTTTAACATTAATTTTGAAAAATCAAACCATTATTTTTTCAGGGCCAGGGGTATTTTTTTATTATTCTGAAAGAAGCTATTTCTCTTGCTGTCAAGTCAATACAGACTTTTCCAGAGTTACTAGCTTCTGTTACCAATAAAAGGAGATCAAGCTGTGGCTTTAGTCTGAGTTCTGCGAACTTAAGAACACAGATTTCCTGGAGAACAATGTTCTTTTCCTTAAAAGCATTCCTGGACCGAAGATGCACTGTGGTATTTAGAAATAAAGGATGTTCACGTTGGACCATTAACTGTGAGGGCAGATCTGTAGGTGGAAGAAATAAATGTTGTAAAACATACACTGTGTTTCTACCTTAAAATATCATTCCAGATCATCGTCACTAACGCATTATTATCAGATAATATGAGCGTAACCAGATATTAGAATCTCAGAGTATCCTGAGTTGGAAGGGACCCACAAGGATCATGGAGTCCAACCCCTGGCTCCACACAGTACCACCCAAAACCAAACCCAATGTCTGAAAGCACTGTCCAGACGCTCCTTGAACTCCAGCACTTGGGGCTGTGCCCACAGCCCTGGGCAGCCTGTTCCATGCCCAGCACCCTCTGGTGCAGACCCTTTCCCTAAGCCCCAGCTGTCCTCCCCTGACACAGCTCCATGTCATCCTTGGGTTCTATTTTTGGTCATTAGAGAGATATTGCTTACGGCAAATGTTCCTGCCGCTATAGCTCAGTGCATGGCACTAACAAAACTCTCCACATTTCTCCACAGTGCCTACAAGGAAGAGGAGTGTTTTGCTCCCCATGGCCAGGCCAGACCCGCTCAGCCTCACTGGATGGCCTTGCTGGTGCAAATATAGTGCAGCCTGGTGACAATCAGGGTGTGACCTGGCCACTGCAAACAGGGAAAGGAGCCCACACCCCGTGAGCAGGCAGTGTGCTGCAGGGCACCGGCGTTATCCAGACTAACCTGCAAGTACGCTGGTTCTGGGCACAGTTGCAGTGACCAGAGTACAGCAAGTAAGCTCTGCCTGCTCACTGCTAATGTGCAGTGCTTCTTGTTGTCTTCCTACCCCTAAAACCTCTCACAGAAAAGCAAACGAGGGTAGGGTGTCTTTAAGTGTCATCTGATCTGCCAAGGCCTTATGGTACCTGCCAGAGGCACTCAAGCAGAAGGCCTGCCTGCAAGGCCTGAGGAGGAAAGGGGCTTCTCTTTCTGGCTTGTCTTTGCTCATGCTCACAGACTTTGATATGGTTGTGCTTGAGGTGTACATGACTCATCAAAGGGAATTCTGTCCTTGGATCAATCCTTGACTTAGGTAATCTGTTTTAACGCTTCCACTATGTTAATTGTTTGGGGCTTTTTCTTAGCGAGTTTGTGGATGGCTTGGATTTCTTCCTTCACAGAACCAGCGTTTTTGCTATGTGTTGCATGCCTGCCAGGCAACATTCACACTGGTGGAAGTGCTCCTCGCGGGTGGTACGTATTTGCATTTTTATTCAAGATGACAATTACTCCCTTTCTCAGTTTTGCTTTTTATAGTTCTTTGCTTATGTATTACCATCTCTTCTGTGATTCTGGGCTGTAGTTCCCATTTCCATCTTTTTTTTTTTCCCCTGTTGCTATTCACCTTCCTACTTCTGTTAATGACATCAGCTGTTGCTATTTCTGTGCTTCAGTAGAAATTGCTCACATCTGAATTGGTTGTTTTGGTTAGAGGCGATATTTTGTATGTCAGATCCCCAGAGCTGTGAGAGCATCTTCCCCTCCCTCCCTCTTAAGGAACATCCCCCCGCTGCTCATATGCAATGTGAAAAAGAGCCTGAGCAGGCAAGCCTCAGAGCCTAATGCATTATGATTCATGGGTTTGACAGGAGATGTTCCTTCATTTTTCAGAACCTATTTATTTTCCCTACGTGTACTATCTCTTATTTCCAAAAAGGATCACATTTCAAGCTCTGGTCAAGTAACCCTTATTTCATGGGAAAAACACTGACCATTTCGCTCCTGTTCTTAATGAGCAGATGCTGAGTTACAAATGACACACTTGGTAGCTGGGGAAGAAGGTGTTCTGCTGTGCCTGTTGCTCTGGGAGCTGATGGGATCCTGCACTGCTGGGGAAGGAGGAACAAAGCTGCCATGTCATCTGTCTGCTTGCGGATGATGCTAAGGAGGTAAAGCTCACCCAGCTCCTTCTGCTTTTTTCTTCCTCCCTTACCTGGAGGATACGGGCTGCTTTCTAGAGGTAACCTCTTCTTTCATGCTCTCCCTCCCTTTGGAATTCTCTTATTTGGGGGAATTCTCTTCTTTAATGACTTGAATGTCAAAATAGCCAGGATATCACCAACATATGCACAACAGGACTGTAACTCTTTGCCCTTTAGCCTGGTCCTTCCTCTTTCCTAGCTGAGAATTCTGCCTTCACCAGAACCTTCTTAAGGGAGTGGCTCCTCTGGCATCCCTGGAGTCCAGCAGCTGTGCATTCACAGCAAACAGGCTCCAACCTAAAAACTGGCTGGTGAAGAGGTTCTTGAGCACAGTTGTTCTAGGGAATCTGCTTTAGCAGGGGTTTGGATTAGATGACCTCCAGACGTTCCTTCTAACACCTGAAGTTCTGTGCAAATCTGTTGGTGAGCTGTTGCTTTAGCTTATGCTTTGCTGTCTGCTAGTTGCACACAAAGCTGGTATCAGTGCTGTAAGAAGAAAAACCCACATATACTAGACAGAGAATGCCAAAGGATGGATTTGGGTGAGTTAGTTTTGTACAAGTCACCATGAAAACAATTTGACTATAATTTTCACAACATTTCACCCAGTTGCCACATGGGCCATAGCACCAATCCCTATCTGTTGCGTGGATTGTCCTGGTGTGAGGTGCTGGCCCTGCACACTGCGGCTTATGTGAGCGGGTACAACCCTTCAGCTCCAAGGAACAAGGAGTAGCTGGGCAGCATGAGGAGCTGGCATCAAGTGAGTGCTGCTGCCATGCTGTGCCTTCAGCTTTGACTTCTATGGTAGAACCGCAGAATCATTTAGATTGGAAAAGACTACCAAGATCATGTAGTCCAACCACTAACTCATCACACCATTCCCACTAACCACATTCTTCATGCCACATCTCCATGGTTTTTGAACACCTCCAGGGACAGTGATTTTACTACCTCCCTGGGCAGCTTGTGCCGCTGCCTCATCACTTTTTCTGAGAAAAAATGTTTTCTAATAGCCAACCTGAACCTCTCCTGGCACAGCTTGAGGCCATTCCCTCTCATCTTAAAACCACATTAGCAGATCACTACAAAAAAAACCTAATTCAATCTTTTTTCTTGTAATGATTTTAATAAGATTTTAAATTGCTTTTGTGGCTTGAAACAGAAGACAACACTAGTGTCATGCCTACACCTCTGTCAACATCCTTGGCCTGTCCCTCTCTTGAGAAAAATAATGCTGATAAATGGAGGGAAATTAAAAGGATTTAGTTTGGATTTATCTTCCTTAATTTTCTAATATTGAAACCACCCTTTGATTTGCGTTTTTGAGAAGACAACTGAAGTACTTTATTAAGTTTAATAGGATTTAGCTAAGATTACTGACCTTATCCCATCCTCGGGCTGACTTCCACTAAGAGTCTGAGCAAATTTCCAGGCACTGAGCAAATTCTTCCCTGTGAGCAGCTACAGCTGCCTGAGATAAGCCTTGCTGCTGATGCTTCCTTTCCATGCTGGTATGCAGTATCTGCTCTCACGTACTTCTATTACATTTTTTTTCTTATTTTCTATCTATATTCTTCTGCCACTTGCAGCTGGGTACCAAATCTGAGAGACAATCAGCAACCTCCAGAGGCTGTGACTCCATCACTTTCCTAGACAGCTTCTTCCAGTGCGTTACCACTCTTTTTGGTGACTTGACCTGCCACCTTCCCCTCCTGCTCCTGTGTGTGTTCCTGTCCTGTGGGAAAGCTGTAGGCAGTCCTCATCCCTGAGCCTCTGAGGGATTTCTCTTTTCCAGCTCTTGGTAATAGGCAGTGTGCAGTGTGGTGTTTCCCTGCCTCTTGCACCTCTTTATAGCTGTCTTTTGTTACAGAATTTGTGTTCCTCACTCTTTTTTTCTTCTTCTGTAATTATTATTATTATTATTTTTAATCAGAGAACACTTCCAGTTTTCTAGGAAAGGTAAAGGTTACATTATGCCAGATGTGACATAAAACTTAACATTTTGAAAGCAATTCTCAGAAATGAATACTTTTTCCCATGACAAATGATCCCCCAAGATGCTTTCAGTGAGCAAAGTACCTCACTTCTTTCCCTGCAGGTAATGCCCATGCTATTCTCATCATGCCCGTTCCCACATCAAGGCAGTATGGCCAAGCCTCCAGTGTTCTGATATGTCAGCAAGTAAAATAAGTGAACTTGGTTACTACTGCAGCTGATACATTTAGCTTCCAGACCTGCATGTGCAGAGGTGCTAACAGCAGGGGAATGGCACCACAAACCATGCTGTGTGATGGGGCTGAGGGCCGCAGCTCTTGGGAGGCTCCAACATGCTGAATGTCCTGCTATATGGATGCCTCTGTGCTGCAAAAATCACACCGGCATTGAAGTTACTGCTGTTGTATCTTTGGCTCTCTCCATCTTGCCAACATGAGGCCCCTTATGGGACTTGAAGCTTTAATAGGCACACCCTTCCCGTGCCTTTCCCTCCATGAGCCTCCGGCTGGTTCCATACCTCAGGCTGCAGCCCAACCCCTGCCCCTGGTCTGTGGGAGCAGCCTAGAGCTATGCCAAAATGTCAGTAATGCAGACAGCAAGGCTTCAAAACAAAGCAGTGCGCTGTACAGATTTACTCCTGTTGTGCCACACTACTTGCCACATGTCTGTGGAGTCACTGTTCCTGCGACTTAGTATGAAATTTTCCCCAACCCTCTTTTTATTTTTCCAATAGCAGTCCTTAAATTTGTCCCTTTCTCCATACTGAATGTTGTCCCTTTAAATGAAAGCTTTTTGAGAACATTGTCAGCAATCAAGGAAAACGTGTATACGTGTATTGTTCCTTCCTCCCTTTTCTTTGCCCCCACAAGAAATGCCTGCTGTGCCTGGCACAGAGATTTGTCCCTCTGCAGTGCTGATGGCCGCAGTACCAGCAGCAGGAGAAGTCCTTTCACAGCAAAATGACATAAGCCATTGCCCTGCCCCATGGTCTGTGGTGCTTGGGGGTCGGAACATTTTAAAGCCATGCTATAATTTGCTTTCTGAGAGGATTCGGTCACACAGAGTGGCTGTTTTAAGCCTTGCTGGTTTGCAGCTTATCGTTCATGTCCGGAATAGGGTGTATAAAAATCTGGGCTCATGTGCCCTCTAGCGAGAGCCGATTCCTTCCTAAACACATTAAAGAGCCACCATCAGACATTGCTTAGCATCCTGGTTTGTTCTCCTTTAAAGACAGCTGGAGAGAGCATTCAGATAGCACTTACTAGTGGAAAAAAAAATGCTTCAGCACTTCATAGTAACCCCTTCTGATAAATAGGGATCTTATGGTCATAGTGATGCATAGTCATCTTATGCAGCTCTGTTTTAGTTGCTGCTCGCTCTTGGCTTTAGACCTTGAAGTGTTACAGTGTGGTGAGAAAGAATGAAAGCAGGGCCAGGAGGAACAGGACTGGCACTCAGACGTGCAACCTCAGGGGTTCTCAAGGGGTCGTTTTTGTTTGCTCACCTTGCATTATACTGAAAGGCTGCAACATTTAAAAACATGGCAGCTATATATAGCATGTAAGTATGACCAGCAAACCACCCAGGGAGGTGTTGATGATGCTCACTGCCAGCAAGGCACCTCAAACATCTCTGTGGGGTTGCTGATCCAAAGAGGAAGTGTCTGCTTCTGGGCTCTTTGGGCTATGGTCCCTCTCTCCACTGATTGTTATCTGCTGATTCTCTGATTTTTTTCCCATGTGTGTTGTGTCTTTGCTCATTTTCTCTGGTATTTTTCCTTTTGAATCCCTGATCTGCTAGCTATTACTGCCACTACAATTTCACTTTTGCGTACATACTTAATTTCACATTTGCACTCATTCTTGTAGCTGGACAACAGTTTATTTACCAAAACTCAGCCCATTTTGAACAGCACAAGGGCACAGAGAGCTGAATACCTGGGCTGCAGGTTGGTGTTTGAAAATGAGATGCCTGTTCCCATCAGAATAAAGCTAAAGACAGAGTGTTACTCTCTGCTGTAAGCCCTAGGCCTATCATAGAATCATTAAGGTTGGAAAAGACCTCCAAGACCAAGATCATCTAGTCCCATCAACCCACAGCTGCCATGCCCGGTAACCATGGCTCTCAGTGCCACATCTACACGTTTCTTGTGCACCTCCAGAACCTCCCTGGGCAGTCTGTTCCAATGCCTCACCATGCTTTCTGAGGAAAAAAATTTTCCTAATATCCAACTTGAACCTTCCCTGGTGAATCTTGTTGCTATTACCCCTCATCCTATCACTGTTACCTATGAGAGGAGGCTGACCCCTCCTTGCTATAACCTCCTTTCAGGCAGTTGTATGGAGTGCTAAGACCTTCTGTGAGCCCCCTCTTCTCCAGATTAAACAACCTCAGTTCTCTTAGCTGCTCCTCATTAACATTCTTTGATTATGATTAGGGCAGGTTAAACTACCAGCTCTTCAGATATTTTGGTAATACCATGGAGAAGTTCAGGCCGATCAGCTCATATCAACACCGGCAGCAGTTTCTGATCCAGCCATTCACTGCAACACATAAAGCCTTTAAGATAAAAATGGTGATACTGATTTCTGAATTAAAAAAAAAAGTATATTCTAGCGGTAGGAAATTTCTCCCAGTCGTCAGTAGGTTGTCCCAGTGGTGGCTACAACAGTCTGGAGGGGCTGGGTGCACCACACTGTCAACAAGATGTGGTGGTTCTGAAGTAAGCTGTAGATTTCAAAAAGAAATGTTGTGGTGGATTCTTTTGGAGAGAACAAAGAGAGGATTAGAATCCACCTTTTGAAAGCTCAGATATATAGGACAAAGACCAAGGTTTTTGGATAGGAGAATAGAAAAGCCCCAGGCATCCGATAACTGAGGGAACCGCTTACTTATCAGAAGCCACACATACAGAGGATGAAGAATGTCATCTTGTTGGGCAGCTGGAAACTGCTCCTTTGATTTGCCAATTAATCAGAATGTACTGCAGAGAAATCAATAAGAAGATAATCTCATTTGCTACTTATTTCTGGCTCATATTTTCACAGGCTTCGAAATGTGCCTTTCATCAGTCATCCACTCTGGAGAGGAACTGTCTGATTTTCGGTGCTTCTGCTATTTTTTGCCTGCAAAATATTCGAAATAGTTTCTGCAGAAGCTATGGGTAGCAGCGGGGGACATTTACTGAAAGGAATTTGGAACAACGAATCGCCAGTGGTTAGAATAAAAACTGAAATGACATTCTGGATGCGGGAGGTAAATGAATATTGCATCTGTGGTCCTTTGGCATTTTGCGTGTATGAGCTGTTCCTGAATAGCTGCATGTGGAAAGCCAGCTGCCTTCTGAAGCCTATGGAAAACGCAGATTCAAGCCCCTGATTCACACTAATGTAAACAGGTGAAGGAGAATGCCTTCAGTTTGTTGAAACCAGGGGTTTAGCTTGTGGTTGGGAAGTTTTGGGCTTCTTCCTCTTGAAAAGGCAGCTTTCAGAATAGAAATGGGGATATAAATCACACTGATTTTTTTCTTTTCATCTCCCTAAATCATATTACTCACAGCACATTAACAGTCTTTCAGCCTGTACACCACTGGGCTACAGGTTCTGTAATTTTAATTACTGGCAATAACCTACAAATCTAACAACCAGTGAAGCAGTCTGTTTTCTCTCTCTCTTCCTAAAAGTTCTGATCTGAGTGCTAGTTTTCAGGACTAGCAATTAGAGAAATACTTAAAAAGTAGGAACTCGACTGAGAGACCAGCCCAGATTCCCTTCTTCCTCTCACCAAAGCTGTTTTTTTTAAGGACTGCATCCTCAGTCGTGCCAGAGCAGCTGGCATCTGAGGGAGATGATTCCTCCCTAACAAAGCAAGCTGGCAGCAGGACACTGCTGAGTAAGCTGGGTAGCAGCGACACAGGAGAATCAGTGCCTGATGAAGGCAGAAGACCTGTGGAGGTAGTTCAGCAACGTTTCCAGCACAAGCAGCTATCCAGGTGTCTAAATGCACACAGAGCAAACTGCCCAGGCACGTACTGCAATGTGTCAGGCCACCTACAGCTCAGACTGGGGCCTTCGTAGCTGACCTGAGGAAGGAACTCTGCTGTGAATATGATTCTACAATGAAAATGTTTGCACTGTTCAAGTTCCTCTCTTTCACCTCCATTCTTCTGATTTAACCAGGGAAACCTGCCCCACCATTTAACACACCTGTTTGCATTTGTGCTGTGATGTGTGTGTTTGCTTTCCTTCATTGCATTATATTTGCCCTTGATTAATGATTAAAACAAAACCATCATGGGTGTTTTAATGCCTCCTTCAGCAGAAAGGAGAGCTTGCAGTAAGCTTGCCTTGGTGACATGACTCTGGTGTCACCAAGAGGGGGCTCAGGGGAGACCTTATCACTCTCTACAACTGCCTGAAAGGAAGCAGTAATGAAGTGAGGATTGGCCTCTTCTCCCAGGCAACAGCAATAAGGATGAATGGCCTCAAGTTGTGCCAGGGAGGTTCAGGTTGGATATTAGGAAAATTTTCTTCTCAGAAAGTGTGGTGAAGCACTGGCATAGACTGCCCAGGGAGGTGGTGGAATCACAGAATCACGGAACTGTAGGGGTTGGAAGGGATCCAGAGATCATTGAGTCCAACCCCCAAATCACTGTCCCTGGAGCTGTTCAGGAACCGCTGAGATGTGGCATTGAGAAACATGGTTAGTGAGCATAGTGATGGTGAACTGATGGTTGGACAGTTCATCTGATCTTAGCTGTCTTTTCCTACTCTAGTAATTTTCTTACTCTCTTTGCCTCTGCCAGCATGGGTGTGGGCTGCTTGGATGTCCAGACACAGCTCCAGGGCTGCTGTAGTATGCAAATCTAACCATGGTATTATGAAAACAAGATCTTTGATAGGAGCATGGAGATTTTTCAGCCATAGCTCTTTGACTTCTTGGGGCAATTATGGCAGACTCCAGTCTTAATGATGTAAAACTATTTTGAACTCTGTAGCAATGGGATGCTCCAGTTTCAATACCATACAGCAGTGTCCAAAATCCACTTTTTCTGCACTGCCTGTTGAAAAAGTAGCAGGAGGTTCAGGCAGATTGTGCTGTTTTAAAGGTTATAAAGCTCTTCTTTCTCCAGGCAATGCCAGTATTTGCCTTTCTGACTAAATGACTGAATTTTGATTCAATAGCTGCTTTGCTCCTAGTGGGAAATGTAATTCAAGCAATAAAACAAGTGTTTACAGTAATGAGATTATGAAAGTTGTTTGTTTTTGTTTATTTTTAATGGATGAGATGGGTACTTGTCTTGATTGCCCTACTGGGCAATGAAAATTCCCTAATCAGTTCAGAGAAAATCTTGACTGGTGCAGGTCTGCTTCTGTTACTTCTTTGTAGTGAGATGTAACATCTCACTGAAGGATTTGTTGTAAGACATTAGCAGTCTTCTCAAGAGAAGGCAGTTTAGGTGGTAACTGACGGGACGGAATACACCATTTTTCAGTTCAATTGAGCTTTCTCATTTAGGTGTCACATTCCTAAATCTGCTTTACATGTTATGAGATTTAAATGAGCTCCTGCAGATTGAGCTCTCTATGCTGGGGCACCCTGAGGTCAGGCTCGTGCCCGCAGCAGGGCACAAAGGTACCCCCAGGAAAGGCAGGAGGAGAGGTGGGAAAGGTGCTTGTGAAAGTGCTCATGGCACCATGGGAGCAGTTGCAAGCCTAGACTAGGAGAATCAAAATTGGAAGGAATTGCAAAGTCCAGCCTTTTGTGAACAGTACTCCATGACAACTCATTACTGGCTTATCTAGAGCTGCTATTAATCAGTGAGTGCCCTTTGGTTCCAAAGCCTGAACGTTCATTAGCAATCCAGCTGGGCAACTTGCAGCTTGCGCCAGGATGGAGATTGTTTCTCAGAGCTTTTTCAGCTTCTGACCTTCCTTGAAATTGTTTGCAGGAGATGTCTCAAGCCATTTATCTATATCATGAGTACTGTTCTTAAGGAGCTCCTTTTGATCTGCTCAGTGTGCCAAGGCAGAATACTGTGCTGTACTAAGCTGAATGTTTTTTAATGTACTCTTCTCCCACGTCCTGCAAGCCTTATGCTAATGTGCCTCACATTCATTTTGTTTTTCTTTTTTAATGGAACTAGATCAAATAAAAAATCAATAAGTTGAAAGCAATACATATTCATATTCCTTGGTGGTAGAACAGGTTGGGACAATAAATAAATACACAAACATTTTCTAAGTTTTTCTGTATGTTAATGCTGAGTACCAATAAACACAAAAATAAATTTCAGCGTTCTTGTTTCATAATGATAGAATTGAAGGATGGTTGATGTTGGCAGGGCTCTCTGCATCCATCTGAACCAAGCCCTGCCCCAGCGGGGAGACCCAGAGCAGGGTGCCCAGGCCTACATCCAGGCAACTTCTGCAGATGTCCAAGGAAAACACTGCACAGCCTCTGAGTGGCCTGTGCCAGCATTCCGTCACCTGCACAACACAGAAGTGCTGCCTGGTGTTCAGAGAGAACCTCTTCTACTCCAGTTTGCACCCATTCCCTTGGTTCTTTCTCTGAAAAGAACCTGGCTCCACCTTCATTGCATCCTCCCTTCAGGAATTTTTAGACATTGTTGACATCATGCCTGAGCCTCCTCTTCTCCAGGCTGAGCGGTCCCAGCTCTCTCAGCCTCTCCTCATTATGGGGGTTTCATCTTGGCTGGAGAACGTCTGTTGAACAGAACTGAAAATGGCTTCTGAAGGCAAGCATTTGGCAATTCTAATAATAGAAAGTCATTTTGATTTTCAGTGTGCTCAAAAATTCAGCAGAAAAACATTAAAACTACATGGATGTCAAAATGTTAATCATTTGAGTGTAAGAACTTCATACTTCGTGTTTGATTGCTTAATGAAGTGTAAAGAGGACCTTGGCCCACCGGTGTTTCTGTTCTTATCCGTACCCATATCTAATCTCTCAAAGCTAATCCATCTCACTACAAGTGTGGAGAACTGTGCTTACTTAGGTGAAATGTGGAGAAAGTAAGACTTCTATTTAGCAAGATCTCAGCACAGGATCCATTTCTCACCTAAATAGTGACATTTTATCACTCCTGTTATCTCAAAACAAACATCTACCAGGAACACTGAAATGAAAGTTTTCTCCCTACCCACAAAACTCTTGGGCTATGCTTTCCTGCTAAGAGTTTGCAAAATGCTGAGTAGGTAGAATGGTTTATATATATGGGGGGGGGGGGGGGGGTGTATAAATTTGTTTGTTTCTCTTGTTAAATTGCACTAATTTTCAGTCATCATTCTTCTCTCTATAGAGACTCAGCAAATTTTGCCAGATGAAACTCTTGGAAAAGCCAGCAGTTGTTGACAACAGGCCTTCAAGCCTGAGTTGAGGTCTGCTTCTTTTAGCAAGATGAGATGCACAGATAAAGCATATGAACATGATATATTTACTTCTTCCTCGGTGTAAGTATTTAAAGATGAATAAAAATGTGGGATTCTCATTTGGCCTTGGAGCTGTGTCCCATTACAGGCCTTGGTCTGAGCAGCTACACTGACATCCAGGTGTGACTCCCTGCTGTCAAAAGGGAGTGGAACCCAGGGTTACGATGCACGATCTCTAACCAAAAACTATTGTGCTGTTACAAACCCAACAAAGGTTTCTTGTGTTAGTGAGGAGATGTAATCTTCCTTTAACGGTTATTTTATTTCTCCTTGCAGAATTTCATCTGTTGGAAGTTATGTTCAGGGCCGACTTCTTAACTCACTGTAAGTAGACACAATCATTTGGTTTGCCTATTTTCTCACTTAGGCTAGTCTACATGCTACTGTTTGGAAAACACTCCCGAAAGTCAAGCAAAATATATCTTGATGCTTACTCTATGGTGAAGAACTCCAGGATCTGGCAAAAAGCAGTATCAACAGAAGGTGCAAATGTACCTTTGAGGTTCACAATATTACAAAGAGTTTAAAGATCATGTTTTACTTGTGGTATGTAAGCCAGTTCAGTTTCTTTACTGCTCACTTGCGAACATGTAATAAATAAACAGAATAAATGTATGAAAAATGGAACAATAAAAGCTTATTGGTTAAGTAAATGCAGAAAAGTGTTTTTCACAGAGGAACGGAAGAAACTACAATCATTAATTTAAGCTTTTCATAGGCTTGGGTTAAGATAAAAAAACGTAACAAATTTATGTGTAAATACATAGAGTAAAAAAGCCTGATGAACACTAGGAATCAATGGTTAGTAGAACATGGCAGGTCAGACAGACCTGATAACTAAAACTGCTGTAATTGCATGTTCATTATATAAGACCTTCTGGTGGAAGTAATGCCTATTGATTTCAGATAAAGCACTTCATATGCTACTGAATTATAAAACTTTTAGCATTTGGTGCATGAAATTCAGGGAAATGTCATAATGGGATGAAAAGGAGACTAATCGATGTGGAGGAACAAAGTGTTGTATCACTGCATCCTCAATGGGCAGAGCTGCTGATGGAACAGAGACTCCTCTCACCCCATGTTCAACTGCCAAGATCTGGGGGATGAAGCAAATAGAAAATGTATTTTCCCTTCCCATAGGCAGGGAGGTGTCTTTGCCTATTGCAAGGGGGTTGAAACTAGATGATCTTAAAGGTCCCTTTTAACCCAAACTATTCTATTTCTCTTTGTCTCTTTCTCGTTTTGCAAAAATGGCTGAAAATTCATTACAAAGGCACTTAGAATTTTAGATTAATTTGTTTGTCTTGTGGCTCAGAGCTACTACTTCTGGGAAGTTAAGCTCAGGAACAGGAATTACACTGTAGAAGATTTTTAACATTCACAAAGTTCCACTATGACAAATGCTTATTCCCTGTGTATCTGGAACTAAACTTGTATACTATGTGGTTTAAAGAATCCCACGAAATAGGTGGATTCTCAAACAAGAATATTTTGATGTTTAATGTTTTGAAGTTTCTGTAAGAAAAACAGAGTTTTTCCTATCATCTACAGTTCTCACTTCATATTTTGCAGCAAAACCAGAAAGCCCCAGGTTCAGGACAGTCCATATGGCAGAGCTGTGGAGACTGGGGCATGAAAAGCCTGGTAAACTTGCTTCTCCAGTCCTCCACGAGCCTACTTGACAGGGTATCAAGCAGTGGGTGTACAAGTATAGATGGGGACAACCTCTGATGAGATTATGGCAATTTTTAGGCAAAACTAATTTTCTTTTTGAAGAACTGAGTGTGTGGAAAACAAATGTTCAGTGTGAAATGAAAGTAAACTACTTTATTCTCCAGCTGAGAACATTCAGAGCCAAGGCAACTCAAATCTGCTCCCCTAAATTGCAGATATATTACATCTGAGGACACGAGAACTGCTGCTGCTGCTGCCGAACGTGGCAAATTTCATGTAGCAAGACCTAGCACTTTTTTAGCTGTTTCCTTGTATGGTCTCTAAAACCTTCAATTTCTGAAAATAGATGCTGAGATGATTTTCCCAGTGGTAAGCTATGCCAGTGGTAAGCTATGGTTACATCAACTCAGTATGAAAGAAATACTTGAACTTCCCCAAGGGGATTACCCAACAAGGTGGTGAGTGACTGCAAAGAAAGAAAAAAGAAACAAGGAGGAGAGTTTGTGTTAGAGACACTGTCTTCTTTCTAATGCCAAACTAGTGCTGTCATCTTCCTTGGAGGAGGCTGACAATTCCAATTTAATGGATCTAGGATATTAGTACAAAATACAGAGATGTATTTCTCGTGTTTGTCTAGTGACTCTTCCCTAGAGTTTGTGCAAGCTGTTTCTGGAAGAGAAGATTAAAATGCAAATCCTTGGAATAAGTGTACTGATTAGATTCAGTTGTCCATATGTTTTAAATGCAGAGTTGTGTTGATTTTATACATTTATAGAAGTAACATTTATAGAAGTAAGACATATACATATGGGGAAGAGGTTGTATTGGTACAGGTCTCTACAACATGATCATAGCTCTAACTCACTTGTTTCAGGGGTCGTCCTTAGGCTACAAAATGCTGTGGCAGGAAGGATATTCCTCTTAGGCAGTTTTTAGGGTTAAAGCATTGTTTCTTTCTGACAAATGTGTGGTTAAAATGTGACTTTTCATCCTTCTGACTGTTCTCCCTGACGGGTTCAGAATGCTCTTCACATCATAGTGAACTGACAGCCACTTGGATAACTACAAATCCTGCTCCAGCCAGGTTCCCTGCTTTCCTTCCCCTAAAATGTACTGGAGAAAAGGGCAGTGTGAAACTCTAATGGGGGAAGGAAAAGAGAGAAACTCCCATGAAACTAAAGGAAAAAGTGTGACTAATGTTATAGTGTTAGGTTTGAGTCGCTAAACTCATAAAGTGATCTCACTGACAGAGAGAAGTAGGAAAAAACTCTTTTTCTCTGTATTTACTCTCAGTTATCTAGTGGCAACGGTTTCCTCTCCTGCATCTCCTGAACAATTTCAAAAGGAAATCACTGATTTGTTTTCCCCAGAGATGAAATCTGTAAGAGCTGTTATGGAATAATGTAGCTTTGTCATTAATATTGAACAAACAGATGGTGTCGTCTGACAGAGCTCACATCACCACACAATGGCAACCAGCCTTACGTACTCCAAATTACTGTGGAAGGCGAGGTAATTAAGAGAGACTTGGAGTTTGTACCCTAAAAAATCTTTGTACTTTCAAGCCCACTAATGATGAACGCTTTTGCAAGCCTTTTTGTTATCTATGTATTCTTATCTACAAAGAAAGAGATGAATTTTCAAATCTCTTAGATTCGCTGAATATAATTTTGATAGTCCCTGTTGTTGCTTTTTGTAAGATTGCTGAGCTCTGCTGTTTAGCTAACTAGGATGTGGAATGATAAATGCAATGACAACCAGCATTTGCTGGCAGAAATAAAGCCTGGTAAAGAAGCTTGGTGAGAAACAGACAAGAATGCCTGAAAAGGTAGGCAATGATAGTGATAGAATCTAATTCAATACATGTGACCCCAGATGTAACGACTACGCTGACTTTAATCTCATGCATTGAGTGTTATCTATCTTCTGACCATTATGAGTAGCAGCCCATTGAAGCTTACCACCTGAGTGCATAAATACCACGAAGAGGTAAAATATTACAAATGAAAACAAGTTTCTTTTCAAGTTTAGGAAAGTTTCATCAAAAGCTCTTATCCCCTTCTAACCCCATGTTTCCAACACAGCTGTACATGACCCACTGCTTTAATCGGCCCTTGCAAACACATAATGGCAAGCAGGAAAACACAGCATTGTTACTGTGAAAAATTAGTTCTGTGAGCAGAAGTAATTTGTATGAAACATCACACTACTATACCAGTTTTTCCCGTGCTGTGTTGGTTGTTTTTTTTTTCTGTCATTTTGTAGAATGTGCTTTGGGACTGTAATTCTCTGTGTGAATTTCCCCAAAATAACTGTTATTTGTTACTGTTATTGATTGTGTTTCAATTGTATTATTCTCAGTGAGTGCTTCTGAACTTTAGGACATAGGGGTACAATAATTTGAACATAGATTCTTTTTTTGTTATTAAAAAATTGCTATGAATCCCATGAAGTCAATGTCTAGAAAACACTTACTAACCATGTTTTCTTAGTTTACGGTTTAACATTCCTCTTCTCCTCCTCTGACACCTATACAAAGAAGTTCATTATGCTGAATCCCCTGCAGCTAGCAAGTATTCTGCAGTGAAGAAAAACAAGCTTTGTTAAGGAGATTATGGCTCTGGTGTTTTAACAATCCAAAATGTTCACTGAGAATAAATCTTAATTGGATAAAACTTTACATGCAAAATCTTTGCTCCCTGAAAATGGAAGCATATGTAACATAAAGGCTGTGAAAGAACAAGATCTGAAAATACAACACAAACGTGACTTCTGAATTGCCTAGATGAAATTTTGCAACAAATTTCTATCAGAACAGGAATGATTCCCGAACTGCTGACAAACACTAATAAATCTAGGGAGACATTTCATTTCTAGTAAGGATATTTTCTCACTACTAGTCATACAAAGGTTCATTCTCCATCCCCGTGACTGCACTGAACTCATGTATCAAGAATACTCACTTATGTGGAGATTAAGCAGCAGAGGCTCCTCCATGCTCACTACTCTAGGGGAGCCATGGACTGGTTTGTAAAGGCATTCACTGGAGCCAGTGGATGGGGCAGGGAGAAGCAAAACAAAGAATCTCATGTTTTAGCAAGGGAGTATTTCTGGCCCCCTTTCCCTCCAGCACTAATACAGAAATGCTAGATGACTCGTGAAAACCAACCACTGAGAGTTTAAAGGAAGGGATCCTAGCAAAGCTGGCTCTGCTAAACGCCAATCTGAGCATTACGCTCAGGTTCCTCAGGAATTTTCTGAGCACAAGTTATGGCAAAGAATTGTTTTTTTACGTAGAAAATACACCCATGTGTTTTGAGCTAGGAAATGAAATGACTAGAAAATGAAGAGTCAGACAATTGACAAAAAACAACAACAAAAAAGGAAAATAGTGAAATGGTTAAAGAAAATTTTGAAGTTTGGGTTTTTTTTTTTTTTGTTATTTCAAAGGTTAAAGATACTTTTGAAAATATTAGCTTGAAAATTATTTTGGGCTGATCACAGTTTACAGTAAGATCCTACCACTGTTTAAGTTCACAGATATTTACTTCAGTGACCATTCAGGAAACAAAGCTCCAAGTAAGATGATTGCAGGAGTTTCTTTTGACCAACACATTATAAATGTTTTAATAAATAGCTATGGTCTCATCTAAACTCCTTACCTTATAGATGAGCTCTGGCTTCTTATTTCTGCTCAAAGCATATTTGCATCATTTCCATTACTTCCTTCATTTTCTAAATGTGAAAGCCAGTCATGCAAATTATTATGGTATCAATTCCATACGCCTTTTCCTCTGGTTACTCCACTTCATTCCACACAGGAGGACAGCTATTAAATCAAACTCTATTTACTATTCATTACCTTATATCATTATTTTCTAAATAATGTCATAGACTTCTGATTACTCCATTATGTACCGCAGAGGGATATCTCAATTTGAGCAGGAATGCTGGTGGTTCTAGGACGCAAAACAACAAACCAGTTCCCAAATAAAATCTCTTTCCTTCCCTTGTAGTTCACTGTAGCACCTTGCACAGTCATTGCACACTTCTTAGACGTTTCATTACATGTGCGAAGTTTCTTGAGGAGACAAAATCAGGAGTTTATACTTCACATCTATTGATCTCGGTGATGTTTTCTTCTTAACAGTTTATGCCCAATTTCTCTTTGTTTGGGCAGATTAAGATCTAGATTTATATGTTTATTGGTGTCCCAACAAAGCAATGTTGTGACATCATTTATATTGGGAAAAAAAAAGTTTGCATTTAAAAGATAACTCACTGAGTAACTCTTGTCTTAGATGTTTTCAAGGCAGAAGTGAAATAACACTAGTATTACTTAAAAATGTGAATGGTATATACAGTCACGTGGCTTAAATTTTGATGGTGTATTATCCTTTGCAGCTGCTAATGTTCATGTTAATTTGGGGAAACATTCCTCTATCTGTAATGCAAAATGACACTACTTGGTATCACATAATTCTCCAACTCATTTCATAAGGAAAGCTGTAGATAAATCCAAACCAAATCCTGAATAGTGTGCATCCAGCAAAAGTTAAAAAACAGTTTTTGTCATCTGCCAAAAAATGTTCCAGAATTGCAGAAGATATTTCATTTTGTTAGCCTTGGTTACACTACATGTTTCTTCAAGGCAGTCATTCCTCTAACCTGCAATTCAAGTGATTTTAAAACATTTTCCAACTATTAGAAAACGATTTGTACATTAGGTTAGGATTTCTCAGTCTCAAATTCTTTAAGGACAGTCACAATAGGAAGGCTGAAGAGAGACCTTCAGTAACTGAAGAATCCCTGTTTCTCTTGGGATTTAGTTATGAAATTAATATTTTCTATATATTGAAGTTTGCATTAAGCTCATTTGAGAAAAAAATAAGGGAATTTGTGACTTGTCATTTCATGAAATTGTCATAAACGTATCTAAAATAATGATAGCAACGTAGCATTTGTTGGTACAATGTAGTTCTCAAATTCCTTGGGTATACTTTTGGATTTAGCAATCAAAAATATTTTTATTCAGGCACATTTCTCAGCTAAGAGTTGACTTTCCAGGAATTACCAGAGAGCTGAAATTTGACAGAGACAGTGCGAGCTCTTTTTATGAGGAATATTGAGCTCTAAGGGATAACCACGTATAACCAAAGTAGGTCTGGTGGTGTGATGTAGTCTAGTCACAGAATAGTAGAATCCCAGAATCACGGAGGTTGGAAAGACCTCTAAGACCACCTGGTCCAACTATGAGCCGTCACACTGTGCCCACGGACCGCATCCCTCAGAGCCACACATGCATCACCTCCATGGACAGTGACTGCACCACCTCCCTGGGCAGCCGTGCCTCTGCCTCACCACACTCGCCAAGAAGAAATTGCTCCTGATATCCAACCTATTCAAGTCTCCTACTTTCAATTCTTTCTCTCAAACTTCTTAAAACTTGCTCTACTGCACAAAATGGAAAATGTCTTTCTTTTGCCATTTCTGGCTGCAGATCCCATTGAATACTACTGCCGAGGCTAAATTTGAAGCTGAAGCTAACCATACATGTAACGTTTCAGACTGATCAAAAGAAGTGGAAATGCAGGAAATAAATCCCAAATGCCACCCAGACACTGGTAATTCAATTTTGCAGAGGGCAGGCAAGTTGCCATGAGAAGAACTGAGGGAACACAGCACGATAAGCACGAGGCTTTGTTCGTTATTTTTAGAACAGAGTATCTCGAGTTGGAAGGGAGCCACAGCGACCACGGAACCCAACTCCGGGTTCCACGGCGGACCACCCACAGGTTCCGCCCTCCCTTAGCACGTCCGCACAGCAGCCCGCGCTTCGCCGCTCTGCGCATGCGCGCCACGCGCCCCGACGGTTGGGGGTCGGGGCTATACGCGTGCGCGGCTTTGCGGGGCGGGGCTGGCGCCTGCGCGCTTGCGCAGTAGGGCGGGGCGGAGGGGGCGGAGGGCTCCCTCCGCTCGCCCCTCCCGCCGGGCCGAGCCTGGCCGGGCAGGGCAGGGCCGCAGAACGCTACGGGCTCCGCCGGGCCGTTCGCTCCTTGGCATGAGCGCGGGTGGCTCCGCCGCCGCCTCCTCAGCGCGTTAGCGTTGCGCCATGAGGCTGTGCGGGGCGCTGCTGAAGAGCCCCATCCCCAAGCAGATCGAGTACTACTCGCGCTTCTCCCCCTCGCCGCTCTCCATCAAGCAGTTCCTCGACTTCGGTGAGCGGCTCGGCGGGCCCGGGGCGGGCGGGGCGAGCGGGCCGGTGTCCTCTGAGGGTCCGCCCGCCTAGATCGGGGCTCGCCCGGAGCGAGGCCCGGGCCCCGCGTCCCGCGGAGGCCTCGGGGTGCTCCGTCACGGCGCGGGGCGGGAGGCACTGAGGGGCTCAGCCGCGGAGCGGGGGGAAACGGGGAGGCGTCGGGGGGAGCGCTTCTCACGTGGGACGGGGATCCGGCGCTGAGCTTGGATATCGGAGTTGTGTTCCCCCTGTGCGGTGATTGGCTTAGCCACAGCTGAAGCACGAGCGTTGACAGCCGTCGTGCTTCAGGAGACCTGCTGGTGGGAAGTTCGTGCTTTAGGAAGCGCCGCTGATGAACAGGTAGCGTTGCTCTGTTGAGTGGAGAGCCGGGTGTGCCTTGTGTTGTTGGAGGGCTGGTTCTGATCTAGGTAACAATGCGCTTCTTCTATCTGGGTCAGAGGTTATTGGCTCCCTCTTCTGACACGAGCGCTGTTTACATTTTATTGTACTATAAATGCTGCAGCTGAAGTAAATTGAAAGGTCATGCGTAACACCACGAGGCTTAATATAGTTCTCCTTCATTCCAGTGTTATATTAAAGATACAGGGGGACAGGAAGGAGGTGTTAAGCCTAAAAGCAATTAAAAGTGGAAACAGTGGCACGTTTATGGCAGTGGCAGTAGTGAAAAAAGGGCTGTAACTACAAAGAGCCAGCAGTGGGGGTGTTCTTGCTGCTATATCTCTGCACACAGGGTGTTCTGCCATTAAAACAAGGCCCAACACCCCACCTTGTCCATCTTATCATTAAGATGATAATCTGACTATAGAACCTCTGCTTTCCTCCTCATGAGTCTGACTTTGCATCCCCACTTGTGCCTTTGCTGCTGTGCTTGCTGTGCCTAGCATTTGTGCTCCTCACAGCGTCTTTCTGCACTGGCACAAACAAAGCCCTGAAACTTAAGAGTATTGCTATTTTAGACCTGACATAAATAATTTATTTCACCACGATGTGACCGAATGTTCAATTTGTAGATTATTGCTGAGGAAGCATTAACGTTTGTGAGGCGTTTGAGTTGTGATTAGAGGGCTGTAGAGGTGTCAGTTTTTATCCTAATAACTTGTGTGTTCTGGGAAAACTTCACTTCGTGGTGAGCATTTCCACCATTTGAAGTTGTCTCTGCAGGACTGTTGGACACCACTTGTGTGGCAGCCTTTTCACAATGCTGATTTATTTTTTGTTTTAACCATGTAGTTTCTGTGTCACTTCGAGGTTTGAAAAATGTCTCTGGATTCTCTAGGTGGAGGTAGTCCTGTTTCTTCATTCTAAGTCTGATTTCTGTTAGCTGAAGTGCAGAAAACAGGAGGGGCCAGTGAGAGCCTGACCAGTGCTGTTCCCTGGATGAGGTCCCAGCTGCCATCCCTGGATGTGCCTGTGGAACACTGTGTGTGATTACAGTATGTTTTAGTGTAGTCATATATCACAAGTGACAGGAAGCTATATGATCTGTCATTTAAAACCTCTGAAGAAGAAGAAAAAAATACAACTATGGTTTAGGCTCCTGTAATCACCATGGGATGTTTTCATGAGTTCATAAGATTAGAAACTGATATTGTGTCTTGCTAAAACTGTCAGCTTGATCTTAATAAGCCTCACAGCCTGCTTACATCTCCATTAACTTTCTCTCTGGCACGTGTGTTTACTGAGGAAACCTGAGTAGGAAGATAAGAGCCGTCTAATCCAACAGGTTAAAAACAGTGCAGTTACTTAACCTGTCCAGCCCTGGGTGTAGATGGCTTTGGATAATTCTAGGTTCCAAGGGAGACCTCAGAGACTTTGAGGAGAAATTTCCAACAAATGCCCTGACGGCAAATGTAGGGACAGCAATTGTGATGTGCTAGGCATGGAAGGCTTGGTCACTTGGCACTCTGATATACAGCGCTGCATCAGGAGATATAATCCTGCTGCCTGAATTATCTGAAAGAGTTCACTGACGGCACTGGACACAAGCGCTCAAGTGAGCAAATATGCCAGGCACGGTGAGATAGTAAAGGTGCAGCTCGATTATGTTTACCTAGTCTGATTGCTTGATGGAAAGAAGAAATTCTGGTTTTAGGTAGCTTCTATGAGCTGACTGATCTTGCATTTAGAAAAAACAATGTATATTTTTTTGCTAAGCTATGTAAATGTAGTGCTTGTGTTACAAAAACATGAAGAGACTTAAAAACCTTCAAACAGGTTTTGAAGAAGAGTAAGCCCTGAGGAGACTTGTGAAGGGCAGTCTGGGATCTTGTTGTCTGATGTATGTTTCTTGTAAAAAGGAATTTGTACTTAGTGTACCGCGCATTTATTTTTGGAAGATTTTATTTTTAATTTCTGTCCATGCAAAACTGTGACGTGGTCTTTATGCTCTTGATTATGTATTGATTGTGTTGGTTTGATTTTTCTCTTTGCAAAATTCTGGTGAGTAAGGGGAGAAAAGCCTTATGTTTCTTGATGACCAAAGAGTCTGTTCAAACACAGTTTATAGCAATGCTCATTAACGTTCAGTTTAACAGCTCTTTTCTTACTGGGTCAGACAAAGCATGGGTTGTATGGAATACAGATGCGTGTGTAACGGCAGTCTCTATTCCTTTCCAATGATAGAAATTTGTGATGCTATTTATTTTAAAAGTTGCTCAGGTAGCTTAATTAACTTGAACTTCTATGAAAGACAGTTTGACAACTTAATAGCTTGTTAATACTGAAGCCCTATGAAGCTAATCAGAAAACAATGCTTGAAGCAGTATCTCCAGCTCTGTATGTGATGCACTTTCTGTCAAGCTTGCAGCTATCTTCATAGCAGCCACAACTGTGTGAGGGGTTACAGTGTCATCACGAGCTTGGGACCTCTGTGTCACAATCGGAGAGCACAGACTGTCTGTGCTGCTTTTCTTTTTCTTTCCTGTGTTTGTTTTCTCTTTTGGAGACTCTTCTTGAATATTGTTCATTTAGTTTTGTTGTTGCAAATTGCATTTTCCTGAGATTCTTGTGCAGTTTGAATCCTTTGCAAAAGAATGACTTGCCATAAATGTGTTTATTATAAACAACTTTAGACCTTGATTAATGTTAATGTGTCATTCTAGGTGTATAGAGACACCTATCATTCGCATGTGACACTTCCCCTCAGACCCTGCCAAAAGAGAGGAAAAAAAACCCAACCCACAAAAAACCCAGCAGAACACGTGGATTTAGATATGTGCTTTTAAACTTGATAGTTGCTCTGGATGTGATTTTGGTGGATTTCCAAGTTTGCACATTCTTAAATGGCCCTGTCTGCTGTAATTGCTAGAATAGCTTTTCTGAAATAAACTTTCAAACAGAAATGTATGTCAATAACATTCAAATAAATGGATCTTGGTATGCTTGTAGGGCAAAACTGCCAGGGGTGGGGAGGAATATCAGTATTGGGGTTATGTGTTTGATAGATCCTCCTAATTTAGGTTTGCCTCACCTGTGCAAAGCGTGCCTTGAAGGACTATAGGTAATCTGAAATAGCCAGCAGTCCTCATCAGCTTCTTATGTGGATAACTGGTCAGTCAAGTATGTCTGGGAAAGAAGGTAAGTAACCAGCTGGCTGTGTCTGTTGGGGAAGGTAACGTTTCTATGTCTAGCAGTGTCCTAGCACTTTAAAAAAAAAAAAAAAGGGCACAGAAAGGCATGAACTTACTCTGCTTGGCTGGTCAGGGCTGGCTTTAAGCCAAGAGCGTTACAGCCTGACTAGTACAGAGCTGTGCCTGAGCTCACACGTTCCATGCAGCTGCGCAGTTCGGGTCCTGTTGTTGACGGTAAACAGCTGATGGTAAAGATACTGATAGAATGCTTTGTGAAAAGAGTGATTGTACTGAAAAGGCTGCTTATAAAATAATTGAGCACAAATAAAGATACAGGTGATACCTTGTGCAGTTCTTTGATTATTCATGAAAGAGTCACTGTAAGTTTTTTAACTAGTATTTTGTGAATGTATGGTGTAATGCTCTGATTATTGCTGCTCTGGTAATGATGTCCCTGAGATTTGTGAGGGGCTGAGGTTTGATGCATACTATGTGCATGTGGAGCTTGTTTAATACCAAAGCTGTCTTGACCAGTTGAGCTTCTATCCCTTTTTTTTTTTTTTCTTTTTTTTTCCTGCAAGTCTCAAACCAAATGTTTTGGATGACTTTTGTAGTTGAGGTTACACGTGTAGCTATTTGTAAGTATGGGTAAAACTTAACAAAAGGGCACTCATTCCTTCTGACTTGTCAGATGTTAATCTTAAATACCATGTAGTTTCTAGCGACACTGGGCAAAAATGAAAAATATATACTTAAGGGAAAGGACAGTGAATCATGGGCTGAGTGAGTCCTTGTTATGGAACATGGCTTGGGAGGCTGTGATTTTGTAGGTTATGATCAAAATGCCTGTGGCAGCTGCTGCAAAAACTGGCACTGAAGCCTATCACGAGGACGGTGATGTAGCAGTCGTACCACAAACATCTACAGTGTGCTGCAGTGAGTGCTTGTGGCTGGGACATGCCTGGAGGTAAAGAGGAACAAATATACAACAGATTCTCCTCATTTTTAAATCTAACTTTCGTTACGAAATCAATTAGTCTGTGGTACCTATTAAACTTGGCCTGTGTCGAGGAAGTTTATAGGCCTGTTCTGAAACTGATAGAAAGAGCAGGCCGGGTACTGGCACTGCTGTTGTCAGTTGTGTGTGCAGTGCTAGGCCAGATTCCTGCAAGTTCTCACACTTTGTGTTGCTGCGTTGGTGGCAGGAGGGCTGTCAGCAATGAAACTGAAAGCGTGCTTAGAAACAAGGAAACTGGGAAGGCAACAAGCAGAGATACACAAACAAGCAGATGTGGGGGTTGGAAGTAGAGGCTGAAAGAAGCTGAGTGGCTTTGAACTTAACTATTAATCTTCTGGTAGAAGGGTGACCAGTACAGGGTTAGTCTACGCAAAGAAATAATGTGTTTTTTTAAAACACAGCTTTAGTGGAGAGGTTTGTGTGTCTGAGGCTTTCACAAAGTTTAGTGCTAGAAGAGACTATTAAATAATGACCTATCATTTATTGCATTGCAGCTGAATTTTTCTCCTGTTGTCTATGCACTGACCCTGAAACCTTATGTTTGATTTTAAGAGCGTCTTCAAAAATAAATTCCCTCTTAGCCTGAACGTTAGCCATCAGTATGCTAACCACTGAATTGAATCAGAAAGAGGAGTTCTGCTCAGACATTACTATCATTGTTTTAATCAGACTGGCTTCAGCTCTCATGCAGCACGTTTGGTACAGCTCTCATTGGGGAGCATTCTTGGATGCCTGGAATTTTTTCTCTGTGAAGCTTTATATGCTGGGATGGAATATTTTGTCTTGATTTTGTAGAGCCTTATGAGAATACCATAACAGAAATGTCTTTGGCTTTTCCCAGATTTTTAATAGTATGCTTCTATGTCTTAGAGCTTTAAATAGCATCCTGATGTGAGTTTTGCCTAACTGTGGAACAGAATAACTTTATTTTGGCTTTGTGTTCACATTAAAAGACTCGATCCAGTGAAAAGCTGGTGGTGCATGCTGAATTGTAAATGTTTTTTGTTTTTTTTTTTCTTGGCCTATTTATTATTTTTTTCTGTATCCAGTCCTTCATTCTGTAGATGTGAGCATGGATGGTGACTTGCTTTATTCTGCTGTATGAAAGGGGGTTTTCTTCCCATGGGCTGCAGCTCAACAAGCAGCTGGGAGCCTCTTGTGATGCAACTGTTCCTTGTAACCTGTTACTATTTACAGCTCTGGCACTCAGTGATATTCCAACGCTTGCCATAACATTGAAGTTTTTTATGGGTCCTGGTGTGGGTTCTTGTGAAGGTCTGCAAGGGTCATTCTGGTTACATAACTTTGTTCAGCTGTTGCTACTGAACTGTGATGTGGTAGGGAGAGATTTATTTGGTGTGTGGGAGTACTGTGTAATATTCCATCCTGGTACCAAATGGGGTTGTTTACACAATTGTCTGTATTGGTCGCTCTTGGAGGCTGCTAGGGATTAAATCTGCTTGCCCAGTAGAGACTTGTTCAGAAATTTTACTTTCATTAATCTAATGCTGGTAGTTGCGTTTCTGGTACTTCAGTTCTGCAAGATTCTCAAAAAAAAAAAAAAAAAAAAAAAAAAAAAAAAAAAAAAAAAAGGAAAAAAAAATAGCGTTGGATTGAATTTGTAATGATTTTGGTTATGCAACAAGTAACTTCATTTTTGTGAGTATTTAAAACTTCGTAAGTCCTGAATTCAGTATTTTAGTATAGCTGTACTGCACAGCCCTTGAGTTGCTGTGGATGGCTGAGCTGCCTTATGCAGGCAATACATTTTATTTTATTTTTGGTGACTCTGGCAAAAGAAATTCTGCATCCAGTAGGTTATACCACTAGCTGCTCTGCTGCCTGCAGGCACAGCTTAGTTGTCTACAGGTGAGCATGCTCCAACAGGTGGGATTCACTGTGGTTTTTTCCTCTGCTCCTCAAGTGGCTGAAGCTTCCTTAATCTGTGTTGTCTTTGAGCTGAACTTAAGTGCTCTGCAGTTCTCTGACTGCAGGTGCTCAGAAGGAGCATATGATGTTACACTGGATGCTCACATGTGCATGTGCTCACACTTTTTTGTTTTTTTTTGCTGAAATTGATGTGGAGTTGAAGCAGCCTGAAGTGTTTAAAAGTGAAGTTCTTGATAACTGAGGAATATTGGAGGATTTCTTTTCTTCCCGTTCCTATAGCTTAACTTCCACAAGTAAGGACGTGAGTAGACACAGTCTTTGCTAAGATATAAGAAATATAAGATGATTTCTGAAAAAAAATAAACTGGCAAAAGATAAGGATAATATAACAGTGCTAAGAACTGAAGTACTATTCTTCAACCCAAACAAGAATGTGTAGCATGTATCTTGGGTTGCAGTGCCAGTCACAGCAAAGGTTACTGCTGAAAGGCATGGGATGAAGAGGCAGAGGAAAGAATCCAAAGATAACTTACAGTGTAGCATTTACTTCATTAAAATACATAATGGTAAAGACTGAGTTCATCTTTGATCTGATCTTCAGGAAAAGAGAAATAAAGGAAATCTTTACTCCCCTTCGTTCCTTATACACAATTTGGATACGCTGAAGTATGTTTGGGTCCTCTTGGCTTAGTAAGCAGCAGGGCTGTTACTTGTGGGGTTCATGGCAATAATCATCAGTGATAGTCCCAGGGTTGTGGAAATGATCAGGAGCAGTGCTTGTGTTTGAGAGAGGACGAAGAAGAGGACAGTAGATAAGCCAAAAATTAGATGAGTCATAGCGAATTAAATAGCTGAAAAAAAGTAATAATGAAGTAATGCTCAGATAAGATATCAAGATACAAAGCAGTCAAAAAATTGTGTTAAGGCAATAAAAATAGAGAGTGTGGAGTAACCTCAGCATGAGATTGCTGTATAGTTGACATGCAGTGTTCTGGTGGCTTGACTGTCCAGGAGCTAAGACCCCACACAGCCACTTACTACCTTCCGTCATGGAGCAGGGGAAGAGAATAGGAGGAGCCAAAGTGAGAAAACTCGTGAATTAAGGCCAGTTGTGTAAGTGAAGGAAAGAGGAAGACACAAGTGAGGCAAAGGCAACCACTTACTAACTCCTGCTAGTGGATTGATGCTTAATCTCAGAGTAGCATCTGTCTTGGAAGATGAGTCCACCAGTTATTTCTTTATTGCTGAGCCTGAAGTTGTGCTGTGTGGGCCACCCCTGTGGACAGGGGAGGTCAGATTCTGGATGCCCTCCATCCCAGCATTGTGCCAAGTAAAGGAAAGGAGAAAACCTTGAAGCTGGGCAAGTGCTGTTGAGCAGTAACAGAAATGCTTCAGAAAGTGTCATCAACACTTGAAATCCAAAGCACAGTATCACATGGGCTGCTACGAAGAAGGCTGTTCCAATCTGACTGGTACGAATCTTTATTAGAAAATATTCCACCCTTAACACTTCACCAGTACTCTTCTATGGATAGTTGGTATTTCTGTGGCCCAAAACCATGTAATTGATAATAGAATTTGGCTTAGAATTTAAGAGTTGTTTCATCTCATTCCATACCTGCAGCATTAAAGCAGCTTTTATTGGTGCCAGTTATCCTAAATACACTCATATTGGGTTGTTGTTTTTTTTTTTTAAGCTGCCTTTTGTAAGTTGTAAAAGTAGTTTAAAGACTGTTTGCCCTTTAAAAAATGTTTATGGTTCAGTGCATGTTTATCATCTAAGTGTCTAGTTGGTGTAGTAGGCTGAAAGGGAGGGTTATTTTCTTAGATGTTGAGCTGTGGCTCTGAAACTTAGGATTTTTCTCGTTTTCCTGCTGTTCTTTGTTACTGTTAGAGACTTACATTGATCCTTCTTTTCTCTGAACTTTTCTATGTAAGTGTGACATTCTCTTATGTGTTGCTTTGACCTGTTTAAATTAGTCTTTTCCCTACAAAGAAGTACTTTTATTATTGTATGTGTGTATATATAACAACTAGCACACTGGTTTGTACTTAATACAAAACAAATAACAGTTTTATAAATACTTTCACTGATTCCTTCATGCATAAATCATCTGCTTGTTGCAGCTTTCATTGATTCTTCTTTTTTTTTAATCAAAATCAGATTTAAGAATACAAATAGGGAAAGAGGCAAGGTTAAAAATCAAATGACTGAACTGCTACTTTTATCCTTTCTGTGCTTAGAAATATATATATGCTGGATAAATGCATTCAAGCCTGGTAACTGGTGGCAGCATGGATTAATCCTCTAATCTTTTTGTAGCCTGGTTTGCTTAGCATTGAAAGCATTTTGTAACAAGATGGATAACAGTCTAGTAAACCTTGCTGAGAATGAAGGGGATCTGGGCCCTGTGTTGTCAGCAGTATTTTTATGTTACTGATACTGTGTGTCTTTGCTCATAGACTTTCATTTTATTTAGGCTGGATAATTGGAATAATTTTCCTGTTAGCATTTTGACAGGGACTAAAAGATAATGCAGGGATTTGTATTTTTGTGAAACAGTTATTGAGAGTTTTGGACCTTTTCCCTTGAGGTTAGTGAGGTATTTGTCAAAACTGAGAATTTGGGGAAGCTGCTTTGGGATACTCACCTACAGGCTACAGTGTGAATTGAATCGTTTATGAAAGGTGGTGATAAGCTCAAAGAAACAAAATTCACTCCTTTCTGTAGTCAGTTTATTAATAGTTGAATCGAATAGAAGAGCAACAAACAAAAGAAAGTTTCTTCACGTGGTGTTTTAAGCCTCATCTATGTTGAACGTGGTTTTTCTTAGTTATTGAGTTTGAAATTCTGTGTCTCACTTAAGTGCTGCATTTCTTCTGTCCAGCTTCTGTTTGGAAGCCGTGGTGTCTCTTCCCAGCATAGGCAAGCACTGATGTGCCACACCTCCTTCCTGCTCTGTGCTGGGACTGCTCTGCCTTTTCCTCTTTTGGAGGAGGAGGGCTGATGTCTGAGGAGCTGCTTTCTCTAGGAGGCTCACTGGGCTTGGTGGAGGGAGCCTTTGGGTTATGTGGGCAGCTCGAAGGCCAGGAACCAGATAGGAGCTGTGGTTTCTCCAAAGAACGCTCTGCCTCTCGTGTTTTGTGAGAGAAAGAGAGAGGTGAATTGTTTAACTCTCACTTCCAGCTACTCCCCAGTTGCCCCAAGGACAGACAGCCCTAGGCACATGTGAATTCTTCTTCTAAAAACAAAACAAAAACCAAACCGTGGTAATTGTTTGAGCACCTTTGCTGTATCAAGTAAGTAAATAATTAAGTAAATAATTAAACTGTATTTATTGCTTGGCTACCGTGTTTTCTCTTAGTGTGTACTTTAGAATACTTATTCCATTAATGCTATTTTTAGATCAGAGAAGCTTATCTTAGAATATTGATTTATCTGTGTTACTTTGTGATGTTTCATTTAATAACAGGTAGTGGTTTGCAGCTGTTACAAATGGTTGGCTGAAGATCAGTTCCTCTTGGGAGACAGATGCATACCTTCCCTTGGATCATTCCTGCATAGGGAAGTCTGTGACTTGAGTGACAGTGAAGGGACTGCAGTTTGACTAAGGCTTCGATTGGTCAGTGATGTGTTGTTCATCTGTTTATTCATTCCATGTATCTGTCCCAGTTCAAATCTAAGCATCTTTCCAACAAGTTCCAGGCCGTATGGAGGACCATTTATTTTAAAATAGACTTCTTGGAGTTAGCAAGCTATGTGTCCTAGCCTGTGGTTAGTGTAATAATGGTTGTGGTGGTTTCTTCCACGTTCAGATGTGCTGTTGACATCTCTGACCATTTGATGCTCTGTCCTTAGCTTGTGATAAAGTGGCAGTCTGAACTGCCTTAAGCCAGTAGTTACTTAACAAAATTGAATTGTTCAGCCTTTAAAAAAGTGAATTTATTGTTACAAATGGATAAGATGTAAAAGTACAGTCCTGTCCTTAACTCATCATGTTTGGTGGGATTTTTTTATGAAACTTCAGTCATTCTCCAATTCATTATTAAGACACTATGAGTTTCTTAATATTGAGATCATATATGCCAAGAGGAAACAAGTCCTTAAAACACAGTACTTGAATGTAAAATTGTAGATGTTGGTGGAAGCAGCCCTGGAGAGCAGTGATAGAATTTGGGCTGAAGCCCTCTAAAAAGCAGAGGCTGAACACCTAAGGCTCGTGGGAGCTGTGTCATCAAATATGGCCTTCTGCTGGCTATCCCTGTTGGAACATCTATCTGGGTTGTGGCTGCTGTTCTCCAACATGACATGGTAGGTAGGAAAAGGGAATCCAGTTTAAGCATAGAGCATTCTTAGAGGCGAGAGTCAGCATTTCTGATTATGGTGTGTGTGTTATTTTTCCTCTTGCTTCATCGTCCTTATTAGGTTTTACAGAGCCCTGTCTTAAGCAGAGCAAACAAATGCTGTGTGCTTTGTGTGGGATTGATGGTTTTAGTGGTTAGTGAGATGAGCACTGGAGAGTATATTGAAAGTGTCTCTATTCCTTTTGGGAGCATGAATGCTTTTGGAGGACTGAAGGGTGGTGGTTTGCAGCGTTGGCTTTTTTTTTCCCTCTGGTAGCCACAGTTATTGTTGCTATGTAAGCATAGATTGCTTACCTTTAGTATGTAGTTCACACTCCTAAAATGGTGTATAAGCAGTGGAAACTGTAGATCCTTCTTTAGTTCTGCTTTCCAGGTTTCAGCAGCAGGTGGTTAATTCTGGCCTTTGCTCAGTCTGCTCTGATGCTTTGATCTCCTTGTATCATCTTCTAAAGCTTTCTCTTTCCATCTGTTTTGCTTTCTTTTTTGGATTGTGTGTACAAGAGCTAAAAAAATACTTTAGAAGTTCAAGAAAACAGGGTAGACATGGTCAGTCATTCTTACCTTCCTGTGTCTCATTTTACCATTTAAAAAAAAAAAAAAAAAAGCAATAGTAGTTTCATGAGGATAGGGGTGAAAGGATTCTGACCTCATTCTTGTGGATTTTGAATGGAGTCTGTCTTCACTGGTATACAGTGGGTGCAGCTTTCCTGCTGTAGAGTTTTACAGTAATGTGATGGCTGATGTTTCAGCTCAGTGTTGGATACATAGCTAGCAGAGAGAACTAGACTCTGAGGTGCAGTGCAGAGGCTAAAAAGAACAGTTAACTCATCCTTTCCCTGTCTCTGCTATCATGTATTGCTGATACTCAAAAACTACTGCTGCTTCTATGATAAAAGCCCAGCAGTCCAATACCTAGCAGTAGGGTTGTGGCAGCTGTTGTTAGATTTCTGAAGCAAGTAACGTTGGTCATCACCCATTCTCCAGTAGGCTGCTCTCAAATGGGTGTTTCCTGAATGTGGGAATCTGGCAGATGATCTGTTAGCATTTGGTAATGTTTTGGGGAACCTGAGTTTGACCTCTTGTGAAATGGAATTGAAGTTTGTACGTGCCCTCTTCTGCAGCTTTCCATTTGTGACAGATCCTTTTGTGATCTGAATCTTATTCAGCACGGTGCTGTTTTGTCAATCTGTAGAATTTGCAGCAATTTAGTTTGCATCAGTTGTGTGGATAGTCTCTACGTTGTTAGTGCCTCCTGTTGCAGGATCCAGAATTGAAGGGTTTTTTCTCTGGATCCAGCTTTGCAATGGTTTTCTCATTCCGTTGGTACAATGGAAGGTCCTGAAAAGCTGCTGATACTTAGCACTGTGGGTGAAAATATGAGAGGGGAAGAGAAGAGTGAATGTTTGAAGCGGAGTTAAATCCCAGTGAGGCGAAAATAAAAAGATGAGAGAAAACTGGAAGTAATGCTACTTCCTGACTTTTCTTTGAAGGTGTGCTCGTTATAACATTGATGTGCACCCTATGAAGCTTTCCTCTTTTAATCTTTGTCCGTCTACTGCTGCTGTATTTGAAGACCTGATGCGTCCAAGATTATACTGTTACGGCCTGTGTTACCTTCATGCTTCCAGAGCATGTTTTCTTTATGCATTATCTTATATTTTTTTCCTTCTGATACTTATTTCAGTAAGTGGTGTGATTTATTTTGTTAGAAATATTTGACACCTTTTCACATATGAGACAATTGGTTTCAGTGTTAGATGTCACCTTTTGAGTGAACTTCTCGTGAAGTCTGTCTTACTATTTTATTTAAATCATATTTATATTATCCATCTATATTGTCAACTCAAACTTGATGAAGGATTATTGAATCAGTTCTTCAGCTGTGTCATACTTCACTGCAAAGTGAAATCCAGCATCATCCGGGCTGTCTCTCCTATTCTTTGTAGTGATTGCACAAACAACTTTTTATTGCACTTTTCTTGTTGCTAGCGTTTGAAATCCAGCTTATAATTATATGACCACTAAACAGAGGTACATCAGAAAGAGCCATCATTACTGGGTCTTTATTTAAAGGAAGTTAATGTGCATTTGTATTGAAACACTGGTAAGGGTGAAATGTTAACCTCGCCTTTATTCAAATTACTCAAACGCAGCGTGAACGTAAAAAATCCATAATAATTCAGGTGTAATATTTTAATGAAAGCACATCCAATATTCAGAGAATGCTGAGTCTAAAGCCTTGAGCAAGTGTTTGGTAAGCTGTTTATAATTGGAATATGTTCATTTTACTCAGACAAAAGTTCAAAACACTAATAAAGGAGACAGACAGAAAGAACCTTAATTAATCACTAGCACTTGAATGACAGCATCTCTTTCACAGTGCATTTTTATTTCCTATAGTTCCATGTTTCAGTGCTTCATAGACAAAAATCCACGTCTCCATGATGTTAATTTCATATAATTTAACAAGATTACATTGCAAATATAGCTTTATGCACTGCTTTTAAAAAATAAAAGTGGTGTGCCCTCTATTAGTAATTAATAACAATAGCTGTGTTCATAGCATATTATAATGCCGTGCTAGCACTATACTTCCCTATCATTACATTTTTGTCTTGAAATCTGCTGCTGCTGTTGCTCTTTGATGCAATTAGGAAACTCTGACACAGCACCCCTTGTTCTTAGAAAAAAAGCTAATTACAGTCCTTGATGCCTGGTGCAGTGCAATCTGTATTGGGGCATAGAACTGCTGTAATCTTTCTTACACTTAATTTACACCAAGGTAAGCAGGTCTTTATTGTGCATCTTTGTATTATGGAGTAACTTGTTGAGAACTGCTGGATAAATCATAGTGAAATTATTTACAAGTTGCACTTTCTCCTTAACTCTGAGTGTGGCTTCAAATTCTGTTGAACTGAAATTGATGGTCTGAAACTGGATATGGCATCTGGTGTTCAACATGAAAGTTTGTTTCTGGCAATGTGTAATGACCCAGCTGGAGTGATTAAATATATGTATATAGAAAGAAAGCCGTGTGCTGTGAAACAAGGTGGAACAGATAAAGCAAACATCAAGCCAGTCTTTGAAAGACTAAGAAGTCTCATTGTGATTTAAACCTCTGAAGTGGCATTGCAACTTAGAGTACTGTTTCGTGGAAGAAATCTTTAGAACTTATGTATGATAAATCACATTTAAAAAAAAAACCAAAAAAACCCAAAAAAACAAAACAAACAAAAAAAAACTTAGACTTGAATCATATTTTTTGGACTCATTTTGATCTATGTGGTAGTGCAGGAGTTGCCATAAGGAGCAGCAGCCGAGGAGCAGCTGCTAGGATGCGGTATGATGTTTTGACAGCTGAAGAATGCTTTATTACTGCTGATCCAGTGCGTAGCCATTTTCTGTCCCCAAGCACATGCTGCTTGGCAGGCAGGTAACCAACCGGCCTTTGGCTAGAAGCTGAAGTGGTTCTGTGGAGGCTCTCAGATAAACCACATACAGCTATGCAGATGGCATTCTGGGAGCACACCACAAAACAGAAAGATGGACTGGGGCTAATGGTGAAATGGCTTCAGGTTAGTCTTGAAATAACACTTCTTTTCCTGAAGTGACTGTGCAAAGGGACCCCAAAATGCCCTGTAGCTAAATCGAAGCAGGGCAACTCTTTAAAGAGGCTGATGAGAACTGCTGTGGTGAGAAACATTAAGTAGAAATGTGCCCTTGCTCGTGGGAGAACAGGACGTGGGTCTTTTCTGCCAGTCCTGCTTTCCAGTCCAGCAGCTTTGCAGCCTTCCTTGCACAAACTCAGGGGCTGTGTCCTTGAAGGGACTCTGTGTCCTTGCATAGGCTGCCACGGGCTATGGGTGCTTGTCCACTTTTTCCTTGTTGTCTGTCTGGGCTATCTTTCATTCCTTTTCCCTTTCTTGCCTAGAAAACTAGCACACTTGCTCTCAGATGCTGTTGGAAAGAAGCAGTTGTAATCTTGATTCCAGTTTTTTTTTCTCAATGCAGGAGGTGTGAGTGTGAGCAAAGCAGAGAGTGTTCTT
The DNA here is from genome assembly GCF_023343835.1 of Lagopus muta. Taxonomy (NCBI): domain Eukaryota; kingdom Metazoa; phylum Chordata; class Aves; order Galliformes; family Phasianidae; genus Lagopus; species Lagopus muta. Next base: position 116,917,126 of record NC_064433.1, on the reverse strand, counting down.
TCTTGCTGTCCAGGCACTCTTCTTGGAGACCCAGCCCATCAGATGAGTAGTGAGCAAGCAAGGGTTGTGTTCTCTGTGGGTGGCAGGTGTCAGACTACACTGAAGACTTGAACTCTGAAATTGTTACTGTTCTTCACAGCAACAGTGTAACAGTGTATTTATTTTGTCTAATTTTTACAGCATGAGCTTCTTTGTAATTGGAGAGGTGAAAAGGCAAATATATAAAACGGGTGCACAAATGTTTGTTGGGGGAACAGTAAAGGTACTGCTGATGCCAATAGAATGTAATGATGGTCCACTGATTGATGATGCTTAGATGATTAAAAAAAAAAAAGAGGGAAACCCGAATCCTTCCTGCAAGTTCCTCCATGCTTGTGTTACAGTTTGATTAGGAACTAATCCATCGAGGCACATTACCTATGCAGAGTGATATACCTCTACTGTTCAGCTGATTATAATGGGACTGTCTTAAAAAGTAGCGCATTGATTGTGCCAGTTACATTGTACTCAAGTCTTTCAAATTGCAAATCTCTGTGATTATGTGCCTAGCAGGGCTTTTAAGTCTTCCTGGTTTGCTTGAACGTAATTTGTAGCTCCAGTGTTATGCCTTTGCTCATCGGTTTTGCAGGTGGTTGTACTGGCGATAATCACAAGATTTGTCTTTCTAGATGAAAGCAGAATGGTGACTACTCATTATAAGTAAAACTGGAGTGAGATTTGTTTGTTAATTTCATTGGACTCCTTGAAAATTAATTTTGATAAAGAATTCCCTCTTCTAGGAAAGGTTGCAAAGTACGGAAAGCATGTCCAGTCAGGTCTGATCTCCCATCTGAACTAATTAGGCAAGAATCTTAACATCTCATGCTTTCATATACTTGTTTTTGTATGTATCGCCTGTGACTGGATTAGCTTAAGAATATTGCCGGGCTAGGAGTGATTTATCATTTTTCCAAGCTGGTCAGCAGCAAAGGTTATTATTTCTCTGTGTCTTTTGTTTGCTTTCTGAAGAGTTGTGGGTTGTTGTTGTTTGTTTGCTTGTTTTCACTTCTTAAAATATCGTACTGGGTAGAAGTATATTAAAAATGAAAGTCAGAGATACTCAGCTGCAGCTTTCCAAAACTGGAATGTGATTCTGAGGGCTGTGCTTTCCTTCCAACTGGCTGATGAGTTCCTTGTAGCCCAACCCTAGAAGGGACCACCACCTTTGCTGCTTTTCCCAGGGCAAACCCAAGGGTCTCAGTTGCTCCACACCCATCTTGCCCTCTGGACCCTTCACCATCTGTGTAGTCCTACTTCAGATGCTCTCTGTTAGTTTCATGTCCTCCTTACATTGTAGCACCCAACGCTGCACCCAGTGCCGGAGGTGAGCCTGCAGCAGTGCAGATCAGGACAGCCCCTTCTCTCGCCTGCTGGCACTGCTGGGCCTGGTGCTCCCCAGGGCTCAGTTGGCCCCTTTGGCTGCCAGAGCACACTGGTAGCTCAGATTCAGCTTTCACCTAATGCTCCTGCAGAACTCAGAACTATGGAAAGGAATTCTTTATGTTTAACAAGTAAATTACAAAAAAGGCAAATGATTTTGGTTTTTAAAAATAACACCAACAAAAAGTTAGTACTGTAACTTTCTTATGAAAAGGGTTACAAAGGTCTGTGTTATGTTGGAGTTTTCAGCAGTAGTATATGAGGCCCAAGGAACCCTATATAGAATAGAAAATGACTATCTGTGGAGGGTTTTTTGTTTGCTTTGTTGTTTGTTGTTTTTACTGGGATGCTTACAACTGCTCAACTTTTGCCTTGCTGGCATTTTCTTTGTCTCTAAAATCAAGAGCTGACACAGAGACAACATCAGCAAATAGAGGGAAGAGTTATGTCTTCATGCCCTTCATCAGCACTGCCATTCCTTGCAAAGCCATTTCTTTCCTTGGACATTTGAAAGAATAAGGAGAAACTCAAATCTGAAACTTTTAATGTGAGAGTGTTAGGAGACGTCTGGTACTGCAGCTGTGAACTCGAGAGGTCATTGTAATCAAAGGGACTGAGCATCTTTTGGAGATTAACAGTTTCTAATTTTCTCTGTAATGTACCTTTGCCTTGGTGTGTTCGTGAGGTGCTGGCTGGGTTGAAGCCTGTATAAATGAATGAAGAGACTAGATGAAGGCAGTCAGAAACTCAAACTGTAAGAAAAGGAATTAATGTCATTGACAGAAGGGGGTGAGCTTAGGAAGTCAAAAGTACTATCCTTTGTACTGAAGGAAAAAGCATCCAAGAATGTGTGTTGGGACTGAGAGGGAAGCCGAGTACTGATAAAAGTTACTTTTTTCCCTCCAGTGACTTTTCCTATCTTTTGACACTAGTGAGTCTAAAAATTGATCTGCTGCAATGGACATGTGTATTTTTTTCCTCCCCTATAACAGGTCGTGACAATGCATGTGAGAAGACTTCCTACATGTTTCTGCGGAAAGAACTTCCTGTGCGGCTAGCTAACACCATGAGGGAAGTCAATTTGTTGCCTGATAACTTACTTAACAGGCCTTCAGTTGGGCTAGTGCAGAGTTGGTAAGTTTTTCTTTGTTTTTTAAGGTGAATTGAGAAATGAGTGTAAAACTAATGCTATATATGATGCTTTACATTCAGCCTTACAGGCTGGCCCGTTTTTGGTTTGGAATTCTTTATAATGTGATTTCTGGTCAAATGAAGATTCATTTTCTTCTGTCTCATGTTAATAACTACTATGGATCTTAGGTAAGAATTTGTAAGTTAGTATTTTTAAGGAGAAAATTTGTAATGTCTCCCAGGTGACTGGAATTGGTCAGCAACTGGAAGAGTTATCATCTTATATATTCCTTGCTATATTACACCCATGACTTCGAGTAGCTTGTCCTTTCCCATTACTTTTCCTCTGTCAAAAATACAGAAGGCAAGTTTAACCTTAGCCTTTTTTTCTCACTGCTAAATCCTTAACAACAAAGCCTACTAATCAGAGGAAATCATGGAACGGGACAAAATTCTGTTGCTCGTTAAGTAACACTTTCCTTCTTAATAAATAGTGTATGATATAAATGTTGCTGTCTTTTCCACAGTAATTTGTTGCTAGCCTATTTGTGAATTTCAGAGACAACTGCCTTGTAGTAAGCTCTAATTTTTTTTGTTCAAAAGATGATAATTGCCTCTTTCCCTCCAAATGTTTGATCCAAAGAATTTATAGAAAAATATGTTTGTGGTATACATCCAACTTCCCTTTGTGAATAACAGCTAAGGGCTAGGTGCATGACTTACAACTGATGTTGCTGGCTTTTGTGAGTTTTGATCGTAGCCCTTGAGCCAAGAAATTGTTGACTGCATATCGTCTCATATTTTATCAGACTTAAAGTATAAATTAGGTTATGTATTATTGCACAACCTGGTTGAAATATGTTTGTGTATGAGAGACAGCATTAGCCGTCCTGATGACTGCTTCAAACGTAGTGACAAAGTGCTTCAGGTAAATGTAAATGCAGTACAACCACACAATAGTAATCACTTTGTGATTAAGTGGCATCTTGCAGGGACTGAAGGCTTGTGTCTGTCTCATGTTACCAGAAGCTGTTACACCAAGTAGAAGAGTGGATAATATCCTGGCCTTTTCAAGCTTTTCTGATCTAAATGACTTGTGAAGCTGTCTTTAGTGAAATATAGGTGAATGGAGAAGTTGAAGCAAGTTTTCTGTAGTAACTGTAGAGTGTGATACTTGACTCAGACTGTAGTCAAAATATGTGTTCTGCAGCATAGGCTTCCACCCTGCTAACACAGAGCCAAGCAGAGTTTGCATCATTTCTGGCAAAGGAACTGAATAGGTGTTTAGAGGTGCTTTGGTTACAGGTTTGAGGTGAGTTTAATTGCTGTGATAGATACTGTCAACTTAAATCTGGAATGAGCCTGAATATGACTGTAACATGCTTGTCCAAATCATGTATCTTATCTGACAATGTGATGTACTATCACAGCTGTAGATTGGTTTTCTGTTAAGTCAGCTGAAGTATCAGACAACTGATAGCGTCTTCAGTATGCAGAAGAGGTTCATGTAGATGTCCTACCTAGTGGTCCTCTGACTTTGATCTTCAGTTAACTGATAGTTTTTTCATCTGTTTATTTGCCAGTTTTCAGTAATCTGTCTTGTCATCAGTGTAATTATGTCTTGTTTGCACTACCACCTTACACTAGAACCCATGTTTCTATGTAGTTTTTAGAAGACTCCAAATTAGTTGGAGCCTTACACTGCAAGTTGCCAGTATATTCATTAATATCAGTCAGCCAAAAACTTCAGAAGGCTCTTAGTCCTTATAGTAGATTTCATTAAACTTTTAAACTAGAGTAAGATGTCTATATAGATGGAACTTTGCTTGCTTATTCCACCAAACCTAACTTCACCTACTGTGCAGTGGATCCTTTCCCATGAGTCCTGCATCCAGGTAGTCAGTTACATTCAAGATTGCATGAATTTCACAGTCTCTTAGGCCTCTTGTGAAGCAGTTTCATCCTGACTTTTCTGAGAATATGCTCTCTGCTGCAGGCAAACTCTGTTCTCCAGCCTTCTAATCTATCTCAGGATGCTTTTCTTACTGTAGCATGCTGCCTGACTGCACTGCGTAACAGGGATTTAACTAATGATTGCTCAGGAGAAGTGTAGTCTTTCTCTCTCCTTTCTGGGGTTCCTTAGCTTGATACATGTAGTAATGACAATAAGCAGGACAGCTGTCCTTCCTTTGTACTCATCTACATCTACTCTTTTCTGAAGAAAAATGGCTTTACCTACATAGAGAACTATGAACACGAAGCAGAGTTTTGCATTTACACCTACACAAAACTAAAACTTTAGCTCTGTCCCCATTACAGTTTATAACTTAACATGAATGTGTTTTGCCTGAAGGTTCCAAGGGAAGAAAGGGAAACAATTAATAATGCACTTACTGTCCTTTGGCTTCAAAATGGAGTGGTTCCAAATAAGAGATCAGCAAGCAGCATGCTAGAGATTTGCAGCTTATGGACAATTTTCCATTGGACAATTGACTTTTTATAGGTCAGCTTTGGGAGGGATGTTCTGTCTAAAAGTGCTCTGCAGGTAGAGAAGATGAATGTGTGACAGAATTGCTTAGAAGGATATCATCACTACAGTGATGTGGAAAAATAGTTGCAATAAAAACTTACAGCACCTAAGATCTAACCTTGTAAAATACTCAAAAATGAGTGTGAGGGTTGCACAATGAGCTACTTAGTCACATCTATAATTCCTATCTTAATTAACCTTAGCTTTTATCTACTTTGGGCCCTTCCTGGAAAGGCACATTAGAGAAATCTGTAGTTCATGGATTGATAATTGTTTTTGTTCTATTTTTTACATTCAGACTATGCTAACAAAATTATGTTACCATGGAAATAGGTTTTATCTCATCGGTGCTTGGGTGTTAGAGACTCTAACAGAAAATCTTGCTGAAATTCATGCTGGGGGGAAAAGCCAAGTATCTTGTGTGAGTTGGAGGAGGTGGAAAGAAAAACTGGGGGAGGGGGAAAAGAATGGTAGTTAAATCTGGAGTTGGCATTATGAGCACTTAGAGTGATTTCATGTATGAAATGTGCCATGCTGGAATTACTGCCTTTGGCGGGCTGACAGGAATTCAGTTGACTTTGTGGTAATTGGAGAACGAACAAAGCTACAGTGCTTGAAGCCAAAGAGCTTGCCCAGTGAGTTGTAGTGGACTGGACTAAATAATTAAGCACCAGAAAGACAGCAGATTTGAAGGGCATAGGCTTTGATTTCTGCTTTTGATGACTCACCAAAAATGGCAAAGTACTGACACTGTCTTTTTCCGTCTAAGCTATGGGTTTGTTGTGTTGCTGGTTTTTTTTGTTTTTTTTTTTTTTTTTTCTTCAGATTTCTCTTCTGTGTTGTTGTATTCATTCACTAATAATGTAGGAAATTGTCCATTATTCTTTCCTCCTTTGTTCTAGCTAAGAAGAAAGTAGAAATTTTACCTGGAGTGTGTTGAAAATATGATCATGTTTGGATTTCCAATGCTTGGTAAATCCTGTAGTTAAAACCTTCAATTATCTATATCTCTTCTATGCTCCTAATAAAAAGAAAGTTCAAATAAATAAATGAATTGTGTGAAAAGGGAATGATATTCTTTACCAAGCCTAACTGCCATAGGGGTATAATGTATTGCTGACTCCACACTGTTGGGGAAACTGTACTGTAATTGCCGTTATGACGGAGTTATAAGTTACTAATGGATCATCATGGCTTTAAATTTCCTTTTAAACAAGTTTTTACTTCATAGTTTCTTCAGCTTTGAACTCTTTCTGGGGAGGAGTAAGGGATGAAGGGATGTAAGTAGTTTGAGAACATGTAAATCATAACCAAAACAACAAAACAAAACAAAAATGCAGCCTTTGCTGTTTGTTTGGATGACCTGTAATCTATGGGCACTGGAAAGTGGGTTAGATTTGTTTGACTTAAGGTTACATTTTTCATTTTTTCCAGTTTCGTTTAGTCAAGGGTTTAGAAAAGAGTGAGTGATAGAAGAAACTTGAATGGCTTAGATTTGATGTTAATATTCTTTCCTCTGAGCTCGTATCTCTAACTTGCTGGGTACTTGTGCTAATGATTTTGCATTAAAGTAATAACAGTTCAGAATTAGAAAGGCATCTAAATATTGTTGCTAGCTCTTTTGAAAGGAAAAACATTGTTTAGTGCCATAGATTATCCATCACCACAGATACTAAAGATAAACCACTTCAGTATGTTTGTAGATTTGCTTAGAGCATTTAGCTTGAGTAATGTTCCTTGGTTTCAGAAACTCTCAGTTCCTCATTATGCTGTTGGCTCAACCAGTGGCCTTAGAACCTGTTCTGCCTGCTGCTCAGTGCTGAGCATTGGTGACCATGTTTGGCAGCCTTTTTCTGGTTGACTTGCTTTAGTCTTCTTTCTGATTGAGACTGTTTTCTGCACAGTTACCTCCTGCATTACGTGAGATAAACACTTGGCTTGCCCCTACTCGATCCTCCAGTAATACAGAAGTGCTGATCCTTCAGCTTAGAGTTAGTTATGTTTGTTTACTCCAGAGGCAGCAGTCTTAGGACCGATGTTCCAATGAGCAAATAGAGTGTATTCATCTAAATATAGCATGCTAATAATAGTGAGCAGCCAAGCAAATCCACATTACGTAAAAATCAGGTATTGCTTGCATTCAGTGCCTGAAATATTCATTGCTATGTTATCCTCAACATCAATACAGGATTTCTGATATCTAGGATTTCTGATTGGTGTTCCAACACTTCTCAGGCTGTTGGCACGCTGCTGAACACTGGCCAGCAGTGTGCCCAGGTGGCGAAGGACAATGGCATCCTGGCATCTAACAGAAATAGTGTAGTTGGCAGGGCTAGCAGGGTGATTGTCCCGCTGTACTTGGCACTGATGAGGCCACAACTTGAGTGCTGTGTGAGAAAGACATTGAAGCCCTGGAGCGTGTCTGAAGAAGGGCAACAAAGCTTGTGGAGCACAAGTCTTATGGGGAGAGGCTGAAGGAAGTGGGATTGTTCAGTCTGGAGAAGAGGAGGCTCAGGGAGCCTCTACAACAGCCTGAAAGGAGGTTATGGCGAGGTAGGGGTCTGCCTCTTCTGGGAACAGCCTCAGGTTGCACCAGGGGAAGTTCAAGTTGGATATTAGAAAAAATCTCTTCTCAGAAAGAGTGGTAAAATGGAACAGGCTGCCTGTGGAGGTGGTGTAGTCACTGTCCCTGAAGATGTTCAAAAGCTGTGTAGCTGTGGCACAGAAGGACGTGGTTAGTGGACGTGGTGGTGATGTGTTGATGGTCGAGCTAGATGTTCTTAGTGGTCTTCTCTAATGTTAAAAATGCTATGGTTCTAGTAAAAATCTTCATAGCTTCTTAACTGTAGTTATTATTCTGCATCTTCAGAAACGAGGCATTCAAGATATTGTATGGTATCAAAGGATCAATATGTTCCTAATAACCTCCTCTCTCTTACTGTGCCACTGGAGATTCTATCAACTCTGAAAAAGACTTACTGAAGACTCTTTCATATTGGAAGAGGCAGAGAGCTGTGCATCTCCTTAAAGATATTCAGGAAGCTGGGCTGTTCACTGTGGAGAAGAGAAAGCTTGAGGTGATTGAATGTTATCAATGCAAATAAATAATTCATGGAAGAGAATGAAGATGAGGGTGGTAGAACAAGAGGTGATAGACTCAAAACACATGAAATTCTATCTGAATTTAAAGGGAAAAATAACTTTATTTCAGCAGGGGTGATCAGACACTCCAAGAAGGTTACCTAGGGAGGCTGTGGAATGTCTGTCCGTGGATATTCAAAACACAACTGGGCTTAGTGTAGAACAGCCTGCTCTAACTGGCCATGCTTGACTGGAGCGTTGGACAAGATGATCTCAAGAGGTCATTTCCAGCTTAGAAGAATCTTTGATTTTGTTGCACAGTTAAATTGAAGCCCTAGGTTTTTTGGAAGGCAGAAAGCTGTTGGTACTTTCACACACAAAAAACAAAACAAAACAAAACAAAAAAAAACCAAGACCCTATACTGAGGGTAAGGGGAAAATAGAGAGGGCACAAAAAAGAAATACAGATGTCCATAAAACAATCACGGTGGCAGCATAGATGGAAGCAGGAAGAGAAAGGGATTCAGAACAGAAAGAAGATTTGAAAGGATGAGGGAGGAAAGCATGAAGAGGGAAGGGGTGGTTGTTGACAAATTTACTGACACAGCATTTGATCCTTTCTATAACATAAGAAATGCTTTACAACGTGGATGGTACTTATGACAGCTCAATGTGTCCCTTTGCACATACTGTGCTATGCCTGTGCTGGAAAGCTTCAGAGCAGTTTGACACATTCATTGGTTCAGATCATGATAGCTATATTGTCTTCGACACTTTTATGTTCATCTATAGAGGCTTCTAGTGTAGCTGCTTCTGAGAAGAACCTGATTTTTAGTGCCAAAAGCACTTTGTAGATCTAAGCAGTGTGCGTTTAAGGGAAGGTTATTGGGGAATTCATTTCAAAACCATATTTCTGGCCTAGATTTAGATGCTAACTTAGACACAGTCGTTGAATTCCAAGAGATCAACCTATATTCAAGAAACAGAAGATGACTTCACAGAAATCAGGCAGATATCTTCTGGGTAAATTGCTTTTCTTTGTAGAGTTAAATGATTTCCTCTTTTCCTTTTACCACACACACACAGAAAATTCAGACAGCAAGTGCTTAATTACAAAGGATGATCCTAGCTTTTTTGTTTGCTATGGGTTGTAATATATCATGAGGGAACTAGTCCTTTCTGACAGTCTTGGTGGTGTCGATTGCTGTTCTTTCATTCTTAACTGTATTCACAAGAGAAGGACACCACACAAATGGTCTATATATCTTTATATACCTGTATATAGATATCTCTCTATCTGTATATATCTTTATATACCCAGAAATCATTTTCTTCTTTGAGACAATCATGCGTTGCCAGACCAGTATTCAGATCATCAGGATAATAGTGAATAAAGGAGGTAGCAAAGACTGGTTGCAAGAAAATCACGTATTCGCTAAATCTGTGGGAAAACTGGGCACAAGAATGTGTCAAGCATTCCTTCTGCATGAGGCTGCCTAGTCTGGCAAGGAATCGAAAGCTGATTTTCTGAAAGGTTTGATTGGATGGAACTTCTGCCTGGAATTGTCTTGTTGCTTTGTCTGCCATTGTCTCCATCTTTCATTTTGGAGGTTACTTTAACTATATTTTAACTATGTTTTACGAACTGTAATAATTGTACCTTTTTTCATCCTTACCTATGATTAGCTTGATTGATCTTGATTCATACGAGGAAGATAATGTTGAAGAAAATGTACTTCTTCAAAGAAATCATAGAATTACCAAGGCTGGAAAAGACCTCTAAGATCATCCAGTCCAAAAATCCACCTTTCACCAACATTTCCCACTAACCACGTCCCACAGTACAACATCTAAACGTTTCTTGGGTGCCTCCAGGGTCAGTGACTCCACCACCTCCTTGGGCTCCTTCTGTTCCAGTGCCTGACCACTGTTTTGGAGAAGTATTTCCCAACATCCAACCTGAATCTCCCCTGGCACAGCTTGAGGCCATTCCTTCTAGTAAGTGAGGGTGCTCGTACATTTGTTATGCATTAAGCCTCACAAATGAAGCAGCAGAGTTCTGAAAGTAAAGTGGCTATTTTCCCATGAGGATTAATAATATGAGAGTGCATATGAGCACACATTCTCAGAGGAAGTTAGTTTTCATCCACTTTTTCAGAAACCAAGTCCCTCCTCCAGCTGACAGTCTTGATGGCTCTTCCCCTGCCTCTCTATCCTCCACATAGTACCTACTCATCAGTCCCTGTGTCAGTAGAGCTACTTTAGTATCTTTCAAATTGGAAAATGTTACACTTTTCAGAAACATGTTTTCAGTGGAGTATGGATCAAATGTCTGTGTTGCAGAGGTGTTTCTGAATTGATACTCTTCTAGCATTTTAAAAGAACAACTTTTAAGGTAAGCAGAGACATCAAGTACTTCTCAGGCCTGGAACAGACAAACAACAATGGAGTTCTGTAGTTATTTTTGATGGTGTTAGTAAAAAAACAAAAATCAGTGTGACAGGACCTAGTATAACTGTGCTGACCATTTTGAAAATATTACTGTATGTGGTGAAATTTCTTATTTCAGCCTAGGATCACCTCCATTGGAGTAGTCCTGGATTGTTTCTGAAGGCTTACATGACTTCCATGGACAAACTTTCACTTCCTTACACTGCTGTGCATGATAACCTTGTTACAGAATGGCTGAGATGGGAGGCAACACCCTGGAAACCATGTAATCAAGTCTCTACCTGAGCAGGGTACCCAGACCGATGTCCACGCAGCTTTTGGAGACCTCCAAGGAGGAGACTCTACAGCCTCTGGGCTGCCTGTATCAGAACTCCATCACCCACACAGCACAGAAGTGCTACTTGGTGTTCAGAGGGACCCTCCTTTGTTCTAGTTTATGCCCATTGCCTGTGGTCCTAACGCTTGGCACTGCTGAAAAGAACCTGGCTCTGTTCTCTTTGCACCCTCCCTTCAGGAAATTACAGAGAATGATGAGTTTTCCCACCCTTTCCCCCCCAAGCCTCCTCTTCTTCAGGCTGAGCAGTCCTAGCACTCTCAGCCTCTCCTTGCAGGATAGTGGCTTCAGTCCCATGTAACCTCAGTTGCACTTCTTGTCCTCTGCGTATAGGTTTCTGCAACACTATAATCATTGTCCACAAGTGGATTTTCAAAGAGTATTCATGCTCTGGTGGGGAAATGGGAGAATGTTCAATTTTCAACACTTCATAGAACAGACCTCAGTTATTTCACTGTAACTTGGCTGGGATGGGATTAACTTTTTTCATAGCAGCCAACATATAGCGCTGTGCTTTGAATTTGCATCTAAAATGGTGCTGGTGACACACCAGTGTGTTGGGTGTTACTGAGCAGTGCTTCTGCACTGTCAAGACAGTCTCTTTTTCTTCATTCTACCCTGTCCCCCCCTCCAGAGACTATGTGAGAAAAGGACACAGTTGGGACAGTTCATTTGAGGTATCTGAAGGGATATTCAGTATTACAATATGCCATTGTGCTTAGCTGTAAGATCTCAAAGGAGGAAGAAAAGGGGATGCTACTGGTTATTAGGTCCATATTCCCTAGCAGTGACTGTGTGTGCTGAGGCTCTGCATCCCTGGATGTTGCTGAGTATTTGCATACTGATGGGGGAAGTAGCAAATTAATTCTTCTTTTATTTTTTTTAACTTGCAACTTTGTTTTGCTTATCAAACTGTCATTATCTTAACCTGTAAGTCACGGAATCACCGGAACAGATCTCCAAGATTGTCCAGTCCAACCATCTGCCTGCCACACTGTTTCCCATTAAACATGTCCGTCAGTACAACATCTAAAAGTTTGTTGAACATCTTTTAGCGATGGTGACTCCACCACCTCCCTGGGCAGCTGATTCCAGTGTCTGACCACTCATTTGGAGGAGAGACTTTTCCTAATATCCAACCTGAACCTCCTCTGCTGCAACTTGAGGCAATTCCCTCTAGTCCCATTACATGGGAGAAGAGGCTGACTCTTACCTCGCCACAACCTCCTTTCAGGAGTCTTTTTGCCTTCTTTCTATTTTTGCCCCAACCAGCAGGAGAGGAGAATGAGAAGCAGCAATGTGCATAATTTGCTGTTGGCTGGGGTCGGCCCAGCACAGCTGCCTCGTCCCTGTCTTCTGTCCCTGCTCTTCATCACTTTCAGTTGCAATGGCTTTCCTGTTGTGTTCCCTTCTCTTTGTTCCAGCAGGGCTGATACAGAATAACAATCCTGGGTGGTGCTCAAAGCATTTTGGCACAATTTCATATGTAACTTCAAATGTTGGTTCTGTTCACTAGTAAAGGCTTTTGTAACAATTCTTAACGCTTTCCCTAAGCTTGCTTTCAAATGGGAGGAAGACTGACTTCTTACAGGTGCATACAGTGATGGGTTGAGGGAGAATGGTTTTAACCTACAAGAGGGAAGATATAGATTACGTATTAGGAGCAAAGCTGGGTTTCTAATGGGTGGAGTTGCATTATGTTTGTTCTGATGAGATTCCCTTCAGTGTCTGGCATTGTAACCTGACATTCACTTTGAAATAACTCTGTGTAATGTTCACCAGAAAAGAACTTGTTTCTCTTCCCATCAGTGATGCCCTAAAACAGTTACCAAATTGAGGCATTCACATGTAAGATGCTGATTTAGTGACAGGGGATAGCAGTGCACTGCTACTGACATCAATGGTGTTAGCCACGTTCTGCTGACAGCCTGCTTTTTGCTGCATGCTTCAAGTGCTTCTTCTATTTTGGGTCTACCAACCGAGGTAAGTTGAGTTACTGATCCAGATTAAAACTAAGCAAAATCCCCAACAAAAAAGTATAAAAGAAAGCTTTCAGCATACCAGTTGCACTGTTTGCTATGACTGAAGCTGAAATGAGAAATGGAGTGGTAAGTGGTTCTGGGGGGAGTTAGAGTCACATAATCGTAGAATTCTTAGGGCTGGAAGGGACCTCTGAAGGCCACCTAATCCAACTCCCCTGCAAAATACCACAGATAGATCAGGTCGCCCAGGGCCTTATTCAGCCTCACCTTGAAAGTTTTCATGGACAGGGCGTCCCATACGTGGACAGCAATGCTGTTGTAAACGTGGCTGCAACTTGAAAATGTCAGGTGAAGTTTCATAGCCCAGTTAATTACTCTTTATGGTTGTTTCCTCTCTCTTATGCTTGTTTTACCCAGTTGGGCCTTTCTCTGAGTTGTTTTTCTGAGTTTTTCCTATGAAGCAGGCCAGCCGTGTTAGTATTGAGTTGCCTTTAGTCTTCTTTGGGACCTGCACAGTACCTCCATGGCTCTAAGCATCTGTAGTTACTTGGTTTTCACTGAATGTCTAAACTAAAACATGATTTATTTTCCTGGATTGTGGACTGCAGGGTCATAAAATGTAGTTTTTAATTCAGCACAATAACTTTTAACTCAAAATAATGTATTTTGCTTGCTTTGTTTCTCTTTGTTTATGCTGTCTTTGCGAATCTCAGCCTTTGCAGACAAATGTGCTATACTTCTGTTATTTTAGATGAGATTGTGTAATTTTTAAGTAAAAATTCAGAAGTATTTTAGTTTTAATTATTTTAACTACTACTTTATCATCTTTGCTTGTTTCAGGTACATGCAGAGTTTCCTTGAGCTTTTAGAATATGAAAATAAAAGTCCTGAGGATCCTCATGTTCTGGATGAGTGAGTAATTTATTTCCTTGTGACACATTATTTTAAAATGTTTGTTTTTTTGTTGTACCATAGGTAATAGTGACCTTAATTGTAAGGTAGGATCATGTTGCTGCACTTTGTAGTGTCCTGTGTGGTACCAGATGACTTAGACCTCTACCTTTTCTTCCTTTAGTTTAATTACTATCACAAGATGTGAGACTTGCCTGAATTGAAGTAATTCTGGCCCACAGCAGTCTAGCAGCTTTTGTTTGGGAGCTGAATTCGGTATCAGCCTCAAGCTGTCAAAAACAAACAAACAAAAAAAAAACAACAACAAAAAAATCGACAACATTAAGACTTTTAGAGGAACAGATTTTTGAAAATGGAATGAGCACCCTGGTCATTTTAGTTGATTAAGGTAGATTTAAGTTTCTGTTATCACTTAGCAAGGTAACAGTTGCACAAGAGAGAGTAAAAGGAGCTGAAGTGCTCTTTTAGGTAGGTTTGATATCCACACTGCACGTCCCAGTCTTGAGAAGTGGACTTTGATGCTGCAGTTTGCAGATCTACCAGATTTTATTTTATTTTTTTAAAATGACCCAGAGCTGCTTATTACACGTTTTGTCACTTCAAAGCGATCACTTAAAATGTCAGAGGAGGAGCAAACTTATCTTGGATAGAACAGAGCAGTGGTGCCTTCTTCAGTTTGCGTGAGGCAGTCCTACAAACTGTTTATTTTTCTTTCCAGCTGCCTCATGGCTTTTTGGCTTTCTGATGCTCTTTAGTAAATAAAGTGTTGGATATATCACTTAACCCTTCAGTGATCAGAGTTGAGTTGGGCTCAGTGCCTCCAGGATCCTCAGGAATGATTTCAAGCACGTAATCAATTTCAGACTGATTCAGAGTTTTGACCTCTTGCAGTAGTGTGGTGTTTGTGTGTGACAGCCAGCCCCCTGACTGCATTACATGGTTTTGGAGAGTGAGGTGTGTGAAGAGTCAGTGTTGTCAGTAGATCTTCATGTAATGCTGTTCTAAATGGTAGAATAACAGATAGGTGAATGTAAGACTGTCCTCTAGCTGTCATCTCTCTGCTCACCTGTGGAGCCTGCTTAGGGTATTCCAAGAGTCCAGTGTATCTTTCTGAGAAATTCACTTTACCTATCAGTGTTACAAGATTATAGATGTTACCCATGCACTGTCTGTGAAGCAGTGTAATGAAGTGAGTTGGGAAATTGTTCTAATAGAGAAGTAGCTCTATTATACTCATCAGATCCCAAACTCTGTGGTAGCACCACAAAGACAGCAGAGCCAACATGACAGAAGTGATGAACAGAACAAATAAAACTAAACCAGTGCTAATGCTGGAGAAATTGCTTACCAGAGTGACCCAACTTCTCTGCAGTTAGTGTATAAATATGAGGAAGGATGAATGTTAATGACAGTTACCTTTTGCAAACACTGGAAAAATATTTCAGAGGGATGTGATTCTGTGATTCTGTGATATTTCTGTCACAGGATTTCTGTGTAACAGCGGTTCAGAGGTACTTCAGTTTCTTGGCTGGGTTCTCCTGGTTACTAGACTGGATGAAGACATGCCACAGCATTGGCAGACTGCTGTGGCTGCCAGTAGTATGGGCGTACAGGGAAAGCTGGGGTTGCTTTGGTTTTGGTGACACAAACATCTTTCCTCCAGCTTCAGGTGGGAAGTCCTTTTACAGTTCTGTCAAATAGTGTGATTGCAGAAGCATTAGGACAGTGTTTCCATTCGGTAGAGGTTGTAAGCTGGCAGAAGTGTTTGAAACTTTCCATACTGTCAGCGTGCATCCAGATAAACAAAGACAGAAGTTGCTTTTCATATGTAGAAGGCTTGTAAAAAGTGATGTTTGTTAAAGGCGTTCAGAAAACACTGCACACCCTGTACCTGTGAGCTTCTTCACTGATTCTTTTTTGTCCTTTTGTGGTGGAAGCACGTCAGAGAAAGTGTTCTAGAACTGACAGTAAATGAAATAATACACTGTGAATATGTCTACAGATAATGCACACAGAAGAAACTAAGTAAACAAAGATAACTTTCCTTTCTGCAGTGTAAAGATTAAAGTATCGGAAGTTGATATCAGTAGTAGTTGTTCTTTTAGCAATTTTAAATAAATAAATGCTGCAGTAACTAAGAATAAGAACATCCCATTTTGTTACTTGAAAACCATATGACATGCTGTATCAGTCAGTGTTTTGCACTTGGAAAACTGTTGCACTTTGTAGTAGTCTGTGCATGAACTTAGTTTGTTTCTGGAGATGCTCAGCTGCCTGCTAGTACTTACTTAAAAAGAGTGGTTAATGAGAAACTGCTAGTAATAACTGCATGCTGGTTCTACTTAAAAAGAATTTTTTGACTATCCACTCATGGCTTTTTTTTCTTCAGTTTTTCAGATAACAGCATCTGTTAAATGGGCACAGCAGAAATTTCCTTTTGTTCTTGTAGTGTGTGGTTTTTTTGTTTGTTTGTTTGTTTTTTAATTTTTCTTTCACTGTAACAATAGATTAAGGCAGAATGATATAACAGTCACTTGGGAGTTAAGTAACTTGCGTGGTGACATTCATGAATTATCTTTGCAGAAGTTTATAGATAAAACTATAGTTACAGTTTTATTTAATAGCCGGCTTAATTTATTTAATAGCTATGGTAACAAACATTCTTTTGTTAATGTAGAAGCCAGTGATGCTATTTGACTATAGTATCTTCATATTAGTAATTTCTCATCTGTCAAACCAACTGTATTGTTTATTCATTGTAGTTGTATAAATGCAGCGCACTGAATTTTTCCAAAGATTTATTGCTAAATAAAAGTTTCAGAGCTATTCTGTTATTTTTCTCAAGCAATCCCTGTGAGCAGCTTAAAAATTTCATTATATAATCTTCTATGATGTGTGGGTACAGTGAAAGCTTCAAATGCCTTCCAGTTGTTTGCAGGACAATAAGTGGGTAAGGAGTGAGTGATAAGATTAAGGAAATGTGTGCCCTGCTGCTTTGAAATATGCGTGCGTAGTTTGATATGCTTAGTCCCTTAAAGCATCTTTTTAATGGAAAGGCTTGAATGGACTTGATTGGATCTTTGAAGATAGAATAGGAGCCTATCAATCATTGCAGTAGTGAAAGATTCCTTTACTGTATGCATTCACACACTATAAGCTATGTAAACATCCTACCCCTTTCTTTGCCCTTCACACACACATTGCGCATTTGAACCCTTCAATAGCAGGATGTCAGTGACTGACTTGCCCTTGTGGAACATGTAAGCATCGTACTGTGGGTAGTGGAACTACTTAAAAATAAAAAGCAAAGCTGTTTGCACTAGCACTTAGTAGGGGGTGCTGTCACTTGTTGTCTTTTAGATATGATTGTAACTGTTTTTCACGTTGTGGTGTTATGCCAGTCTTGTTGCTCTGAAACAGAGAGGAAGCATGATGACAACAGCTAAGCACTAGTCTTGTCTAGAAAGCTTGGTGGTTACAAATCACACAGGATTAGGAGTTAATAAAGGGTTTTCAAACTTATTTTAAAATATTTCATAGAATCATAGAACCACCAAGGTAGGAAAAAGCCTCCAACATCATCCAGTCCAACTGTCCACCTATCAGCAATATTTTCCACTAAACCATCTCACTCAGTACAACATTAAGACCAGGGACGGTTGTTCTACCATCTCCCTGGGCAGCCCATTCCAGTGTCTGACCCTCTTTCAGAGAAGTATTTCCTAATGCCCAGCCTGAACCTCCTGTGACACAACTTAAGGCCACGCTCTCTTGTCCTAATGCTAGTTATGCAAGAGAAAAGGCTAACCCCCACTTCACCACAATCTCTTTTCAGGCAATTACAGAGAGTGATAAAGTCTCCCCTTTAAAAGGGGATAAGCCTCCTCTTCTCCAGACTGAATGATCCCAGCTCCTTCAGCTGCTTCCCATAAGACTTGTTCTTCAGACCCTTCACAGATTCATTGCCCTTCTCTGAACATGCTTCTGGGCCTCCATGTCTTTCTTGTAGTGAGGGGCCCAGAACAGAACGCAACACTCAAGGTACAGCCTCACAGGTGCTGAGTACAGTGAGGTGATCACTTCCCCGCTCCTGCTGGCATCAGTATTTCTGATAAAAGCCAGGATGCCATTGGCCTTGTTGGCTACTTGAGCACACTGCTGGCTCACGACCAGCCAAGCATCAATGAACACCCCCAGGTCCATTTCTTCCAGGCATTGCCTGGGGTTGTTGTGACCGAAGTGCAGGACCCAGCACTTGGCCCTGTTGAATTTCATCCCACTGGCCTAAGCCCAGCTATCCAGCCTGTCCAAATCCCTCTGTAGGGCCTTGCTACCCCCAGGCAGACCAACAGTTCCTTTGAGCTTGGTGTCATCTGCAAACTCCCTGAGGGAGCATTCAGTCCCCTCATCCAGATCCCAATAAGGATATTGAACAGTACATTTCAAGAAAGATTGGCAAGTAATAGGGAACAGCCACGTGGAAGTCTTTAAACTGGGACTACTTCTTTTATATGCAGCAAAACAGTGTATAAAGACTACTGAATTCTTTGTTAATATATGGGCAAAATGTGATGATCAGATCAAGAATGATGAAAAAGTTATTAGATATTAATTTTCTGTTTCTTTGGAGCTGGCAGTGTACAGTGGGAAAAATCATTTTAAAAGCAGGTCACTCACTAGGTAAGAGTAGCATGGTTTGCTGTCAAATGATTGGTTCAGCTGTCTGGTTATGAGGAGGAAGGAAGCATCTGCTTTATGTCTGCATTAGACAAGGTGACTAGCTGATATTTTTTTTTTTTCTTTTTTTTTTTAACTTTTGGTGACCTTACTCTTCCTTCCTTAGTTGGTGCATATTCTACTTTTCATACAAATAATTAATACATTTCTACTCCATGTTTGGTATAAATCTACTGAGTGCTTTATAGTTAGCTTTAAAAAAAAAAAAAAAGTTACATGTGCACATGTAAGCATAGCACAACAAATTTTCTCTTTTAAAAACTGAATTAGAGGTTGTTGTTTTTTTTTTTTTTTTAAACAAAATTATGTGATCATTATGGTGCCAATATTTAGCATTATAGAATGCAACACTGACTGAGTAGCTCTGATTTTCTGTGTCTAGGCTTTGGAAAGCTATTAATACATAAAGCGTGCATGAGTTTGTGTGTGGAATAAAAAGGATGAGTGCTTTGAAAGTGGTAGGTGTTCAGCTGCCTTGGTAGGAACAACAAAAATTCTCCAAGAGAAATGCTGGTTAAAAACAATGCAAGAGATATTCTCAAACTTCCCCCAAACTGCCAGAGGGAGAAGAGTCACTCTGAGCACTGTTGTATGTGTTCTGCCATCCAGTGGTGTAAAATGAAACTGAACAGAAGTCACACAGATCACACTTACTTATCCCAGCATTCAGACTTCAGAATAGATGCCAGGTAAAGAAATGCGTTCAGAAATTACATTGCATGGGGTGGAGTGTTGGGAAGAATGCACAAAGTGTAAAACTTGTCAGGAAACTGTGAAGGGCAGTTGTTTTGTCTGAATCACCTCTCCAATCTATCAGCTACTGTTACAGATAATGAGTTACTGTGATGCATGTGGCTGCGGTCATAAGGAAATCTTCTGTTAACAGTGAGGATATTTATTTTAAAGAAATGTTTTGGGGAGAAATGACTCAAATCGAGGCAATAAATACTTCACAGATCTTGTGAGTGACATCTTGATGTAAGACTTCCCTTTAAATAGGCTTGTTTGGGTACAAATATGTTTTGTTTACTGGGTGGGAAAGTAAATAGATAAAATGTGTTGTGGAGAGTTGAAAGCAGAAATGAGCGGCAGAGTTTAATTATATCTTTAACAATCTGTTTCTAATTTTCTTTCTTCTAGCTTTTTAGACGTTTTAATTAAAGTCAGGAACAGACACAATGATGTGGTTCCAACCATGGCGCAAGGGGTGATTGAATACAAGGAAAAATATGGCTTTGACCCATTTGTTAGCAGTAACATCCAGTATTTTCTAGATAGATTCTACACCAACCGCATCTCTTTCCGTATGCTTATTAACCAACACAGTAAGTAATTGCTTATTTCATCTTTAAGAGCTTTAGTTATTGCTTGTAATCCTGAAGCCATATCTTTTGTTTGAGTATTTTTCAAACTCGTGACTAATTCTTAATATTCTGTGCTAATGATGTTAAAGTTGTACTGACAACTGATTAACTTGGTACTTCACAGCTATCAGGAGTGAATCCAAAGCACCAGTATGTTTTCTTCCAGTACTGGGGGGTGTTATCATTGTGGCTGTCAGTTTTCAATCTTGCTGGCACAGACAGCTTGCATAGTGATGCATTATAATTTTAGATCTTTCTGCTCAGAAGTCTGTCAATATCATTTGTAGAGTTGGTGTTTATAATCAACTAGGAGGATGCAGGTTTTGAGTAGGTTGTGTTCTGTGTGCATCTTTTTTAGTTTTTCATCAAGTTATGTAGACTTTCTTGCCTTTTAACTAATACTAATTGAGTATTTCTGACTCGAGGTTTAAATTATGACACCTTTGTCTCCCTCTTCTTCCTACTCCTATTTAAGTATAAGTATTAGAATTAGTCATCTTTTGCAACAAGGTTTCATTCCTTTGTGTTGTTACTTATAAACTTTTATACTTGCATTACACAGTGAAAAGAGTTACTTGGACAGCTCCTATTAACCATTGTATGCAAGTATGCAGAGAGTGATGCTGTGTAAAGCTAAGGCCAAGCATGTGATATGAGTGTGTCTTGTACCTTTTAACTCTAAGAGCTTCTCTGTCTGCACACTGTTCAGCTGTTGTGGCCTGTTAATGTGTGAGTGCGCCACAGATGATGGGGAGCAAATGCAGAGTAGTGCGTTGTGAGGT
Source organism: Lagopus muta (assembly GCF_023343835.1). Lineage (NCBI taxonomy): Eukaryota > Metazoa > Chordata > Aves > Galliformes > Phasianidae > Lagopus > Lagopus muta. The sequence goes on along the minus strand of NC_064433.1, from coordinate 116,896,403 downwards.
TTCATACATCTTGTGTGTCTTTCCAGTTACCTTCCATGTGATTAGCACATGCCATGCTGTGTGTGTACAAGTAACTTTCATGTGTCAAGCATACTGTGAGATAACTCTGCATTTATGTTGTGTTTCATTATTGACACTGTTTATTACGGCATGGTTCTACAAGGAGCATTGTGCCAGTATATTACCTCACCATTTCTGGAATAGGAAAAGCTTTCATGTCATTTGCTTAGCTCATACTGCCTCTAGTTCTTTATCAGAACTGCTTAATTTGCCATAGCAGCAGAAAGTCACTGCTGCAAAAAAGCTTAAGATCTTTCTGCCTCTTTGAGAGTTCAGCTCTCAGCGAAGGATTTGGTGAGTGCCAGACCTTACGTGCAAGTGGGAGTGCTGCTGAGAGTTGTCTTCAGCACAGGGTTTCTGCCAGTTTGCTGCAGTGTCTTTACACAGAACGTTGTGCTATCCACTAAGTTTTGAGGTATCATCGGAGTTTGACATGCTATGCTGTCTCAAGTGTAAAGGCAAGTTATCACCATTTGTTTTTCCTTACAGCGCTTCTTTTTGGAGGAGACATTAACCCTGCTCATCCCAAACATATTGGAAGTATTGATCCTAATTGTAATGTGGCAGAGGTGGTTAAAGGTAAGGAAACTAACTTGACAATTTTTTTGATTGAAAAGTCCACAATTTAGAATATGAATAAATGTACTATTCTGATACAAAAGACTGAAGATGATGTACATTGATGTAATAAATTGATGACAAAAACAACAAGAAATAAAAGTTGCAGTTGCTTACGATGAAGCCATGAGCTAAATAAGAATTTCTGAAGTCTCCATAATTAAGAACGGTGAGACTTCTGTTACATTTCTGATAAATTAGCAGAACTAGGGAGACGTGATTTTTTTTAACTTCAGTATGTCCTTTTTAATATCAGACTAAGTACTTAAATGTTGTATTAAAATTACATATCCTTTTTCCCCTGAATACTCAGAAATGTGTTCTAAGGCACTATTTTTTTTTTTTAATGCTGGTAGTGAAGAAATGTGAGAATAAGTGCAGTTTCTGATTGATTTATTGGCCTTCAAGTGCAGTGTTCTGAGATGTGTGGTTGTTCCAGCGATTAATCACATGCATTTTACCACATCACATCTCATTCTCTCTTGTACTACAGACATGTTCATGTTATGAATGTTCATATGCTTTCAGAGCAGTAGTAAACATGTGTGAGGCAATGCTGTCTCCTGTGAAGAACCAGCTTATTGAAGAGTCATGCTCTGGATGTATCTATTTACAAATACAGTTTTTGATCTAGGAGTGAATTCCACCCTCTGTCCTTCACTGCTGTTTATGCAGTTACTGAAGAAGAATGTTTCTTCCTTTTTCTTTTTGTCAGCTTTCAGCTAAGAGAGAGATCTTTGTTAGAATTTGGCCTGCGTGATAGCTTGCTTTGTAACAGATGATTTTTAGTGTTAGCAGGGCTTCTCATCTTCTAGCTCTTTGGCTTCTAAGGTGGCTGTTTTCCAGCAGCTCTGTTTTCATTTGATTGATCTTATTCCACTTTGACCTTGACATTGTATGGTACAGGCTTGTTTATTTCAGTGCTCCTTCTAATGGTTGTGTTTGAATCTATTTTATCATGAAACTCATAGTTGTAATCTGTTGTGGACAGAGGAGTGCATGGTATCAAGAGATGTTCAGTCCAGTTTTCAAGCTAGTAGCTGCAGTATATAAACTATATATGAAAACATCCTTCAACAAAATCAGGGCATCAAAAACAGTATCCTCTGTCGTCTTTCAAAGAAACAAAATTTCATTAGAGGAAGAGCCTGTCTAAAGTCAGAGTAATTAAGGCTGTTTCATCTTCAAGGTGGTCAGAGGGCTTAGCATACATTTTATATACTGTGCTAGCTCTAAAATGACCTAGTGCATAGGTGTTATGTGGAGCAATTGCCAGAGGTAAGATGTGACTTAGGCACAGGATGTGTCAGCTACAGGCTCTGTATGCCCTTCAGACCTAAAAGAAATGATTTACATGCCCACTTCTCACTTCAAGCAGCTCTACTGAGTGTATCTTTAAATGCATCTTTAATTGTCTGAGGTGGGTCACTATCTCACTGACTGTCCTACAGAAATACTTTATATTTATTTGAGCTGAGAGCAACTCTGGACTTGTTCTTCAGGCTATTACTTTATATGTACCAATAGATCCTTCACTCCTGTTGTACCTCAAGCCATAACATGAGGAATGTTTTGAACAGGTCCTAGGCCTCTGCCAAAGATGAAGGTGGCTTTTAGAAGAAGAGTGTCTGCACCCGGACATTTTTCTGGATGCATAACTGGATCATGAAGTGATAGTGCCTGTCTTTTCATCTCAAGCACTTCAGGGTGGCTACTTCTTGAAAACGGATGAGTCTTACATTCTGTTTAGGGAGGCTAAATGGAATTTTTCAGTCCCTTCATTTTCTTGAGTTTTACATAGTGGATGTATCTGCAGAACGTTCATATATTGATGTCTTCAGGTTTATTATCACCTTATTAGTAGTATTCTTTCTCCACAATAAAGGAATCCAACTCCTGCTTTCTTGATCCACGTCTGATTTTCACTTCCACGTAGATGTGGAAATTCTTTGAAATGTGCTTATATGGTCCATTCTCCATGTAGAGCCCCTCGGCCAATATAGCTCCACAGTTACCTTTAACTTTTGATGGCTGTCTGAGTCAAGGTGCTAACTATGCTCCGTATGTGTTTTTTTTAGTTAAAGTACAGGATTATTCACAAGGCCATCAGATATATATCCAGTATTATTATATCCAATAGTTTGGATATTAAATGGAATTTTGATCTTTTTACTAGGGTGCATTTTGTTGTGCTAGTGACAGGACCTTTCTAGAGAAGGTCTTTGGAATTGACTGTCTAGGCACAAAAGACTCCTGTTGGAGAGTGATTTTGAAACATTCTTGGATTTGATCAAGAACGTCCCCAACTTTGATTAGTTCCGTGATTTTATTTGTTATGCTTGTCTTGGCAGTGACTATTTTGTTTTGTAGTGCCACTTTGGACAGGAAGAAGGTAGAAGACCCTAGGACTGGGTCAAATGCAGCCGCTACAGTATCTTAGCAAAATACTCTTTGTCCACAGAACTGCCCCATCTGTTCATGTCCTTGCTCGTAGCCAACTCTAATAATGAGGAAAAAATCATTACCTGAAACCATTTTCCTTAAGGTAACTTAAGCAGTGTAATTGCAAACATTTGAGTTTGTAATTTCTTTTTAGGCTAATGTTGCTGAAGTGCTTTTGCAAAGGAGATATTGGTGAATATTTAGAATCACTAAAAATCTTTAAAACAAACAAACAAACCTCAACTTTCTTGCTGTATTTTGTCAATACATAAAGACTAATTTGGATACTGTGGAAGCTCCTTTTGTTTGGGTTCAGTAGGAGAGAATGAGGAATCTTAGACTTCAGTTTATCTCTGAGAAGACTTTGGGAATTTAAACATTTTAAACCTTATCATATTAATAAAAACCTGGATTTGTGGTGGCAGTCTCATTCTTTTTTTATCTGTTGGAAAGAACAAGTACTAAATTGTGATTGGGACATGGTAAATGAGCAAAGAGAAATGGAAAATAGCTTGTTTTGCTAATTTTAAATAGAGTTCATACTTTCTTGACAAATAGACAATGAACCTATAGACAAAGAGATTAGAATGGATGCTAGCATCATGCTTGCAAAACAGTTAAAGTGAATGTTCTGCTTGTAGTCTTTCAGATACTGACTGAGCTTTGCTAGTCTTCTTTAACTGACTTTTCAAAAATTGGTGTTCTCTTTTTGTAGATGCTTATGAAACAGCTAAGATGTTATGTGAACAGTACTATCTGGTGGCACCTGATCTGGAAGTTGAAGAATTCAATGGTAATTGAGAACTTCATTTAATTTAAGTAATGTATTTAAGAAAAAGGCGTTTCTGTGGCTTTGGTTTTGCTAATTAATTTTAAGTCGTAATTTGAACTCTGCAGCTTGTATTGCATCTCAGAATCCAGAGGGAATTGGCTGACGTAGTTGTCTAGCCATTCTGTATGATATGTGAAAAGTCATGGCCGTCAGGTGAAGTCCTGTGTAACTTGAAAAAAGGCAATATTCTACCCATTTTTAAGAAGGGTAGAAAGGATAATCCAGGGAACTACTGACCAGTTAGCCTTGCCTCAGTGCTGGGAATATCACAGAGCACATCCTCCTGGAAGCTATGCTAAGGGACGTGGAAGAAGGGGAAGCAATAGGGGATAACCAGCATGGTTTCACCAACAGCAGGTCCTGCCTGACCAACTTTGTCACTTTCTTGTGATGGTGTGTCAGTGGGCAAGGGAAGAGCCACTGATGTCATTTGTCCAGACTTCAGTAAGGTCTTTGACACAGTCTGCTATAATATCCTCTCCAAATTGGAAAGATGTGGAACTGGTTGTGAGATTGTACCCAGGGAGTGGTGGTCAATGGCTCAATGTCCAGATGGAGATCGGTGATGAGTGTTGCTCCTCAGGGGGTCAGTACTGGGAACAGTGCTCTGTAACACCTTCATCAGTGGCATCAACAGTGGGATCGTGTGCACTCACAGGACATTTGCAGATAACACCAACCTGTGGTGTGTGGTTGATGTGCCCAAGGGACAGGATGCCATCCTGAGACACCTAGGCAGGCTGGAGCAGTGGGGCCCAAGTGAATCTTTTGAGATGCAACAAATCCAAATGCAGGGTCTTGCACCTCAGCTGTGGCAACCTCTGCTATCACTACAAGCTGTTATGCTAGGAAACTGATGAGACGATCTTCATCAGTGTGTTGACTGACTGCTTTGTTCATCGTTTGTATTGATAATTATTAGACTTTGTATACATTCTCTGTCTTTAGAAGTAGATCTTTAAATTATCAGCCCTCAGTGCCATAAAGGCTGAAACTGACTCTAGCCATTTCTTGGATGTGTATTTGTGTCTTCCTGCGCTTAGGAGACAAGAATTTAAGTGACCTTTCTTCCATATGGACTGCTGCTGAGTCTGACAAGCTATGACTGTGTAACTTCAACACCAGTAGATATTTGAATTTTCAGGAACGACTGCATCTTGAGCACTAAACTGTGCTGGAGTGTATTAAATGCAGTCACTTAGTGCTCTGGTGTACAGAGCTGTGCCATGCCATACACCTCTACTGAAATACTAATAATAGGGACAGCAGTGGATAGAGCAAGTTAGGATTTGGAACAAGAGAATTTTGATAGCTTGAAATATATTTTGAAAATTTATGAACACCTTATGTTTTCTATGCTTTTAAGGGAAAAGAGTATTAAGCAGTGGTTTTTTTCTTAGTTTAAGAATCTTCGTGCATCAAGTATGCTTAAATATAGTATGTATTATGAAAAGTGAACCCCACCTAAGTGGGAAAGCTGTTGTTCATAACATACATTTAGTACTAAATCAACCACCGATTCATTAAGTTTCATGAATGTTCTAAAAGTTTGCTGATGTTGGTATCTTTAAAAAATCATTACCATGTATCAGTTAAGATGAAAACAGCAACTGAAATCTGTTTTTATGCAAGATTTTTCATGGATTGTATTCTGCACTTAGAAAATTAAAACATGCTTAGATGACTTTGCCTATAATTTCATGATAGTCCTGTAAATAGAAATGCTGCAGGATAGTGTTTGGGGAAAAAAATAACCTTTTTCTTTTTTTTTGTTTTAGCTAAAGCTCCAAACAAGCCTATTCAAGTAGTCTATGTACCTTCTCACTTGTTTCATATGTTATTTGAATTATTCAAGGTAGGTTGTGCTTATTAATATTTGGAAGGGGTTGGGAACTCCCATTACTATTGAAATTGAGGGTTTTTCAGTTGCATCTCTAGAGTTTTATTTCTATTTTCCTTATATTTATCCCAGCGAAGAGTTTGAAATTCTGGTGAAAGTTAAGCTCACAAACCTCTTATGCTCTTGTGTAATTAAAAAAAAATCAGTTTTCCCACCTCTCTATTTGGCCTTTTGATACTGATGAATTTGACTCATGATAATCTTTGCAATAATGGTACATGATCTTACCATTTCTACAAGCTTGCTTTTTTATTGCAAATATCAGTGTCTTCTGCCTGTTTTAAGAGCAGCCCATGTGTCTGTGAGTAGTGTAAATGACATGCTTTGTCCTGTTTTTTGTGTCTTCTGGATCATTCAAACAACCATGAAAATGGAACAGAACTGCTGTATGTGCTGGAGTAAGACAGGTGGTCTCTGGGTGGTGCACTTGTACTTGAGAAGTCAAGGAGAGAAACAATGCACTTGGTCAGAGAAATTTTTCCTGAATGATCATATTTTGGCTTTGATTTCTGGCACTAGACAAGTATGTTTGTTTAAAATCTTTCCTCATTTTGTCACTTGTGATGTTACTTTGAGAGAAGACCAGATGAGGATTTGCACAGTGCTCGTATGTATGCTTTGGTACAAGTTGTGAAACAGCAGGAAACTGGTAAATTCCAGCTGTAAGTAATGTTAATCTGTGATGGACTGGCAGTGGAAATTCTCTTAATAGGTACAATAAAGTCGGAACGATGGACTGTGCCATAACCATTAGGTTGGGAAAAACAATAGCTTTTGCTGTCTACTATCAGTAGGGGTGTTCTGCAAGACAGACTGGAAGAATGGTGTTGTCTCTTAGATGGTCCCTTGGTTTTGCACAGAAGTATTTTTCTTGCTTTAGGTTCTCTGAGTTTCTGTCATAGGGTAGAGTTCTGGTGTAGAAATCTAACTGAACATCTGATCGACTTGGAAGCGCTCCTTGAATTTCTTTTAATATGACCTTTCTTCTCTTTGCACAGGACAAGATATTCAACAAAATATATCCAGGTTCTACATTGACACACAAAATGTATGTGGTAAATTTATAATCAAAGACACTTTTTTTCCTTTAACTTCAGAATTCAATGAGAGCTACAGTGGAGTTGCACGAAGGTAAGAGAGAAGGCTATCCATCCATCAAAACCTTAGTCACTTTGGGGAAAGAAGATCTATCTATTAAGGTAAGTGCCAAAAAATAAGTTCAACTGCAGCTTACCAACCTGCTGTATTTAGAATCATTTGACTTGTCATTTGAAAAAGCAAATTAAGTACTGTATGACCTCTGATGCTTCATCTTCATGAGTATTTTTGAAGTCATTTATGTCACGCTTTCACGTGTTCTACAAGTCTCTTCAGAACATAATGCTGAAAACTAACTTTTCATTCCTTAGATAAGTGATCAAGGTGGAGGTGTACCTTTAAGAAAAATAGACAGATTGTTTAACTACATGTACTCAACAGCACCCAGGCCTAGTTTGGAGCCCTCAAGAGCAGTTCCTTTGGTAAGCAATTGTAATGCATATTTAAATGTCTTTTTGTGCATTCCTTTCATTGCAGTCTACTGGTTCAGATTTTCCATTGAAGTAATTGCTTATTGTTAGCAATTCTGTGCAGGTAAAACACATCAGGATAAAATAGGGTCTGTTATCACCACTTAGTTTTTGAAACAGGAAGTTGCTTTTCTTTGTCTTGACGTTATATTCTTGGAAACAAGCATACCTGCATGAGCATGGCATTATCACAGGTAGGTGGGCAGGATTTCTACTGCCGCGTTACCAAAAAGGTAAATAATCTAAAAAGCCCCTCCTAGATAAATAAATTACTGTTTATCTGAGTTTATTTCATGTACTGAAGAGGTGAGCCACGTTGTGTGTTCTAGCACTTGAGAAATACCTCCTGGTAATGCACAAGCTATATGGAACTTGGAAAATTACTTCTGTTTAAGTTCTGGACTGTGAAAATGCATTTAACAAAAAGCCCATGACTCACATGTGGTATGATGGTTTCCAGTGTTCAGCTGGAGAGGTGATACAGTCTCTTGAGATCTGTCAGTCAGACTTCAATAAGTGGGTTAATACTGATTGTATTCTTGTCTCTATTCTTGTGTTTTGTTCTGTTTTGCTTCTGATGTCTTTGTTCTGTTTTGCTTCTGTTGCAGTCCTTTGTCTTAAGTGTCAAGGAAAAGTTTATTATTTGGGAGATTTCCTTTTCTCTTTAAAAATGCTCTCATGTAGCATGTTCTTAAGTGGCAGCTTTTGGTTTTGTTTTTTTTTTAATGGTGCTTCTGCAGTTGAAGTGGCTTCAAGCAGCAAATTACTTATCTGTGTGTGTGTGTATACATATATATACACATGCATGCACATATATATGCATACAAATATATTTACATACGAATACCCACACATATGTATATATCAGAATACATGTATTATTCTGACAGAAAATAATTAGCAGTGAGTAGAAGGTAGAAACCAAACCAGAGAGGTTCAAAGATGATATATTTCCTTCTAGATGATGAGCAGTCTTTGTGGAACTATCTTAGACCACAGGTCACAGCACTGTGCCATGTAAACCTACTGGTTTGTTCTCAAAGTGCTTGATGCCACTATGAGTAGGTCTGAAGCCCAGTTCTGTATGTACATTGGCTTGACATTAATCCTTCAATATTGCAAACTTTACAGCACCTCTTAGTAATACGTTTCAAAGGGTGCTGTGCCTTTTTCATATTAAAAAAGTGAGTTCCTAACTGAAATGAGACAAGTGCTAGGGGAGAGACTTCAATTCAAATATGAACTTTCTTCATGAAATCAGGAATGGTGGAAGCTCTGTTCATTTATAATCTGTCTTTGTTCTGTCTCAGTTTTGATCAGCAATTTACTATCAGAGCTCACAAAGGTTTCCTGAAACTTATTCGTCCTGTAAACTTGAACCTTGATTGCCAGTTGTATTCACCATTAAAATGTTTCCTCCTTTGTGACTCTGATTGTAAGATGTTCAGCTTGAGATTTACACTGTATTCATTGTATTACATTGTTACAGAGGAAAAAGGGCTTTCACAGTGCACCTTGATATGTAGTACATATTATGGTCTGGGTTCAATTATAAAAGCAATTATTCTGTACCTGGTATGTCAGTAAAGAAATAAAAATCTTTCAGCAGAAAGGTTTCACAGAAATGAGTCATCTGCAAAGTCTGTGCAGAAGGAAGGTTTCTTTGTCACTTAGTGTGCAAGACCAAAGCCAGTGAAGAATTACCATGCACTGTGCTCGCTTGTCATTCTTGGCTTAGGTGATGTTCATTAACTAAATTGCAGTACAGTGTAAATAGGTGTATTTTTCTATTGTAACCTCCTTCTTGCTATGTGCTCTCCTGTCTAGTTTATGAAATGTGCATGGGCTTGGGGAGTGGAAGAAAGGAGGGATTGTTTTGTTGATTGATGAAAATTCTGTTATTGAAAATGTTTTTTTAAAATCTGCTGAGAGACCTTGTTACCATGGCAGCATTCTGATTCTAGCAGGTTTTGTACTCGTTTGTGCTGTTGTAGGCATAATGAAAACATTAGAAACACACAGTAATGTTTAAAAAGTCAATTTTTAAAAAAACAATTAAAAGAGGGGAGTCCAGTGATCCTCCCTTTAGCATTTGGTTGCAGTGGGAGAAAATCAGGATTAATTAAACGTGCTGACACTGGTAACACAATTAAATATTTTCCCGTTTGTATTGCACATACTAGAGTATTTCATGTAAAACTAGTCCTACAAAGTTTCCCCTTCTCAAGGCAGATGGACCATTACTGACTGTGCTCTTTCCTCTAGGTCACAGGCCAATGTAGCAATCAGTTCTTTATAATCATCTTTCTGGAAAATGTAGCAAAGCTTGCCTTAACAGGGTACTCATTTTGAATCTATAGTCTTCATATTTCTTATAAATCAACAGTTTTGGTAAATAACCTGAAGGCAGAATATAGAAAAAAACAACAGAAGATTTTTTGGAAGAGGAAAGTATGACACAGGCAGACTGGTATGCAGTGAACAAAGACCTTCCTGAAAGGAGCAGGAGACAAACAGAAGTTGGACATGGGTTTGAAGGAGGTGTAGTTTTGCAAAGCAGAAAGTGTAGTATGGTTTCAGAACTGTTGAGTGCTGCCCTTGTCCCTAGCTGGGGCTGTGTACTGCCTACAAGCTGCAGTTCAGCTGCTTCTTAATTTCACTAACATGCTGTTCTGTCTCTGGAAAAGATGCAGGCAAGCTTCTGTACCTTTTTTGGAACTTCCTGCTTTTATAGATCAGCCAAGAGATGCATCGTGAAATGGGTTGTGAGAAAGTGATGCCAGTGTCTGTAATGGGAGTCTGTGAGGATTGTTTCCAAGTGTTTGAACTGTTGTTTGGAAAAGTGCATATAAGCAGCTGTTCTAATTGTGGAAATGAACACTAATGACTATTAACAAGCACTATGAGTAGAAAAAGGCATCTTTATGCTAGCAAAACAAGAAACAGAAATGGCACAGATGCACTGTTAATCACCAGCGTAAGTACCTGTAAACCACAGATGATCACTAAATTTACACTTCTGTAAAAATGCTAAGAGGACAAAAGTTGCTCTAGAGATGATGAGAACAAGAGAATTTCTGACAGATACTGTATTAAAAAGCTCTATGATACTCACCCCTCTGCCCCAAGGGATTTATTATAAAGTGAGACCACATATAGCACTCAGAGTTCATGCTTCTTAGCCTTCTTTTTTTATTATTTTTGTCATTCTGGGGCTTTGTTTTCAAGATTCAGGGCATGATAATCAGTAATTAAATGCCTAGTATTGCATAGGCTCAACAAAATTTATTTACTCTTACTCTCCCTTCTGCCAGTGTTTTTCAAGTTGCTTGTGTATAAATAGTGTAGTGGATTGAGTTTCCTATCAGATTCTTCTTGTAGCCCACCTTCATGGAAAAGTTCTGTTACTGCATTGCCTTACATATACAAGAATTTGAAAGTAAGGATGTCTGGAATCTTTCCTTTATTGCTCTGGATAGCCCTGAAAAATCCAGGGAGGTTCAAGTAAATAATCAAACGCAGTGTTGATCAGGATGGCCCCAGTCATCTGAAAGAGGTGATGCGTAGGCCAAAATCTTACTCCCTGTCAGCAGTGAGCGTCTTTATTTTTGTGTCAACTTCTTCTGAGATGAGTGGGTTGGAATAGATGTGAATTGCTGACTTCTTTGTGGCTGTGATTATGAATATGACAGGTACAAATCTTAGATTTGTGATTAGTTGCATCTATTGTGCTTTGACAAATCTGCACATCTACACATTCTCAGTAGATCTTCAGTGTTGTGTAATCCTGACTTCTTGCTGGAGGAGTAAACAATACCAAGAACTATTTGTCTTCTGTTGCTTTGTATGTTGTTAATGAAGTTAGTTTCTCTGCAGTAGTCTTCTAATCTCTGCTGCAGTGTGGCATCTGTTAAAAATATGGTATTATCGAAGCCAGAACGGTAATCACAGTCAGGAAGCTGCAGACAGTTACCAGTTTGCTTTAATGATTGGAGGTAGTATGTATTGTATGACACCTACCTACCTCCTTGAGGAAAATATAAAATCACAGAATGGCAAGGGTTGGAAGGGACCTCAAAGCCCACCCAGTTCCAACCCTACTGCTGCATGTAGGGCTGCCACCCGTCAGATCAGGCTGCCAGGGGTCCCATTCAACCTGGCCTTCAAAGTGGACAAGGTAGTCCTAACAAAGAGTTCTTGCTGTTTCTTTTTCTTCTCTTTCTGTACTTCAAAGTAAAAAAAAAATGAAAACTAAAACAAAAAACAAAACTGCCTAGAACAAAAAGAATGCTCCAAGTGTTGAATCTGTACTGATAGTGCAGGTTGAGGAATATAGAAAAGCTTGAAGAGTAATCAGACGCAAAGCTGATCTTTAGGTATCTTCTGTTTTATAAACCACTGTGATCTTTAGCACTTCTTTCTTTTAAAACGTCTTGTTTGTTCCTTCTTTTTCTTGTTTTTTCTAGGCTGGATTTGGCTATGGCTTGCCAATTTCTCGTCTGTACGCTAGGTACTTCCAGGGTGACCTAAAACTCTACTCAATGGAAGGTGTTGGATCAGATGCTGTAATTTATTTGAAGGTATGAATCTGACCCTTTCATAAACTAGCAATGCAGTGCAACTCTGTAGGTTATAGCAGGCAGGTGCCATTTGGTACAAATGAACTTTATCTCTTTTCACTCCTTCATTTGTTTTCAAATTTGTAATTGCTATTTTTATCATGTTTCACCTCGATGAACAGAGTTGTAAAAATAACTTAAAAACGTAATCTTGACTCTCATACTCGTCAGCTTGCCTTGAATTCTTTTCTTTGGTCACTTGTGTTGGATTTTTGCATTTTTATTAATGTATCCTAAGAGCTGAATTTTTCAAAAGAATTTTGGATAATACTGCATTGATTCTAAAACTTCTGATTGCAGCAAAACTGAAACAAGACTGACTTGTAGTTTTTTCTCCTATCCTTGACCTTTGTCCAATAGACTGTATTGACCCTGTTGGCACTTTTCAGGAGGTAGCAGGCTGTGTGGGGGCTCACAATTAAAACAAACTGCTTGAATTTTATCAGCTCGTGCACCAGGCATTGACTCTAAGTTGCTACTGGTTAATGTAATTAACCAGTTGCTACTGTGTCTTGCTGTATTTAGTGAGCAGGTTTTGGAATTGTGCTCTAATTTCATTTTCTAATGATCTTAACCCTGTACAAGTATCCATAGAGGAAAAAAATATGGTGTTTCTCAGAGGAAAAAAATGCATGTGGATGGGCCTAACTGTTTCTAGAATTGTGCTGACAGAGTCTGAGTTTATTATTTAAGTAGCACTCGTACATAAGCCTAAAATGCATCTGACTAAAAGCTTTTTCTCTTGCTGTCTTTTTAAACACCCCTCCCTGAAAAGAAGAGAAATATTTTAAAATTTTATTTTCTTTTACTGTCATATCATACTATAAGAATGATTGATCAAAGCCAAAGCATTTTCAGAACAGTGTTGTGATGTGCAATGCTCCGATAATTGAGACACTTCCACAGTTACAGCTTCTGTACTAGAACAACCCCCAGGGTATCGTCTGGCTTTAGGTATCTCCAGCTGATATCTTACCATTGCTTTTGTTTTTCCCTAGGCCCTTTCAAGTGAATCATTTGAAAGACTTCCTGTTTTTAATAAGTCGGCGTGGCGGCACTACAAGACCACACCTGAAGCAGATGACTGGAGCAATCCTAGCAGTGAACCAAGGGATGCTTCTAAATACAAAGCTAACCGATAATTTGCCACCTTTTGTCTCTGCTGGAGATGACCTCTGCATTCAGTATCAAGTCTCTGCTTTGTTCCAAAATCCTCCAAACCACAATAGCTAATTACTTCCAAACAAAGACCTAATCAGGGCATTAAAAGTAGTAAGAACAAAGTGATGATTGGGACTTACAGGAGGCACTAAGCACGTTTGGGATGTGAATCCTGCCTATTTCACCAGTATATGCTTGGTTGCTTCAGTCATGCATTGACAAAAGGGACTGCACTTAAGTATACACTGTTGTGACAAAAGATACTATTTTAAGTGCCAAGTTTTATTCCACTAAGGATTAGCAAATTGTGCAGAATCCCTTTAAATGGTGAATAGCATCTTGCACAGCAGTGTGGTGTGAGAGAGATTCTAGTCTAGTTAAGCTTATGCTTTGAAAATCCACCTTTTGCTGCATTTTATTTTGCGGTGTCACCTCTTACAGAAAATCCCTTTGAGCTCTCTAGATCTCATATCTGATGAGCTTAGAAATGTGTAGTTCTGAAAAGGGTTGTACAGCTTTAAACCAATACTTTTCCCAAATTCCCCAAGCCATTTTTGTCCAGTGCATACAGAAATTATGTTGGTGTAAGACATTGGGAATTCCACTTTTTGGTATACATTTTAATGATTTTCTTGACACAGAAACACAACAGCATTTTTAAACTTTCCCTGTTGTTCATGAAAGATCATCATCTCTCCTTACAAAAAAATCCTGTCGGTGTGAGAGCAGGAGGTAATTGAATTTTGTATTTGTTGCTTGTAATCTCTGGGGCAGCTGGGAAAAGGGGGAGAAACCTGAAAGGCCAGACAGCCAGTCATACACATGAATTTGCCTTAAGAGTGTTGGTTGCTTGGAACCTGATTAGCTTAAAACCTGTAAATAGTTTGCAAAGTTATTTATACATTCAATGTTTGACAGTAGTCTGATAATCTGAATTTGTAGTGTATATAAAGATGTTGTACACCAGCTTTTGGAAAGCGTCATTGATCTGAATAAATGAAACTGGAATTATCACAGAAATGGGAAGGGCAAAACAATTGGTACCCATCTGAAAGGAAACAAAATTAAAGAGGAAAAAACTAAGTGTCATCTCCTCAAATTTCTCGTGAGGCTTTATTACTGAGCATTAGGAAACTGCTCTTCACCAGGCCTTTGCCAAATACCATTTCTGCAACTGTGGCCTTTCAGAAGAATCTGTGAGGTTCCAAAGTTCTGCTGATAAAATAGCCACAGGAATAAAATAGATGAGTTGTAAACAACTCTGCACCCTCAGTTTCTTCTAGATTTTTTTTTTTTTTTTTTTTTTTTTTTTTTTTTTTTTTTTTTTTAAAGACATTAAAGATTTTTAGCATGGAAAGCTGAAACTTGTTTCCTAGCATTCTGGGGAACTGTCCGTGTCCTCCCAGTATTTCATTTCCTTTTGTAGAGGACTGGCCTGTTAGGTAAGCAGGGAAATGCTGAGAGATTCCTAGATATTTTTTTAAAGAATACCCTTAGTTTAACTTAATGATAGTACTTAGCATTTGCATAGCACTCTTCATCAGAGAATAGTAGAGCACTTTGAGCAATAAGTTACATGTAGACTCATTTCTGAAAAGTCAGAGGCCCTGCCTTACAAACTCGTGCTCCCAGCTGTCGCAGTCAGTTCAAGAATTTGTATAGGGATGGTCATGAATTTGCAGGGCTTGGGTTATTGTAAGCATCTCTGCACTGTACATTTAAGTCACACTGGATTGCCAGGTTGCTCTAGCATGATCTTGAATGTGACTGCCGAGTGCTGCAACCTGCTTCAGAGGCCCAAACAGCAGAGTGGCTGCTGGAGCTGCCTGGTGCTGGCTGTGAGCAGAGCCCTTCCGAGCTTGGAAATGGAGTGCTCCGATGGGGCTGTTTGTTCCCAGCCAGACTTCTGCAGCACTTCTTGGGAAACCCTTGCAGGCACAGTGAGGGTGCAGCTCGTGTGATCCCCAGAGCAATAACTTCCTATGACTGTAGGCACGGCTGCAGGGAAGGCAGATGGCTATTGGAGTGATACAGCCGTGTGGCTGTAGCTAAATCAGTGTAGTAGTCCAACTGAGATTTCAGGTGGAAGCTGTACCAACTGCAGTGTAGCCGGTTAACTTCTGCCCTTGCCCATAACTTCTTACTGTCTCTTGAAATTGTTTCAAGCTGTGTGTGTTTTTCCACTCATCACAGAAGGTGGCTTACTTAAAAGCAGACGTTTGTGACGAAACTAGCGTTTTCCCAGTTGTGTGTGCTCAGTTTTTCCTAGAACGTGACCAAAAGCATTCTATGAAATATGAAGCTGAAACTGAGCTTTTGTTAGAACTCAGATTTTGTAGTAGTAAGTTTGCCCCCCTCATACACGAAGAGGAGAAGGAACAGAAAGAAGAGAAAGGATGCAAATGTTGAAGTTTGATTTTGCGGAGTGACTCTAAATGAAAGTAAAAACACAGTGGAGGATTATATTTTGATAGTCCCTTCTCTTTCTTCTCAAAAACAACTAGTTGACTTTCAGGACTGAAGTGCCCTGGTACTTGAAAGCTAAAGTCCTCCTGATGTGGTAACTACTTCTAGGAGCCCTGAGTGTGTACAAACTGCCCAGAGCAGGGAAACAGAAAATGCGTTCCTTGTGCTCTTTCCCTTTTCCAAAGTCTGCCCTCAGGCATCACGCTGAATATAGATGAGAAACAGCTTTACTCCTCTCCAACGTTGACTCAGCAGCTTGTATGTTCTACAGTTCTGCAGCTCTCAGGTATGCTGTAAATTGGTCTTTGCTTGTCCTCTTGCCACTCTTCTACGCAGGAGTATTAGTCTGAAAATGGTCTTAGGAAGCAGCAGCAGCAGCAGGCCTTGACATGCTTTCCAATGGATTTTCCTCAAAAATGAGGGTGGGTAGCTTTTAACTACACCTAGCTTAACTGCACACTCTTCTTTTTTTCACTTACTGCTACCTTTAATTAGTATCAGTCATATCTATGTATTTTAATATTTTGGGGCAGGTAATTCCAAACTTAACTTTCTGATGGTATCAAGCTGTGTCTTTTTTAATGGATTTCAGATGTGTGTTAATGCTGCTGCAACTTGTTTGTCTTGGGTTACGGGACACAGTAAATAGGAAAACATGTTTTCCATGAAAATACCGTGTATTCCTTGTGTTTAGTGCTTAACAGAAACAAACTGAGCAAGAGGAGTGTCCTGCTTGATTCTCCCTGGGAATTTACAAACAGCTTCTGTATGCCATACTGTGACGGAATAGTTGAACTTGTTTTCCTCCAATGTCTGTTTTTCTGGTGCATCTGTCTTGAACTTACAGAAATAATGCCCTGTCTAGCTGAATGTTAATGGATACTGAAGCCTCTCCAAATTGCATATGTATCTCTGCTCCCTGTTTTCTCTACGCTTTGTTTTGAGGCTAACGAGGCATCTCTGTAGGAGTTGGCATTTGACAAGAAAGATCCTGGAGTGCTTCTTTTAGAACACTGAGAGCAGTCTGTGTCTCTGAACTTAGCTGTGATGGCAAAAGTCTTTGTCCTGCTGCACTTTGTGCCATCTCTTGGGCAGCGTTTAGGGCAGCTCCCTTGGGGCGTGCATAAAGAATATGTTAATTCTGGTGTTCTTGGAAAACTCAAGCCACTTCTTGTCTATGTAAACTATACTTGATGCTGCAACTGGGTAATGTCATTTCCTTTCTCCTCGGTGACATGTGCAATGTTTGCTTTGCTTAAACAGCTGTTCACTCAGTCCACAAAGTAAATAGGTTGACCATCCTGGAGTGTAGTACAGTCCTCTGTTCGCCTCAAGCCAGACTGTTTTTGTGAAACCCTGACCTCATTCATACAGAAAACACCTTTAGTAAGTGTTTCTAGATCCGTACATGTTTAATGCTGCTAAATGCTAAGTGATCTTAAGTGATATAAGCCATTCTGTAGAAAACAAACAAAATGTTTATAGTTAGTGTTTATCTCCTTACAGTACCCAGGTCTGGCTGCAAGGTGTCCAATTAGTTTGCATGTTCCCTTAGTTGCCGTACAAGTGCTGTGGCTCCTAGTGGCTCTTACCTCCTCTTTTTGCCATACTCACTCGTCATGAATGAATATACCTACATGTGTCTTTGCAGAACTTGGGAGAATGTGATGGCACATGACAGAATGGTGTATTTTTGAGCTAGAGGTGAGGAACACAGGCATAAACTGTGCAGCGACTTCACGGCAGAATACTTGCACGTGCAGCAGCTTATCAGAGTAATCCCCCTTTGGTGAATCTGTTCTCAGGATCAGCTGTTGGCGTTAATTTGAAGCAATGAAGATTCATGAACTAAAGTATCTCTCTAATTGAAAACAAATGAGCAAATTTAAAGTTCACATACTCTAACTGAGGTATTAAGTTGCCTTAAAAGATCTCGGAAGTTGACATAGAGGACTCATTTCTTAAGTTTGGAGACTTGTTTGGTAGGATCGGTGTATTTGTGATAATTCTGTCATTGTCGAACTCTCGCTAAATTCATTATTGAGATTCTTCCTTTCAATTGAATACATCTGAGAGGTGCCAGACTGACAATCCTTTGAAGTTCACCTGCTGTGTCTGCAGACTGCACTGACAGGCAGCGGCAGGGCAGGTTTCCTGGTGCTGCTGCCAGAACCCAGCTCTTCAGCAGGAGCTGACCTTACCAAAACTTGCTGGCTTGCCCTTCTCTGCTGAGCTGTTGACAATGTGCTGAGTTTGTGCCAGCTGTACTGGGGTTTGATGTGGGATTCTGACAGTGGGAATCAATTGAATTCATTTTCAGCATCTGTTACGGGCAGAATTCCTGTGGTGCCTGCTCACGTACCATGCCCAGCACCCACGGGGTTACATGCTGCCATTCCTCTGAGGTAGCAGCACTGGTTTCAACTGAGGTTCCAGTGAAGTGGGAAGGTCTTTCTTCATGAGATTACTTGATGTTTTCAATCCTATTTTGAGTCGTTTTGTAATTTGCATTGGAATTGTTTCTAGTCTGATACCCATGTATATAATTTGTGTACACTCTTATTTTCCTTTTCTTTTCCATTGCTGACAAATAAAAATATGTAAAAACAACACTATGACATCTTTAAGGGACTGATTCAGAATTGCACGCTATGGAGCTCTTCTCATGGCTGGACAGCACAGCGTGAGCCTCAGCCTTTTGGTGGGCACTCAGAGCTGGGAGCTACAAATCTGCTTGTAAGTCAGGAATGTTGTGCTTTTTGTTCCTGTGAAATCCCATTTTGGCTTCGAATGATTCTTTTCAAAGGAAGCTCTGGTTTTCTTTCTAAAGCTTTGCCATGTCAGTGAATGTTGTGGTACAGTTTTTTGGTTTTGGAAAGGATAAAATCACGGGCTGATACAGCTCAACTGCAGGTCTTGGTTTTGCCGCTGTGCCAAGAACCCAGCATCAAATACATACAAAGACAGCGATGCTGTAGAAAATAAAATGGATGCTTCATCAGAGCAGTATCTGAAATGTAAGATGTTCCTTGCAAGTTGTGCATCTCCCTACAGAACAACGACAATGCAGACACACCACAACATGGGAGATGTCGTGGTGAACAGCTTTTCTGAAATGATTGTCAGTCATTTTTACAGATACTTGTTTTATTCTACTCCTTTTCTTATACAGACAGGCTTCTCAAGTTCTATAGTTTGGGAATGCAGGATGGGGGAAGGTGAGGGGCTGCAGGTAGGAATGTGCACCCTAAAGTATTTGGGGGTAAAACTTCGTTTCTCCTTGTTTTGTAGTCTGAGCTCAGAAAATGGAGTAATTCCTGTTCTACTCCTTAGCACTCATTCATTGCTCCTTTCTTAGAACATCAAGGTATGAAAAGCATCAGGCCTCTTCCTGAGAAAGTGCTGTTTTGAACAGCTGCCCCAAACGGTAGGGCTGTGGTGGAGCCCCACGTTCTCCTTTTCTCATTTCTGTAAGGGAATCCAGAAGCAGTTGTAATTCAAGGAGACTGAATTGCAGTAATTTATACTTTGAGCATATTTGGTGTCTGAGAACATCGCCATTTAAAATGTGAAATAGTATTTTAAAAAGGAGTGTAATTTTCTCCAGATGATTTTTATTTTGGAGGGAATGCAGGTTCATAAGCAGAACAGGTATTAGGATTGTAAAGCAAAGGAGCAGAATTAAGGAGCTGGTATCTGCATGGTAAGTACATCTGGAAGTTCACTACAAACCTAGTGAGGCTGTTGTGTCCTCTGCTCCCACCACTTTGTTCTCTGGGAGGGAATTTCCTCCTGATCTCTGCAGCCCTCGCTGATCGAGACTGCTGATCAAGACTGGGTCATTTACTGAGTGAGAACCTGATTGATCAATGGCAGTAACTAAAGGGAGCGTGAGGCCTGCAGCCTCAGGCACCTCTGTTATTTCCATGGAACGGGACGTTTGCTGCAGTGCTCAGTGCTATGGACTGACTCTTCCACTCATCCCCACTTCTTGGTTTGGAGCAAAGGGAGCGATAGTCGATTTCGTAAGCCCTGTTGTTGGGTTGCTCTGTGTGTGCGCTGCAGTGGTTTATCATCACATGTTTTCCTTGAAGCACGTGAGCACCTCTTCATCCTGCTGTGCAAATCTCCCTGAACCTGAAACGTATGGGATGTTCATGGTGCTTGGGATGTCTGTTATGAAATTGTATTCTGGGCTTCTACCTGGAAATTGTTCCATTTCCATTAAGATTTTTAAGCTCTTGTAACTTTCAAGAAAATTGCAAGGTTCCCATGGCATCTGTTGAAGTGCTGCTGGGTTTCAAAGCTGCTTCTCTGTACAGAGGAGGTTATAATTCACCTTTCCTAAGTGGTCAATGGCTTTGCAGTTCAGTTACCCTATTTTACTGGTAAATGTCATTTGCTGGTGGGGAAATGTGACTAGAAAATGATAGAACAGGCTTAAAAATTCCAGGATTTGCTGCTGGGGCCGTAATTCAATGTAACAAGGCTGGGTTTGGAGTCTGAAATACATGAGAGATGTCAGTTGTGCATGCAGCCTGGTTCATGCCTTCATGTAGGATTTTCCCTTTGTGTGTTCCTGCCTTCATGTGCTTACAGGGACAGAGGGTTGTCTTCTGCAGTAGTCCAACTGGGTGCAGTTTAGAAGAATTCTTACTGCATTTGGAAATAATGGTTAATATGCACACATTATAATCTGGTTTTAAAATGTTTCTCTTCCTTGAGTATTGTGAGCTAAATAACCTTACATGAGCGATCTCAGACTATGACATTTCATGCTTAAAGGACAGAGGGATTTAAAAGTAAGCGAATCCTCGAGGTGTTACATGAGAGCTGGAACAGGAGCTCTCTGCCACGTACTGCAGAAATTCATTTCTGCTGCTTCGTATTTCAGAAACTCCTGCCAGGTTTATCTGAACTCATGTGAGCGTTCAGCAGAGACCTTCCTCTGGGAATGTCTTCTGTCTCCCACGTGCCGCAGGGTGCCGTGAAAAATGCCCCACGTCCACCTTTAGCAACAAAGCTCATGTCGCCAGGGGGTGTTGGGTGGGGGCCTTTCAGCAGTTCTCTGCTGTGCTGAGCAACTTTGAAGTTTGAACTTATTCTGTAATTAATGTCTCAACTGGGAAGTCCTAACAAACTGTCTGTTGCTTCAGCTGCTCTCTGCCTAAGGCAGAACTATCAGAGGAAAACAAAGTAACAAACACAAAACAAATTTCTGCAGCTGCTGCAGTATCAGGAACTATTTCCCTTTTATCTTGTCTGTAAGAAGGTTAGCGAGGCAGAGCATGCAGGGTCAGACTGACCGAGCTGCAGAAGAGCCAGATGCGTGGGGCAGTGTCAGGAGCTGTGCTCTGTGGCTCAGGTTTGCTGCTGCACTCCTGCAGGAGCCCGGTGCACCTGTGAGCTGTATCCTGGCTCACAAAGCACCAGCAGCTGCTGCTGGGGGAGGAGGTGAGAGGGGTTCCTGAGAGCAGCACTAGGAACCCGAACAGCACATGTTGGGCAGGTCAGAGAGGCTGCTGAGGAGGCATCTGTGGGGTGTGAAGTATGGGGGTACAAAGGATGGGGGTGACAAGTGCTGTGCTGTCAATGGGGTTGTGCCAGGAGTTGTGTTGGTGCGCCCCAACATGCTATAAAATGAAGGTGAGAGGCAGAAATCTCTGTTGTACACCGTTTATTTTTCATGTGGAGCTTGGCCAATAAACAGGACTGAATTAAAGCAACACTCATGAAAAATAAAAGCCAACCATGACTCAGAAGTGCAAAATTGCCTTCCACGTGTCCAAAGACAATGAGGTTCTGGTTTGCTGGAGATAGCATTATGGATATTGGTGTCTGTACCAGTAGGGGAAAGGCTTCGGCTTATTGATGCCCTCCTATGTGGGAAAAGGATGGCTGGTACAGGATATGGCTTTGTCACTGGGTCACCACCTGGGACCGAGAAAGAGCATCTGCCAAGCAGAGGTCACTCTGAGTTTCTCTCCAGCCCCATCTACATGTCATGGATGCTGTCTTCTGCCCCAACCACTGACCAATGGCTGCTGAACAGGGAGTATTATGAAATCAAAACGAACATTAAAACTCAAGAACAAGAAAAACCTGCCCACCTCCATTGTGTTTGGACATGGCTCGTCGTATGAACAGCACCAGTAGCGAGCAGACAGTTCCATGGTGGAGGAGTGGTTTGTGATGGGAAGACTTAAACTTGCAAAGGATCAGAGAAACTAACAAGTGCATCCCAGGTATGAAATTACAGTAACAGGTTGCCTAAGGCTGAGAAAGGTCTCAATTGCATCATCCCACCAGGTGTGCAGCTGAGCTCGCTGTGGCTTTCCTCATGCACTTCTTCATGAAAGCGGCGTTTGTCCTGTCCCCTGCTGTTCCCTGCTCACCTCTTTTTGCAGCTCTGTGACAGAGGAGCCAGCTGGGCTCCAGAAGGCAATGCATGCCTTGAGATAGTTACTGGGTCCTGTCGTAGTCTGGGTTGTTTGGCACAACATTCCTCGAGACACATCACAGAATCATTAAGATTGGAAAAGGCTGCTAAGATCATCTAGCCCAAGCACTGACCCATCCCCAAGCCCACTAACCATGTCCCTCAGTGCCATATCCTGTGACTCCACCTGGGCAGCCTGTTCCAATGCTGGGGGACAAGTGCCAGCTGAGGGGCTGCATGGTAGAGCCAGGAGGAAGGCAGGTCAGTTATTTGCCAAGCTGGAGGTGATCAGAATGTGCATCATGGAGAGGAGAAAGCTTCCTTAGTGCTACTTCTGTAGTTCTGCTTGGGGATGTAAGTATGTCACAGCAAGAGAAAGAAGATTTCAGTGCCTAAGCACACTTAAAATCACAGAATCAGAATTGTTTGAGTTGAAAGGAGCTCAAAGATCATCTAGTTCAACTCCCATGCAATGAACGGGGCAGCGGCAGCTAGATCGGGTTGCTCAGAGCTTGGCCCATCCTCACGGATAGGCCCCACCTCATATCAGCAGTCACTGGGACCCCCTTGGCTGCCTGAGGATAGCATCAATTTTTCCAGCCTCTTCTCCATACTGGGGTAGAGGAATGGCCCCAGCATCCCATGCAAGGACAGCATATCTATGGACATACTTGGTTCAGAGCTTCATGCGAAATTTCTTTCAACTAGATTAGTAGCACATGGGGACAGCAGCACTGCTGGGACTGCCGTAGGGTGATGTCTGGGAGCAGCAGGATTTCCAGGAGAGGTCGGTCTGTTCCTGGGTAGCAGGACTCCACATATGTTAGTACCATTCACCAGCAGAAAATGCCAGTCCTCAGACCAGTTATTTCCCACTGCAAGAAATTCCAGCTAGGGTGGTCTTCACTTACTTTCTTGTCTCCAAAGCGCAAACCTGGGGAACGGAGGTTGTGACGTAGCTGTTCAGGCACTAGGAACATGGAGAAAGATTTGATAAAGCTCAGGGTGTTTGTACAGCTGGAATCTTTACATATGCCCTGAACAGAGGCTTGGTCAACAAGCAACATTCAGCAGTTTGAACATATCAAATGACTTTCCGTCTGCTCAGCTGGACAACTCTCCATTTTGCTGGCATGATTTGAGGTCTGGGGTGAATTTCATTCAGAAAAGAAGGTTCATTTTCTGTTTCTGAATATATTTGCTGCAGCAGTGCCCTTCCTTCACGTGCTGGAAGAGCTCAGGGTTAGCAGGGTCCAGTTTCTCCAACCGCTAGCCACAGCTGTGTGCCCACATGCTGGGTCATCTGTGGACTGTGGAGGACTGTGGCACCTGCCTGCCCTGCTCAGCACAGGTTCTCCCCCCTAACCCTCGCTCCGGCCGGCCCCCAGCAGCAGGAAGCAGCAGCACATGGACAGGAGCTCACTCGCAGGTGGATGCTATCCTGCCAGTCCCCAGCACCATGCCAGGCAAACGCTGCCAGTACGGCACTGCGAGGGAGCGGGGATGGGACACACTCTTCCTGAGATTTCCCTTGCTGTGCTCCAGTCCGTTTCCAACATCTCCCAGAGCACGTTCCCCGCTGTCAGAGATACCCCAGATGTTCCTCACGCTTCTCCCTATCCAGCGGTTGAGTCCACAGCTTGTTCTTCTGTCTCATGGTTAAAAAAATATATCTGTATTTTATTTTTCATCCTCGTCTCCCTCGCTCATGCTGCTGAGGGAGGCGGAGGCGGCTTTAGGAGAGGAGGGCGGGGAGGCTTTGTTGAAGACCCACGGAGGGGATGGTGAGCGGGATGGCGAGCGGCCTCGTGTAGGGCTGCTGGTTGGGCTCTGCCGCGGAGAGAAAGCCTGGAGCATTCGGCCGCTTCGTTCCTGGAACATCTGCTTCTGCAAAAACAAAGTGGGAAGGGGCTCTGAGTAGGACACCAAGACAGGAAGGGTCTGTGGGCAAAAGGGGCAGCTCTGCGTGGTTCCTCACCTGGGGCTAACACAGCATAGACTTCTGCTGTGAAGCACAGCCCCTTCATCCCATGTGTGCTTCACCTCTCAGGCTGTGCTCACAATAAGCTGGTTTTTGACGCTACAGGATTTTCCTTTTAGCAAGGACAGCCTTGGTATTAGAAAATCGTGTGTTGTCCTGAGTTAGCCAGGGGAGCTACCTTGGGCTCATTTCAGATGTGACAGTCATGCCGTCTCACAAAGCAAGTCCCCTGCCTGACCTCCAGGTGCCCCTTGTTCCCAGGACCTTTTCTTCTTGCTGTGCTGCACAGACACCTGCCTCCTGCTCAGCTGCCTGGCCAGTGCAGGCCATTTTCCTTGCTCCCTTCTCAAGGGCAGCAGCCCAATGCCTGCCCAATACTGTCAAGTGCTTCTCCTGGTACCTAGAACGTGCACAACCCAAACCCTTAAAACTGGGGCCAGGGAGGAAATGTCAGAATTCAGATGTCTGTTAAAAGAGAAACACGCGCAGCCTGTATATTCTGCTTTGGGCTTTATTGTTTTTTGCTTGCTAAAGTTGGGCAAGAACCTTCCATAGCTGGTGGGGTGGAACAGACCAAATTTTCAGGCAAATGTTCTGCTACAATAAGGCAAATGCTGCTGCTGGTTAGTGCTGCTGTGACCTTGCAGTAAAGCTCTGGGACTCGGTTACAGGTGATAGGGCTTGTACTGCGCAGTGGCCGTCGGCTTCATGCTGAATACTCAGAATCAGAGTGGCTCATTTCTCCTCTTGGAAACAGGGAGCAAGAACTCTCAGTGTTGCTTGGAGTGCCAGGAGTCAGTTCATAGGTGACGCTTAGCTGGAATGGAAAAGCCATCCCCAGCAAGGTTAAGTTGTCATTCAGGTCTGAGAGCCAAATACTTGTGCAGAGATACATTCTGGCTTCTGGGCATGCTGCTTAGGCTGCTGAAGTCTTTCTTAACTTGAGGTTACACTTTGTTCCTCCTCCCCTTCCCGTGCCTGCTAGTCCCTCCTTTAGACACTCTCTAGTAGCTTCCTGCCCTTAAATTACGGTGCCCAACACTGCAGCCAGTGCTGGAGGTGAGGCTGCAGAGCAGAGCAGGACAACCCCTCCCCTCACCCAGTGGCAGTGCTGGGCCCGGTGCACCCCTGGGTCCTGTTGGCCCCATTGGCTGCCAGTGCATACTGCTGGCTCAGATTCAACTTGTCACCAGCCAGAACCCCCAGATCCCTTTCTGCAACGCTTCTCTCTTGCCTCTTGTTCTCCAGTTTGTATGTATGTCCAGAGTTGCCCTGTACCAGGAGTGGAATCTGGAACTTACTGTTGTCGAGCTTCATGGGGTTGGTAATTTCCAACCACATGTTTAATTTGTCAAGATCTCTCCATAAGGCAACAGCTCCTCTTAATTCAGTATCACCTGCAAACTTTCTTAGTGTACATCTGACTCCTGCAACTGGATCATTGATGAAAACACTAAACAGAACTGGCCCTAAAACGGAGCCCCAGGGAACCCCACTAGTGACTGGCCGCCAGTCCCACATAACCCCACTTGCAAAACCCTTTCAGCCTGCCCTGTCAGCCAATTGCTCACCCAGTGTGTTGGTATGATTTAGCCTGTTTCATCCTCTCCCTGAAAATAACCCCTACTGAAAACACGGTGTTCAATATGTTTTTATCCTGGCCAAGAAAACCACTTCTGGCTTTCTTGCCCCTGCCACCTACTGGCCGCTTCAAAAAGCTCAGTAATGTGATGCCTCGTGGTGTGGTACCAGTGCTGGGGGGAACTGAAGCAGCCCAGCCTGGACCTCTACCTATCCCACTTGGCAGTGGGCACTTGACTGTGCCCCTGGGCTGGAAAAGAGAATTTCACCTTCCTGCTAAGGCCCTCAGCTGAACCATCGGACATTTTCCTGGTCCCTGCTTCAGCAAAGGGTTTGGTGATTGAACAGTCTGATGTGCTCACACCTTCAGCTGGGGAGGTGGGCGCCCAGCCAGTCCCCAGTGTCTGTCACAGAAGTGCCTGAAGCACCAGGCTGACAGCTAAAACCACGGCCAGCTGCAGGAGATGGCAGTGCTATTCCTTACTCCAGGATGACTCCTCTTCCCCTGGCCCTGCTCGTCCAGGGTAAGTGACACTCATATCTTTGCAGTCCCGTGTTCCTAATGGAAGTAGTCCTCTAGCCACTGGCCTTGAATAAGGAAAAACAACATTAATGACTCGCTTGAAACACCGGAGGATTGGACAAGGCTGTGTGCCAGGACCTTCTGGGGAGACGGCAAAAGAATTTTCAAGCCTTGCTTCAAGCAAATTCAGATTCATTCAATGGTTTACAGAGATAATGCTTAGATTTGCCAAACTTAAGACTGGACAGAATTGTTTTTCCCACTTCTGAATTTTATACCTCGTAGTTGCATTCATGCTGCTCAAGGGTGGGGTCTGTGTTGACAGCTACGTGCCATGAGAGGCTGGGCAAAAGAAATCCCATTGCCTACGTGTTGATGCTCCTTTGTCTTACAAAACAGGCACCAGCAAGGCATTACGGAGGACTAATGCTTTTGTGCTATTGATATTTCTGCTGACTTTCAAGGTCCAGGCTGTGGACGTACGAAGTATTCTAACACCAGCCCTGGCTCCAGCTGCAACACACGAGATTCACCCAAACCTCCGTGGGTGCCTGCAGTGGTTCATTCCACTGAGAGGAAGATTCATGCAGAAGTCATACGCTGTAAGCTTTACTTCCTGCTTATCTATTCTGAAATGCAGCTCTTTCGCTCATAGATTTCTGAAATGAGGTGAAATTAGTCCCACTGTTTTCTGTTTTGTGGAGCTCCATGTCTGCCATTAGGGGCTGCACACCAGGACGTGCTGGGGAACTCTCTCACACCAGAACAAAAGTTTTGTGCCTCATTAATCGTCGTTGTTTCTGACACCTCTGTGACTCTCTCTCAAAAAATACACACAGCGAACTGTACAGGTGAACAAAATTATAAACCAGTTGCCTACAACTTTTCATTTTGAAAACTGACGTTTTGACCTTTTTTAGAAGCTGCTGTTTTTTTGTGGGTTACGTGGCCCTTACTTTTCGAAAATTGATGCTAACATAAAGTGTATTATAATAACTATTTGTGAAATAATAACAGCATATTAATGGAATTCAAATTACAGATCTAAGAATCCACCACACCCGTAACCATTCCTGTACTTTTACTGTCAACATTAAAAGCAACATCTAACTAACAGCGATAGGGCAAATTAATGTTAATAACAGTTTTGACACTAATAGCAAGTTATCATTATTTTAAAAGTCTTTCCTGCTGCAAAGCTCAAACTGATTTAAAAAAGCTACGACACCTCTCAGCTCACTGTCACTGATGCTTTTCCCACAAGAGTACAAAGAGAGTACACCCCTCTGGACTCTTACAGATTTTTTCTTAGCAAAGGTCTCTGATTGCATCAGACTTCCCACTAGGTGATCTGGACATTAACTCAGGACACAGAATCACAGAATGGCCAGGGTTGAAAGGCACTTCAAGGATCATGAATCTCCAACCCCCCTGCCACATGCAGGGCCACCAACCTCCACATTTAATACTAGACCAGGCTGCCCAGGGCCCCATCCAACCTGGCCTTGAACACCTCCAGGGATGGGGCATCCACAACCTCTCTGGGCAGCCTGTTCCAGCACCTCACCACTCTCTCTGTAAAGAACTTCCTCCTGACATCCAACCTAAATCTCCCCTCCCTCAACTTAAAACCATCTCCCTTTGTCCCGCTGTCATCCACCCTTTCAAAGAGTTAATTCCCCTCCTGTTTGTAAGCTCCCTTTAGGTGCTGAAAGGCTGCAGTGAGGTCACCCCGCTGCCTTCTTTTCTTCAGGCTGAACAAGCCCAGCTCCCTCAGCCTGTCTTTGTAGAGGAGGTGCTCCAGTCCCCTGATCATCTTTGTGGCTCTCCTCTGAACCCTCTCCAACAGCTCCCTGTCTTTCTTGTACTGGAGGCTCCAGACCTGGACACAGTACTCCAGATGGGGCCTCACAAGAGCAGAGCAGAGAGGGACAATCACCTCCCTGTCCCTGCTGGCCACCCCTCTTCTAATGGAGCCCAGGATGCCATTTGCTATCCGAGCTGAAAGCCACAGCATCTCCCCAAAATACCTTTGCAGACCAGCTTTTCTCTAATACACTGAATTCTGTAAAATATTTATCACCATATGGTTTTTAAATGTACTTAGTGTGCATTTTGATTTGGTAGAGCAGAGGAATAGGATCAGGGCTTTGAAATTCTCTTCCTCCCAGCGCACACCCAAACGCATCTCATCTCTTGTGGATTTCATGTGATGTTTGCATTGGTTTGATTTGTTGGTTGTGTCTCCTTGTTCAGCACCTATGGCCAAAAGACCACATTGGGAACACCAGCTTGCAAACAAAGCTCTTTTTATGTGGATGTGGTCAATGCAGATAGACCCGGGTTCTTCATCAGAACAGTTTATGGTCTGCACTTCCCTAAGGAAAATGGTATTACTAGTGAACACCTGGCCAACAAAGGTACATCTTAGACTGGGACATGTGGTGTTCAGAGGGCCTTTGCATGGGACAGCCATCTCTGTAAGGAGATAATAAAGGTGCAGTCTATGTTCTTGAAGCCTTCTTTTAGGCTTTTCTCTGTTGAGCTGTAATCAGTGTGGCAAGTGATGGCAGAGGGGTGATGATGGTGAAAACTCCAGTAAAGGGCAGCTTGGTGGCACCGAGTTCTGACATGACTGTTGTATGGGCTATTTAATTCACCATCTTGACATGGATTTGTTTATAAACGGAAGCTCTACTATGATCCTTTCAACACAAGTGTACTATTCATAATGGTATGTAGTTCAGCTACATACTTCTGCATTCAGAAGAAGTTTTGTTCCCCATTTCAAAATAGCAATGGGAAGCATTACAAGAAAACAGGGCTTCAGAATGTTTGACAACTATCAGAACTGGAAGATGAGAGCCAGGTCTCTTTTGGGACTCTGTTTTGTAACCAACTCACCACTCAATGCAGGATTTTAGTTTGAAAAGGTGGTGCACTGGGATTTCTCCCCCAGATAATACTGTTACAGCCCCTTAACTACCCTTCCACCCAGACCTGGGTAAATGGGGTATGTGGAGCCAGAACTTACCAAGGAGACCTTCAAAAGTGCTTCAGTTTTACCTGAAAATTCACTGCAGTCAGTTAGACAACCCAGCTCACCAGACATGTATGAGAATTTCTCAGTACGTAAAATCAGTAGTTCTTACGACTAGGAAATATCATCTACTGTTGAGTACAGAGGATGAACAGAACAATTAAACTTCTAATATTCCTGTTTCTCTCACCAACTTCAGTGTACAGCTTATCTCTGCTATCTGTGTGTATCTGTGTGCTATCTGTATATCTGGTCTTATTTAGTGCTAATGAAGAAAACAGACTGTACTAAATCTGTTTGCTTAGTAAGAAGTGGCTGCAAGGCAGTGTGACTGAATGTAGTATTGCATCCACTCTCACAGCTTACTTAACAGCAGGGTATCTCACTGGTTAAAAAAATATTATAAATTATAAACAAAAAAGACAGAAATTGTTGCAAAGAAGCAACAGGCATCGCAGATCCTCCTGCTGCAGTATTGGCACGCATTATTGGATTCAGCAAGCAGGTCTGGCATTAACCTACTGTGCTGGCTTTCAAAGTAAATACTGCAGCAAAGGAATCTGCTCTTGAATCTGTGTTACAGAGAATAAATAAATAAAAATGCTCACACTCCCTGGCATGGCAGAATACCTACCAGAGCTCCATCGGGTCCAAACAGCTCTAAAAAGTTGCCAATAAATTCCCTGGACTTTTCTTCCCATTTCTGAATGAGGTCATGGCTCTTCTCTTCCACCTTGTTGACAAATTCTTTTGATTTCTCCTCTACGTTCTTTACTTTTTCTTTCATTTTGTCCACTTGGTTTTGAAAGCGATATTTCTTCTCCTGTTTAGAAAGTGTGGGCAGAGATGAATATACAGGGACTTGGGAAACATTATGCACTGAATGCAAAGAAGAAAAACAAATCTCATGACTGCATCTGCTTTACGTTTTTATATGCATTTAATGTATCTGTAATGAAGCACAGAAAGTGCATATTGAAAAAGATGTTGGATGTTATTACTGTGCTTATTCTACCACATCACTCAGTACGTATTTGCAAACTGAATGCGCTTTGAAAATTTTGTGAACCTTGTCAAGGCTACAAGTGAAAAATTAACAGTTCAAACTTAATAGAAAGCAAAAGACCAATGCATTCTGCTGCTGACTTGCCAGCCTGGATATTGACTCGGTCCCAAATGCCTCTATGGTCAGACTTCTGCAGAGCAGAAGGAAAATTCTATTCACCTCGGAGCCTGGCAAATACAGGAGCTTCAGACTGCCAGAAAACAGAGCAAACTCCTGTTGCTTAGTAGCCAAGAGAAAGAGCGCGGAAGTGAAGATACTGTTAGAAAGGCACTATTTGGCCAAGCTTCTAAAGTACTTCAGGGCTTTTGTCCTGATATGCTTCTGTGCTCCTCAAAAGTACAGCATCCAAAACTAACCAAACCATTGGCCCTGAAAACAGAATGCAAATCCACAGCAGCACAGCACACTACTAGCTTTTAATTTCCTGTGAACTTCATTTAATTGTCCTTTTAATTTGCTTTCCAAACACATACTGTTTAGTACTGAGGGGTGAGGTTATTCTAGCTCATGAATCACAAGAACTGTCTTTGCGGGCTACAGGACCAAAGAAGATCATTAAAATCCCAAAAAGCCTAACTCACTTTGCACCTAGCAGGCAGCCTTCCATTACCTGGGAAACCAATGCTTTTCTGTCTTGGTGAAATCTCATTTTTTGTTTTGAAACAGAAAAAGTCTCTGGTAAAAAGTAGTATTTTTGCATTTCAATTACAGTAAGCTACAATAACCAAATGTCAGAAGGGACTTCAGAATTCATGGGTTTGAGACTGGGGGAAGCATAAGATATGTAACAGTATCTTAACCTCAAAGCAGTTAAAGAATGACTTTAAGAACCCCCAAGGCACCCAGCATGCCCTAATTTAATGGATACTTGCAATAGTGATTGTTATGGGTAAAACACCTAAAGCAGGATTTTTAGATGTGTAAAAGACTGAGAAGAAACATGGTGAAATATTTATGCCCAGTGTACTGTAATTTATCTGCCAGACTTCACAATAAGAAACAAGTAAATAAAATCCTCAAGAAATGACACAGTTCAGTCATTCATGAGGGGCCTTCCCAGCTCCAGAGAAGGAGGGGTAAAGCCCCCTATGATCTAGCCCAATTACGAGGAAGATTTCAGTAATCTAGGTTATCTCAAGGCCTTAAGTTGGGACTTGAAACAGAAAATGAAGGGAATAAGCTTTCATCTCTGTCACTGTTTACTGGAGGGTAAGGTGCAGCTGAATTTTTCTGAGCAATCCTTCCAAACAGCACTCGTGCCCTACTTACGCTCTTGTGCTACGTATTGTGATTTCTATTAAATTTCAGCATCATTTAAATATTTAGTTCCTAACATGCTTCCCTGTGTTTTAAAACCTATTTTAGCTTTCTCTAGTTATCTCAGGGATCAGCATTTTTGTTGTTAATTTTCTTATTACTCTTGTCACACTGCAGAGAAAGTTTGGATATCAAAATCTTTGCTTTCTGTGCTGCCTTCTCGCAATAGAATACAGAAACAAATCATTCTCTGGGTCAGTGTTTGAGAAGACAGCAGCTATGGGGCTGATTTTCTTCCTAGTATGTTATTAAGTCATTTACAGCTCAAGGAGGGATAGGAGCAGCAGCTTTGTTACCAACGTGAAAAATGGAAATGAAAGCTGCTAATTACTAAGAGGAATTAAAACTATCTTCAGCTTACCTATCTATTTTAAATCAAGTTCTTCCCAGCTCTGTCTTCTCTTTTTAAAACATCAGTGAGGAGATGCACTTTCTTACCCTTTATGGTACCTTTGGGGTCCTAGGAAAGAACGTTTCAGAAGCAAATGTGGGTCAGAGTACTTACATTTATAAAACTAACGTTCAGCTCTTTGGCGGTGTATCCTCGCTGGAGGTTGCGCCGGGCGTACACATCGTAGTCCCGCACAATCCTTGTGATTATATCTGATGTTGAGATACCTTCAGTTCTCTGCGTTGGTACGAACATTCCTGAGCAAAGTGGGAAAAGAAAGCCAGCTGGGAAAGCACGGCAGGACCAGGCACTGCGGCAGGTAGCTGAGAAGGGACACAAAAAGCCTAACCAAAGTCAAGACGCTTGCAATTCTGGCCGTCTCGTTCTTAGTTCTTTCTTCTTGTTCCTTTGTGAGAGGGTGCGAGGTTGCTGTACGGTTCATTTTTCCTCAGTCTGCAGAAAGGCTAAAACCTTCCCCCTGCACTTCTGATAAAGTTACCAGACTGGCAGAGGCTCCTGAGTCAGCCCTTCGCTGGGGGAAGCAATTTGCTTCCACTCACACTACTGAATCTGCTTCTCTCTTGTGTATTTTTACTTACCCCTCCATTCCTGTGTTGTGCTGTCTGACAGTCTTTGTTCTGCTAAGTTTAAAAAAAACAACCAAACAAAAACAGTCAGACAAACCACTGGCCAAAACCACAAAGCACCTTCAGGCAGAAGATGTATACTCTGCATTACAAAATACAAAAATGCAGAGGGGACTGAGGCCATCAGGCTCTTCAGCCCCTCCTTCATGTATATCTTGCTGCTTAAGTGGTTGTATCAACACTCTCCTTCTCCACTAACAAAACTGGTACTTTATTAATGCTGCATTGTTTTCTTCAATACAGCTGAGGAATGTATTTGTTTTTCACTGTTCCTGATCAAGACAGGATCACTTGACCTGTTCAAACAAGTGACAAAGGCAATACTACCAGCACGCCTTGCCTTACGAGTTATTCAGTGCCACAAAAAATTACTACTATCACTTATATGTAATTGCAACATTAAGCTGCTAATGAGAGAGAGCTGTGAGTTAAGACTAGAAACAGGTTTGCAAAAAAAAAATAGTGCTTTGTCTTAAAAGCTATTGATCAATTAATTCTCAAATTCACTTAAGAAGGCAGGCATTGCTAGCAAATTTCACGGGGTTGGAAAAACAAATGGGGAAGGAATCGAGAAGCTTAGCAGCCTCTTGTGACTAAATGATATTTGATATGTTTTCCTTATGATCTCTGATTAGTATTCTTCTCAAAGTTAGATTATTCTAATCAAGAGCAGAGAGGTTTCCCCAGTCATGCTTTTCAGGCATGCAGCAGTCACTCAGGAAAGTATTTTTGGAAGCAGTGAAACCCGCTTTAAGCCAGAAGCTTCTATAAATAGGAGCTACAAGAATTCATTAACAGAAGCCAAAGTCTACCCTTGCTATGCCAATTGTTTTCAAGTAAGCGTTAAAAGCCACTTTGCCTTTAGCCCTTTTACCTTTAGTCACTGATTTTGCTTTGATTTGCTTCATATTCTAAACCAGTTCATGTTTTCAAACCCAGCTGTTTACAGATGGGCAGAGGTTTAGTCAGCACAGCACTGGAGAGCTCACTGTTGTCTGTATGTCCTCTCCTCCACCGACTACACAGGAAAACAGCAGTGTGTGGAAATCTATACTTGGGACTCCAAACTTTGCATTTGCTTCTCTGTTCACTAACAACTTGGTGTGGGAAAATGGGAGTACTGAAACTAAGGAAAATGCACAAATGCTTCCACAACATTGTTCTATTTAAAACAAAATGCCCTAGGGGAAATTCACTACGCTGATAATGCTATTCTGGAATGTTAGGACCATTATGTTATTAGATCTCAAAACTAAGGTAGCATTATTCCTGTTTTACATCTAACAAAGTTCAGTAACACAAAATTGAAATCACTTCTCCAGCATCCTTCAGCGATGGACAAAGGACAGAACACAGCTCCCTGAAGTTAAAAGCTCACATTGTGTGGTGTGACAGCAGAGAAGGATGTGTCAAGTCTGGGCACTCTGTAGCTCAGTCTGATAATAACAGACACCAAGGGCTCCTGTCATGTTGTACAGGGAACTTGGCACCTCACAGACCTAACACAAAATAGTTTTCCAGTCAGCACCTCTTCTATATGTCCCATCCATACCATAGGTATGTTTGTTCCACTGCCTAATAAAGTGAAGTGGTGCAGCCTCTGAACCTGCAGAACGGCAGTTCCCAGAGAACGTCTGTGAGTCAAACACCACAGTGACATCTGCAAGTGGAAAAAGATCAAGAACTGCTGCTATAAAAAGCTTATTTGTACAGCTTGGGTCAATACCTGCTCTGCTGCTGTCATTGTATAGCTTGAGAATGTCATTCTGTGCTACAAATTGCCATCAAGCAGATTTGTTCTTGAATTCTTTTAAGACCAGGAAGAGGACGGATTCTCTATTGTTCAAAGCAGTGCTTCCAGAGAGCAGTGGAAGAAAGAAATAATCAATTCCTCTTCCTGCACTGTTCACTTTGCCAGAAGCAAAGGGTGACTTAACTCAGTCTGCTTAGATCAGCTTCCACGAACTGAAGACAAACTCATGATAACTTCAGCTTGTTCACATTCAACGCAATATGGTAGTCAGCTACCTGCTAAATGGTCATGCCAAATTAATTACTCTGGTAATGATTTAAACCCTCTGCCAGGGTAGTGAAAAAGCCCTCAGTGTGAATCAGAAGTGGATCCTAATGACTCCTGAAGGCCTACAGTGTGCCCTCATATTCAGGCCTGTTCTGTGTCAAGGAGTCATCAATTTATGGTTACCAACAAGCCACTGCAGTTGGCTGGCTGTTATGGGAACTAAACTCATTTCATCAGTTTAGCACCCTAAATTCATTAAAGAAAAAAAGATGGGACTGTTATTATGACAGATTTGAATGTTTTCCTGGGGGCTATGGCAGGAATTCAGCACAGGACATCCTTTGTGGTTTTACAAAATCAATCTTTCTGCTGAAATCAGCAATACCTGATTTTAGAGTGTAAGAGAACATGGTGTTATCTCTGCTGCTTTTCTCCCAGCAGTTGTGGTCAAAAGGCAGTAAAAGAGTTTGAGCTGAGGCTGAATAGAAAGGTGCTAGAAGTGTGAAGTTGCTCTTACCTGCCTCTTTTATGTGCTTGTATACATCATCCGAGCCAGCAGAGGAGTATGGGATGTCATCATGGGCTACAAAGTCAATCTGCCAGTGAACAGAAGAAGAATCACTTGCCACCACCACTGAATTTTGGTTCAGAGAGGGGTTGTTGTGGAAGATCAACTCTCGATTTCAGCTGACTTTCTTTTGACATTCTCATCCTAAAGCCATCACCTAGAATACTGCACTAGATTTAGGTCTAAAACTGCTAAGTTCTATGATAATAATGAAAGAACAGAAAGCTTGCCTCCAGAAGCACTGTCATTAACACAGTGCTGTGGCTGTCTGTGTGTGACATTCTGTAGAAAACCTAAGATAGCTGTTTCAGCTACTGGAAGAGCCGAGTCAAGTGGGCACCAAAGTACATTTAGTAAATTATGCTTTTGTTAAGATGTACTGCATGACAGACAGTAACTGTAAGAGATTATATTTCTTTGTATTTCTGGCCAAGTATTGCACCTGTTCACATTAATAACAAATATGTCTTGAATTCAGGACTTCAACAGAACTTCAGTCATTGCATTATAGCTTTATTGGTGGTCGATCTTTCCTGAATATAAGTTTATGGATGATTCTTCAGTTATTTTGCCATTTAAAAATCAGCCCAGCATACTGAGGAAAAAAGACAAGAGAAATACAGCATTTTCTGACACAGACTGAGGGCAAGCAAGGCAGGTACTAACTTTGGATACTGGAGTGAACTGAATTAAATAACTTACTCCAGCTGACACAACTTCACACGCTTGCTGTTTACCTTCAATTCCCATATAAGGGAAAGGGGGATAAGAGGAGAAACATACCTTATGTTTCTCAAGGAATTCTGGTGTTAGTGTCCAGGGTGCATCTCTGATGACCTCATCCACATAGCGACAGTGTCTGAGGGCTTCATATCTCTCCGTTTCATTCATCACAGTGAAGCCTTTGAACTTATGAGTTAAATCATCACTGCAAACTAAAATATGGAAGTATCATCAAAATGACTTCACCCGCTGTAGAATTTGCTGGATCAGATATTTTTCACTTCCCATAATTACGCTAAGCACTTAGCTATCGCCTTAGCTAATTTTGAGGAGCTCCAGGGCCTCTAGGAGATCTGCTCATGGTTGGCAAGTACAACCACAGATTTATGAGAGACCTTCCCTTTCTAGAGCTGCAGCTGGAGCCCAAGTGAGATACTGCAGGATATCTCACATGGTACCGTAAGCACATGTGAGGCAAGTGAGTCCCACTACAAGCAAGAGATTTCAGGGCTGATTATGGACAGTGCTTCAAAAATAAATGGAAACTGCAGTGTCAAAGTACATGTATCACAAAATGGTTGAGACAGGAAGATACCTGGACACCTAATCCAACAACCCTTCCCTGGAGGGGGCTGACTACAGCAAGGCTGCACACCAAAGATGGAAACCCCACAGCACCCTGTTCCAGCATTCAACCGCCCTCACAATATAAAGGTTTGCTCTTATGTAAACAAAGTTCTAAATGATTAATTTGCCCACACAGCTCTAAATCACAAAGAACAGTTTCTCATGAAATAAGCACTGAATGAAATAAGGTCGGGGCAAATTTTACAGGAATCTGTCTCTGAGTTTAGCTTTGACTTCAGCAGATTTCATAGAAAGAGAAATAAGGCTTATGGCATGATCAAAGGGGAAATTACAGAAGAAAAAATGTTGTGGAAAGGACTGGGAGAAGCTGTATGCCCCAGTGGAGAGGGTGGAGCCTGGGAATGCATCTTTAACTCTGGATGTGCCAGTACTGTGTCACACTGCTTTTAAAATGAGGGGGAAGCACCATCCATGTTACTGAGGACTATAAAAGTTGGCCATTATCCTTCCACTCACATAATGTTGCATAAGATGCAGTGGCCTGTCTCCACAGCTCTAACTCTGTCCAATATTATAGCTGCAATTGTCATTTGACTCCCACATGGAATAATTTTATACCCTTTGGGTTGACAGTATTTGCCCTTCACCACAGGTCAAACCCATGCCTTTGCGTCTCACTTTTCTGTGACACCTGGACAAACACTAAATATACTTGACAAATGACAAATGCAACATTATTAGTGCTGCAGAGGCACGTGAGAGCAGCCCAACAGCAGCCACTTCTTTCCAATTTGAAAACGTCAACCTATCAGACAAGGCTCTGGCAAAGATTAAGTCCTTTTTGAGATTCAAAATGGATGTTCTTGATGTATGGTCATTAAGGACCTTTAAAGCAGGCAAAATGTAAATACCCTGGAGCTCAGGCAAAATTCAAAGTCAGATAACAATATATATGTGTATTTCAGCTAGCTAAATGCTATTCTCTCTTGTGACATCATTTTTATATGCCTGCTGATTTAATGGAGAAAACGCATTTGCAGTTGGAAGATTCCTTTCTGAGACTGCATTTATATTTATTTACAAACTTTATGTAACCTTAGCATTACCCTCTCCTGGAAGAAAGGGTCTATTAAAATTATTGGGAAACAGAAGTTTTTGCTTGAATTTTGTAGAAAGGTGAAATTTCAATTTTTGAGTACTACTTGTTCATATAGAGTGCAGTCACAGTATGTCTGCACTTCCTTTTATTTCTATCATCCTGCTCTAATGAGTGGTTTGGGAAGGCATAAATGTCTATCAAAAACATCTTAGCTCCAAATAATTGTTTTCACAATAAGAAATAAAAGGGATCGGTTGTGATGCACAGCAACACACGTGACACCAGTGCTTTTGCAGCACAAATTGTACGTGGGTGTGGAAAAGTGCCCATTCTTTAAACATGCTAAGGCACTGCATTGCTGTGAAAAGGTACTAATGAGTGCTGGCTGCTTTGTCTTTCACTCCAGAACTAAAAGGCACAGTGGAGCTACGCCATGAAATTCAATAAAGCTGCATTTTTGCCCCAGAGCTCCTTCCCTGATATGTGACACAATCATTTCACCTCTCTTCCTTTTAAAAACAGGAACAAAACCTACATAATTTCCATTTTTTAAGTTTCACATTCTTCATACTTTTGCACATCCACTTGTTTCTACTGCAAGCTATCTGGATCAAGGGGGAAACAAGATGTCCTACATTTTTCTTTCATAACAAAGGGATGTCATTTCTCTCTGAGGAAGCTCCCTTTGAATTGTCACCATTCATAAACTTAATAGTAAAACTGAAGATTATGTTTAAAAGGAGATTTTCTTTTCCTCTATAATTTTTTTTAAACCTTCCCCCTTTCCAACTAATTTGGAACAAAGATGCAATGAGTGTCTTAGAAAGCATCTGGAGGTTGCATCTACATTCTCTTTATTATCATTTCTATGAACATCTGAGCAGCTGAATTGTGCAATATTTCTGAGATGTATCTCAAACTCAAAGGTGCAGGGAAACTGGAAATGAAATGCATGTTCTTGGGGCCTCACGAGAACAGTGCTTGCACAGCCAGCTGGGCAGGAAACAGCCACTCTCCAGTGACTTCTCTGGCAAATGCCAAGTGCTGAGCATCTGTTAGCAAGCCACACGGCAAAAAAGAAGGAATTAGTGGAAAAAGCTGGAAAGAGTGTAAATTGCCTGCGGACACTTGAGAGCTGAAAAATATATTCAAGTCATGATGTACATTTAGGTCTACAGTGATAACGGGCTAGATTCAGCTTCTCGGCTGATGGTGAGGACTGGGCTCACACACACAGTACTGACCCAGCAGCAAGAGGATGTGGGCTGTGCCTGACTGGCAGAGGGACTGAAGAGCCAGAAATAAATGAGTGGCTGATCTCATTCACTCATCTCCATCTTTGAACAATTTTGAGCGAATAACTGAAAAAGGTAAATTATTCATGTGGAGCTATTCTAAGCACAGAGTCACGCAGACACCTGCTTTAACTAGAATGGGAATTGTGCCTGTGCTGCTGAGGGCAGAATTTGACTTTTACTTTAATTGATGCAATTGTAAGATGTAAGTCAAGGCAAATCACCTATAGAAAGCCCCCAGAGTGAAAGCAGCATTCAAAGTCATAGTGCATTAACAGCTGGGGGTGAGAGCACAGCAATAACTCCAATGCTAAAGCACAGAAGCAAAAATTCAGTGCAATAAATTACTCTGATCTTACCTCCTACTAATAAGTAGCTATTTGGGAATAGAGTTTTGGCTTGCATAAGAGCTCTAGCATGGCCAGAGTGGAAGAGGTCAAATATCCCATCTGCATACACTCTGACAGGTCTGTCAACTGTGGAGAAAGAAACACAACAGTGACTTTACAGACCCCAAACTAGTTTCACTTAATTCAGCTGAACAGGTTTTTGTTCCCAGATAAGATCATTGTGAATATCTACTCCATTTCTGATATTCAAAATTCTCTGTGGGTGAACGTGCGGAGTTTTATCCTGCTTATTGCTTCTTCTTCTCTGTACTCTGCTGTTTTCTCTCAAACTTAGCCTATTTATTATCATCCATCATCCCCGTATTCTAATTTAGCAAAAATGTCATCCTCCTGTCTCATTCAGAGTTCCACCATATGTCTTGTTCTCTTCCCTCTGCCTTTCTAGACAGTTCTGTCTTCTGGATTTTTAAATTTTTATTCCTTGCTTTTACTATTGCTTCACATTTTCTCCCTCTGGTTTGTGGCTTTTTTCCACATAACTCACCTCTTCCACATAAGCACTTCACTGTCCTTTTTTCATATTTCCTTCTTATTAATGAGCTCATCTTTTTTTTTCAGTCTTACACCCGCTATCACCCATATAGCTCTCCCTGTATGAAATCTTCAGCAACAGCCTTTAGGCAGAAAAGGTAAAACATTCTTTACCAAATGACTGGCCTGACAGCTGTGCCACAGAGAAGTTACCTTCAAGCAAAAGGGAAACTGACACAAGAAAAACAGAGCCCTAACATTCATGGAACGTGCTTCAGCTCTACAGAGAGATATCTCCACTATCAGGACATCCTGGGGTCCATAAAGATTTGGGACCACATAATACCTTGAACAACTGACTAGGAATCTGGTATTTACTCCTCTACAGTGGATCTGCTTACGTACTCTAGAAGCTTATTTTAAGTATGTAGAGTAAGTATGCAAAAGCTTTAAAAAAAACAACGATACTCCTGGAATCCAGTGGGGCTGAAATATTTATTTGGGACTTTCTGTGAAATTATTCTGTTTCCCCAGCCCAAACACAGAGGTAAGCCTGGAAAAAATGTTCAGACAGAGCTCACAAATTAGGAATGTTTTCTTTACAAAGGGCAAACCGTCTTTAATTAAGGCCACTAAAGATTTTTATGTGGTCAGTAAGAGAATCAGTGAAAGAAACTCCAGTGGTAGCCATTACACAACACAATTTTCAGGCTGTCTGGAGTGGGCTGGCAAGCCTTCCTTCTGAACAACATGCAAGCATCCATGAGAATATCAAACTCTAGCTTGCAACGTTTTCCCCTGTTTTTTTTTCTCTAGCAAATAATAACAGTCCTTTAGTCACTGGTTTCTTCCCCATTACCTGATAGCACCAGATATCAGGCTGGCCTCTTTGCTTCCAAATAGAAGGCAAAAGCCAGTATTGATACATATCTGTAAGAGAAAGCCTGTGCTTTGAGAGTACCCATGGTCCTGCTGATATTCTCTACACATACCTGGTGTTCCCAGGCGGGCTTGTGCAATGGTCAGCTTCTCGTGGGGTGCTCTGCACTGACAGCTTGTTTCATCTGCAAACGGGGCAGGTGCTGTCAGAGTCTGGAAGAGGAAAAAACACAAAGTCAATTTGTTTGGTCATCAAGGAGTCAAGAAAGAACCACTGAACTGTTCCAGAATGATATAACCAGGCTAAATGCTGGTGTGTTCCCTATGAACTTTTGCTTCTCGGTCACCCTTCAGCAAATACAATTGTAAAATGATGAGGAAAATAAAGCTTTCCAAAAACTTTCCAAAGCTTTCCACTGTGTAACCTAACTCATTGTCTCAGTTGAGAAGCTCAAGCATTCTGACGAGAGAGCAGGCACAGAACTGTTCTGTTTGCAGGGCAAAGACAGGTCTGACGGCTGTAGGTCATGGCAGCTAAATGGTTGGTTTGGTCTCGACAAGTCCGAAGGCCCAAGTTAACAAGATGTGTTTTGCTGTGTGTAAGTAACAGCTGGAAAAGCTAATTGGAATCTAGATACTACAAATAGGCCACTCCTCACATGTACCTGTTCTTCCAACTGACAAAACAGCAGTACAGATGACTGGGACCATACACAGTTTTGCTGTGTCTTTAACCAGAATCTCAGACAATTTTGAGGAGCCATTCAGAATAAAGCCAGGGCTGCAACCAGAAGTCGTACCTAGCCAGAGCTATCTGAGCTGCAATTCCCTTCTCTTTTCTGGCATTTACTGTAATAGTACTAAAACGCTTGAACTGTCGTCAGAGCACAACGAGGGTCTGAAGAGCTTATAAATTAAAGACAGGAGTGAGAGAGTGAGGATGTGTGAAGAATGATGTGGTGTTATCTGTCAGGAAACCCTGCTACAGACATTACTTTTTTCTGTTCATGCCTATGCAGGAAGGAAGAATATCAGGCGTTTATTATCTGCCATATGGTCTGATATGAAAAAAAAACATGCTTCCCTTACTCTTGGCTTGACGTCTCTCCAGAATCATAGAAACAACAAGCTAAAATTAGCTGAGTTTTGGGTTGCTCTGTTTCTGTGAGATGAGGTGTTACTTACTTTGCTTCCACCATGATTTAGCGGTGACCTCACAGCCTTGCACCATTGCTTTGGTTTTGACAGTGACCATTTATGCAGTGCACAGCTGTCAGTATAAATTTGATCTGTTGGTAGTAACAGAATCTCTCTTCCTGTTTATTTATACTTTTTTAGCTTTTAGATATTGAACACTTAATCACTGAGCTTTTATTTTCTTTAGCATCCCAAGATGCTTAAATCCAAAGACACGTAGAGCTTAATTGCTGCTCTAAACTCACTGTCTTGTTGCATGCAAAGGTCAGAGGACAGTAGTAAAACGACAGTAAAAAGTGATCTGTAAGAATCATTTTTGACTCTTCCTGCTTTGGGATACACTATTTGTTTTGTTTCCCTCCAGCACTCAACCTTTATATATGTACGTGTACATTTTTCCTTCCTTTTTTTCCTAAGATCAAAGACTGCTGGAAATCATCTGAGGTCACATGAATATGTTGGTGATGAAAATCACAGCTTCCCTGCACAGACAAGGTTAAAATTGGAGAAAATATGCCAAACAACTCCACATTTCTGCCTGGGTCTCATAGGAAGGAACTATTCAACTGGCCACCCACGTAGCACAGCACAGGGCATTACACATAATCATATAGTGGGAGCTCCCTCCTTTATTTTCTAAATACTGTCTTTTTGCTTCTGTCTTTGTGATCCCTGAGTGCTAACCTGTCTTTTTATCTCCAAGCAAGGTCAAGTTACACAACAGCCCATACAGCCAGGTTCGTGCTGAGATAAAGAGGAAGGCAGAAATGTTAAAACAATAATGGCTATGGTCTGAGGCCTGCAACTGGTAATCAGATCCTAGCTTGGCAGAGGCTGTTTCCTTAGAGATTATTTGAAGAAAATAGGCCTGGTTCACAGCAAGATTTTTTTTTTCCAGGCAAACACAGTGGGGCTTTTTGTCCATTTAAACACCTTTATGACACCAAGGTTTTCTTTCAGTCTCTGCTAAATGGAGAAACAACTATTAGCTTCTATTAGCTTCCCATCAATCTAGTTTTTGTAAACACTCATTGTTAAAGCTCACTTCATGGCCAAGGGCTTAGACCCAGACTTATCCATGCTTCTGTTACTCTGTGACCTCTCAATCCCTGGATAAGAAAATGCATTAAACACAGCAGGTTAAAAGCAGCAAAATTCTGTCAAAAACAGAATGCATAAATGGAGAAATGGATAAATACTGTGTGCTGCCAGATGAACTCAAACACATCAATAGCTCCCAGTTATAATACTATTCCATTTTCTCTGGCCTAGAAAAGATGCCACAGAGCTTAAAAAGAACATCTTATGAGTAAAATAAGATAATTTGGTTTGTCTGCAATAGTGTAAGATAAAGTATTTCAAGAAGTCATCAAAAACCAGAAATAAATTATCAAGCGCCTTTCTGCTTTTATTATAATTACTCCTATCTTTTCAATTTCTTGTGAGTAATAACTGGAACTGAGAGAAGAGATAATCTACATAGCAGCCTTTTCATTTTGGTTAATGCACTGAAGT
Source organism: Lagopus muta (assembly GCF_023343835.1). Classification (NCBI taxonomy): domain Eukaryota; kingdom Metazoa; phylum Chordata; class Aves; order Galliformes; family Phasianidae; genus Lagopus; species Lagopus muta. The sequence goes on along the minus strand of NC_064433.1, from coordinate 116,852,987 downwards.
ACTTGTAGAAGTTTGCTTCAGTTCTGTTAATAATCAGATGGTTAGACAAGTGTACTTCTGTCTTCTTCTGACAGACTTTTCATCTGTGTCTTTATTATTTTCCGGGCACTTTCATTTTGCAATTAGCCAAGCAAGTCAAATCACCCTCATCTTTTGGACCAAGATAAGCTTCTGAGATCTGCATCATCCTGTAGCAGGGTACTCTACAGCCTCAGCGTGAGCTCACTGGCACATTATCTCCTTTTGCTTGCTCAGCATCTGCCTTTTGCTTGTATTGTTTTATATTCTTGCACTGGAAATCATCCATAGTCACCTATTCCATGTCTCTCAGGATTTCAGTTATTTTGTGATTTCTCTCTTTTCTCCTCTCAGTCATTTTTTCCCAGGCTAATTTTGCCCTGATTAAATAAATAACAGAATTATTCCCTCATACAGCTGGCCTACAGCTTTGTTTATTTTTGTTGCCCTTCTCTGTTAGCCGCAAGGTGGTTTAAAGGTGGTTTTTACACTGTTCAAGCTCAAAACTCTTCCAATTTCTAGAAAGGGAGTTGATAAGTAGGATGGGGCTGACTTCTTACATGGTCCACTAGTAACAGGGCAGAATAGTTTTAAACAAAAAGAGGGAGATTCAGGTTAGATGTTAGAAGGAAATCCTTTACTCAGAGGATGGTGAAGCTATTAGCACAGCTGTCAGAGCAGCTGTGGTGCCCCATCCCTGGAGGCACTCCAGGCCAGGCTGGATGGGGCCTGGAGCTGAGCTGGTGGGGGGCAGCCCTGCCCATGGCAGGGGTTGGGGCTGGGTGGGCTTTAGGGTCTCTTCCAACCCAAACCATTCTGTGTTCATTTCATGATTCTATGATTGTAGAGCTTTAACAGATAGGAATATAAAATTATTTACATGGTGCTCACACTCTGGGGTTATCTGATGCCGTAAGCACCTGATAGCAGCAGGGAGACCATATTTTCGTTTAAGCAGTCCAAATGCCATGTTGTTACTGTAATATTAATTTGTGGAGTCTAGAGACAACCTGTTACCTGTCATAAATGGAGAAGTCATTGTGAAATGGGGATTCTTTAGTGATATTTATTTCTGAGGATGTTAAAAATAAAATAAAAAAAAAAACCTTTGCAATGCAACTCATGTTTCCTGGAAATGAAGACATGGCACTGAATTATAATTAAAAATTGAATTCCTAAAAGCAAATGGATGTGAAAATAAGATACTGAATAACCCCTGCATATGGGGTGTGACCCACCTGGTGACAAGTTTCAAGTATCTCCCATGTTCACACAAGAATTGAATGAAGTTCAATCAACTTCAGTAAATTAAGAGATGGAAAGGTAGGAAAAGAGTGGCTTCCAAGTAAATGCCTCATACAGCGTCATTTGCACTCAGCATGTTAGCAGCCCCCAAGTATAACTAATGAGACAGAGAGTGCAGGGCAGTAGCTCTCTCCAACTGAACTTCATTCTGAGTCCAAATGCAAGCACAGAAGAAATGCCATATGACTACTAGGAGTAGTTTATTTTCAGGCATATCTTGGTGCTGCCTTTCTATTACCCTCTTCATAGCCTCTTAGGCTACTGTAGCCATTTAACTCAGCTGCAATTCAGCAGATAAATAGGAACAGCTTATGTTTCCAATGGATTTAAAGGAAAGTGGGAGGTGTTTTGTGGAGAAACAGGAGTCAGATCACTGAAACAGCACCTAAAAAGCATGAGCACCTCTACACCATTTATTTTGTTTACAGTCGGTAAGAGGAATAACTAGTAGCGTGACTGTTCTATGTATTTCTTTTTATTTTCTTCTCCCACGCAGCAGCGAGGAAGAGAGAAATATTTTTGAAGCTGGGCACACGTAGAGGCATCCACACGACACTGCATCTGCCATTGTAGCTGTGTCTGAGGGTAACTGCATGCAACCTATGTACATAGAAGGGACGCTACTTTTTAAAAACTATTAGTATTAACACAGCTACACTACCTTGCTTACCACATAGCAGACAAAAACATTGTTCTCTTGACAGAGAGCACTCTTGTATGTCACCAAGGATTTGGCCAGCAACAAAGGTCTGAGCACATTTCAGGTCTTGACCCAGTACGGCTAGACACGGAAAGCTTCACAGAGCTGTGCTTTGTAAGGCCTGTGCTTTGCTGGCAGGGAAATTCTGTGATGCTGCAATCTCCTTCCCTCTCTGAGGCAGTATTTAAAACAACTGATTTCACTGGAACGAGTCACGTGGGTGAGGTCTATTCATATGAAGAAAGAATATTTTGGGAACCTGCTCCTGATGTTAGCAAACAGTAATTACAGAACAGGAAACGCTGACATCGGCTTTAAGGAACATTTGCTAAGAGCAAAACGTTATTGAAACTCTTTAGGAGGAACTAAAAATACACGTGGAGCTTCTGAAGTATAAATGCCCTTTGCTAGTGGAAGGGCTTCCTACCTGGGTCTTCTCCTGGAAGGCTGGGGAGTGAACAGTACAGAAAATGAACATCCTGTTGTCTGATGTATTTATTGCCTTCAGTAACTTTGGCCCAGACAGTTGAACTGAATGTTATTGATGGGTGCCCTGAGATAAACTTTTCAGAAGGAAAAAGCTCCAGTATTGACACATGAATCAAAAGAAAATCTAGCTTATTCTTCAGCAATTCTGCTGACTCAAAGAGATGGATCTAACAAAATAGGCCATTCTAACCTAACAAGAATAATAACTTAAAAAATAATAATCCTAACACCTCTGTTTGCAAGCATTCCAAATTGTCTTATTCCCAGTTGCTTTTTCTGTGGCTTTATCTTCAATTACACTTTGTTTGTCATTAATACTTAGTCAGTCATGATTAAATGCGAGATGTAATTACAAATTAGAAACTGAATAATAGCAGGAAAAAAAGCTTCCATTGCTTTCTCAAGAAGCACACTGATGTAAATATGTTTGATAGATGATGAAACTAGCACAACAATATTCTACTCTAATCTTTGCAAAAGGAGAAATAATGTTGTGACAAGATTCTTGTGTGACAACCACAGCTTCTGACCAAACCGGAACACAGTATTCAGAATTAAAATCCTTTGCAGAGGCAGGATGCATCCCAAGTTAAGCATCAATTTATGCACCTGGGAAACAGGATTTTCATGCATTAGATGTCTATTCACACCCAAGCAGCTGTTGCCAAGAGCTCAGTCATTAAAAGTAGTGGTATGTATCCCTGTTATTTCTGAAGAAATGGCAGGAGAGTCCTCAGGAGACCACATTCAGCCTGATGTGAGATATTTGCTTACATACATACAAGAAATGAGATGCATGAACCAGGTGAATCATGAAGCACCTCCATCTACGTGAACACTAGCTGGAAAAGAAACACAAGCCTCTGCAAATCACAGATCTGTCCTCTTTCCCCCAGCACAGCTGGAAGGAGTGCTGTACACAAGCGACCTGGGTAGTGAAAAAACAAAATGATGCTAAGGCAGCGTGCAGTCAGTGAGCCTCGATCCCACTGCCTTGCTTGACAGAGCTTCAGGCTGTCAGGGGTCTCTGACAGGAGGAGGGATATGCAACAGTTCAAGACAAGGAAGCGCAGAGCTCCATCAGCAGGGCGCTGGTTACCAAACTGCAGCCTGAAAAGACCATCATAAAAGGAAGACACTGCAACCAGACTGCAGAACCCAATTGCCTGTCATGAATTTGCAATTAAAATCTGAGCAGCAGGTACCACAGACCCAAAACACTCAAGCTCTGCTCCAATGACACTTTGAGTTTTATTGACCAATGCAGAAACTGCTGATGTTGGTTCATATTTTTTTTTAACTTCTAATGCCTGTTTCTTTAGTCACCTGCATTAGTGTATACACCTGATGTATGCCTAAAAGCACTTAACTTCAGGTTTACTACAGGCAAGAGTTAATCTGCTGAAATCAGCTGGAGCTGAGATTCTGGAAGAACCTAGCTCAGTATTTAATCTCTACTCATGTTTCAACATAAAGGTACTTAATGTCTATCAATTATTTTATGTCAGACGTAGGATAGCTTTTTTTATTATTATTTTTATTTATTTATTTATTTTTTTAAATATAGATCATTACTCAAAATAGAGCTATGTTGAAGCATAAAGAAGAAAAAAACAATTTTCCCCAGCACGAGGCAAGTATTCTCTGCAGTTCCCCAGCTGGAACACAAGAGCAGCCTGGGATGAACTATTTCCACCTAGGAAGCACACTGGGCTTTCATAACAGACCTCTGATTTATCTGTGCTTCTCAGAAGAGTTTTTTCACCTTTTGTGTTCTGTCTCCATACATGCAGGAAAGATGGGCAAACTACCTGGGAACAAAGTAAGCACATACAAAGACAGTTCCAGCTGTGCTGTCTGTGCACAGCCCTAAATGTGAGGTAACAGACTACATCTTATTCCTGTTTCTGTATCACTGGGTTTCTTCTTATGTTTTATATGTGTCATAATTTTGTATACGCTTTTGGGGAGCAAGTAGAGATATCCACACACAATGGTTTTTTACTCAAACCTCCACAGTAGCAACAACAGCATAGTTTAAGAACTCAGTAACATTCTCCCAGTAAAGCTTCTCCTAAAATTGCATTGCAGATACGTATTTGCAAACAAGGAATAAAGACACAGAATGTAGTGCTTGCTCCCTGTGCTGTGTTCATGGGTCACTTATGAATTCTGTAGTTCTGTGGATCTGATCAATTCGAATTGCAATATGTTTTTGCAGAGACTGTGGCATTCTGGAATGTATACCAAACGTGTGTCCTTTGATGCGGCAAATGAAATTTCAGCAGATTTCTGGTGCCTACAGGCAAGTTTTTATGTATTTGTTAACTGTGGTAAAGACTGCTACGTGCTCCAAGTACAAACACTGGGCATTTTTTAAGAGTTTGTGCTTTTGTGTAATAGGCAACATTTATAAAAACTAAAATTAAGCCGAAGCAGAAACAAAACTTGTAAAGGAACTAAAAGATATTGGATCACACAAAGTCATTTTGAGTTTCTCACATGTCAAGCTTTTCACGTAGACATTTATGCTTAGTTCCAGTTTAAAGTAAACAGATGGCAGACCCCCTAAGTCATAACATCAGATGAGAGAGAGCAAACACACGGGATGCTTTGAAATCACAACAAAAGCCCCTAAATTTGGCATTAGCTCCTCTGGTTAAAATTGCATATATATATTAGTGAGACATGAAAGGTAAATACGAAGATATATGGAGGCTCATTGAGGTAAAATATCCAAAGTAATTCTACAGGTTACATCAGACCCTATCAAATCACTGCCTGCAAATATGAAGGAGGTAAGGTTTCCAGGGATGAAAATATAGAAAGCCAAGACATGAATAAGGTTCTTGCAATTTTTTTTCCCCAGATTTTGTGCTTAATAATTTATTGCTTAACAGCAGGAACAGGAATCTAGAGGAGCCCAATGCTGCCTTCACTGTGCTGTCATTTCTTCTAAAATAAATCATACAATAAAATGAACAACTAACGCAGCTGATACCTCAAATTACTTGAAAGCTGTGCTCTTCAAACGTTCCTAAATCTGATTTTCCAAATTATTACAGACTCAGTGGCCCCAGGGTATCTGGTGCCTAAGTCCTACTGATTCATACAAGCTTGTAGCTTCTGAATCTCAAGTTAAAGCAGTAGAAGGAAGCTCGGGCTTGCGAGCAGTTGCTGGGATTGCCAGGGTAAACCTCAAATAGCCCTGATAATTACAGTGCCTTGGCAGAACATGTTTTATTCGCTGATAGGTCCAAAGTCTCCAGCTAGTCTTCCTGCCCTTGCAACGATGTCAGAAAAAAAACTAGTATGGCATTTCCACACAAGGCTGATATTACTTGCTGCACAGGCAAATGGGATCCGGCTTCAGCTTGAGATGTCTGAGAATAGTTTCTTGTGGTAGTGTGGATGTCACAGAACTGTGATTCCCAGAACAACCTGGTGTTCTTGGGACTGCAAAAGCCCACAGCAAAAGCCACATCCCTGCTTTTTTAGGTCATCACGCTGATAGTAATGAAAAAAGTTGCTTAATTCCTTGCTGGCCCTGTACTCACCAACACCTCTGTACACATAGGCCAACATGTTTTCTCCCCTTTAGTTCACCTTGGCTAATTTAGGTAGTTACTGGCCTTTTTTGGATTCCTTAAGCTGTGCCTATCTTTCCCCACCTGTTGCAGAACAGCCTGTATTCCTGACTCAAGCATTACCTCTCATTAGACACAAAGCACCATGAGCTAGGTACTGCTATGGAAATACACATTTCAAGATACTTCATTCCTATTAACTGACCATTTTTGAAAATAATGCATTTTAACTCAGGTCCCAACAGCACTTCTCCAGGTGTTCTCCCTGAGGCCTACATTATGTGACAGGGACTTGAAATACGAGGAAAAGATCCCCTCGAAGGAAAGATGAGGCCAACTGGTACATTTTGAAGTTTGTTTTCAGGAAAGTTTCAAAGTGTATTCAGTTTTGCTTTATTTGCAGCACTGTACTTATAAATTACCATTGCTCTTTTTTTTTTGGTCAAAGACACTCTCTGGAACGGTCTTCCTGAACAAAGTGTGCTGTTGCAGTGTCCTTTACTTTATTTCACGTTGACTAGCAATTTATAAGGTGAGCCCCGACCCTTCCATAAGCTGCTCATGTAGAGTTTCTTCTGGAACCAAAGTCAAACTCATGATCCCAAAATATTGAAATAAATAATAATAAAAAAGGCATATTGTTTCACACAATTTTCTACTTTTAATCTATTTCCTCCCTTGATGTCTCTGCCATCACATTAAACTAAGAGCTTGTCTACTTGCAGGCCTTTTCAGTGTAGGCAGACACACGCAAACTGTAACAGGATTCCCTAACTGAGATCCATGGCTCAACAGCAGTCTACAACATGTTGAACACTGCATGGGGGAACTGCTACCTTTTGAATGCATGTCATGATATGACCAGCAGCGATGTTTACCCACTTAAAACAGTGATGGTCCCTCTGACCAACCTATGGATAGCTGACCAAACCATGGATGTCTGGAGGTCTAAGCTGGAGAAGCAATGCTCACAAAAAAGAAAAGAAAAAAAAGAAAAAAAAGAAAAGAAAAGAAAAAGAAAAAAGATGGGGCAGTAATAGATTGAAAAGTTGTCCAAGCCAGCAGTTCGGTCTAAACAAGAGCAGGATAAAAACTTCCTGCCAAGCTAGCAGACTGCACAGCCTAAAATCAGAGGACCTAGTGACAGATATCCATTAAAAGTATTCACAGATGTAAGGCTTAAAATAAATAATTGCTTTTTTAATGAACAGGATGACAACAACTGTTTCAGAAAACAACTAACCTCCTTTTTGTGTTTTGAATTTTTTTTTCCTTAACAAAAATAGCTTCCTAAAAACGAGCCTGTACTAAGAACTTGAAGGTCCAGATCATTTTCGTGCTGTGTAACAACCAAAGTGCAGTATCAAAAAGTTGTCTATAATGGGTATCATTCTAAGGTACCATCCTGTAGTCCAGCATTGCAGGATGATACAAAGATGGTAACTTAGACCTCCTCTTTCAGTTATTCTAATAAAATAAGTGCCTTGGTCAGTGATCCACGTGTGTACGTGATGAAGGGGGATCAGAGAAGGTAGTGAAAATATTAAAAAGCCCATGTCACTAGAGCATCTGTGGAGTTGTGACTGACCCTTCAGGACACCAGCTCTGAACTCTTCTCAAGACATAGCTATCTAAAGCACCTGTCTATAACATTCTTTATACAATCAAGAGAGGTACATTCCATTATACTACAACGACCTTTTTTTTGTTGTGCCTGAAGACAAGGTAGATCTGCTGGCTGTCCATGTACCACTGTATACGGACACACTTCCATAATCTTCATTCAAAATGTTTTCATTGTCCATTATGAATTTACTGGTACTCATGAAGACCTAAAACATCATGATGAATCCCTGTTAATCCCTCTTAATGCACTCCAGCTGTCACCTGAATTTCCACAGAATTATACTGGAGTCAGCAATACCACAAACACTGGCATCACGTTGTCACTGCCTCCTTTAGAATCTTTTAAAGTGTCAGACTGCATGTAGTAATCTATTCAAACGGGTGTTTTGACATAGAAATCTCGGGCAGTGTGTAGGGGAATGCAGCAGTAACCACACGTGAGCTAACCTGCCCTATCAACACAGCTCCAAAGACATCCCTTGAACGAAATAATGGTTTTCTTTAAAGCTGGTTCCAGCTCTACCAAGTAGGAAACATTAATTTGGGTCAACTCCAGCAACTGTTGCTATTTCTCATCACGTTAGAATGGTGTCAACTAATTCAAATATAGCGCTGAAGTTAATTACCAAAGTCTGATGCTTAAATATGTGTTAATCAGACCGAATCCTGGAGCTGAAGGATCTGATTTCCACACTCAGCTGTTGCATCAATCACACACTTCCACATCTTGCTGCCGTTTGTCTGCCTCCTGCCCCTCCGAATGTGCAAGAACAACAAAAGCTTTCCACAAAAAGCAAGCCAACACTCCGGCACTTGGCATTACCACACGAAAAGAGGCAGCTTCCAGGCACAGGACCGTCCGGGGCCGCACACACGGAGGTGCGGCAGGTCGCGCACAGCGCAGCGCATCCTCGGGGCGCTCCCTCACGCCCGCGGTCCCGAATCGCTGCCCGGGCGCGCGGCGCTGCGGGCACTACGGGAGCCGGGTCCGACCGGTGCCGCCGCGGCCTGCCCTGACCTGCCCCAGAGCCTCGGCCGCGGTACCTGCGCTTGAGGCCGCAGAACGGCGCTCCGGCGGCGCCCATCGCACCGCGGCGTTCTTCGTTTCTCTCTCTCTCTTTTTTTTTTTTTTAACGGGGTGTTCTATCGTTTCCTTTCTCGCTTTCGGATAAGGACCGGAACTCGCTTGGCTCGGCTGTCACCGCGTTTCCCAAAGTCAGCGAAACGACAAAGAACGAGCAAGGGCAAGAGGAAGGCGGCCCGCGCAGCGAGCTAACGGGAAGGCGCCAGGAAAGCCGTCCGTGCCCCCCGCTGCCCCGGCCCTCCTCGCGCCGGCGCTGCCCACACGCACGGACCCGCCCGCGGGCCGGGCCGCACTCACCAGGCGCGGCTGCGGACAGGTGTGCTCCAGCTCCTCCATGGCCCCGGGGCGCCGCTCATCAGAAGGGGCTTTCGGGATACCTGCTTCTGACTCAGCACCGCCGGCGAGCACTGGCATGGCCGGCTCCCGCCGCTCCCCGCCGCTCCCCGCTGCCGCCGCCCGGGCCCGCCCGGCGCGGGGCTCCGCCGTCACGCGGGTGCCCGCCCCGCTGGGGGTCTCCCCACGAGCAGCCCGGGGGCACGGCCGCCTCGCGTCGCCATGGCAACCGGGCGGCAGCCGCGCCTCCCTCCCGCCTGGGGGAGCGCCGCGCTCATTTGCATGCGGCCTCCCGGTTGGCTGCCGTCCCGCGGCGCCACTGCGGGACCGGGCCGCTCGGCGGTTCTTCCCGCCTTGCACCCTGCGGGGGGCGAGCACGGCCGGGGGAGGGCGAGGGGGAGCGGGACCGAGCGGTTTATCAATAAATGGAAATAGACACACGTACATATATAGATGTGGGGGTGTTGTTTGTTTTTGTTTGGTTGTTAAAGTGAGGTCGCGGAGGCGCTCCTGAGGGCAGAGGCGCGCTGTCCCGTCCGCGGTGCTGAACGGACAGCTCCCGGCGGCCCCTAACGGCCACGCTCGGACCGCCCCCTGCTGCGCAACCCGCCGAGCCGCTGGCGGGGCGCGGGGCTGCCTGGGAGCGCCTGTCCGGGCTGCCGTCGGGTGTGTCTGTGTGCTACGTGTCATCTGTTAGGGATACCGAAAGAAGTCAGGGGACTTGTCGTCATTACCTTTCTGTAAAAACGGTGTGCTTCTGGTTGAGCTTTTCTGGGTAATGCTTTCGTATATTTCTGCTGCTCAAAATAAAGTCTTTTTTCAGAGGAAGGAATTAAAGTTCCTCCCAGAAAGGAGGATGAGATGTGGGCTGACTTCTTCTCCCGGGTAAGTAACAGTGATGGGACAAGAGGTCATGGCTTCAGGCCATGCCAACAGCTGTTCAAGTGGAATATCAGGAAAAACTTCTCAGAAAGAGTGATGAATTACTGGCACAGGCTGCTCAGGGAGGTGGTGGAGTCATCATCCCTGAACGTGTTCAAGAACTATAGAGTCATAGAATCAGCAAGATTAGAAAAGGCCTCCAAGGTCATCCAGTCCAACCACTCACTTACCATCAATATTTCCCCACTGTGTGCCTGTGTACCACACCTACACAGTTCCTGAACACCTCCAGGGACAGTGACTCCTTCACCTCCCCTGGCAGCCTGTGCCAGCACCTCACCACTCATTCAGAGAAGAGAGTTTTCCTGATATCCAACTTGAACCTGCCCCTGGCACAACCTGAGGTCATTTCCTCTTATCCTATCAATGTTACGTGGGAGACAAGGCCAACCCTCACCTTGATACAACCTCTTTTCAGGTAGCTGTAGGGAGCGATAAGGTCTCCCCTGATCCTCCTCTTCTCCAGACTGAACAATCACAGTTCCTTCAACCGCTCCCCATAAGACTTGTGCTCCAGACCCCTCACCAGTTTCACTGCCCTTCTCTGGACATGCTCCAAGGCCTCCATGTCTTTCCTGTACTGAGGGGCCCAGAACTGAGCACGGCACTTTACTTGCAGCCCTACCAGAGCTCAGTACAGAGAGATGATCACTTCCCCGCTCCTGCTGGCATCAGTATTTCTGATAAAAGCCAGGATGCCATTGGCTTTCTTGGCTACTTGAGCACACTGTTGGCTCATAATCAGCCAAGAATCAACCGACACTCCCAGGTCCATTTCCACCACAGTCTTCCAACCACTCTGCCCCAAGCCTGTAGTGTTGCCTGGGGTTGTTGTGTCTTGAAGGGCAGGACTCAGCTCTTGGCCTCGTTGTACTTCATCCCACTGGCCTCAGCCCAGTGATCCAGCCTGTCCAGATCCCTCTGTAGGGCTTTCCCACCCCCAGACAGATCAACAATCCTCCTAACTTAGTGTCATCTGCAAACTCACTGAGTGTTCACTCAGTCCCCTTGTCCAGGTCATCAATTAAGATACTGAACAGGACAGAGTCCAATACTGACCCCTGGGGAACAGCACTCATGACCAGCTGCCATCTGGATTTAACTCCATTCACCACCATTCTCTAGGCCCGGCCATACAGCAACATCTTTACCCATCAAAGAACGCACCTGTGCAAACTACAGGTAGCCAGCTTCTCTAGGAGAATACTGTGGGAGACACTGTCAAAGGCTTTGCTGAAGTCTAGGTAGACTACATTGACAGCCTTTCCCTCATCTGCCAGGTGAGTCATCCCATCATACAAGGAGATAAGATTTGGTTAAGCAGGACCTGCCTTTCATGAACTCATGCTAGCTGGTCCTGATCCCACACATGCCATGTGATCTTCCTCAAGATGATCCATTCTGTAACCTACCCTGGCACTGAGGTCAGGCTGACACACCTGTAGTTCCCTAAATCCTCCTATGAATCTTATAGAAACATGTGGTTGTGGTACTGAGGGATGTGGTTACTGAGTATAGTGGTGAAGAGTTGACAGTTGGACTACATGATCTTAGAGGTCTTTTCCAATCTCAATGGTTCTGTGATTCTATAATACATTTTCATTTTTCAGCCATAGCAGCTGCACAGCTCAATGGAGCACCTGGTTTATGCCTTTTTAGAACATAAGAGCACTGGCAGAATAACATGCAGCTTCCTTTCACTTTCTAGAAGTGAGAGGATTGATCTTTTTTCCCCCTCATTTTCTTATAAAAAAGCTTTGAAGGAGCATTACACTATTAGGATATTTGGGCGAACAGTGCTAGTACTTGAATAGATGGATCTAGCAGGTTGCCCTTTTGTAAACCCAATGGTGTATGCTGGTTCCCAGGTGATCAGTGGGGTGAGCTACATGTCTGGAGTCAGGGCCCAGGCCTCACTGCCCAAGTGTGTGTTCTGGGTGGAGAAAGAAGGGAACAGATGTTCTTGCAGCAGGCTGATTGCCAGCAAGTTGGAACAGAAAATTCTCTTCATTTGTGCCTGAAAAGGTGAATTTCATCTCTGATTTCATGCTGGGAGTTTGCTATTGGAGGCCTGACTTTATTTTAATTTGTTTTTCATAATGTTTCTCATAGAATTATAGATTCTTTGAGTTGGAAGGGGCCATGTTTAAAGGCCATCTAGTTCAACTCCTCTTGTAATGAACAGGGACACCTACAGCTAGATTAGGGTGCTCAGAGTCCTATCCAGCCTGAATGTGAATGTCTTCAGGGAGAGGACAACCATCACCTCTCTGTGCAACCAGTGCCTCATTGCCCTCATAGTATCCTTCCACAGAGATGATATTTTTTTCCATATACATGTGGCATCAAAGAAAACTCTCTTGCAGTGGTGTTGTCACATATCTAAGTTGTGTCAGAATTTCAGTTTTATTGCTATTTATTTCCAATTTGGGGAAACTTTTCCAACTTTTTAATAATGCTTTTTTTTCTGTTTGAAGAACGTGAGTAAGAAAATGTTTTGTACCTCATTAATAGGAGAGAACGAATGGCAGAGGCTCTGGAGAGAAGGCAAGGGAAGATTTTGGATTCCCTCATGTCTGTCCAATAAAAATTTGTCATGCCACCTTGACTGTCATGATCTTAGTGTAATGGTTTTATGTTCTTGAACAGCATATCCTAAACTGCCTCTTTTAGCTGCACAGGCAAAATGGGCTTTCAGGTAAATGGAATCTCTGCTCATTACCATCTAAAATAAATAAATAAGGAATAGATTTGACTGGACATGCTGAGCCTATGGTCTTTTGTAAATCGCATCTCATTTCTTGTACGTATGTAAGCAAATATCTCACATCAGGATGAATGTGGTCTCCTGAGGACTCTCCTGCCATTTCTTCAGAAATAACAGGGATACATACCACTACTTTTAATGACTGAGCTCTTGGCAACAGCTGCTTGGGTGTGAATAGACATCTAATGCATGAAAATCCTGTTTCCCAGGTGCATAAATTGATGTTCTATGCAAACAACGCAAGAAACCACGATCCAATCCCCAAGACCTGAACCAAGTAGACAGCAAACAGGGAAAATTCTTAACGGCTAGCAAGGTTCCCCTTGAGATGTAATGGAACTTTTTGGATATGAAAGTTCTTTTTACAAACAGGAACGATTAATTCTCCAAGTTTGAAATATACATATTTATATAAATAAATAAATATCTAGTTGTTACATTTAAGTCTCTGCCTGAGCTTCTCCTGCAGCTGAATACTACAAAGACAAGCATCCTGTGGTAGGTTCCTCTGCATTTCCAGGCCATCACAGCTAAATCTCCTCTGCCTTTTTTTTTCAACCTAGCCATTAAAATTATTATTATATTTTAGTGAAGCACTCATCAGAGCCCACAACTTTAACTAAATAAAGTTCATTTCCTTGTAGACATCAGCACCTGTAAAACCTCCATCATGCTTTTGCCTATTATTCATGTTAAACTAGTTCTAGCACAGTAGCACTGATCATGTAACATGGCTGCAATCTGAACACGGCCACTTCTATTAGGGAGGGTCTTCCTTCTCTGTATTTGATGGATTAAGATAAGAGAGAACGATCATACCATCATCAAGCCGTTTACATCAAGGTCACGATCATGCTGTTTAATGCATACTAATTGCATTCTTGCCTCGTGGCAAAATCCCTAAAAGAGAAACCTCTATTTGGCAACTGGGAATAAATGTTTTAAAGAACCCTAAACTGCTTGAGAAGGAAAATGACATGCATTTCACAATTATTTAACAAAGAATGCTTTATACTGCTTTTAATTCTTCAGCAGAGATGTAACCTGCTATCTTTAGCAGTGTAATGACAGACTTCAAAGCCATTTGCCAGCAGGTAATTTGGCTTAGATGCCCTCAGCTGTCCAGAGCTGTTACTACTACAGAGAAGTCTGAAAATACTAAGCAGATTCTCCAGGCTGGGGACTGCAGTATTAATGAAAGACAGCCATGATTCTAATGTCCTTTGTAAAAACACGGACAGGAATGTATTGCAGACCTTAAGAACATTATCAAACGTTTGAAGTGCCTCAGGGGATCTGAAGCACTAAGTAACACAGCAGAAGCTGTATTTAAAACGATCTGCACATAAGACAGGCTGAAGTAGTCTTCTGATTTATAACCGAGTCATAAAAAAGGAAAAGAGATCCTCAGGTATTTTCTGTCCAGAAGTCAACAGGAGACTACGGAAAACTGGTGAGAGACGTGCTTAAACAGTGTTTGACTTTGAAGCCAAACATCTAATCAAATAATCGCAGCATAAGTTCTTCAATATTTAATGGGTGAGCTGTTTTTTGCTTCAGTGTATATGTTTTGGATCCTGAAGGCTTCAATGACTGTCAGCTACATGATTTTGTAAGATGCAGGAATGCATTATGTTCAGAATAGTTACAATACTGTTTCTTTCTTTCTATCTACCTATCTATACCACAGTAACTCTAGCTTGCTAGAATTAATAACCATCAACAACAATAAAACAGAAGAAGAAGATATCTTATTGCTATGATGACAGATTTTTAGACTGAGATTAAAACCCCACAATGTGATATATTTTTTTTCACACCCGCATGGGCAGAGAATGAAAGGTATCCAACACCATGGCTTGCAACACTCTCTTTGCTGCTTCCATGTACTGTTGCTTTAATTCACTTTTAGGGTGTAGTTCATCATTCCAGTGGAATGCACAGAGCTTACAAACCATCGCTTTTTTGTTAGAATAAATCCAAAATGTTTCTGATTTATGAGAGAATCTCACAGAATTGTATATGGATTAAATCCATACTTCTTCATATACGGTGACAGTCTGTAAATTACTAAAAGAAAAAACACAAGGTTTGGTGTAATATCATCTTATATCTGTCTCTCTGTAGCAGAGGTGTGATTTTTAATAAGTACTATATTCTCAAAATACATATATAGAATCAAATTAGTCAGTCTTTCAGTAACAATAGTCATAAAGTCATAGAATATACTGAATCACAAGGGATCCACAAGGATCATTAAGCCTAGCTGCTGTCTCCACACAAGACCACCCAAAATCCAAACCCTGTGACTGAAAGCCTTGTCCAAACACTTCTTGAACTCCAGCCTGCCCTGTGCATCCCGTTCCATGCCCACCGCCCTGTGGTGCAGACCCCTTCCCTAACCCCCAGCTGCCCCTCCCTTGACGCAGCTCCATGCCGTTCCCTCAGACCCTGTCACTGTCACACAGAGCAGAGCTTGTGAGGAGCTGTAGACCAGGATAAAATTAAAAATAAAAAAAAAAAAAAAGGAAAAAAAAAACCCAAACCAAAAAAGCACATTTCAGTTCCAATATGATTTATAAACAAATGATCAGAAAATCACAAATTCCTAAAGGCACAGGCTTTTAAAGTGCCATTCATCCATGCCTGATAGTGCTATCTGTCTTTAATAACTGGGGCTACCCACTTTCGAGGAGATTCTTTGCGTTCTCTTTTGTAAACAGCTTTTATAAGCACTTTTGAAGAAAATAGATAGAAATCGTGGTTAGTATTTGAGCAAGAGAATAGCTGTCTTAATTTTGTATTTCCATTGAGCTATTCACTGAGAGTGAGAAATGTTAGGTCTGTGTCTCCCATCATTAAATTGTTTTTTTTGTCCTTGCTATTTTTAACAATCAAGCTTTTAATTGCTGGGTTGTCATGGGAGGACAGCTTTTCCAGCAGTGGGACTTTCCTGCTGGATGCACAGAGGTTGTGAAGAATTTCAATTAGCTAACCTCTCTTCATCATTCCCTTCCCAGCGCTGCAACAGCCTACTCAATCCATTCTTATCACTGTTTTTACTTTCTTGTTAGAATGTCTTTTTCTTAACATCTACCCTGTGTTTTTGTTGATGCTGCCTAACTCCGTTGCTTGGTTTTCTATCAGACATAGATAACAGTTTCACCCTCTTTTGTCTTGACTATTTTTTCATTAAGGCTCTGAATCAATAGTTTCAGGATCTGGAGTGAAGATTCAGGTAGATTTTTATTTTTGACAAATCTAATATGCCTTTTCTACACTAAATAGTCTTAATTGTTCCAAAGATTTCTCAGAGGTTATATTTCAAAGACCATCTCATTATCTTTCATGTCGTTTTTTGGGTTCTCTACAGCATTACTGCAGAATGGTGTAAGAACAGTATAGCTGCAACTTCACAACTACTGAGAAATATAAAGCTGAGCGTAGCTGCTTTCTCAGTATAAGGTTTGCCTACATGATTCATCTTCTGCCTGTCCTGCTATTGAGTGAATACTCATTACAGATAAAATATGATTTAAGAAAAATCTTTCTCCTATGTACATTTAAACTATGTTGTTATCCTTCCTATCACTTTTTCCCTGCAAGCCATTGTTTTCTCTCTTTCTGGATCAATTTCAGCTTCGTCTCTTCTGCCTTTCTAGATGTGCACACCAATTCCCTCAAATCCACACAAAATCCTTTGCCAAAGCTGTCTTTCTTGCCTATATTTTTATTGCATTCTCTTCTACCCACCTTCAATCTATCTGTCACCTTCCTTCTCCCCAGCTCAATTTTAGACTTCTTGGATTGATCTTCAGTATTCCATCACTCTGACTTTTTCAGCATTATAAACCTCCAATACCATTCATGTCAATCCTTATCTGCCCATTCGTCAAACTTTCATGCAAATGTCTTCTCAAGCTGCTAAGTAAAACACTGAAAAATTGTACTCTAATCTGCACACAAGTTGGGGATCATAGTTTATAATTTTGGATACCAAGGCTTATCAACTGTAGAATTTGATAAATCTGGGCAGAGTGACATACCTTATTTAAAGCAAAACATTCACTTATGCACTGTAAAATGAGGATTTGCTATCTAGCTTAGCTTTAATTAATTATTGAGATTGTTTAACCCCGAGATCATAATTCAATTGTTTATAACTTAGTCAATTTAGAAGCTATTGATATGGCATGTTACTGGCTGGGCATCTTCCATCCATTCAGCACTTGTGGAAAACTTCTACCAGCACAATGTAGCTGCTTCCTGTGACTGGGAGGAACTATATCTTTTTTCTTGGAGACTTGGCGCTTGCGACAATTTCATGCAATTCAGCCTTGGATATAAGTCACTTCATATCTGCCAGAGTCCTGAGAGCACTAAATGATCTTGACGGCACTGAAGCTTCACCAGGGACCTCCAGTCTGCACTCTCTGCCTATAGGCCCAAAAGCTTTATTTAAGCCTCAGCCCTTTTCTGAACACTGTTGGAGGAGTCCTCATCTCCATCAAATGCTTTGCTTAACCACCAGTATGATCTGGACCTGAAACTGCAGGCTGATTTTCTGGTGTGACCCCAGCCCTTCCTTGTTTCTAAAGACCTATTTTGTGTACTTAACCCTGATCTGCAGGTTGGCAAAACGGCTTGCTGTTAGACCTGCCCCAAGGCCTAATGATCTGGACTCTTGGTTGGACCATGCTCACTTTGCTTGGGTACTGTGGGGCTGGGCCCTGGCTGCTGATGCCCTGTCCTGCCAGCCCCTTGGCTCTTGACTTGCCTTTCCTTAACAAGCAGCACCACTCCTACTACTCCCTGGCAACATGCATGGTACTAGTATGTTTAATCACAAGTTTAGCTACTAAGCTACCTGGAAACTCTGTTCCCTACTGGGTGTGGGTGAAAGTAAGCAACCCCTGTCTAGTTCTACCGAATAACTGCCCGTGTTTAATCCTGGGACTTGGAAACTCTGAAGATTTCTTGTTCTAACAGCTTCTTCCATTTTGACTAAAATAAGACAGATCAACCCACCAAAACTGATTGGATTCAGTCCACCTCTGGGCCTTCAGTCAAGGCCTGAAGTATGCTTAAGGAGAGGATGAACACAGATGTGCTGTTGCTAAGCTCAGCCATGTGCCCAATTGATCTGGACTTTGTCCTGTGGACTGACTTCCTGCCCTTCCCTGGGATTTGTCTCATCACTGTGGACTTGTCTGGTGGTCCCTGGCCTGTCTGACTCACATTACTGTCACCATACCTGACAATGCCTTGCACATCTAGCTTGCCTGTGATAATGAGGCAAGTTCAAAATCATGTTTTGTGATCCGGACTCCTGGCTGACCCTGACTACTATGGCTGAGCCCATTGGTGGCAAGGTCCTTCTCACACCAGCTGTGTCATTATCCCCACCCTTATGGAATAGCTGATTCTTGCTGCACCCTGACAGTTAGCTCAGATGTTCTCAACTCCTAAATTCAGTGCAGCGAGGACTGGTCCATGGCTGTATGAGACCTTGCCTGACCCTGAGCTTTAGTCTCCCCATCATGCTGGCCTTTGCCAAGCCAAGGCTCCTGAGCAAATCCTTCCACCTGAGACATGGCCTTCAGGATCCCTGCTACCCTTAGGTCCCCTACACGTCATCTCTTTCCCACGTCCTTGTCCCTACTCCAGGTCAATGTTAATGAAGTAGCCTACAGACTTTCTTTCTGAGCCCAGCTCAGCTCTGTGAGATGTGGGGATGCACTCTGCTCAGGAGGGGAAGCAGCTGCTTGTGCCCTAAGGATATCAATAGGCCTGACCAGTCTCTACCCCCCACTCAGTGGCTCTACTCTTGCACGAGCTGTGTTGTAGTAGTACCAGCCTCCAGCTCAGCAACTGCCATGCCCCCAATTCCCATCTTGGTTTTGGACCTTTCCTATTACTCCACACGTCTGGTGAACGAGGGGCTGTGTCTGACCCTAGATACCATGACCAGGTCTGATCCTCACCTATGGAATGACTTTGACTTGACTCATTGACTTGACTCATCACCATGGGCATGCCTAGAGATAATCAGGCCGTGCCTGACCCAGACTCTCTGGACCTGCTCCTGAGACACATTTATGTGTTGACCTCAGGGCTGCCTCACTACCAGGGACTTGCATGGACTGGACACTTGACTGCCTCTGAGTGTCTGCCCTGCTGATATCACCGAGAGTGTGTGGGACATGGACCTCTCTGTCCCTCCACTGGGAAGCAGCCAGCCCTTGCTGCCTTTTGACACTTTGAGCATGGATTCTACCAGCACTTGAATTCAGCAAGAGACCTGGGGGGACTGCAACAAGACTGGCAGTTATTTCACAGCATAGTGCGATGGTTTTGTCTTTCCTGCTGAAAAGTCTTAAAAAGGTTGAACACAGAATATTTACTATTGGAAGTATATTTAATCTTCAGCCAGGTGTTGAAACATAAAAGCCTTTCTGCAGTAATGTTCTGCTTATACATTGATGGTTCACTTTTGTGAAATTGTAAGGAGTGCTGAAAGTAGTTAAAACAGAGACTTTTGTGCTGTAGCAATAACTGTATGCTTTTGAATACCATTGGCATCAGACTTAATTCTTAGACATTATAATTACATGTGAGCTAATTCTCTGTGTGTTTGCTCTAACTTGTCTTCCCTATTTAATCTACATTACAATATTTTGTACTTGAAAAGGAATATTGTATGAGGGAAGCGGGTGATTCGATTCTGCTCTCTGTTGCTGTTAGGTAAATTTCACTGATTTTGGTAGAGTTACTAGGATTTGTTTAACTGCAATTAGAATTTAATGCAGTTGTTATTATTTTTTTTAGATCTCTGGATATTCTTTCTATACCAACTTTCTTCTTTCAGATGGCAAATTAATGGAAGCTGTTGTTCAAGTTTCTATTTCATGTTTTCACTTCAGAGTCTTTGTGTCTAGCAGCATCTTTATCCTTTTTATCCTATTGTTAGCAAGAAATGTGAGTAAGAAATTAAAAGGAGATGTGCAGTGAACAAAATGCATTTACAGGCCTGGTAGTTAACAGTCCTACTCTTTGAACATAAATGTTTGCATTACCATTTTCACTGATAAACAAGAGGAGAAGCATCTCTTTCTTCATAAGTAAGTTAAACACATGTGAACAGTTTTAAAATCAAAGAACTTTTGGTGGAAAATAATTTGAGATTTTTTTTTTATTTTTAATTCATTTAATCTGTGCTCCTTTAGTAGCTTAGTCCCCTGTGCAGACAGCACTGGCTGTAGCAGCTAAAGTAATTCATGTTAAAATGTCACATGAATAGCACAGTTGAGTAACCAGCTGCTGAAATGAAATGGTGAATGAAATGAAAATGAAAAGAACTAAATCATATCAGATGTATAAACTCTAAGTTGAGTGATAACATGAATTAATTCAGACCAACATAAGGATTAGAAGTCTGAGAATGAAATAATCTGTGTTTGTGGAGTACATACACTATATACACACCCACATCCTGCGCAATGGCACACAATTCTCCACTAAGATACTCTGTCCTTAACAACGATATAGCAATGCTTAGGCATTTTAAGTTAGTGCAGCTGAATTTGCTATCTCTGCTACAATTCATACTCTACTTGCATTCTGTATTTTATACAATCCCTCTTAATTTCAATAGATTTTTTTTCATCATCATAAAAATGACCAAGCATAAGCTTAATATGTAATATTGGAATCTGAGAATTCTAACTTTTTGCTCTGCTGTCCTTGAGACAGATCATGTATGCATGGATATAAAAAGGAAGAGCAGATTTATTCTCAGTACAGTAATTACTTTGTCAATTTAGTATAGGTTAGATACTATACTCCATTTGTGCGTTAATATATACTGCAGGATGTATTAAGTTGGAACTCTTGCAGTGGTTTTCAGCATTTTCTATTCATGAATATTGGTTTTGATTCAGAACTGACATATTTAAATCATAGCTCTAAGAAAACAACATGAAAAATACATCTTTGTCACCTTTTGTTGAAATCTGGGAGCGCAGGTTTCCTGAGCTTCCTCTTCTGCTCTGTGCTTTTGGCTGCCTACCATCTTCATTACTGCACTTCTCTTGTGCTTTTTTTCTGAGGCTTATCACACTTTCCTTGAGAGAACCTTGAGTGGCTTGGAGCCGCACAGTGAAATTCCCACTCTTTTACTTCAAAGACAACTGAGCAAAGGTCGTACCAAGCTGTTCTTGAATGACTGTCCCAAGGGAGGCTAAACTTCAGCTCAAGGTAATCTGCTGTGACAAAGCTGTTTAGCACAGGAAGTCCCAGATCCTGCTGGGCTATTTTTCTTTTCCAAAGCAAACTGTATTCCCCCCCCTCCCCCTTTCCCCCTCCCTGTGGCACTTAAATGCTTATTATGCTATGCTCCAGGAAACAGATACCTTCTTGTTATGGCCCAAGATGAATGCCAGGATTGAACAAGCATTCATGAAAAAGGGTTTTGTTTAGTCTGCCCTGTCCCACAGTGGAGCTGCATCAACAAGTACAGTTCTATAAGTTAACTGTATCATTGTGTATCATCTCAGATCATGGCATCACCTGAACAACATTTCACTGTGTGTTTGACAGCTGACAAAGGGTTTTTTGTTTTATTTTAATCAAAAGAATTAAAATCCCATCAATTCAGAATTACAAAGAACGTATAAGAAATCATTTGGATGTGTGTGAAATGCAGTATCATTGTATCTTTATTCCAACTGAACGATTTTGTGATAGCTGTTTTATAAATTTTATATACGAGACAGCATTTCATTATCTATAGGTCAGATAAGCATTCTTCTTGCAGCTGTCAGTGTTTTGTACAATGGCTTAGGTTGTAAGGGACCTCAAAGATCAAGCTTCAGCCCTCCAAAGCTATAGGTTTCCAGGGCTGTAGGTTTGCTACAGCTTCACTGATCTAGAACAGCTGTTGCTGAGAGGGGTGGTCTCCTCTCTGTGCCCAGGGATGAACAGTTGGGATGGTTGGGGGCATGTCTAGCACTTCTGATGCTGCTGCTATAGTAGGTTTTACGGTTCCATTAAAGTACAGCAGTAACAGACAGTACTATAGCAAGAGGTGGGTAGGTAAGTTAGAGCTGGTACCATTTGCCGCTCTTACAGGCCATACAGCCTAACTCCGAAGTCAATGCCCGTGTGTTTTCAAAGGCAGCAAATGCTCCTCGAGTAAATCCTGCAAATAAAGGTGGAAAGATCACCGGGTAGTGACCGGCCAACAACGACGTCTGAAAAACATCCAAGTGGAAAGAAGTAACAAAGCCCATTAGTTTCCCAGGCTTTGTAAATAAGGCCACAGGCAGTCCTACGCCATTTCAGAGAAAAGGAGTCAAAGTTTCAGTCACCTCAGCCGCTCCTGCAGCTCCGCCATTAACGCAGCCGGCGCTCATACAGTCTCGCACCGGAAGCCGCTGCGCCCCATCCCGCCCTTCCGGTCCGCGCAGCCCCAGCCCCGGGCAGCAGCGCAAGACCCGCCCTCACCATCAGGGGCGGCGGGGTGGGAGGTGCGTGCGTGCGTGCGGGAAGGGGGACGAGAGGAGCCGCCGCCGCTCCTGATTGGCTGCCGCCCTGGCGGCGGCTCGCGGGACTCCCGTCTCGCGCCACTTTCGCCTTTGGCGCGCGCTGAGGGCGCGCGGGCGCCATGGCTGAGAACGGTGAGGGCCGTGAGGGCGGCTGGGCTGGGCTGTGGAACGCGCGGCCGAGAGCTCCCACTTGCAACGCTGGGCGGGGCGAGCGGGTCTGTCGGGCTATCCGAGCCCGGCGGGAGGAAGGGACTTCGGGGCGGGGGTTCTCAGAAGGAGGGAATCGCCTCGTGAGGGTCGCTGGTCGTGGGTGAGGGTGCGAAAGAAGCGGGAGGCAGCCGTCAGGTGTGGGCAGAGCGCGGTTCTGCCTCAGTGGAGCTGCGCTCCTAAGCGCTGTGGATTCACATAAGGAATATTGCTGCTTTGCAGCAGTATGGGCCCCTTCGCTGCCTGTCTGTTCCCTAGTTGTCATGGAGACGTGCAAAATATAAGGAACTGGAAGTGCCCGGGGAAATGGGGCGGGGGTCCTTTTCAGATGGAAGCTGATGAGATTTGAGGGGTGCTTTGGAAACGAGGCAGTTTCTGTGTTATTTCTCCCCATCCTGCTGAACATCGGCTGGGATGGAACCTGCTTGCTCTGTGTGTGTGCGTGTGAGGCCGTGTGTTCCCTAATGCCAGAACTGCTTCTCAACAGCTGTCCGTGACGTTGTGCCTTTAGCCAAGCGCGGGACAGTCGGGATCTTTCTTTTGATTGAGACGTTGAGGCCCTGGAGTGTGTTTGGAGAAGGGCAGTGAGGCTGTGAGGGGTCTGGAGCACAAGTCCTGTGGGTGCGTCTGAGGGAGCTGGAATTGTTCAGTCTGTAGAAGAGGAGTCTCAGAAGAGACCTTATTGCTCTCTACAGCAGCCTGAAGGAAGGTTGTGGTGAGGTGGGGGTTGGTCTCTTCTCCCAGGTAACAGTGATAGCATGAGAGGGAATGGCTGCAAGTTGGATATTGGGAAGAATTTAATCTCAGAAAGAGTGGTAATGCAGTGGCACAGGCTGCCCAGGGAGGTGGTGCAGTCACCATCCCTGGAGGTGTTCAAGGAATGGATGTGGCACTGGGGGATGTGCTTAGTGGGTGTGATGTGGTGGGCTGACAGTTGGACTTTATAGTTTTAGAGGTCTTCTCCAGCCTTAATGATTGTATGATTTTGCTTAGTAACTACCTGAGTACCTACAGCCATCTCGTAATGCATCGCTGAATACTAAATACCAGAGATAACAGCAGCTCATTACTAAAATTTCTTCTCTTGTTTTAATTATTTTCAGCGATGCCTGAGTCTGGGAGTTTTGCAGCATCACGCTCTAGGCGTGAGAGGAAGTCAAGAAGAGGTCAGCAAGAAGCACTGGAACGTCTGAAAAAGGCCAAAGCTGGGGAAAAATTAAAATATGAGGTGAAAATTCCCTCTCTTTTGTCTTTAATAAAAAGTTAATGTGAGCTGAAATGCTTAACCACCCTTTGTGCATTTCCCAAAATTATGAGAAGCAAAATGCGCCATTCAGCTTTAGCTTACTATTTCTGATGATGTGTATATTTGGGAATATAACTGTCTTTCATATTGCTTTTATTGTTTTCAAAACCAAACTTTAATAATTGCAAATCAAATATGCAGCATCTTTGCTTATCTCGCAGAGAGCAAAGAAGGAACAACCTTTAAATATAAATTAGTTAATGTTATGATAGGAATAGGTTTTGTTTTATTTTTAAAAACTTCAAGTGATCTTCTCTTCAAATTTCAAAGCTTTACATGACTAAAATCCATTAATATGGATTGTATAGAATGTAATGTATTGTGGGTGTCCCTGTTCGTTGCAGAGGAGTTGGACCAGATGACCTTTATAGTCCCCTTCCAAATCAAATTAATTCTGTTAGTCCATGAATACTGATACTCTGTTTCCACAAAGAATACAAAAATTTAAGTATTCAACTGATATAACTGAAATTTGGCAGTGTGACATCAAGACCATCCAATTAATTGTAGTGTTATCAGAAAGTGGCTTGCACATTGAGGTGGATAAGTCTGAAGAAATCTGAAATGCATCGATCATTAAGATGCAAATTCACTCTTAGGCACAGAAGAGCATCTTCAGCATTATTCTTCATAGCAATTCACCTTCCTTTTTACCGAGCTCATCTTGGTGCCTGAGAGTAAAGCAGAGCATCACAGCTTTTATTTGTTAGGATTCATTTATTATTTTATTTCTTTGTGGTGTGAAATATATTAGGTTCAAATGAAATCTCCACTGGTTTTTCAGGAAATTTGGTATAACGTGATAATTTAAAAAATTGGTAACAGTTCTTCTGTCACTGCCAAAAAAAAGAAAAAAAAAAAAAAAAGAAAAAAAAGAAAAAAAGAAAAATTGAATGAATACCTTTGCTTACAAAATGAAAACATTGCATCTGTCCAGGAGCACTTGCAGTTCCCGAGAACTTTTGTGTTTTCATTGATGACCTGTATGAATAAGTAATCATCAATGTGCTTTAAATGTAGGTTGAGGAGTTCACTGGTGTTTATGATGAAATAGATGAAGAACAATACTCCAAGATAGTCAGAGAACGTCAGGATGATGACTGGATTGTTGATGATGGTAAGTTAAGGTTCATTTGGAGAATTATTTCAATTATAGTATTATAACCAGCTGGATTTCATAGTGCCTCTGTTTTGAGGTAAGTTACAGATCAGTGCATTCTTAGAAACGTTTTAGCAGATCAAAAAAAAAAAAGGATGAACTTTAATATGGAAATGAGTCTTGCATTGTTCTCGTAGTGCTGTATTAAGATAGTGAATGTATTTTTCCACCAATAATTGCTTTTGAAACTTTATTTCCAATTGTCAGCCATGTAACTTCAAAAAGAAGTACTGTCATTGGTAATTTCTAATTAAGTAATAATACATTTTGTCTAATAGAAGGTGCAGCTGACAGTGCTATAGATTTTAATGTTTGCATTTGTATCACTTGCTCTACATTAAAGGAAATAAAAGTTTATGTCATGCTTTGGATTATGAAGATATTTAGAAATATCACAAGAGAGAATTTGAACTGCAGATATTTAACATTTGGGTTTTGTACAGATGGGATTGGTTATGTGGAAGATGGACGGGAAATCTTTGATGAAGATCTGGACGATGATGCTCTTGCTTCCAGTAAGAAAGGTAGGATGAACTAAACCACTGTAGAAAGAAAGTTTTCAGCTGCTTCTCAGATGGGCAACTTCTTGGTGTCAGAATATGGTGAGTATGGCCAAAGGCATGCAGTGTAGTTCCATGGCTGTAAACTTACATTTTTTTCAGTCTCTGTGATGCAGAAGGGAGGGGTCCACAACCTGATGTCAAATCACTTCTAACTACTTTAGTGCTCAGTCTTCTATGGGATGTATATTCAAATCTACAGCAAACACATCTGGGGAATGTTTTTGGCTTCCAGAGCCAACGTGTGAGGGATGCGTGGTTTCTCTTACCACTAAAATTCTTCCGTGTGTTTATGGATCTGGGATCAAATGGTTTTGCCATCTTTTATGATCGCAGTGGAGGCTGCTGTTGAGAATCCAGGCCTAGTACCAAGCTCCTAGGTACTTCTTACTTCTGTGCAGATTCCATATAAAGAATCTTGGTCCTTTTTCTGTATTATGGACTCGTATGCAAAGATCATCCCTGATGTGACTAGCAGAGAGAGGATTTTGATAGGATTTTGCATACTTTTTTGTGCATGGCAACCATTAGAAAACTGGCAGCAGACAAAGGAGCATTAGGCTTCATTTCAGGCAACAGTGTAAAGGTGGACAAAGTGATTACCTCATCTGTCTATTCTTGCCTCTAAGTGGACCCCTAAACTTTTAACTTTTAAACTAGAAATAACTGATTTTATCTTTTTCTGTAGGAAAAAGTGGCAAAGCTTCTACAACTGATAAAAAGAATGTGAAAAAATCTGTGGTATCAAAGCCAAACACAATTAAATCTATGTTTATTGCCAGTGCTGGGAAGAAAAACACGGATGTAAGTTACTGCATGGTGAAGTTTAAAGTTTTTTTTTAACTTTTTGTTGTTTTAGTGGGGGTGGGATAAAGTGAGGTTTTATTTCAGTTTCCTGTGTCGAGCTGCTCACAGGATTCTTATGTGTAGTGCTTTTCTGAAGTTGTGCCTGTGTTTTATGGAAATCCTTTAGCTGTTTGGTGCTAATCTCCCGATTGGGTTCAAATGAATAGCTAAAAACTGTTTGGTTAAACTGTTGTCTTGCAGAAAACTGTGGACCTGTCAAAGGATGATTTACTGGGGGATATTCTTCAAGATCTAAATGCTGAAGTAAGTATATAGGTAAAATCTCTGAGATACCGTCATCCATTTATTTTTCTTGCTGTGGAACTTGCAAAGAAAATAAAATTCTTCCCCAAATCAGGTCATCTAGGATTGATACCTGCAACTACACATCTGCTTGATATATTTCATTATGTTTGCAATCTGTCTGCATGTTTTCTGTACCACACAGAAATCGCATGGCTATTGAGTTGTTAAGCCAAAGCTAGTATCTCCTGGTTAGGGACAGCTTATAGTGTGTGACCTGGAACCTGTGCTAGTGCAGCTTTCTAGGTTTCAGTCAGCTTGGAGTGAAACAGAACTTGTGTGCATCTGGACAGCGTGTGCTAACGTGTGTATCAGCATGCTCTGTCACTCTGTGGGGTATCCATCGGGTGTGTTTGAGTGCATCAGAGGAGATGAGGAAGGCTTGTTCTGGGACTCAGCAGTCTGAACTGCCTGCCACCTCCTTTGTGTGGTGAACCTGATGGTTACTTTCTCTGAACTGTGAGTGCAGGATAGCTGTTACAGCAGCCAAGGTTGGACTCTTTCTAATGAAGCCATTCCTGATCATCACTTAGTTTTCAGTGATGGATTTTAGATGGATTTCTTAGAGCTGAAGAATTGCTTACATGTAAGCATGTGAAATTGCTGTTGTGGAGAGAGTGAATTAAAATGTATTCTATCAGTGAAGAGCAAAGGGGGTTGGAACTTGGTGGTCCTTGGGGTCCTTTCCAAACTGAGCCATTCTATGATTCCAGTATAAAGTTGTTCTCCTAGTTTTGTGGTCTTTGTGGTTGAGAGTTGCAGTATCTTAGGCTGTCAAAACCCTCAAATCATTAATGAAATGCATTCTAATGCTGTCAAATTTTGCAGTGCATTAAATAGAGGAAATAATGCTGATAATTACACTATAGGTTCTATTTAAGTAATAGCTAGCTATTGTTTTGTCTTTGATTATTTTCCAACGTTTTATTTTGTTATTATCTGTTGGTAAAGATGAGTACAAAATAACTGTACTTACAAATACGTTAAAATTTGTTTTTCACTCTAGTTTGACAGTGCTTAGAAACCCTTTCTGCCTTTAAAGCACGTGTGCTCAGTACTACTGTTCTAGCAGAAATGAAGAACATCCCACCAGTTATTCTGATACTTGTACGTTGAAGGTGTGGTAGGCTTTTGAAATGCCCACTATTTGAAAGCTGTTTTAATTACTTACGACAATATTTCTCTCAAAATTTACCAAAAAAATGTGTCTTTCTTCATGGGCTGATTGCTCAGATAATTTTTTCTTTTTACATAGCTGAGTTGTGTATCTGGAAGTTTCTTTGCTTGCTGAATGAGAAATCTCAGTGGCCTTCTTTCTTACTGTTGGAATACGTTAAGAACCAAGGCAAAAGAAACCACTAAACAATCCCTCTCCATTGTGTCTCTGTCTCTTTCAATATTCAGAGCGTTCAGCTAAGTCCACCACCAGTTTTAGTGCTGAAAAGGAAAAGATCTGCTGGAATGCCACTGAATCCTTTCTCTGTACAATCTCAAGCTCCTAAGGTGAAGTAAAGGCTTTCTAAAAAAAGTTCTCATCACTAACTGTTAATCTGTGTTTTGGTTAATTTGAATGCTGTCGTCTTTTATTTCTGCTTCTAGAAATAACTTTTTTCATTAGCTTCCTAAGCCATGTTACTCTGTAATAGGACATCTTTCTTCTTTTCCTTCCGTGTTAGTATATAGTAAGAGTAATGCTCTTTATATCCTTAGAGCCACAGTGTGTGTAGCTGTTACAGCTGACAGATGAAATTGTTTCTGTAAGGTGCATCGTGTGAAGGTGAGCTTCTGTCTCTTTTCCCTAAGAGTAGAAAAAACCTTGCAGCAAAAAGAAGGTGATGGGAAATAAAGGAAGCAGTAGAAAGTGCCAGTGTCATGGAAAAGCATAGGAGACTCTTCTTCTGCACAGCTGGAAAACAAAACTTCTATGGGTAGAAGTTGAACTTAGTGGAGAATTGAGAATGAGAGGAGTAATAGGCTTCTGTGTGGATGGAAGGCTGCTGTTGTGGTAAGGGTTCTGCTAAATGGGAAGGACTTTATAGCTGGAGATACAGTGAGATGCTTGCTAGGAGTCTAGAGAGCAGAGTAGAGTAGATAAATCTGATTTGCCATTAACATACAATGTGAAAACTTAATATTATACTGAAATCAGTTCTTAAAAATAGTCACCACTGGCACTTCAGCTGTTGTGGTGGAGTGTGGGAGTAACTTAGAAAGTGGGAGATACAGTAAGAAAGGAGATCTGTGTCTATGTAGTGCAAAAGAGAAGGCATGTCTGTAGGAAATGAGAGGCGGTTACTGTGATAGCTTCCTCCTAGGAGGAGGAGCTGGAAACTTGGATGGAGAAATAAATGAAGAGTACAGCCTTAGAAAATAAATGACCATGAAAGAACAAGACAGCAGTGGCTTTTGACGGCAGAAGGCAGGAGCGGAAGAAGGAATAAATTCATCTGGCTGAGGTAGCAGAAGAAATTGTTAGTAGGGGTGTATTAGATAATGTTTGCTTCTGTTCAAAGATGAGCTGAATTCTGGTGACCACAACTAAAGCGGCTGAACTGAGATGAAAACCCTAGAAATACTTGTGTGCAACTCTAAATTCTGCATCTGTAAACAACAGGTTTGGGCTCTTGTTGCAGTTTAAAGGCCAGCAGATACATAAATCTGTTGTTGGTCATAGTGAAGACCATCTAATAAACATCTATTAGAGGAGGTTCTGTAGCTGCTTAGTAGTTACACCCTGTCTGAGATATAAGCTCTGTGCATACCATCTTGGAGTTCAGGCTTGCAGGCAATGTTGGAATGCAGTATGTTTGTCTCCCTTGCTCTTTCTGACATGGGGCATTGCTGTCTGGTCCCATGGAGTCCTTTAGAAAGCTTGAACTCATTGCTGATCCAAGCAGATGGAGACTAATGCACTGGCCTTCCCTAGTTGTTCCAGGCCCTGTCTCTGCCTGACGTGTATTGTCACATACTCAGTTGGCACAGATAGAAGTATTAATTTAGGAATGGGGTCATACTATGTGGGAAAACAGTGAAAATAACTAAATGTCAACTATGGCCTATTGCAAACTGTTTTTTTTAAAACTAAAGAAGGCACACTTTAATTCTCTAGCATCACTTCTGTTGTAAAAGCTTAATCTTGAGGAGTTTTAGCTGTCATGCTGCAGAATCTGTGGAGCTTTCCCTGTAGCCCTGGTTACTACTGCTGCAAATAGCAAGCACTGGATATTTTTTTTTTTTCCACACTTTTAAAAGAAAAATTTTTAACTCATGTCTAAAATGTCTTTCAGGTAATCACCCCTGTATCAAAGAAAGCTCCTGTTCAACTCAGGAAAGAAGCTCTTCCTCCAGCTTCATTTCTTCCTAAACATCCAAATTACACAGCAAAGTCTGTCACAGCCTCTGAAGAGGATGAGGATATCAAGTTTGTGCAAAAAGCTACAGAAAATGGGAGAATAGTAAAGACAAAAGAAGAAAAAGCTATTGAAGGTATTGAAAAGAAATCAAAACCAAACTCTGGAAACTCATTAAATACATCGTATTAGTGTTAAAACTCTTCATAGTTTGCTCTAGTTAGATGTTAAGATAGCTTAACTGTGATGTTGAGTTTGTAGATTAGTATTGTGTGTTAGCATTCAAGTATATGGTTTGCAATCTGCATGCACAGGTGTAGTCTGCCCTGTCATTTTAATGATTGAAACCTTTAGTTCTATGTGCAACACTTGCAGATGATGATCAGGGAATGATGGATTTTAATGATGAGGACTTTGATGAACCTATGGAAGCAGAGCTGATGGGAACTGTACCTGAGACAGCTGAAACATCAAAAAGAGACAAGGAAGTTGAAAAGAAAGAGAGAGAGCAGCTGGAATCTGTGAAGAAAGAGACATCTGTCTTGTAAGAATCTCTCTTTTTATTCTTTTTAACTCCTTCTAGCAAGTAGCCTTTTCAGTATCTACAAGCCTTAGATTTGTCTTTGTATTTGCCTTTGCCTGTAGTTTGTTTGTGGTACAGACAGAGTAGCGATGATCCAATGTGAGTTTTTGTTTATATCATGACCTTAAAAACGATCATATTGAACGTGCTGATGGCTGCTTATTTCATTAAGAAATACTGAATTCTTTTGGGATTTGGCACGTAACAGCGTAACAATGTATTTCAGTATGGTGGGGTGACTTCATTTGGGTGTGAACACACTTTGATCCCAACGAGCAAAAATGAGGAACTGCTGAAGATTCTTATGCTAAGCAACCCAGGGAATTTTCTAAGATCAGTTGTTGTTGAAAGTATTGTAGCTGGAAGTAATTAATCACGTTCATCAGCTGCATCTTGGAAATAGAAGTGTTTTTACTGTTTTTTCTTGATTGTTTGGGGAAAAATCTTGACTCCTGTATTCCCATAACTTTAAATTATAAAATTCTTGTAGGCTGAAACATTGAATGACTCAAAGGTAGTTTTGCTGAAATAATTTGTTGTTCCCACGAGCAACTTGTACAGTTGTATAGATTTAGTTATGTGAAGGCTTGAGTGGCCAAAGCTGGAGCTGGAGCAGGCATGTGGCTTCTAAAGCTTATGTGTTGTGTAACGAGAGCCATGCTTACATGTGGATTTCTCTCTTCCTCCATCCTTCTCTTCAGAAGTAGTCTGAAGAAATGTAACTTGCATGTTTCTTGGTAGTGAGAAAAGTAACAAAAGGTGTGAATAGGAGTGTAGGTAGGAGTGAAAAAAGGAGAAACAATGGAAAAGATGATTTTATTTCTTGTTGTATTTCTTCTGCAAAACCTGCAGAAGTTATTCTCTCCCAGATATCTCATGTTGGGACAAAGTAGATGAGGATGAAGCTGATCTGGTGGCGACAGATGTTCAGCTGGACCCCAATCTCCTTCCACTTGTGCATGGGGAAAATGATGATCAAGTCTTAAGATTTTATTGGCTGGATGCTTATGAAGATCAGTACAGTCAGCCAGGTAACTATTCACCTGAAGGCAGAAAATGCCATTCTCATTCTTTTTTGTGCAACTGGAATTTTGTACTGCTTAAGTTGTGTCTAGGTACCCTTTATATCTGTAGCTTGTGCAGTAATCTCTTTTGTTCCTCTGCCACCTCCTCTTTAGTGCAGAGCAGTATGACTTGACAAAGGAAGGTGATGCAAAGGCTCTTCTTGATGTTGGCGGCCTATCAATATTCTTAACATTTATGCATGCTCTAGGAATAAGCTGGAACTGTTCACTTCTTACTTAGTGGTGCAACAGTTGAGCATTCACATTCTCTGGAAATGCTTTTTAAGATTCTGGCAGCCTGGTCTCGTGGTTGACGACCTTGCCCATGGCAGAGGGGTTGAAACCAAGAGACCTTTGAGGTCCTTTTCAACCCAAGCCATTCTATGATTCTGGTGGGTTATTGGGAGTCCTGTAATAGTTGTATGATTTTATGCAAGAAGATTTGTTAAGAAAGGGCGGAAGGTGGCCTGAAAGATACAAATGCTATCTAGATCTTCTTGTTCAAACTGTGTAATTCTTGAATATTATCTCTATATTAGAATCCTAATGATTTTTGTGCATCTGAAGTGTGAATCCTGGCTCTCAAACCTTCAAAACTTCAGCTCTCTGACCATCAGCCTTGACAAAAGAAGTTGTGTTCACATCTGTTCTCAGCACTTTCTGTCTGTCCTTCTCTTTAAAGATTAACACTCTATTTCTCTAATATGTGCTTAGAGCAGATTTACCAGAGGGTTCTTCCATATCTTGAAGGTTTTTTGGGGTCGATGCTGCAAGCTGAGTCAATCTATGTTTCTCTGTTGCACCTTTTGCTGTAAGTGGGGATGCCAGACTTAAATGTGAGACTGTACTGCATTGAACAGCTTAGTGATGGGAGTGGTAATAATCATAGATATCTTGATGAAATCAATGGCTCTAATGTAAAATTACTCCTTTTAAAGGCCTCGCTATTGTTCTTTTCCTTTTTTTGTCTTCTAAGTCAGTGGTTGCTGAATGGAACATAATTATGAAAGGATTTCTGTTCCTCGCTTGCAAGGAGTGTTCTTTTCTCATTATGACTTTTTCATGATTGAATAATAAAGACTGCACCTGTTTTCAATTAGTAGCATAAAAGGGAAAATTTTGGTACTGCTTGTTGTTTAACACGCTCATGGTCTTTGTGCTTCATTTGCTGTGATCTCAAATGCGTGGCCTGAAGGGTAAATACTACAGTGTAATCATAAGACTCTTTCAAACTTAATCATTTTTGGAGGCTTACTTTTCATAACTGTCTTCGCTATCTCAGGGAGAGAACTTGAGAATTGTAATCCTATTAACAGTTTAGAGTAATAGTAATAATAATAATAAAAAAACCACCTTTCTTAACCTTGAGCAAGATAGTTTCCCTGTCTCTTGACTTGCTTGCATTTTGATTCATTGACAACTAATCTTCCTTTTCACAGATTTTGTGTTTTACATTTTTACTTCTTTTTTTCCTTTGTTTCTTCTTTCCACAAGCAAGCTTGCAGGGGATAGATCCCTGTATGTCTTCTCTTGTTTCTGTGTTTTACAGATGAAATATCTCTGAGAACTCTTTTGAAGTTGGCCCTTCTTTCAGAGATAGTATTGTGTTTGAGGCCAGTTGACCTCCAAAGATTCCTTCTGTTGTAAATTACTTTGTTTCTGCGAAATAAGGGGACTGAGGCCACGATTTTGTCCGTGCTAGAGTTGATGATAGTTTCTCTGCAATACAGGTGGCTCTTTATCCTGACCTTGGCAGGCCTGTGTATCCTTATTTCTACTTCTCATCTGCTTACATGTATGCCTCTTGCAGGTTAACTTCCACTGCTCTTAATATCGTGTGCTGTTCAAACAGCCGTCTGCTATGATACAAACCCACCCAAATCTGTCTGTCTTTCAAAAGAGAAATGATTGCCAAGGACAAGAACTCCATCTTCCCTGTCACTTAGATCTGTAATTTCAGCCCTTTCTAGATCCCTTTATTCTAACTGTCCAAATCTTGAAGATTGTATCTGTATTAAAATCTCTTCAGACACTTTGTGCAGCTGAAGCATGCGTCCTCACTCTCATCTTCAAAACTGCAACGTTCTCTTCTCTGTCCTTGACAAAAGCAGTCTTGTTCACATCTACTCCAAGCACTCAAGAAATGATTTTTCTTTGCCTGTCACTCTAATTCTGTCATCCAGCTTAGTGCATCTACACTGATTTATCTGCTGTCTAATGGAGTAAGGAAGGAATCTTTACATCTGATAGATTGCACGGCAAAGATAATTTGCAGTGCTTAACGACGGACTTATTTTGTGCATTGTCAGACCAAAGTAGGTTACAAAATATAAATCTTTCTTCTTTGAATCATTGTTTCTGAGATGGTCACAGCTCTCATATTTCTGATTTCATTAATAGTAGAGGAACTGTGTCATGTGTAATCAAATTTCCAATTATTTATGGACTTTGGAGGTGAAATCAGGTTTTCAGGTGAAATCTGGTTTTCCAAGTGCTCCTGGAAGTTCATTTTACACGTAATTCAGAACTGTACTTGAAATTCAGCTACACCTGTTCTGTCGTTTCAAAGGTTAGCATCATGGATTAGCTGTTTGTGGCATTTCTTGCTAGTTCCAGATTCTTAATGGCTCAAGATGTCCAGTAATGATGTGGTTCACTGTGAAGAGTCAGTTACTCTAGTTCAGCTGCATGTAAGCTTTTTGAAATGTCTACTGACGATATAACTGCATCATAGCATATTTCTTACAATATAATACATCTTTCAATGTCCTCATCTACTTAAAAAGGAAAGAAAAAGCCAATTGAAATCATGCAATCAATTAACTTTTAGTTGTTGTCTTCTGAATGTGTTTCTCCAGATTTTATTAGGAGTCTTAATCTCACAGTGCTGAAGGAAAATGGGATTAATTGTACAAGTCTCGCTCAAGAATGAGCAATTGCAGATAACACAGATATTTCAGAAGTGATTGACAGCACAGGCATTCTGATTATCTTCAGCTCTCAGTGACTTCTCCCTCCCTTTCTTTCCTCACAACTTGTGAAACTATTGTAGGTACAAGTGGAATATCAGATTGGAATTCTGAGGCTGGTTGGGTGATGCCATTTTGAATTTCACATATCAGAATCCTGTTACTATTGTGATGGAGGTCGTGGTGTGAAGAACTATGCAGATAATTTACACAGCCAGTGTTTAAAACAATTTAGAATATACTGCTTACATAGAAAAGATTTGATGTTCAAGGACCGAAGCGAGGAAATGGTTGCATTTGTGTGCATGTAGAAATAATACATACTTAGTGGCTTTAAGCAAGATTAAGAGTTGCCTATTGAACTCCTTGCTCTGCTGTGCTTCCTTAGGTGTGGTATTTTTGTTTGGCAAAGTTTGGATCGAATCAGCAAACACCTACGTCAGCTGCTGTGTGACGGTGAAAAACATTGAGAGAACTGTTTATCTACTGCCACGTGAAACAGTAAGTGTATCTTTTAAGCATGTCAAACATAAGTGCCTTTCATTCTGATCGTGGCAGGTTGTGAGTTCTAGTAGCGTGTTTATATGAACTGCTGAAGCCAGTATTGACTGATGCAGATGTTGGTAAAGCGATGTGCAGCACACACGTGGTGTATGTTGTGTGAAATGCAGTTGTAGCATTGCTGCTTTCCCCTGACTGTAGCTAACAAGTGCAGACAAATTGTTATGTTTAGTTCTGCTGCTCACAGAGTAAAAACGCCTCCAAGTATTACAAGAAAGAGTGGAACTTTCTTAACACTCTCTTTCAAATAGTATTTTTTTTAATTCAGGTTTTCCTGGCTGATTGTGTCACAGTGTTTATTTAGAGGAGATAAACGGTTTGTAATATCAAAACAAAATTCAACTTCTTTGTCCTGGCTGATTTGTAAAACTTCTCTTTTTAAGGAGATGGATCTATCCAGTGGGAAAGAGACAGAGACTCCGGTAACCATAATGAATGTTTTCAAGGAATTTAACGACTGCATTTCACCAAAGTATAAGATTATGAAGTTCAAATCCAAGGTTTGTATGCAAGTATTTTATTTGCTCATTTTCTACTGTTCGGGTTTGAAAGGTGGGAAGTCTGTTGAAGTCCAGTGAGAGAGGTTATTCTGAAATGCAGTTAGCAGATCATGTTAGAATTTAAAGTGAAAGATGGTTTTGTTGAGCAGAGAGATGAGTGCGCTGGGATTAGACTGTCTTTGCATTTGTCCGGTTGTCATATTGAAGCTTTTTCTTTGTGTGTTTCATCCTTTACCCTGGCATGTTTGCCCTCTTGAGTGTGCTTGGAACATGGATTGTTGTAATGAACTACACAGGATCTAACATGTTCTAAAGGCTCATTCAGTCTTGAAACTTCAGCTGTTATGGCCTTGCTGCTATGTGCAATAACTTTGCAGCTTTATTGTCGCTGTGCTGTTTACTCAACAAATTCTTAAATGACTACTGAAAAATAAAATGTTGCTGTTTTAGGAAACCTACACATACAGTAATATGAAACTTGTCATAGCCACAGGGAAAGAGCAGATGATGCTGCTAAGTGTTGCAGATTTGGATGATAGTAGTATGAGGAAGCTTTCTCATTTAACTATGCAGAGCCTCCATCTTTTGATGATGGCAGGGGGAGAGTGTGGAGGTAGGGAGTTTGTGTGGGGGCAAGGTGGCTAACGTGCAAGTTGAAGGAAAAGATGTGTTCACAACATGGTGCTCAGAAACTTTTCTGTTTCTTGAAGTAACACTGGTGAAGTAAAGCTGGCTTTCCTTGTTATTACTGGTGGCATGGAATTAGTTGTAACTTTTCTGAGGAGTCCTTGTGACTTGAAATTCATTCTGGGATGGGTGATCAGTAATTGGGATGGTGAGTAAAAATATAGGAAGAATGGGATTTTAATGGTAAAAAATGATGGAAAATAAAAGCAAGTTCATGGGGTAATTCGTGTTAGGACAGGCTTTAGGAGGTGAGTACTTGGGAAATACAGGCTGATGAAATGAAAACATCAGCAATGCTTCAAGTTTGTAATAGCTCATTGTTCAAAGACCCTTCCAGGAATGAAAAAGGAAATTCAGGGCTAATCAATTCTTGATTAAAATAGAAGTTGCAAATAGTTGTATTTCAGAAAAGGAAAGAGGGGAAAAGACCTTTGTAAGCAGATACAGATCTGCTAAAAGGATCTTGATTAAAAAAAAAAAACATCCATTCCATTATAATCCAGAAAAATAGACAAGGTAACAGAGTAAGATAGTTTAACTTTCAGAGATGGGTTTTAGAAATTAAGTAAGCCATTGCAGAAAGTTTGTAAGCTGCTCTTTCTGATTTTTGTTCAAAGCTTGTCAGTTTTTTACTTATTTTTATATAGGGCTTGGAGGAACTACTGAACTGTATTTTCAGGACATGTGACTGCAATGCATCTGGGGTCCTTGGTGTTCCTTAGCAGGAACAGGGAAGCAGCAGCACTGTGACATAAGATCTTACCTAGAATGTTACAGCACTTGATCATCCTGATGAGGAACAATGAACTTAAGGGACAGTAGATACAGAAGATGGCAATTAGGAGGGTTGAGACAAAAGGAAAGTCAGTTGTACCAGAGATTACTACGAAAGAGTTTTATTGTTATTTTCAGTCCAGTAAATTGAAGAATAATGGTAGGAGCTACTTGCTCTCTAAAAACATTAAAAGGAGAGAAGCAGTAAGAGAGCTGCTTACAAGGATGGTTTTAGCAAAAGAATATACTTATAAAATGTAATTTGTGAATAAATTAGACTGGATTGAGTTGAGGGTTCACAGAAGCTCTGAAATAACCTGACAGCAGTGTTTCTACTGTTAGAAATTGTCAAGCTTTCCAGATAACTGATTTTAACTAACTGAATATGGTGTAATGCACTCTAGCTTTATTTTGTTGGCATATTTTTTTCCGAGTTTGATAGTTATTAAATCCTTCCAGGAGGAAGTGAGGACCAGAGCAGGCAGGTGGTAATGTGGGGGTAAGGTGTTAGAAAAGGTACGGGGGGGGGGAAGGGGGGAAGGACTGCTGCTGGTGAGGCTTTTGAGGGGAGAATATGGTAAACTCTGCTCTTCCAGTTTAATACAAAATTTCTGTGACCAGTGACAGGGTTACGCAAAGTAAACCAGGACAGACTGCATGTCTGCAGCAGGGGGTGCTGTTGCTGCCTGTAAGGTAATGGTGGAACTACTGGGGTACTGTGTGACTTCTTGCACAGCAGTATGAAACTAGGAGAAACTCATTCTTTCATCTTTAGCTGGGAACTAGAAGAGCTGTTGGCATACCTCTGATGCACCCAAAGTTGTTTTGTTCAGAGTATCCCGTTTTCTGATGATGCAGAGAGATCTGGTATTTATACACTGAAACAAGTTGTTCTCTGCATGCACGTGTGTGCCTGTCTTGGCCTTGCCAGCCCCAAACTTTGTCCCTCTGAACAGATACACTTAAGCCATATCACTTCCTCCTGCACCTGCTGCTAATTGCAGCTTCAGTGGGTTGCACTGCTGCCAAGTTAGCAAGTCTTCACAAATCAATTTGAAAGCAGCCTTATACTCCACTTAGAAACTTAGCAGCTAATCACTGCTGCTCATTTCTGCTCTCTGAAGGGCCACTTCAAGGGCAGATTACTCTGCAGCAAAGCATTCATTCACTGCAGTTATGACCAGGGGCTTGTGTAATTGAGCTGAGCTCTGTGGAATAACGCAGATGAATCACTGCCGCATACTATTTTTACCCTGTGTTCAGCTTGCATTTGTAACAAGAACTTGTTTGAAGCCTGAGAGTTTAAAAAAAAAAAAAAAAAAAAAAAAAAAGGTAAGTGCTAACAGCAATGTGTGGCCATCTGCTACTTTATGACTGTAACGTGCTGCTCATGTGAGGTGCTGCTTTGGCTAAATAATTCAGATTACATTTGAAGGCTGATTTCTTACACTGTTCTGACCTCATAGTGATGCTTGTACACTGAGCTACAGTGCTTCTTTCTGCTTCTGAGTAGCAGTTGATGCCGTGCTTGCTTCTGGATTTGCCTTCTTCCAATAGAAGGACCTCTCTTCTTTACCCAGGTTTTGTGGCCTTAAATCCCAGCAGTTTTGCAGTGATGTGAGAAGTAGCAGACTTAACTGTAGTGCTCTGAGGGAGCTATTGCTGATGCTATTATTTTAAGGAATAAAAGAAGAACAAAAACATAACACAAAAGCAAATAAATGCACTTAACTGTGCATGCATTTAATTATTCAATTAAGGTTTATTCCCGTTTCTGGTAGCCTACTTTTCCCTGTTATACTTACAGTAGTGCTATATTATGCTGACTCTCTCCAGTGAAAATATGACCTTTAGTTAAAAGGGGCTCCAGGAATTCTTGTATGAGTAAAAGCATCCCAGCATAGTTACGGCGTAATGCATTTCTGCAGTGTGGATGTGTAACTGGTGCAGATGGTTTGTGAAGTATTGCAAAGCGTAGCACAGTAGAGCATAACATTTCAGCAGGTCCAATAGCACTGCTAAACAAGATATTGTAATTATTTGGAAAGTGGAGGTAATTGTTCTTGAAAAACAGAAAATCATTACTGTTCTTGCAGAAAGCAGAAGCGATACTTTCAGTGAAGTTGTACTGATCTGAGACTGCTTTAACTATCTCTGTGTTACATATAAACAAACTTGACTACTTTCTAGTAAAGCCTAAGTCATTCAAATGGAAAAATGAAATACAATAGAAAGCCTGTAATAAAGTAAACAGCTGACAGGCTGTTGGGAAATCAGCTCTCTTGGGTTCCTCTCTGAAATGCCTGTGTGCTAAGGCATGGGGGTATGGAAGGAGGAACTGTGTTGCAGTGATAGGGGTATTGGTTGTGATCATGGATATATAGTGGGGAGGATGTGGTTAAGCAGGAATGGCAAAGAGGGAGTGCCTTTTGTATGAGAGAGCAGTGGGTCTGCATGGAGCTTTGCCTGAGGGAGGACAAAGAGCAGCTTTTGGGTCAGCATTATAGGGCGGATTCATGGGGTAAAGCCATGGGAGGTGTCTGCTGCAGACTGCCTGATGAGGCCTTCTACGAATGACTGGAAGAAACCTCACTTCTGCGAGCCCT
Organism: Lagopus muta; assembly: GCF_023343835.1. Lineage (NCBI taxonomy): Eukaryota > Metazoa > Chordata > Aves > Galliformes > Phasianidae > Lagopus > Lagopus muta. Next base: position 116,813,116 of record NC_064433.1, on the reverse strand, counting down.
GTTTGCTTATGGGGAGCTTTAACAATCCCAATATCTTCTGGAAGAACAATGCACCAGAGCATAAGCAATACAGGAGGTTTCTGGAATGCAGTGATGACAGCTTTTGGGCACAACTGATTGGAGATTTGATGAGGGGAGAAACTGCTGGACGTGGTTCCTATAAACAAGGAGGAACTGGTTAAGAATATGAAGTCTGGGACAGCTTTGACTGCAATGAAGACAGTATGTTGGAGGTCAGTAACATGAGAGGAGGAAGGGAAGCAGAAATCAGAATTACAACCCTGGTCTTCTGGAGATCAGACTTTGGCCTACTTGGGGATCTTTTAGGACAAATCCTGTGGTTGATGTCCCTGGAGAGAGTAAGACTTCAGGAGAGTTTATTTTTTAAGGATCACCTCTTCTGTGCTCAAGAAGGATTCATCCTGACCATCAGAAAATCCATCAAAGCTGGTAGGAGCCCTGCATGGATGAACCAGGAACTTCTGAATAGATTCAAACAGAAAAAGAAAGCATGGGTCAAGTGACCCATGGGTCTGGGTGGCCATTGAAGCATATATAGATAGAAGTAGGAAGGCCAGAGCCCACCTGAAGATGAATATGGCAAGATGGAAGAGAGGCAAAGGGCAGCAAGAACAACTTCTAAAGGTATTGGAGAACTATGGAAAAGGTGGGCCTGCTGGTGAAAGGGGTCAGGATACTCAGTCCCTTTTTCACCTTGGTCTTTGTTAATAAGTACAGCCTTCAGCAGTCCCTGGTACCAGGAGGCCAGAATGAGAGTCGTAGAAAGGAAGACTCTGCAGCAGAGGAGGGTCAGGTTAGGAATGTTAAACTGCACAGATAGAAGTCCACAGCACATGATTGGTGGCACCCATGAATGAGGAAAGAGCTGGCTTGTTCCACTGTGAGGCAGCTCTTTGGTCATCTGTGAAAGATAATGATGATCAGGGGAGGTTCCTGAGGACTGAAAGAACAGAAATGTCATTGGTGTCCTCAAGATGAGCCAAAAGATGGCCTCGGAGGTCACCTCCAATCTCAACTGTTCTGTGAAGGACGTTCTGGGGAATGGTCAGTCTCACCTCAGACCCTGGGAGAAGGTGCTGAAGGAAACAACTGTGAAAGCTGTTGCCAGGCACACAAAGCACACAGAAAGGTGCTTGTCAGTGCTCAGTGTGGGTTTACAAAGGGGAAGTTAACCAAGCTGGCAGCCATGTGTAAGGAGATGAGACTGGCTTGGTGGTCAAGTAGAGAATGGTGGCTGAAATGCTGTGCTGAAAAGGTTGTGATCTGCTGCACGAAGTGCATCTGGAAGCCAGTCACTGGTGTAGTGTAGGGATAGGTACCGTATTGTGCAGTAGCTTGGTTAGTGATATAGATGATGGTGCAGAGCATAGCCTCAGCATGTCTGTAGAGAGTGGACCAGAGAGATAATCATGAAGGCAGGGACATTTGTCATGAGAAACTGAGAGCTGGCGCTACTCAGCCTGGAGAAGAGGTGGCTTGGGGAAGGGGCGAGGGGGGGGGGGGGGGGGCACTGTGTATAAATATCTATGGAAGCAGGGGAAGTAGACAGCCATACACTTCTAATTGGCACCCATTGAGAGGACGAGAGTAGCAGGTATAATGTGAGACCCTTAATTTCTTCAGAGCATAAGAAAACACCTTTTGTTACTGTAATGGATGTCAAGAAATGACGCACATTGCTCAGAGAGGCTGACAAGTCTCCATCCTTGGAGACAATCTAAACCCAACTGAACACAACCCTGCGAAGTCAGTGCTAGCTGACCCATCTCTGGGCAGGGAATTGGGCTGCGTTACCTTTTGAGATGCTGTTCTACCTCAGCCATTTCAGGATTTTTGTGATTGTCTGCGACCACCAATTGTCAAGAATGTTTTTGCAGTCTGTGAATGTACAAAATATTTTGGAGTTTCCTTAGCTGTTACGTTGTTTGGCTTTTGTTTGTAACGGTCAGTATGCTTGTGAATTTATTCAGTACAGAACTGTTCACGGTATGAAAACCTGGATAGATTAAATACAGAAATTAAAACAGTTTTACTATATTTAGGTGGTTATAATGAGTTACAATAGTGGTAATATGTGATCAAGCCCATGGTATTTGAGGTTTTATGCTTTGGTTGGCCTTTATTTCATCACCTTTTGGGACAGAATTCATCTTCAATTTGAAGATACTGAAGAAATGGTAATGTCTTTGTTTTATTCAGAAAGTGGAAAAATACTATGCCTTTGAGATCCCGGATGTTCCAGCCAAGTCTGAATACTTAGAAGTTAAATATTCGGTGAGTATAATCAATCTGATGAAAGACCAGAACTTGCTTTCGTACCTACTTGGGAATTGTTTATGTTTCTATAAGAATAAGAATCATAGCATTTGACCCTTTGTATCTAGTGTCTGTTCCTTTGTTGCGTTGTGTAGATAGTTGCTCATTATCTTCTTGTTGGCTTTGTTTGTTTGTTGTTTAAGGGTATAGGAGTTAACTTGCTATTTTCCAAATGCAGAGATTAATTAATACCTAAGCTTGCAGCTGGTTTGTTTGTTTGTTTTTTGTTACCATTTGTATGCTTGTTAGTCCCTGCCATAATAGTTATTTACTAGGAAAATTATGACGTGATGATTTGTTAGAGTTTGCTGTATCGTGTAAAGAAGTCACAAGGAGGAGAAATATTTCTAGCAACTGCTACGTTCTTTCCACATCCCTCCCAGTTATAATTTGTCTATCGTGTGTGTATATTCAGAATTATTTTTATATTGCGTTGTTTTGCCACCAAATCAACTAATCAGCCTAACAGCATTTAGCTGTGCTGTGTCAGGGCCTAAAGTGCTGAAAGATGGTTTAAATTAACCAATAACTTTAAATGCTTTCCTTTGAATCCATGTCCAGAATACAAGTTTCAGTTGCTAAAGCAGTGTCTCATAGAGGTTTGCAAGCTATTGCAAATCTTTCTTTAGCTGTGCAAGCTTTAGTGCTTTAATCCAGCTTTAATGTTGTCTATCATATGAAGACTGGAGCTGTCTATTGATGTGTACAACAGTTGAGCAGCTTTTGTACAGACTTGGAGCTCTGCTATAGTCTTTGCTGATGATAATATTTCTCCTGCATCCAGTGAGGATGAGGAACTTTTGCTTCAAGCGTATTATATTAGTGTCCTGATTCTAAGTAGTTATGTGGCTATTTAAGTACAGTCAGTAGAGTAATTTCTTGAACTACTGTAAAGTGTTACAAGTAAAGGCTGTGCATGAGGAGAAATTACAGTGATTTCAGGTACTCCGCAGTTCCGTGAAGGTTCTCTCTGAGTATAGTGTGTCAACATGAAAACTTCCGCGGTGTGAAGTGACTCACTGCTTTTTGTTACTTGTTAGGCTGAATACCCTCGGCTTCCTCAAGACCTGAAAGGAGAAACATTTTCACATGCATTTGGAACTAACACTTCTAGCTTGGAACTTCTCTTGATGAGTAGAAAGATCAAAGGACCGTGCTGGCTGGAAATCAAAAATCCACGTATGGCTCTTTGCGTGTGGAATGCTTGTTTGTTGAAAAACTTAGATAATTGGGGATCCTAGGGGGGAGGAAAAATATAATCTCTACTGATAAATTCTCATTTTACAAATTAGTTTCTTAATTTATCTATGCAGTTTTCATTATCTGGTACAAATAGTAACTTTCTGTTTGAAAGCTCTGCCCATGTAAGGTTGTGCATGGCGGATCAGATTATAACTTTGAGTAGCAGTGAGAAGGAATGGTGCAGTTCCCAGCACTTTGATACATACTCTAAAGCACTGTACACTGAGCTAGTTAAAATTACTTATGTTTCCAGAAAAGAAATACATACACAAAAAAGACATATAATCAGTAGTCTCTGCTTCAAAAAATGATGTATTAGTATTTTTCTGTTGCGCTTGAAAATTTCTGGTGTGGAACTTGATAATTTGTGATGTGGAGCCTAACTTTGCCTTGGTTAGAGTTCCTCATTCAGTGTGTGCTGTGTATTCTCAAAAACATAGGGGTGCTAATCATATTTGACAAAATCTATGAGTTTTCTTGGAATCTTTCTGAGGCATTTCAAATACAGTATTGTATTTGAAATTGAATATTGTATACAGTATGTATGTATGTATGTATACATACATACATACAGTATGTATGTATGTATACTGTATACTGTATACAGTATTGTATATTGAAATTGAATATAATTGAAATTTGTATTTGAAATATTTATACAATTTTGAATTCTGATAGAACAGTTTTCTTTAGCACCTGGCTCAAAAACTGATGAAGCTGATACCAGTAAGGATTTTGAGCTGGAATGTACACAACAAATTCTTGACTACCAAAAGACAAACTAGCTCTGATGAGTTTTCCACCAGGCCTTGGCAAGCGTCAGTGTACTTCCTGGCACTGAACTTAAAGGCCTAAGAATAGCTTTTCACCTGTGTTCTTTGCTCAAGAATTGACTTCGTATTCCTTTGGTGTTTTCTTTCTCCATCTGAAAAGAGGCCAAAGTTGTTCCACGTAGCAAACGTCATAGTAACGATAGCTAACAGTTCAGACAGTAACTGTTCCTTTTTACCTAATGTTGATGAGTGTTGGATTCCTTGCTGGAATCAGATTCTGATCTCACCTCAGAGTTAAATGGTATATTAAGGAAGTTGGAAGTTCTTTACCCATTCCTATATCTTTGTTACAGCCTTCAGGTTCTAGAGAGGGTCTGTAACTTGGTATCAGAATTGTTCATTTCAAAATGGTGACATGCCTACTGTATTGAAAACTCAGTCTTTAGTTAGTTGTATTTATGTAAATCTTAGTAGTTGTTGCCCAGGATTTTCAGTTGCAAAGCCAAGTATTTTTTTAATCTAGTTTATCAGACAGTTCTTCCTTACTTGTACCTTCCCTTCCATATTTCCTGTGGAGAGTCTCAGGATAGGAAGTATACTTGACTAACTATAAAATATACACCAAAATAAAAACAAAAAAAATAATGGAGTGTGTTAAATAAGCAATTTCTAAAAATGTTTTTATTAATGGTAAAAAAAAAAAAAAAAAAATTCTTCCTGAACCTCCAGTTGATTGTCTTATTGTGCCCCCTGGGGTGCATGCATCCCACCTTGGGAACCACTGTTCTGTAGCATGCTAGTTGAAGCTGTAGGTGTAAGAAGTTGGAAATTAAATTAAGAAATTGTTAAGTAGCTGATTGCCTGTCTCGTTTAGAGAGATGATCAGGTGTTTTTTACAGCTGAAGATGTTTTGGTCAGTTACCTATTTGCATTTGGAGCAGGAATGGTGAGAGAACGTAGTGTGTTGGTTCCAAAGAGGTGTCAAGTAGCCAAGTCTACCAGCACCTATCCTCAAAATGCTAATCCCTTAAAAATGCAGCCTCAGCTTCATTGTAACTGGCTGTGGTGAGTTATCTTGTCTGCATATCAGCATCTTCTGGGAATGAGTTTTGTTTTTTTTTGTTTTTTTTTTTTTTTTTCAAATGAATAATTATACTTTAAAAAATATTCAAATATAATGGATGGTTTACTTTTTTTTTTTTTTTTTTTTTTTTCCCAATATCCTCAATCTGTCAGGGAAATTAATCCACATATTATTTCATCTGCCTCAGTTTCAGACATGTAACATGATCTGTGAGTTGGGAATCCAGTAGAGCTGGGACTTCTAGGCTGTTAACAGGAGACGCAAGAAATCTTCCTGGCCTAAATAAAAATCCTCCTTTTCTCTTTTTTTTTCGTGTGTGTCTGTGTATGCAAAAAAGCCTCTGGTGTGTTTAGGCTTGTGGTAAATGAGAGTATTGAGTTACCATAGTGTTGTCAGGATTAACCTGAATGTAGCCTACAAGTGCAAAACTTTACAGGAACATACCCTTTTTGATGTTACTATTAGACAGTTCTTACCTGTGATTCCAAAAAGAGTGAAGGTGGTTTGTGTTGTTTCTTTAGAGCCCTCAAGTCAGTCAGTCAGCTGGTGTAAGGTAGAGGCAGTGGCCATGAAGCCTGGCTTGGTGAACGTGGTTAAAGATCTTCCTCCTCCTCCTCCTCTTGTGGTAATGTCCCTCAGCATGAAGACCATTCAGAACCCAAAGACTCACCAGAATGAGGTAAGTAATCTGCTCTTGATTTTTGGTTTTGTGTTGTTTTGTTCTGTGTTCTGCATTAGAAACCTCCTAAAGGCTTGGAAAAACTTCAATTTATAAAATGCCTGAATACTGCTGAATAACTTTTCTGTGCAGCCAACATTTCAGAGAAACATTTACTAATATCAGTGTAAGTCAGACTCAGTGGGTTCATTGGGACCTTTTGGTGATAACTCATTGTGACAGCAGATCCTAGATATATATATTTATTTATTTTTGAATGTCAGTGTTACATGTCCTAGGTAAAATGACTTGTTTGTTTTTTTTTTTTTTTCCCCAAAGTGGAATGAGGCCTGATCTGATCTGTTAGATCTTACAGCTTCTACTGTAGGCTGCATCAATAAAGTGAGGCCAGTTGTATGGGCTTCAGTAAGACCAAGTACTGAGTTGTGCACTTGGACCACAAGCTCAATGCAACGTTACAGAGCTGGGAGTGATTGTTTCTCTGTGTTCAGCTCTGGTGAGGCCACACCTCGAGTACTGTCTTCAGTTTTGAGCTCCTCAGTACAAGAGGTTGTGGCCTTGGAGTATGCCCAGAGAAGGGCAATGAAGCTGGTGAAGGGTCTGGAGCACAGGACTGATGGGAATTAGCTGAGGGAACCAGGATTGTTCAGTCTGGAGTAGAGGAGGCTCAAGAGAGGCCTTACCGCTCTCTACAACTGCCTGCAAGAGCGTTATAGTGAGGTAAGAGTCAGTCTCTTCTCCCAGGTGACAGCAGTATGATGAGAGGGAATGGTCTGGGGGTTCAAGTTGGATATTAGGAAAAATTTATTCTCCGGGAGAGTGGTGAGGCGTTGGAACAAGCTGCCCAGGGAGGTGGTGGAATGACTGTTCCTCAAGGCACTCAAGAAATGTGTAGCTATAGCACTGAGGGACATGGTTAGTGGTCATAGTGGAGATGGGTTAATGGCTGTACTAGATGATCTTAAAGTTTTTTTCCACCTTAGTGATTCTATGATTCCTCTGTGAGACTTTTTCTTTTACTCAGGAAGTCAGAGAAGTATGGGTGGCCATCTTCAGTTGTGGACTGCAGACCACAAAGTGCAATTAGACATGCTGATCTGTTTTCTAACAGAAGTCTCCCTAACTTAGGAGGAGATTTTAATATTCACTTTGTAGGATAGTTGACTCTGGCTTATAGAGTGAAAAAAAAAAAAGCCAAGACTGACAAATTTTTAAAGAATTAGTCCTCTTGATCACATTAAAGCCAACCTAATGAGACATACGCCTGGTACTAGCAAGATTGCCAAAATGTCTCTCAAACCTGTCTGATTTATCTTCTGTTGGGCTTTCTTGACCAATGTGGGGAGCAAAGATTTCTGTCAGCAAAACAAGCAAGAAGAATTAGCAGAGCAAAAACTTCTAAACATTGAAACTTCTTGGTTGGAAGAGAGGAAACTCATCCTGGGGGAAGGCTTCTGCATGTCTTGCTGTGCTCACATCCCTTATGCACTTCATAAGTTATCCCTTAAATGATTGGGCCTATTCAGACAAAACTTGAAAAAAAACAACAGGGTTTTCCAAAATTTCATATCTCAAAATTCTAAGATGATCATTTATGAGTAAATTACATTTTTGTTTTACTTAAGATCAGTTCTTAACTCCTTTTTTAACATCTTATATTTGAAGTTCATCTTAAATATATATTTTTCTTGTTTATTGAAGCGAGAGAAAATAGGTAATGAAACAGAAGAAAACATATTTGCTGGGGTTGGAAGATACGGATATTGATAGTAATTGTTTTTATATTTCTGTGTATTTTGTACATCCTTGGTCTAGATTGTTGCTATGGCAGCTCTGATTCATCAGAAATTTCCTTTGGATAAAGCTCCACCTCAGCCTCCTTTTCAGACACACTTCTGTGGTATGTGCTTGGAACAGGTCATGAAGGCGTCTTTTTTTCCTGTTGTTGCTTCTTTCTTTAAACTTCATTCTGTCAAATGACTAACTTGACTGTCAGGCAGGCTTTTCTCCTTATTTACTGGATACTGCTGTTTTATTGAAAACTTTATTGAAAATGGTGAAGCTTGAAGTTACGTGATGCAACTTTGCTCTGTGCTGCTTTCTATATTTGCTGTTAGTGTTAATTCTGTTTCCTCACGTTGTTTTTCACCTATGAGTTTAGACCATTTTACTATCACTTAGTTATTTTTCAGTTCAGTTCTTCTCAATAGAACTTGAAAAATAAAAATTAAAAAAGGGTTACTGAAAATCTCATGCAGTGGGCTCAGCTAAATTTTGAGAGTTGGACCCTGGGTGAGAGTAATAAAGAGTTTTGAATGCTTGTGAGAGAAATTTCTTAGGAAGTTGTGAGCCATAACTGTATTCTCATTGGTAACCTAAAATAGATCTAACTAGAATTATTTAATACTTTTGTCATTGTTCAGTTACCTTAAAGATACACGTACATGTAAGCTCTACCCCAAATTTAGAAATGATTAAATTGTCTATAGAAAAAACTGGAATGTTTGGTTAGTTCTTGAAAAAAAAATCTAGATGAGATGATTCTGGGTTCATGTGTCATCAGTTCATTTTGCTAGCAAGATCAGTGGCAGATGAGGAGTTAAATAAGACATTTTGTGTAGGATCTATGTAAAAGGTAGCAATTCTCATCTGGTGGACATGGCTTTTAGTAAAATGATTTTGTGTTTTTAAGCATTTGGCATCAGAGGCACGTACTTGCATAAGGCTGACTTCCTGGGATTATGAGTTAGTTTTTCTTAGCTCCTTTTGTTGTGGATGGATGCTTACGGAGGGTACAGTTACGAACGTGTACATAAGAGCAAATATAATTTATTTTGCAGCTGTTTCCAAACCCAATGATTGCATTTTTCCTTACGACTTCAAAGAAGAGATTAAAAAGAAGGTAATTTAATTTGGTTGGTAGTGCCTCTTAAAATATGAACGCTGTGTTGATTTGGATGAGCTGTGTTAAGAGAAACGTGCAAAGGAATGGCATGATTATTTCATTAGTTTTCCACTCCACAAACCTAATTCCTAGTATTTATTTTGCATTGCTGTAAACAGAGATGTTTGCTTCATATGGTTCAACGCTACTGTTAGCAGTGCTTATAAGGTAGATGGGCTGTTTAGACAAGAGAATTCAAAATGTTTTGCATGGAGGCTTAAAATTGTGATTAATTTTCATTATACACAAGTATGTACTCATAATAAACTAAGGAATTTTTCCTTCTTTCCTTAGATAGTAAAGTCTGCCTTTACCTTTTCTAAAGGGCGTTGCGAGGGTTGGCAGAATAATGAAGTAACCTATTTTTGTTTTTCCTCTCTTTTTGTGTGATCTTAAGTCTATGAATGAAGGACGCACATGGAGCATTTTCCTGGTGTGCTTGATTCTTAGGAGGCTCTTAAAATATCAGTAGTCACCTGCATACAAAAGCAAAATGGAAAAAAAAAGCCACTGAGAAAAGCTTTCTATGTCTACATGAGTGAGAACAAAAAGCCCTGAATTACAGAAGGGAAGGGAGAGCTCTGTGGTGCTTTATTATTGTCTTGTAACTAGTAGGGGAAAGGAGATGTTTCCATTTTAAACTTATTGGGTCATTGAAATCAGGTGCTCTCTTGCTCCTTTTAGAATGCTAAAATAGAAATTGCTGCAACAGAGAGAACGCTGCTAGGATTTTTCCTCGCGAAGATTCACAAAATTGACCCAGATGTTGTTGTGGTGAGTAGTTCTGAGACTTTGAGAGTTAAATTAAAGTCTATTGTCAGTTAGTCAGGTTTTTTCTATTCTGCTTTATCCCTTTTTAGTTTCCTTTTATGTTTGTCTTAAAATGCCTTATGAATTGAATTTGCTTATAAGACCGCAAATATACTTTGGTACAAAGATAATACAGAATTCGACCCTGAAAGCATTTTGTACATCCTATTATTTTCCATAATATCTGAAATAGGTAGTATTTCAGAAATATTTGAAATAAGTTTTTTTTTTTGTTAACTCAGAAAGACCATACAAAATAAAACCCTCATGATTTTCTAGAAAAATGGGAGCACTTTGTATACTGAGTCTGTTTCAGTTTAGATGCTCTTATAATTTGTATCACCATTTATATTGTGTTATACTGTGAGTCAAAATGATGACCTATACAAATCCTTGGGATCTAAGAGAAACTTTGTAATGTGCATTGTTTTGTTTTCTGCTATATTAGCAACTGAGGTTTTATTATAATTACTCGTTTTCTATTTTTATAAAGTTTAAATAGCATACATTTTCAGTGAAATTTTGGGGACGTTTTGAAGTAATGTGGGGCTGGTTATATGAGATTTCATACTCTCCTATAAGCACATACAAATAATTAGGACAAGTGTTGAGCATAGGAGGAAGTGAGCGGTCAGATTCCGGATGTGATCAGCTCACTGCAGCTGGTATCCTGTGTTCCCTCTACAAGCCTAGCTTCTAGGCGTTAGTGGTAGGCATTAGTGGAAAGGCTGCAAGCACTGTTTTTAGATTTGGGTTGCCAGTTGTGAAGATGTGAGAGCTCTAAGCCTAAGAACAGAACAGTGTTGGTATAGTTTGAGTTGCATCTGGTTTAATTAGTGCTGTTGAAAGACAAGATATGGCAGCATAGGTAGAGGGTTACTCAACTAAGCTGTAGAGTGTTGATTTTAAGGAGGGATATGGATTTGATGGGTGGACCACTTGATGGACAAGAAACTGGTTGAAAGGCCGCAGACAGAGGGTGGTCATCAATGGCTCTGTGTCCAGATGGAGGCTGGTAACGAGTGGCATCCCCCAGGGGTCTGTCTTGGACTGGTGCTCTTTAACATCTTTATCAATGACATCAATGAGGGAATCGAGTGCACTCTCAGCAAGTTTGCTGACAGCACCAAGCTGAGTGGTGCGGTTGACATAGTGGAAGGAAGAGATGCCATTCAGAGGGACCTCGAGAGGCTAGAAAGGTGGGCCCGGGTGAACCTGATGAGGTTCAACACGGCAAAGTGCAGAGTTTTGCACTTGGGCTGGAGGAATCCCAGGCATCCATACAGACTGGAAGGAGCAGTCCTTGAGAGCAGCTCTGCAGAGAAGGACCTGGGGGTCTTGATGGGTGAAAAGCTTAACATGAGCCAGCAGTGTGCTTTTGCGGCTCGGAAGGCGAATGGTATCCTGGGCTCCATCAGAAGAGGGGTGGTCAGCAGGGACAGGCTGAGGGAGCTGGGCTTGTTCAGCCTGGAGAAAAGAAGGCTGCAGGGTGACCTCACTGCAGCCTTGTAGTACCTAAAGGAAGCCTACAAACAGGAGAGGAATCAACTCTTTGAAAGGGTGGATAACTGCAGCACAAGGGAAAATGGTCTTAAGTTGAGGGAGGGGAGATCTAGGTTGGATGTCAGGGGGAGTTCTTTACTGTGAGAGTGGTGAAGTGCTGGAACAGGCTGCCCAGAGAGGCTGTGGATGCCCCATCCCTGGAGGTGTTCAAGGCCGGATTGGATGGGGCCCTGGGCAGCCTGGTCTAGTATTAAAAGGGGAGGTTAGTGGCCCTGCATGTGGCAGGGGGGTTGGAGCTTCATGATCCTTGAGGTGCCTTCCAACCCTGTGATTCTGTGATATTGCACGTATCGTACTGTGCAGATGTGTCTGAAATGGTGAACCTGCACTTTCTGGTGGTTGACTTGTCCACTCCACACAGACTCCTGTTCAGCAGAGTAGCATTATGCCTATAGCAGCACTTATGGGCCAGTGCTGTAGGTGTCCTTAGCACTGCTTAAACGTTAAAAATGTTGCAGGAGTCTCAGATGAAAACATTGGATGACAAATCTGCCTAACTGAAGTATCAAAGAAAATAAAACAACATTATAATAATGATAATAAGAGTAATAAGCGTATAATAAGAATAAAGGAGAAAAGGAATTGCTCGTAGCTAACTTTATATGCTGTATAAAGAATATGATTTTTTTCTGGAATGTTTTAAATCTTCATCTTTGTTAACAAAGCATAAGGCTGAATTGTGTGGTATGAGCCAGTTGTAGAGCTGTTTTTGGTATTCTCCCGAACAGCATTGTTAGTGTTAAGACTAATGAGTACTGTTGATGAACATTCTCTTAGAAAGTGCTTTCTATGAGGGAGATAATGCCATCAATTAGATGAAAAAATCACAAAGGGCAAAGGAATACCAACTGTGTGAAAGTAAGTCTTTCAATTTGCATTTGTGGTAACCTTTTTTTGTTGTTTTTTCTGCTGCAAGGGTCATAATATTTATGGATTTGATCTGGAAGTGCTGCTTCAAAGAATTAATGTGTGCAAAGTCCCTCACTGGTCCAAGATAGGTCGTCTGAGGAGGTCCAATATGCCAAAGCTTGGGGTAGGAAGATTGCTCAAGTCTTTTAAGACCCTTTATGTTGCATATGATTAAAAATGAATTAGTTTTGATGAGGAATTGTAGATGTGACATTGATGTATTTTGACTGTTGGTCATGCTAGGTTTCACGTGTCCCAGATCAGAAGTGATGAGTGTTTATATGACTTTTATTACAATAATAAGCTAAACTAATTTTCAAGTTAGGCTAATTTAGTTTACAGACTTCAAGTCGATGATGGTAATGACAGATTAATTGCAATAGTCTTTACTGTAACTGTCTTTGTCTGCTGTTAACTGTAAAATGAGAAAATGTAATTTGGATTGATTGGTGAATCATCCCACAGAGGAACTGCTAGGTTAATAATTGTGTAATTCTTAGCATGTATTTGTTCAGAGGACAATGTATGAGGCTCAGAATATTAAAGTACAGAGTCTGAGAATTTAGTGGCTTGTTCCTGTCCTTCCTAGAGGCTGAGCATTTCTGTATGGCTTGTTCTTTGACTTTTGGTCCTGCTGTTGCTACAAAAAACTGTCCTTGGACAAAAAAAAAATCCGTAAACACATTCTCATTGGGACTGTTCATATTATTTAAAGAAAAAAAAAAATCAATACCACTTTCACAGTGGTTTAATATTTAACAGGTAATGAATTCATGTAGGGTGTAAGCATTTCCACTGGTAGATTGGTGGATGACTTGACCGAGTCCTGTAAGCATATATTTTAGGTATATGTTCTTTGTTAAAATGTGATTGCTTCATTTTGTTGTTGTTGTGGTGTTTGCTTTTTTCCTTCCTACTTGGTGAAGGGTCGAGGAGGATTTGGTGAAAGGAATGCTGCGTGTGGTCGGATGATCTGTGATGTAGAAATTTCAGCTAAAGAGTTAATTCGCTGCAAGAGTTACCATTTGTCTGAACTGGTCCATCAGATTTTGAAAACGGAGAGGGTAACCATTGTACCAGAGGAAATTCGAAATATGTACAGGTGTGTTGCTGACTTCTGTTTTTAATCCTTCAATGGATAGTAGGTGCTATTTAGAAAACGTTGACTTTTGGTGTTTGTAGAATAAAATAATTGTAATTGTTCATAATGACAAACTGCTGGAGGGTGATGGCTTATTATGTAACCTTGCCTGACACCAAGGTCATGGAACAGTTCCTCTTGAGTAAGGTCACACGGCGTATGCAGGACAACTGAGGGATCAGGCCATCATGGGTTTGTGAAAGGCAGCTCCTGCTTGACCAACCTGATCTCCTTTGTGATTGGATTACTCACCTGGCAGATGAGGGAAAGGCTGTCAGTGTGATCTGCCTAGATTTGAACGAAGTCTCAGCACGTTCTCCTGGAGAAACTGGAAGCCGAAGGCTTGGACAGTTACACTCTCTGCTGGGTAAAGAACTGGCTGTATGGCCGGGCCCAGAGGATGATGGTGAATGGAACTGAATCCACCTGGTGATTAGTCACGAATGCTGTTCCCCGGGAGTTGATGTTGGAGTCTGTCCTGTTCAGTTTCTTAATTGATGACCTGGATGAGGGGATTGAATGCTCCCTCAGTGAGTTTGCAGGTGACACTAAGCTGGGAGGAATTGTTGATCTGCCTGAGGGTAGGAAGGCCCTACAGAGGGGTCTGGACAGGCTGGATAGCTGGGCTGAGGCGAGTGGGATGAAGTACAACAAGATCAAGTGCTGGGCCCTGTACTTTGGCCACAGCAACCTCAGGCAACACTACAGGCTTGGGGCAGAGTGGCTGGAAGATGGTATGGAGGAAATGGACCTGGGGGTATTGATTGATGTTTGGCTGAACATGAGCCAGCAGTGTGCCTGGGTGGCCAAGAAGGCCAATGGCATCCTGGCTTTTATCAGAAATACTGATGCCAGCAGGAGCAGGGAAGTGATCCTCTCTCTGTACTCAGCTCTGGTGGGGCTGCATGTTAAGTGCTGTGCTCAGCTCTGCACCCCTCAGTATGGGAAAGACGTGAAGGCCCTGGAGTGTGTCCAGAGAAGGGCAGTGAAACTGGTGAGGGGTCTGGAGCACAAGTCTTATGGGGAGCAGTTGAAGGAACTGTGATTGTTCAGTCCGGAGAAGAGGAGGCTCAGGGGAGACCTTATCGCTCCCTACAGCTACCTGAAAAGAGGTTGTGGCAAGGTTGTGGTTGGGGTCTGCCTTCTCTCCTAGGTGACTGTGATAGGATAAGAGGGAATGGCCTTGGGTTGCACTGGAGAGATTCAAATTAGATTCTGGGAGAAATTTATTCTCTGAAAGAGCAGTGAGGTGCTGGAGCAGGCTGTCCAAGGAGGTGAAGGAGTCACTGTCCCTGGAGGTGTTCAGGAACTGTGTAGGTGTGGTACAAAGGATGTGGTTAGTGGGGAGGTATTGGTGGTGGTTCGTTTCAGAGGTCTTTTCTAACCTTTGTGATTCATTAATTCTGTGATTCTGTATGCAGTGCAAGTTGATTTGTGAGACTTAATTTTTAGATACACTAATGGAATATGCAAACCATTTTTAATTATTGTCATTAATCTTGTCGTGAAAAGTTAAATTATTTAATGCAGTGCTGGGGTCCATAGGTGTGTTCTATGTAGAATGCAAGCCTGATTTTACTTTAAGGGGACATTCCACTTCTTTTTCCAGTGATTCTCCTCACTTACTGTTCATGCTGGAAAACACCTGGACAGATGCCAAGTTCATTCTCCAGATCATGTGTGAGCTGAATGTTCTGCCACTAGCCCTTCAGATTACAAACATCTCTGGAAATGTTATGGTACATTTTTAAGACTTCCCCCCCCTCTCTTTTCTTTCTCAAATTTAGTGCTGTTTTTTGTTGTTTTTTTTTTTTTCTGTGTTTTATTGCTAATTTTCAGTTACAAGCACCAATTCAGAATATATAGTACTGTTTTACGTTGTAGTGAGTGCGAGTTTGATAATCTAATCAAGTACTAAAACTTCCATGACAAGATTGCATTTGAGCTTTGTCTATGCTAATGATGCAGCATAATAGTAATGCTAGGTGAACTCAAAATAGTTGAAAGAAATTTCTCTGTTTATATTGCACATGAATTTTTGTTTTCTGTGCTTTGCTATGAATTTTTATTCTCCTCTCTGTAGTCGAGGACAATGATGGGTGGACGTTCTGAGCGTAATGAGTTCTTGCTGCTTCATGCATTTTATGAGAAGGACTACATAGTCCCAGACAAACAAGTTTTTAAAAAGCCTCTACAGAAGCTGGTGAGTTGATTTTTTTTTTTCTTTGAGAATTCTTTTAAATTCTTTTAAATAAGAACAGTAGCATGCTTTTGACCATTGTTCACTGAGAACATAGCACAAACACAGCCTGTTTTAGATATAACCTAACTTTACAATGTATGATTAATTCGTTTTGCTGAGATGACAGTGGAGAAATGTTTGTTCTCAAGGCATGTTGTATCACCTTTCTCAGTGTATCACAAATCTATAGAAACTCAGTTCATCTTTCAGTTTGAAATGAGCCAAACACTGCCCTGCAGGAGAATATTACGCAAGACAGACTATGATGATTAATGGATGTAATCTTACACTATGGTTAAGGAAAACCTTTATTGATAAACCGTTCTTCGAGTATGATTTATAAGGTGTATGATTAGAGAACATGGGTGAAAGATCCAAAGATGTTAAGAAAAAGATTATCTGAATAATGCCATGATAATATGTTTACAGAAACATCTATATATTTATTAGCAAGCACATTAGAATTTCAGAATGCATTTCTTTCACTGTTCTTTGCTTTTTATTTTTAAGTAAATTCAATAGAATATTTCAGAACGAGTACTTTTGTTTGTATTGCATCAAAGCAGTGCTTGAATTTTAATTGGTTCACAAGAGCTTTGAACCCCTCAAAGAAAAGTTCTTACCACGCTGAAACAAATAGCAAAATACTCTTTAAGTCAGTAATACTGTTTTTATTTGCTTAATTAAAGTCCATCCTTGTTACTTCCAAACAACGTGTTTGGATTTTAATTGCCAAAGATACTTCTTATGGATCATGAGTTGATTTTTTTATTTTTTTTTTCTTGCTGTCTGTGTTTACAAATAGCAAGAAAATACAGAGTAGCACTATAGTGAATGATGACAATTCCTTAAGTCTTGGTAATCTCTTGTATGGGAACAAACTGATCACAAGTGTCTTGAATGCTGTTTTGAGATGTTGAGAGCTTTAATAAAGCTTATGATGAAAACACCCCGTTTTCAGTGGATTTTGAAGGGAATTGTATGCAGTGGCACTCAATTTTGTATTTGCTTTGCCAAAAATAACTTCTCTAACTCCTCTAGTATAGAAATCTTGGAGAACTAGATAATGACTTTAAAATGTCAAATACAGGTGGATGAAGATGAAGATTTTGAAGAGCAGAATAAATCAAAGATGGGGAGAAAGAAAGCAGCATATGCTGGGGGCTTAGTCTTGGATCCCAAAGTTGGTAAGATGTTGCAGTTTCCTTTCTTCTAGAGACAGGTAGAATATATTAATGTAGAGAGATTGCAGTGTTCAATGTATGTATCTTGCATGAGTTTAGTGTCGAGTTGTTGTTTCTTTTTGAACGTAATACAATTCCCAGCATAGATTTTGGAGTTACTAACTCTTGGGAAGCTTTTTTTCTTAGCTTTTTGTAAGAAGATCAAGCTCTTGAGAGAAATTCAAGTGTATGTATCTGTATATACATTTCTCATGGACATGTGAGTTTTCTTTCAGTTTCTCCTCTATGTGGGGAAAACTGTACTAGTGTCCTATAGTAAGACAGAAGCTATCTGTTCAACTCTGGTGAGTTAACAGAGTTGGATCGTTCCACTTCTGACAGCTGTCTGCAATGGGTAGTGGTACATCTCAACAGCTATTGCAAGGGATTTGTGGTACAGAAATGGACTACAGAAATGAGATACGATGTATTACTGTCACTTACATATAAATTTTGGAGCTGGATGAAGTCCTCAGTGAGACTGAATAATCACACCTTTTGTTTTAAACTCTGTTTTAGGTTTTTATGACAAATTTATTTTGCTTCTGGACTTCAACAGCTTGTACCCATCAATTATCCAGGAGTTTAACATCTGCTTTACCACAGTGCAGCGACTGTCAACAGAAGCACAGAAAAGGGCAGAGGTTTGTGTGCTTTAACTTATAAGTGCCTTAATTTCAGCATGTTTTTTGTGAATTAGCTTTTTAAGAAATTGCTCTTATTCATTGTTTGGCTCCTTTATAATTTTCCTTTCACACTTAAAAAAAAAAAATGAGCCTTGTTTAAAGATGCATCATAGTAAATTTCAGTTTGGGGTACGGGTTTATATGCCATCTTTATTTCAGTGATACTTCATTAGAGTCTTGGTAAGTTATCTCCTATTTAATAAAATCTATCATTTTCTAATTTGGTATCCTCATGAAGCAAGATTTTTAGTTGGGCACTGTTGGTCCTTTTCAGACCCGTGTCCTCCTAGCAGTTTCTCAATCGGCTGGCCCATTTCTTCGTACCTTGGTAGAAGCTCCATAAAGTTGTGTTGCTGTAGAATTCATAAAATGTACCTTGATGAAGGAGATACAAGTCTCATGCTTGGGGAAGGAATGCAATAAAGCAACCTTCCATTAGACTCCAGGGCAGTATATCTTGGGTGTGTGTCAGGGAGCACTGCTGTGAGTATGTCAACTGCAAGACCAGCTTTGCTGAAAATCACACGATTTAAGAAAGTGTTAAACCATATTCAATGCAACTGAAGAACCTCCTGAAGATGTCCTTCTTTGTACTGTTTTCTCAGCAGCTGTGTTGGCCATGGCTGCTTATGCTCCTTTCGTCAGCTGTGTTGGCACAGTTGTTGGTGGAGCTGTGATGTAAACTGAAGCAGGGAACTTGTCAGGTCTGAAGGTTAAACCCGAGGCTTTTATTTTTAACTGAGATCAGCTCACTGGCTGGAATAAGTGTGTTATCCATAAGTAGTTATGAGACCTAGTCTCTTAACAAATAAAATATCAATACCACAGCAGAAATGAGGAGAAAAGTGGAGTTCTTCCGTTGTATTTCTCCAAACTTGCTGTGAATTTATTCCTCTTTCCTAATTGTTCAAATTGAAATGTCCCATTTTGATTTCTTGCACGGCATAATGTTGAATGAAGCTTTAATTTCATTTTTAAGTCATTTCTTTTTAAGTTTCTTTTTAATCTTCACTAGAGTGCCAGCCTTATAGTGTCTCTGTTACTCTTTGCGTGTTTCTCTCTCTTCCATTGCACTTGAAATATCTCTGCACTTTTGCTGAGCGATCATTTCTTCACACATGCTAATAGAAAGGATGCGTGCTTTCTGCCGGGTTGTTCTTTTGCTGTGTTAGAGTTGCTTGGGGTGGGGTTTTCATTTTGTTATTACTGTTGATTTCCATTTCGTCTATTACTGTATTCCAATAATCAGTTCCTCAGATCATGTGCTCCATTTTACAGCTCAGAAGACCAAAAATACTTAGGAGAGAATTTAAAAAACAACAAAAAAAAAGTTTAGCAAGGAAAGGTTTGCTTATGTGTTTACTTTCACTCATACCAACTGTATCTCTTTTACACGTTCATGTATATAAAAGTAAAAAATCTCACTGCTGCCCGTCCATGTTTCTGTTGGATTCCCCCTGGATGGAGACAGGCTTAGGCCCTGGCCCCAGAGGGGTTAGGTGATGGAGTCCAAACACCACAGAAAAAAGCCCTTTCATGCCTGTTGTTGTAAACAGGCACGGGCTTGGATATGAGCAGATATGAGCTGTGTTGTTTTTGTCCCCCTCTGGCAAAGCTGTTCACTCAGCATGTTAAAACCTAACTCCCCAAAGCGTAAAATGATAAGCACTGACGGTCATTTGACAGGTGGAAGAAGAGGAAGAAATTCCAGAGCTTCCGGACCCTTCTCTGGAAATGGGAATTCTACCTAAGGAAATCAGGAAACTTGTGGAGAGAAGGCGCCAAGTTAAGCAGTTAATGAAACAGCCAGACTTAAATCCTGACCTTTATTTACAGGTGTGTTTTATGGAACTCCTTTGATTTTCCTTCCTTTCCCCTTAAGTGCACTGATCAGCCTTGCAGAATAGGCATGATTAGTAGTGAGCAGTGATTGTAATGTGTTTTTCTTGGAGCCCATCATTGCTGCAGACTGTATAAAAAGCTGTGAATGTAATTTTGAAGATTAAGTTCTGCTCTCTGTTGGCTCTGGTGGTATCATTTTTGCTGGTTATGTTTCTTTTCAGTACGATATCAGACAGAAAGCTTTGAAACTCACCGCTAACAGTATGTATGGCTGCCTAGGATTTTCCTACAGCAGATTCTATGCCAAGCCTTTGGCTGCTTTGGTGACGCATAAAGGGAGAGAGGTAAGACATCGAACAACTTTGTGAACACGTGTACCTAAAAGTGAATTTAAGCTACCTACTTTTCTTTGAACAGGATAGCGGTTTTCACTTGTTTTCAGACCTGATTTTAATTTTGAACCTGTTGTTTGTTTTTCCTGTACTGCATTTGAGAAGAAAAAGGGAATTTGGAGTCTGGAAAGGAGTGAGATAAATGTCTCAAATTAAGACATAGCTTGAGCTGTTTTTTTCTTTTTTTGTATGTGTTAAAATGCTTTGGTTTCATCAGACTGGACTATGTTTGGAAAAAAAAAAAAAGAAAAAAAAAAAAGAAAAAAGAAATCAGGACTTGCATATTTTCCATGAGATTCCAGTTGTGCTTTAGGCGTTGGTCTTTGATTCAGTGGTACGTGTCAATTTTGGATGAACTTGTCTGTGGTCAATTTTTGCCTGAAACCCTGACTTTGTGACAGAGCTGATTAATCCCCTGGTGCCAATGGATTATGTATTAGGGCCTTACTTTCAAAACCTGTTTGCTCTTTAAAATGAAGGTTTGCTTTAGCTTCAAGAGGACAGATTATATTTTTAAGAGATTCTTTTGAATTTATAGGCATAGCTGCTGTTCCTTTTGATTACAATGGTTGGCAGAATGGAGACCTCTACATTGGTTCAGAGAGAAAATAATCACTTCAGATCCAAAAGATGTCATTAATACACAGCATCTTAAAACGTGATTTTTTTTCATGCTACTGCTTGTTGGTTCTTTGTAAAAGAGAGTGCTGGGCAGGAATCTTTAGAGGGCCAGGTAATGAATGTGACAGAATGGTTGGTTTGAGTTGATCAGGGAGATGGAAGAGCTCATGTCAGTGTTAAGGGCACATGACTCTTGTGGCTTAAGAGTACAGCTATCCTTGTTGTAGGTGCACTTATGACTCACAGCTGATGGGTTTAGTGTTTCTAGTAACATCTTTTATTTTTCAGAGATTTTCCCTCTGAACAGTTTTCTGGGATAACCTCACATCTGCTGTCCCTCCAGGATTTACTTATGTTTACTTATGTTTAACCCTAAAGGCATTTAACGAGGAAATGATTTCCAGCTTTGATTACTGTAAATGAGTTATGCTTCTGTGTGAATTCTAATGTTGACATTTCCTATAAGGAGATTTTATCTTTTTGGCAGGGGGGATGTTTCTGTTGTATTTGTTGACAAGGGTGGCATGAAGAGTAGTTCTATATATTTCATAGTTTATATTTTCTGAATTTTAATTTTTGTTGTTGATGTCATTCCCCATTAGTCACGTTGAGTACCTGTCACAAAGAAGATGTTGTATGGGTACTGGAGCCTTTTGCTTCTCTATTAAGACAGAAAATTACTTCTTAGTAGGACATACTGTTTATTCTCAGTAAGTCTGTACCAGTTATAGGATAACAGTGCATCCAATTCTGGTGTTCGTGCATCACGTTACAGAATGGTTTGGTTCACCACAGAATGGTTTGGGTTGTAAGGGACGTTGATGGTCCCTAGTTCTAACACCCTGGCATGGGCAGGGGTGCCTTCTAGTAGATCAGGATGGTCAAGGCCCCATCCTGTCTGGATATTCCAGAGTAGTGGTAGAATGGGTTACTGTGTGGGGAGGAAAATTAGAAATAGATGATAGAATATGCACTAGGAACATTTGAGATGCATTATTTTACTTAATTGATTTTTTTGGTTCAGAGGGATTTCATACCTCTTAAATTTTGGTGGTACTAGATCTGAGCTTGCATTCTGCAAGGTTTTACCACACATTTGCATCTACAGTTTTGGTCTGACTTGGTCTGACTTTGAGGAAGAAGTTAATGTATTGGCACAGCATTGGCTGAAAGTGTCATCCCTGGTGAGTTCTAAAAGTAGTTTTGTGAGATGGGGCTGCCGGGAGCACAGCGCCGAGGTTCCTACAAAGGTAAGCAGGAGCCAGACTACATCTGACAGCACTAACACTGAAATCAGCAGGACACTGCAGTCTTGGTAGGTCTCTTCTGTCTAGTTGAGCACCTCCTGTAGAGCTGAAGTCATCTTTTTTTCCTAGCACTCTGGATCCTGTGGAGATAACAAACTTCTGAAAACTTGAGTAGTTTTGTGCTTCTGTGGAAGTATAATAGTTTCTGATGAAACATTGCAAGCATTCTGTTAAAAAAAAAAAAAAAAAAAAAAGCTTTTGTAGATAATTAATAAACAGTTTTGGCTTTGTTAGTTTCTTATTCTGAAAGTAGTAGCTTGTGCTGTCAAAGATATAATGAGATGTCACCTTGGTTTTCTGGCTTGATTTTATGAGTTGGAATATTTAATCTAGAAGAATGTTACTCTATAATTTTAATTAAAATTGCCTCTTAACATTAAATGCTAAAATAAAGTCAGTATATGTTAGCTATTGGGAGATTTGGCTCTTCTGTATGGAAAGGTAAATTGAAAGATGACTATTACAGAAAAGATTTATTCTAATAAATAAATCCAATAAAACAATTAAAATAATCTAATAAATATTGTTCTATTATATATTATATATATATATATTTTTTTTTTGTAATGGCCTGGGCAAATGCAGATGAGTTTGTAGATGTCTCTAATGCAGATGTCTAAGTGGGAAAAATCCTGTATAGATTGAAGTGAAATCAGTGTTTCTTTTGCAAAAATACAGTTCAGTTGTGTTGTCAGATTAATTCAAAGCAGAGAATATACATTTCAAGTTTAAGTTGTTGAAGCTGACTGTAGCATTAAGTTTTAACACAGCTGAGAGAGAATGAGCTTTGAATTTCTGAAACTGGTACTTTTTAATTGCATGACTGAAGACCATAGGAGAACTGAGTGCTGCAAATGTATGATACTGAATAGTTTGTATTGTCCCTTGTGGACTGTAAATTTGGTTTGTGGTTTGGCTATGCCAGTGCACTAAATGTCATGGAACTACCCCAGACTTCCTTATTTTGACTACAGGCTGCTGTGATTACACACTGCTATTTTAAGAACTTTTAATCTATGATAGCGTATGACATGATCTTTTCAGTTTAGTGGCAGAGTTGTTATATTCAATGTAGAAAGAATGTCATTTATAAAAACAGATCATCGTGCTAGGACAGTGTAATCTATGAAACTCTGCCAGAATTTGCCATAGGAGCTCAGTACTCATCAGTCAGTCTTGGTTCTTGACCCTTGCATACCTTACTATATGTGGGAGAAATGTGGCGAAGTCTTACACCTGGGGTTGTATGTAGGCTGGATCTAGGGGATAAATTAGTGCGTTTGATTCCGTTGAGGGAGATTTCATTTATCTGGGCAGTGTGGTAGTGGTAGTAATTTTTCACTAGATGGCGATAGAGACCTTGAGATCATTAATCAATTAAAATTTTCTCTTTTGTCACAAAGTGCTTTAAACGTTGACTATACAGTTTTTTCAGATGCATCTTCCTTATTTTTTTCTCAATTGTGGATAATCTCCAGCCCGGAGGATGGGACATATCAGTATGAAAGTTCTTGGAATTTAATACGTTATATAGCACAGGCAGACTGATCAAATTTTAGTATATTTTGGAAGGAAAAAAAAGCAAAAATTTTGAGTAAGGGGAGTGAAAACCATAGTTCAGATCTGCTGAATGTTTTAGGAAAAGAAATGAATGTTTTATGGAAAAAAAAAAATTCCTATTTTGATTACTAGAAATGCCCTAGTTTTTGTTTGTAGAAAAATTTAAAGATAAAAATAGGAAAAAAAAAATGCATTTGCCATCCAAATGTTACGTTATTGATCTAGAATGCATTGGAAGGATTCTGGAGTTTTCCCCCTCTCTGTTACTGAGCGTTTGCCCGGACATTGCTCTTGCTGTAACTACAGCAGTTGCTTGCATGGAAAAGTAATAGGAAAATATTTAATGTATTTTTAGCTGTCCTTTAATGTAATTTAACAACTGGAAACAAGATGAGTCGGTGTTGTACAACCAGCCAGCTCTGCACTTGCAGGCAGTGTAAGGTCATGCCTTTTCAGCCTCTTTAAAGGACAAGTCTTTTGATGGAGTGTCAGTTGTCCCATTTCCCAAACCCAGGATGCCCTCCTCTGCAGGATTTTCTTACAGCAAAGGTGTTGAGACAATGTTATATGTAGTCAGTGTCATCGCTAATGGCTATCACTCAAAATTGTGGCTTTTTTCAGTTACTTTCTTTTTTCTATGTTATTCTTCACTATTACACGTTTTTGTTCAAGTGGCCACCAAACTTGTTTTTGAAAGGAAAATCACACATTTACTATTTTTGGCAGTGTTAGCAGATAGATCAGCTGCTACAGTATGCAAAATAAAAAGGTGAGAAAGGCAGTTGGGTTAATTCCAACTTTCTCATTCAGATCCTTAGATACATTCCCAGTTAATAATTAGTTTAAGGCCCTGGCAGTCAAAAGGAATGAATAAAAGCATGTTATTGCAGCAGTCTGGGGAAAGAATGGATGAGGGAGGAGAAAGATGAAGTGAAGAAAGATGAGCTCATTTAAAGAAAAAAAAAAATTAAGCAAGGGTAAGTAAGCAGGTTAATCACTGTCTATTGTAATTGGCTTCTGTGAAGAAATCCAGGTATCTCTTTCTTTGCAATTTTTATTTTTTTACGAAGTCTACTTCAAATGAGGAAAATGATCATCAGATACTTTTTTATAATTACTTCTCAGGCCTTGGTTACGCAGTCTGGGTGAGCTGTCATGTGAGTGGGGCAACTGTCAAATTCCTGGTTTCTTCCATGTTGTAGTATGGGAGAAAGCAGAATGTTAAATGAGGAAAAGGATCCTCCCAAATTTTTATGTAAGTATGCCTTTTATATTTAGACAAGGAATATATTATCAACATTTTTGGGAGACTTGGAAGCTGATAACAAAAGTCTGGGTAAAGACTTTATCGCTTACTTTTAAATGTAAAAATAGCAAGCTGAAATCTTATAAGAAGCAGTGCTAAATTGTTGCAGTATCTTTAAGTGGAAGCTTTTGGGGTAAATTCAGCAGTCACCGTTAAATTTACAGATGCAACTGTGATCCAGCAGTAAAGCTGTGCATATTATTCTGCATTCTAATATCCAAAACAAGTTAAAGCAGACGTTTCAGGGAGAAGCTGCTGAGAATCTGCAAATGCAAACTGAGTGTTAAGTAGTAGAAAAATTATGGAACATCTTAACGTTTGTTGAAATTGAATCTTATTATTCTAAGTCAAGTACATGAGATGACATCTGGTCTGATAAAGACGTCTGTATCTCCAAAGAGAGGAAATGAAATGTTTCAGTTAGAAAGAATGATCAGAATACCCTCTGTGAAAAGGAAATTAGTCCGGAGGAGAAACTTTATTTTATTTTAGATTTTGTTTTTCTCTAATGAGCAGAAAGGCTTTATATTACAGATGTTCACTGAGTAATGTTTAGGAAGATCGATCAGATGTGAGATGTGCAGCAAGTCAGATGAATAGAGAGACTTTCTTTCTCACAACTGCTTATTTTAAGATTGTCCTGTCACCAAAGGTGTGGTGCCTCTCATTTTCTGACTGCTTATTTCTGTGGATGGGTTCTAGCAATTGCACAGCCACATGGTGAGTTGGCTCAGCCTGGTGATCTGACTTTGAAAACTAACTCCACCAGATTGATTTTTGTTGGATCAGTGACTCACTGCATGCTCTTAGGGTTGGTAGAAAGGAAAAGGTTAGAGATTGGTGGCAGACTCAGCATGAGTTACAAGGAGTTGAGCATCACCATCCTTTTTCCAGCTAACACCTGACTGTGAAACTGTTGAGTTAGTGTTAATAAGATGAACATGCAAGGGTTTTATTTGTGTTTTTCCTTCTGTACTTTTGTTTTTTCCTGTGGTTTCCTGGCTTCTATTTTGTTCTCGTGGTGCCAAAAGATACTGCTTTTAATTGAATCTTATCTTAACCTGACTGCCTAGATAGCAAGAAGACATACCTCACTCAAAATCGTGGTAAAGCTGAAAGCCAAGGTACAAGGAGATGCTGAAGTGCAAAGCCTCTGGCAAATTTTTCAGAGATCTGAAATGTAACACTGTGTGCCCTTGCAGAAGCCATGTGTTGGGTGAGCCTGGTAGCTTGTAATCAGGAGAGGTAGAAATGACTCTTCACATGTGGTACTAGCAGGAAAGACTCTCAAGTATGCAGTAAAATGTTGGTGACTGTCCACAGAGTCTCCACAGAGTTTGCCATGCTTAGCTTTTAGTTGAAGAAATTGTTTATTCCTGCGTGGAGTTCAATAGGAATTATGAGATTCAAAAGAGAGATCCTTTTCTGGCTCTCTTCGGGTATTGGCATAGAGATACCTCATTAAAGAAGGATACAGGAGCTTTACAAGAAGGATGAGAGCTTTTGCAACATCACAGTGCCACTTGTAAACTGGGTGTTCTTCAAGATAATATTGCCTTGTTTATCTAAAATTGGACATTGGACTTTTGTAGGAATCATGTTTTAGGGTACCTGGAGGCTAATCAAATTTTCAAATTACAAGAGACTACCAATCAGAAGATAATTTTCCTTCTCAAGTACTCCTGTACTCCTAAGAGTATGGAAAAATGATCTGTATTTCCTGGGAACTTTATTCTCTCTGCAGAAGCTCACTGTTGCGACACAGACTTTATTGGAAGCTTCTTCCTCCATGCATAATGATATAATTTATTATTTATCCTCATGAATGAATGCTCTTTTGAGTCTAGGAGATCTGCTGTTTTCTGCTAATGATTTAAGGGTTGTAGTGATGATCCTACTGCGACATTTGGGGGAGAGGCTTAGAGCTGGGTGTTTTCAGTCTGCAGGGAAAAAGCTAAAGAAAAGAACAAATTATGGTGACCAAAAGCTTAAAAGGGCCTATCAAGAAGAAGCCAGACTCTTCCAGTGGTGCCTTGTACCAGACAGTTCTGTATCCACCTCTTGGGAGGAAGGCTGGATTAGATGATGTCCAGGGATTTGTTTCAACTGAAATTGTTTTATCACCTTTAGTTTAGATGTTGCTTTAATTTATAATGTGATTTATTGCCAAGGTCAGCTAGATCCAGCAGATGCAAGAGTAGCAGCTTTTCATTTCCGGTGAAGAAGGCTGGGAATAAGACATTAAAGCAGTTGTATTTGTCCTGGAAGGCTGTTTTGATTCAAGAGCTAAAGCGTTGCGTATTTTGAACGCCAATTTTGCTGCATGGATTATGTCATGTGGGCTCTTCTATGTATGTCCTTTCATTGGGCCTATGCCAAGGTTCATTGGCTTAATTTAGATGTGCATATGAGCAGCTTATACTGTGTTCAGCATTGAAATATAGGATAAGACTGTTTGTTCAAGACCTTTTTTATCAGTGGAAAGTGAACTATAGTCTTGAACTCTCTCTTGTACTGTAGGTACAATACAGTTCTTGCGAGAGTGAAGGAGGCTCTGGCAAATATCAAGAATTCTGCTTTGTTCAAAGAATTATTGGAAAGTAGTTATAATTTAATAAGTTGAGAGGTACTTTGTGTGGATTTTCTAACGTAGACAGGCAGGGTTTGAAGCAAGTAAACCTCTAAGTTAGTCATGTAGTCTAAACTAATTTTTTCAGACTTCCTCTGTAGTAGAGAGAGAGAGAGAGAGAGAGAGAGAGAGAGCAGTGTCAAAATGCATGAAATAAATCCCCTCAAATTTTAAAGTGTAATAAGTGGTTGAAATACTTTCACTCCAAGAGTTATACTTTATATAAGACAGGAGATGTTGCTGGTGGCAGTGTTGTCTTTGACTTCAGGCTATGCCCTTTGTCAAACTTAATGGGTGAGGTTTCGGGGAGTAGGATTAGTTTTATATCTGGTCTACAATTTGATACTGTGTGCATTTGCTGATTTGAGACACTAGAAACAGTTGCTCCATAAAATCCTATTTCAACACTCAATAATTTAGCAGAAGTTAAAAAAAATAATTAAAAAATAAATCAGTAAAAATACAATTCCCTTTACCTTTCCTGTGTCTGGACTTTGATTTCTGGTGACAGTCTTAGAGATAAAAAATAATAATGTTTTTTTAGGGTGGTGGTGGTGGTGGGGAAAGTGTTTCCCATTTGTGTGACTGAAGGGCGGTGCTCATCAAAAATGGGGAATGTCGGAATGTCATTTGAACTTTACCAAAGGGATAATTTCCTGGCAGAAGGATCGAGCTGAGCTTGTACTTGTCTTAGTGATTACATGAGACTTAAAATGCTTAAAATTGGGTAGCGATGGTAGGGAAGCTCTGTTGTTTTAAAAATGAACAAAAAAAAACACCACCAAAGGTGATGGTTGCTACTGAGATGGGAGTAGGTAGCCATAGCCAAACAATTGCTTGGTTGATTGATCTCACGTTGATCATGCCTTGTTAAGTTAATTCTGTCTCATTTCTTGTTAATTAAGCAGACCAGAAATTGTGGAGTTTAAACAATAGGAACTTATCAGAAAAGCAGAATTGTGCCAAGCTGCTTTGCTGAAGTTGAAGGTCATACTTCCTGAAATACCTGCATAAAAAGGATTTCTGTGATAGTGGTATAGAAGACCTCCAAATACAAACAGGTTTTTATCCAAGGGACTTGAATCTGTACAACAGTTGTCCAGAAAAGGAGTAACTGTGGTAATGGTTGCTTCCATAGATAGTTTTCCCCTTCATTGTGGTGTTTTGAACTGTTCTCTACATCTTCATTCTCTGAGGCACTACCATAACTGGCACACTAAGATTTTATTTCCTTTTCTCTCTGGTTGAGTTTAGTGCAAAGAATATTTTTGGTGTTACTTCATTCTTCTTCCTTGATACTTCTGATGTTCCTGGGATATCCAACAGTTAAAGGCGTTGTTGTATTTTAATTTGGAATTGATGCTGGGAAGGCTGACAGAAAATTACAAGGAAAACCTTAGGTTAGTTTTACAGTGGGTTTGTAGACTCCCTATTGGTTTTGCTCTGACTGGGATTATAATTGTTGAACCTAGAACTTTCTTCACTTTAGTTTTTGAACTCCCAAGCTCTAAGTCAATGGCAGCTGATGGTTTGGTTTTTTAATGCATCAGCTTTAATTTGTCCTCCACACTGTGCCTGTCTCCCTCAGAACTCAACATAATCAGCATCTTTTAACTTAGACAAATATAATTTCTGTATTTGCACAGAAATCTGTCAGTTTCTTTAGATCACAGTAGCTCATTTGTCTTGTTGTTTTAATACGTATCATACTGTTTTGGTGTTTTTGCTTCAATGCATAACTTTATATTTTTCAACTTAGAGTTAAAAGTAGTCATCCTGGAGGAAAAGAAAAATCAATGAGAAGCCTGTACTTAGACTGAGAACCCCTGCAGAAAGCTTTGATTAGAGAAAAGCTTTAGATCTGACTCTTATACGCAATTGTCCATCAGGTGGCCAGTCATTTTGGCATGCGCTGCTATATACCACAGATGCTAGAGATGGAAAAAGGGCTATTACATCATGGAGTTCGTCTTCCAAAATATGTATATAGCTGCTAAAGCAGAGACAGCTCTTCATGTTCTTTTGTCAAAGACTGTGCTTCAAGAGGCTAATTCTAGTTTTATTATGTTTTTTGATCTCCTTGCTTGTAATCACTAATTCTTAGTAGATTTAAAGCCCGAAGATGAGCCTGCCTTCAGTAGGAATGTGTTAATTGACAGGTGCCCCAAAGTTCCACGTTCTTGGCAGTGGTCCAGGATGACAGAGCAATAATGATTTAGAAACTGCCATTCCTTCCTTGTTAAAGGATTGGAGGAAATCTGTGAAGTTATTAACTACTACTCACCTCTAACAGATTTTGAAAAGATCATTACAGTATCTAATTAGTTGAGATTACCTTCTTTACACTGAATGTTTTGCTGTTGTTGGGTTGGTTTTTTGGGTCTTTTAGCTGTTTTATTTGTAAATTCCTTTACTTGCTGTCTCTTCTTCTCTCTTCTCTTCGGTGTTCTAGATGGTTATTCTGAGGACTTGAGTAAGGGATCATGTTCCTATCTCTGTGTTGTAATTAGTACAGCTATTTAAATGCTATCTGGAACCCATTTACTGTATCTATCACTTGCTGTTTAGTTCAGTGGAAATGTTTTTATGTAAATCATGGAAAAATGATTCTGACTTGTAACAAGATGGGGCTGAATTTAGGAGACTGAAACTCTTCATTCAGGAATAAAAAATGTCTTGCTGAACTAAGAATGGAAGATTATAATAGCTGCCTCTTGACGAAAGTGCATTATGCTGGCATGTGCACACGTACAAATGGGATTGGTTGTGGTACTCTAGTGGGATACTTACAACAATCCTAAAAAAAAAAATTAGGAGAAAGCTATCTTAGAAGAAATTTCTTCTCAACTTGAGTTGTTTGTTAAATTGGACCAATATTCCTTACTTTTTTTTTGGACTAGGCTTCAATTTTATACAGGTTTCTAAGATTTTTTGGCTGTATTTGGAATATTTGGAATTGAGCACCTCATAGGGAGGAGTCAAGTTGCTTACTTTGACATCCTGCCTCGTCATTTCTTAACTAATGTTTTTCCTTCTGTGGCTAGGGGCATACTTGCACTTCACAGTGATCTAATGGCTTTCATAATGGTTTTGGTTGCTTTTAAGGTATCTGTGGTTTCTTTGTCCTAATCTTGGCTTGTCTAACAAGCATGCTCAGATAAAAACAACCCTCACCTTTCTCTCTTACAGACCTCTTGCTATCTGCTGCTTTGGTGGGGGTTCTTGAACTTTGATTTGATTTTTTTTACAGCATTAAAAGTAAACCATTATTTCATTGTTCATATATAAGCAAATCATCTGTTTTGTGCTGTTCGGTGTGTTTTTCTTTCCCAGTAAGATGAGCTTCTGACATGCTGACTGAGGGAAGATTAATAAATGGTGGCTTTTATTTGTGGTCTTAGTTTTCAGCCTGGAGTGTGAGCTTGTGTGACTTTGCTCTGTCATAAATACTGTGTTAAATTACAACAATTTTTTTTTTTTTTAAGAAACTTTGATTTTTTGCCAGGGATTCCTGAGCCATCTAGTAATAGTTTCAGGGATCCTATTCCTTCTCTGAAAATCAGTGCCAATTTTGGACTGTGCAGCTGTCCCAGTTTCCTTTTCATTAATTTTTACTGTGGGAATAAATATTCTCTGATGTTTATTTTATTAGCTTATTAAATGTCAGTTGTTTCCATTTCTAAGGAATATTGGTTGCTTTTCTTTCTTTCTTTCTTCCTTTTTTTCCCTATTTAAAAAAAAAAAAAAAAAAAGAATATATCAATCAGAAGAGATCTGGATATGGTAGAGCAGTATGAAGTGTTATTTATCTGCCTGTTCCAGAAATGATCCTTCTGTTATTCCATACAGTACTGCATAGCTTTTGGCTCAGCTGGTCCGCATAATAAGGGACAGTCTCTCTGTTAAGCCAAGCAACTTCTTTTGCAGTGAAGAGCATGTAAGGTATGCATGGCAGTAGATTATCACAATTATCAAGTATCAGTACTGACTTAGTATTTGTCCCTGGCCTTTTCTAGCGTAACGTAAGGAAAGCCTGTTTTGTGCCTGCTCTTCTATCTGCAAAGAATTTTGGAGTTAATAGTTTATTAATAGTTTGCGTTGCACATAAATCATCACAGATTTGCTCTGTGTTCTTGATCATAAGTTTTTGGGGTTTTTTTGAGTTTTATGTGACATGGTAGTACTTTTACTGCTCAGCTCTGCCAGATAGTATTTGAAGTAGACACCTTTCGCGGTGTTTGGACTTTGATGGTTTAAGTTCTTTAAAAAAACAAAAAACAAACAACAGAAAGGAAGCTTTTTGCATGCTTAGCCCATTAATCAGCTTTTACAGAGTTTGGAGGTATTTTTTGTGTTTAATTATGAGTATTTGTGTCTTGGCTGATAGCTGTGTAGGACTTGAGTTAACACATGAAACTGGCACTTTGTTGTGCTCTGCATTTTTGAGCTCTTACAGTGAATAATGGAGGAGATGGAGTTTGGGAAATCCTAGTGAAAGAAAACTCCTTAACATGTTTTGATTTTAACTGCCTTTTAAATGTAATGGGGGCATAAATGTTAATTCAGCTGTACTGTAACATATTTTGAAAATAGTAACATAACTTGCGAATAACCGATTTCCTTTTATCATTTTAGTTCTACTTCCAGGCTTCTGTTTCTTCCCAGTTGTGTACTTTTATGAGTGAGCAGTGGAGTTGTCGAAGGATATTTCCAGACGAGATCAGCTGTCAGAATTAGAAGTCTGCATGTAGTTACAGGGTTCTGAGTTCATTGGGATCATTCTGAGCCTTGAGAGTCGATGTCTGTATTTGAACAAATTCCTTTTTAATGGGGGCTGAGGAGGAAGCTTCTCATAAGGAAAATGATTTCTGCTGCCTTCTTGTGATGCACCTGGTACTAGATTTTCTGTGAAAGATGGGCTACATTGGAGACCTGTACTGTAGGGTGAGAATCACTGCTTGACTAGGTTTGATTTTTATTTATTTATTTATTTTTTTGCTACAGAAGAGAGCAGCTGGCTAAGATCTGTGGAAGTCGTGTTTCCAGCTCTGCTTCTTTTTTGCTGATGCCTTGCGTTGAACTCTTCCTGGAGGATGAAATGTGTCTTGGCACATTTATTGCCATCTGCTGTTTGTCTCTGTTGATAAGGCTTAGTTAGCAGTTTCCCTAGGAAAGTGCATGACATAGTTTCAAAAGCTGTTACGGTTACCTGTTGCTGTGGGAATAGATGGCCCTGCTCTAAGTGCTTAACTTTTCCAGCTGGTGGATATCGTTACTGTTTCAGATGACTAATATGAAAAATGATAATTGAAGCTAAAGGACTATTACGTAGTAAGCTTTAATTAGTTGAACTGTTTCATACTTGTTTACCCTGGGTGCTAATGCTCTTGAAATTAATTGGCATTAACGGGGGTTCAAAGTTTATATGCAATCGTTACGGTTATAATGTGTTAGATTACTAGGTAACTGGGCTTATTAGGTGATTTCATTCCCAATTATTGCTGCAAGTTAGCAATGCCAGAGTAATTATCTTACTAACACTGGAGTTGCTCACAAGACACGTGCATCCAGAATCTTCCCGTGGAGTTCGGATGCCTGCTGTACTGTGTAGCTAGTAGGCAAGGGAAGGTGAGCTGTGTATGTCATCCAGCAGCAGATGGGAAAGATTTTTTGAAAATGGGGTAGCACACTTTCAGTCCTTCTATAATGCTAATAAAGTTTTTGTGTGAGAATGATAAGGGTGTCATTAGCCCTAATCTATCAATGACATCAACTTCTGGCATGTACAAGCAATCAAAGCAAACACGGAATGCCTTTGTGTGCATAGCTGGACGGTATAAACCAGTTGCTACTGGAGTGAAGAGTGAAGGTCATCTCTCGTTTTCCACGAACAGACTGAATATCTAGAGTACACATTCATTAAACTCCTCTTGAACAGAAATTATGATTTGATTATAATGTGAATTTTTCCATCTTGGAATGTATGGACTCCGTAGGATTTTCACCCCTAAATAATTGTGCTGTTGTATGTTATTGGCATACTGTAGTGTAGCTTAGATCAGACTACAAGTGTCTGATAGAAGAAATAACAAATTTACTGGGTTATTATTATCTATTAAATAAAAAGTACTATTGAGCAACGTATACTTAATTTGAAATCTGAGGTTAGGTATTGTAGGTCTCATATCAGAAATCAGTTACAAGTGAAGATGACTTTTTTTAGAATGGAAAAAGAGAAAACTACAGTGGCAAAAACTGTGGATTAGTAGCATAACTGGAAAGTACCAAAGCCTGCTCCTTGTTGATCACCCTCCAAAATGCCACCAGGATAAAACTCAGGTGCTGAGTCTTCAGATTCTGACTCACTAGAGCTCTTTAATTTTTTATCTCTGTTATTCTTAGTCTCTACTTTAAGCCTGTAAGTTTAACAGATTTAGGAGCTTATGTTGTGGATGGACGGGTTTCATGTGTTAATTTTGAAAATGTCACTGTCTTTGAGGTGAAAAGGGATGGATACATGGTAAGCTGCTTAGTACATTCTATTAAAGGCATTTGTGGAATTTTACAGTGGGCAGTTCTTTGTAGTTACAGCAATTTTGCACTTTTTAAATAGTATCAGCTTACAAATTGGAATCTTGGATATGTACCTACATTATAAAAATGTTAAACACTGATGTACATACAGTGGGTAAAAGTAATGGAATGGTTCTGAAGAAAGGATTTCATGTTGAGTGTTTTTAGCTGTGAAGCCGATTGGCTAGGGACTTTTTTTATGCTTTAGTATTTACAATTATGATACTAAATTCTCTTCTGTGAGAGACTAGTTACCCAGGATCAAGAAGATGAGTGCAGAAAAAATACTCTCTCAACTTTTTCATAACTGTTACTCTTCAGGTGAGGAGTTAAGATGTGAAACTATAGAACACTGGAACCTCATTCGGATGCAACAGAGAGAGAGAGGGGGACTTAAGTGCCTGTTTCACTTCTTTCTCACTTACTTTTCAGTAAGGAATAAAAAATAAGAATGCTTTGTTAAATCATTACACTATAGATGTGATACTTCTAATGGTATCTATCAAATGTATCTATTTGATAACAGAGGATTCCTCAGGAGTGGATTCATTTTGGTATTTCAGCCTTGAAACCAAGCTTGCGTGTTCAAGTCTACTAAAATTGTTGGTGTCATGTGTCTAATAACCCATCTGCCTGAATGATGATAAAGCCTCCTACTTAGTCTGTCTGCCTCGAGGGAATAATCTAGGAGCCATCATGACAGTACTGCTCTGAGCCAACAAAGTACTTTTTTTTTCTTCTTTTTTTCCTTCCACAGGAGTTTCCTTTGAAACATAAATTAGGACAGCAGTGGTAGGAACCTGAAACCTTTAGGGAACATATCTTTAGAATGTCTGACCATATGTAATTTATGGACCTGATGAGGAACAAATACCTATCAGATTGGCTGTCGGGGCTACTGAGATTAAAACAACAACAAAACAAACAAACAAACAAAATGCTGTCATGTCCCACTCTGTTTTTTCCTGCTGTCACTATATTTAAAATGGAGCCATATATGATTGTATGATGTGTGATTTGTGGGGGCTGAGTTTAACGACAGTCGCGGATTTCTTAAATCTTTTTTGCCATGCAGTGGACTGTATGACACTTCATTTTTGTTCCAGTAAGTTTTGAAGCAGTTGTATGGATTTCGTGCTGTGGCAGAGAAAAACAGGCAGCAAGAAAAGCTAAGATTCAAAATAATTTGTGTGTCTGATGCCCCAAATGTGTGGTTCAACTTGACATCTAGAATTCATCTCTTTCCTCTTATCACTGTCTTACAAGTCCTCTTACATGATTAGTGCCTTGTGTTTGTTGGTCAAAATTTAGGGTTGCTGCAGTTGGCAGCGTAAATGAGCCTTATTTCAGTTCTTAGTTAACTTTATGAGAAAGAAGTTGCATGGGGATGGTGAGTTTTCCTGTCATTTGTGATAAATCAATATCATATGTCTTACTTTTAAAATCTTTGTCTTTACTCAGCCTGGAGTTGAAGTAGAAGTTGAAGTAGGCTTGAAGTAGAGCCTACTTAGTAAAAGGGGGGGCACAAAAGTGAAAGTATTGGTGCCCCTTTCCTGTGAGAGACACGCAACTTGGGAAATTACAGGTGGGACTGAATGTGTGTATGAACACATGAACATGTTTGACTCCTGCTTGCAAAATGATGATAATTCACAGTCATGTCAGTGGCCAAGTATGTTCTAGTATGGCGATCTTGAGCTAGTGAGTCTCTGAAGAGCTGGTGTCTCTGGAGGGGGTTCAGAAGCCAGTGTTCTTTGCTGAGACAGTGCTGGGGAGAAAGGGAGGTAAATGGCAGCCATACTAAGTTGGGCATCTGCGCTTTTTTCTATGGAGTAAATGGTTTCTCTGGCAGGAGGGAGGTGTGGAAAACTGGGCTTAAACAGATGTATCTTTGTGTAGAAGGGTGAATTGCAAGGAGGGGACCTTGTGAGACTGGTGGCTGAGCAGCACTGTGCCTGAGGGCTACGTTGTCCCACTGAGAAAGTGAATAAATTGGAGAAGGGGTGTTCTTCAGGTCTTCATTTACCTCTGCAGTTCAGTGTAATGTTTATATCCCTTCAAAGCTCCAAGTCTTTTAGGGATGTGATAATAATGCCTTTTGCTAAGTCTGATAACAAACATATTTTTATTCAATATTATTTAGTATCTCTATTCTGAGTAGCAGTTTAAAAAATGCTTCTTATCAGCATCTGCTCATTATATTCCTTCCATAGAAGGATGTTGAGGTTTTGATACCTTTCCAGCATGTGCTTCTGAAACAATAGACAGGCGTTAGACTTCAATTTGTGATTTGCTTAGGTTTTGGTACAAGATCAAGGTGTGATTATATGTTTCTTAGTGTGAAACAGATTTTGTAACTATCGGAATTGTGCAACTTTAATTCAAAGAGTTGTGGAACAGAATATGCTTCAAATTTACCTTTGTGTTCTTTATTGTGTTTCGTGGATGTTGTATGTGCCTATCAAAAACTTACAGCATGGTAAGCAGCAGGAAACCTCCCTGCAAAAGATAAGATCTTGAGAGTATCAGTGAAGTTACAACTTCTGACAAAGCTCTTTGTTTGGACTGCATTGCCATTTACATTATCAGTACTTAAAGAGAAATGTTAGACAACAATATTTGCTGGATAAAACGACATGCTACTGTGAACAACTCATTTCTTTTCAAAATTGGCTTCATGTATAAACTGACTTAATTCTTTTATAAAATAAAAATAATCCCCACTTGCATCAAGGTTATATGATAGATGTGGTTGAGAACAAACGTTTGATGATGTGATTTTTAATTTCTTATTATTTTCTTGCACTTCTAGCAACCTGTGCAAGAGGTCTCTTGAAAAAAGATTGTGCAGTAGCTCTGTCCTGCCCGAGAGACTCCATCTCTCCTCAGATGAGGAGAGAGTAATCACACTCAGACTACACTGTCTTTTGCATAGCATGTCTGATCACACAGGCATGGAGAGATGGGCCTCATGGAGTCCACAGATGATCCACTCATAATCCTAGTAACTGTGCAATTCACAGTGGGCTGGAAGGACATCTTTATTCAGTCCTCAGAGAATCTTGAGGGCCTGAACTCAACCCAGAAAAAAGAAAACCAAGGTTTCTCTTACTCCAATTACGGTCAAAATCAAGAATAAAGTTATTCTGTTTGTTTGTTTTTTTCCTCCTGCGTCCTTCCTTTTCCTTTACCTTGAGTTAACATTGTCAGACAATAACTCTTGAAGAAATGCTTTAACTTATATGAATTAGCATATTTTTATAGGGTGATTTAACCATGTCACTGAAGTTAGTAAATTATGTTCCAGATTGTAATTGTGACACCCCTGTTTTGTTTTATGTAGATTTTGTGTGATTTTGCTTTTGTTTTCAGTGTTCAGACTACTAAAGAAATAAAGAGCTTGTGACTCACCTAAAAAGAATATGTATCATAAATTCAGAAAACATAAAAAAAAAGCATATATAATGTTTATTTAATAGGAAGAAAAAAAGATGATGACACTGACTGCATAGGAATGTGTGGTTTTTGTTGTTTATTTTTTTTCATTTTGTTGAGGAAGGAAAACTTTAGAAGATTTTAGGTACTTTAACATATATAAGGAGACTTTTGTTGTACAGCTGGCTTTTGCTTTTTGTTGATATACCTACTTTACAAACTTTTGTCTTAACAGCTCTTTTTCTGTCCTATTTTTATTTTTCCTGAAGCATTAGATGTCTTTGCTGCCAAGGCATCCACTTCTTGTTTCTAGTCACTTTCGAAATTGGCCATTGGTACTACTTTTCAACTAGACAGAGTGAAAACCAATATCATGTTGTTGATAAATCATGGTGGGAGCCTTCATGTTCCCAAAGATGCATATAATTCAGCTCTCACCATCGCCTGAATTAAAATGATGGGCTTGAAGTGAGGAGCTGGGTGCAGGAGGTTGATAGTGCAACATACTTTGTGACTGAGGTGCTTGTGGGCTGCTCCCTAACAAATTAACAGCTATATCACTTTTGGCTTATGGCTGTAGGAGCAGGCAGTTGAGAAAGCTTGCACCACCATATGAAACTTCGAGCAGTGTATCTCTCCAATGCATTTCACCATGAGCATTTTTGTAACTCCTTCCACCATCCGTCCATGTTTCAGTACCAGAGCCATACGTTACCAGTTAGCCTCTTGCTTTCAAGTATGATATCATAGCTTTGCCTGTGTGTAAAACATAAATTAGGCTGGTAGTGTCCTTGAACCTACCCTTCCCTTTCCAAAGCAAAGAATGAGAAGCCTTTGAGCAGCTTAAGTGTCCGCCGTTCTGCAGCTGACAGGAAACCGATCTGCCGCCTGGCCCCTCTCGCTGCCTTGCTGTGACACGTGGCCCACGCTGCAGTGCGGGGTGGACAACAGGGTCCTCCATTCCACTCCCTGCCAAGGAGGGCTGGCAGGGCTGTCAGGGTGAGGAACATGGGCTCCCCTCCCCTCTTTGCCCCCACCAGGCGGAGTTCAGCTCTGGACGTGGTCAGAAATGGCCGCCTTTCCCAAAACGTTGCAGCCTTTTGCCACAGCTGTCTTTCGTGTCAAAGCAGTGTCTTGTCTCGGGGTTAAAAGTTGATGAAAACTTGCTAACTTGAGATGATTGATGTTGGGAAAACTAATTAGCGAGCGAGGGCAATTAATTTGATCGCTTGTAGTTTTCTTTCTCAGCCAGGTTTTGAAGAAGGAACTGCTATATTACCCGTTTCTTTGTTTATAATTGAAGTAGGGATGTGTTTTCAGTGGGCTGCTTTCAAGAGGGGTAAATTAGTAGGCAACACTTGAATTCAATCTTGAAGAACTCCTATGTGATCTCTGAGCGGATAGCAGGATTCTTTGAGCTCAGAGGTGGAAACATCGTATTCCCTTGGGAAATTTTCAGATGCATTGCCTTCTATTTGAACATTGCTGCTCCTCATCTCTGCTCCACGAACAAAGATGTTTTCTAGAGAAGAAAAATAGCTCCCGAGTGTGAAAATTATATTCTACTAGCATTGCTTGGGGCTTATTCAATTGCTGATGACAAGACAATGTGTTTCCACTGCCGTCCATGCTGCTAGAGTATACTATAATGATTTGTTTTAGACACCAGCCACCTGTTAATATCGTTCTTCTAAAGGTCATTGTGTGGTGCCTCACTGTCTGAATTTAACGACCCTGTATCAGGTTTGTTGGTCACTCTTTTGTGTGACGTGGGACAAGTGTTTGTGGGGAAGGAATGTGAACCTAATACCCGACCGGACTGGAGAGCGACTGGCTCCTCCTGGCTATTGTAAGGCTGCTGGGCCTGAGCTGGTCACAGATAATGTATTTGCCAAGAGGAGCTGGCAGGTGTATATAAGCCCAGCCTTTGTGGTGAGCCGAGCTGAGGGGCACAATGTCCAGGGCTGTCAGGGGAGGGCAGGGCAGGGGCTCTGCTCCAGCAGAGGTCTGGCTTGCTGCTGCCGTGGAAAGAAAGCGAGGTGGTGCTAATGTAGCTATGCCTGTGACAACGGGTGGATGTTTGATGAGCTATTTTTAAGCATATGGTGTTGGATTTATTTATTAATGTCTGTACAGTGACCTGAAAATGTAAAGCAACGTATAATTGAGAAGTGCTGACCTTGTTATCTGACAATTTTTAATTAATTTTGGGGAGTATAAGGGTGGTGTGTGTGTAGCTTGAGCTTTTCACCTTTCCTTCCTGACCTGGCACCCACTCTGGAGATGGGTGGGAGCCAGGTAGGACCTGCCGATGGTCCCCTTCCCTTCCTCTCCCCAGGGAAGGCAGCAGATGAAAGTGACTGCTGCTGCAGGGGCTCAGCTGAATGACTTTCCTTTCAAATTTCTAGAAAATGAGAGCCTCTGCTGCCAAACGAACAAAACAAAGCACCTGGTTTACCACATGGTGTAGGACATTCCAATGCTTGCAGAGAGGGAGTGCTGGCTCCAAGCCATCTGTATTCCCGTGTCATTAGTAACTGCTACTAACAGTTGGATTGAATTGCTGGCTGAGAAGGAGCAAGGGCTTTTAGAATCGTCTCTGCAATTGAAAATATTCATATGAAGAACTCCATTACTGCCAATTTATGAAGAATAAGGATCTCATTTTTATCAGTTGCATATTTATTGGTTCAAACCATTTCAGCTTCATTATGCGTGCGTAGATGGCTCATTGTGTTTATTTGAAATAGGTCATAAGGGTCTTCAAGCATTCTGGCTTTATAGAAATTGGATTGATTATTCTTGCTCTGAAAGAGTTAATGAAGAGTCACTCATGGCTTTTAATTTTCAGCTAATTAAAAAGAAGTACATGAATATCTGTTTTTGCCTTGATACTTACAGTTAAAAGTGCCAAATATAGGATTTTTTTTTTTACTTCTTTTTTCATTAAAGGGTGAGGAGGAGGAGGTGGGGGAAAAGTTACATGTAAATCATTTAGCCATTAACCTAATGTGGTGGATTTATAAATCCTATTACTATAAGCCCTTTTCATTTCCACTGAGGCCTGACGTGTGCTTGATCCTGCTAATGTAAAATTCATTCTAAGTGATTACTGAAGGAAGACACTTCTAGTCAATTGTAATCAGATTGTGTGAAACTTGCTTGAACACTGATGTTAAGTAAGACGTGGACACAGTTTGGCCATGTCTTAACTAGCCTTACAAATCAGTTAGATTAGGAATCAATCAGTGGACCTCTTCTGACACTTAATACTTTTTGTGGGGGGCAAATCTGTGCTAAGGGCTGAAAATACAGGGCTCAGAAGCAAGATTAGGATTGTAATTTGGTGTTCTTGTTTTATGGTATACTTGGCAATCCCTCACAGTGTGTAAGGCCTTTATGATGCAGTCCTCATCGGTGTTTCAGGGTTGAGGCCAGTGGGGTGCTTCCCATAGCCCATCATAAATTCCTGTCTCCGCAGCAGGAGCAGCAATTGGAGTATTTTTCTGAAGCTGCTTCTGATCCAAGAGAGATCTGTTATTTTGGCAGAAGGAGGTGGGGGACAGCTTATCTGAAAACGTTGTGACCTCCTCCTCCCAAGCTTTTAGTGGGTACTACTGATTTGGATTCCTGGAACAGCTATGGTTTTGGATATAGCTACTTCCACTGTTCCTATAGGGAGGCATTAGTATGGAAGATGTCTGCCTTATGAGTCTCTCATCTATAGCTTGCTATTAAGATCAGAAGCATTTTTTTTTGTGAAATGTCAGGCTTTGAAGGAAAAAACACTTTGTTATTAGTGTTACTCCTAGATCATTGCCTTTTAAATGGGCTTGGCTCTGACATGAGCCTCAAACTTGACTTTTATTCTATGTTAGTTTACCAAGTTCTGAAGATTTCTTTATGATTCTTATCATGTGTGTATATATATATATGTATATATATTTCTAGTATATATTTCTGTATTATATATATATGTACATATATATTTCTAGTAGCAACATTTGGATGTTTTCTTTTAATGTTTGAACAATTTTCTTACATTACCAAGATGTTTGTAGAGCTTATGTCCTTGAATTCTTGAGGTCTGTTTTGGTCATTATGTTTTCTTTTTTTGCTCATGTGTCCTCTGCAGCATGGTGAAAAGCCTTAAGGAAAAAATGATATGTGGAGTATATGGAAAATAATAGTGTTTAGTACCAGAAATAGTAGATGTATGCTCAAAGCATACAAAATAATTAGTGGAAGTCCCAGCAGCATACATGTTATGGTAGTGCTGGGGAATTGGCACTCTAAGCAGATAAACTGGTTGAAGATAGGCCCATTGTGAATGGCCAGCTTCTACTGGGCATTTTGTTCTGCTGTTGCACAGAACTATATGCCCAGTGTTCTAAGCTTGGAAATTCAACCACCAGTGTTGTCAGCAAATCCATCTCGGAAGTCAGTCTAGAAGCCTGTGTGCTACTGGGCTGTGTAGGTTGTTTTTATTGCTTGACTTCTGAGAGATTTAAGTATCTTTTCTATTTAACCTGTTAAATTACCTCTGGCAGGATGTGCGTACCTCGTTTATTCAGATGTTGCTTGGTTGATGATGACTGCAAGCACACGTGGAAGAGTGTGGAACATGTTTTTTTCCTGGGTTTGAATACTTCTTTGTCTTCTGTTTTCTCTTTCATGCCATTACTGTTGGTCTGCCAGGTGTGCCTTTTTGAATGAAAATGAGAAACTTATTTAGTGTAGAACTCTTCCAGTGTTGTTGGGGAGGCTCATTTGAAAAGCTTGAAATTAGATGTTAATTACCTTTCTCATCTACTGGATAATCTTCTGTACTTTAACCGAATAAGGATAATCTTCTATACTTTAATCAAATAAATATTCAAATACTTTGAATTTGCCATATTTCGGCTTTGTGACAGTTTTCTTATGTGATGGATTGCAGCAGAGCAACTGTACATGAAAAGGGAAAACTGAAATAGAAAAACTGCAGTGGTTCAGGTGGAAGGCACATCTGATCCATTATAGACATATTGTTATAGGTAGTTGATATGAATAACTGAATGGTAATGGGCTAGTAGATGAACTGATGAGCTGTCAAGATTCACTTCTGCTTTTTTTTTTTTTCCTTAAGATCGTAGCTGTCAGTATCATAGGGTCATAAGCTTGAGAAAGAATTAATGAATTCAGTATTCTATATAATGTTTTAGGATAACATTTACTGAGTTCCGTCATATTGAGGTTGGTTCATGACTTTGAATACAAAAGTACTGTCTTCCTGTAAATGCTTTGCTATGTATGGTTGAAATAAATAGTTGAGAAATAAGGTTGAGAAGGTTCTGAGGACACCTCATTACAGCCTTCCAGTGTTAAAAGAGAGATTATAAACATGAAGAAAATCAACTTTTTCCATGGGTAGATGTGGCAGGACAAGGGGGAATGGTTTTAAAATAATGGAGGGAAGATTTAGATTGGATGTCAGGGGAGTTTTTCCACAGAGAAGGCAGTGAGGCGCTGGCAC
This sequence comes from Lagopus muta, assembly GCF_023343835.1. Lineage (NCBI taxonomy): Eukaryota > Metazoa > Chordata > Aves > Galliformes > Phasianidae > Lagopus > Lagopus muta. The sequence continues at coordinate 116,770,303 of NC_064433.1, read as the reverse complement.
AGGCTGCCCAGAGAGGTTGTGGCTGACTCATCCCTGGAGGTTTCTAAAGTCTAGGTTGGATGGGGTCCAGGGTTGCCTGATCTGGTGTGCTTGGTCTAGCAGTTGGCAGCCCTGCCTATGGCAGGGGGTTGGAACTAGGTGAACTTTGAGGACCCTTCCAACCCGTGCCGTTCTATGATTCTAAATATCTAGGTTAGTAAATACGAAGTTTTTAAGTATATGCTGCGTCAGAAAGGAGCATGAGTAATGAAGAAGGTCTTCTGTCAGCCACACTGAGTATGTATTTCCTGCGAAAACCCTTTCAGATCTCTTGTTTTGCAGCTGATTGAATTATACAAAAATTAATGCTACCTTTGTCAGAAAGCAGCAGCATCTTTTCCATGTCATCAAGGCTGGTCAGCAGATTTTTTTTCTAGACAACAGGTATGTGTTTTTGAACTAGTAAAAAAATCTCATGCTCTTGAATGTTTTTTATGAGTACTTGATATTCCTCTGCTGTTTACAGGAAATATGTAGGGCTTTTTTGGGTGGTTATTTGTTTTGATGGTAAGATGATCGTTTATTCCTGTTTTACTTCAGACCAGGTCTTGGAATGCTGGACTCATGCAAACTCATGCATGAATTTCTGTTCTGATACTGTATCCTTATCTGTCTGCAGGTCCCTGTTTGAAGCAGGGGAGTTGGACTAGTGAAATACAGGGTTCCCTTCCGACTCAGGAAGTTCTATGATTCTGTGATTCCTTATGCTTTCTTTCTTTCTTTCTTTTTTTTCTTTTTAATTGATGTTATATTTGTTTTTTAGCCACCTGCAGTAATCTAAAGGCATTACAAAACAGCTTAGCAGTGCTTGTGTCTGTAATAGCAGTGGACAAAATTAAGCCGCTGTTGTCCAGGACTTGTGTTTGGATTATGATGTTGGCACCGAAAGTTTTCTGAAGGCCCTGCAGGCCTCATTTCAGATATAATTCTAATGAGGATATTGAATGACTGGTGTGACAATAATGTAAATTAGTGCTGGTGCCTTCTGTTTAAACTGAAGAGTAAAAGCAAGCTTTGAAAGAAGGCTTCACTGGCACATGAGTGAAAGCTGAGATTTTTATTAATGATTCAAAGTAATAAGAAATAGGAAAGCTTGTTACGTATGTTTTTAGATTAAACAAAACCTTTAGGTTGTGATGTTCTTTCTTTAACTGAATTTGTGGGATGAAGAATTTAAATGAAAATTTCCAAAGTCAAAGATTGATTGAGTTAAAGTATGTAGCACAAAATCAATCCTGTCAAACTGTAGGGAAATAAGCGAGAGATTTATAAACACAGTTAATGTTTTAGAAAGCCAGTTTTGTGCAAATGTGTTTTGAATTCTTTACAAATGAGATAACAGTAGGTCTAAATGACAAATTAAGGATTTAAAAATAATCAGCATGCCTCTCTTGCAGTAATGGATTTATGGAGGGTAGTATGCTTTAGCTGCATTTATAATTAAGGTTTTTCCATCCCTAGAATAGAAATGTATTCCTGTTGAGTAATGCCATTTTGGGTGAATTATGTGGATTGAGTGAGTGGTAAAACTCTACTACTTTAATCTGATATGTGGCTGAAAGTTAGTTTTTTGCTTGAATTCCAAGAGGGTCATGTTGAAAGGTTAGATATATTTGCTTGTTTTTCTAATCTTAGTATTACCATTCTCTTTACTACAAACAAACAGATCCATATCCTGTGGTACGGTATAATGATATTTTAACAACTTGGTTCCTTCAGTAACAAAGCCATACTGTTACTCATGTGGAATCTCCAAATACTGAAATGAGCTGTATGCGGAGTGCTTAGTGACAGACCAATACATAAAAGTAGCTTCTGAAACTGTCATCTATTTTCAGTCAGTTCTTGAGAAAATGAAATTGAATGCTTTGATATACTTCTGGCTTTATTTCTGGCTCTAAAAACAGTGCCGGTGTCTGCTGTCATGTGACAGGATATTGAGCAGACAGTAAAAAGTATCTAAAGTATTTAAAAATGCTTTAGGTTGCTGATTTGGATATTTAACCAATTGACCATTAACTGCTAAAATACTGAAGACTGAAAAGAAGGTGATCCCTTCCAGGAATCTGTTCTTGCATAAGGCTGAACTATTGTTAGTGTATATGTAGTATGTTCATGAAATTGTGAACATGTTTCTGTGGAAGCCGCAGTGACATCAAACATTAATCTGTATGTTACTCCTTTAAGTGTTCAGTTATAACTTGTATGCTCTTGTGGATGTGTGGATGGGGAGTAATTTCCATTGGCATCAACTACTTTGTTTTTCAATTTCCTGCAGCTCCTTATAGGAAAAGTCTGGAAGATGAAGTTGCCCCAGTATGCTCTATAGTTCCTCTTGCTGATCTACAGTAGCAAGCCTTATTTTTAATTTTTTAACAGGCTATTTAGGATTGTTAACTGGTAATTTTCTTTTGTAGTAAGGTTAACAAAAAAATGTATTTAAAAGCCTTATGCTTCTAAAATTATTGATTTGTTACTTTTTTGTCTACATGGAGGTGTCAGTGTATGACAGAAATTAGCTGTATGTCTTAGAACCATCTGTCAGCCCTGTAGAATTTATTTCTGATGTGGTTTGTATATACTTACTTGTTTTTGGGGGGTCTTTTATGTCCTCAGGAGCTTCATCTTCATTTCTTTAGGTCAGGCATACATAGAGAATTCAGGAAGCTCGTTTTGAAGAGATGATCTGAAAAGACTGTGGCTGACTCTGGTGGGCACTCCTAGAAACTCTTTCTGTCTGTATCCAGGTCAGCTTCATCAAGTGCTGTGCAGAGGTCACACTGAACAAATAGGAAATCTGATTGAGACTTCATGCTATTAACCATGCATGCTCCTTGCTGTCTTTTCACATCCTTGGAGCAATCACTAGGTCCTGCTTGAAGCAGAAGAGGTTAAGTGTCCCACACAGAGATGAAAACTAATTTCATTCCTTGATATCATCGAAGAAGACAGTTAAGAGCTGCCAAAGGCGAAGGTACTGGATGTGGTACCTGCCCTACTCCTATCTTTTCATTACTTTGATCAATACCTAATGTGATTGTGAGTTTCTGAGACTTCAGCTGTGATAATTAATTAGTCCTGCATAGGTACCTTGGTAAAATCTCCATTTGTTGTTACAAGTGCTGAGTTCATGCAGGCTTCATTGTTCTTTGGAATTTAAATAAGCCTTATTGCATTTCTTTCATTTATCTATCTTAACAAGGAAAGATGGCTCTGTCAAAAGACTGAGGTTTCCCTTCTTCAAATAACAGTTTTTCCATTGCTTTGTGTATATGCTTCTGCATGACAAAAGTCTTGTTCAGTTACTTCATTGATGCAGCAAGATTCATCTTACAGTAGGTTCTCTTCTTTTTTTTTTTGCCTGATTGAGCAATCCTAAAAGAACTTGCTTTTGGCACATATTTTGTGTTTTAGGAGCAATTATGATCACTGTAGCAATTGGTATATACCTGATTGTTCTCTTGTCTTTTAGTTTGAGTAGCTCAGTGGAAAACTAAACATCCTGGTAGAGTTAGAAAGCCGAATGTGCAGGAACTTCTGCTTCCTTAACCAGGGAGTCTTAGATCTCTAGTGGATTATTTTGGAGGCTTTCAGAATGTTCTTGTTTCCATAATTTCTTTGTGCTCGTGTGCTGGACTTGGTGCAGTATCTGTGCATCTTTATTGTATCAGGGAGCTCAGCGGAACACAGCACTTCTTGTGTGTCTCACCAGTACCAAGTGAGGGGAGAGGATCACCTGCTGCCAACACTGCCTTATTCAGCCCAGGATTCCCCAGGCCTTTTTTGCCACTAGGTTACATCGCTGGACTGAGGACAGCACAGCATCTGCTAGGATCACCAGGTCTTTCTCCACAAAGCCGCTTTCCTGCTGGTCAGTCCCAGAGTCCTTCCTCCCCTGGCGAAGGACTTGCCATTTCCATCTGCTGAGCTTTGTGTGCTTCCTGTAGGCCATGAGGTATCTCCAGCCTGTTGGGGTCCCTCTGCACAGGAGCTTAACCGTCTGGTACCTCTGACACTCCTTGTTTTGAACTGCCTGCAGGCCTGCTGAGGGTACACTCTGCACCATCATCTGTATCACTAACACAGCTACTGCACGATACAGAACCAGGTACCTATCCCTGCGCTACACTCACCCTTCCTATCTTAGTCTACCACTTCCTTAGTAGTTGATCACGTGCTTCAACCTCCATCAATCCAAATTAATGCCTTTCTTATCAGCTTGGGCAGCCAGTTGACAAAGATCATTTTGCCCTGTCTAGTCAGATGAATCCTGCATTGCCCATCTGATTCTTGATCCCTCAAGGAGGATTCTGTGATCACAAAAACCAAAGCCTTGCTGCCAGCGCTAGCTCTGCAACCATGAAAGATGAATTAGTATTGTTTAATTTTATATAAACAAGTGTCATGTTGTCTAAATACATCTAGTTTAATGAAACAAAATTACATGCTGTTTGAAAATATTGCATGACATTTAAGAAATTAGGTATAAGAACTTTTTTTGGAGGGTAATTAGAGGCTAAAATACATCTCTGAATTTAAATAGATCTTGTTTTGATAGAAGACCACTTAGTCGTAATGAAAGAACAGATTGGTTTTAAAGCACTTCAAGCAACAATTTTTTGATGGACATAACATTCAAGCGCAGTATTTGTTAGCAAGGCTTGCATCTTCTCTCAATTTTGATAGAATTTCAAGATTATTTTCAGTGAATATACCTGTGTCTGCGTAGACATTGCTCAGTTCTGTATACTTACTGCAGAATTGTCTACAGTTCTTTAAAGAAAAGGCCATTTTTTTTCAGAAAAACCTTTTTTATTTTAATAATGCTCATTGTCTCAGAAACAATCCAAAATAAAGCCTTCCTGTCTAAATGTTCATTTCACTAAAGTAAATGCTGTTTTTCCTCTTCTGAGGAGAATGTACTTGTCTGTATTCATTTAAATATTGAATACCTTAACACGCATTTTAATTTTATTAGGAAATAATAAATGATGCTTGATATATTTCTGTTTATTAGATGTGATTTTACTTCTAGGTTTGTGATAAACCTAGCTTTTGATGTAGGTGCAATGTACTTGAAATGCACAAAAGGTTTTCTTGCATCTTACAGTTAAGTACAAAGTGTTCATCAAGCATAGATGTATTTAATGGCTTTAAATAAAAAATTATTCAGGAGAGTTAATGAACTAAAATTGGATTGAGTACCATGTTCTTCAAGGGGCTTTACGTATTACAGATCTTGTTTTTACCATAGACTAAAATAGTTGGGGAAAAAAAACCTTCCTTGCTTTTTCATCTGTTTTGGGCTTTCTGTTTTGAATGAGTAGCTCAGGAAGAAAATAATTCAGGGGGTGGACTGTGAGTCCTGGTGCTTTTCTAGGAACTGCTGCTGGTTCTGTAAAGTGGTTTCTCTGGAACAAGCATTACCAGACTCAGAGTTAAGAAATGCTCATGCCTTTAAGAGCTTGTCATCCATTCTGATGTTGTGTTCTTAATACTTCTGAGAACACAAAGGTGGGTAAGAACTGAATCAGTTAGCTTCTTTTCAATCATGTGTTCCACTTTGTTGTTAAGCATTCCATTTCTTCTTTTGCAGGATTTTAAATGTATTTCCTACACAGGAGATGTTTGAGGGGAGTGATGTGCGGGGCTTTTGTAACTTTGGTCCGAAGTTGTAGGAGTGTGTTTCTGTGTTTATCTTCCATCCTGGTATCAAAACATTTTATTTCCAAAATAGCCAAAATTTGCTGTAGTGTAGCGTAATTTGTTGTATGTTGTGCAGAATGACTAATAATGGTACAACTTAATAAAGAATTAATTCTTTTTTTTTCCTGTTTTCTTATCAAAGCTCATCACAAGTACTCGAACCGGAGGTATTGTAGAATTTTAAAGATATAATTGTTTCTGGTACCAAGGGAACATTGTCTTCAAGTTGTAATTTGATTCACATCATCCTCTTCAGTGTTTTACTGTCATCTTTGCTTTCCTTGTCAAAATGTGACAAACATATGCATGATTTTTGTTGTGTTCAGAACATTTGTAATGCTGCCTCGTTGTGCATTTTCTGTTGTTTGTGAGGCAGGAGATCCTAACTCTTGTTGTCATGTAAATGTGTTGCTGGATCCGTATGTGTGTGTTGCTTTGTGTCTTGGAACCAGTCTCCCTTTCGTTTTGGTGCACTGCCCAATTTTGATTTTATGCACACCGTCTAGCAAGGTTGTAGTGATGTCTGGCTGTCTGTCAGCTTTGTTGAGTAAACTATGGGCAGGTGATTTCAGTGTCTCTGAAAAAGTCATAGAATGGCCTGGGTTGAAAAGGACCACAGTGATCATCCAGTTTCAACTCCCCTGCTATGTGCAGGATCACCAACCACCAGACCAGGCTGCCCAGAGCAACATCCAGCCTGGCCTTGAATGCCTCCAGGGATGATACCCAGGAGGGAGAGGTTGGCTGCATGGCGTGGTATATTTCTGATCCTGTTGATATTCCCTGAGAACTTAAAGTTTTTGAAAATAAAACTTTGAATGCTTTATCTGAGTAAAGCAAATATGTAATACAAGTTCTTTGGAGCAAACACGTTGATTACCTTTCCGGATAGAGTCACTCAAACTTTTCTAAATCAGGTCCATTGTTTGATGAAAACTTCATGGAGCTGCTTCATTATTTGTAGCAAACAAGGTTTCCATCTTGTTTCACTTCTCATGATAAGTGTACCTTTTTATTGAGGGGTAGAAATCTTTTTTTGGAAGATCCTCCCTGAAGAAGCCATCTTGCAGTATTCTGCAGCCAGGGTTTAAAGGTTACTTAGCACAAAATAGTAGCAAAACTAATGAAAAGGTTGTAAGTGCTTATGTGGATTAATTAGTTGTGATACGTAGTTACCACAGTTCATTCTGTCTGTTCCTCTTCATCATGGGAGAGAATAGCTAAGAGGAATTGTTAAAGCTCGTAACAGAAATATTACTGTTCAGTTAGACAAGTGAACACCCAAGCTGGCAAAAAATCTCAGGCATACAGTAGGATATCCACTGGATAGTCTTCAAAAATGTAGTTTTTGTCAAGGCCATTAGAGTTTTTCAAAGGCAGAAATGATTTTTCTTTTTCTTGATACACCTTTGATGCATTATTTTTGAAATCACTCTGCTAAATCTCTTCCACCTGACATAAGTCTGCCTTTCCATTCCTTCATGTCTTTGATCCCAGGAGTCTGCAGAGAATTCATATGTCTTCAGCAGAGGTCTTTGCTTTGCATGCTAGCTTTATGCCGTGTCCCATTGCCTTGTAACTCAGCTAGAAATCTTAGCTTGTTTTCACACCAGAATCCTCTTGTTGGAAGATGCTCTTTAGTGGCTTTGAAATAGGTATGTCAAAAGGTACTTGAGGTAATGGAAAAAACTGTTCTTGGTATATTCGTATTTTTCTTAACCATTCTCTTTCTTAAATCATGTTCCTATTTAATTAAGTAATTAGTAAGTTGGGAGTCAAATTAGGACAGAATTTTGCACTTTGATTTATGGTCCGCAATTACAGTGCTTCAGTTTGTCGACTCCCATTTCATGGGCGAGAGCGTGCGTGTGTTGCTAGTCTTGCTTTTGCAAGTAAAAAGTTAAACTAGAATCTCACAGCTGTTCACTGTGTGCAGGAGTTCACAGGTTTTTAGAAGTATATGTTTGCTGGGGGGGAGGGGGCATGGCTGTACAGATGGGTTGCCAGGCAATTAATTCTTCCTACTTGGATTGCCTGCAATAGGAGACAATCCAGCTCTCATGAGCGGCGCAATATTATTTGCAAAAGGAAACTAACGAGTAACAATTTTCCTATTTTCTTCCTCCTTTCTTCTGTCTTCCCAGCCTCACTGTAAGCCTCCCTTCCTTTGCTGCGCATTTCTGAGAAACTGCTAATGATTGATATGATAGCAGTGCTGTCATTCTTCTTAACGAAAAAAAAGAAGTCATTTTTATTCTAGGTATTTTAATAGAGTCCCATTAAGGATGTATTGCTGACTGAAATATTGGTGTGAAGGGCTCTCACTGAGCCGAGCCCAGGAATTAAGAAGTCAGGAAATCGGCTGCTGCATTGCAAAAGAACCTTGTGTGACACAGTATCTCCTGATTGGGGGGATCATTACTGCTATTATGACTCGACTTGCGTAGGAATTTTAAATTTCATCTGAATGTCAGTAATAACCCTCTTAGCAAATTATCCTGAATAAAATCATGAAGGCATTTTATATAATAGGTGTTGAATTACTGGATAGATTTGCTAATTAAATACTCTTTGTTCTGCTGCAGTTGACATTACAGGGTAAGATCTTGAACAATTATTCTCAACAGCTGTACTTTGTTAAGGGAAAAATTAACCACAAAGTTTATTTTTTTTATACTTGAAGTTGGCAGATTTTTGAAATGTGCTTGAAAAAAATTCCATCATCCAATTGGTAATGAGAAGATAAATATGCAGGTGTTGCTGTGAAATCAGATAACTACTGACTGCCTTATTAATGAATTTTAGCAAGTCTTTATAACCTTCTGTTTTGTAGCTGTTGGCACTTACAAGTGATCTTCTGTCAGAATGGGTAGCACTAACATATGCCAGTCACTTGATGAAGCTAACTTGTCTGTGACCCTCTTGTAATTACCTACATCCTCTCTGTTCTCGGAGACAATTCAGAAATGGTCTTTGCACAGCCAAAGCTTTTTTTGAGTTGAAGATAATTCTATTTTAAAAAATATTATCTTTCTGTTTTTATAGATAGCATTATTTCAGAGAATGAAATAGAAATTGCCAGAAATTATTGAGGGCAAAAAATGGTAGGCCTTTCTTTTTACGTGTAATCTCTTCACATCTCTGTCCAATGTTTTTAATTCTGCTTCAGGGACTCCTGTTTCCTCATTGGAGTACTCAGGAAAAGATAGAGCCTTTTTCTGTAGGAGTCATCTGTTAAGTTAGAGAAGGGGGGAGTTTGAATAAGCTAGAATGTTAATGACTGTATATGAAATTTGATGCCATGACTTCAGAAAAAAATTGAAATTTCCTGTAAAGGTACTGGGACAGTGCCATCTGAATCACTTTTTTAGGAAAGGAATGAGTAGAATACTTTTCTAATGATTTTATTTAAAATGGGATCACACCTGAGTACATATGGCACAGAGAGAATCTGCCATTAAGACTCCTTGTTCTGCTGTTGTTCATTTCTTTGTTCTTCTTTGTCTATATGGAAGATTGAGGCCAGCTCAGCTTTTTGCAGTCTGTGACTTCAGCAGAGTTCAAGCATCATGTTATCAGAGTACCAAGTTTGCAGCATCAGTGGACGGTCTTTAAACCAACTAGATGTTTTGAACTTGACTCGGAGAGTATAAATTCATAGGTAACCATATGTGCTTGGGAAGTAACCCTTTTAAGGGCATTCATTGAGTGGCAGTTGTCAGGTTGAATTGTGGCTTGGAGCCTAACCTTTCCTTAGGTTCCTTGAAGAGGAATATGGCATATTACATGTGCTTACATCCATGCCTTTGTAACTCTGGAAGAGTTACTCCATCCTTACGTGCGGAAATTTCTTCTTTGAGGAAGAAAGTGGCCAGAAAAATGTGTATAAACAAACTATATTGAAGGAAAATGTTATTTACAAAGCTAAGTCTGACAGAAGTAAGAATGCTAGTGTCAGTGAGAATAGCTTCAGTGGTACATAATTGAATGCAACCTGAAAAAGCACAGTGGAACGTCATACTTTCTAGTTTCAGTCATTATGGTGGTTTCAGGATTCAGCAATAATAAAGACACTTGATATTAATATTGAAGGAAAGCCAAGGTTCTTATCCTGCTTGTGTACTGCAAAGTATAGATGGATGTCTTTATTTCAGAATTGTTGTCTGGCAGCAGTGGAACAACAGTAGCCAAGACTCTTGGTTTGTTTTAGGTTCCTCAGCCTCATGAGGGATATGGGACTTCCCAGAAGACAGTCTTATTCCCCGTGAGCAAGCCCTGATGAAAATGGTGCATTGCTTGACTGTCTTTAAAGCTACGGTATCAAATTGTACAGGCTGTCCTAATAGCCTCAAGTTTATCTTGGCTTTAATAAATGGTTTAAAGTCATTCTCCCTAAGTGCATTGAACCTATAGCAGTAGAATCACAGAATATGCCAAGTTGGAAGGGACCTGTAAGGATCAAGTCCAACTGCTGGCTCCACACAGGACCACGCAAAAATTAGACAGTATGTCTCAAAGCATTGCCAAGGCTCTTGAATTCCAGCAAGCTCTGTGCCATGACCATTTCTCTAGGGAGCCTGCTCTCCATACGATCTTACATCTTTCTATCCAGAACTATCTTTGTAGCCTTCCTTTGGATACTCTCTAATAGTTTTGTATCCATTCATTTATTTATTTATTCATTTTACTGTGGCAGCCAAAGTTGCGCACAGTACTCAAGGTGAGGCCACACCAGAGCTGTGTAAAGGACAGTCACTTTCCTTGACCAGCTAGCAGTGCTATGCTTGATGCACGTCAGGTTGTAGGTGACTGCCTGGACTCACTGTTGATTCATGATCAACTTGCTGTTGACCAAGATCTCCAAACCTCTTTCAGCCATGCTATTTTCCAGCATCTCATTTCCTGTTGGCATGCATAGCCAGAGTTGCCCCTTCCCTGATGCAGAACCTGGCTCTTACTCTTGTTAAACTCATGGGATCATATCACAGAATGTTTTGGAAGGAACTTCTAAGATTATCTAGTTCCAACTATGGACAGGGACACCCCCTCTAGAACAGGTTGCAGTCCTAGCCAGCCTGGCCTTGAATGCCTCTGGGGAGGACACATCCACAACATCCACAACTGGAACAGGGCAATCTGTTCCAGTGCCTCACCACCCTCACAGTAAAGAATGTCTTCCTAATATTTAGTTTAAACCTACCCTCTTCCAGTTTAAAGCTATTTCCCATTGTCCTGTTGCTTACCTGCCCTTAAACTTCACCAATTTCATGCAGTTGGTGGTCGCCCAGCACTCTAACTTCTCTAGATCTCAAAGGCCCCTCCACCCCAACAGAGTCAACAGCTCCTCCCAGTTTCGTATCATCAGTAAGCTTGCTCAAAACATCTTCTAGTCCTACATCCAAGTCATTTATGAAAATATTATAAAGAATTGGCCCTATAATGGAGCCCTGGAATACCCTGCTAGTGACCAGCCTGATGTAACTCTGAGCCAGTTACTCACATGTTGCAATTATGTTTTTATCTGGCTGTGTGCTCGGCATTTTGCCCACAAGGATACTGTGAGAAACAGTATTGAAAGGTTTCCCAAAAGATAACATGAAATGGCTTTCCTTTGTCATCTGGACCAGTGAACTTGTCATAAAAGGAAATTAAGTTACTTAAACAGGATCCGTAAAGAGGACTATTAACAGGAATAATTGAAAAACTTCTGATGATTATACTGAGTGAGGAAGGTAAGCATAGGAGCCAGGGAACCAAGCACAGCCTGGAACTATGTGCCAGAGCACCAGCAGCCTGGCGGGATAGGAAATTGGGAATACGGTGGAAATGTGGCCAGGTGAGTGAAGGAATGGACCAGATGTTGGAGGGAGGAGAACAGGTTTCATGAAAAGGAAGAAAGAGAATGGACAATAGAGTGAAATGGGTACTGGAAACTGGGAGAGGTGGAAAGGCGAAGAAAGGAAGCTTGGGAATTAAAATAACAAGGGACTGGCACTGGGATTTTTTAGAGTAGAGCCGACAGTATATAGAGCAAGGAGATAAAGTTTGAAAGTGAAAAAGTAAAGAGTGCACTTGAAGGTAATGTAGCTGAAGAATGTAGTGAATGTGCAACTTTTGCATCCAGTTCATGAGGCTGATTTTGCTGTAATTGGTTAACCAGAATGGTTTAACTACACTGATGCAACTAGGGTACAGAGTAAACAAACCTGGACCATGTTTAAACAAGCCAACCTGGATACATGTAAAAGTTCACCTGCAAGAGAGCAAAGCACAGGATACACCAGGCATTTAAACGCTTGCCAAACCTGTCATGTAGCTGTGCAAACTTTACCAAGCCCTTGCTGCTGCAGCTACACAGTTTTCTTCATGATGCTGATTTGCTTGGTTATGTTTGCTCTATAGCAATGTCCTTTGCTTCAAATGATAAACTCTTCTACCTCACTTCACTGTGCAGATGAGTATTAGATGTTGAGACAGCAGCCTACTTGTATGAGGTCTCTATAGCTATTTTTGAATTCTTAGGATCTGGGGAATGTAGAATGTGCTCTTGGCCAAGGAGCCAACCCTGGTTAACACACAGGTTTACCCATTGATTTAACATCTGCATCCCAGCTTCTTGTCCCAGTTCAGTTTTCCTCAAGGAGTTTGCTTTTTGATTATCTATTTTGAGACCACTGGAAGATAGTTAACCTTTAGAGTACGTTCTTGGAAAGCAGACACCATCCAGGCAGTACTGAACAAGTTAGAACCTTTTTTTGGAGAAAAGCCTCAACAATATCAAGAGAGGAGATGAAGCATATGCCAGAAGATGGTTGACCTAAATTATCGAAAGAACATTCATTCTGGTTCTTCTTGATGAGATTTTACTTGAGCATTTGATTCAGTTGTTTTTTTGTGGGTTTGTTTGTTGGGTTGTTTTTTTGTATTATAGAATGTGTACACATGTGCAATTTTGAGATTTGTTTTAATCTTGTTTTCGGGGAGTTAATAATAGCATTAATACAAGGTCAGATGAGAATTTAGTCATGTAATAGGAGTATCAAGGTGACTATGTGTTGCCAGGAGAGAGGTGGTTTGCTTTGTTTTGAAAGGTGAGAGCATTTGGAATTAGCAACCTAATGGATATGTTTGCACACGTTAGCTTGTAATTATATCATACGTTAATCTTTGATTATTTTTTTCATTTCAGATTTTGATGCATACCAAGGAGATGGTGCAAAAGGTAATGCTGAGCATTTTCATTAAACAGCAACCCTTAAAGAGCACACCTGGTGAATTTTTTTATTCCAAGAGAACCGTAACCCAAATAGACCTGAAATCACATCTTAGGATGCCTAGTTTACAAATGTAATCCTTCCTAATGGATTATAGCTTTTTTCTTTTCCTACCACAGATATGATCTAGTCCCTGCTTGAAGCCTGTGTGCAACTGTTTCAAGCAAATTAGCAACAGTGCTAATTAGAGTTTACTCATAGACCTGTTACATTATGTGTTCTAGTGTTTTATTATGGTTTATTTTTTGGCATCCTTTACACTCTGTCACGGGGTGTTTTTCTGACTATGGAGCTTAACATGGACATAGCCATGCTGTGGTTTTTACAGTTGCATTGATTCTTCACCAATGGAGACATCAGGTTCTCACTTTTCTTGCTAATACCATGTCATTGAATGCATCTGACCATATTTTGGTGACATTTACTGGTAGTGACAGTTTTTCTTTTCACTTCCTTGCTGTGTCTTTCATGTGCGCCTCAGGTGCATTTCATGTGATTCATTTTGTCCAGAATTTGCTCCATTATCCCAGAGTCGCTCTTGATTATGAAAAGTCTGGCTGTTGTTTGAATACAGTCTTCTGTAAGTGGGGTGTTTGCTACATGGATCAGAGTGAGAGGTAATAGGAAGGGCAGAAAGTCAGTCAAAGAGAAGAAATCAAGTAGGTGTTTGTATTCACCTCCAGCTGCAATTGTTTAGTTGTTGAACTTGAGGGTTAAAAAAAAAAATTGAATCATAGTGGCTAGATCATTATCCAGAAGGCAGTCTTGGCTCTCTGGAAGATCTGCTGGCCAGGGGAGAACCAACACCAGTGACTGAGTTGGAGCAGAAGTAAAAAGATGGGAGTGTGAAGACAGGAATCTTAAAATATATGCATATTTTGAAAAAATCTGAAAGAACAACAGCCTAATGGAGAGGATACCGTGGTATTGTTATTTCCTGTATCTATTAATCAGTGCTTCTGTTGGAGTGAAGTACCTCCAAACAGTTTGCTGAAGCTTTTTTTGCTTTGAGGTTTGTTTGTATTCCACAGTGGCTTTTTTGCAGTAGTATTGTGATGACCACAATGAAGTTGGATACCTAACTGTAGTATTATACTTAAAGCCCATTGGCTAAATGTCTTGTCTGAAGAGCATGAGCATGTCCTGTAGTCTTTCTGAATCTAAATGAACCTTTTGTGTCCTGACAGTTCAAACTCATTGGTGATTAGAGTTCCTCTTGTTTCTCAAGAGTAGAACTGTTCAATTTCTTATTTTTCTAATATTCATATGGTAAAATTTTAACTACTTATAATATTATGTATTCAACTGAACGGTGATTTGTTTTTAGCATAACAGTGGTTTAAGTTTCATTTTTCTCTTTGAATTCAAATGTGTCATAATGGAATGTACAGACTTTGCAGACAAAATTTACATTTTTCTACTTTTTAGTATTTAAGCAATAATATATGGACAGTGATCTCCTTAAGTCTTGAAACTGAGGAGACTTGAAAGAAGTAGAGTGGATTTAGTTTTCAAAACATTTTGTTTCGTTTAGATGAACCTTGAAGTGATTTATGGAGACACAGATTCCATTATGATAAACACTAACAGCACCAATTTGGATGAAGTCTTCAAGCTGGGGAACAAGGTAAGGACTTTTTTTTCTTTTTTTTCTTTTTTAATTTCTTTTAATAAAGCTATTTCTGTATTGTGAGTGACTATCTTCTACCTGTTCCTACTCTGAAATCCCTTGTGTAATTTATTTGAGAGGCTGGTAGAGTAACTGCCCTAATGAAAAGTCCCAGAGTCCGGTATTTACAAGGTTGTGTTCTGTCCTGTGCTTCCATACATTGTCTGGTTTTGTTAGGGAGGTGGATATGGCAGACTGTAATTCCTTAGGAAGCTAACAGATGAACCTTAACTTTAATGGTTCTTTCTACAACTAATTCTACTTTCATTGATTTCACAACTGCTTCTGCTGAGTCTTTAAAACATGTATGTAAAAACACAGTGTGTTGAGTTACTTGTTTTTAACTTAAAAATGATACTTGTTTTCATGAAATATATATTTGTCCACAGTTACTAAGGTGTTGCATTTGGTTTTAATATTGGTACATTCACAGATCAAAAGTGAAGTGAACAAGTTGTATAAATTGCTGGAGATTGATATTGATGGAGTCTTCAAGTCCTTGCTACTGTTAAAGAAGAAGAAATATGCTGCCCTTACTGTGGAACCAACAGGGGATGGGAAATATGTAACTAAACAAGAACTGAAAGGGTTGGATATAGTCCGAAGAGACTGGTGCGATCTTGCAAAAGAGACTGGAAAGTGAGTTCCTTTGCCTTGTTGTCTGTTTGCTGTTTTAAGCACTATGTGCTTCATAAACATTTGGTATCATGTGGCTATGTCCTGAACCCTACAGACTAGTAGCTAACATCAGTGTTAGAGTATCTTCACTGATCTTCTGTAGGAGATGGTAAGCATTATACTTTGGCAACAGTAACAGATTATGTTTGTGCAAGTTCAAATGTCCCTAGTTCTACTAACTGCTTTTATACCTTCTGTGGAATCTGTGCATTTGATTTGCTGCAGTTTTATGTAGGTAGCTTAATAACTACAGCTGGAATCTTGTGCAAATGGTAGGTGATATCATAGTTTGGAGTCACAGGTTCAGATTTTTTTCAAGAATGGTTGAGGATACTGGTGGTCAGCTCTCTTCGCATCCTTTAAAGTTGAAAGTGTACAGTGTGCAATCTGAAAAGTGTAAGAGAAAAGATCTCTTCACTAAGGACTGGCTCTCTTCCATTTTTCATTGAGATTCTTCTGATTCTTCATTATGACAGATAACGGATTGATGATTTATGTTTTTACATGAAACATTCTTGTGCTTAACTTCAATGGAAATAATACTTCTAAGAAAAAACTGCAGTGGATGAAGAGGTGGTGATCAGGGGACTGACTCAACTTACACTGCATACTGTGTCTTGAAAACTTAAATAAATTGTGGTTCAAATGTATCCAAAAATGAATACTTTTTTACATTTGTAAAAATACACCACACGCTTGCTTACTGTTCTTAAGACTTGCATTTTCTAAGAAAAGATGCATCATAATAGAAGCAAATTTTTCCAAGCTAGGAATGTATTAGTAATTAAAGCTATACAAATGTTTGAGAGTGTTCTTTAGTGACTAACTCTTCTGCAGCTGGCAGATCTTCCAACCACATACAGAAATAGGCAAGACTTTGCTTACTTTAACTTTGCATTTTCTCTTCTCTCCAGCTCTCTTCTTGCCCCTTGTAGATACCTGGTAAAGAATAATAAATGCCAGAATAAAACAGGAACAGAAAACAAGCTAGTTGGTCTCGACGGTTCCAAATCGCTGCTAAACATTAGAATTATTTACAGTAACTTGCTTTTAGTAAATGAGCGAATAAATAAAATAGAACAAGACAGGAAATATCCTGGCAAATTTCTCTAAATTTTGGATCAGACTTGAGGTTCTTTAGCTTGTAGAGGTAACCCTGGGAAGGGAGGAATTTGTTTATTGCGTTGGCTTTGTTTTGTTTATTTTAAGCTTTGCTTTTCTTTGGACCCGTTTTTTGCAGCTATGTAATTGGTCAGATCCTTTCTGATCAGCCCCGAGATGTAATTGTGGAAAATATTCAAAGGCGGCTTATAGAAATTGGAGAAAATGTGATCGGTGGCCAGATCCCAGTAAATCAGTTTGAAATAAATAAGGTAAATGAAGTCTACAACTCTTCTGTGCCTCAGTAAAGCTTTGCTGCTCTTGATACCGACTCCTGATAAAAGTCTTCCTTGTCCCTATGACACCATGAAACAACAGGAGTGGATAGGACGCTCTCACAAAGAATTCTGAGGTGGATCTTCTCATTTGCACCCATTTGAGTTCTGTAAATTGAAAACATGATCAAGACCTGATATTCTTCTATTTTGCACAGTGCTTTCACCTTTCACCTAGTTTATTTTTAACACAATTCCATTATATTTCTGTTTTGGACTATGACATTTTCACTACAATGCCTTTTTGAACAGTAATTGTAAAAACATCCTCTCATTTTATTAATAACAACATTTTAAAAGTATGTAAGACTAGTTACCTAAAGCTTAATGCCTGGAAAACACTTGTATTACAATTTTCACATGTTTTGTGTGTTTGTGCATGTGTGTTGTAAATGTCCTAGTGGATAGTAGATAAGTGAAGATAGCTGCTACGTAATCTTGCCTCTTAAAGTTCTGAGTTGTCCATCACTGAAGTAAAAAACTTCTCTTCCAGTTATGTTTTTGTTTCCTTCTTTGATCTCTTAGGCATTGACAAAAGATCCCCAGGATTATCCTGACAAAAAAAGCTTACCACATGTGCATGTTGCCATGTGGATAAATTCTCAAGGAGGCCGAAAGGTGAAGGCAGGAGATACAGTGTCATACATCATTTGTCAGGTAAAAATGTCATTATTTACAGCTAAATACAGCATACAGTTTGCCGAGACAACAAGGAAAACCAACTCCTGGGAAAAGAAAGTTTTGATGTTTCTTTGTAGTGAGATTACGTTAGAGTTTAAAATGGTCAGTTTTCTGTACTGAATTTGGTGTTTTTTTCTTTAAAAAAAAAAGCAAAAACAAAAAAACAGCTCCTTAACATTCAATTCAGTTCATCTGGCCATCTCCATATAGTGGCTTACAAAATATCCATGGATTAATTTCTGTTAATAATATTAATACCTTAATTTTAAAGGAAACAGCATATATTTATTCGAAGGAGAAAAATGTTTTGGTGGTGAAAAGCCTGTCATTCTTGGAAAGTTCTTTGGTGACGGTGGTTAAATGTTATAATCGTCATTCTGGCCTTAGCTTGTGTCTTTTTAATTCATAGAGGTAGTGCCAGATTCAATAACTTGGTTAGGCTGGGTACTCTGAAGAGCTTTCTGTTTTCAGGTATTTATCTAGTGAATGCTTTCAAAGCTTCAGAAGATGACATCATCTTAGTGACAGCTGGAACAATGAAGTGGTTGCTTGTTTTTGTATATCTTGCAGTAAAGACATATTTTCCAGTTTTCTACAGTGATGACATTTTTTTGAGCTTTCTTTGCAAAAAATTTGGGTGCACTATCTAAATATGACACTGTAATGGTGTCAAATGTGCGTTTAATACATCTTTACAAATTTTATTCAACTTTCCTATTGGTTAGAGAATTATTTTCTTCTACAGCCCCATACTACTGTTTTGTTTTGTTGATTCAACATGACGCTCTTTTTTTCCTTCTGCAAAGATGTTGGAAATTGGAACAGAATAGAATTCAATCACTAGCTCCTTCCACTCCCCAAAATACTACCAAGAAACTCCTTAAATGTGTCTGTGTATAAATATATGTACATACACTTCATTACATGTACTGTGACTCTTCAAAGAGTCTGACATTTAGTCACATTCCTTTACTCTGAAATTAAGCTGCTTGCTGGAAGATGTTCAATAATACCATTGTGAACATGGCATGAGTGTGTTTGGGTGTGTGGTTCAATGGGAGGAACGTGCCATGCTCCTTTCTACATGCAAGAGGGAAGGGATTACAACACCCTTGTGTGTGAAGCATAACTCACACCGCAGTGGAATGCCTATTTATCTTTTAACCCATTCCCCTCTCATTATTGTTGAGTTGACTGTTCTTTTCTAGCCATTTCTCCACAGTGTTACTCTGAACCTGAGTATAAACTCAAGAAAAATGGAAATACCAGGGGATATAAAACCCATAACAGAGGGAAGAGACTTTCTTAATGAAAGCTTGTTCAGAGTCCTATACAACTAGTTGAAGAATGCTTAGGATTTGCTTTTTATTTGAAGTCCTTTATTGTCAGCAGTGCTTTTCACCTTAGAAAACAGGCATAGTTTTTTTCTCTCTGCTGGTTCACCTGAAGTTCTGTAGGGCACTGTTGTGGAATTACTCTGAGGCTGCTTTCTGCTAAACGAATCTTGAATGAGTCAGTTTTCTTTCCTTGTCGACTTCACTGCCTGCCAGTAAATTTCGCTTCTCCTGGGAAGTGCAGTTGTTGCAATAAAATTCAGTAAGCCTCCTTTTAGTTTAATTTAATATCAGTATGATGTTAGTGATCATACCACGTGTTAGACCATTGCTTAATATTTAGCACTTTGTTCTGAAACAACATGGCCAGAAACTAGCTTGTGTGTCCATGCCCCCTTAAAGAGCAGCAGGCTGAATTCTGCTGATGGAGACTGGAAGCATTGGTGTTCTTCCTTAGGTGGTACTGTCTACAGCATGTGCTAATGGAACGTAGAAGAATGTTGGTGACACGTGTGGAATGTATGTCACCACATTATTGGCTGTTTCACAGCAGGAGGATGTTCTGGAGTCACAGTTGTTGATCGTGCTTAATTTTTGGATGTTTGGTGTGACTGTGTTTTAAATGTTTAAAACGTGTTAGGGAGCACACGCCTCTTAGCTGCTAAGTACTGGCATGAGTGACATGTATATAATTATCTCACAAATATATATTCTACTTCAGATTTGCTTTAAAAACAACAAAAAAGTGTAGGTTGGATTACATGGGCCAAAGCATCTCTTATGCAAAATGGATGGGCTTGGCAGTGTGATTTCTACACTGGCCCAATATTTCAGCTCCTTTATCTTTAAGAACTGAATGATACTGATTTATACTTAATTGAGAGTCCTTAGCCCAGCATGAGGAAGCTGCCAAGACTTCTGAGAGCTGGACTATTGGTACGGCTGAGCAATGGCACAATACAAGAGAAGAATGTACTTGTTGAAAGAAGGAGCTGAAGGAATCGCATTACAATTATTTTTGCAAAGCAGCTGGATGAGCTGAATAGTCCTAAATTAATTTTGTTCTGAATACTAAGTTGTCTGAAAGGAGTAGGAGGGACCAATGGCTTGCAGTCTGTCTTTAATAGTGATGAGTTTTCAGTCCATGGTTGCTGACCCTATTGAAGCCTGTATCTTGTGTTAACAGAAAAATTGAGTTGTAATGTGTCAATGTGTAAATTTTATTAAAAAAAAAAATAGACAAAAGGATTGCACTTAGCAAGAAATAAGCTTTAGTCATCCACCCCCCCAACCCCTTGTTAAGGCTTGCTTGTATTACTGAATATTTGTTAAAATACTACTGTAATTTCTACTCTAGAATTTTAATACGGGTGAAAAATAAAATTTCCTAGTGAAGTTGTGAACTGATCACATGATTCTACAGACAAAATAAGTTACATTCCACTGAAGAGTGGAATATGCTCCAAACCTCTGAGTGGTATTTCTCTTTTGGCTTGAGATGTCACCATTTGTTTCTTTCAGTATTTTTTTCTCTTTCAAATGGATACTATTCCACTGTCTGATAATTCACATGACAATGGACGGTGGTCCTTCTCTAGCTATTCATTTTAATTGTTTATTTATCGAATGAAAGAGTATAAATTTCCTAGCAAAACAGATATAGTTTTAATATCCAGGACTTGGAATTTGCTTGTTGTGCAAAATGATAATGCCAGTTTAGTACAAAGTGAATCCAAAATGCATGCCCTCTGCATATTTTTAACTGGGCTGATAGTTACAATGTGTTTTCATTGTGCATTTCAGAATTGACAGATGGAACTGTTTACTCTGTCTACTCTTACTGATTTGCACGTGTAGGCTGCAATAACACAAGCTGGATTTACATTCTTGAACTTGCTAGTTGATGCCAGCATCAGCAGCGCAGCTTTTTTTTTTTTAACCACTGTTGGATTTGTGTTGGATGCATAATAAATCAACCAAAAGGGTGATTGTGTAACAATTTTTTGTTAAAATAATACATAATATTTGAAGCTTAATCCTTTGTATAGACTGAATGTCGATGTTACTTTTCACACTCTTTCATATTTGTCTCTTGTCTTAGGATGGATCAAATCTCAGTGCCAGCCAGCGAGCATACGCTCCAGAACAGTTGCAAAAGCAAGACAATCTTACTATTGATACTCAATACTATTTGTCACAGCAAATACATCCAGTAGTTGCTAGAATATGTGAGCCTATAGAGGGAATTGACTCTGTTCTTATTGCAACGTGGTTAGGTAAGTATTCTAACTTAAGCTTATTCAAGGAATTAAGAGACAAAGTGAGGAGTTTAAATGTGTATTTCATAACAGAAATGCTTCTGAAAATTAGTGCTTCTACAGTGAGCAGTAGTATGTGTTCTACAGTCTATAGAAAGCAATTTGGATTGTGGCTTTGTATGACTACAGCAGAGTAACATTTTTCAGGAGGTATTTATTAGCATGAACAGAATCTTACAATCCTTTTTCAGAATTGCAAATGTTTTATGTTCATATGACAGTACTGATGGTGTTCAATTACTATTACATGTTTCTAGGATTTTCTTAAGCTACTGAAGTAGTTCTCTGCAGTATGTACTCTCTAGCACTCTCTTGAGAAACCAGTCATAGTTGTACTGAAAGGATACAGTTTTTAGTAGTATGTAATTGAGGACTTTTTTTGCTAGAACTGACCTACTAGCAAATAGAAACAAAATGTTAGTAACAGTCTTCATTAATTCATACTGTTCAGGCAAACAGCCAAAAAAAGGCTATAAAAGGCTATAAAAAAATGTGAGTAATGCCAGTGAGCCATGAAATCAGCAGTTTTTATTAAAATGAGCAACAGGGAATTGCCCTTGTTAGAATTGTTTGTGCTTTTAAGAGAATGTTAAAGATATTTTTATACCCAGTTCTGATTGTCTTTTGTATCCCCTAGGCTTTTTACCTAGAAAGAGGGACAGGTGTTGAAAAATGTTTTACCATTCATTCAGGCATCTTTCCCTGAAAATATAATTCTTTCCCCGTAACCTTTTTTTGTGTTGTTTCCTCCTGAAAATGACTCACCAACAGGAACGATCTCTTTGATAAACAGAAATGTTGAGATCTCCCACACCTAGCCTGTCAGGTTTTAGAACTGTTACTCAGCGACATGGAAGAAGCCTGTTAACCTTGCTAATCTTTAAAAGAAGAGTTGGACCTCAGCATTATGTATCAGAGATGGCCAAGGTCCAAGAACTGGTCACTTAAAACCAACAGGCAGTGTCTTGCTCATCAGGACTGTTTACCTGGGACAAGGCATCTCTGTAGCTTCCTTACTTAGAGATGGTCCTCCTCGTTGTGGGGCTTATGGTTTGCATTTAAAATGTGCACAGTTAAGTCTTGTGGCTTCTCAAGAAGAGTGATTGCCATGAGAGGTCCTCATCTCCCAAGACAATCAGCTTTTTCCATCTCAGTTTCAAAAAAAATAAGAAAAGGTGGGAGTGGGGAAGGAAGGTCTGGGTGTTTTTCTTACTCTGGGAGTGTAGGCACGACAACCACAAATGTGGCTGTTTGATTGCAAGGCTGTGTCTTGTAGGTGTTGGTGTTGCTTCTCTAATGCCTTGAAGAGGTGTCAGCCCTACTTCACAAGTGCAGGCTGACCGTACAGATCTTTATGTGGCAGGGTCTCAGTATGCAACTTTCTCTTCATGTCAAGAACCAGCTATGTGCTATGCAAATCCGAGGAAGTCAAACAGTATTACATGTGTTAAAATTTTATAAGATGAAGAAAACTTGCACGTTTTTTAGGTGAGAGATTTAGATATGAAAGACTAGCTCCCTGCAGGCACCTAAATTAAGTGCCCAGATCTTAAGGCCTGTATGCCACTTGATAGCACGTGCTGTTTGCAGATGCCTATGCTGATTATTGTTCTATAGAACTTTCAAGACGAAAATGTTTTTTGTCATCTGTAATGGCATAATGCAGCTGAGAGTTTATTAATAGTCCACAGTTGTTAATCTGAAAACCTGTGTATGTCCTATTACAATCTTAGATGTGAAATGCACTTAGTTTGACCATGCTAAAAACATTATCTCCATCTCCGGCTTTGTTTTCTTGGGAGTGCATAAATTGAGCTTGAAGGTGAAGTCAGATCTTTCTCAAAACTGTTGCTCTACTTAGGTGTTTAGGTGCAGCACTTTATCAGAGTTGTGCTTAATTGTTGCAAGTTGAAGTTATTTTTCTGCTTTTTTTTCTGATGGTTATTGGAGGGATAGTCCAGTATGCTTGTTTCAAAGAAATGGAAAATAGATTCAAGTGTCCAAGACTAGAGCTGAGTTTAGTAAAACAAGCAAGTGCATTGTTGCTTTGTGTTCAGTTAGGCTTTTTAGGTAGTATTTTTATTGTTAACCAGCCAAATTCTTGTTATTTTTCTTATCTTTTTCTGTTTTGAAGAAGAAAGCTACTGTTCAACCTAGGTGTTTTATCTGTGGGCTGAAACGTGGTTGTGTTCTCATTTGTGTGTACCCTGATGCGATTTATCATGATATGTGGAGTATGTGTCCAGATGGGGAGAATGACTCTAACATTCTTGGTTTCATATTTGACAGTATCTCTTTATAAGGTGTATGTTTAATTGACAAGTCTTCATGTTAGTCTGAGTACATAAAATTGAGCTCAACTTAGGGAGACTTGGCTCACAGCAGAAAGATGAAAAGTTCTTTGTTCTGTCTGTGCTCCAAGTAAGTTATTTTAACTAAGCTATTTTAGACACTGAAGAACAAAAGCAAATAACCACACCTAAAAATTGCAGAGAGCTCTTTAAATGTCACATTCATTCACTATGGAATCGAGCTGAAAATTGTCTTTTGTTTTCGGACATTGTAGGAGGTCTGCCTAGCCTTTGAGAGATTGGAAATTCATTGTTTCTAAAAATGGGGAACTCATGGGCATACTCCTGCACTCTCTTTTTCTTGAAGTTCTCAGGGAAAAGCAGTGTCAAGATGAGGATTGTTGGGTTTTCAGAGGATAAGTAAAGTGTGAAATCTGATGAAAATAGCAGTCAATAAATGTGATCGTTTTCAATGCTTGGAGAACTCGTTTACGTCATCTTGAAGATATCCATAGGTTTTAAACATGAAGAATTCTATTGGCAGAATGCTTCTCTTAACATATTTAAAGTAGGCTTTATTGTTGTTAGGTAGATACTACTCATGATCTCAGAGAAATCCGCTGTTGTTTCTGTGATGTCAGAAATACCTACACGTTGTGGATGCAGTCAGTCAACCGTGGGATTTTCGTAGCTGTTCCTGCATGACATGCACTGCTGTGAAATGCAGAAGCTACTGGCCGCTGAAAAGGAATTCTGTCCTAGGCTGTTTCATGGTCTTCTGAAAGACCATGCTTTGCAAGCAGATGTGCATGTGGGTGCTCTGTAAGTTGTTTGATGCTTGAGTATTTCAGAGGAAGATCATCTAATTTTTGGTGGTCATTCCTGGGTCCTTCTGAAGCTTGCTGTTACGAGTGCTTCCCAGCGCTGCTTTCTCCTTGCTGCCAGGGTCTGCATGTTAACTCCTTTTTGTAAGAAGATTCCCTCTACCTTGTGGTACTAAGTCTATTTTTCTTCTTTAGTAGGTTCCATTACCAGTTAGCAGTTGCCCAGGTGGGCATTCCTGACAAAACCCAGAACAGTTGCATTTGCCTGGTGGCATGTAGGAGCCATGCAAGGTTCTGTATTCTTTCTTGCTTTTCTCACTCAAGGCAGTGAAGCAAGTGCACGGTGGTGGAAATGAAAATTAAAGCAATGCAAATCTCATGACAGTGAACTAGTCTAAACTATGAATTTTTGCTGTTTGTAGTCTTTTTCTTTGCAATGCTGTAGATGAACTTGGATGCTCAGACTCTCTATCCCTAGGTTTGTGTTTTTTGTGTAGTTTGCGGAGAAGAGGTGCCCTAATTGCGAAGGTTGGAATGCAAGGGAGGTTGTCACCTGCAGGTCTGTCTGCAGAGTGGAGGGATCCCTTCACAGCTGGGGGAAGTGGAGCCCCTGGAGAGTGACTTGTAGTCAAAATTATGAGCAGAGCAGGGCTGTCTTAGCGAGACTGAGCATTGAGAGGATTGCTGGAGCCTAACTGTGCTGGTTTAGGTGCAGGGAGCTGCCTGCCTGTATGCTTGCTTAGTGTACCACACCAGAGCTGGGAAGGCAGTCCGGTGAAGCATCTTCCTTCCAGGAGCGGGAGGATGCCTTTCACGTAAGGCTGACAAAATGCAGCAGCAAAGCCAGAACGTCTTCGGCGCCCCGGCTGGGAGCCTGGCAGGGAAGTTAGGCGCGGCCGGGCCTCTGGGTGGCAGCACCGCACACTCTTTGCGCCGTGTCACGGAGCGCCTGGAGCCGGGCCTCGGGCCGGGAAACTTCGGGGCTTTCTGGCGAACCTGCCTTTAAAACACAGAATCCGTGGACAAGCAAGCAAGCAACTCTCAGGCTTTTGCTTAAAATAATAATAATAATAAAATAAAATAAAAATCAGTGGAAAAAAGACATAGCGCTTTTGTTATCTGAGTGTTTCCTTCAGAGCTGGAACTTGGCGATTCTTTCACTTTTTTTTTTATGTTTGTCGCTTCTGTTCTCCTGGGAGGGTGCAGAGGTGGCAGTGGTAGCCTGTGTAAAGTCTAAAAAAAAAACCAACACATCTGCAGAATTTTTTTTTTCAATATTGCGATTAGTGAAATACACCTGCCTGCCTTTCAGCATATGGAGTGGGGTTTTTTTTGCTTACCAAATAACAAACGTTTTAATAATGCTATGAAATGATTCAGGAACAACTTTTAGAACTTTCCTCTATTATTTACTTGTGTAGCATTTTTAGCACTACGGATTTTTTCTTTCATCAGGAAGGTAACTGTGGAGTTCTGGTCAGATCAGAACACTTACCTGTGGCATAGGGAATTCTGTGATAGCCCCAAAGCCCCTTGGCTTTCTCTTGATGTCAGAGAAGACAAGAATTCAAAGAAGTTCACTAACTTGTTTCATTCTATCAAACTAAAATAAAAAATATTTTAAAAACAAAACAACACAAAAAAAACCACTTTTTTTTCCCATGTATTAGACATGTTTTGTTTTCCAAATGCTGCATTATGCCCAGTATGACCTGTGTGTGTCCCCCCAAAAGGAGACAAGTTGGCAAGCTGAAATGGATTAATTGAATGAACTAACTATTCCTGAAAGGATATAGTAGAAAAATAGATCCCAATTGCAGAAGATAATTGCAGAAGGCATGTTCTTTAAAAGCCTGATTTGTAGTCTCGGATTTCATTGGGGATGTTTGCACACTGAATGTGAGATACGCACAGGAGTCATCACAATACTTTTTCTTGTTGGTTTTTTTTTTTGGTTGTTTGTTTGTTTTTTCTTTTCCCAGCCAAAACAGCTGAGAAAGTTCACATATGGGTTCACATATTCAGCTTCTTAGAATGGATAATATATATTTTCTTCATGTTAAATTATTACAAAATATCTGTATGCTTATTGGTTCTCACCATTTTAAGTGAATATTGGGAAAGTACAGTTGAGCAGATTTTCTCTCCGTATTTCCTTAGGGAACTATTTCGCTTTACTGCTGCATTTGGGAAACTACCAAAAATAGATTTTTAACTGAATGTTAATGGCACCTGTATTGTAAAGTTGCAGTGATCGCTTCTCATTCCAGTTCCAATCACAGTGATCTGTGAATTTTTATTTTTATTCACCATCTTCATTTTTAAAACAGAAAGTGTATTCCCACCATTTTTTTCCAAAACTAATAAACAAAAGCAAATTAAAAATAAAATTAAAAAAAAAAAAAAGCAAAAAAGCAACCCTGCAGCCCTATAGGGTTGTTTTGTAGTTGTTTGGTTGTGTTTTTTTGGGTGGGAGTGTGTGGGGGGGGTGAGGGATGAGGTTGTACCATATGTATTAATATATGTATTAAAGTGTAAAATATGCTATTACCACTAAGTTTTTTTTTTTGTTTTTTTGTTTTTTTTTTGCTTTATCTGCTCTTTCTTTCAAAGAATTGTAGAGAATAGCATTAAAAGTTTAAGAACCACTTTGAGACTAAATATTAGCCCTATGCACTAACATTTGTTTCTATTCATAAAAGTAAAATTGGAAAATATTTATTACATTTTAGTGAAAACTCTTGTTTTTTCAAGTTAATCTTGTCTGTCGATGTAATTTTTTCCTCTCCTAGAATTTGTCATATAGCTGTAAAGTAGAAATTCAGAATCATGATAGTAAAGTTACAGATATCAAACATTTTAGGTAGAGGCAATCTGTATGTGCTTGTATAGCACAACTGTTTTGTGCATGCAGTAATACTTGTCCTGAGTGGCTGAATACTGTACCCAAACATTTTCTTTAAGTCTCTCAGTACAGAGCTTATGAGGAACTGTAAAATCAAGCTTCACTTTTTATTTGTAATCTTTCATACTTTTTCTCTGGCAATTCTTACATGTACTAAAATTCACATATGATGTAGGCTGATGCATGGTAAGCTTTTAGTTGCCTTAATTTATCTTTCTTAAAAGTATTATTTTCTTACTGGCTCTCACAATTTTTGATTGAATATTGGAAAAATACAGTTGAGCGAAATTTCTATATATTTTCTTTAGGGGGCTGTTTTGCTCTGCTACTGCTTTTGGGAAAGTAGTCTCTTTTTTTTTTTTTTTTTTTTTTAATTGTTTCTCTTTGATCCTTTCTTATTATTTTTAAAGTAAGCCGTAGTTTTCTACACATTTTTTTTCCACGCTCTTTAGGTGATTCTTTTCTATCATGTGCTATTTACTAGAGTTAAAAATAAAATCACAAAGCAGCAGCAGTAAGAACAACAGAAAAAGTCATGGGTGGAATAAATGGACTTTTTGAAAGGTTGAACATAACAAAGGATGACAAAAAAATGAGGATTTTTATTAAATTTACTTTGGCAGTCTTATTCCTAGGGTAGTGAACTTCGTGCTTGCTTGCTTATTTACTTATTTGTGGTTGAATCAGTATTTTTAGGATCTCTTTTGTGTATTTATTTGTTTAAAATCCCGAGTTCTGGCAATCAGAAATAAAGCATTTTCTCTCCAGCGCTGTCGTTTTAAATGCTGCTGCTGAATTTTAACCACTGCATTAGATTGAAACCTACATGCTGTTAACCACTGAGCCAAAATGAAATCGACCACTGCATTGAAATCAGAGTTGGCAGTTGTATACGGACTTGAAGGAGTTGGTAATAGCAGTGCACCCGTGTTTCTTTAATGGGGTTTTTATTCTCTGTTTTCAGTTTTAATGGTGCCGTTTTGATTTAAAGACTGTTTCTTAATAATGATGCACATTTTTATTGAAATATTTTCAATGTAACTTAAGAAGAAAATAACAATAAAGCCATCCTAGGAGTGGTTTCCTCAGAAACAGAATGTTCTGTCGCATACTCCCATGATAATGCAACGTGCTTGCTTTATTTATAAAGCAATCTTGCGTAAGAAGATAAGTGAGAAGATTTCTTCATGTTTTGTGAACCTTTATTTGTGGTTAAAAATTGTAAAATGTGTTTGTATTTATAGAGCAGTGTTTGCTAAAGAGAGATTTTCAGCTTTTGAATTTACATTTTGTAACTTTCTTTTCACTCTGCTTCACCAAGCATATGAAAAATGAGCCTACTTGCATGGTTGACCTCTGAGTCTTTTGAAATTTTTGTTTCTTATTAATAGGACTGGATCCCTCCCAATTCAGAGTCCATCACCATTACCATAAAGATGAGGAGAACGATGCCTTGGTTGGTGGCCCAGCTCAGCTCACTGATGAGGAGAAATATAGGGACTGTGAAAGATTCAAGTTTTGCTGCCTCAAGTGTGGAACAGAGAATATTTATGACAATGTCTTTGACTGTTCGGTTCGTTTTCAATGTTTTATTTCTCTTTATTGGTGAGGGGGAAAATAGTGTAGAGGAAAAGGCTTTTGAGAGAGCATTTGTATGATGTAGGAGAAGTTACCATATTGCTGAAGGACTGTTGTTTATATGTTTGGAACAGAAATCTGCTGATAAGACAGTGTAGAAATATTTCTCCCATTTTTGTATTTCAGCTAGGAGTAGTGCAGTCTAGGAGAACGTGTGAGATAAGCTGGCTTCATTAATCTGTTTGCCCACATTCATGAATGATTGTTAACTGTAACTTTTTAAGACATCCTTATCTTAACACCTGAGTAACTTCCAGTTCCCTGTTTAATGAAACTTTCATGTAGCTATGGCAATTTCTTATCCTAAATCATACTAATTGGAACAAAGTGGTTTTGAAATTTCTGTTTATCTTTTTACATCCCACTTCCTTTCTTCGCAGTAAGGCTTTTCTATGTTATCTTTCCTTCTGTCTTTGTATATCGAACATAAAAAGTCACGGGGGTGCATTCTTGTGGAGAAGTTCTGCCAAAAAATGTATCTGGGACCTTGGATCACAACTTGAAATAGGGCCAAGTATTTAACTCTCCAGCAATGTTATGCATATATTAGTCATTGGCAAATTAGCGAGCCTCTGAGTAGTGAAAACCTTGAAACTCAAAGCAAATAAATCTTTTATCTAAATTAAAAGTAATTATTTTAAGTTAATTTGGACAAACAGCAGATGTTTTGCATTTTTTTGAATCAAAATAAAGCAGTCTTTGGAAGCAAGTAAGATGAAAAGGCACACAAATCGAGTGATGCTATGTAAATCCTTGACTTTTGCTCATTACAGCTGTAAATAAAACAGTTAATTGCACGTAGGCTTGACAACTTGCAGATGGGCTAACTGGAGAGATGGAGAGAAATGGATGTCAAACTCTTTATATACATATATGTATATGTGTGTGTATATATAAATATATATATATTCATATACACACACACACATTTTATACATAAACGTAAAAAATATTCTACACAATTATTTAGTGGGAGTATTTTGTGTTGTGGGTGTTTAGCCAAGATGGTTCAGAATAGCCTAAGTGTTAAGTTGTAAATGGAAAGAAAACTTTTTACATAGTGTTACAAATATCCAACCTAACAGGTTTTTGTTATTTCAGTGAGAATTTTACTGAATTAAATTTCAGCACTTCACATACTGCTTTTAGGTTCTGAAATCTTAATGTTTGCCATTCAAAGGTTTCAGAACTATATGAGATGCTGTCGAACTCTAGGAGCTGTTCTTTGCACTTTGGGAGGATAAAAAATGATCTCCTTGTTGTTTTGCAACAAGGCTTGTCTCTGCAGCCACACTGGTAATCTATAATTGGTATCTGTAAGGTGGATTTCGGTGTTCTGATTAGTAGCTTCAGGCAAAACTTCAGTCTCCCTGATGAAACATAATTTGTTGAATGATTAATTTTGTAGCAGATGAAGAAGCATCATCTCCAGAAGATCTTTCATTGAAAAGAGATTTGGAAAACTGTCCTATCAGACAAGTCTTTATATGGATGTGGCCAACTGTGGTGGGAAGAAAGAAAGACTAGAGAGTAGAGATTTAATTGGAAAAATAAAGACCTTTAAGATAAATATATTTTTTTTTGCATGAGGTGTTATGTGTAAACTTTTGCTGCTATTATCTGCTGTCGTCATGTATATTTTTGCATTTCTTTTTTTCAGGGGCGATTTATTGAGCCCAGCTTGCAAAGGTGCAGTAAGAGTGAATGTGAAGAGTCTCCTTTCAACCACGTGGTTCAAATGAGCAACAAATTACTCTTGGATATTAGACGCCACCAAAAAAGATACTACAGTGTAAGTATTCAGAAAATATTCTTCCATAAGAAATGAGTTGTCTAAGTGGTCTTGAATTTAGCAGCTATCTCACTTTTTTTGATAAAGTATAAATTAGTGCGGTTGCAAAACTCAACTTTATGAAAAGGAAACTATCAGTTAATGATGTTTAAATTATTAATTTAGGTTATTTTTCCCATTTCTGTCTTAAGTCAAAATAGTCAGGTACATATATGTATGTATATAACGTTTTGTAACAGTGTTTGTCAGCATTACTACAGATGAAGGAGCTCATTGCTTTCCCAATGGTTGGCATTGTGTGGCATTACTGAACAAATAGTGCTGTGTAATATTTGCATTTCCCATCTTTCCACTGACCAAAGAACTAACAGGTTAGGAAAAATATACCTTGATTTTTAAATTATATTAATATTTTTGGCATCTCTAATATGCTGGAAAGATTGTGTTTTGTGAATTATCATCTGTCCATTTTGGTGAAATTTTCATGGAATTCCACATAACTTCTTTTAATATGTAGTTGTCTAACACAGAGCCTTTTTTCACAGCCCTCAGATCAGCATCATTTTTGAAAGAACTCCTAACCTTTGGATGCTTATAACCTTTGATATATTTAAAAATTATTTTTGAAATTTTGACCTGTAAATGAAAGGCCAGCCTAATTTGTGGTTTGTTTTCTTAGATATTACAAAATATTTTTTCAGATGGCAGCTAAAATGCAGAGCATTAGCATAGTAGTTTTGTTTTAATTATGGTTTAATACTAAGCGCACATCTTATGTGGTTTTTTTTTTCCTTCTGTATTAATTCCTATTGCAATTCTAAATAAATGTTTTCTGATATGTTTTCTGGAAATGTGATGTATTCAGAAGGTATAAGTGTGTCTTTTGAAGATCACTGCATCAAAAAGAGCTTTCTTAGACTATTTAAATTCATAGTAGTTCTTAAGGTAGGACTGATTGTTCCTTCGCACTGAAATTAAGGGTAAATCATTTAGGTGGGTAAAGTTATTAAATGTGAAATCTTGCATTTTTGCCAAGTCCATCTGACTGCAAAACTTTCATTCACATGACATTACTATAAATACTGCATTATAAAGTATGTTTATATAATAGGTCAAGGTTATATATAAAAGACTACTTTTATATAAAGTTCTGCTCTGATTAATTTTTTTAGATTTCAGTATATGTACATTTGATGTCATGTATGAACATTATGATAATACACAAGTCAAATGCTAAGGAATTCTTGGTATATAAAGTACTGGAAAGATAGGCATGATATGTGCAGTAATAAACTCCATGTATAAAGGAAGATTTAAGGACAGGAAGAAGTATTGTTTCTGAAGAATTCTAAAGAATGAAAAATGCTGTAATATTTTACTCTGTTCTCTAGCTTTTGATTTTTGTTTGGTTTTAAGGCCAAGCCGTGAACCGAACTCTGAAATGTTTCAATATTGAACATTGTAATTTATTTATATTCTATTAAAATCTGCCGTGTATCTGTCTACCTAGTATATATCATAATAAAGTGTCCTCCAAGAGGAATTTACTTACGCTTGTAAATGGAGGCTTTACAAACCTGATTATGTTTTCAGCGCTGAGATCTTACTTTTAACCTCATAATTATCAGTTAGCTCTAATAATGATGTTTAATACTACTTTTAACTGTGGAATACATTCAAACTCCAGAAATGTGAGTTTATTTTATTGTTAAGAGAAGTTTTGAAACTGCACAATGATTTTCATTAAAAAAGAAGGGCTTTCCACTGAGCTGGGCAAGAAAACTTTTTGTCCCGTTAGCTCTTAGAAAAGCAGGTGCTCTGAGCTTTGGTATACTTCTTTCATCAAGTACGTGTAGTGACTGTGTAACAGCTGGAGTTGAAATTTGTCAAATGGATGTTTGCACTAATACATATAATCCTATAAACTATAATGGCACACTCAGAAGTAGTGTGGCAAAGTACCATCTGAACAAAACATTTGACTTAACTTTGAGACACTTAAGTCTCCTCTTGTAGTTGTTGTACCTGAGAGGCTCAGAAGTGTCAGTTTAAATAGACAAATACTGTGATTAACTTTGTCACTCCATCTATTTCAGTATGTATATATTTTTAGATAATACTTTTCTTTGTATGTTGGTGAAATGACCCACAATACAAAAAAAAAAAACAAAGTTCATAAATAATATTTTTTTAACCCTCAAAATAATGAGCTGCTTTTTATGAAGTTACTCTTAGCAGGAGTCTTTTGCCCCTATCCACAGCTTGCAGAAATGAATAAGCTTACTTTTTTTTCGGCAGGCTTTGAATGAGATTTTTTTTTTTCAGGGTTTAGAATCATTGCATTTTGTTTCCCTATCTATTGAAATGCTTCCATATGTAGCTATATGACCTTAGAAAGGGGATGCCTTAACGTGTAAAAGTGCAAAATATACTTGGTCTTTTTGGTGGGTGGAGTTGATAAATAAGTAAATATACTGGTGATGTACTTCCTTCCTTTAAAACGGTGCAAGTCTAAGTGCACAAATATAATTTTGTAAGGTTGCTACAATACCACTGCTTTTGTAAATTATTTACCTTTATGTAATTTCTTTTCTTCAGTCCTTTTTCCCATTGAAACATTTAAATCTTTTATTTGTGTTCTAAAACACAAGTGCCATTACTCCAGTATTTTTGGCTTTCTTAATAGTATTAACAATATCATTTTTGAGAACCCTACTCGTAATTGTAAATATCTTTAAAAATGACATGCAAATATTTCTTTTCAGAAATGCATTATTCTTTGAGAGATTGATTCTGTTGTGTGGTGTGTGAGTTTTTTTTTTTTATCCTGCTTCAGAAGAGCAAATAGATGAAAAGAGAGAGAAACGCTAGCTAATCTAAATTGGGAAATGAAGAGGGCTTTTTTAAGCATGAAAATTTCATCATCTTGTCAGCTGGCAGAATGCCTGCTGTGTGGATTCACAAAGGCTAAGAATTACACTTTCATGAAATTTTCCTCACTAACTGCCCTGGTTAATTTGAAAGATAACCCACTGTTCTAATTCATTCCTCAATTGGGCGGTGCAGATTTTATCTTTGATCTGACAAAGCATTTGTGTTAATCGTTTTGGCCCTCTACTAGACACTCTTGGGATTGTGCTTTTACAATAAATGTGTCTGTGATAGCTCTTTAGTCTATTATACTTACAATAGATCCATAGAACTGGTAATTAATTCTGTACTGCTTTGGAAATGGGGAAGAATAGGTGTAGCTCTGTCAAGTGCTGCTGGGAAGTTTGTTTAGCTAGTTCATTTTTGAAGTGTTACCCTCAGCCATCAATGAAGCATCCGTGCTAGAGAATGGCTGAAGGCTGAAATATGCAAGCATAAATGGAAAAAGTGACCAATTGCTGTGCTGGAGAGTTTCATATAATTTATAGTAAGAGGATCTAATTATGATGCAAACTGCTTAATGTTTCCCACTGGAAATATTCATTTTATTTCAAGCATTTGGTAAATAAACACCAACTCTTTTAAAAATCTCTCTAAAAAATCAGTGTTCATATCCATAAAAATTAATCCCCTGTCTTGTTTAGCTGTTAGTTTTGCTGACTGAAAGGAACTGAATAAAAAGTCTGTGTTGTATACATCTGAGTGGTATCAGAATCACAGCTGAATTGGATGGACTCTCAAGCTGTAGTCCTTGAATCACAAGTTTTTTTTAACTTGTTTCTAGGTATGCATGCACAGTATTAGTAGTAGTATAGGCTAAAGCCTGTTTTAATATCGATTTTTTTCTGTGGTGTTTAGTTAGCATATGGCATCTTCAGATCTTTCTGTCTTTTCAGAATGCAAATTTAAAAGGGTTATGGTGTTTTTTTAAATTGTTTTTTTGTTGTCGTTGTTTTTTTTAACATTGAGAAAATCTTGGCCCTGCCTTTATTACACTGCCTTTGTTTTAGTCTTTCTAGTAGACCACTCTAACCCACAGACAGAAGTGAGTTTGAAGGCTATTGAACACTGCTAAATAACTTTATACTGTTCAGCTGCGAAAATGCAGTGCTCAATAGCCCTCAAAATTTCTCATTTCTTACCTGTGGTGGGGTAGTCTACTGCTTGCACATTAGGTCGCAGTATAAAAGCATGTTAGTACACTTGTTCAAGGTCTTTGAATCATTATTTTATGTATGTATATGTATATTCCTTGTTTTGATTATTGTATATGTATGTTCTTGGGTTTTGTGTCAGTATTTTATGCATTTAAAAAGTAAAAGATTTATAAACAAGATAATATTATAAGAGGCTGTAGCCTTCATACAGGGTTTGGGGGTAGCATGGCATATTCGCTTAAGAGAACAAAAATGACAGAGCTCATTGTGGACCTGGAGTCTCCCACACTGCAATCATGTGTATTGCCAACAACCCACAGGTGTACACCACATGAACAGGTGAAAATATGATTGTGGATGGTGGTGATGACTTTTGTAATCATGCTTTCGGAACAGCTATGTATTGAAAGCCCTTTTTGTTTGGTGGGTGGGTCGGGGTAAGAAGCTTCTTTGGATTGAAGGAAAGGTCTTTAGTAGTGGCAGTAGTACAGTATTTTAAATATTGTTGTGCTGCTAATACTAGCAGAATATGGACACCTAATAAAGAGTGTGTAGAGCCAGAAAACAGAAGGAATCATTACACCAATTGATGTGGCAGACACAATCAGATAGCTAAAAGCTGCTGTCCAATTATCTCCAATGATTATTTTGGGAGTTCTTCCTGTTTGTGTATAAATGGATATCTGATTCTCTTCCAAGCTTGAAATTGTATCACTGTCATTTTAGTTTATATATACAGAAACTGAGACATTTATTTTTAGTATTGAAAGCTTCCAAGTCAAGACAAAATGGAAAGGAATTGGAGTGCGCGATAAAAGATGAATGTGATTCCATGCACAACTTACTGGGAACTCAAGAGAGGGAAGGGAAGCTGGCACCAAGAATTCTCAAGGATGTTTTCCTCCACCCCACAGTAGTATTTTCTGATCCATTTCTTGAATGTGGTTGACAAATGGGTTGTACTTAAAATCATGTTTTGGTTAACCAAGAGGAGATTAGAAGCATCTTAATTATTGAACACCACCAGTATTCTACTACGTGAAAGCATTATATATGTCTTTACAGACACAATTTATACTTAACTGCATAATGAAAGGTAGCTCTTTGGTCACCATGTATAGTGCGTTTTGGGGATGAGTAAGCAGTTATTTGTCACAGCACTCATGGTATCTATTAACTGAGATTGATTCGCTATTACTGCAACTTCTGCCCTGTAAAGGAATTGTTTGTTTTAGACTTGCAGCATCAATATGATTTTTAGTGAAGTGTTTCAAAGTAATGATCGATATACCTATACAAAAGGTTTAACTCTCTTCATTGGATTTTACTAGCCGTGACGGACATGCATCCATCTCCCTGATGGCTGAGCGAAATTGAGTGCAACTCTATGAACTCAGAATTTCAGCCACTGAGAATGAGTGAAATCTGCAGAGGAATAGTGTCTGTTTGCTGATGCTTATTTTAGTGCTTAGTCCACAGTCAGGTCCCTTGCCAGAGAAGACTCTTAGCAGATACATCTCTCTGCTAACTGGAGAAAATGCTTCCCAGGTTAGCCACGGCATGGAACAGGTCCTAAGAAATGCAGATTGCCTCAATAGAATAAAACCAACTTTGTAATTTCCTCTGTAGGTAGAACACAGGAATGTAAGGGCTTATTATCACAATAATTTATCTGCTTAGGCTTATGAATGGCAGTAATGTGTAGATCATGTTACAGGAAATGTGCCCACAGGTAAATATGGTTGTGGTTGTGATTGCCACCAAGTGTGTAATGTTTACCTAGGTGATTGAATCACTTCTCTAATAACAAGATGTTGCTGTCTTCAAAGGATTATGGAAAGCACTTTGAAGGTACTCTGTTGGAACTGATCTGTTGCCACAGTAGAAACAATGATGAATTTTGGTAGCACTTGGGAAGCATGTCTTGCTGTAATACGGTTATGGTTGCAACTCTCTCTTGTCTAGCTTTAAACTGAGCACAAAATAAAGTAGCTTTGGTGTGCCAACTGCAGTACTTATTACGATATTCTGTAGTCCAGAATGTAAAAGTTTGGGTGAATTTCTGCAGCCCATAGATAGATCTGCCACAACTGCGTTACATTAAGTGCCTGAGCAAGCTACTTTGAGAATGAGAGTGAACGAGTACATCCTTTGTTGAACATCTTGGAATGACAGAAGTGTTAGGATGCTTCGTGGCATTATAGGTTTTGCTTATTCTGAGACTACTTTAATGACATTATAAATCACAAGGCGATTCATGACAAATCGCTGGTCTTGACAAGATCAATGTTGATCTTTCTCCTTTCTGTGGTAGTTTCAGAGATGGCCATTTTCAATCCGTTTAGATTGCTGTTGCTTTTAATTTAAATCCAAATGCAGTTTTGGATGGAGAAGCATTCTTACTAGTTTCCAATTAGAGATATTAGAAGAAGTGGAAGCTCGTCTCAACTAAGACTTAAAGGAATATTTAAAACCATCAGTTCTTATGGGATTTTGATGCAGTTCATGCATTATACTAAGTTGGGACAATAGGTATCAACTAATAAATTAAGTCTGCATTATTATACATGAAATTTTAATACAAACGAATGTGTTATAACCAGTTTGCTAGAATATGACACAGAATTGTCTCTTGATATTGAATACTTGATGCTAGTTGGTATATGTACAATAGTAATCACAGAAATATTGGTTTAACTGTTACAATTTTTGTTGACCCTCTAGTATCAGATCAGCCAATAATTACACTGTTCAAGCACATAGCATACTCCAGAGAGCCAAAGTTAAAACCAGAAGTTAAATAGACTACAGATTCTCTGAACGTAGTTGTTTTTTACAAGAATAGGTTTATTTGACATTTCTGACCTAAAAATGTTGTGATAATCAGAAATGTGTTCTTAGGAGTTGCTTAGGAGGTATATAGAAATCTATAGTCGAACAAGAATTTTAGAAATTGAAACATCTTGATTTGAGTGTTTTGTTTAAAAAGCTACAGTGGATCCATCCGTGGTAATTCAGTTGAGTGACACATAAAAATATGGAATGTTTTCTAATAATTGCATGAAAAACTAAGTCACCTGTCCTGAAGTTTCTTAGTCTTTTTTGTGAACCAACCCTCAATTTTACACGAAAGCTTAAATTATTATTATTTTTTATTATTATTTGGGAAGCTAAACTGTATTTGGTGCAGGGTATACTTTCTTTGGCAAACGTTTTTGTTTGTTACTGTCTTTCGTAGTCCACATTCCTGAAAGTTATTGAATAACAATGTCACTGAGGATAGGAGGTGGCAGAAAGCACATGCAGAAGTGCACCAGAAGCTTCAACTATGTTTTCTTTAGCATGCTTTGCTTTGCATTGTGGGGATGGTTCTTGTAGATGCTTGTTTCTTCACTCTTAGCTGTTAAAAGACTTATTTCAATTTTTTTGTTTAAAGTAGTTAAACGTGTCAGAAAATATTTCTGTTATCTTCTAGTCACTTCTCTGCTTCTTAGTAAAATATTTTTTTAAGGAATTAAACAAGTTATACCTCAACAGACGTGATTCCCATATTTGAAATCTCATGATAACAAGGCTGTGGTACAAAATGGGCTTTGACCTACTTGTAGTGCCCTCTGAATAGGCTTTTGTGTCGTTGAAGCTCAGCAGTCAGGTTGGTTACGTATCTGTTTCGATCGTTTTCATTAAATGGCATCTGCTGATGGACTTTACCACTAATTTCTTACTGAGTTATAAACATGAGTTACTCTATTTTTGTTCATAGGAGCATGCTTTTGTACTACTACCTTTTGTAAATTGAGCCTGAACAGTTGTCAGCTTTGCCTGTGCTTTAGCACCTTGTGTTCTGTGATGCACACTGGTTTAAATACCCTTTTATTGCTGAAGATGAACATCTCTTCCCTATTTTCATGCCATGCAGTTTATTTTATCTTCCACAGCTGTGGCATTTCATAGTGGGGGGAAAAAAAGCTCTGTAGTCCTGCTAAAACTGTTACAGCAGCTAAATAACAAAGGCTATTGTCTTGTTCATTTTCTTTCATTTGAAGAATTTCAGCTATCCAAGTGTCTTCAGCCCAGCCATTGTTAGGCTTTAAATCCTCAAATGTATGAAAGAAACACTTCTGAGGTTTTCCAAAGGTATACCAAATTTCTACAGAGAATAACAGGATTGTTTGGGTTGGAAGATGGTTTAATTCAACTTAAATTCAACTCCATTTAATTCAATTCAATTTAATTCCATGAGGAGGGAAATCTTCCACTGCACCATAAAAATTCAGACTCTGCAGAAGTTAGCAAGTAACTGCTCTTTTTCTCGGGAACAAAATCATTATCTTTTCAGATGCCCTTACAAGAGAGGCATTGAAAATTCACACTGCTGAGAGATCTCAAGATAGAAATAAATGTTTCTTCAGAAACAAAACTCATTCCATCCAAAAATAAAAGCTCTCAGTTTCAGAGTTGTAGCACATACTCTGAATGTCTTTACCCTATACAACAGAATAAGTGAAAAGTTGATGTTTAAAGATGTTGGGTTTTGGTTGTTTTTTTGTCTTTGTTTTGTTGTTTTTTTGGCTTTTTTTTTAATGCTTGTCTAGAAAGGAATACTTCTTTGTCTCATCTTTTTCCTTTTTGTACTCGTGGCTACAGGGCAGATGTGGAAAACAATGAAGGATGAACTCCAAGGGGTTTTCTTCAAGTAACCTGCCCAGTCAACATCATCATCCCAGAGATTTATTTAATTGGTGTTTTTTCTTGTGTTCTTTTTTTCCTTCATCACTTGCTTTACTTGTCTTTGAAGATTATAGACGTGGATGGGTTGAAGAGAAAGATTTAGTAATAACTAGCTTTCGTTTCCTAATGAAAATATGGTCAGTATAGCAATATTCTTCCTTTTCCCCCTATTTGATGGAGATTTCTTTACTCATGCCTTCAGTTTGAATGAGCTTATTTTTGCTCTCTGCCAACGATGTGAAAGATTGAACATTGCGCATATCTTACAGCTGGTATATCTTAATTATTATTTAAATTTTTACTGGATTTGGAAGAATTATCTGAAAGGACAAAATAGGAGGTGGAGTCAAGTGGAAGTATATCCTCATCAGCTCTGCAGTCAGCCCCCATTCCTTCGAGTGCAAGGCAACCCAGCTGTGAGGATTGCTGGTCACACTCTCATCAGAGAGAGAGAGAGAGAGAGAGAGAGAGAAAATTAGCAAGACAAAATTCCTCTCTATCAATCCTACCCTTACACAAATTCAGACTTCTGAGCTCCCATACGTGAGAGTGTAACTTAATTTCCAAATTACATGATGAAAGCACATCTGTCCCAAAATTAATACCTCTTGAGAATATCATAATTGTATATACTGAAAATAATTAGTATCTGTAATTTGCAAGTCATAAATGTCTAATTTTTAGCGAAGTTGTTTGTTTCCATTTAAGATAAATTCTCAATTTAATATCCAAAGCAACATACGACTGTACCACAGGGAAGCTAGAATTGTTTCAAAATGGAGAACCCCCTTGCCCCCCAAAACACAAAGAAAGCAAATGATGAATTCTGTTGCATGATACTACATTTTTTTCCCTGAAAACTGGTAATTCATGTAATTCGTTGTTATTTGGTAATGCATATTTTTTCTCATATTGAAGCAATTCTTGATGAAGGTCTTGCAATAGAACTAGCAGCTACTAAGGCACTTGTATTTATGACCCCTATCAAGCACAGAAGTTGAATTTAGAATTTGAATTTGGTACTATTTCTATATATGTGACTTTTTATGGATAAGTTTGTAGATATGAATAAAGTCATTAAAACAGCTAGTAAGAAATATCAGAACATCTTCCAGCAGTTCATGCAGTGTTGGAGATGCTTTTTCACACCATTCTTTATTATTTGCATGTGTTTTTTATGCTTTTTTGAATGGGAGCAATTAAGCAAATTCTTCCTCCCTCCTACTGCTTTCTATCTTTCTTTTTGCGACATGAGATCAGCATTTATACTCTCTTGTTCCTTTAATGGGGCATCTTTTGGGGGGCCACCTTCCAACTTTTTTTTTTTTTTTTAAATATAATCAATGAAATAATAACAATAGAGTAGAATAAATTTTGATGTGGTTCTCAAGGGGGTTTCCTGGCTGATTAAACATAAAGTAGTTTTAATACCTGGCACCCTACTCCCTTCCCAGCCCATCAAATAAAAGAGACTAAAATGCCTAATAAATAACTCATAATTTACAAATTCTATATGATCTAATGAGCCAGGCATCTTAAGGACTTAAAATTAATTAGAAAAGAAAAACAAAACAAACAAAAAACCCTCCACAACTATGTTATCTACCAAGAAATGGTCAATAATGACTTCAAATTTTTGACATTTTCCGGTGAGTCCATTTTTGAAGGGTTTCATGAGGCTAGTGGCAAGATGCCACTCAGCAATCAGGTGTCTTGCAGGAAACCTCTGTAACAAATACTTATTTGAGGAGCATCAGAGACTGTAGTAAGAATAAGGAAACTGATGTGCAGTTACAAGCTTTTTGTAGAAAGAAGCGTATTTAATTTCTATATAAATTGAACTGGTTCCTTTTTTTTTTTTATAGATACAGATCACCACGTAAGAAGGTGCAGCTTCATAACCAAGACTAGTATCATAACCAAGGCTAGGGAGATGCCAATGTTGTAACTACTGACTTCATCTTGTAATAATTACAGGCAAGTTATTTTTCTAGAAGGCATCTAGGCAAACTTTCTTCAATCCCTTCCTCCTCATCTGAAACTGCAAACAATTCTTCAGTTACAAAATTTTCAAATTATTTTTAATCCTTTAGGGTCAAGCCACTGAACTGTCTGGAAGGCATCTAATAAGAGCATTAGGCAAATACAACAAAATAAGCCAAAAGTTGATGTTTGAAGATGTGGTTTTTTTGGTTTTTTACTTGCTGGACCTGAAAGGAATACTTTGTCTTGTCTTTTTTCCTTTTTGTACTCATGGCTACAGGGCAGATGTGGAAAACAATAAAGGGTGAACTCCAAGGGGTTTTCTTCAAGTAACCTGCCCATTCAACATCATCATCCCAGAGATTTATTTAATTGGTGTTTTTTCTTGTGTTCTTTTTTTCCTTCATCACTTGCTTTACTTGTCTTTGAAGATTATAGACGTGGATGGGTTGAAGAGAAAGATTTAGTAATAACTAGCTTTCGTTTCCTAATGAAAATATGGTCAGTATAGCAATATTCTTCCTTTTCCCCCTATTTGATGGAGATTTCTTTACTCATGCCTTCAATTTGGATGAACTTATTTCTGCTGCACCTGGAATAATACAAAACATTCATCCTCCATGGAGAGGATGTTCATGCTCATGTTTTCCAGTTGAGAACAAAACTGTTCCTGCCTGTGGGTTTCCTCATTCAGCCTGGAAAGAGATTGGCAGAGTGAGCAGAGAAAATGTGGGAATTACAGTGCAGGAGAGGTGTTATCCTGGTTTTCAGCTTCTCTTGGACTTTTCTTAGTGGAAAAAAGTGATGAACACAACTGTATTGCATGACAGAAGCTGAAGAGGGACAGAATTTTTTCAACAGCAGGGATTTCTTTTACTTTTTTATTTTCTGGAAGAGATAACTACGTTGGTTTTGACTCATTTGTTTACCACATGTAAAGAAATGAGGACCAAGGAGAAGTATTGAATTTTTCACTCCTTTGGCCGGACAGTGAAAGAATGAGAACACTGGAAGATACTCTTTGATCTCATCTCGTTGCTTTAATTTGAACTTCTAATACCTTCAGATATTCAGGAGAACAGTTAAAACATGAATTAAGATTACTAAGACTCAAATAAAGATTTCCTAGTTTAGGAAAGAGAATGTCTTAGTGTTCTTTTCTTCTTTTCTCAGTGCTTATAAAGAGCAGACATAAATCATCCAAAATTATGTGAGTGACTCACTACATTGCAGTTTATTTGGTCACAGAAAATTGAGTCCAGAGATGACTGTGTTCAGTTGATTGAAAAAAGTGTCTGCCACCAGAGGAGTAGCTGTTGGACTACCTCTTAATGCTTTACTAAAGCATTCCCTTCGCTTTCATTACTTTGTTGATATTTCAGATACTTTATCATCTCAAAAGTGGTGCCAAAAAAGTCATAGCTTTGTTTTGTTTTGTTTTGTTTTAGAGAGTGTGGCCCACTTTCTTGCAACTGCTTTATTATTTTGGTTAGACTTTTGAATCTAAAAGAATAAAAGTCTACCGTGAGGTATGGATTTACAAAAGGAAACTAAGGAAGCAGCTACACAGCTTTCAGATCCCTTTGGATTGCAGAAGTTGTTAAAAAGCATGTATGTGTTATGCATTCAGTTACCACATTTGACTTACGAGATAAAAGTCCATCGGTTTCTTCAGAAGAATCCTGTAAAACATTTGCCTAGCTGGAGAGGGCAACTGTATTCTAAAATGTTAGATGAAATCTAATAGTAGTATTTCATTGTTATGAATAATGCTTACCAATATTTGAAATTTAAGCCTTTTTTTATGAGGAAAGTAGTTGGATGATTTTTCCACCTACTTGGAAAATTAGGAAGTTATTGGGAAGTGGTTAAGTGGGAGAAAATCCACAAACTGCCTAATTTCTACAGACTTCATTTCCCATTGAGACAGGGAAATATAAATGCATCTTCTTCAGTGAAGTTGTGATTAATACTAGGGTATTGGATTTTATGGGAAGTGATTCCTACTGAGGAATAATTTTGTTGTGTTGCCTAAAGGAAAATGTAGATATCAGTCCTTATTTTTTGTTTTCCTTTTTTTCCCCCCTTTCTTTAACCCATCTTTAGTGCAAGGCTGTGTTACAGCTATCAGAGTATAAATGCTTTGCTCCTTCTTCAGAGAGCCTTGGGGCCATCCTTGGATATTTAATTACTTTTAAGTCTTTCACAAGAGAAAGATAAGAACATGCTTTCCTTGAACTTAACAGTTTGGGCAATTTTCTGTAATCCAGTAAATACAAATTGTACCCTGATTATCCATCTATGTCTGTCAAGCAAATTTTAATGGATGAATGAATGAGTCAAATCCTATGCATGGAAATACACAAATGTGCAAAATATGAGTCTAATTACAAGG
This sequence comes from Lagopus muta, assembly GCF_023343835.1. Classification (NCBI taxonomy): domain Eukaryota; kingdom Metazoa; phylum Chordata; class Aves; order Galliformes; family Phasianidae; genus Lagopus; species Lagopus muta. The sequence goes on along the minus strand of NC_064433.1, from coordinate 116,726,521 downwards.
CTGCTAAATTTACACAAGGTCAGGTAAACAAGCCACTGTGTAATAATTATTAATTGTTAATAATGCCTTTGAGAAAACACGTTTCTGCTCTCAACACCTAATGTTTATGCCTTATGAAAGAACCAAGTTGATCAGCTATTAGGAAAAAAAATCAACAAAAGACATTATTTTCTTCCATCTTTCTCCTACCTCACCTGCCCACTAATTACTTCTGAATAGTGGGTAAAGGATAACATGAATCCTCACTACTGATCTGAAAAATAATACATAACTGTTGAACATACTTTTATAGTTTACAGTGAAAATATTATGAGTAAATTTATTAACTGGTAACATTTTTCCTCTAGAACCTTACAAGCTCTACAGTCTGTTGCCTTGTGTAAGGATCAAGTCATTTCTTCTATTTCATTGTTATCCTTCTTAATTGTTTTAAAATAGACCAATTTTGCGCTTTCACTCTGTTGCCCTTACTTTGCTCCTTATTCCTTTACCTTTTAAACTTATCTGCATCTCTTCTCTTGTCTCTTTTGTTCCACTGTAAAAATGTCCATTGTCAGACAGAGGAATTTACAGGGAGAGAAACAAGGCTGAAAATGGGAAATACTAGATTCCGTATTCCATCAAATTCAAATTGGCAAACATGGGTTGACTTTCTTTGCTATATATAGATACATTTCTTGTACTCAGTTGTGAATTTGTATCAGCAAACAGATAGTTTGGACAGGAATGGTAAGGAAGATTGCAGGCAGAAAAACCCAATCTGCAATGCAGTATGTTTCATAGTTTTGCCTAAACTTTCTCTGGTTTTCAAGTACAGTGCTTTTGCATTGAAACCTCTGATTCTGTTTGGCAGTACCACTTGTTTTCTCTAGCGCTGCTGAAAATGAAACAGATTTAAGCCTCAAGAGAAAACAAATATTCACGTTTGCTTTGAATATTGAGGGGAAACAAGACTGATCTGTGGTTATTTGGTAGAGTATTGTAACCAAGAAATACAGATTGATTTGTGTTAACCCATGAACAAATAAGTTTGATTTAAGAAAAAGATTTGCCTAGTAGACTGTCTGACATTATCTGGGTGCTTGTGATTCAAGGAACTCTGTTTAATGCTTTTTTTTCAATAGAATTTTCTGCAGGAGATGTAAGCTCCTAGGTAGTAACTGACTGTTTCAGCTAAAACAGGGAGTATTTTCAGCTGTGTGAGATGGGCAGGTCTTCTCTAGATACAGCTTCTGAATGGCACTTAGGGTAAGCAGATCCAAAGGCTATTCTACACCATTTCAGATATTTCTGTTCTTCATTGCTCTCATTTTTGTAATCTTTTCAGCTTCACTGCAATTCTGTTTTGAATTGCAAAGAAAGGTAAACAAACCAACAAGTTTATCATCACATTGTCTGCATTTCTAGGCTTTCTCTTTCCAACTTCTGTTTTCACTGACTCTTTTGCACTCCTGTTTTTTCTGTTTTATAATGATAATGGTGACAAAACCAAACAGTGGGCACTGAAATTGATGCAGACTGTGTTTTTTATGGATGCACAAAGGCTACAGCTATTTATCAAAATCCTTTTCATCTCTTTGGCTTTCTCAGTATTATATAGTAGCGTTTATTTCCTAGTTCCTTAAAGAACTAGGATTGTTCCTAATATTATGGATGATTGTAATTAAACTGCTACCATAATAAACATGTCAAATTCTGCTAAGCCTGAGCATATTTAATATAATCTTGTTTTCAACTAGTCAAAACTTGCCTTTTTGATACACATACCTGCTTTTTGCAACATGCTTTTTGCTCCTTTGGAATGGAGGAGTACGTAGTAATCTTGTATCACTGAATCTGGTGTGTTTGTAACCACTGGAAAAATTATTGTATCATACTTTTTTGTTATCTGCAGAGCTTTTTGTTGTTGTTGTTGTTGTTGTTGTTCTTGTTCTTTGCATTGGTTTCTTTTATCCATTTTTAGTGATGTACCCAGGATTGTAGACAGCATTTCAAGCGAGGCCCCTCTGCTGGCTTTGTACAGGGAAATGATTACTTTTTCAATTTTTTTCTGCTTCTTTCTTCTCATTCTCTTTTCCTTTTGATTAGTGTATTATTTTAGCATAATTTTTGCCTTTCAGCTTCAGTCTCTCACTGTGAGCTAGCATTTATCATTCCCGTATCTCTCCTCCCTCCCTCTCTTTCTCCTTCCCTGATAAGGCCAATGTTATCCTTGCTGGTTTTTCTATTTATTTTCTTTTAGAACTTTTTAATTCATCTCTTACATTTTTGAATTTTCTGTTTCCCACTCTTGTAATAACTTCCAGTTTGTGTGTAACTATCACCTAAATAGTTTCCCCTGTTGAAGTTCTTGGCTCGTAACAAAAAAACCTGGGTGGTAAGCAGCCTGGCTAGCATAGTAGAGCCTGAACTTTTCCATTTTCTAGCGAGAGGAACTCTCAATTCTTACATGAATTATTTGTCTTCTTGCCTACGTCAGTCTGGATTCTTGCTACCAATTGGAGTTTGTTTAGGTCATGTTGACCTTGGTCTGAGATCGCAGAAGTTTTATTGTTTGGGGTTTTTGCAGATGTCTAATTCTTGCTTTTCTAATATTTCTGTTTCAAAACGTGAGACTGATATGGAGTAGGTAGACTGCGCTTAGCTTAGCTTAGCTTAGTTTGGTTTCTTCCCATAAATTGATTCAATTATCAATTCTTTTCATTGTTTGTAAGGTACTTTTGAATGTACCTGTATCCCAAAGGCCATTTGGTAATTCAAAATTATTCCTTATTTTTACAGCTATGGTACTATAAAGCAAATGTGACTGCATAATTCAATCACTTAGACTAGGCCAGGGATAATTTTTCTTACTTGTTGAATTTTGGAGTTTTGGTGAATTTTTAACTTATTTTGGTAAAGTAAATATATAAGATCTATTGTTACTGATACTTTTGTTTCCATTTTATTCCCTTTCAACTTTTATGCATATTGATAAGTTTGGTCTGTTTTGAAAACACTTACTAATGCTATAATACATTTTCCCATATCTCCCTTCTCAAATTTTTACTGTTATTGATTGAAGATTCAATTGAGAAATGTGTTTAGAACCCTGCTTTCTGTGGTAATCATAGAAGTCAGTGGGAAGACAAGAAAATTGTATTGAAAGAAATTGTGTGCGTGTGTGTTTTGTGTTTCAGCATAGATTATCTCTGCCAAAATAATAGCTGTCATTTTGTTCTTGTTATATTAGTGGCCTGTAGCTTACTACTACCCCTTTTGCCTTGCTTTTGTCCATTTGTCTATTTGTGAGCAGAAAAAAATTTTTGTGAAGAGCCATAATTTGGGGGCTTTATTATGCTAATAGAATCAATATTTTGTTATCTATTTAAATGAAATATTTCAAGATGGTGACCCCTCTCTACCCTAGTATCAAAGCTGCAGACCTTAACATTCAGTGACTTTGAAACTTGAGTTCTGTTTAGAATTTCATGTCATGCCTATCGCAGGAGAAAAAGATGGAAAATGTATACGCTGAGCCTATAGGACTTCCTGCAGTGCTTATTAATCCTTTATGGATCATTTGAAATGTTTCTAGTTTATTTAAGCTTTGCTGCCTGTATCAGATTGTTCCTGCAAAAAAAGGAAAAAGTGATCATGCTTTGAATTTTTAAAAATGATCTCACTTTCAAGCAAAAGCACTTTTATGCTCCATTAGAGTTGAATTTGCCAAACTCTTACATCGCATTAACACAAGCTTTACTGGATAGATAAACGTGTTCAGAGACTGACTAGAACTTTACCAAACTGCATATTAAGATTTTGTCGTTTTTGTGTTTTGGTCTTGAATATTTTCTACAAACAAATAAAGTGAGGGAGACAAAATTATTTCATTAAGAAACTGGTCTTACGCACTTCTGGTCTTACAGAATGGTTGAAAACTGGAATATTAAACTTAATAGTTCAGTATAAGACCAGAGAGTCTAGTAGAACTAAAACTTGTGCCATCTATGAAGAAGTGTTCAAAATTTATATATATGAAGGGTCTCTGCTTTTTGTATTTTGCTGCTGTTCCTAAAATAGTTGATAGACTTGCAGAATAATGCATTATGATTCCTAGCTTAAAAGAAAGCTCTTCATCTGAAGGCAGGAAAGGAAACTGGGTAAACTTAGCTTAGTGGCAGATTAATGACTAGTTCCCCAGCGGTATCCACTGCTGCAGGAGCCACCTTGCTGTTTAATTACTGCAGTCAGAAATACTGAGGCCAGCAGACACTTGGTCTGAAAGTTGAAACATCTGTTTTATATTTTCTGATATCCTTCCCTTTCAAAATAAAATTTGGTTTGTTTAATTTGTAATTAATGTTTATGGGTTGTTGTGTTGACTTTGTTAGTACCACTGTTAGGGAACTTTTACATTGTACTTTGTCAAGTAGATCAAAATCTGTATAATGCAGACTGATGTTTTTGTAATACAGACTTCGTAAATATCTGCTATATAAAACATCTGCTATCTTTATTTTTCCACAGTATTTTAATATGCTGTCTGCAGTAATCCTTTTCAGGTATGAATTACATGAAGTCTCTACCTTGGAAGCGTGTAACTTGAGAGCAAAATAGAAAATTATTTGGTGTTAGTCTCCATAAAGTCTCAAGTAAGAGTTTGCATAGTAGCTTATTTCTTCAGTTTCTGTTATTTCTTATGTTTTATAACATAGGAAAATAGGTTAATGTCAGTATGAATTAAAACATATTTTAGATATTTACATGCTTTTACAAAGTGCTTATTACCATAGTAACTAAAGGAGTCTATTAATTTAGCATTTTTTAAATGTTCCTGTAGTATACAAAATGTACTGCCTACATACTTAAGGCTGAGCAGAATATTTAAGACTCTGATCATTCTGATCAGTCTGATGGAGCCATGGCCTTTCTGAGGAATATGGTTGGGAAGGTGCAACCTCTGCTGCAGTAACCAACGTCCATCTCTGACATCATGGGTCAACATAATAAAATAGGAGGCGTTACTTTCAGAGCAGCCCCCATACCTTGAGTTAGTGTATGGTGCTCTGAATGTTGGCGGAACTACTTCAGAAAGGAAAGTCGATTAATGTAACCAAACTACTGCACAGGGTTTTCAAATATGTATGCTGGGCAAAACAAAATATCGACACTCTGCATTACAACTGAAGGTGTTGCAAAGGCTGCTCTGAAAATAATGCCTTCAAGAAGACCAGTCGTATCCTGGGGTGCATTAGAAAGAGTGTAGCCAGCAGGTTGAGGGAGGTTGTCTTTCTCCTCCACTCCACTCTGGAGGAGCCTGGAACGCCTCCTGTATGAGGAAAGGCTGAGAGACGTGGGGCTGTTCAACCTGGAGAAGACTAAGAATGAATCTTATCAATGATTATAAATGTCTGAAGGTCAGGTGCCAAGAAGATGGGGCCAGTGATGCTCAGCAACAGAACAAAGGATAATGGGTACAAGCTGGAACACAGGAAGTTCCATCTGAAAATGAGGTAATTTTTTTTAACTCTCCTGAGAAACCTGCTGTAGGGAACCTGTTTTAGCAGGGGATTGGATGATCTCTGCAGATCCCTTTAGCCCTTAAGAGGCTATGATCCTAGGTTTCTAAAGAATTCTTTCTATCCTTTTTGATGATGTGAACTGTAGAGATGTCCACCACTACGTCCTCTTTTTTGGCCTGTTCTTCAGCTCTTACCCACAAGCTCTTTACTGGCTTGTGACTCACTCCAGGGAAAAGCACAACACATTTAGGGTGCTCCTCTACACTGACTGCAACTCTCTCTTCCTCCCATCCTTAGCCTGACTTCTTGAATGTCCCATACAGCACTCCATTATATGCTGTTCACCTACCTGCCACACCTCTGAAGTCCTTGTGAAGCCATAGTTCTCTGTGCATGGATTTCTAACTCTTCCTGCTTATTCCTTGTGCTGAGAATGTTTCCTCGTGGCTTCTTGTACTATATGGATGTCTTGTACTATATAGGATGTCACCCCCTCCAAAACTTTATCTTGGTTACACTTACTAGGTTATCAGACCTGATGGAAGTGATGCTCCTGTCTACTTCAGCAGATGGATCTTATCACTTCCTGCTTTGTTCCTGAGCAGAGAGTAAGGATTACTTAGCTCAGCATGATGGCAGCGCTTCTTCATGCAGTCCTGGATACCACTGAGCTTCTCTTCTGTGTGAGGAGTCACATTCAGCTTGGTGTCTGCTGGGAGCTCTAGGTTCTCTTCTGATCACCACCCATTAGGCTTGGTCACTGAGTCAGTTTTCAACCCACAAAATTTTTCCAGCTGGTGGTTCATATTGCTCCTTTTTTTTCTAGATGCATCTTGTGTTACCTACTCTTTTTTTCCATACAATTTTTCTTACATATTCTTTACAAGTTACCTTTCATCTTTCTTTTTTGATAATAAGAGATTGTAAACCTAAGATCTGTTGCCATTGCACATTTTTTCAACATCTTGAAATTTTGTTTATGGCTTTTCACTGTACCAGTTATCTTTCAACTTCTTTTAACTCATCACCAGAGCTGTGTGTCCCAGTATCATTGTCACCAATATCCTTGAAGAAAATCATCTCAGTACTCGCACACAGATCTTTGGTATTAAATCCTTACATCTTAGGTGTGCCTTACAGCTTATGCTGAATTACTTATCTATCGTGACTCCTTTTCAGCTGATAATTTCTGGAATGCATTATTCCCATTCTGTAGGTCTGAACTGCAGTCATCGTTCACTATGTGTAGGTTTTCTTTTTGGCTGTTCTAAAATATATTTTGTTTTGAATGAGTGTAGTTTACCAACCCAGTTTCCTGATGCTTATCGTTACTTACTGTTCTGCTATTATTGTCTTTAGAATTTATCTGAATTGATTTATCTCTTCTGCTAGTCATTGATGTAAATGTTGAAGAGTAGAACTGTAACCTTTTCTTTGTGATACATCACCAGAATCCCTCCCTGTCTGCTACTGATGAATGCTTATTTGATCGTCATCACTGTGTGTCTCATGGACAATGGATTTTTTGAGATGCTTCAACTTTGCGCCTCTTAATCCATTTCACATGTATTTACTAACACTAGTAATTCTATTGCAATGTCCTTTGGAAGTAAATCAAACGCCATTAATTATAGTACAACTGCATTTCTGAACCAAACTTGTAATCTTACCTAAAAGCAAACTTCATGTTTAGTTTATATTATTCTATATAAAATTATATTGGCTGATGTTAATTACATCCCTGTCTTTAACTGCTTGATCACTTAAGGTCCCTATCAGTATTTCTGTTGTTTTTCCTTCAGTTAATGTTGGACTGATGCATACAAATTGTTCTGTAGATCCATCCTGGTTAGGCTGTATAAATGTTAAATGGAAAATCAGCATTTTTAAAGACAGGTGGAGTCTCAGTCTTTTGAGGTAACGTCAGGTGAAGTTCAGCAAGTAACAGATAATTTTATCTCTGTAAATACTTAAGTGCAAATACTAATTTTTATGAATATTCTGAGCTTTAAAGGACTGTAAAGTATTTTATTGCTAACAAACCCAAATGTAGGTCTTGATTTGCTATCAGACTGTTACTGCATTCTTCCAAATTACTTCTTTTCTGCCAGAAAAAAGAATATTATGTGTTGGCATTGCTGTCCTACCCTCTTACCCAAATAAAATATGTTATATATATTAAAATAGCAGTTGATAAGTAGTCAGCGTTTTCTCCCATAGATTTATTTTTTCTTTACCTCTCAAAGTGAAATTCAGGGTTTGTTTCAGAAACGCAATTTCTTACAGCAAGTATTCTGCTTAGAGTTTTGAAAAATACTAGTCCCACAGGCAGTATGTCTGCCTACCAGAAACTCAAAGCAGTGACACCACAGCAGCATAGCAGCAGTTTTTGTGTCAGACTGTAGGCTCTCAGGTAACCTTTTTAAAAACAAACAAACAAAAAAAAAAACCAGAGTGTATTTGAAGGATCATACGTTGGTTTTGCTCTGTTTGTCCCTCCTGAATGAGATTTACTGAACACAACTTTTAGTAAATTCTTCCTCTCTCTATATGCGTGAATGTATGTTTATAAATCTATGCAACAAGCATCCTATTTATTTTACTTTGTGTTGATCACCACTGTATAAGCAATAGGAAAGTTTTTTTCCAGTTATCACATTTTTTAGTTCATTGAGCTTCTGACAGGCCTGCTTTGTTTTTTGTGGGTTTTTTTGTGTGTACTTACAAAGTAACTTTAATAGCTTAAAAATCCATCTATTTATTTTGTTAGTCTAGAACAATTTAGGTTGAAGAAACCTCTCAGACCAGAATACCAGCCTCAAAGCAGTTTTACACAAAATTTGCTGTGCACAATGCCATTGCATTGGTGCAAGAGCTTATTTATTTATTCATTCAAGTTTTAAAACATTGCCACATTTTGGATGTCTGGCTTGCCATTTTGGCTCTCAGAATCCCTGTAAAGCTGAATTCTAGCTGAAAACTTAAGCTTAGATTGATGAGTGCTTTCTTCAAGATTCAGGAAAAATGGTTTGGGTTTTTTGTTTTGTTTGTTTTTATCTTAAACTAATTCATGACAGCTCTCCTGAGATGCTGTTGTTTCTCTGTGGCGTCAATCAAGGAATTCTGGTGTACACTGAGTTGAGTGTGAGTTAGCAGTGTGCTCCTGCTGCTAAGGCTAATGGTGCTCTTGTCTGCATTAGGCAAAGTATTGCCAGCAGGGCAGAAGAGGTATGATCCTTCTCTTCTAGTCAGCATTGGTGAGGACCTACCTGGAGTTCTGGGTCCAGTTCTCTGGGGCTCCTCAGTACAAATCAGACAGTGCAGTGAAAGTCCACCAAGATGATGGAGGGGCGATGTTGGGTGAGATGGGACTGTAGAGCCTGAAGAAGAGAAGGCTCAGGGAGATCTTACCAAGAAGTTACTGCAGAGAGGGTGTAAAGAAGATGGCACTCCTTCCAGTGGTGCCCAGTGCCATGACCAGAAGCAGTAAGCACAGACTGGAGCAGCAGAGGTTTCCTCCGAGCACCAGGCAGCACTTCTGTGCTATGCACTGGCTTAGGCTGCCAAGAGGCTGTGAGGTCTCTTCCTTGGAGATCTCAAAAAGCTTCGTGGACGTAGGCCTGGGCACCACCCTGCTTTGGGTTTCCCTTCTGGGCAAATTGGGCCAGGTGGCCTCAAGAGGTCCATTCTCATATCAGTCATTCTGAGCTGAAAACTGGGCAGATCAGCCTAGATTCTTGAGCGCTTTCTGATATTCACAGCAAGTAGCAGCAATACTGACCTGAAAAACATAATTGTTGATAACAAATGCTCTCAACACAATCTCTGGTCTGCATCTGAGCACTGTGACATTTATGGCTGTTTTCCCTCAAAATGTGTTTACTACTTACATGAAGGTTGGTATGGCATCGGGTGCAAGATGCTACTGAAGCAGTCAGGCATTTCTGAAGAAGTGAATATGCAGTCTGACCACAGTAGGAAAGATAAGTGAAGTCTAAGATGAGGGAAGATAGAACAAGAGCTGCCTTTTCAAAAAGAACAGGCCAGACTAAGAGTTTGACAGAAAACCTGTAAGGACTGCAGGAAGATTTGGGGAGTACATGCTGAAAGTACAAGGGTGGGTCCAAAAATAATGCCTCCTATTTTATCATGATGGCCTGTGAAATCAGAGGCAGATGTTGGTGGTATGGCTGTAGAGGCTGAACTTAACCACCAGTATACCATTACATGTTGTTGCCATGTGACTGATGGCAGCAGAGGGGGCAGTCTGACACAATGGCATCTGGCATGGAAGTGTGGATGGAGCAAAGGTGAATTCCTCTTCCTCTGAGATAAAAGTGGCACTGACATTCATTGATACTTGCTGAATGTCAGTGGAGGTCATACAGTGGATGGGAGCACAGTGAGGCGATGGGGGTGCATTTCAGTGGTGGGAACAGCAACAGTGGTTCACCTCTGCTGGTGCAGATTTTTGTGAGCATGGCATGCAGACTCTTGTTTATCACTGGCAAAAATGCATAGCTCATGGTAGTGACTGTTGAAAAACAGTGTTTTGTAGCTGAGAATTTGCTCTGTCAAATGGTGTTACTGTGTTCTTTGTTTCTGTTGTAATTTCCATGCAGATAAATGGGAGGCATTACTTCTAAAGTGACCTATATAGTCATAAAAATGATTGTATAGCTGAAGGGAGGCTAAAGAGGCAGCTTAATGATCCCAGAATACTCCTGAAGAGATTTTTGAGACTTTGGGGTGTCTTGCTTATGTTTAATTGAATAACAGGAGTGGGAAGAAAAGAGAAACATTTAGAATGAAGTTAAGTAGGGGTAGTGTAAGGGTTTTAGCTCAGAATAAAGAATGCTATGGGTGTATTTAATTATTTTGAAGTGTTGTAAAATGAGAAGTTGCAGTTGAAAGGTATGCGTGTTGATATATGAATTTTCCTAATGAGCACCAGCAAGCAACTATGTTTATGCAGTGTTGCGGTCACCTGAGGAGGAGTGGGAAAGGGGAAAGTCTAGTGTAATTTAAATCAGCTTAGTTGTAGGTCACACACATGAAAATGCTTTAATTATAATCACTTGCTTATTGCATGATAGTGCATTAGAGCAGTATTACAGTTGTTCAGATGTCTTTGCCATTCCTGAAATGCAATTCGTATGGCTTGATTGTGAGGAAGAATATGTATTTAATCCTTGGTTTCTTTTGCTGTCCATGTAGAAATCCATCTAAATTGTTTAAATTTACAAGCCTTGAAGAAAAGAGTTTGATGTGTTATTTTAGCAGTAGGTTCTTGCAAATGTTCAAGTTCAGCAAAATTCCGTGTTAGAATTCTGGGTTTTAGGAATGGGTTTTAGACCCTTGGTCAGAAAATGAGTGTCTGGCCAAGGATGTCAATAAATTTTGCAGAAGTAGGAAAGAAAAAGAAATAGCTACCTTCAGATACAGATGGAGCAGGTAAGTTTTTGAAAAAATAAAAAGAATTTAAAAGAAAAAGTAAAACGGTGGAAGCAAGTATAAGAAAGAAATTCTCAGAGGGTGGTGAGGCACTGGCACAGGCTGCCCTAAGAACTTTGGGTGTACCATCAATGGAGGTATTCAAGGCCAAGTTGGATGCCCTGGGCACCCTAAGCTGGTGGGTGGCAGGAAGGAGTGAAACTGGATGGGTTTTTAAATACATTCCAACTCAAGGCATTCTGTGATCTGAAATTTGATGGAAAGAATGGCTATAGGTGAGCAAAGAGACTGGAACAAGCACAAGAGAGTTGAACTGGAACTTGGTGGATGTAGTGGAAACGAAAAGCAAAGAAGCAGAATTAAGTAGACTTGCCTAAATTAGACTGTTCAAACTGGGATTCTACTAGGTAAGCACCTACTTGGGCGAAGAGGCCTGAAATAGTATGAAGATGCATGAAGATAGAGCTGTGAAAATCTGGACAGGAGAAGCAATTATATTTGAGAGTGATATATATAAAATCTTTTTGCCTGCCTCTGCTATTGACAAATACTGGGCAAAATATATGGCTTGTAGGGAAGGAGGAAATTCACTGTTATTTTGGGTTACTCCCCGCAGCTCAAGCATTAAAATCTGTGCATTCCTTTAAACCTTATTTTGGAGAAGGATGGGCAGAAAGCTGGACTTTTAAAAATATATTAAAATAGAAGAAAGATCTTGGCTTTGAAGAGTTGGACATTGGAAAATTGAGAAATGCAGGACTTAATACTGCCTGCTTAACTTTATCCTGTGGGCTGGATGGCACTCATCAGGTGATCAGGCAGGTGGAACTGCTTTGTCTCCATTGCATTCTGCATCCATTCTCTGAGACTGCCTGGAATTGTTTATTTTTCTCAAGGAGCTCTCTGTGTGGCATGCTCTGCTGTAGTATAGAATGGTTCTCATACAGTGAGAGAACAATATTTTTATTTCTAAGAGAAATGAGACACAGTCAAATGTTCTTGAAATTGTGGATACCTGATCTGTGATGCAAAAGACCAAATTTTTCAGAGCACATAGCATTGTGAAGAGCACAGCTTTTGGGTTGCAGTTGGGTAAACTCAACTTCACATTTCATCAAAACCAGCCTGATTTTTCAGGTGGCTGTTTTTTGTGAGTCCTCCCAGTGACTAGGCCAGCAGCACAGAGGATCTCTGTAGCAGAGACAAAAGTACTTTTCAGCTTTCTGGGGCAGGATTTAGTTGCCTTTATTACTTTTAAAAACGTTCTACCATATAGCCTCAGTGTCTACAGTATGCAGGGATTGCAAGCCTGTTTCATCCTAATGGCAGTCCAGACCTTTAATGAGAATTAAAATAAAGATGTGGTCCTTAACTGTAAGTTGACACATGATTTGTATGTACAAGGAATTGAAATGAGGATTATACTGGCTTCTGATTGCATGCTTTTTGCAGCTTAATGTATTTTTCATGTACTCTTTACGTGAACATACAGTGAACATTCATTACTGAAGGATGCTAATGTTATAGGAGCCATGTGCGAGCATCTGATGGCAGAATTTAGCCTGCATAGAGATGTAACTTGTTTATATTAATGGTATGAAAACTAAGGTCTCAACCATTCAGTCAGTTCACTGTAGCATGATAAATTCCGCAGCTCAAAACTTGTGAATTGGTAATGTTGAGTAAATTTATTTTTAATTCTCATTAGTAACCTGTGTGACATTGTTTTAGGCAATTTTTTTTTCTTAAGCTGTGTTATTCCTCTGTTTGTAGCATATTTCTGAAATACTTCATTTTAATCTGGCTTCCTGTAGTCTTCACAAAAGCCTATACTGTAACAGTAAGATTCCTACAATTTAAGAGTAAATAAGTGAAAAAAATCTTAGTTTATTAAACACACAATATTACTTCAATTATTACTTCAACAATAAGTATTTTCTTAGAAACCATCTTGTTTGGTAATTCAAAGAAAAAACATTAAGCAGTTACTACCTCTGATTTTGGATTTTAATCATGACTTGACTTAAGCTTGCGTGGTTTACTACCACTGCCAGTGAGAGAACTCGAGCACTAAATAGTTTAATTATCTGCTACGCAGCAGCTGTTAATATTATTTTTAAAAATGCCATCTCATCTTTAGGTCCGCTGTGGACAAAAAAAGAAAGGCAGATAAGATGACTGTAGCTACCCCGTCTGCGTGGCACTGCCTTCCTTCTTCTCTCTCTCACTCGCAGTTTGCAGTGTAATGAAGAACGGGAGAACAATATTCTGTAATTAAGGATTCCATTAAGTTGAAGAAAAGAGCAAATGGAGTTGTTTGTTCTCCTAGCTGCAAAAATTTGTCTGGGGTGGGGGTTAGTGGTAGTAGTGAGGAGAGAGGGAGAGGTGGGTGGAGAGACCGAGTCAGGGCTGTTTGTTGAATATACTGTTAAGGACTGTTACCATCCTAATTAATCAAGTTAGAAATTACAGCTGTAGTCGGTTTCCCCCCAATTCTTGTTATCAATTTTCTTCTCTTTTGAGACAAAGCAAATATAAATTTTGTGTTCATTTGTCATTCGTTCTTTGACTTCAGCATCTCTGAAAATAACAATGTAGCACAAAAGACCAGTATTTACCTAGTTGTAATGTGGGTTGCCATGGTGTTTTGCAAATTATTGCAATTATGTTCACCATGCGAGTCGCCCTTGGTAACTGGCGAAAAAACTGATAATCCTGTTTTGAACAAAAGGTCAAATTGCTGAATAGAAAGTCTTGATTAACTAAAAGATGTACAAAGTGGAATTATTTCCTACCATTCAGAAATAGTTCTTGATCGGGTTTGGGGGAGGGGGTGAGTAAGTACATCTGATTACTGAAGTACAAAGCATTGAAAGGATGTTGTCTTGAGCCTTTCATGTAGTCTTAATGGTGGCTTTTTTGTCAAATTTACCCATTTGCGGCATTGAAAGAGGCAGCTGCATTTAAGCTTGAGAGATGGTGCTTTTTCAAGAGTTCAGTGCATGGAAAGTTCTCAGCAGTATCTGCAGTTTACTATTAGACCTTCGGCTATTAAAACTGATGTGCTGCATTTGAGCCCATAGCTCTCGGTGCTTGTAAAACCCTCTGACTGATGATCTAATAAAGTGCTCTTACCGGACAATCTCTGATCAGATACTTTAGAAAAAAGTTAAAAAAAAAAAAAAAGAAAAAAAAGAAAAAAAAACAACAACAAAAAAAAACCAACAAAAAAAAAAAAGCCCACAGCTCTGAAAAGGATGGGGACAGAAACAAATGGCTCTACGGAAAAGTTTGCTTTTGTAATCTGCACGGGAAATATTAGTAAATGTGACTCGATATTCATTTTAAGTACTTTAAGAGCCCAGAGTATTGCTCCAGAAATCTTTTTTGTTTACATTTACAAAATAAAATTAAGGAGATGAAACACTTTCAATATAATACACGAATGCATAATACACAAATACATAGAGGAAATATTAGTCTTCCTCTCATCGTATTCAAAATATTGCAATTTCCTGCACTTTATTGCTGTGAATTTCCTTTCTTCTCTACTAATTTTCTTTCTGTTTGGGGGTGTAGGCTAGGGAAGCAGTAAAGAGGAAGAAGGGTTGTTCTTTTTTAATTATTGGGCTTTTTGTTTTTAAATAGCTACCTGGAAATTTATTCTTAAAACTTTGGAGAGCCTGTGTGAGAGCAGCCTGAAAGCTAAGTAAACCTGAGCAAGTTTGTGAGTTTACATTCTGCATCACCTAGCAACCCCCCAGCTCAGCCAGTTCCCTTGTCTGTCCTCAGCCCTGTTTACAGACCATTCAGACTGGTCGTGGACACCATGAAAGATATTCAGTTTCATTAGTTCCATTCTCAAGGAGAAAATAATTAAACTTAAATGAACAAACATTGCTTAGCGATGCTTTAAGCTTTTCTAGTTTAAGGTGAACAGCATGTTGAAAACATTTTGTTTACCATTATCTTTTATTCTCTTGAGCTCCTCTAAGTTTACATATTCTGTATGTATGAGCATTATTATTTTTAAAGTTTTCACGACTGTATTAATTCTCTCAGTATTTTAGAGGTGTTCGTAATCATGTTGCAAAGCTAAATGTTTCTTGTAAACTGTCTTCCTGTCTCTTCACTCACTTGAAATGTGTTCTGGAGTCGACACATCTTACTGACATTGCCATATACAAGGGCACATGGATTCCCTCCATGGTCTCGTTACATCTGATGTCACCCAACTTCCTGCACAATGTTTCTGTGGCAGGGGAAAATCAAAGACTACGTTTATGTTTGAGGGAAGAGGGGAGGGCAGAGTAGTGGGAGATGACAGGGGGATGGTGTTTTCAGCTTTCTGCCCAAAGTAGAGGCACGGGTCTTAAGATACCTTAAGTTCTTGTTTGTATTTTGCTAGATTCTTTAACAGGCAATTCATGGATGGACTTTATGAGCTCTTTGTGCTTTGTTGACAGTTGACAGACAAAGCAAAATTATTTCTGAAGCAAGGCACTGTACTTAGTTGTGACCTGTTGCAGCTGAAGAATGTAGCTTGCTTTGAGTTGCATGAATAGGGGAGAACATTTTACAGAATAGACTTGAATATCTGTCTAGAGGCTTTAGATGTCCATACAGAAGTACATAAAACCTATTTCAGTGATTCTTTTTTCAGTGTTATTTTCCATACACAGTCATTTTCTGCTGGTTGCTTGCTTGAAATCTTTAGTTGTTTTCATATTGTCTTAAGTAAAATAAAAAGGCTGGTAGTTGCTGGTTTTCTGTGAGAGAGTATTCTAACCTGTGAATGCGTGCCATACTTAATATTTTGGCTGCCCAGAACCTTATTTGACTGAAGATAACAAGACCGAGGTATTGGCTTTGATGTGAAGTAAAGCAGAACATACTTGCTAATTTAGTGTATAATGCACAGCTGTTAAGGTTGGATTTTGTCTGCTTGCGTTGCTATTACATGTGTTTAAATGAGGACCACTGTTTGCATCTAACCTATCATAAGGGTTTGGAGTGCTCCATTATCTTTTCAGCAGACTGATGACAGAGCCTGCACAAATGAGATCAATAAGTTTCAAATGACTTGTATGAAATGACATATGACTGTACATTTGAAGATGTCTTACTTTAAAAAAAAATCAATTTTTAATATCATGTAAAACTTTTGCACTGCCCTACAGATATTTTTCACTTCTTTCTTGTAAGATAATTTTGACCAAAGCACTTCTAATGTTACCTTGAGCACTTGTCATCTTGGGGTGATGGGGTACATTTCTTGCTTTTTCCATTGTGACCTTCTTTGGTATCTTTTTATGAGACTAGTAACTAAGCTGATATAACAGATATTGCTCAAGGTAATGTTTTCTAGAGGATTATGAAGTTTTCTTTCAGTCTTGGGTGTTTTCATTCAGTGTTCACTCAGTTTTGGGTTAGAAAGAAGTTCTATTTCTTTTCCTTTGGAATATCCAAATCACAAAATATCCTTCTTGGATGTCTACAGGATTTCATTTTCAGTAGCAGAGAAATAGACATATTATCTTTTGTGACTTTGTGTCACAGGAGCAGTACATTACTAATAGGATCTTGAGTTAGCCAGTTTATGAAAAGGTATTTAATATATGTCATTAGTGAATAAACTTCTAAAAATTATTCTTATGGGACAGAATTTTGTTGTTGGTTCATGCTTCTGGGGTTCATGTCAAATTTTTGCAGTACTCAAAGGGAACTGGGCTTTGGTCTTTGGGTATTTTGAATCTGAGCAGTTCAATGTGAAAGATAAGCTTCACTTTTTGTAGTGGCTGCCTGGAGCCCACATTGCTTCCTCTGTCATTCTAATATCATCAGCTTTTTCAAGACAGGAGGACACTTCCATGTTTTTCTGAGAAACTTAGTATTTATTTCCTCTCTCATATTTTCTTTAAGATACTGAGTTACTGAAGCTATGTACCCTCAATTACAGGTTGCCTAGTTGCTGTGGTCCTTCAAGGGTGTGGATCCTGTCAACTCCAGTTGCCTTTCAGTCAGTTTGAGCTGGCAGCTTTGCAGAAGGGAACTGCAAATGGGAGGTGGGGGTGTCTCTGAGGACAGCAGGGTTCAGTCCATACTGTTTTGGAGAGGGAATCCTCTCTTGCCATCTCATGGGATGGTGAAGTGATCATTTGGCTTACACTCAGCAGCTGTTGGCTAACATGCTTCAGTTTGATAACATTCTTTAATGTTGTTCCTGTGAATATATAAATATATACTGAATGTATAAACAGACATCTCCATGGTCTCTACTGCTTTCAAATAGTACACTTTCAAAAGCAATTCATATCTCCTTGTTACTATTCTTTCATTTAAAAAAGCAGTTCTGTATTTTTCCTCAGAGATTGCTTCTATCATTTGATCATCCTGGATAATGCTTTCTCAGGCAAATGATGAATTTGGGAGGGGTAGAATGAACCAGCCAGGAAAGGTATTTCCTTTCTTTATGAGAGTTTTACTGTGTTTTTGTTGTCGTTGTTTGTTTTTTTTTTTAATCCACTCCATCCCACAGCTGAATTCCAATCATTCATATAGACCAAAACTCAAGAAGCTCTGAATGTGAGGAAGTGCTTTGAAAAGAAATTGAAATTGTCTTCAACTTTCATTGAAGTGAGGCAGCCTGAAATGAAGTGTGAAAAGATGTGGTCTCTGTTTACTTCTTTTCTAAATTGGATGATCAGGAAGCATCAGACTCTAAAACTACTCATAGTGAGAACTGTAAGTTATTTTTTCTGAGTGAGGAACTAGGTACAATATTTAATGTGTAGGGAAAAAAGAAGTTTGAAGCCAATGGACATGAATGAGTTCATTTAAAGAAAAAAAAATTACTTATCTTCACTTACGATATGGATAGTCATTATGTCACACTGGATCTATGATCAGATCTCTAAATGGACTGTAGAAAGTTTCATGGATTAATTTCAGGAGCAAGTTTCAGTCATTGTCTTACTTAAACTATTTGCATTGCTGCCTGGAACTTAAAGGCAATGCATTACAGACTACCAGAGAATAGCGAATAAGCATTCCCTGGGTGAGGAATTTAAGCTGTAGGATAAATTTTAAAGAAATTTATGAAAATGTAAGGTGCTTCCCTATTCTAAGTATGCTACGGTATGTTTCCTTTCAGCTAGAACAAGCTTGGCAATATGTTTAATGTGGTAAATTAAAAGACATTAAAGTCCCCATTAAAAGCCAAAAGCGCTAATCAGCCAGCATCAGTAGTATCTGGCTCCAGCTCTTTTTATAAAACAATCTTTTAAGAGTCTGTGTGAAAAATAATTAGTTTATTAGCTGGGAGATGATTAAATGTTACAGTGAGAACAGCAGTATAAATCATTTAAAACAAGACATTCTCAAAGTTCGTCTTTGTTTTGTTAGATTTGAGTATAAATGTTAGATAAATTAATTTTAAGAGATTTTTTACTTACGTGAAAGATTTAGTTATGCCTAGCATTTCAAAAGAGCTGGCACACACATCATGGAACTCTAGGATGAAATTCAGACATATCTCTAGTCAGGGATCTCTTGAACCTGACTTTAGGGCTTCTGATTCCCTGTAATTTGATCTCTTTGTAGTAAGGAAAGCCGTACAAATGAAAATCAGAAAGAAAGCTTTTCAGGTAATGCCTTCTAAATTTTACAAAGTCAAGTGTTGTCAGAGTGGAAAAGAAGGTTGGAATGATTAGTATAAATATCTGAAACTACCTGTGAAGAAACTTTGCACATCCTGTAGGTATCCTTCAAATACAAAAATAAGATTCTTCTCACAGTCTCACAGATATTTGTTTGTTAGCGCTCAGTCTGGTATGCTTGCATAACAAGTTTCCTCTCGTGCTTTGAAGGATGCTGAAAAAGTTGCTGACCCAGAATTCTGTATTAGCAATTGGTTCTAATTCCGTCACTATTTTTAAGGGCTGGTTTATATGATTCTTATCAGTACAGAATGAAATCCCATTATTAAGGTGATTATACTTGGTAGGAAAGTTATCAAAATAAGTCAGATTCTCCACTTGTGAAGATGCAGCTGCCTTCTAGTGCTAACTTCTGAAGAGCTGAAAGAAAATTTGTTTCCTTAGAGAAGTTGGCTGTTACATGTTCTCATACAGGCTTCCTTTCTGATGGTCATCATCTTGCAAGAGGCTGAGAAAGTGAAAGAAACCTGATGGCTGATTTTCCATATATGATGCTCTACTGAGATAGGATTTTTTTTTTTTTCATTTCCCTTACATTTCTGGCAAGGTTATTTCTGAATTTCACCTCTGCAATGAATTTACTTGCCTTTTGTTTTGCCTATCCATACAGCGCTTTAGTCATCATACTGTGATCCTTCACACATTAATGCAGTCTTTTATAAGTTCAAATAATTCAGTCTCCAAGCTCTTTGTATTAGTAGCTACAAATTTCAAAGGAGTGGTCATATCCATCAGGCTGTCTAGGAAATGCATAGTCTGGACTAGGCAAGATGTTTCAAGATATCACCTGTGTGGAGCTTCCTGATCAAACTGGACTCCACCAAATCTACTTTACTAGTCCCACAGATAAGTTATTCCATCACTAGCACTGATCCAGCAGCTATTTCATGCATCTTTGTATTTGCTCTGGGAGGACATTCGGAATGAAGCAGTTAGCTGCAAAGGAGGAGGTGTATGAAGGAGGCAGGCATCAGAGTAGTGTGGGTTTGTAGGCCACTCCTAGCCTTTCCTCATTGAGACCTCCAGCTTCAGAAAGGCCGTTCAACAACTGAATGAGTTCGTTTTCTTGTGCCTACCAGCAGTAGAATTGGTTTCTTTTCACGAGAGATCTTCTGAGGTTTTTAGTAGTTTTATTACCCCGTGGAAAATCTCCAGTTTTACTTGAGTAAACCAGTTACACTGAGCTTCATCTCAGAAAGTAGGTGAAGTTTTCTGTGTGAAACCTTGTTTATTATTTATGATACTGTCCCTGATCTGAGGGCTTTTATCTTGGGAATGTAAGTGTCACTCTAGTGCTTATTGTCTGCAGAAATCTCAGTGTAACACTAGTTCCTCACATTGTCATTCAGATTTTCATTGCTGCTTCCCAACACTGCATTAGATTGTGTCAGTGTTAATACCTGAGTATTTCTTTCTTCTGAAGAAACAAAAAAATAGCTTGCAGTTTGAATTTACTTAAAGTTTGTGAGTTTCTAGCACACTGCAGAAAAACTTCCCTCACTTTTTAGTAGTAGTTCAACTTTAAGTGGAAATTGATTCCATCTGTGGTGTTTCAAGTGTAAATTGTGATGCAGTTCTTAAAAGATGTAGCTACTATTAATAGCTAAAACTCTTGCCAAAGAATTTGCAAACCAAGGTTTTGGCTCAAGTTCTAATTCCTGAGATGCTCCGTACTACTGAAGAGTGTTTGTCTATCTGTTCCCTGAAACATTCAGATATTTATAGAAGACACAGGTGGACACAGGGAATGCACTTGAGATGTACAACAGGTTATGGCAAGTGGAACCAATAACTTTAGGGCCACCGAGTCACACTCCCAGATCCTTTTCCTCCATACAACTTTCCAGCCACTCTGCCCCAAGCCTGTAGCGATGCATGGGGATTTTGTAACCAAAATGCAGGACTGCATTTAATCTGCACTTGGTCTGGTTAAAACTTGTACAGTTGGCCTAAGCCCATCAATCCAGGCTATCCATAATGCTCAAATCATAAAATTTTCATTGTTTCGTCTGATACTCAGCCTTCCAAATACTGGCTTATCATCAGCAAGCTCATACTGATTGACTAAGAAAGCAGATTCAGATAGTCTTCCCACACTTTTTTTTTGAGAAGGCCTGGTAAAATAAGATGCAGCTTTTAAAATAAGATTGCAGCTTTTGCTGAGGAAGATTCAATGGACTTTGGATCCAATATGCTTGAGCTTAGGTGTCTCATCCATCTGGAGATTGGATGTCATGCACCAAGATCCCGTTTAAAAAAATCCACAGTAAGATTATTCTGAATGGAGACCTTAGAGAAGGAAGCACTAATTACATTTTAAATTCATCTCCAAAGTGACTGATAGTGGCCTAAACAATTTTCAGTTCTTGCAACTTTCTCCTTTGTACTATTGCATTTTTTTTTCTTCCATGTTAGTTTAAAGCATCTTAGTCCATCGGCATCCAGGCTATCTAAAGGCAGGAGGACACATACAGAAGTGTTGTAGATTAGCACATCCAGTCCTCTGCTATAGCAGGCAGCTAGACTATGCTGTGAAATGTAGTTTATAAAAATGGTTAAGATAAAGCTCAATAAATACGTGTTGTTGACTCCTGCAACTTGTGTTTGAAAGCCTGTTCCAAAACCACTTGCCTCTGTATTTTGTGGTAATATTATAATACTTGTTGATCACTAGAGTGAGAGAGACTAATTCTCAAGAATAGACTTACAAAGGAAGAAAATTACTTTTGACTTGCAAATTTCTCCCCATTAGCTACAGTTTGTGGACATAGTACTCTTGAGGGATTTTCCTTTATGTTGTGCATTTGCTTCAGGGTTTATTTTTGAAGACATTTTCTTTATATTTTAAAGTGAATTAAGCATTTGTAGACAGAATGTTTGGAAATTCTAGGTGCTTTTTTTTTTTTCTTTTTTTTTTTTTTAAAGTCAAATTATATTTCATTTCCCACAGTGTTGCAGATACCAAGTAGAACAAAACTGAAGGTTTTCTATTATGATTTTGTTTGATCTATTGCAAATAAACTTACAGACTTAGTGATAGCTGCTGGGAAAGGAAGGATTGGTTTTGTTTGGTCAGTGAAGACGATAGGCACGGATCAAATAAGGGTTAACAGTAATACACTTGAACAAATTGAATCGGAACATAATGCACGTATTGAATTTGATTGCAACATGCATGTCCATGGAAAAGTTTTTTGTTTAAAACAAATCAAGGCTATGGCTTAATTATCAAAGCAAAACAAGAGACATAAAGAGCTATGTGTTTCTGATACTGCTTTTTCAAAAATAGCTCCCTTCACACAGTTATCTGCACGTTTAATTTCCATGCATAGTAGCAACAGTTATTGTTGTCATTTGTTAAGAGAGATTAACAGATAGTAAGTACAAACAAACGCAAATAAGTCCTGAATAGAGAGGTGACAAAGAAGAAAAGACCTCTTTAATGTTAATTATATCTGGTAGGAAGTCTAGACAAATTACATTAACTGTTTTCTCCATAAAGGAAGGGG
Source organism: Lagopus muta (assembly GCF_023343835.1). Lineage (NCBI taxonomy): Eukaryota > Metazoa > Chordata > Aves > Galliformes > Phasianidae > Lagopus > Lagopus muta. Next base: position 116,704,336 of record NC_064433.1, on the reverse strand, counting down.
CATTCAGTTAACATCTACGTCACACATTCTTTTTTTTTCTTTTTTTTTTAATGCAGACAACTTAGCTCTCAATTTTTTAAAATACAGTTCGTTGAGAAATGTACTTGTCAGCAAGTTATCTTTTGATCATTAGTTCTTAGTAGCTAAAAATAGTTAAAAGTAGTTAAAAGTAAAAAGTAAAATAATAATAAGCTGTTGAATCTGAGTGATTTTTTATATCAAACTACTCTTTTTTATTTTAAGCAAGGATTTTTTTCAATCTTGTTTCACCTTCCATATTTTGTGACCAGCAAAGTTCCCAGTATTTTCTTCAGCAGTAGGCTGAAGTAACTGCATAAAGAACTTGCTTCAAATGTCATTATGTAATCATGGTTTGTCTGGAGCAACACTGTGCTCCCTTTCAGGATAATAGAAGAGGAATCTTGCTGGTTGTGTAGTCCTCTGATTCTTAATCGTTAGCTAAAAATGCCAATAGGTGGCAGAAAATGCACTGTTACTTTTATCATGCAGTATTTTCATGGTTGTCTATTTCTGAGTGTTCTGCTCAGCTGAAGTTGGGATGCTGCTCCTATTCTAGGCTTTGTTTTTTCAGTTGTACTTGCATTCCCTAACTAAACACCCTATGATCTGGCAGTGTTCATGCTTTGTTTTTCTAGTATAATAAATTGTTTCAAAGTTCAAATGTAGTCATTTAATATGTTTTGAGTCATGAAAGTGCTCTTTTTGTGCACAGAAAATCTTTTCTTACAGTTTCAGCCAAAACAATCATAGGCAAAATCGGGAGGGTTTGGGACTGGGCTAGGGCACCTTCTGCACCTCTTCCTTCCTGGCTGTGTATTTTATAGCCCTGTTTGCTTCAGATTGCTGCCTAATGCTTCATAGGAAGGCTTAGATACCACATAATAGGCAAATGGGAGGGACATAGACAGCTTTCCAGATAGAGAATGCCCTTACTGTCTTCTTAATGAAAGATACGTGACAGTTTTTTCCAAAAATGTTTTTGAGTGGCTCTAACAATATTCTTAGTACTCACAGAAGTGAGTGTGTGAAGATCTCAAGTTTGTCCCTTTGATAACTTTACAGAAGTGAGTTATTCCACATCTGTTGAAATTGAATTATTAAAAAAAAATAAATAAATTGAAATAAATCTTAAGTCCATGTGCAAAACCAAAGCTAAGCACTAGCATTTTTACGGGAGACTCATTTGTGCGTACTGACTCAAAAAGACCTTAGGTCAGGGCCAGAATTAGTACTCTTCCTGGTGAAGTATCTACTGATGAAGTAGCTCAGCCATGTTGAGCAGAGCTTCCATCTTTCTAAGGTAACTTGTGATATTTGCCATAAATTTGTAAGCAACTGTAGGAATAGTACTAGGACAGCTAGAGCAACAGTTGTGCAGCAAACTGAAATGCAAGGTTTCTGAATTTTAGATATTTTTTTCACCTTGCGTTATTAAATATGTATTGATTAATGCTAATCTGCATAACAATAAAACCCAAGAAACCCAATAAAACCCAATTACATTATGCTGTTTCAAAACGGCTTATTCTGACATGGGGTATACCCTTATTTTGTTAAGAGAGCCCTACAGAATGATTTGCCTCATCCCGAAATCTTTGGTGAACTGGTTTTTGGAGATGCTTTTTTCATTTACTGTAAACAGATCATAGGATCTCTAGACTGGTTATCCAGCTTCTAGGTACACAAAGTGGGGTGAAATTAACCTTACCTCCATATGTATGGGACACTCTCTGACTCTTTGCAACTCTTAAGTCTTTAGAGCTGTTTTGTGTACTTCATTTCTGCACTATGGACTTAAGCATGCATCTTAGGGTAGTGGTGCATACCTTGCTTTTGCTATGAAGTTCACAGGAATTTATTCTAGTCTGCCCACAAGGACGCAAAAGCTCCTTTCTGAAAAAGCCATAGGAAATGTTTTGATGTACATGGCGCCAAGTGGGAGAAAGTTGACGATATGACATGGCTGGAGAAGTGAAGAAAGTGAGGAAAGTGAGGTTTTTGGAACAAATAGTTTTTTGGAAAGGAGTTAACATTTCATCTAAAAAAAAAAAAAACCCACAACAAAAAACAAATCCCTGAATCAAACTTCTAGCACTTGTGAAGAAATTATAGCAGAATATACTTTTGAATGGAATGAAGGGGTAAAGATGACAAACATGAATGGACACAGTGTTCAGGTTGTCCAGTTACTTGGAGAACAAGCCACCAAGAAATTCTCTGTATACTCCTGAAACAATAGAAAAGACCGTGACAAAAAATAAAGTAAATCAAATATCTGACATAATCATATTGAATCAAGACACTGGATTACTGAGTCACAAAATAGATTCAGTTCTGTCCTTGCCAGCAAGGAGAGAAAATTTAAGTCATGTCTAGTGAGGGTTTTTTTCACTGTGAGAGTAATTGGGCACTGGAATAGGCTTCCCAAGGCAATGGTCATGGCCCCAAGCCTACCAGAGTTCAAGGAACATTTGGACAGCACACCAAGACGTAGGGTTTGGATTTTGGGTGGTGCTGTGTGGAGCCAGCTCAGTTGGTCACAGAGATGCTTATGGGTCCCTTCCAACTCAGGATATTTTCATTCTGTGATCTTATTAATAAATTTGCCTTGTCAACAAGCCAGAATCTGCATCAGTTGGAGAAGATGTATAGCTAGATGTATAGTTCAGGTTTTTATCACTGACCTCCCCGCCAAGCTGGCAGTAGTGGCAGTAGTGGCAGTAGCACTCTGAGTGAGGTTGTGAAAAGTATAAGGGTAGGAACTCTGACAGTAGTTGGAAACCTCGGCTGCCATGATGGAAGTTTGGCTGAAAGCATTGCTGGAACATGATGATACAGCTTGTTACACAGTCAGTGAGAATGGTTGCAAGCAATTTTTCGAGTTGTCCTCTGATTTGAAATATTTCCATCAAAGTACCCGGAATCCCAGTGTGTTTAGATTAGCTTCTTTGCAGGAGCAGCAAAAGAAGAAGTTTGGAAATGCAGGCAAAAATAGACTATTCACAGCAGAAACTTCTGCAGAGATCTCTGATAAACTGAAATAAGAGTTTAATAATGCTGAGCTGCTCAGGATTAATAAAAGCAGATAATTTTTGAGAAAAGTTGCTGGAAGACTTTCAGATAGTAAGTTGATTTGTTAGTTTACAATGGAAGATGAAATCTTCTGTAAGTGAATGTCACATGATGTAGTTACTAAAAACCCGGTTTTAATTTTGCATCCAATGTGTGTATTGACTACTGTGACTTAATTGTACTGAAATTGTAGTATTTGAATAATAGTAAATGTCATTCTGGAAATGGCTGCTCAGTGTTCAGATGTTTACCAGTGAACCAGGAAAACAACTGGGATAAAGGAGCAGAGAACAAGTTGGCTCTTCAAGCCTCCTGGGCAGAGTGTGCAGCACTGATTTCATCTGCCTCCCTGTTTGTCCCATTTTCCCCAACATCTCATTCTATAAAGGGCCTACAAGAGATTAGAGAATGGCAACAAAGATTTGGAATGGTTACTACGTAAGGAACAACTAAATAATGTAGAACTCTGGTTTGAGAGCGGTTTGGTTGCAAATGATGCGATAGAGGTCTGTAATATCATGAGTGGAACAGAAAGGGTGAATGCAGAGGATGATCATTCCTACTCCCTTCTGACACGAGAACTAGAGGACATGAAAAAAGAATTTTTGTGTGTTTGAGAGAAATAAGACACTTTCTTCTACAGCGCACAGTTGTTTTGCAGTGTATTGTGGATGCTAAAAGTGTACATTGATTCAGAAAGCCCTTGAAATTCAGTGGGTTGAGGATGTAGTAATGCATCCAGCACTAAAAAATATATGGAGAGAAAGTGATTGAGGAGGTCCTTGCACCGTTTCCAAGTGCTGGGAAAATCTTCTGGAAGAAACTTATGTTTTCTCTTACGCCGTTTGCCTAGGCATCTGTTATTGATGGTTTTTGTAGATGGGGTATGGTGCTGGTTTCACCTATGTCTGGACCTCATGCAAAAGATGTTCTCAGATCCTTACTGATCTCAGAAGCGTTTGTTCTTTCCAGCTGTTAAGACAACTGTTTTGCTTTGTCTCCTTGAGCTTACATGGAGAAAAGTGGCTCAGATTTTGTATAATTTTAACACAGCGAAAAGTCAGTTGTTCATAAATGGTTCTACTTAAGTTAAAGTCTCGATAGCTTCTATTTAAAAAAAATAAAGGCCTTCCTGCTGTCATTACTAAGACTAAAAATTAAAACTGTTTTTCTTCTCAAGTGTAAACAATGAAGTGATGCTTTACTTAAAAATTTAAATGGAGGTATTTTGTCTGGACTATATAGTTGTATAAAATAATTCTGTTGCATGTTAACATTTTCTGAACT